>NC_141875.1:180234328-181484328 GCF_056163025.1 Triticum urartu
CTCGCTCTGGCACGACACCCTCACAAACGGCACCTTGTAGATGCTCGATCCTTCAATCTCTGGTGGATGCTCCATCTGGGATCGACACTCCCACCACCGCTCCCTCACGATCGGATTCGGTGAATTTGTTTGCTCCATGGCCTAGAGGAGCAGCTCTATGTACTCCCACGCGACTACCTTCGGGAGTATCGCCGCCTTTTCTCTCTGTTGCAGATATTTGGCCATGGATGTCGCCATCGCCGCTAGTTGGTCCTTGCTGTCAAACCAAGACTGTAGCTCCAACATCCTAGCTAGCTTCACAGGGTCGCCGTCTGCGATCCTCACGTATCGGTTGTAATCCTCCATCAATCTACTTCTCCACAGCACCTTCACTCGCCGGCGGTGGTTTCGAATGGAAGAGGAGAGGAGCAGCACTGGTTTTGGATTTGAACGGGAGAGGAGCGACGCTGGTTTTGGATTGGAATAGGAGAGGAGGGCGGTGGTTTTGAAATGGAAGAGGAGAGGAGCGGTGCTGGATTTATATTGGAACAGGAGAGGAGTGGCGCTGGTCTTGGAAGTATTTTTTTGTTTTGCGTATTTTGGGTCAAAGTTTGACCACGTACTGTATTTGACAACCAAAATGTGAATGCATGTCACCAAAAATTGTAACGTTTGGTTCATATATGAATGTACTTTCAAATTATATTATTTTTGCAACGTATAACATATATTTTATTTGTGAAAATCATGGTCAATTATAACCCAGAATAAAAGGAGACTAGTTAATGTGGGGTGACTTCCTTAATTGAAGGGTAAATTGATTTTGATTTTGATGCAGTCACAGCGGGCGGGCCCTCTCGTCCAAACCTAAATCCATGTCGCACGCTCCTCTCCCTCTGAAACCACCGCCGCTGCCCAAAGGAGACAACATGAATCCTGCTACCTCTTAAGCACTGCGTTGGGTTTCCCTTGAAGAGGAAAGGGTGATGCAGCAAAGTAGTGTAAGTATTTCCCTCACTTTTTGAGAACCAAGGTATTGATCTAGTAGGAGACTACACGCAAGTCCCTCGTACCTACACAAACAAATAAGAACCTCGCAACCAACGCGATAAAGGGGTTGTCAATCCCTTCACGGTCACTTACGAGAGTGAGTCTGATAAAGATAATAATAATAAGATAAATACTTTTGGTATTTTTATGATATTGATTGAAAGTAAAGATTGCAAAATAAAATAGATTGGAAACTTATATGATAAAAGATAGACCCGGGGGCCATAGGTTTCAGTAGTGGCTTCTCTCAGGATAACATAAGTATTACGGTGGGTGAACAAATTACTGTCGAGCAATTGATAGAAAAGCGCATAATTATGAGAATATCTAGGCATGATCATGTATATAGGTATCACGTCCGCGAAAAATAGACCGAAACGATTCTGCATCTACTACTATTACTCCACACATTGACCGCTATCCAACATGCATCTAGAGTATTAAGTTCATAAGAACAGAGTAATGCATTAGGCAAGATGACATGATGTAGAGGGATAAACTCAAGCAATATGATATAAACCCCATCTTTTTGTCCTCGATGGAAACAATACAATACGTGCCTTGCTGCCCCTACTGTCACTGCGAAAGGACACCGCAAGATTGAACCCAAAGCTAAGCACTTCTCCCATTGCAAGAAAGATCAATCTAGTAGGCAAAACCAAACTGATAATTCGAAGAGACTCGCAAAGATAACCAATCATACATAAAAGATTTCAGAGAAGAATCAATATTGTTCATATATAAACTTGATCATGAACCCACAATTCATCGGATCTCGACGAACACACCGCAAAAAGAGTTACATCAAATAGATCTCCAAGAAGAGCGAGGAGAACATTGTATATATATCCAAAGAGAGATAAGAAGCCATCTAGCTAATAACAATGGACCCGAAGATCTGAGGTAAACTACTCACACATCATCGGAGGGGCCATGGAGTTGATGTAGAGGCCCTCCGTGATCGATTCCCCCTCCGGTGGAGCTCCGGAAAAGGCCCCAAGATGGGATCTCTTGGGTACAGAAGGTTGCGGCGGTGGAAATAGCGTTTCGTGGTGCTCCTGGATGTTTTTGGGCTATATGAGGGGGGAGGGCACGCCCCCTGCCTCGCGGCCTCCTTGTTGGTTGCTTGACATCCACTCCAAGTCCCCTGGATCACGTTTGTTCCAAAAAATAACACTCCCGAAGGTTTTATTCCGTTTGGATTCCGTTTGATATTCCTTTTCTGCGAAACACTGAAATAGGCAAAAAACAGCAATTTGCACTGGGGCTTGGGTTAGTAGGTTAGTCCCAAAAATAATATAAAAGTGTACAAATAAGCCCATTAACATCCAAAACAGATAATATAATAGCATGGAACAATCAAAATTATAGATGTGTTGAAGATGTATCAAGCATCCCCAAGCTTAATTCCTGCTCGTCCTTGAGTAGGTAAGAAAAAGCAGAATTTTTGATGTGGAATGCTACCTAGCATAATTCTCAATGTAATTTTCTTTATTGTGGCATGAATGTTCACATCTGAGAGATTCAATACAAAAGTTTAATATTGACATAAAAATAATAATACTTCAAGCATACTAACTAAGCAATCATGTCTTCTCAAAATAACATGGCGAAAGAAAGTTCATCCCTACAAAATCATATAGTTTGGTCATGCTTCATTTTCACCACACAAGAATGCTCTCATATTGCACAACCCCGATGAGAAGCCAAGCAATTGTTTCATAATTTAGTAATCCCAAACTTTTTTCAACTTTCACGCAATACATGAGCGTGAGCCATGGATATAGCACTATGATGGAATAGAATAATGATAGGGGGTTATGTGGAGAAGACAAAAAAGGAGAAAGTCTCACATGGACGAGGCTAATCAACGGGCTAGGGAGATGCCTATCAATTGATGTCAATGCATGGAGTAGGGATTGCCATGCAACGGATGCACTAGAGCTATAAATGTATGAAAGCTCAACAAAAGAAACTAAGTGGGTGTGCATCAAACTTGCTTGCTCACGAAGACCTAGGGAAATTGAGGAAGCCCATTGTTGGAATATACAAGCCAAGTTCTATAATGAAAAATTCCCACTGGTATATGAAAGTGACAAAACAAGAGACTCTCTATCATAAAGATCATGGTGCTACTTTGAAGCACAAGTGTGGAAAAAAGGATAGTAGCATTGCCCCTTTTTATTTATTTTCTCTTTTTTGGGCCTTCCTTTTTTTATTTGGCCTTTATTCCTTTTTTTATTTGGGACAATGCTCTATTAATGATGATCATCACACTTCTATCTATTTAAAATTCAATGATTATAACTCGATACTATAACAAAATATGACTCTATATGAATGCCTCCGGCGGTGTACCGGGAAGGGCAATGAATCAAGAGTGACATGTATGATAAATTATGCATGGTGGCTTTGCCACAAATACGATGTCAACTACATGATCATGCAAAGCAATATGACAATGATGAAGCGTGTCATAAATGAAATGGTGGAAAGTTGCATGGCAATATATCTCGGAATGGCTATGGAAATGCCATAATAGATAGGTATGGTGGCTGTTTTGAGGAAGATATAATGAGGTTTATGTGTGATAGAGCGTATCATATCACAGGGTTTGGATGCACCGGCGAAGTTTGCACCAACTCTCAAGGTGAGAAAGGGCAATGCACGGTACTGAAGAGGCTAGCAATGATGGAAGGGTGAGAGTGCATATAATCCATGGACTCAACATTAGTCATAAAGAACTCACATACTTATTGCAAAAATCTACAAGTCATCTAAAACCAAGCACTATGCGCATGCTCCTAGGGGGGTAGATTGGTAGGAAAATACCATCCCTCGTCCCCGACCACCACTCATAAGGAAGACAATCTAAGAACACCTCATGTTTCAAATTTGTTACACAACGGTTACCATACGTGCATGCTACGGGACTTGCAAACTTCAACACAAGTATTTATCAAATTCACAATTACTCATCTAGCACACTCTAATATCACCACCTTTATATCTCAAAACAATTATCAAGTATCAAACTTCCCATAGTATTCAATGCACTTCCTATGATAGTTTTTATTATACCCATCTTGGATGCCTATCATATTAGGACTAGTTTCATAACCAAAGCAAATTACCATGCTGTTTTAAGGGACTCTCAAAATGATATAAGTGAAGCATGAGAGATCAATAATTTCTATAAAATAAAACCACCACCGTGCTCTAAAATATATAAGTGAAGCACCAGAGCAAAATTATCTAGCTCAAAAGATATAAGTGAAGCACATAGAGTATTCTAATAAATTTCAATTCATGTGTGTCTCTCCCAAATGGTGTGTACATAAAGGATGATTGTGGTAAACTAAAAATAAAATACTCAAATCATACAAGACGCTCCAAGCAAAACGCATATCATGTGGTGAATAAAAATATAGCCTCAAGTAAAGTTAGCGATAGAAGAAGACGAAAGAGGGGATGCCTTCCGGGGAATTACCAAGCTTAGGATTTTGGTTGTCCTTGAATTTTACCTTGGGGTGCCATGGGCATCCCCAATCTTAGGCTCTTGCCACTCCTTGTTCCAAAATCTATCAAATCTTTACCCAAAACTTGAAAACTTCACAACACAAAACTTAAACAGAAAATCTCATGAGCTCCGTTAGTAAAAGAAAACAAACCACCATCATAAGATACTGTAATGAACTCATTATTTATTTATATTGGTTTTAAACCTACTGTATTCCAACTTCTCTATGGTTCATAACCTCCGATAGTAGCCATAGATTCATCAAAATAAGCAAACAACACACGAAAAACAGAATCTGTCAAAAACAGGACAGTCTGTAGTAATCTGTAGGTTTCGAATACTTATGTAACCCCCAAAATTCTAAAATAAATTGCTGGACGTGATTAATTTATCTATTAATCATCTGAAAAAAGAATCAACTTAATCTCACTCTCCAGTAAAAAATGGCAGAAAATCTCGTGAGCGCTAAAGTTTCTGTTTTTTACAGCAAGATCGCAAAGACTTTCCCCAAGTCTTCCCAAAGGTTCTACATGGCACACACACTAATTAAAAGCATAAAAACACATCTAAACAGAGTCTATATGAATTATTTATTACTAAATAGAACCAAAAAGCAAGAAACAAAAATAAAACTGGGTTGCCTCCCAACAAGCGCTATCGCTTAACGCCCCTAGCTAGGCATAAAAGCAAGAATAGATCTAGGTATTATCATCTTTGGTATCCAATTCTTAAATGGAGCACTTATAAACATTTGGAGTTTCCTTCTTTTTATTAATGATCAAAATCCTAGGCAAGAAATCAAGAAATTCATTTGTAGCAAGAGGTTCCCTAATGATATTGAAGAAGTTGGGGTGAACACTTATTGATTTGAGACCCGCATTTTCCTTACTAGAAGATTCACCCTTATTTTTAGGAACATACATTAATTTAGCAATCTTGGTGGTAGGAGGATTTGGAGTATTTCAAATGGATGAAAAGGCAGACCCTAAATTAGAAATGATATCCTCAAGTTTACCAATTCTTGTGGAATCTTGATCTATTCTTTCGTTAACTATAGGTTCTTTTTCCTTAAAATAATTCAGAGTAACCCCTACCTTAGATCCAAATTGAGTGATTTGATTGTGGATCTTTTTATCCAAATTTTCAATCAACTCTACAGAGGCAACTTTATTTCCAATAATTTCAAGCCTTTGCATCACATGTTCCAAAGTTAAAACAGTTCCATTAACCAAAAGAGATGGTGGGCCAAACAAATCTATCATAGCATTATAAGAATCAAAAGTATGGCTACCCAAGAAATTCCCTCCGGTAATGGTATCAAGAATATATCTATTCCAAGGAGTGATGCCTACATAAATATTGCAAAGAAGAACGGAAGTGGGTTGCTTCCTAGTAGATCTATTCTGAGCATTGCAAATTCTATGCCAAGCATGTTTTAGATTTTCTCCCTCCCTTTGTTGAAAATTAAGAACTTCATGATCGGGAGTACTAACGATGATAGAAGGACTAGCCACGATGACACACGGCTACAAGAAGCAAGCGAAAAAGAGGCGAACAAATAGAGAGGGGGACGGAAAAAGAGGGCGAATAAAACGACAAGGGTGAAGTGTAACATCCCAAATTTTCAATTTGAAATGTTATACATAGGTCATTCATGCATATCATATTTTATTGCATTTCATTTTGTGATCCTCGAAATCCTAAGAAACTCAAGGACCCTCGGAGAGAGTTGGGGATATTCCCTCGTTCTCATATTTGAGTTTTATCAAATATTGAAACAATGATCACTTTGGTTTCAATTATTTTTCTCCCAAAAAATATTTCATTTTAAAATTATATGAGAGGAGATAATGCGAATTCTCCAAAATAAATGAAATGTTGGAGGAAAAATATTAAAATCAATTTGTTTTTTATTTGGGGTTTTATCGCTATTTTATTTAATTAGGAAAAATATGGGTTTTTCAAAATTGCATTAGAGGCACAAATAAATGTTCACCATGTCCGCTATATTTTTAGAGGACGGGGAAAATTTATTTCTGGATTTTTGGAGTCTGTTTAGTATTTCTTTTCTTTGTTTTTCTATGCATCAAAATTATTTTAAAAAGAAAAAAAAGTCAACCATCTTACCGGGCCGTGTCCGACTAGGACACTGCACCCGGCCGGCCTTTTTAAGGCCGAGGCCCGAGCCGCCCTAGCCCCAAACCCTAGCGCCCGACCCACCTAGAAATCCGCGCCGCCGCCGCAGGAGTTCGCCGCCATCGGAGTTCGCCGCCGCTGCGTCGTCTCGCCGTCGTTGCCTCGCCGCCGCCCCGACGCCGCGTCGCCGCCCCGTCGCCACCCCGCCGCCCGCCACCGACCCCGCCGCTGCCACCGTCCTGATCCGCGAGGTAGCTATCGGTTTTATTCTAAAAACTATTCAGTTTTTATACGAAAACCTAGATGTGTTTTTTAGATCGCTTTTATTTTATTCCGGTTTAGATTTTAGCGAACGCCCGTTCGTACGTTCGTTTTAACGAACGATTTTTGCCCGTTAACCGCAGATAGCGAACGTTCATTCGTTAGCCTGTTCGTCAGTTTTCTTTTTCCAGGGTTTATCTGCGATTATTTTCGATCGCGATTTCTGCCCTGATTTTTGTTTTAGTTTATCTTTTCGCTCGTTTATTGGAATCAGGCGATTCAAGTGCCTGGATCTTCGTCTCAAAGTCCTCTTTCTGTTTAACCAACTTGAACAAGATTTTGGTACTGTAAAATTGGAATTTAGTCCAGATTAGTAATGGGCTCTTGTTTCTTTCGCAGTTTGAGTTTCGTTGCTCCGTTTGATTTGATTCTTTTTGCAAACCGGAGTTCTTCAGTTGAACTTTCTGGTTAGATCTTCTTATTTGAGTTTTACCCGTGCATCCTTGCTTGATTGCTTATGTATGCTATTGTTTGTTTGTGATAGAACACCCGGAGTACGAAGGGTGCTACTACGAGTCTCTAGGTTTCACGAATCAACAGCAAGGCAAGTAACACTTTCATCATGCCCCTTTATCACCTAGTTTTTTATGCATTAGTTTCAATCTTCACACATTGCATGAGTAGGATCTCTTAACATGTGGATCTGGGAAGTAGATAATGAGGTAGAACCTATTACCTGTTTTGTTATCAAACCCTTGGGAGTTACTTCTACGATATGCTTATATTGCCATGCTATGCTCGTAGACGTGGATTGGGTTTGAGCGTATCCATAACAGATGTGAGTTGTTAATTAATGGTTCAACTTAAGGTGGCAACTTTCGTACACATCTGGGTGGATTGCTTGTGGGCACCTGGAGAATCCAATGCTATCCTAGGATATCCCGGAGTACCCATGTGATCATTCTACGGTCCGACACCCAGGCTCAAAGGGATCATAATACTATTCATGCTAGAAACTTCCGTGTGCAGCCACAAGCTTTTCTGGGCTCTGGCATAGTTGAGTAAGTTGCATGAGTTCTTGAAGAGGTGGACTAGCAGATGTAGGGGATTGTAGGTGTACCGGTCCGCCCGGAGTAGAGAGCAAATGCTTCTGAAAGATTATGTCTCGGTCATCCGTTTCTCAAACACCCTGTAGTGCGAGAAATCCAACGGAGGAGATCGAGTCTTGTGGGGAAAAGTGCGCAAACCTCTGCAGAGAGTATAAACTAATCATGGTTAGTCGTGTCCCCGGTTATGGACATCTTGAGTATCTGGCTCTTGGATTATCATAAGGATCTCATCACTCTAAATTAATTTGTTGGGTTGATAATTATTTTTAATTGAGATTGAGTTGGAGGAACCTTCTCAATATTGTTCAACAACCATGATAGTTAAATAAAATATATTTCCTTTGTTGTAGGAAAAAATTGACTTTTCGCAAAACATATTAACCATACAGCCTCCACCAGCCATATATGCATGTAGTGATAACTTTTATCTGTTCATTACTCTCCTGTGTCACATTGCCAGCATATTCCATGTGCTGACCCATTTTCGGGCTGCAACGTATCATGTTGTAGACTTTTCAGATGAGGAGTAAGTTGCGATAGGTCGTTTGTCATGCACTTAGCTATGCCGTTGGAGTTGATGGACTCACTTTATCTTCCAGGCCTTCCACTATTATCATGTTAGATGGCCTTAAACCACATTTATTGTAATAAGTTCTCTCGTGAGACATTCGATGTAATAAGTGTGTGATTGCCACTCTGTTATAAATCCTTTGAGTACTTTGTGTGTCAGCATTACCGATCTAGGGATGACACTGAAGCACAGAGGCTTGACCGTTTGAGGTCGGGTCGCTACAAGATGGTATCAGAGCACACGCTGAATGTAGGACACGGGCACTAAGAAAAGCCATAGGCCACTCTTCTCTACTTATTTCAGACACCTCTCCATTTTCAACTCTTTAAGATGGCGGATACGAGGAACAAGTTTGCACAACCGGATGAAGACACACCTTTTGGACGACACTTGAAGGAAGTCACTAAGTACCTGAACATTGGAATACCAAGCTTCACCGGGACCTACACCGCCACTTTACTAGAAGAGGAGCGATGGATGATTCGAGTTCAAGTTCCAGGAAGGACATTCCCATCAGTCACTAAACCCATAGAGTTTTCCTTTGATGCACCCACCTAGAGTCTAGGCAAGAGTATGGCAGCCCACATTGCTATAGGACGCATCGGCGAAGTTTACCACAAGGAGCTGAAGGACACAATCTACCAGATATGTGGGCGCCGAGATGAGCAACGGGAGATGATCAACACCAGGAAGGATAGGTCCATTGCAGCATTCATCCAGGAATTAAACCACCACATTCGTCGCCAGGAGAACCAGATGTGCGCAAGCATGATAGGTTTGAAGAAGGCGATGATCAAGATCACGAAGCTAGAAGAGGAGCTTAAGTCTACACGTGATGGATATGAGGAAATGATGATACTTGTAGAGAGCAATGACGACATGACCAGGAAGCTAGGAGTTTTTATGGGAGACCCTGCGCCAGGAGGAGAAGACAACGAACCCAAGGAGATTCGTTCTGAAGACTACATCATCATAGACGACACCGACTCCGACCCGAATAGTAGTGATGATGATTATGAAGACGAAGCTGGAGCAGATATCATGGAGTCTTCCACCGATCAAAATTTCTAGTAGACCCCCATACTATTAGCAGTACCCCCCATGTAAATATTAGTAGTCCGAGCACTGTAACGATAGTTAGACCGACTGTATGTCCTTGCTTGATTGATTGAGTGATATGATATGATTGTGTTTGTCTCATGTGCATATGGGTAGTGTTTTCTCATTAGACCTCATTCTATTCTAATCTCTTCCCTCTAAACCCATCAGATGCCTCTGAGACGTGACCCCGGTTTTGCTTTCCCACCGAAGCTCACTCAGTTGATCCAGCAGCAGAATGCCTTGATGTAGTTGTTAGTTCAAAACCAAGGCAACAACAACAACAACAACAACCCACCACCACCACCCCCAGTTGACAACTTAGCCCGTTTTCTGAGGCTGCAACCGCCGGTGTTTTCTAGTAGCACCGAGCCAATAGTTCCTGATAATTGGCTGCGCAGGATTGGAAGGGAGTTGACCACCATAGGTTGCACAGATACTGAGAAGGTGCGTTTTGCCGCACACCAATTGGATGGATCAGGAGCCGCATGGTGGGAGAATTACACATCCACTTTTCCTATAGCCAATGTCACCTGGGAGCAGTTTCAGCAAGCATTCCGCACAGCCACGTATCCATTGGAGCTATGAGCATGAAGAAGCATGAGTTTCACAACTTACGCAAGGGAACCGTAATGTAGGCCAGTACGTGGAGGAGTTTAGTAAGTTATCCCTCTATGCTCCAGATGATGTGGCCACAGATGCCGCGAAGCAGGAGAAGTTTATGGAAGGGCTGAATGATGAGATGAATATACAGTTAATGGTGGAAAAATTTAACAACTACCAGGAGTTGGTAGATAAAGCTCTCATGATCGAAGGGAAGCAACAACAGATAGAGAGCCGCAATAGGAAATATGGAAAAGGGAAGTACAATTCAGGAGCTCAGCAGAAGCCTCGCTTTACCCCAAACTCGGGAGGGCTTACCCATAACCATGGAGGCCACACTCACAATGGAGGAAGTTCCCATAATCATAATGGCCCAAGGAATGGGAATGGGAATGGAGCAAGAAGCAATCAGAACCGTTCCAATCCGGCCACACCCGCCAAGAGGGACCTAAGCCACGTTACTTGTTTCAAGTGCGGGAAGACTGGAAACTATGCCACGGAGTACCCTGAAGCGAAGAACGGAAATGGTAATGGGAGCTCTGGGAAGAAGTCCAATCCATTTAACAAAGGACAACTGAACCACATGAATGTGGAGGAGGTTGAAGAGCAACCAGATGCAGTTATCGGGTAAGTTTTTAGTTAAGTCGTTTACTGCAATCGTTCTTTTTGATACTGGTGCATCGCATTCATACATATCAAGGGGATTTGTGGATAAGTATAAGTTGCCCACTAGAGTTCTTAAGACACCTATGCTAGTAACCTCACCCGGAGCCGAGTATATGGCACGCAGTGGATGTTTTCAGATGCCATTAACCATAGGTAGTCATGTTTTCCCCTCCGACTTGATAATTCTGGAGTCGCAAGGATTAGATGTGGTACTAGGAATGGATTGGCTGTCGATGTATGGAGGAAACATCAATTGCGCCAGTAAGTCAATTCTGCTTACTACCCCGAAGGGAAAAAGGATCAAGTATGTATCCAGGCATGCGCCAAGGAGAACCCAAGTACATTCTCTCACGGGAGTTGTTCAGAAGAAAGTGCCTGTTGTGAAGGATTACCCAAATGTATTTCCAGAGGAGTTACCAGGCATGCCGCCAGATCGAGACATCGAGTTTTTGATAGAGTTGTTGGCAGGCACCGGGCCTATATCAAAGAGACCATACCGGATGCCCGTGAATGATCTGGAGGAGATCAAGAAACAGATTAAGGAGTTATTGGAGAAAGGTTACATCCGATGGAGTTCATCCCCATGGGGAGCCCCAGTGCTATTGGTTGAGAAGAAGGATAAATCTCTAAGAATGGTTGTTGATTATCGGGCGTTGAATGAAGTGACAATCAAGAACAAGTATCCACTGCTGATGATCAATGATCTGTTTGACCAGCTGTAAGGAGCTAAAGTGTTTTCGAAGATCGACCTGTGATTAGGTTACCACCAGCTGAGGATTCGAGAAAAGGATATACCTAAGACAACATTTACCACAAGGTATGGGCTTTATGAGTATACGGTTATGTCCATTGGATTGACCAACGCCCCTGCCTATTCCATGAGTATGATGAATAAGGTGTTCATGGAGTTCTTGGATAAGTTTGTCATGGTGTTCATTGATGATATTTTAGTATACTCAAAGAATGGAGAGGAACACAAGGAGCATTTGCGCTTAGTTCTGGAGAAACTCAGGGAGCACTAGTTGTATGCCAAGTTTAGCAAATATGAGTTTTGGTTGAAGGAAGTTGGATTTCTTGGACATGTTATATCAGGAGAAGGTATAGTAGTAGACCCCACCAAAGTTCAATCGGTCACTGAATGGTTGGCACCCACCTCAGTTGGAGAGATCCGTAGTTTTCTTGGACTCGCGGGATACAATCGGAGATTCATTGAAATTTTCTCTAAGATTGTGAAGCCTATGACGGCGTTGCTGAAGAAGGACACCAAGTTCCATTGGACTGAGGAATGTGAAGCAAGTTTCGAAGAGTTGAAGAAATGTTTGACTACAGCCCCAGTGCTGATCTTGCCGGATATACGCAAGGATTTCCAAGTGTATTGTGACGCCTCTCGCTTAGGACTTGGAGGAGTACTTATGCAAGATGGAAGAGTTGTTTCATATGCCTCACGACAACTTCGACCGCATGAGTTGAATTATGCCACACATGACTTGGAGTTGGCAGCCGTAGTACATGCACTCAAGACCTCGAGACATTTTCTTACTGGGAACCATTGTGATGTGTACACAGATCATAAGAGTTTGAAGTACGTTTTTACACAGAAGGAGTTGAACCTCAGGAAAAGGAGATGGTTGGAGCTTATAAAGGATTATGATATGAAGTTGCACTATCATCCAGGAAAGACCAATGTCGTAGCAGATTGTAACACCCTCAGTGTCATGCTAAAGTAATCCCCTGTTAATGGTGACATGTCATCATGTTATTGTTGCTAATCTTCACTTGATCCAAATCACAATTCAAATTCAAATCCAATCTAAAGTCAAAAATTCATATTTGCCAAAACCTGAAAACTAATATGTTCAAAGTGTGGCAAATAATCCCTAAGTATTTTTCATGTTGGAACCAATCTCTTTTGGATTCCGAAAGTGCCCCTGGAAATTATTAAGTGGTCCAGCAGCATTTAAAATTGGCCTTTTCAATTTCTAAAATGGTTAGGCAACCCCTTTTGACCACAAACTTTTTATGCAGCCTCACAATGTTGCCATATATTTTTATATAAAGTTCCAGATTTAACAAAATTAGTTTGGTAGCTCATTTAAATAGAAAACAGAGGCAGAACAAAGAAAAAGGGAAAAAGGTAAAAGAAGTCGTGGAGGACCTAAACTACTGGGCACAATGGCCCATCTAGCTAAGATGCCGGCCCAGCCGCACCTTCCCAATCTTCCACCTCGCTACAGGAGCCCTCGCCCGGCCGCCCCCGGTTATAAGCCGCCCCCTTGCCCCGGGCTGAAACCCTAGATCACCCTCATCCTTTCCCCCCGTCTCTCCCCCATCGCCCCTCCTCTTCCTCTGTAATTCAAGCTCGAAAGCTCCGCCGTGATTGAGCTCCTCGTTGTCGGTACCGCGGCCACCGTCGACGCCGTCACTCGGGAGCACGTCTAGAAGGTCCTCTACGGTCGCCTTCGTCCGTTCAGGGCGCCGCTTCAAGCTGGGGCACCGCGTAGCCATCGCCAAGGCCGTCTTCCCCACCTCGGTCGCCACTGCCTCGTCGTCGTCACCGTCGATCTACACCACCACAACCTCCCCGGCCTCCGCAACCATGCTGTCGTGCTCAAAGTGAGGCCCTCCGCTGATTCCCCACTTTTCCCCTTCGATTCGTTGCCGTATTCGCCGCCCACAAACTCGTCCGAGCTCCCGCATATGCGTATGTGTAGGTGCGTGCTTGCTGCCGCTGATGTGTGTCTCTGCTGCTACTTATACTGCTTGTTGCTGTGGCTCCTCACACTGCTATTGCTCTTGTCGCTTGTGGCTGCGCCGCTTGCTGATGCGCTGAGTGCCTTGCTGCTATTGGTTGTGCTACTGCTGCTGCGCCACTGCCGCCCACACCCGCCGTCGCGACGCGCGCGCGCGTCCGCACCCACACCCACATGTGCCGGCGCCCTCCCCTGGCAGCGCCCGCGCTGGCCTGGGCAATGGCCGACTGGCTGTAGCCATGGCCCGTGCCTCCCGTGTTGTGCGTGTGTGTGCACATGGGGCTGCCCCTGTTTAATACTAAGATAGGTTAGTCTTAGTCTAAATGCCTAACTAGTTCAACCAGTAGACTATGACGTGCGAGCCACTTTGTGTTTAATTATTTGTTTTAAATAAATCTAATTTGGGTTCTGTCTATGACAGTAGGACCCACCCTCCTAACTAAATTAGTTAATTCTTTTAAGTTGCCCATGTGACTATGACAGCTGGATCCCACTGACCTTGTTGACCAGTCAATTTGATTGTGTTGACTTCGACACAGGCTCCACATGTCTTTGACTATGGCTGGCCATTGCTGTGTATAAAAAGTATTACACTGTTTTTAATTCGTTTTAATATTTATGGATAATTCCAGAATTTTGTCAAGTCTTTAAAAAATCTTAGAAAAATATCCATAGCTCGGATTGAAAAACTTTATATATGAAAGTTGTTCAGAAAAATCCCACGAATCCGAATGCGCGGTCCATTCACGTGTCACATGCCCCTAGCATGCTGAACATGGAACCGTCCCCTCTCTTTCATTTGTCCGGAATTCGTCTAACGCCGGGAATTCATCCTCGGATGTTTATCCCCCCCCATCTGCAACGTGTAGTACTACGTTAGGACAACCCTAGCTCTGCCTATCGTCATGTTATGCCTTGTGATGCGTTGTTTTCTCTGTATTTACTGTTTCTCCCCCTATTCTCTCCGGTAGACCCTGAGACTGATGTTGCCCCTGTGATCGACTATGTCGACGACGACCCCTCCTTGCCAGAGCAACCAGGCAAGCAAACCCCCCTTGAGCATTCCGATATCGTCCATTTCTTTCCCTCTCATGCTTGCATTAGAACTGCTACTGCTTTTTGTATGATCCCACTCTGATGCATAGCCTGTTGTTGTTACCTCCTTTCATACCTTACCTGCTTATCCTAAACTGCTCAGTATAGGTTGGTTAGTGATCCATCAGTGACCCCCACCTTGTCCCAGTTGCCTCGCTTTATGTTCGATGACCCAATCAACGTGATCGACGTCCATGCCCCGACACCGCACATCACCCCCCTAGTTGAACGACTCTGCAGAGTTACCATCGAGTGCTGAGGGTGGAACCTCATACATCACTCCTGATGAGATCTCTGTATTGTAGCTATACGGTCGAGGTCATCGAGGGTGATTTCCTCCTTAATCACTTCCGTTATGGCTCTGTCGTGCAACCCCTCAAGTGTGAACCTCGAGGGTGGATCCTCTTACGTTCACCTTGATGATAACATCGAGGGGAATTCATCGGGGGTGATTCCTCGGGTTTTCCCCTTGGTGTTAGACACACAATTACTATGGTTACTATGACTTCACACTGAGCCATGTTACTAAAGACGGGTCAGCCCTGAGAGGTACCCGCGCGAGCTTAATAGCGAGTGATGTGGAGTCGGGTTGACCTGGAAGGTGCCCGCGAGATACTTACGAGGCATGGCCGGTCATTCTTAGCCCTTGCCGCAAGTACTCGAGATGGGGCGACGGAGTCACATCGATCATGAGTCTCTCCTCGTTACCGCGTGCTCCTAATCCACTACGGTTTGGATATTTGATCCGAGGGGCCTCTGGCCTGATAGCACTAACCATCACGTGGGCATTGTATGGGCGTTCTGCGTCGTATACATCAGCCGAAGCTTAATAGACATCAGCGACTGAGCGGCGCGCGCCGGGTTGGACTGGTAAGCACCTACCTTTTTGAAGGAGGTAGCTAGGTCTGCTCACCGGCCGCCCACGCAACATGCAGGAGTTCCTGGGGAGATGGCCCATGACCCCTAGGGGCATAGGTTTAGTCTGGCGTGCTGACCTCTCTATTAAGCCTAGGTCGAGTTGCGGCGTATTGTTTGGCCATGGCCGGACATGACCCAGGAAAGTGTGTCCGGCCGGAGTTAACCGAGCGTGGTGGGTAAGTTGGTGCACCCCTGCAGGGAAGAAAACATCTATCGATGGCCTGTCCTACGGTAACGGACATTTGGAGTTGTATCTCGATCGATACAACTAGAACTGGATGGTGATGAGATTTGGAATGTGTTGACACTTGGATAGTATGGCTCTGGGATTGCTTTCTCGCAGGGAGTCGAGAAAGGATCTCTGGCCGAGGTTGATAACATTACTGCTACTTTACTTTATGCTACTCTGCCCCCTCCTGTTGCTGCAAGATGGTGGTTTCCAGAAGATGCTAGTCTTCGATAGGCTAGGCCTTCCCCTTCCCTTCTAGCATTCTGTAGTTTAGTCCACAGATACAACCCATTCCTTTCATAAAGATGCATACTTAGTTTAGATCTGATGTAAGTCTTGCGAGTACTTTGGATGAGTACTCATGGTTGCTTTGCTACTTCTTCCCCCCCATACCCGATTGTTGCGACTAGATGACGGATCCCAGGAGCAAGACGACGCCACTGATGACTACTATACCCGGAGGATGCCTACTACTATGTGAAGACCGCCGACGACTAGGAGTAGTTAGGAGGCTCCCAGGTAGGAGGCCTTACCTTTTCGATCATTGTTGCTTTTGTGCTAGCCTTCTTAAGGCAATCTTGTTTAACTCATGTCTGTACTCAGATATTGTTGCTTCCGCTGACTCTTGTGTATTCAAGCTTATGTATTCGAGCCCTCGAGGCCCCTGGCTTGTAATATAAAGCTTGTATTATTTTAATTTGTGTCTAGATTTGTGTTGTGATATCTTCCCGTGAGTCCTTGATCTTGATATTAGGATGTGTGTCTTACGGGCCCACGTCGCCATATGGGTGGTATTAGGATCTTTTATTCCTCGTCTATACTCTGGGACTCTGATCTCTCTTTTATTCGGGTTAAATAATTTTGCTAACTCTAACTCTAGGTGCTCGTAAATATTTTCTCCCGGAGAGCCCCTTCATTCCAGATGATGGTCTGCTTCACCAGAAGATTCCGAATATACTCTCCATTATTCTCTCGAGACCTTGTGCCCACCACTTATCGCTATTCCCGAACACCGATAAATCCCTATAGATTTCTACATGCACTTGCCATTCTTACCTTAGTCCCCAGTTGCTCTTGTTATTACAAGATGCCCTGAACTGCTCTCCTTTGTCCCGAGAATCCTTTGAGCTTACCGCCTTGCAGTTCCTTGTCACCTGAATACACCTACGGATAACTTTGTGCACCTACCGAGTATCCGCTCATCCTCAGTTTATTCATGTACTTCACAAAAGTCTTTGTAATACCATTCGTTCTTGTGAAAATCCTCAACAGCCTATTGTTCTTGAATTTCTTGCTTGCTTGCATTATGGTTAATACCATAAGTCTAGTAATCTTATTGTCATCCTTTGTTATTATCATTTTGAGTCCGTTGATACAATATGTTGTGAATGCTCACAATCCTCAAACAGATCCTAGAATTCATCCTTCTGGTTCAGATGTCATTTTAACATGTGCGGGATCTCGACCTATCAAATCGCCATCGATTGTACCCCTAAGGCTATTCTACCTATCCATCCCTAATCAGAGCATTGCTTCTGATCCCTTGTCTTGGAATTCATAATTCCTTTGCAATTGAGCTTTGAGTTAGTCAGTTGTTTCTATAATCGGATCTCCTTGCATTCTTTCTTCCTCTAGTTGAATATCGATACTCACATTAGATCCTATGAGGACCGCCAGATCCTTTGTTGGATTTTGTCTGACAACGTCCTTCATATTCAATAACCTTTTGGAGCCTTTCCTCAGATACATAATGCCTTTGGTAAATTGTATCCTCTGCCTTCTCAACCATGCTCTGCCTTCGAGCTTGTGTTATGCATTGGACAAGTGGGAGTCGACCTTGAACTTTGTGTTCATGCCCATGGAAACGATGTAGATCTTATCATGGAAGCTTCTCGTAACAATAATTATTCCCTTGGTATAATTTGATCCTGTATATGTGATTTTGGCATTTGCAATTGTGGTTCCAACCAAGATTGTCTTCTTTGATCCCCTTTCTCGGACAAGTTGAAGTTCTTGCCTTCTGCATATCAATACACATGTCCATACTCTAATCTGGTCTACCTTCGAGTATTACCCTTGGTATCTCGAGAATATCAAATAATTGAGTTGCTTCCTATTAATATTCATCTAGTATTACTTCTCACTGATTTCAGATTTTCCCCCGGGTTCTGAGTTATCGTCACTCGAGAACACCGATAAGAGAATCGATCCCGCAGTCAGATTCAACAACTCTAAGTAATTTTCATTGCTTACGAGTTTAATAATCCTTCTAGTCATTCCTAGCCTGATCGGCTATATCATTATTGTGATAAATTTTAACTGTGCTACCTAATCCTTCTTCCCGGAGCACAATTTTCGACGATGAGCTAAGCCTACATCGATTTTCCTCGTCATATCATTTTGTCTTGAATAGCAAGCTTAATTTCAAGTTTGTGTCGTACCCATGGTTCCAATAACCTTTCGCTTCATCATTCCTTTGTGTGACGCCCCAAGACTGAAGCTTCAGATGCCTTCCAGTGTTTCCGGGTTCAGTCGTGTGAATTGTTTGATTCATTACATTCATCTTTGCATCATGTGCATTGCATCATGTCATAAATCTTTTGCATCTCAACTAAATAATTTGTGTGGATCTTTGATCCATTTAAATCGAGGGAAGAGTGACTTCTCTTTATAACATATCCTCCCGATATTTAGGGAGCTTTTATAAATATTCCATTAATTTGGATTCACCCATAAACACACTTTCAAAATATCCCAATGACTTTGTTATCTTAATTCTTGGTCTCCAACATTGCCATTTATTCTTTCATCATATTCTGGAGCCCCAACAAAAATCGAACATTTTTGGACACCTCTAATTCCTAGTCCTTATTCAAACCATTTGAATTAAATTCAATTGACTTTGAATTAAATTCTTGCAATCATGCCTCTCCTATATTTCATGGACCGTGCACATTTTTACGAGTCCGTAAAAATTATCCCTCGTGCGTAATTCTTTCCCTAACCCCCCCTCTTCTTTTCTCTTCTCTCTATGCTTTTTCTGTTAAAGGAAATAGTTTAATAGAGAGAGTGAGAGGCAGCCTGCACTGCTGGCCTCTTAGAATCTCCACCAAAAGGCCCAAGGCCCTGGCCTTTTACCTCCCCAGTGGGCCGGCCCCAAGGCCACCTTCTCCTAACCCTAGGCCCAAGCGACCCTCAGCCTCTCCTCGTCCTCTCCCTCTCGTTCCCGTGCCCGTCACCAGGGAGGAGCCCCGCGCTCGATCCTCTTGATCCTCTCGCCCTCTCTCTCACCCCGTAGCACCTCCCCTCGCTGCCTTCCCCCCGGGTCCATCTTGCGTCGCCAGGAGCAGAGAGCACGCGCTCAAGCCCGATCCCCATCTCCTTCCCTCTCTTCGTTCGTGCACAGGGGCGCAGCCCGAGCTTCCTCGATCGCCTCCTCCTTGCTGCCTCGCCTGTCGCCGAGCAGGAGCCGCCGCCCGACCTCCTCCAATGCTGCTGCCTCGCCATGGAGCTGCGCCCATTCGCCTGCTCCCTCGATCGTGCCGGATGCCGGAGCCGCTGCTGGCCGCCGCCGGATCGGGGTGCCTCCTCCTTTCTCCTCGTCCACGACCGCGCCTGTTTTTCGTCGTCACCAGCAGGAGAAGGAGCCCCATGGCTGTCGCCGCCGTCCTGCCTACTCCGTTGCAGTTCCCCGCCGCCAGATCAGTAGCTCCGCCTCCTTGCTTCGCCTTCGCATGCATGCCTTCTGCTTGCCTCGCCCCTCCTCTGCTCCTGCCTCCATCGCACTAAGGCCCCCCGCCTCTGTTTCCAGCCACTGCCAGCAAGCAGCTTCATCGGAAACACGTCCGCTGTGCCGAGCCCCTGCCTGCTTCACCAAGTTCGCCGCTACTGAGTCCCGTTGCTTCCTCCCTGACTACCGTAGACCATGCGGATTCGCCAAGTACCATGACATCCAGAGCCCCTTGAAAACGTCAAGTTCGACTACCGTAGCGCCGAAGACCTTGGCTACTCGAATGAGTACTGAACAAAACGCCAAGTACCACTATTGCCGAGTACGACTACTTCCACGAGGATACGAGAACAACTACCGTCGACCCTCGAAGCCTCCGTGGACGTCAAGTCCCTCGTCGTGATCCCGAACATCTACGGAAAATTATGCAACTAAGAACATGAACGACTACCGTCGCCACGAGAACGACTACTTCCCACAATGAACCGTGAACAACTACTTCCTCTACCATCGCCGAGTACCACTACTTCCCACGATGATTGTCGGATTTCGGGTTCCGGCAGACCCTTGAGGTTCGAACACTGGGGTGCGCATGGAGATTTCGCCTCCTACCTACCTGCACCCCTCCGCCGTGATAGGATCTAAACTAAGGAAAGAACAACACAAGAGACACATGGTTTATACTGGTTCGGGCCACCGTTGTGGTGTAATACCCTACTCCAGTGTGTGGTGTGGTGGATTGCCTCTTGGGCTGATGATGATGAACAATACAAGGAAGAACAGCCTCGTAAGGGTCTGTTCTTGGCTGAGGTGATGAACTGCTGGGATGAGTTCAGCCACCTCTCTCTCTCTATCCTCCGACCGACCGACCGACCCCCTTGCTGTGTGGGTGCTGGTCCTATTTATAGAGGCCCTGGTCCTCTTCCCAAATACTGAGCGGGAAGGGAGCCAACAATGGCGGGCTAATTTGAAGGAGGACAACAAGTATAAGCTATCCTGACAAAAGTAGTCTTCGCCTGCGCAAAGCTCTGGTGATGATGCCGTCTTGGGCTCCATGGTGACCTCCGTCTCGTAGTCCTCCTGGTCTTGGTCTCGTTGCACCGAAATGGCAACCTTTGCCTGATGCCTCGGTACTCCGCGGCTGCGCTTGCCCCCTTTGCACCAAAGAGGAAAGGAGGACGCCGCGCGGGCTGGCACCCGCCTGGCGCCCTGAGTCGTCATGGCTTGCGTCATGGGCATCTCGTGAGGCACCCCGCCTTGATCTCTCCGCCTCCTCGTGAGCCAGCCTGACGAGGCCGTGCCTGAGGAAGCTTCGCGTCATCCGCCCCGCGAGGCTTGGCCTCTCGCGAGGGTCTTGGGTTTGTGTTGGTGAAGATGGGCTGTGCTAGGCCCCCCTTTGAGCCACGTCGCAGGCCGTAGGCAGGCAAGTTTGGGGACCCCCGGTCCCCAGACTTGCCACAGGATGTTTGCGGGGGCGCCCTCGGCCGCGCTTGGGCAGGGGAGAGGCATGCTCTGCCTGGCAAGCCTTCCCCTTCTCCGCGGCCGAGAACCTCCTCGACGGGGCCATGAAGAAGAAGGAGAAGCAAGGGGAGATGAACCGGAAGGGCGCACGCCGTCCCATACTTATAGCCGGCGGAGGCCAACCGCCGACCTCCATGATCGCAGGTAATCATGACCCGTTTTGCATGCAGGGACTTGTCCAGTCAGTGCAGTTGCCGAGGCACCATGGGGAAGTGGAGATGCCCAAGTCCAATCAACCGCCATGCGGCGCCCAAGGCCGCAGGCTGTTAGGGCCCGCGACGCTTTGCTCTTGCCCTTCCGCCTCCCTGCACGACCAAGTCCGGGCGCGCCTTGGGCCCGAGGGCTGCTGTTGGCGTTCTGGGAACGGGGGTCCCCAGACTTGCCTGCCTGCGGCCTGCGGCGTGGCTCAAAGGGGGGCTCAGCATGGCCCATCTTCACCAACACAAATCCAAGACCCTCGCGAGGGCCAAGCCTCGCGGGGCGGACGACGCGAAGCTTCCTCAGGCACGGCCTCATCAGGCTGGCTCACGAGGAGGCGGAGAGATCAAGGCGGGGTACCTCACGAGGTGCCCATGACGCAAGGCATGACAACTCAGGGCGCCAGGCGGGTGCCAGCCTGTGCAGCGTCCTCCTTTTCTCTTTGGTGCAAAGGGGGCAAGTGCAGCCGCGGAGTACCGAGGCATCAGGCAAAGGTTGCCATTTCAGTGCAACGAGACCAAGACCAGGAGGACTACGAGACGGAGGTCACCGTGGAGCCCAAGACGGCGTCATCACCAGAGCTTTGCGCAGGCGAAGACTACTTTTGTCAGCATAGCTGATACTTGTTGTCCCCCTTCAAATTAGCCCGCCATTGTTGGCTCCCTTCCCGCTCAATATTTGGGAAGAGGACCAAGGCCTCTATAAATAGGACCAGCCACCCACACAGCGAGAGGGTCGGTCGGAGGAGAGCAGAGAGAGAGAGAGAGAAAGAGAGAGAGAGGTGGTTGAACTCCTCCCAGCAGTTCATCGCCTCAGCCAAGAATAGACCCTCGCGAGGCTGTTCTTCCTTGTATTGTTCATCATCATCAGCCCAAGAGGCAATCCACCACACCACACACTGGAATAGGGTATTACACCACAACGGTGGCCCGAACCAGTATAAACCCTGTGTCTCTTGTGTTGTTCTTTCCTTAGTTTAGATCCTAGCATGGCGGAGGGGGCCAGGTAGGTAGGAGGCGAAATCTCCGCGCGCACCCCAGTGTTCGAACCTCAAGGGTCTGCCGGAACCTGAAATCCGACATTTGGCGCGCCAGGTAGGGGTGCGCAGGAATTCGTCTTCCGTTACCCCGTTCTCCTCCGACCATCGCGCTCATGTCTGACGCTCGTCGGGCCCGCGCGGAGCGCCGGGCCGCCCTCGCTTCCCGCGTTGCCCAGACGGCCCCTGTCGGCGGGCGTCCTCGCCGTTCCCCATCACCTGCCGTCAATGCCGCCACCGGCCCGGCGGGGGACGAGCAGCAAGCATCTCCTCAGCATCCATCCGTGCGCCAAGACGGCCGCACCGCAACTCCCTCGCTCGCCCCAGCTGGTTCTTCGTCCCACGCGCTCCCCGCGCCCATGGGGCCCGCAACCTCTCCCCCGCCTATCGCGCTGCACCGACACCCCCAGTCGTCGCGGCCCTCTTGGGCGGCTCACAGGCGCCGCCTACAAGTTACAACGTCAAGCCGTTCATCCGCCGGGTCAGCACCGCTTCCACGCGGCAGGGGGCTCCCCTGGATCGGGCGGCGCCCGAGACCGGCCTGAGCTTCAGCTCGGAGGACCACCCCTCCAACTCGGCCTACTCGGGCGCGCTCCCCATGCTGTGCACTCCCACCATCTGCTAGGTGGCCATCACCAGAACTCTCATCGATGGCGGGGCAGGCCTCAGCGTGCTCTCAGTCGAGGCCTTCAACCTCCTCTGCATACCCCTGGAATGGCTGCAGCCCAGCCGGCCCTTCTCAGGCGTTGGGGGCAGGTCGTCCGGCTCCTTGGGACAGATCCGGCTCCGAGTGACCTTCGGCACCTACGACAACTTCCGCACGGAGCTGGTCGACTTCGACATCGCCCCCATCGCCCTCCCCTACAACGCCATCCTCGGCTACCCGGCGCTGGCCCAGTTCATGGCCGCGACGCACCCGGCGTACAACCTCATGAAGATGCCCGGGAGCAGCGGTGTCCTCACCGTGCACGGGGACACTGGGGACGCTCTGAGGGTGCTCAAGCTCGTCTTCAAGACAGCGGCGTCGGCACAGCCCGCCGCCTTGGAGGCCCCCGAGCCCAAGGGGGCTGCGCCCGCGAAGAAGAAACAGTTGTTCACCCAAGACAAGGCAGAAACCAAGCAGATACCCGTCGATGAGGACGGATCCACCAACGCCACTTTCACCATAGGCGCCCACCTCAAACCCGAGCAGGAGGAGGCCCTGGTCGGGTTCCTGCGCGCAAACAAGAATGTATTCGCTTGGGAGCCAGACCAGTTGGCAGGGATCCCTAGGAGTGTAATCGAGCATCACCTCAACGTATGCCCCAACGTGCGCCCTGTGAAGCAGAAGGCCAGGCGGCAGTCCACAGAAAAGCAGGCCTTCATCGTCCAAGAGACCCGCAAATTAGAGGCCGCTGGGGTCATTCGCGAGGTCCGATATCCAGATTGGTTGACCAACCCTGTCGTTGTGCCAAAGAAGGGAGGGAAGGAACGCATGTGTGTCGACTTCACCAACCTCAACAAAGCGTGCCCGCAAGATCCGTTCCCGCTCCCCCGCATCGACCAGATCGTCGACTCCACTACGGAATGCGACCTGCTATGCTTCCTGGATGCCTTCTCTGGGTATCACCAGATCAAGATGGCGGTTGAAGACGTCGAGAAGACAGCCTTCCTAACCCCGTGTGGGGTGTACTGCTACACCTGCATGCCATTCGGGCTGCGTAACGTAGGGGCGACCTTTCAGCGGCTGATGCATATTACCTTGGGCCCGCAGCTCGGCAAGAATGTTAAAGCTTACGTCGATGACATCGTGGTAAAATCTCGAGAGGCTAGGACCTTGATACAAGACCTGGAGGAAACCTTCGCAAGCCTCAACGCAGTGAACCTACGGCTCAACCCAGAGAAATGTGTGTTCGGAGTCCCCTCGGGCAAGCTCTTGGGTTTCCTCGTGTCTCACCGAGGCATCGAGGCTAACCCGGAGAAGGTCAAGGCAGTGGAAGACATGAGCCCGCCAAAGACCCTCAGAGAAATGCATAAGCTCACGGGGCGCGTGACCGCGCTAGGGCGCTTCATCTCCAAGTTGGGGGAGCGAGCGCTACCCTTCTTCCAGCTAATGAAGAAAAAGGGGCCCTTCGAGTGGACTGAAGAGGCCGACAAGGCATTTCAGGATCTCAAGAAATACCTGACCAGCCCACCGGTCATGGTGGCTCCGCGCCCTCAAGAGCCCCTGGTGCTTTACCTCGCCGCCACTCCCTACTCCGCCAGCGTAGCCCTGGTGGCAGTCAGAGAGGAGCGTCGAATCAAAACCGCGGCAACAGCCCGGGACAAGGCGGAGCTGGTACGAGGAAGGCCCACAGAAGCCTCCAAGGCAGCTGATGAGGACCAGCTGCCATAGAGGGGCGCACCAGAGGCAGGAGAGGCCCCTCTCCCAGATGGCCAGTCTCAGGAGGCCTCATTGTCTCGAGAGGCGCCATGGTCTCCAAAGGGAGCCGCCAGCACTGACGCACTCCACCTCGTTGAGCACTCAGTGTACTTCGTCAGCACAGTGTTGCGGGATGCAAGGGCGCGGTACCCTATGCCCCAGAAACTCCTCCTCGCGCTACTGGTGGCCTCGCGCAAGCTGCGGCACTATTTTCAGGTTCACCCCATCAAGGTCGTCTCGTCATACCCCCTGGAGAGGGTGCTCAGGAGCCGCAATTCAGCTGGGAGAGTCGCTGAGTGGAACATAGAGCTGCAAGCGTTTCAGCTCGAATTCAGCACGACCAGAGTCATCAAGGGAGCAGCGCTAGCGGATTTTGTGGCAGAATGGACGGAGGCGCCAGGCCTCAAGGCCGATGAGGATCGGTCGCTGTCCCCTGGAAGCGAGGCGCCAAAAGGCTGGGTCATGTACTTCGATGGGGCGTTCTCCAGACACGGCGCAGGGGCTGGGGCGGTGCTTATATCGCCCACCCAGGACAAACTCTATTACGCCGTGCAGCTTTGTTTCCAGCAAGGCGAAAAGGTCTCCAACAACATAGCGGAGTATGAAGGTTTAATAGCGGGCTTGAAGGCCGCAACTGCCCTAGGGGTGAAACGCCTCACCATCAAGGGCGATTCGCAGCTCCTTGTCAATTTCTCCAACAAGGTGTACGAGCCGAAGGATGAGCACATGGAGGCCTACCTTGTAGAGGTCCGTAGGATGGAGAAGCAGTTCTGGGGGTTGGAGTTGCAGCATGTGCCCCGTGGCACCAATCAGGAGGCCGATGACATCGCCAAACACGCGTCCAGGCGGTTACCTCAGGAGCCTGGCGTTTTTGAGGAACGGCTCTTCAAGCCTTCAGCCTTGCCGTCACTATCAAACACGGCTCAGCCCCAGGAGGAGCTCCCCCAGCCACCTGCCTCCGGAGCTCCGGCCTGTGGCCCGGCCTCAGGAGCACGCCTGCTCCTGACGATGGAACCTCAGGAGGGATGTTGGATCACAGAGCTCCGGAGCTACTTGACGCAAGGGACCCTGCCGGAGAAGGAGGAGGAAGCAGAGCGAGTGGTACGCCAGGCCACGGCATACTGCATCAGAGATGGAGAGCTCTACCGAAAGCGACCAAACGGTGTATCCCTGCGCTGCATCTCCAGGGAGCAAGGGAAGGAACTACTGGAAGATATACACGGCGGGGACCGCGGACATCATTCATCGTCACGGACCCTCGTCGGCAAGGCGTTCCGCAGTGGGTTTTATTGGCCCACTGTGCTCAATGATGCCGTTGAACTAGTGAAAGCTTGTGACGCCTGTCAGTTCCACGCCAAGCAGATCCATCAGCCGGCAGGGGGCTTGCAGACTATCCCCCTTTCGTGGCCATTCGCAGTCTGGGGGCTCGACATCTTGGGTCCGTTTCCTCGGGCGCCAGGGGGCTACCGCTACCTTTACGTTGCTATAGACAAGTTCACCAAGTGGGCTGAAGTGGAGGCTGTCCGCACCATTCCTGCGGGTTCCGCGGTCAAGTTCATCAAGGGCATCGTTAGCCGGTTCGGGGTGCTGAATCGCATCATCACGGACAACGGTTCGCAGTTCACCAGTAACCTCTTCAGAACATACTGTACTAACCTTGGAACGCAGATATGCTACGCTTCAGTGGCGCACCCCCGAAGCAACGGCCAGGTCGAGCGAGCCAATGCGGAGGTCCTGAGAGGCCTCAAGACCAGGACGTTCAAGAAGAAGCTGGAGGCCTACGGCAGAGGTTGGTACGACGAGCTTCAGTCCGTGTTGTGGTCCATCCGCACAACCGCGACCAAGCCGACTGGGGAGACCCCGTTCTTCCTGGTCTACAGAGCCGAAGCGGTCCTCCCTCACGAGGTCAGACATCGCTCCGCGCGGGTCCTGGCGTTCAACGAGGCGCAATAGGACGCCATGCGGGGGATGGACCTCGTGCTGGGGGAGGAACGTCGCCGAGAAGCCGCGCTACGAGCGGCGAGGTACCAACAAGCGCTGCGGCGATATCACTGCCACAACATCCGCCCCAGGACACTCGAGGTAGGAGACCTCGTGCTCAGGCGGGTCCTCTCCAGGGAGGGGCTGCACAAGCTCTCTCCCATGTGGGAGGGCCCGTTCAAGGTTGTTCATGTTTCCAGGCCCGGCTCAGCGCGCTTGGAGACTCAGGAGGGAGTGCCGGTCCAGAACGCATGGAACATCCAGCACCTCCGGAGGTTCTGCCCCTAAAAAGGCCCGGAGCCTGTGAAGCAAGGCGAATGCCTGTGAAGCTATCGCGTTTTGGAAAAGGCCCGGAGCCTGTGAAGCAAGGCGAATGCCTGTGAAGCTATCACGTTTTGGAAAAGGCCCGGAGCCTGTGAAGCAAGGCGAATGCCTGTGAAGCTATCGCGCTTTGGAAAAGGCCCGGAGCCTGTGAAGCAAGGCGAACGCCTGTGAAGCTATCGCGCTTTGGAAAAGGCCCGGAGCCTGTGAAGCAAGGCGAACGCCTGTGAAGCTCGCCGCCCGTGACACTCTCACGTAATAATGAGTTGGGGCTGTACACGCCCCGGAGTCTCAGGAGCGCCGGCCTCAGGCCCTCGGGCTCCCTCCCACGCCCAGTGGCAGCACTTAGCTCCGCGCTGGTGAGAAGACGTCGAAGACTAGACTAGGTGCCGGACGCGGCTTTTCATTTGCTTTCCGCAGTTGGCTTGTTCTTCTCCATTTGAAGTTTTACTGAAGTTGTTGCCGTCTTTGGCTCGCGGTTCTTCGGATTTTCACGCTCCTGCCTCGATTTCTCTTGTGCAAGGCCTCGCGAGGGGGAGAGCCAAGCACCCTCACGAGTGTTCCTATCCTAGTCACTCAAAGGGTTCGCGACCTGGGCCCCTTGCAGGAGCACCCCTCCAGTCCATGCCCCTCGGGCACCGCGACACAAACACAGGGCCTGGGTCGGTCGCCCCCACGGCTGGGGCCGGGAACCATCCACGCACGGGCACATAGTCGGAAGGTACGATGAAGAAAGCAAAACGATAATTAACAGCAATAACCCATACACGCCCCCGCGGGGCACCACACTGCTGTCCTTCTTTATGCAGGAAAAGGGAAGAGAGAAAAACAAATCTGGTGCGGCTCGCCTCGCACCGGCCCGCAGGGAAGCCCGAGCTGCCTCCGGAGCTCAGGCGGACTCCCTCTCGCGCTTCACCAGGGCACGACGGTGGGCGGACGCGCCACCACCCCCAAGCAGATACGACGGCGTGGGGGCTGGCTGCGGCCACCACTAGGAGAGTCACCGCCTGAAGAAGAACCAGAGAAGCTTGAGGAATCCTGAGCGCCGCCAGCCCCGCGAGCGCCGTCCTCTCCATCATCGCCGGAGCCGGGTTCCCAGCCGTGGTCGTCGCCCTCGGGGCAACACCCTGCGCGGCGACCATCTTCCCCAAACACCCTCACGTAGAGGGTGGCATCGCCGTCGAACCTGAAGTATAGGGTGCACCGGCGGCCCAGGCCACGCGCGCGGGCCAGGTCCAGGCTCCCGGCTGCGGAGACCGCCAGTGAAACCCATGAGGCCCGGCTGCAGCAGCCGTCAGCCTGAAGCCAGAGGCCGCTCGGGGCGCCGGCTGGGAGCTTGTCGAGGAGGAAGCGAGGAAGTGGGAGCCGGGTGCTAGTCGGCTCCGCCGACCACACGACGAACTCCGGCAGCACCTCCGCAGCGCGAAAGCGCGGCATAGGGGGACGCACAGCCAGAGCGCACCCCCCGGCCGCAGCAATCCGCCCGCCACCGCGCTGGAAAGTGTCTCCGCGGCCGCGGGTAGCTGCCGTGGTGGCCACAGGATGTTTGCGGGGGCGCCCTCGGCCGCGCTTGGGCAGGGGAGAGGCATGCTCTGCCTGGCAAGCCTTCCCCTTCTCCGCGGCCGAGAACCTCCTCGACGGGGCCATGAAGAAGAAGGAGAAGCAAGGGGAGATGAACCGGAAGGGCGCACGCCGTCCCATACTTATAGCCGGCGGAGGCCAACCGCCGACCTCCATGATCGCAGGTAATCATGACCCGTTTTGCATGCAGGGACTTGTCCAGTCAGTGCAGTTGCCGAGGCACCATGGGGAAGTGGAGATGCCCAAGTCCAATCAACCGCCATGCGGCGCCCAAGGCCGCAGGCTGTTAGGGCCCGCGACGCTTTGCTCTTGCCCTTCCGCCTCCCTGCACGACCAAGTCCGGGCGCGCCTTGGGCCCGAGGGCTGCTGTTGGCGTTCTGGGAACGGGGGTCCCCAGACTTGCCTGCCTGCGGCCTGCGGCGTGGCTCAAAGGGGGGCTCAGCATGGCCCATCTTCACCAACACAAACCCAAGACCCTCGCGAGGGGCCAAGCCTCGCGGGGCGGACGACGCGAAGCTTCCTCAGGCACGGCCTCATCAGGCTGGTCACGAGGAGGCGGAGAGATCAAGGCGGCGTACCTCACGAGATGCCCATGACGCAAGCCATGACGACTCAGGGCGCCAGGCGGGTGCCAGCCTGCGCGGCGTCCTCCTTTCCTCTTTGTTGCAAAGGGGGCAAGCGCAGCCGCGGAGTACCGAGGCATCAGGCAAAGGTTGCCATTTCGGTGCAACGAGACCAAGACCAGGAGGACTACGAGACGGAGGTCACCGTGGAGCCCAAGACGGCGTCATCACCAGAGCTTTGCGCAGGCGAAGACTACTTTTGTTAGGATAGCTGATACTTGCTGCCCCCCTTCAAATTAGCCCGCCATTGTTGGCTCCCTTCCCGCTCAATATTTGGGAAGAGGACCAGGGCCTCTATAAATAGGACCGGCCACCCACACAGCAAGAGGGTCGGTCGGAGGAGAGCAGAGAGAGAGAAAGAGAGAGAGAGAGGTGGCTGAACTCCTCCCAGCAGTTCATCGCCTCAGCCAAGAATAGACCCTCGCGAGGCTGTTCTTCCTCGTATTGTTCATCATCATCAGCCCAAGAGGCAATCCACCACACCACACACTGGAGTAGGGTTTTACAACACAACGGTGGCCCGAACCAGTATAAACCCTGTGTCTCTTGTGTTGTTCTTTCCTTAGTTTAGATCCTAGCATGGCGGAGGGAGCCAGGTAGGTAGGAGGCAAAATCTCCGCGCGGACCCCAGTGTTCGAACCTCAAGGGTCTGCCGGAACCCGAAATTCGAAACCCTTTCTTGCACCTCTCCTTCCTTCCTCCGAGATTTCCAGATCTGCTCTGGCCGCGCGGCCTAATGAGCCATGGCGCCTCGTCAGCCCCCGGCCGCAGCTTGGTACTCGTCTGCCCTGGACTCGCTGAACATGTCGGAGGCGGGCCTTGCCCGGTTGCGCCGGATGGCGACAGCGTGGGCATCGACGGGGAGAAGGTGTTCAAGGCCGGCTCCGCCACCCCTGAGGGTCAAAGGAGCACCTTCTATCCGCTCTTCGTAAGTGCCATTGTTGCTGGCCTGGTGCCTCCCTTCTCCGAGTTCTTCTTCTCTATCCTCCGCCATTACAAGCTACAGGCTCTGCATCTCCATCCCAACTCCGTCCTCCTCCTGGCAATCTTTGCTTATTATTGCGAAGCACATGTTGGGGTGCAGCCCTCAGTGGCCTTGCTGCGCCACTACTTCTACCTCCGGACCTCTCGTGGGACCGCTTCCGCGTGCGCGAGCTTTGTCGCGTCCGGCGGCGCCATTGCCATCTCGAACTCTGGGAAGAGGATTGAGGGCTTCAGGAGCAAGTGGATCTTGGTGGATGCTGGGCGCATCCACCCTCGGCTGATCCTGCCCATGGAGCAGCCCACGAGCTCCAGCGACTGGGGTCGAGCGGAGCTCGCGGATCCCCGTGCGAAGATGGTGTTGGAGAAGATGGATGCGGATCTGAGGCCGACCGACATGGCGGCGGCGAAGCTGACCGGCGCGTCGCTGCTGAGGGAGTTCCTGGAGTACCGGCTGGCTCCGCTTCGGCAGTACTCGCTTCCAATGTGGAGGCCCCGTCCGAACCCCGCGGCCTTGGTCGACGGAGACCTGGCTGCGGTTCTCCAATCTCTGGTCGAGGGCAATATGGCGAGGCTGGAGGGCGCTCCTGCGCCCTTGTTCCTCCGCAACGACTGGGAGCGGGTGGTGAAGTCCATGCCCGTCTTCAACGGGGATGGGCCAGTGCCCCTGGAAGCTCCCGAGGAACCGGTGGACGTGCCCTCCGGCGACTCCAGCGAAGAGGAAGAGGGAGGGGAGCACGGAAGAGGGCCTGACTCCGAGGCGACTGACGGAGAGTCGAGGGCTCCCCTCCCCCGGCGCAGGTCCCGCGTTCTCCGCCTCTCTCCGAATGATGACGACGAGGACGACGGCGAGCAGGACGGCGGGAGCTCGCCCCCGATCCCGAAGAAGGACAGGACCGGGCTGATCTCCCATGGGTCTCCCCCGTCCCCGGGGCGAACCGCAGACGCACCTTCTGCCTCCAAGCTTCCCGAGGTTGACCTTCCAGCCGGCTTTTAGGCTTCAAATTTGGCCGGAGGCCGCTTGAGCTCGCTGGCGACGTCCCATAAGCATTCGATTCTTGTCTTTATCTCTTGTTCATCTTCTGAGGCTTGGCGTCCGCATCTTTGGATAGGTTGGCGCCCGCAGCAAAGAAGCCGAAGGGGGCTCCCGAGGTTCCATCCGTGGCGGCGCTTCTGCCCGTGAAGGAAGGTGACCGCGACGCACAGGCTTCTCCTGCCCGATCGTCCTCGCGAGGTTTGGCTGAGCCGGCTGGGGCGAGCTCAGCCCCCACGGCCCAAGTGGCTCCCAAGGTGCTCTTGCCTGCCGCCGCCACTACAGCTGTCGGGGCGCGGCAGACTCCGCCTCAGGATGCTGCGGCTGCGCTGCCGCCTTCTCCTCCTACTCCACCGGCCGCTATCTCTCCGACTCCTTCTGCCGTTCTGGATCATGCTGTTGCTGAGCTGGACCGACTGCGGCAGGATCTTCTTGGCGCTAACCCCCGCTTGGTGGCCGGGCGTTTGGAGCTGGCTTCTGGATGGGTTCGCTTCGACGCCTCGATTCGGGCGGCGCTGGTCCAGGCCTCGACGGCATGCGATGAGGAGAAGCAGGCCGTCCTGGAGGCGAAGGCTGCCCGTGATGCAGCCTTGGGGGAGGTGGTCGACGTCCGCGGTCGCTGCAAGGCGCTGGAGGACGAGCTGCAAGGCCTGCGGGATCGGCTCGCGAAAGAGGTCCGCCTTCGCCAAGAGCAGGAAGAAGGCATGAAGGCTCGCGAGGCAGCCGTCGAGGGCCAGGAGGCCAAGCTCAGGAAGCGCCGTGATCGCCTAGGCACGCTGGAGCAGGAGTTGGGGGCGAGGAAGGCCGAGCTAGACGGCAAGGCCCTGGTTCTTGCCGAGGACCGCGCGGCCTTCACGGAGTTGGAGGCGAAGGCTCACTCCTCGCTGAGGACGCTTTATGACAGCGGCCTGGAGAGCCCGCTGGCCGGCGCCGAGGACGGCCCCGCCAAGCTGCTTCCCTTCCTGGTTCACGCTCTTGAAGATGTCGCCCTTAGCCTTGGCCCCACGGCCGAGGCCGAGGCGCGTGTCCTGTCTTCTGCAGCACTGACGCGGGTCCTCACCCACATCTACCTTCGCGATCCCGGTGTCGACCTCGACAGCCTGCTGGAGCCAGTGAGCGGTGAGCGTGCTGCTGCCGCTGCCGAGGCCGTGAAGGGTCGCGCGGAGGCTCTGCTGGGGAAGTTCCGGGCCTTCAGCACCAAGCCGAGCAAGGCGCTGCCGACCCCGCTGCTCCGTGAGGCGAACCCGCTCCGCGCTGATCCCCCGCCGCCAAGTGACTCCGTCGTGGCTCCTGTCCTGCTTTTAATTCCTGCACACGTATCATGCCTCGGGGAGGCGTTTAAACTTGCGTTTGGCATTGAAATAACAGTGTGGACTGTAATATTTGCTTTTGAATTCCTTGAAATTAGCGCTTTTCCTTCCTACTTGCTTACGTTCTACGCCGGCAGAGCCCGGCCCCGCGCGTACCTCACCCAGCAATAGTCCCGACCGGAAACCAGGACGGGACCAAGGAGTGAGGGGCTACGTGACAAGTTAGGCTCCTGAGTCGCGATGCTCAGGAGTCCCCCTTGGCGCACAAACAGCAAGTAGGGAGGTGTGATGAGGGTGGATCCACCGTTCTACGTCTGCAGAGCCCGGCCACGCGCGTGCCTCACCCAGCGATGGTCGCGATCGGAAACCAGGACAGGGCCACGGAGTGAGGGGCTACATGACCAGTTAGGCTCCTGAGTCGCGATGCTCAGGAGTCCCCCTTGACGCTCAAACGGCCTTCGTACCTTGGCTCCGCTCGGGGAGAGACGTGCGACGAACCAGGCCCGGGGGGGGGGGCCTGGCCGGGCGGCGTGCGTCTGGGTGTGACCCAGGCGCAACCCCCGTGCCCAGCCCCCTCGCGCGGCACTCCCGAGGGGAGGCGTTACGATGAGGTTAGACACTGAGCTCTGGGCTCCCTGAGGTTGATGCGGCCCGGGGGCCACCCTCAGTTGTTTATCACCAGCGCGGAGCATAGTGCTACCGTATGTGTACGGGCATAGCCGCTCCTCGGCAGTGTCGTCAGCCAGCGCGGAGCATCGTGCTTCCACTGGTACGTGGGAGGGGGCCCCCCTCCGGGAGGAGCCCCGGGGCGTGTACAGCCCCGCCCTGACACGTGGCTGGCACGGTAGGGCCTGACGAGGTGTATTTGGGCACCCGTGAGCCAGCGCGGGACTCACGGGGCCCTACCTCTAGGTGGGTTGCGCCTGGCACTGGGCCTTATCTTGTGATGTGTCCCTGCAAATTTGGTTAGATGTCGGCACTCTACGTCCTCGGGTCCCGGCCCTCGAGCTGGTCTCAGCCGCCGCTGGTATGCCAGGTCCCGATGCCATGGACAAGGCCAGAGGGTGAGGGCTGGAGAGCCAGTAAGAGCCCTGAGTCGCGATGCTCAGGTGCCCCCCCTTTAACGTGCAAGTAGTCGGCATGGAGGAGAAGAGGTGCCATGGACCGGCATCAAATAATCAAGCATGGTGGGTCTAACGCATAATCGGAAATAAACGCAAATGGGATACATGCCACTGGGCCTGGCCCGAGCGGCTTGGGGATCATGCAGCCTGAGGGGCGCCCCCAACAAGGTAAGCTAATCGACGCGAAATAAAAGGGATACACGCCGCAGGGACGGACCCACGCGGCCTGGGAATAATGCAGCCCTGGGGGCGCTCCCAGCTGTAAGTAAAACTCGAAAGATGTCACCTGATGATGTTGGTAACGAAGGGGTGTTGGTGTAGCAGGCTCGGGGGGCTGCGGGAGCCGATCCTCACGAGCCCCCAGGCCCAGGGGACTCGGGAGGCTCCGGAGGCGCTGGCGGCTCCTCGCGAGCCATCTCCATCTCTGCCAGGGCTGCGGAACGCCTGGCCTCTCGTGCCTCCGTGATGCCCCTCATGAGGCGCTGGTACGCGTCAGCCGCGTTCGGCAAGCCGTAAGGCATGCGAACGTAGCTATGGGGTAGACCTCCGCAACGCCCCACTCGCGAGGGCCAGAGGCGCTCCAGAGAGAGGACTCGGTTGAGCTCTGGTATGTAGATGCAGACGCGCAGCCCACCATCCTCGCCTGGATGGGGGGCCACTGCTGGTAGGCGGCGGGCGCCTCTCATGACTCTTGACTCCTGTAGCTCCTGAATGGCCTTGCTGACGAACTCCTGTGGGTCTGGATCTCCTTGCCTTGCTTCTTGAGGGAAACGTGCTTCAAAACACGCCTCCATGTGGTGCCCAAGCGCCTCCCTCGTGACCCTAGCTAGGTCGGTGGCCCTCCAGGGGAGAGCCCCCAAGCCCTGCCTCAGGAGGGCGCCGGGCGCGCTTTCCTATGCGATGGAGGGAGGCTCCCCCTGGGCAGGCGCGGGCCCAGAGGGGCCTGCCTCCTGAGTGGTCGAGCTGGACGATGTCTTCTTCTTCTTGGGGGTGGTCTCGGGAGGCCTCCTACTTCCACGACCCGGGTCTTCCAGTGACGCGGCCTGAAAGGCTCGTTCCAGGGAACACACCGCATCCTTCTCTTCACAGGGCACCGTGATGACTCCGCCGCTTCCTGGCATCTTGAGGACGTTGTAGCCGTGGTGAGTTACAGCCATGAACTTGGCCAGCGCTGGGTACCCAAGGATGGCGTTGTACGGCAGGCGAATGTGAGCGACGTCGAAGTCGATGAGCTCGGTGCGGTAGTTGTCGCGTGCCCCGAAGGTGACAGGGAGGCGGACCTGCCCAATCGGGACCGTGGAGCCGTCAGTGATACCGGAGAAGGGCTTGGTTGGCTGAAGCTGGCTGTAGGGCACTTGGAGGTTGTTGAACGTCTCCACGGACAGGACGTTGAGCCCTGCCCCGCCATCGACGAGGGTCTTGGTGACCACCACGTTGCCGATGATTGGGGAACAAAGCATCAAGAGGACTCCGGCTGTTGCCGCACACTTGAGCTGATCTGCTGAGCTGAACGTGATGGCGCACGCCGACCACCTGAGAGGGCGTGTGGCTTTGAGTCTGGAGAGTACTGCGTTCACTTCGCGGGCGAACTGTTTGAAGATGCGCTGAGAGGCCGGGGCTTGAGCTCCGCCCAGGATGCAGGCGATCACGTGCGGCTCCTGGAAGCCCCCAGCCTCCTTGTCCTGATGGTGGTCCTCGTTTCTCCTTGGCTGCGGCGGCAGCGGTGGGAGGCCTGCGTTGCCTAGCGGGCGATCCTCGTGAGGTTGATCCCTCCAGTCTCCCTCGCGAGGCTGATCCCTCCATCCTCTCTCGCGAGGCGGGTCTTGCCAGCGATCCTCGCGAGGTTGGTCGCGCCACCCTTGGCGCGGCCCACGGTCTTCCCAGCGTCCTGCGTTTCTTCCTCCTCCTCGACTGTAGCCCCGGTCACCACGGTCGGGGCGACGGCCGATCCTTCCTTCACACAGGGCTCGGAGTTCTTGGCATTCGTTGGTGTTGTGGGTGTGGAGGTCGTGGTACACACAGTACCGGCTGCCCTTGGGAGGTTCGGGCTGATCTCTGCCCCGCTTGGTGTCTGGTTCTGCCGCGAGCACTGCAGCCCCCTTGCGCTTCACATCCTTGGCCTTGAGCTTCTTCTCTTCTGGGTCTGCGGCAGGCAGCTCGAGGAGGGAGAGACGCCCCTCCTCAGCCCTGGCGCACTTGTTTGCCAAGTTGAACAGCTCCAAGGAAGTGCACAGGTCTTCATGCATCGCCAGCTCCTCCTTCATCTTGACGTCGTGCACGCCGTCGGAGAAAGCTGAGATGATGGCCTCCTCAGTCACCTTGGGGATCTTGAGGCGTGCGTTGTTGAAGCGCTGGATGTACTTCTGCAGGGTTTCCCCGGGTTGTTGCTTGATGCGGCGCATGTCGCTCACGGCGGGTGGCCGGTCGCGAGTACCTTGGAAGTTGGCGATGAAGCGGGTGCGCATCTCTTCCCAGGAGGAGATTGTGCCTGGAGCCAAGTTCAGGAGCCAGGTGCGGGCCCCGTCCTTGAGCGCCATGGGAAACCAGTTCGCCATGACCTTATCGTCTCCATTGGCAGCTTCGATGCCCAGCTCGTAGAGCTGGAGGAACTCCGCAGGGTTGGCCGTGCCGTCGTAGCGAGGAGGCAGGTCTGGTTTGAACTTGCCGGGCCACGCGACGCTGCGTAGTTCGGTGGTGTAGGCGCGACAGCCTGCTGTGGCCACGGGAGGCCTTGGGTGATGGAGAGCCTGGTCTTGCATGTCCCCACGCGCTGGAGCAGGGGGATGGTCGCGACGTGCTGGAGCAGGGAGCGCCCGGGCAGCTTCTGGCGGGCGAGGGACTTCTTGGCAGCTCTGTTCTTGCTGCGCTGGCACCTGACGGAGCGGGTTCCGCCTAGGGGCCATGCGCCTTGGAGCCATGGCGTCTTCTTGAGGAGGAGGCGGCCGGGGTGCCGCCAGAGCCTCTTCGCCCGCGTGCGGCGGGGTGCGGTGCAGCGGAAAGGACGACGCGAACGAGCCCCCTGCAGCGCGGACGAGCTCGGCGACGCGGTCGAGCCATTCTTCGTAGACGTCGTCGACGGGACAGTAGCACAGGAGCTCGTTTTCTGTGATGAGTGCAGCCCGAGCCTCCATGGGTGCGCGGAGCGTGCGGGACGAAGATCCAGCTGGGGCGAGCGAGGGAGTTGCTGTGCGGCCGTCTTGCCGCACGGACGGATGCTGGGACGATGCTTGCCGTTCGTCCCCCGCCGGGCCGGTGGCGGCGTTGACGGCAGGTGACGGGGAAAGACGTGGATGCCCGCCGACAGGGGCCGTCTGGGCGACGCGGGAAGCGTGTGCGGCCCGGCGCTCGGCGCGGGCCCGACGAGCGTCAGACATGGGCGTGACGGTCGGAGGAGAACGGGGCGGTGGAAGACGAATTCCGGCGCACCCCTACCTGGCGCGCCAAATGTCGGATTTCGGGTTCTGGCAGATCCTTGAGGTTCGAACACTGGGGTGCGCGCGGAGATTTCGCCTCCTACCTACCTGCACCCCTCCGCCATGCTAGGATCTAAACTAAGAAAAGAACAACACAAGAGACACAGGGTTTATACTGGTTCGGGCCACCGTTGTGGTGTAATACCCTACTCCAGTGTGTGGTGTGGTGGATTGCCTCTTGGGCTGATGATGATGAACAATACAAGGAAGAACAGCCTTGCGAGGGTCTGTTCTTGGCTGAGGCGATGAACTGCTGGGAGGAGTTCAGCCACCTCTCTCTCTCTTTCTCTCTCTCTCCTCCGACCGACCGACCGACCCCCTTGTTGTGTGGGTGGCTGGTCCTATTTATAGAGGCCCTGGTCCTCTTCCCAAATATTGAGCGGGAAGGGAGCCAACAATGGCGGGCTAATTTGAAGGGGGACAACAAGTATAAGCTATCCTGACAAAAGTAGTCTTCGCCTGCGCAAAGCTCTGGTGATGACGCTGTCTTGGGCTCCACGGTGACCTCCATCTCGTAGTCCTCTTGGTCTTGGTCTCGTTGCACCGAAATGGCAACCTTTGCCTGATGCCTCGGTACTCCGCGGCTGCGCTTGCCCCCTTTGCACCAAAGAGTAAAGGAGGACTCTGCGCGGGCTGGCACCCGCCTGGCGCCCTGAGTCGTCATGGCTTGCGTCATGGGCATCTCGTGAGGTACCCCGCATTGATCTCTCCGCCTCCTCGTGAGCTAGCCTGACGAGGCCGTGCCTGAGGAAGCTTCGCGTCATCCGCCCCGCGAGGCTTGGCCCCTCGCGAGGGTCTTGGGTTTGTGTTGGTGAAGATGGCCGTGCTGGGCCCCCCTTTGAGCCACGCCGCAGGCCGCAGGCAGGCAAGTCTGGGGACCCCCATTCCCAGAACGCCGACAATGATCGTGAATGACTACACCGCTTGACCCGAACCGCTTCGATAACGCACGCTCCAAAGGTATAACCCCAAGACGACCGCCCGTGAGCGAATGCATGTGTGATGTATGACATGCTCGTGTTTGCACCGTGTCCAATTTGTCACTCATTTCCTTGTCGCCAACTCGTGGGACATCCGGAATCCGGGAGCGCCCCACCATCTTTTGCATGCATCCCCACACTTCTCCTTTGCATCGGTATCTCAATCGAGTTACCGGAACCGGAACATTGCCGTGGCACCGTTTCATTATCGTTGCCGTGGCACCCCTTTTCTTTCCACCACGGTGACAAATGCTTCATAATATGCTCGTGTCAATTTTTAATAACACTTGCATAAAAACTTGAACATGTCACCCACGTCATGTTAACAACATTAAGATGTTTAAGATTGTTGTTTGCTTTAAATTGCTAAATGCATGTGGGGTTTTACCGGAATTGTTGTTGTTATTTCCGGCCTCATTTAAAATGCCTAACTATGTTTTCTACTCATGTTTCACCTCTTGCCATGTTTAACAACATTTAATATTGTTGGGTACCTAAACGAGAGAGAACTAAATAATTGATGTGGTGTTCCGTCAATATGCAACTCGTTGCATATTGAGCTCCACTTAACTTGTACTTTTGTTTGTGCCCTTTGCCATGCCATGCATATTTAAACCGGACATGCATCATACTTGGTTGTGCATCATGCCGTGCTTATGTGATGATTGTTTACTATGTTGTTTCCTTCTTTCCAGAGTTGCTTCTTCGGATTAGTTCCGATAACGTCGCATTTGTGAGGATCCGTTCGTCTACGTCCATTTGCCTTCTTCTTGGACTCGTTCTTCTTCCTTGCGGGATCTCAGGCAAGATGACCATACCCTCTAAATCACCTCTATCTTTGCTTGCTAGATGCTCGCTCTTTTGCTATGCCTATGCTGCGAAACCTACCGCATGCTTTATCATGCCTCCCATATTGCCAGGTCAAGCCTCTAACCCACCTTGTCCTAGCAAACCGTTGTTTGGCTATGTTACCGCTTTGCTCAGCCTCTCTTATAGTGTTGTTAGTTGCAGGAGAAGATTGGACTTTGTTCCTTGTTAGAACATGGATATTTTGTTGGGATATCACAATATCTCTTATTTAATTAATGCATCTATATACTTGGTAAAGGGTGGAAGGCTCGGCCTTATGCCTGGTGTTTTGTTCCACTCTTGCCGCCCTAGTTTCCGTCATATCGGTATTATGTTCCCGGATTTTGCGTTCCTTACACAGTTGGGTTATATGGGAACTCCTTGACAATTTGCTTTGAATAAAACTCTTTCAGCAAGGCCCAAGCTTGGTTTTACCATTTGTCTCACCACCACCTACTTTTCCCTTGGGAGTCGCGCTCCCGTGGGTCATCTTATTTTAACCCCCCCGGGCCAGTTCTCCTCTGAGTGTTGGTCGAACCTGTCAGCCGCCGGTGGCCACCAGTGGCAACTCTGGGTTGGCCTACCGGAAGTTTGGACAATCTGAATGTGCCCTGAGAACGAGATATGTGCAGCTCCTATCGGGATTTGTCGGCACATTCGGGCGGCTTTGCTGGACTTGTGTTACCATTGTCAAGGATGTCTTGTAATCGGGATGTCGAGTCTGATCGGATTGTCTAGGGAGAAGGAATATCCTTTGTTGACCATGAGAGCTTGTGATGGGCTAAGTTGGGACACCCCGTAGGGATTGAACTTTCGAAAGCCGTGCCCGCGGTTATGGGCAGATGGGAATTTGTTAATGTCCGATTGTAGAAAACCTAAAGTTTATCTTAATTAAAACGCATCAACCGCATGTGTTACCGTGATGGTCTCTTCTCGGCGGGGTCCGGGAAGTGAACACGGTGTTGGAGTTATGCTTGACGTAGGTTGTTCTAGGATCACTTCTTGGTCATAGTTGTTCGACCGTGCTTTTGCCTTCTCTTCTCGCTCTCATTTGCGTATGTTAGCCACCATATATGCTAGTCGCTTGTTGCAGCTCCACCTCATACCTTTTACCCTTTCTATAAGCTTAAATAGTCTTGATCGCGAGGGTGTGAGATTGCTGAGTCCCCGTGACTCACAGTTTACTTCCAAAACCAGTTTGCAGGTGCCGATGTTACCGAGCAGGTGACGCAACCAAGCTCAAGGAGGAGCTCGATGAAGATCTTGCCCTTTCTGTTGTTTCGTTCTAGTTGATCAGTAGTGGAGCCCAGTTGGGGTCGATCGAGGATCTGTGTAGCATTTGGGGTAGTCTTCTTTTATTTTGGTTTCATAGTCGGACCTTGATTGTATCTGGATGATGTAATGCTTTATTCTTGTATTGTGCGAAGTGGCGATTGTAAGCCAACTATGTATCTCTTTCCCTTATTTATTACATGGGTTGTTGTGAAGATTACCTCACTTGCGACATTGCTTTCAATGCGGTTATGCCTCTAAGTCGTGCTTCGACACATGGGAGATATAGCCGCATCGAGGGCGTTACAAGTTGGTAATCAGAGCCATCCCCGACCTTAGGAGCCCCCTGCTTGATCGAATCGTTGGCGTTGTTGAGTCTAGAAAAATGTTTTGAGTCATTTAGGATTTTATATATATCGGGGAGTAGGATTCTTTTTACTCCTCAGTCCCTTCGTCGCTCTGGTGAGGCATCCTGACGTAGGGTTTTGACTCTTCTCTTCTCAAATTTCACTAAAAAAAATTTAGGATCACGCGGGTATCTTGGAATCGTTAAGATGGATTTGTGACGAGAACATTGTTCTTGGTGCCTCCTAACAATTAGGGGTTGTGGCAGTGTCCCGGGGAGTTTAGCTCCGAGGTGTTGTCGTCACAATTTTATTGTTGCAATTCTGGAATACCTGAGTTTCGCCGACATAAAAAAATCTCTTTTATGCAGTTGTTGGTGAGATAACCTCGACGCCACCCAGTACTGGGGCGGGAGTTCGGGAGTATTTCCATAACTCGTATAATGGATGCTTTTCGAAAGTTGAGGTAAATGATTTCCGAAGGTTTCTTGGTTATGTGTTGAAGGATGGATACAGCTGGATGTAGGATTTGCTAGTTTTGGGTGAGATATTATGCTTCCCCTGTATCCCCAACACCTAATTGCATAACCAGAAAGTTTCGGGAGTTTATAAGTGGGAATTCAAGTAGCTCTTAGGATATCTTTCGACAGATGTATGATATGAAATTGGGGTTCGACGTCTAGTGGTCCGCCTATCCATGGTTGGTTTTACAGTGGTCTCGTTGTGTCTTAAAGAGTCCTTGGCTATGCTGACTCGGGGACACTTCGTATGTCATGTGCACTGCCTTTTACATGATGGTGCTGTACGATTGAGCCCGTGTAGGCCCCACCACGAAAACTTCGGACAAAATCTCTATCATTTTTTTGTTCCGGCTTGTTCTACAAGCCAATCCTTTGTTTTGTTTTGAGTTGGGGTATTCGAGTTGCTTCAATGTCAAATGTTGATTCCATACCTTGCCTAAGCGGTGTTCTCATGTTGTTATGTGATACTAATCCTTCTCGATCATCGAGTTTGTCATGTCAATCCTTTTCAACCAGTGTGTCTCTCTTCAAGTGGATCCGATCACTTCAACATTAGCAAGATCAATTATCAGTTCTTCTCAACGGTGTTTGCTTCATTCGTTCCAAGTTGCCTTTATTTTCCCACCACCCACCCCTTTTTCTTCAAGGACTCGGATTTCTTAATCAAGTATACTTTTATTCATGTGAAGTTTCTTCGTTATCTCCGTCAATATTCTTATCCGGTGATTGTCAAGAAGATTCTAACGAAGCTTCAAGTTCGTCACTCGTCACTCATTTTCTTCTCCGGTGGTTTTAATTCAGGTTTTTGGTGTGGATCATACCCCTTTTTCCTCATTTCAAATACCTTCTCATGTCAGTGCTCATCATATTCATTCATTTCTCGCTATTCAATTATTCCGGAGTGCTGAAGATATCTCGGCCGGAAGGCTCGTCTTTTCCTTCAAGATCCGTTCAAACCTATTCCGAGGTTGTTATCTCATTCAAGCCATTTTAATTCAACCGGTGCAATCTCTCTCTTTAAATCTTTTCAACGGTGTTTCTCTTGAGTGGGCCCTAACCCACAGGTCTTTTCCCAGGATCTTACCTGACTCTTCTTATTTTTCCGGAGCTTCTCAAATTCTTTTCTAAAGTTTGACGTAAGAATGAATTTTCATCAGTCAAATGCCTTTCAACAAGATCTTTCAAATTCTTTTCATCGTTGGTTCAACCTTTATAATTTAAATCCCGGAGTATCTCAACAATTCACGGTGGTGTTTCTCGTCATCATTCTCAAATTTTGAAGGCCGAAGAAGAGTTTCCTCAAAATCTTGATCTATTCTCTTCAAGACTCATGGTTCTAGTTCGAGGCCATCCTCTCATAATTGTTTTCGATTGTCAGAATTCTTTTCACCAATCCGAAGAAATTCAAGAGTCTTCTCAGTTTGATTATCCGGAGTCCATCAATTCAGGTTTATTCATTCTCAGCTTTCAGCTCTCATTCTCCAATCTTACCGGTGCATAAAAAGTTTTTTTTTCTCTAATCAGTTCGGGATCTCTTCGTTCACTTGCATCTAAATTATCTCAAGTATCTTCATTCGTTCTCTAATTCTTACCGATGATTCATCTCTTTTCTTCGTTCATTTTCAATTCTTACGGTGGTTCGTTCCAGAGTTCTCTTCCTTGGTGTCATATCGATTCATTTGTTCTTTCCAAATTCTACCGGTGGTTCGTTGAAAATCTTCTCAAGTTTGCGCTATATCTCTCTCTTAGTCTTTTCTACGAGAATAAGTAGTATGCCAAATCCGTTGTTTGTCATCTATCTAAATTGTTGAAGGATACACATAACATAATTCTTATTCTTGCTTCATCCAAATGATGGATTCATTCCTCCGGAGTTTGTTCACAATGACTAATTCTCGTTGTCAATTGTTCATCTTCTCTTTTTCCTGGAGTTCCAACCTTTCTCAATTATATCACCATGGGGATTCATCTAAATCATTACAAGGATTCACCTTGTGTTTTCATCTTCTCTTTCCTTTCGTTTGATCATTCTTTTGTTTACCGAAGTTCTTCATGGAGGTTCTACATGATGTTTCATCAAGGATTTAATTCATTCTTGAAGTGTTCATCAAGATTCTTTTTAAGGAGCTCAAGCATTCTTCATCTCGCATTCCGAAGTGCAATTCTTTCGTCCGTATCGTTGGAGGTGGTATTATGTCATTCTTGATAATTGGAGTTCATGTTTCATGATTCACATGTTGTTAAGAATGAGATATTTTAAATCCATCAACCTCTTCGTTGGAGTTATCTTGGGTTATATTTCACCTAAAGCCTTCCCTAAGGATTGTTGCTATTTATGGTGCTCATAAAGGACCCAAGTTCGTCTTTTATCCTTCCGGTGAATAAGTTTCTCGTCTCCTTCTTGATATCAAGTCAATCTATTGTTTTTCCGTGAGTGGCAGAATTTCACCTCAAGATTTCGAGATGTTTTCCATAAGCCCACTTCAAGCCTATCTTTTCATTGTTGGGTTTCCAACAACTCCGTTCGACCCTTCTCCTAAAGATGCCTTTTCAAGCTCTTTTGTGGCAGAAGTTGGCATTTTGTTCTCCATTCTCCTATTTCAATTATCTATCTTCTATTCTTTTGTTCCGGAGGTATTGTGATGTTGCTCTTTTCAACCCATCATCTTGTTTTGTCAAAGATCATGTTCTTTTCATGCCTATCCATTTAACCGGAGTGTTGTGCCCTTTTGCTCAAGTTCTTTTCGCCTTATCAAGCCTTGCATCTCTTTTCAACTGGAGTGCTGTCTGAGATGTTTCTTACCCCTTGTTCCATTCATTCAATAGTTCCGGAGGCTGTATGTTGTGATTTCATCAAGTGTCATCTCATCTTATCAAGTTCTTATTCAATTCCTTTTCTTTTCAATCGGATTGCTGTCCGAAGTTGTTCTTCCTTGTCCCTCTTTTTCTAATGGAGTGATTTCAACTTCGTTCATCTCTGTTGTATTCTTTTCTCGAAATGGCTTAACCTTTTCAAGGTTCTTTGGTCTCACTCGTTTGTCAAAGAAGCAACTTAGTTTTACCTCTTCTCTTTCTCTTCCGTTTTCCCACCGGTGCCACTCTAGATCTCGGGACGAGATCCTCTCGTAGTGGTGGAGTGTTGTGACGCCCCAAGACCGGAGCTTCAGATGCCTTCGAGGGTTTCTGGGTTCTGTCGTGTGAATTTTTGGTTCATTACATTCATCTTTGCATCATGTGCATTGCATCATGTCATAAATCTTTTGCATCTCAACTAAATAATTTGTGTGGATCTTTGATCCGTTTAAATCGAGGGAAGAGTGACTTCTCTTTATAACATATCCTCCCGATATTTAGGTAGCTTTTATAAATATTCCATTAATTTGGATTCACCCATAAACACACTTGCAAAATATCCCAATGACTTTGTTATCTTAATTCTTGGTCTCCAACATTGCCATTTATTCATTCATCATATTCCGGAGCTCCACCAAAAATCGGAACATTTTTGGACACCTCTAATTCCTAGTCCTTGTTCAAACCATTTGAATTAAATTCAATTGACTTTGAATTAAATTCTTGCAATCATGCCTCTCCTATTTTTCATGGACCGTGCACATTTTTACGAGTCCGTAAAAATGATCCCTCGTGCGTAATTCTTTCCCTAACCCCCCTCTTCTTTTCTCTTCTCTCTATGCTTTTTCTGTTAAAGGAAATAGTTTAATAGAGAGAGTGAGGCAGCCTGCACTTCTGGCCTCTTAGAATCTCCACCAAAAGGCCCAAGGCCCTGGCCTTTTACCTCCCCACTGGGCCGGCCCCAAGGCCACCTTCTCCTAACCCTAGGCCCGAGCGACCCTCAGCCTCTCCTCGTCCTCTCCCTCTCGTTCCCGTGCCCGCCGCCAGGGAGGAGCCCCACGCTTGACCCTCTTGATCCTCTCGTCCTCTCCCTCACCCCGTAGCACCTCCCCTCGCTGCCTTCCCCCCGGGTCCATCTCGCGCCGCCAGGAGCAGAGAGCACGCGCTCAAGCCCGATCCCCATTTCCTTCCCTCTCTTCGTTCGTGCACAGGGGCGCAACCTGACCTTCCTCGATCGCCTCCTCCTTGCTGCCTCGCCTGTCGTCGAGCAGGAGCTATCGCCCGACCTCCTCCAACGCTGCTGCCTCGCCATGGAGCTGCGCCCGTTCACGTGCTCCCTCGATCGTGCCGGACACCGGAGCCGCTGCTGGCCACTGCCGGATCGGGGTGCCTCCTCCTTTCTCCTCGTCCATGACTGCGCTTGTTTTTCGTCGTCACCAGCAGGAGCAGGAGCCCCATGGCTGTCGCTGCCGTCCTGCCTACTCCGTTGGAGTTCCCCGCCGCCAGATCAGAACCTCCACCTCCCTGCTTCGCCTTCGCATGCATGCCTTCTACTTGGCTCGCCCCTCCTCTGCTCCGCCTCCATCGCACCGAGGCCCCCGCCTCTGTTTCCAGCCGCTGCCAGCAAGCAGCTTCATCGGAAACATGTCCGCTGTGCCAAGCCCCTGACTGCTTCGCCAAGTTTGCCACTACTGAGTCCCGTTGTTTCCTCCCTGAATGGTTTTCGCCAAGTCCCTCGAAGACCACGCGGATTCGCCAAGTACCACGACATCCGGAGCCCCTTGGAAACGTCAATTTCGACTACCGTAGCGCCGAAGACCTTGGATGCTTGAACGAGTACCGAACGAAACGCCAAGTACCACTATGGCCAAGTACGACTACTTCCACGATGATATGAGAACAACTACCGTCGACCCTCAAAGCCTCCGTGGACGTCAAGTCCCTTGTCGTGATCCCGAACATCTACGAAAAATTGTGCAACTAAGAACGTGAACGACTACCGTCGCCACGAGAATGACTACTTCCCACAATGAACCGTGAACAACTACTTCCTCTACCATCGCCGAGTACCACTACTTCCCACGACGATCGTGAACGACTACACCGCTTGACACGAACCGCTCCGATAACGCACGCTTCGAAGGTATAACCCCGAGACGACCGCCCGTGAGTGAATGCATGCGTGATGTATGAGATGCTCGTGTTCGCAGCATGACCAATTTGTCACTCGTTTCCTTGTCGCCAACTCGTGGGACACCCGGAATCCGGGAGCGCCCCACCATCTTTTGCACGCATCCCCACACTTCTCCTTTGCATCGGTATCTCAATCGAGTTACCGGAACCGGAACGTTGCCGTGGCACCGTTTCATTATCGTTGCCGTGGCACCCCTTTTCTTTCCACCATGGTGACAAATGCTTCATAATATGCTCATTTCAATTTTTAATAAAACTTGCATAAAAACTTGAACATGTCATCCGCGTCATGTTAACAACATTAAGATGTTTAAGATTGTTGTTTGCTTTAAATTGCTAAATGCATGTGGGGTTTTACCGGAATTGTTGTTGTTGTTTCCGGCCTCATTTAAAATGCCTAACTATGTTTTCTACTCATGTTTCACCTCTTGCCATGTTTAACAACATTTAATGTTGTTGGGTACCTAAACGAGAGAGAACTAAATAATTGATGTGGTGTTCCGTCAATATGCAACTCATTGCATATTGAGCTCCACTTAACTTGTAGTTTTGTTTGTGCCCTTTGCCATGCCATGCATATTTAAACCGAACATGCATCATACTTGGTTGTGCATCATGCCATGCTTATGTGATGATTGTTTACTATGTTGTTTGTTTCTTTCCGGAGTTGCTTCTTTGCGTTAGTTCCGATAACATCGCGTTTGTGAGGATCTGTTCGTCTATGTCGTTTGTCTTCTTCTTGGACTCCTTCTTCCTTGCGGGATCTCAGGCAAGATGACCATACCCTCGAAATCACTTCTATCTTTGCTTGCTATAGATGCTCGCTCTTTTGCTATGCCTATACTGCGATACCTACCACATGCTTTATCATGCCTCCCATATTGCCAGGTCAAGCCTCTAACCCACCTTGTCCTAGCAAACCGTTGTTTGGCTATGTTACCGCTTTGCTCAGCCTCTCTTATAGCGTTGTTAGTTGCAGGTGAAGATTGGAGTTTGTTCCTTGTTGGAACATGGATATTTTGTTGGGATATCACAATATCTCTTATTTAATTAATGCATCTATATACTTGGTAAAGGGTGGAAGGCTCGGCCTTATGCTTGGTGTTTTGTTCCACTCTTGCCGCCCTAGTTTCCGTCATATCGGTATTATGTTCCCGGATTTTGCGTTCCTTACACGGTTGGGTTATAATGGGAACCCCTTGATAGTTAGCTTTGAATAAAACTCCTCCAGCAAGGCCCAACCTTGGTTTTACCATCTGCCTCACCACCACCTACTTTTCCCTTGGGAGTCGCACTCCCGAGGGTCATCTTATTTTAACCCCCCCGGGCCAGTGCTCCTCTGAGTGTTGGTCCAACCTGTCAGCCGCCGGTGGCCACCAGGGGCAACTCTGGGTTAGCCTACTGGAAGTTTGGACAATCTGAGTGTGCCCTGAGAACGAGATATGTGCAGCTCCTATCGGGATTTGCCGGCACATTCGGGCGGCTTTGCTGGACTTGTGTTACCATTGTCGAGGATGTCTTGTAACCGGGATGCCGAGTCTGATCGAATTGTCTTGGGAGAAGGAATATCCTTCGTTGCCCGTGAGAGCTTGTGATGGGCTAAGTTGGGACACCCCTGCAGGGATTGAACTTTCGAAAGCCGTGCCCGCGGTTATGGGCAGATGGGAATTTCTTAATGTCCGGTTTTAGAAAACCTAAAGTTTATCTTAATTAAAACGCATCAACCGTGTGTGTTACCGTGATGGTATCTTCTCGGCGGGGTCCGGGAAGTGAACACGGTGTTGGAGTTATGCTTGACGTAGGTTGTTCTAGGATCACTTCTTGGACATAGTTGTTCGACCATGCTTTTGCCTTCTCTTCTCGCTCTCATTTGCGTATGTTAGCCCCCATATATGCTAGTCGCTTGCTGCAGCTCCACCTCATACCTTTTACCCTTCCTATAAGCTTAAATAGTCTTGATCGCGAGGGTGTGAGATTGCTGAGTCCCCGTGACTCACAGTTTACTTCAAAACCAGTTTGCAGGTGCCGATGTTACCGAGCAGGTAACGCAACCAAGCTCAAGGAGGAGCTCGATGAAGATCATGCCCTTTGTGTTGTTTCGTTCTAGTTGATCAGTAGTGGAGCCCAGTTGGGGTCGATCGGGGATCTGTGTAGCATTTTGGGTAGTCTTCTTTTATTTTTGTTCCGTAGTCGGACCTTGATTGTATCTGGATGATGTAATGCTTTATTCATGTATTGTGTGAAGTGCCAATTGTAAGCCAACTATGCATCTCTTTTCCTTATTTATTACATGGTTTGTTGTGAAGATTACCTCACTTGCGACATTGCTTTCAATGCGGTTATGCCTCTAAGTTGTGCTTCCACACGTGGGAGATACAGCCGCATCGAGGGCGTTACACTTTGACTTGATGTCATCTTCGATCGATTACATCTTCATGAAATCTCTCAACAAATGTGTCGTGATCATCATCAACATTCTGAGCTCTTCCGGGATATCAATCGAATTCATGATGAGAAATACAATCCTTGCCCCTCGATGATTTGTGTTATCGTCGACAACATTCTTGTCTCCCCCCCAAGACAAACTTGTTCATATAAATTTTGGAAATACATCCTTTTTCACATGTCGGTGGATTGCTGCTGAATCCATCGGCCACATCCTCATCTTTTCCTTGCTGAAATTGTATGACTGATTTTATAAGTTGTTTTCGATGGATCCTTTCTGAATCCAAAGGCAGACCTTCTAATTACCATGTCAATGCTATCCCGAAGCATGTCTGTGGTACTTTGTTCATCAACAAGAACATTCGCAGCGCAATACTAATGTTTCTTGTGCAATTATCTAAACACCATGGCATGGTAATGTCAGGAGTTTTGTCGCCCTTTTTCCCAAATCGTTATATGCTTGTTGTCTTGATGGGTATATCAATCTCTGCTTGTCCTTTGGAAGGGTATACTCTAATATGTGAGTATAAATACCTCTTCCTTTCCATTTGTCTGATTAAATAATAATCATATTTTCCTTTCCATAGTTTTGTTTAACCGTTCTTGTAATCTAACTTGTATGAGCAGTGATAAATCCTTGCTTAAGTAAGCACCTCGGTGTACAACTCTGTCAGTAAGACCCTGTTATTATTGTTGATGACATTCCGGTAACCACCGATGGACGAGAACTTTGCCAATTGGTCTGCCTCGTCTTACGAGCATGAAAATGGTTCTCTTTGTTCCTCATCCTTGGTACCAACATTGTTGGCAACATACCTGGCAGTCTATCATCTGACATGCCTTGCTATCGGCCCCCTTTCTACTTTTAACCCACATGGTGGGCCCATAACCCATAGTTCCACAGGATCAAAACCCGACTCCCATGTATACCCCTGTTTCTAAAAGTTTTTCCTCACGCTTGGCTTCATATGAAAATCCCAAGCCGCCTTCCGAGAGGCGATCTATTTTGGTATCATACGCAATACTTATTCCCATTGCTCTAAACCCCTTTCATCCTTTGTTTCAGGCAACAAACAATTGTCTACCAGGTTGAAGCTTCTTATTGCACCTCACCTTGCTCTCGATGACTTTCTTGAATTTCAACTCGAGATATGCCTCTTTGCCACGTTCACTGAGTTAGTCCCCAGGTTTGAGCTCCGTCCTTCCAGAGTCTTTTCCCCTTACTCCACACCTTAAATCTCGGGACGAGATTTCTTGTAGTGGAGGAGATTTGTAACACCCCCAGTGTCATGCTACAGTAATCCCCTTTTGATGGTGCCATGTCATCATGTTATTGTTGCTAATCTTCACTTGATCCAAATCACAATTCAAATTCAAATCCAATCTAAAGTCAAAAATCCATATTTGCCAAAACCTGAAAACTAAAATGTTCAAAGTGTGGCAAATAATCCCTAAGTATTTGTCATGTTGGAACCAACCTCTTTTGGATTCCGAAAGTGCCCCTGGAAATTATTTAGTGGTCCAGCAGCATTTAAAATTGGCATTTTCAATTTTAAAAAATGGTTAGGCAACCCCTTTTGACCCCAAACTTTTTATGCAGCCTCACAATGTTTCCATATATTTTTGTACAAAGTTCCAGATTTAACAAAATTAGTTTGGTAGCTCATTTAAATAGAAAACAGAGGCAGAGAAAGGAAAAGGGAAAAAGGTAAAAGAAGTCGTGGAGGACCTAAACTACTGGGCACAATGGCCCATCTAGCTAAGATGCCGGCCCAGCCGCACCTTCCCTATCGCGCGGGGGGGGGGGGGGGGGGGATCGTGGCGGCCATCGCCCGGCCGCCCCCGATTATAAGCCGCCCCCTTGCCCCGGGCTGAAACCCTAGATCACCCTCATCCTTTCCCCCTGTCTCTCCCCATCGCCCCTCCTCTTCCTCTGTAATTCGAGCTCGAAAGCTCCGCCCTGATTGAGCTCTTCGCTGTCGATGCCGCGGCCACCGTCGACGCCGTCACTCAGGAGCACGTCTAGAAGGTCCTCTACGGTCGCCTTCGTCCGTTCAGGGCGCCGCTTCAAGCTGGGGCACCGCGTAGCCATCGCCAAGGCCGTCTTCCCCGCCTCGGTCGCCACTGCCTCGCCGTCGTCACCGTCGATCTACACCACCACAACCTCCCCGGCCTCCCCGACCACGCCGTCGTGCTCAAAGTGAGGCCCTCCGTTGATTCCCCACTTTTCCCCTACGATTCGTTGCCATAGTCGCCGTCCACGGACTCGTCCGAGCTCCCGCGTACGCGTACGCGTAGGTGCGTGCTTCCTGCCGCTGATGTCTGTCTCTGCTGCTACTTATACTGCTTGTTGCTGTTGCTCCTCACACTGCTATTGCTCTTGTCACTTCTGCTGTCGCTTGTGGCTGCGCCGCTTGCTGATGCGCTGAGTGCCTTCCTGCTGCTGGTTGTGCTACTGCTGTTGCGCCGCTGCCGCCCACACCCGCCGTCGCGCCACGCGCGCGTCCACACCCACACCCACATGTGCCAGCGCCCTCCCCTGGCAGCGCCCGCGCTGGCCTGGGCAGTGGCCGACTGGCTATAGCTATGGCCCGTGCCTCCCGTGTTGTGCGTGTGTGCGCACATGGGGCTGCCCCTGTTTAATACTAAGATAGATTAGTCTTAGTCTAATTGCCTAACTAGTTCAACCAGTAGACTATAACGTGCGAGCCACTTTGTGTTTAACTATTTGTTTTAAATAAATCTAATTTGGGTTCTGTCTATGACAGTAGGACCCACCCTCCTAACTAAATTAGTTAATTCTTTTAAGTTGCCCATGTGACTATGACAGCTGGGTCCCACTGACCTTGTTGACCAGTCAATTTTATTGTGTTGACTTCTACCCAGGCCCCACATGTCTTTGACTGTGGCTGGCCACTGCTGTGTATAAAAAGTATTACACTGTTTTTAATTCGTTTTAATATTTATGGATAATTCCAGAATTTTGTCAAATCTTTGGAAAATCTTAGAAAAATATCCGTAGCTTGGATCGGAAAACTTTATATATGAAAGTTGCTCAAAAAAATCCCGCGAATCCGAATGCACGGTCCATTCACCTATCACATGCCCCTAGCATGCTGAACATGGAACCGTCCCCTCTCTTTCATCTGCCCGGAATTCGTCTAACGCCAGGAATTCATCCTCGGATGTTTATCCCCTTCGTCTGCAACATGTAGTACTACGTTAGGACAACCCTAGCTCTGCCTATCGTCATGTTATGCCTTGTGATGCGTTGTTTGCTCTGTATTTACTGTTTCTTCCCCCTCTTCTCTCTTGTAGACCCCGAGATCGATGTTGCCCCTATGATCGACTACGTCGACGACGACCCCTCCTTGCCAGAGCAACCAGGCAAGCAAACCCCCCCTTGAGCATTCCGATATCGCCCATTTCTTTCCTTCTCATGCTTGCATTAGAACTGCTACTGCTTTCTATATGATCCTACTCTGATGCATAGCCTGTTGTTGTTACCTCCTTTCATACCTTACCTGCTTATCCTAAACTGCTTAGTATAGGTTGGTTAGTGATTCATCAGTGATCCCCACCTTGTCCCAGTTGCCTCGCTTTATGTTCGATGACTCGATCAATGTGATCGACGTCCAGGCCCCGACACCGTACATCACCCCCTCTAGTTGAACGACTCTGCAGAGTTACCATCGAGTGCCGAGGGTGGAACCTCATACATCACTCCTGATGAGATCTTTGTATTGTAGCTATACGGTCGAGGTCATCGAGGGTGATTTCCTCCTTAATCACTTCCGTTACGGCTCTGTCATGCAACCCCTCAAGTGTCAACCTCGAGGGTGGATCCTCTTACATTCACCTTGATGATAACATCAAGTGGAATTCACCGGGGGTGATTCCTCGGGTTTTCCCCTTGGTGTTAGACACACAGTTACTATGGTTACTATGACTTTGCACTGAGCCATGTTACTAAAGACAGGTTGGCCCTGAGAGGTACCCGCGCGAGCTTAATAGCGAGTGATGTGGAGTTGGGTTGACCTGGAAGGTGCCCGCGAGATACTTACGAGGCATGGTCGGTCATTCTTAGCCCTTGCCGCAAGTACTCGAGATGGGGCGACGGAGTCACATCGATCGTGAGTCTCTGCTCGTTACCGCGTGCTCCTAATCCACTACGGTTTGGATATTTGATCCGAGGGGCCTCTGGCCTGATAGCACTAACCATCACGTGGGCATTGTATGGGCGTTTTGCGTCGTATACATCAGCCGAAGCTTAATAGACATCAGCGACTGAGTGGCGCGCACCGGGTTGGACTGGTAAGCACCTACCTTTTTGAAGGAGGTAGCTAGGTCTGCTCACCGGCCGCCCACGCAACATGCAGGAGTTCCCGGGGAGATGGCCCATGACCCCTGGGGGCATAGGTTTAGTCCGGCGTCCTGACCTCTCTATTAAGCCTAGGCCAGGTTGCGGCGTATTGTTTGGCCGAGGCCGGACATGACCCAGGAAAGTGTGTCCGGCCGGAGTTAATCGAGCGTGGTGGGTAAATTGGTGCACCCCTGCAGGGAAGAAAACATCTATCGATAGCCTGTCCTACGGTAACGGACATTTGGAGTTGTATCCCGATCGATACAACTAGAACTGGATGGTGATGAGATTTGGAATGTGTTGACACTTGGATAGTATGGCTCTGGGATTGCTTTCTCACAGGGAGTCGAGAAAGGATCTCTGGCCGAGGTTGATAACATTACTGCTACTTTACTTTATGCTACTCTGCCCCCTCCTATTGCTGCAAGATGGTGGTTTCTAGAAGATGCTAGTCTTCGATAGGCTAGGCTTTCCCCTCCCCTTCTGGCATTCTGCAGTTTAGTCCACAAATACAACCCATTCCTTTGATACAGATGCATACTTAGTTTAAATCTCATGTAAGTCTTGCGAGTACTTTGGATGAGTACTCACGGTTGCTTTGCTACTTCTTTTCCCCCCATACCCGATTATTGCGACCAGATGACGGATCCCAGGAGCCAGACGACACCACTAATGACTACTACTACCCGGAGGATGCCTACTACTACGTGAAGACCGCCGACGACTAGGAGTAGTTAGGAGGCTCCCAGGCAGGAGGCTTTGCCTTTTTGACCATTGTTGCTTTTGTGCTAGCCTTCTTAAGGCAATCTTGTTTAACTCATGTCTGTACTCAGATATTGTTGCTTCCGCTGACTCTTGTGTATTCGAGCTTATGTATTCAAACCCTCGAGGCCCCTGGCTTGTAATATAAAGCTTGTATTATTTTAATTTGTGTCTAGAGTTGTGTTGTGATATCTTCCCGTGAGTCCTTGATCTTGATCGTACACCTTTGTGTGTATGATTAGTGTACGGTTGAATCGAGGGCGTTACACAGATGCTTTGAGCCGAAAGAGTTATGCCAATACCTTAGTAATAGGAGGATTGCCAAAGGAGTTAGCAGAAGATTTCAGGGAGCTACGTTTAGAGATTGTTCCCAAAGGCTTTGTTACAACCATGGAAGTTTAGTCAGCCTTGTTGGGAAAGATTCGAGAAGCCCAGAAGGATGACAAAGAAATTATCAAGATAAAGGAGAAGATGAGTGAAGGCAAAGCCAAATGTTTTCGTGAGGATGAGCACGACACCTTGTGATTTGAGGACCATATTTTTGTGCCCAATAATGCCGAGATCAGAAAGTTGATATTACAGGAAGCTCACGACTCACAATACTCGATACACCCCGGAAACACCAAGATGTATTTGGATTTGAAAGAGCGTTTCCGGTCGACTGGAATGAAGAAGGATATTGCCGAGTATGTAGCCGTATGTGATGTATGTTAGGGAGTGAAGGAAGAACATCAGAAGCCAGCAGGATTACTACAGCCTATTTCGATACCCGAATTGAAGTGGGATAAGCTTGGCATGGATTTTATCACCGGATTACCCAGGACCCGATCGGGATATGATTCTATTTGGGTAGTAGTGGACCGCTTGACCAAAGTAGCTCACTTTATCCCAGTGAAAACCACATATACAAGTGCAAAGTTGGCCAAGATATATATGACCAGGATTGTATGTTTGCATGGAGTTCCGAGGACCATCGTATCAGACAGAGGGACACAGTTTACTTCAAAGTTTTGGCACCAACTGCACCAGACCTTGGGAACCAGGCTAGAGTTTAGTACAACTTTTCACCCGCAGACAGATGGACAGACTGAGAGAGTCAATCAGATTCTGGAGGACATGTTGAGAGCTTGTGCACTAGACTAAGGGTCTAGTTGGGATGATAATTTACCCTACGCAGAGTTCTCGTACAACAACAACTACCAGGACAATTTGAAGATAGCACCATTTGAAGCCCTGTACGGAAGAAGATGCCGAACACCGTTGACGTGGGATGAAGTTGGAGACCGCCAGTTGTTTGGACCGGATTTGATTAAGGAGTCCGAGGAGAAGGTTAAGGTGATTCGAGATGGACTGAAAGTAGCTCAGTCCAGACAGAAGAGTTATGCAGACTCAAAACGCAAGGAGGTAGTTGATACGTCTCCAACATATCTATATTTTTTGATTGCTCCATGCTATATTATCTACTATTTTGGACTATATTGGGCTTTATTTTCCACTTTTACATTATTTTTGGGACTAACCTATTAACCGGAGGCCCAGCCCAGAATTGCTGTTTTTTTTGCCTAATTTAGTGTTTTGAAAAAACGGAATATCAAACGGAGTCCAAACGGAATAAAATCTTCGGGAACGTGATTTTCTCACCGAACGTGATGCAGGAGACTTGGACCCTGCTCCAAGGAACAAAAGAGGCGGTCACAAGGGTGGGGGGCGCCCCCCCTAGGGCGTGCCCCCCTGCCTCGTGGGCCCCTTGTTGCTCCTCCGGCGTACTTCTTCCTCCTATATATACACACGTACCCCCAAACGATCAAAACAGGAGCCAAAAACCTAATTCCACCGCCGCAACTTTCTGTATCCATGAGATCCCATCTTGGGGCCTGTTCTGGAGCTCCGCCGGAAGAGGGCCGTCATCACGGAGGGCTTCTACATCATCCTAGCCCCTTCGATGAAGTGTGAGTAGTTTACCTCAGACCTTCGGGTCCATAGTTAGTAGCTAGATGGCTTCTTCTCTCTCTTTGAATCTCAATACAAAGTTCTCCCCCTCTCTTGTGGAGATCTATTCGATGTAATCTTCTTTTTACGGTGTGTTTGTTGAGACAGATGAATTGTGGGTTTATGATCAAGTCTATCTATGAATAATATTTGAATCTTCTCTGAATTCTTTTATGTATGATTGGTTATCGTTGCAAGTCTCTTCGAATTATCCGTTTGGTTTGGCCAACTAGATTGGTAGTTCTTGCCATGGGAGAAGTGCTTAGCTTTGGGTTCGATCTTGCGGTGTCCTTACCCAGTGACAGAAATGGCAGCAAGGCATGTATTGTATCATTGCCATCGAGGATAACAAGATGGGGTTTATTTCATATTGCATGAATTTATCTCTCTACATCATGTCATCTTGCTTAAGGCGTTACTCTGTTTTTTAACTTAATACTCTAGATGCATGCTGGATAGCGGTCGATGAGTGGAGTAATAGTAGTAGATGCAGAATCGTTTCGATCCACTTGTCATGGATGTGATGCCTATATACATGATCATGCCTAGATATTCTCATAACTATACTCAATTCTGTCAATTGCTCAACAGTAATTTGTTCACCCACCATAGAATACTTATGCTCTTGAGAGAAGCCACTAGTGAAACCTATGGCCCCGGGGTCTATTCTCATCATATCAATCTCCATCACTTTAATCTTGCTTTGCTTTTTTACTTTGCTTTAATTTTTACTTTGCATCTTTATACCAAAAATACCAAAAATATTATATCTATCAGATTTCACTCTTGTAAGTGACCGTGAAGGGATTGACAACCCCTAATCACGTTGGTTGCGAGTAGCTATCGCTTTGTGCAGGTACGAGGGACTTGAGCGTGGGCTCCTACTGGATTGATACCTTGGTTCTCAAAAACTGAGGGAAATACTTACGCTACTCTGCTGCATCATCCCTTCCTCTTCGGGGAAAACCAACGCAAGCTCAAGACGTAGCAAGAAGGATTTCTGGCGCCATTGCCGGGGAGTCTACGCAAAAAGTCTACATACCAAGTACCCATCACAATCCTTATCTCTCGCATTACATTATTTGCCATTTGCCTCTCATTTTCCTCTCCCCCCAATTCACCCTTGCCGTTTTATTCGCCCTCTCTCTTCCTATCCTCCCTCTCTATTTGCCTCTTTTTGCCCGTTTGCTTTTTGTTTGCTCATGTGTTAGATTGCTTGTTTGTCGCGATGGCTCAAGATACTACTAAATTGTGTGACTTCACCAATACCAATAATAATGATTTCCTTAGCACTCCGATTGCTCCTCTTACCGATGCTGAATCTTGTGAAATTAATACTGCTTTGTTGAATCTTGTTATGAAAGATCAATTTGCCGGCCTTCCTAGTGAAGATGCCGCTACTCATCTGAATAGCTTCGTTGATTTACGTGATATGCGAAAGAAAAAAGATGTCAATAATGATATCGTTAAATTGAAGCTATTTCCTTTTTCGCTTAGAGATCGTGCTAAAGCTTGGTTTTCGTCTTTGCCTAAGAATAGTATTGATTCATGGAACAAGTGCAAAGATGTTTTTATCTCTAAGTATTTTCCTCCCGCTAAGATCATCTCTCTTAGAAACGATATTATGAACTTTAAACAACTTGATTATGAACATGTTGCACAAGCTTGGGAGAGAATGAAATTAATGATACATAATTGCCCTACTCATGGTTTGAATTTGTGGATGATTATACAAAATTTTTATGCCGGATTGAATTTTGCTTCTAGAAATCTTTTAGATTCGACCGCGGGAGGCACTTTTATGGAAATCACTTTAGGAGATGCTACTAAACTCCTAGATAATATTACGGTTAATTATTCTCAATGGCATACTGAAAGAACTTCTAATAAAAAAGTGCATGCGATAGAAGAAATCAATGTGTTGAGTGGAAAGATGGATGAACTTATGAAATTATTTGCTACTAAGAGTGTTTCTTCTGATCCTAATGATATGCCTTTGTCTACTTTGATTGAGAATAACAACGAATCTATGGATTTGGATTTTGTTGTTAGGAATAATTTTGGTAACAATGCTTATAGAGGGAATTTTAATCCTAGGCCATATCCTAGTAGTTCTTCTAATAATTATGGGAATTCCTACAACAACTTTTATGGAAATTATAATAAGATTCCCTCTGAATTTGAGAATGGTGTTAAAGAGTTTATGAATTCACAAAAGATTTTTAATGCTTTGCTTGAGGAGAAATTGCTTAAAGTTGATGATTTGGCTAGAAACATTGATAGAATTTCTCTTGAGGTTGATTCTTTAAAGCTTAGATCTATTCCTCTTAAACATGATATCAATGAGTCTCTCAAAGCCATGACAATTTCCATTGATGAGTGCAAAGAAAGAACCGCTAGGATGCGTGCTTCCAAAGATGCCTTTATTAAAGCGTGTTCCTCCAATTCCTATGAAAATCACGATGAAGATCTAAAAGTTATTGATGTATCCCCTATTAAATCTTTGTTTTGCGATATTAATCTTGATGAAACTGAATATGATCTTCCTTTACCTAGAAGGCGTTCTAAAAATTCGGAGTATTTAGATCTTAATGATGAATTTGATGAAAGTGGGATTGAAAGAAATAAAAATCTAGATGTTGCTAAACCCACTATATTGATTTTCAAGGAATTTAATTATGAAAGTTGCTCTTTAATTGATTGTATTTCCTTGTTGCAATCCGTGCTAAATTCTCCACATGCTTATAGTCAAAATAAAGCCTTCACCGAACATATTGTTGATGCCTTGATGCAATCTTATGAAGAAAAACTTGAGTTGAAAGTTTCTATCCCTAGAAAACTCTATGATGAGTGGGAACCAACTATTAAAATTAAAAATCATGAGTTTTATGCTTTGTGTGATTTGGGTGCTAGTGTCTCTACTATTCCCAAGACTTTATGTGATTTACTAGATTTCCGTAATTTTGATGATTGCTCTCTAAACTTGCATCTTGTGGACTCCACTATTAAGAAACCTATGGGAAGGATTAATGATGTTATTATTGTTGCAAATAGGAATTATGTGCCCGTAGATTTCATTGTTCTTGATATAGATTGCAATCCTTCTTGCCCTATTATTCTTAGTAGAACTTTCCTTAGAACGGTTGGTGCGATTATTGATATGAAGGAAGGGAATATTAGATTTCAATTTCCATTAAAAAAGGGCATGGAACACTTTCCAAGAAAGAGAATAAAATTACCATATGAAACTATCATGAGAGCCATTTATGGATTGCCTATCAGAGATGGCAATACTTAGATCTATCCTCGCTTTTATGCCTAGCTAGGGGCGTTAAATGATAGCGCTTGTTGGGAGGCAACCCAATTTTATTTTTATTCCTTGCCTTTTGCTCCTGTTTAGTAATAAATAAATTATTTAGCCTCTGTTTTTTTTGTGTTTTTTGTGCTTAATTAGTGTTTGTGCCAAGTAGAACCGTTGGGAAGACTTGGGGGAAGTCTTGTTGAACTTGCTGTAAAAAACAGAAACTTTAGCGCTCACGAGAACTGCTGTCATTTTTATTTAAAGAGTGATATTTAGTTAATTCTTTTTGAAGATGATTAATAGATAAATTCCTCACGTCCAGAAATTTATTTTAGAATTTTTGGGGTTCCAGATCTTGCGCTAGCTACAGATTACTACAGACTGTTCTGTTTTTGACAGATTCTGTTTTTCGTGTGTTCTTTGCTTATTTTGATGAATCCATGGCTAGTAAAATAGTTTATAATATATAGAGAAGTTGGAATACATTAGGTTTAACACCAATATAAATAAAGAATGAGTTCATTACAGTACCTTGAAGTGGTCTTTTGTTTTCTTTCGCTAACGGAGCTCACGAGTTTTCTATTTTGAGTTTTGTGTTGTGAAGTTTTCAAGTTTTGGGTGAATTCTTTTGATGGATCATGGAACAAGGAGTGGCAAGAGCCTAAGCTTGGGGATGCCCATGGCACCCCCAAGATAATCCAAGGACACCAAAAAGTCAAAGCTTGGGGATGCCCCGGAAGGCATCCCCTCTTTCGTCCACTTCCATCGGTAATTTACTTGGAGCTATATTTTTATTCATCAACATGATATGTGTTTTGCTTGGAGCGTCTTGTATTATTTGTGTCTTTGTGTCTTAGTATGCCACAATCATCCTTTCTGTACACACCTTTTGAGAGAGCCATACATGAATTAAAATTTGATAAAATACTCTATGTGCTTCACTTATATCTTTTGAGCTAGATAATTTTGCTCTATGTGCTTCACTTATATCTTTTGAGCGTTATAATTTTTCTCTATGTGCTTCACTTAGATTTTTTAGATCACGGTGGTGGATTTGTTTTAAAGAAACTATTGATCTCTCATGCTTCACTTAAATTATTTTGAGAGTCTCTTAATAGCATGGTAATTTGCTCAATAATAATATGCTTAGTATTCAAGATTGTGAAACTTTCTCTTGAGTGTGTTGAATACTAAGAAAAGATTGAAGCATGATAATTGTTTTGAGATATGGAGGTGATAATATTAAAGTCATGCTAGTTGAGTAGTTGTGAATTTAAAGAATACTTGTGTTAGAGTTTGTGATTCCCGTAGCATGCACGTATGGTGAACCGTCATGTGACGAAATCGGAGCATGATTTATTTATTGATTGTCTTCCTTATGAGTAGCGGTCAGGGAAGAGCGATGGTCTTTTCGTACCAATCTATCCCCTAGGAGCATGCGCGTAATACTTTTCTTTTATAACTTTTAGATTTTTGCAATAAGTATATGAGTTCTTTATGACTAATGTTGAGTCCATGGATTATAAGCACTCTCACCCTTCCACCTTTGCTGGACTCTCTAATACCGCGCACCTTTCGCCGGTATCATACACCTACCATATACCTTCCTCAAAACAGCCACCATACCTACCTATTATGGCATTTCTATAGCCATTCCGAGATATATTGCCATGCAACTTTCCACCATCTAGGTCATCATGACACACTCCATCATTGTCATATTGCATATCCCGGTACACCGCCAGATGCATTCACATAGAGTCATATTTTGTTCTAAGTATCGAGTTGTAATTGTTGAGTTATGAGAAAAATAAAAGTGTGATGATCATCATTATTAGAGCATTGTCCTAGTGAGGAAAGAATGATGGAGACTATGATTCCCCCATAAGTCGGGATGAGAATCTGGACGAAAAAAAGGAGGCCAAAGAAGCCCAAATAAAAAGAGGCCACAAAAAAAAGAGAAAAGTCCCAAATAAAAAATGAGAGAAAAAGAGAGAAGGGACAATGTTACTATCCTTTTGCCACACTTGTGCTTCAAAGTAGCACCATGATCTTCATAGTAGAGAGTCTCTCATGTTATCACTTTCATATACTAGTGGGAATTTTTCATTATAGAACTTGGCTTGTATATTCCAATGATGGGCTTCCTCAAATTGCCCTAGATCTTCATGAGCAAGCAAGTTGGATGCACACCCACTTAGTTTCTTTTTGAGCTTTCATATACTTATAGCTCTAGTGCATCCGTTGCATGGCAATCCCTACTCACTCACATTGATATCTATTGATGGGCATCTCCATAGCCCGTCGATACGCCTAGTTGATGTGAGACTATCTTCCCCTCCTTTTTGTCTTCTCCACAACCACCATTCTATTCCACCTATAGTGCTATATCCATGGCTCACGCTCATGTATTGCGTGAAGATTGAAAAAGTTTTGAAAAAGTTAGAGTATGAAACAATTGCTTGGCTTGTCATCGGGGTTGTGCATGATTTAAATACTTTGTGTGGTGAAGATGGAGCATAGCCAGACTATATGATTTTGTAGGGATAACTTTCTTTGTCCATGTTATTTTGAGAAGACATAATTGCTTTATTAGTATGCTTGAAGTATTATTATTTTTATGTTAATATAAACTTTTGTCTTGAATCTTTCTAATCTGAATATTCATACCACAATTAAGAAGATTTGCATTGAAATTATGCCAAGTAGCACTCCGCATCAAAAATTCTCTTTTTATCATTTACCTACTCGAGGACGAGCAGGAATTAAGCTTGGGGATGCCTGATACGTCTCCAACGTATCTATAATTTTTGATTGCTCCATGCTATATTATCTACTATTTTGGACTATATTGGGCTTTATTTTCCACTTTTATATTATTTTTGGACTAACATATTAACCGGAGGCCCAGCCCAGAATTGTTGTTTCTTTGCCTATTTCAGTGTTTCGAAGAAACGGAATATCAAACGGAATAAAATCTTCAGGAACGTGATTTTCTCACCGAATGTGATCCAGGAGACTTGGACCCTGCTCCAAGGAACAAAAGAGGCGGTCACGAGGGTGGGGGTGCGCCCCCTGCCTCGTGGGCCCCTCGTTGCTCCTCCGGCGTACTTCTTCCTCCTATATATGCACACGTACCCCCAAACGATCAGAACAGGAGCCAAAAACCTAATTCCACCGCCGCAACTTTCTGTATCCACGTGATCCCATCTTGGGGCCTGTTCCGGAGCTCCACCGGAAGAGGGCCGTCATCACGGAGGGCTTCTACATCATCCTAGCCCCTCCGATAAAGTGTGAGTAGTTTACCTCAGACCTTCGGGTCCATAGTTAGTAGCTAGATGACTTCTTCTCTCTCTTTGAATCTCAATACAAAGTTCTCCCCCTCTCTTGTGGAGATCTATTCGATGTAATCTTCTTTTTGCGGTGTGTTTGTTGAGACCGATGAATTGTGGGTTTATGATCAAGTCTATCTATGAATAATATTTGAATCTTCTCTGAATTCTTTTATGTATGATTTGTTATCTTTGCAAGTCTCTTCGAATTATCCGTTTGGTTTGGCCAACTAGATTGGTAGTTCTTGCCATGGGAGAAGTGCTTAGCTTTGGGTTCGATCTTGCGGTGTCCTTACCCAGTGACAGAAAGGGCAGCAAGGCACGTATTGTATCGTTGCCATCGAGGATAACAAGATGGGGTTTATTTCATATTTCATGAATTTATCTCTCTACATCATGTCATCTTGCTTAAGGCGTTACTCTGTTTTTAACTTAATACTCTAGATGCATGCTGGATAGCAGTCAATGAGTGGAGTAATAGTAGTAGATGCAGAATCGTTTCGATCTACTTGTCACGGACGTGATGCCTATATACATGATCATGCCTAGATATTCTCATAACTATGCTCAATTCTATCAATTGCTCAACAGTAATTTGTTCACCCAATGTAGAATACTTATGCTCTTGAGAGAAGCCACTAGTGAAACCTATGGCCCCCGGGTCTATTCTCATCATATCAATCTCCATCACTTTAATCTTGCTTTGATTTTTTACTTTGCTTTACTTTTTACTTTGCATCTTTATACCAAAAATATTATATCTATCATATCTCACTCTCGTAAGTGACCGTGAAGGGATTGACAACCCCTAATCGCGTTGGTTGCGAGTAGCTATCGCTTTGTGCAGGTACGAGGGACTTGAGCGTGGGCTCCTACTGGATTGATACCTTGGTTCTCAAAAACTAAGGGAAATACTTACGCTACTCTGTTGCATCATCGCTTCCTCTTCGGGGAAAACCAACGCAAGCTCAAGACGTAGCAGTAGTCTATGAAATCGGAGACAGAGCATATCTATGAGTGTCACCTCTACGAGGAGTTAAGCATTTTGGAGTTAAGGGAAAGTTAGACCCGAGATTTGTAGGACTGTACCATGTTCTGGAGTGCATGGGAGAGGTTGCCTACAAGTTGGAATTACCTGAAGGACTGTCAGGAGTTCATGATGTGTTTCACGTTTCCCAGTTAAAGAAGTGCCATGCCGAGATGGCCGATATTCCTCTAAGAGATACAGCGCCCCTGGAAGCAATTCAATTGGACAATGATTTGATGTATGAGGAGAAACATGTCAGGATTCTCGAGTTTGCCAGTCGTGTTACCTGCAGCAGGGTTATCAAGTTTTGCAAAGTTCAGTGGAGCCACCATACCGAGGACGAAGCCACCTGGGAAAGAGAGGATGATCTACGCAAGGACCACCCACACCTATTTTCTAGCCAACTCGAATCTCGAGGGCGAGATTCATCTTAAGGGGGGTAGGTTTGTAACATCCCAAATTTTCAATTTGGCAAGTTATACATAGGTCATTCATGCATACCATTTTTTATTGCATTTTGTTTTGTGATCCTCAAAATCCTAAGCAACTCAAGGACCCTCGGAGAGAGTTGGGGATTTTCCCTTGTTCTCATATTTGAGTTTTATCAAATATTGAAACAAGGATCACTTTGGTTTTAATTAATTTTCTCCCCAAAAATATTTCATATTAAAATTATATGAGAGGAGATAATATGACTTCTCCAAAATAAATGAAATGTTGGAGGAAAAATATTAAATCAATTTGTTTTTTATTTGGGGTTTTATCGCTATTTTATTTGAATTAGGAAAAATATGCATTTTTCAAAATTGCATTAGAGGCCCAAATAAATGTTCACCTTGTCCGCTATATTTTTAGAGGACAGGGAACATTTATTTCAGGATTTTTGGGGTCCATTTAGTATTTCTTTTCTTCGTTTTTCTATGCGTTATAATTATTTTTAAAAAAAAGTCAACTGCCTTACCGGGCCGTGTCCGACTAGGACACTGCGCCCAACTGACCTTTTTAAGGCCGAGGCCCGAGCCGCCCCAGCCCCAAACCCTAGCATCCCGCCCCGCCTCGAAATCCGCGCTACCGCCGCCGGAGTTCGCCCGTGCCGCCGCCGCCGGAGTTGGTCGCCGCCGCGCCGTATCGCCGTCGTCGCCTCGCCGTCGCCCCCACGCCGCGCCGCCGCCCCGTCGCCACCCTGCTGCCCGCCGTCGACCCCGCTTCCGCCGGAGTTCGCCACCGCCGCCGCCGTCCCGATCCGCGAGGTAGCCGTCGGGTTTATTCTAAAAACCGTTCGGTTTTTATACGAAAACCTAAATGCGTTTTTAGATCGGTTTTATTTTTTTCCGGTTTAGTTTTTTAGTGAACGCCCATTCGTACGTTCGTTTTAACGAACGGTTTTCACCCGTTAACCGCAGACAGCGAACGTTCGTTCGTTAGCCTATTCGTTTCTTTTTCCAGGGTTTTTCTGCGATTATTTTTTATCACGATTTTTCCCTGATTTTCATTTTAGTTTATCTTTTCGCTCGTTTCTCGGAATCAGGTGATTCAAGCGCCTGGATCTTCGTCTGGAAGCCCTCTTTATGTTTAACCAACTTCAACAAGATTTTGGTACAGTAAAATTTGACTTTAGTCCAGATTAGTAATCGGATCTTGTTTCTTTCGCAGTTTGAGTGTCGTTGCTCCGTTTGATTTTATTCTCTTTGCAAACCGGAGTTCTTTAGTTGAAACTTCCGTGTGCAGCCACAAGACATTATGGGCTTTTGCATAGTTGAGTAAGTTGCGTGAGTTCTTGAAGAGGTGGACTAGCAGATGTAGGGGATTGTAGGTGTACCGGTCCACCTGGAGTAGAGAGCAAATGCTTCTGAAAGATTGTGTCTCGGTCATCCATTTCTCAAACACCCTATAGTGCGAGAAATCCAACGGAGGAGATTGAGTCTTGTGGGGAAAAGTGCGCAAACCTCTGCAAAGTGTATAAACTAATCATGGTTAGCTGTGCCCCCGGTTATGGACATCTTGAGTATCTGGCTCTTGGATTATCATATGGATCTCATCACTCTAAATTAATTTGTTGGGTTGATAATTATTTTTAATTGGGATTGAGTTGGAGGAACCTTCTCAATATTGTTCAACTAACATGATAGTTAAATAAAATATATTTCCTTTGTTGTAGGAAAAAAATGGTTTTTCGCAAAACTTATTAACCATACAGCCTCCAGCAGCCATATATGCATGTAGTGATAACTTTTATCTGTTCATTACTCTCTCGTGTTACATTGCCAGCATATTCCATGTGCTGACCCGCTTTCGGGCTGCAACGTATCATGTTGCAGACTTTTCAGATGAAGAGTAAGATGCGATAGGTCGTTTGTCATGCACTTAGCTATGCCGTTGGAGTTGATGGACTCACTTTATCTTCCAAGCCTTCCATTGTTATCGTGTTAGATGGCCTTAAGCCATATTTATTGTAATAAGTTTTCTCGTGAGACATTCGATGTAATAAGTGTGTGATTGCCACTCTGTTATAAATCCTTCGAGTACTGTGTGTGTCAGCATTACCAATCCAGGGATGACACTGAAGCACAGAGACTTGACCCCTTTAAGGTCGGGTCGCTACATGAAGTGGGGGAGAGGAAAACGAGAGGCAAATGGCAAATAATGTAATGCGAGAGATAAGAGTTTGTGATGGGTACTTGGTATGTCTTGACTTGTGGTAGATCTCCCCGACAACGGCGCCAAAAATCCTTCTTGCTACCTCTTGAGCACTGCGTTGGTTTTCCCTTGAAGAGGAAAGGGTGATGCAGCAAAGTATTGTAAGTATTTCCCTCAGTTTTTGAGAACCAAGGTATCAATCGAGTAGGAGACTACACGCAAGCCCCTCGTACCTACACAAAAAATAAGAACCTCGCAACCAATGCGATAAAGGGGTTGTCAATCCCTTCACGGTCACTTACGAGAGTGAGATCTCATATAGATAATAATAAGATAAATATTTTTGGTATTTTTATGATATTGATTGAAAGTAAAGATTGCAAAATAAAATAGATTGGAAACTTATATGATAAAAGATAGACCCGGGGGCCATAGGTTTCACTAGTGGCTTCTCTCAAGATAGCATAAGTATTATGGTGGGTGAACAAATTACTGTTCAGCCATTGATAGAAAAGTGCATAATTATGAGAATATCTAGGCATGATCATGTATATAGGCATCATGTCCGAGAAAAGTAGACCAAAACAATTCTGCATCTACTACTATTACTCCACACATCAACCGCTATCCAACATGCATCTAGAGTATTAAGTTCATAAGAACAGAGTAATGCATTAGGCAAGATGATATGATGTAGAGGGATAAACTCAAGCAATATGATATAAACCCCATCATTTTATCCTCGATGGCAACAATACAATACGTGCCTTGCTGCCCCTGCTGTCACTGGGAAAGGACACCGCAAGATTGAACCCAAAGCTAAGCACTTCTCCCATTGCAAGAAAGATCAATCTAGTAGGCCAAACCAAACTAATAATTTGCAAAGATAAACAATCATACATAAAAGATTTCAGAGAAGAATCAAATATTGTTCACAGATAAACTTGATCATAAACCCACAATTCATCGGATCTCGACAAACACACCGCAAAAAGAGTTACGGCAAATAGATCTCCAAGAAGATCGAGGAGAACATTGTATTGAGATCCAAAGAGAGAGAAGAAGCCATCTAGCTAATAACTATGGACTCGAAGGTCTAAGGTAAACTACTCACACATCATTAGAGGGGCCATGGAGTTGATGTAGAGGCCCTCCATGATCGATTCCACCTCCGGCGGAGCTCCGGAAAAGGCCCCAAGATGGGATCTCTTGGGTACAGAAGGTTGCGGCGGTGGAAATAGGGTTTCGTGGTGCTCCTGGATGTTTTCGGGCTATATGAATATATATAGGAGGAAGAAGGAGGTCGGTGGAGCCATGAGGGGCCCACGAGGGGGGAGGGCACGCCCAGGGGGTAGGCGCGCCCCCTGCCTCGTGGCCTCCTTGTTGGTTGCTTGACGTCCACTCCAAGTCCCCTGGATCACGTTTGTTCCAAAAATAACTCTCCGAAGGTTTTATTCCGTTTGGATTCCGTTTGATATTCCTTTTCTATGAAACACTGAAATAGGAAAAAAAACAGCAATTTGCACTAGGCCTTGGGTTAGTAGGTTAGTCCCAAAAATAATATAAAAGTGTATAAATAAGCCCATTAACATCCAAAACAGATAATATAATAGCATGGAACAATCAAAAATTATAGATACGTTGGAGAATTATCAATCCCGACGGACAAATTAGACGAGGATCAAAGCTCAAATTAAAGATAAACTCATGGAAAAGGGGTCCATCAATAGGTGTCCTAATTAACATAGTCAGCTAGATATAGATGGCAACCGAGTAGTCTTCGTGCATGTGGCCCCCATGATTAGCGCCTTGGAGGAACTCAGTTGTCGTTCTTTAACCCTCGCAGTGATCCGAAGCACATGACACCTAATTTTGCGAGATGACAAGAAACCTTTTTTTAGATTTCTCACCAGAACTACAGCCCTGTACAACACAGCCTGCACGATGGCCTTGTTTAGATACTCTAACTTAGTTAGAGGTTAGAGTTAGATTCTAACCCTGAACTAACCCTGAACTAACCCTAAACTAACTCTAACCAAAGAGGTGTTTGGATGGCAGGGTTAGATGGAGCGCGGATATGGCGAGGCGCCTTCACGGGCGGTGCGAGAGGGAGGGAGGGAGAGGACAAGAAGCTTCGAGGAAGTGGAATCCAAGCATGCCTGCTGGAGTGTGGTCACATGCATGGACGAACTGATCTTCCGTGTCATGCAGGGAGCGTCCAGGCACCAACGTCGAGGCCTCCACCAACGTCTGTACAAAACTTCTCTAGTACTATCTCTCGTCTCTCTCTTCTATTAGCTCACCCAACTTGCGGGGCCGGGGAGTGTGCCTATGGTCGGTTCTCAATTACGGTCCCACATGTGTGTGCACACGCAATATGACACGTGTTCCATTCAAAGAGCGGCGTGCCAGACCGACCGACCGTCTAGGGTGCGACACGGACACGACGGGCATGCTGTATACTGTACTTCGTAAATATGTATCACCGTTTTCTTGAGGCTTTGCTCCATGGCGCAATCCATGGATACAAAATTAGTATATTGTACTATTTAAAAGTCGAGGGCGGGGCTTTTCCCGTGCAGTAGGCGGGGCAGTTCCGTCTAGTCAGTTCGACAGAGACGCGAGAAGATGAGGGAGTAGGCTGCTGCAAACATAGGGCTGTGTGATTTGACAGCGAGTTACTGCTAGACAGGTGGGGCCCAGTGATTTGACTTGCCATTATCATTTTAACTGCGGTGCTATGACCGGCGTGAGTCTCCCAATGCTCCACCATGTAGAGGCTGGCTCTTGCTTGAGAGCCCACTCCTCCACTTTTTCCTTGCCTCTTCCCCCCACATATGCAAAAATGCCATGTAAAGCGGGCTTATAGCCCACTATTGTACTTGATCCTACAGGTGCTAAGCTTGCGACATAGGCATAAAGTCTGATATGTCAAGTTAATTAAGAAGAGAGACTAGTTTGGTGACCCCAGGAAGAAATGGTGCTAAGCGCGTGTACCTAGATGAAGCAAACTTAGCAACAAGAAACTAAGCACCTATGCATTGGGGACTTGAGTTGCTAAGCCATTTCATGCCCATAGCACCTCATCTAAGCACCACTTCATTGGAAGAGGTCACTCTTTGGCAAATGCAATAAATACTATGAAGAAAGAGATAGAGAGAAGTAAACAAAAAATACTCTTATAGCCAACCTTATAGCTAACCGTGTTGTAGTATGAGTGACTAAGTTATGACTATGTATGACATGCCAACATCAGATAGCCTAACGTACCGTGTTAAATCTCCAAGGGCGCGACCGCGCGAGCGAGGCGACGGTCGTCGTAGGCGTGACCATGATCCGAGATCGAACGGTCGCATGCTAAGTTGCTGAAAATTTGTAGAATAACCCTCCAGGATAGGATATTCACCCATAGGTCTAGAATCACGCCATGCAACCGTTTGATCTCAGATCCAAGGCCTCTCGGAAGCTTCGTATCACCTGTAATTTTCCCGACGCTTGACATGACATCGAAAGCCATTTAATTGGGTGTCGAGTATACATGACATCTAATTGGCCCCCCATAGTACTGTGCATGAATCCATTTATCCACCAGGCAAGCCACCACCCTGCCGTTCGCACGCCCCCCACTTGGCATTTTTACAATGGATAAACCGCTCCTAGTCATCCCGTCCTTTCACATTACGGCAGTTCCACTAATCCTAACCCTCCTCCCAAATCCATGGCGTCCCAAATCTTCATGGTCGGCAGTGAGTACAAGGTTAGAACCATCACCGGCGATGAGTTCGACGTCATCTACACACATTCTTCCACAACGGTGAAAGGATGCCTTGCTCGCTTCAAACGCATGTTCGAAAACTCAAATGATGAGTGGGTCGCTGGGCTAGATGTTAAGTACACCACAGTCCTGGGAAGCGAGAAGAATCTATAGGAGGCAGAGAAGAAGATGCCCGCCGTGATCTAGGTTTGCGTGCATGACTTATGCTTGGTCTACCACATATGCCATGCCGACGTTGAGTGCGAGGAATTTAAGAATTTCCTCAAGGGCGGCCGAGTCAAATTTGTTGCTGTAGACTTTAGGAACAACAAAGAAATCCTGGGTCGGATAGGCCTCATTGTATGCAACCCCTTCGACCTCCAGAAGGAAGGGCTGGTGCCCTCCCATGATCAGCCTTCAATGCTGACCCTGGCAGGATCCATGGCTAATCCTTCATAAGGTAAACTAAAGAAACCTTCGCACACGTTTCATCATGCATGGCAGTGGAATGTACTAGATATAGACCACATCCACTACACTGGAATGGATGGCCACCTTTGTTTCAATATCTACAAGGGTTGGATGAAGAGCAAGAGCCAAGTGTGCGGTTCAAGCAAAGAAATATCGCCCAAGAGGAAGAGGGACAAGGACGAAGTCGAGGACATGGACGAGGATTCCTAGTAAGGTGGCAGTGTCGTTGCTCATGGTGGTTCTAATGCAGTGTCTACCGGATTAGTTGCTTAGTTTAATTTCTAGTGTGCTTAGTTTTATTTGAGGGGTGTGTTGTCCTGAGCCCCCAGCAGAACTATGTTATGTTTCTTCTCATTACTTTAACTCTTCAGTACGTACATACTAGTATTTCTTACAGTTCATCTTTTAGTTGGTATAGTACTATGACTACAACGCGTTTCTTCACATTATATATGTACAATATATATGGCCAACGTCATATAGCCAACAATTTAGTTGTCAAAGAATTTCAGGGTGGTTAGTTTTGTAAAAGAATTTCAGGGTTCTTAGTTTTATTTGAGGGGTGTGTTGTGCTGGACACCATTATCGTGACTCAAATCTTTTTTGCCATGTTATAAATACATAAATACCGATGGACCAACATGCCAGCTCTCCCTCTATCTCACTACAGTAAAATAAAGTGTGTGGCCTACTTAATCCCAACAGCGTTCTTATTTTCCTGTAAAATTGTTCGCTTGGTTACTCCTGACAAGCGGGGCCACACTTATCATTGTGAGAATTGACTTATTTTTGTCATGTAACATGGTCAACGAGTTTGACGTGAAAATCACAATGCCTAATGGAATTTTTGAGCAAACATCTAACTTAATGATGGCATTTTTGACGAGGCATCTCATAGATCGATGGCATTTTTGAGTAGTTGTAACTTCTAATGGCAAAGTAGTGATACACAACTAGTGGCATAAATAATAAGAACCCACGAATTAAATAGGTATGCTAATTTCTTTAATATAATTTAGCACCCCATTTAAGCATGTACTAGCTTTTTTAATAGTACTATATGCATAATTTGGCGACGAGCGCTATCTATGTATCACCTTTTTTCTTTAATTCCATCTTGTTAGTTTTGCTCCATGGCGCAACCCATCGATACTACTACTGTATGAAAGTATACATTTTTTAAAAGGCTAGAGGGCGGGGCAGTCTAGCTTGGTTGGTTTCCAGAGAGGCGAGGGCCTTTGTGATTTGACGGCTCATTACTGCTGGAAGACAGGGCCTTCTGATTTGATTGCACTGGAGTAGTACAACAGAGGAGCACGAAACACGGCATCCCAGTGCCATATGGCAATAAAAAATGATCTAATTTGCTAGTCATCTCAATGTTAGCATTGTTCTATTCATGCCTCGAAGAGAACGTGACACGTGCGGCGAAACACCCGAAGCAAAAGAAGAAACACAGGAGCAAAAGAAGAAGGAAGATTATCACCCCGCCTACGATGCATGCCCAGCGACGCCGCCGCAACTGGTCCTGGGATTTGGCTTCTCCTACCGCCCATTTGAACAGTTGCACCGGCTGCTCATGACATTGCACAGGCATGCGCGTTCTTTCCTCCGCAGTCGACTCCGTGAATATGATCTGTGCCATTAGCCCTAGCTCAAAATCAACGCGACTCTGCGAGATGCTGACATCCCTCAGCATCTCTCCTTTGAGATCGACTTGCGCCTCCGCCTTATGCTGCGCCAGGCGCAGCTCCATGGAACTTCTCTCCAATCAATGCGATGCTTCCTCGATCTTATTTGCCCTTGCTGCCGACCACCTGAAACACAGCCCTGGCATGTATTCCGGCGCCACCAATCTGTGATTCCAGAGCAATTGATCCCCTCTAAAACACATGTGGGTTTCGCTCAAAGGCGGTAGTGCTGTGGGCCACAGCGAGAGGGCGGCCCGCGGGATCCTGGGATCTAAGGGATTATCCATGGTGGGATCCTCCATGGCGGGATCCGGTGGGCGAGGCGGGGAGGCGAGCCTAGGCACTAGGAGAGCCCTACGAGGCTAAGATAAAGATAGTACTACTCCACTCCGTCCATATTTAAATACAAAGGCCACCAACAGTAGCCCTGGCAAAAATTAATCATGCTGCATGTCATGGAATTGTCACGACAGATGTCCTAGTGTGAGGACTTAGTCGTGGAGCCATCGCGATGAGGTTAGCTTAAAGGGGTTAATCAAGACAAAGGACACGAGGAGTTCATACTGGTTCGGCCCCTTACAGTGAAGGTAAAAGCCTAATCCAGTTAGAGGTGGTATCGCTAGGGTTTTGATGAGCAGGGAGCGAATATGCTTGACCCGGCTCTCGATTTGTTGTTTCTTGTCCTAAGCTACCACTGGGTCGTCCCCTTTATATACACGGGTTGACGCCCTATGGCCTACAGAGTCCCGACCGGCTCATACAATGTATCCGGCTCGGTGACCTTTCTTACATACCTTACAATACAAGTTTACATACATGACAGTTTATATCCGTGGACCTTAAGCCGCCTTCGGGTTTGGGCCTTCTACTAAACCTACCTATGAACCGCCATTTATAATATGCTCTTGGGCTTCATAGAGATGAATCGCCATAGGGATGACCCGGCCCCTCCTGGGCGGGTCATACCTGATAGTCATATCCCCAACATTAGGCCCCAGGTTGATTTGAAATTGTTCATGTCAATCTTCAATACTTAGAAAAATCCTTCCTCCTCTTACTGTGAATTATTGTCACCTACCATAATGTCGTCTCCAAAAGTTGTAATAACCCGCCATGACGTCACCTGCGATTAATGCTACATAGAGTGCAAATCTTAATCAATCTCTTTCTTTACTGACCCTCCGGAAATCGAGGCGCCCGTGCCGACACATATCCATTTCACTGTTCCTCGATTCCCACGTCTGCCATTTGTACTTCCAAGCCTATAAATAGGGCCACGGAGTCACCTTTCAGTTTTCTCCTTCTTCTTCTCACTTTCTTCCTTCTCGTGGCGCACCAACCTGCACGAACCCCACCGTCGTCGACCTTCATCTCTGACCTCAACTCCGGCTACCACATCACCCTGAACGGACCAGAAAACAGTGACGCCACTCCGCTGTCCTATTAGCATCAGTAAGCCCTCTTTCTTTCATCATAGATCTGTCATTAGGTTTCATCGGTGTTCGTTGCCGCCCTTCCTTCTCCTTGCTTAGATCCATGGATTAGATCCAAAAACCATATAAATCTTGCGTGGTAGTAGTTTTAGTACCTGTTTTTGATACTAGATTATATCCTCATCGTGATAGATCTCCTCTAGGGCACCTCTGTTTTTCTACTGTCGCCTTTGTAGGTTTCAAATTTATCCCCTTTTCTGAACAGCGGTAGATCCGAATTTACAGCTTCAACCTGTGGAACCTGTTTGTCCCAATACTTAGCAAATTTTACTCTTGGTAGATCTTGAATATCTTAGTCATGATGACTTATTCTGTCGGCTTATAATTACTTCATATATCATTAGCCCTCACTTTAGACGCCATTCTGAACATGCACTGCAATTGTTAACTTGTAATCCCTCCAACTAACTTGAGCCGGCAAATTATGTCCTTTCTTTAGGTTGTCCATTCACCATGCTGCCAAAGACAGTTATGACCTATAACAGGGTTCCCTCCATCGTAACTAAGAGCACCTTGAAGGATTTTGTTACTGTTGGATATTTGCCAGAGAAAAGTGTCATGCAATACCATGCTCCTAACCCGGGCGAAGAGAGACCTCATCCAAAGGATGGTGAAGTTATTGTCTTTACGGATCATATGAACCGGGGCTTCTCGCCACCCAGCTCTAAGTTCTTTAGGGATGTCCTGCACTTCTTCAAGCTCCACCCACAAGACATTGGACCCAACTCCATATCAAACATCTATAACTTTCAAGTTTTCTATGAGGTATATCTTCAAGAATAGCCTAGCGTTGAACTTTTCAGGGAATACTTCTAGCTGAACCGACAAAACGAGTTCACCAGTGGGCCCATCTTGGAACTTGGTGGAATTACAATCCAGCGTAGATGGGATGCTATCTTCCCTCAAGTAGCTCTGCCGAGTCACCCCAAGGACTGGAATCAAACATGGTTCTATTGCAAATATATCTCGCCATCTGATGAAAATCCATTGCCGGGTTATCGTGCTGAACGTCTCGACTCAAGCTGTCAACTCCCTGATAAACTTACCGCCGCTGAACGCAAGAAACTCATTCCTACAATCAGAAATGTCCAAGCCTTGCTAGGAAATGGTTAAACCAGAGTCGATTTAATCCGCTGCTGGGTCGCATGGCGGATCATACCCTTAAGCCGCCGACCCGGCTTAATGTGTACTTATACTGGAGGAATGGACGATCCCTTGCGCCATAGCTCTCTGCGTTTAACTGAAGATTGCAGCAAAGTGGTCTTGAATCCTTTCTACAAGCTTAACCCGCCGCCAGAGGTAAGTCTCTTGATTTCTTTTACCTTACTTCATCACCCAAATATTGCGTGAACTCTACTATGTTATTCTTACGCAGGCTAAATCTGACTTATGGAAGGCCAAATATGACCATGAGGCTGCCAAAAAGGCTAGTACTGCCGCGAAAGCCGCCAAAAAGACCATCAGGAGGTCCAAGAAGAAACCAAGTGCATATGATCTGCTTATGTTGGACGAAACCTCTGAGTCGGAGGTAGCCCTTGACTGTCTTGGCTTGTTTTTTAACCACCTTATTGACACTGACTATTGTCGGGATGACACGGGAGCCAGCCAAGTAGTCGAAGAAGAGGTAACTACTATTTCCTCCGACTCAGAACCTTTACCAAGGCAGAAACTTCGGCGGGTAACCCAAAAAGTACGGTTTTCACACCCCTTGGCTTATTCAGATCCTCATTTTCTCTTAAAATGACAGCAACATGAGATCCGCCGCTAGACCCGGACTAGTGGAGGTGAAGATTTATCCTCCGGCTTACCAAATACTCCTCGGAAACGCCAAAATGAGGTTCTTTTTAACCTTTACTCTTTTATTTACCGGGGGGTTCCTTTCATTAACCACTCGATTCTTTTGATTCTATCTTTGTAGGAGATTTCCCGTTCTTCCTCTTGCGATTCATCACAGACTCAACTGTAGGCTTTCAGGACAGCCCCTGGGTAAGAGTAATTATCTCTCTTCTATACCTTTATATCTTCATCATTATGTTGACTTGTACAAATTCCTTTTAGCGGTCAAGCAAAGCCCAACAAGAAAGCGAAGGTGACAAAGCCGGCCAAGGATCCAAAAACCGCTGAACCGAACCAGCCAACCTTTGTACCAGAACACCCTGAACAACTAGAAGACCCTGAACAACCAGAAGACCCTGCTTCCAATGCTCAACCTGAGATACCTGAGCCGTCTGTTGATGAAACCACTGTTGATCCGTCGACTACTGAACCGTCAAGATCAGTTAACCCGCCAGAGACTCATGGTGATGACATTTTAATCACTGGCACCGGATTTACTAAACCGAGGAATCCAACTGTGCTAGCGAGACATTCTGCCAAACAAGAAGTCATGGAAAGACGGAAAGTGAGGTTCGACGTCTCCCACTATGCTCAATTGAGTAATAGTGAAGTATTATCTGGTTATCGCAGTCAAGTACACTCCAACCGTGACTTCGAATAGAGATGGCCAAACAGATGCACCAGAAGTATGAGGTACATCTTTCGGCTTATATAAGTTATATATACTGCCAGCCCCCAAGTTTGTTGATTAGGATAAGATTGAATAATCTGTAGACTTAAAAACTTATAAGCTTCTATCCTAGACTCCCTCCAATTCCGGCTGAGAACTAAACCGGATGCTGATAGTAGCATAACTTTGCATTTGTAGTCCCCAAGGGCCGGTTTAATCAGTATGAATGAGCCAGTCCAATTGATCACCGTAAAAGAACAAAACTGAACTGTATAGCCCCCATGAGTCGGCTGAGACTGCTGACAGCTTGCCCGACTCATCTTTAGGAAGAGACAAGCAATATGCATTAGCCCCCAAGTGCCAAGTGTTGTTGCTTGCAAAACACTTGGTACTTTAGAAAAGCCATTTCCGTTGAAAAATTGCGTTGATAGACATTAGCCCCCAAGTGCCAAGTGGTTTCGCTTGCAAAGCGCTTGGGACTTAACTGTTGTAACCCGCCTTGAAATATGTTTGATAAATCTGTGTTGCTTGTAGGCTACTACTGCTGAATTAGAGTCTCAATTGAATGATGCCAAGACTCGGCTGGCGGCTCAAGAAAATGAGACCTGAAAGGCAAAAACAAAAATTCAGTTCAGTGTGTCTGAATTGGAAAAATTGAAGACCAGTTTTGATGAAAATAAAAAGGCTTGGGCTGAAGAACAAACTGCCTTGATACAGCGTGCTGAGAAGGCAGAGGCGGCTCTTGAGGAAGCTACCACTGAACTCACCGGTTTAAAACACCGTGTGTCTCAGATGGTTTCTGCTATCTTCGGTAAATCCCCTTGTTATTTATCCAAAGTAATTATTTGTCGTCATAATGTAAGACGCCACTGATCCAATTGTTTGATCTTTTTCAGGTCCCAGGAGTAGCAATCTTAGCCAAGATACGCTGGTGAAGCTCAAGGCGGTTTATACGCCTGTTGAGCGATCATACACAGGAGCTCGGCGGACTCTCGCTACTATCTCTCCAATGAATCAAGGGCCAAACTTGTTAAGTGATGTTTTGAAGAAACAGTCCATCTTGCTGTAAGGACCCAAAAATTATTTCCAAACCCTCCTGTGTATATTTGTCAATTCAGGATCAACTTGACAACACAGTGAAATGGTAGCATTGCAGAACATTAAAATAAGTATAAGTTTAATAACTCTTGCCATAAGGCATACATAGTGAAATGTCTCATGACATTTATTACATACAGAAACACAGCGGAATATATAAATACGTAGCGACTCCATCTCAGCCACAGGCAGTCGATGTAGTCAACGTGTCCTCATTCCTCAGGATCATCATAATAGTCGTAGTCGACGCCCTCGTCTTCATAGATCTTTATTGTTCAACAAAAGTATTGCCATGAGTACATTGCGTAGTCAACATGCCTCCCACGGGGAAGGACCTAATAGCTACATGTGGCTTCAAAGGAAGGTTGTAAGGCTCATTTGCGTAAAGCTAATTTTGTTTAACAAATAAAGTAGTTGGATAAAAGCAGTTTTAGATGAAAACATGATTTATCTCCAGAATAACTTTCATCAAGTGAGGATCCTTGATCAACTCACGTCCTTCATAGGTTTCAAGATTAGGGGCAAAGAGGGAATAAGCAAGACAGGTCCTGTACGTGAAGAAAGATTCATGTGCTGTCCTTGACCGTGGACACGGCTATTTGAATAGTTTTACACTATGCAGAGGTTGTACACTTTACCCACACGATACAATCCCGACTTGTTGCCACCAGTGGCCGCTGGCGTAGTACACCATTTTGTATACCGGCAGGGAGATTGTGACGAGGTCTTTCATTGGACCACACTTACTGTGCCAAGCCCACTAGGTTTCAACACGGAAGTAACCGCAGTTCATAGTCCGGGCCCCCCTTTTGTGCCGAGGATACTCCTCGCAAGGGAGCTATCCCATCTGCGGTAAAACGATGACGACAATAAGATTGAACTAACTAATTAACCAAGCCAGTGCCCATATAGCATGTGGTTGTACTATTGGTGAATGCCATTGTTGGGCCAATAATTCGTCAGTTACTTGCATGAGATTAAGCGCATCATGAGTGGAGCCATTAGACTGAAAAGACTTGTCGTTGAGTGGGGAGTAATTCTTGTGTTGATGATGAATGGAAACGGTGAAGGGAGTAATGGGATTTGAAGGAAAAAGAAGAGGCAGCAACCATGGCATTTCTTCTCGGTTTAAGTGTACAGGTACGTGCACGTGCATGCGGGAGGAAGGAGGAGAGCCGAGCCGCCCGCTCGCTCACTCGGCTGGCCCGCTGACCTGCTGGTTGGGCCTTGGGCCAAGTTTCTTTGGTGGCTGGACACTTAAAAAATATAGAGAAGAGATGGCCCAGTGCATACGTGGATGTGTGTGACCAATTTTGGTACATACGTGGAATATGCCAACAATGGCTAGGCTAGGATGTACGTATTGGTTCAAGGACCAATAAAGAAAGAGAAACGAAAGGAGAGAGAAGAAAAGAAAATCAATATAATATAATATTGATTTATTTTACTAGGATTTCTACAAGAGGAACAGAAACAATGACAACTTAAAAGTCTTCAAAAATCCAAGGAATCCAAGTAACAAAATAGGCAAGAAGAACTTAAATGAAATATTACGAACAAATAAATTGACTTAGGATATTACAGAAAATATTTTCCACCTCACATGTGCTAAATTAATTCCAAACAACTTGGTATTAATTTGAGCAATCTCCAAAATATATAATTAAAGATTATGTTGCAACATCCCTTGGCTTAGAAAAAAAATTGAACTCTCAAAAAAATATGGATGTTATAAGATTGGTGGGAGAATTATTGTGAAGCTCATGAGGATGCCCAAACTATCACTTGGAATGAGTTTGCAGAAGATTTTCGCACCGCACATATTCCTGCGGGCATCGTGGAGCTGAAGAGGGATGAGTTTCGAGCTCTTACTCAAGGAAAGATGACAGTGTCTGAATATCTGAATCGTTTCACGCAGCTGGCACGTTATGGAAGGGCAGATATTCCAACTGAAGCTAACAAGACTGCCAAGTTTTTGAAGGGGCTGAACCCTGGGTTGAAGTACAGGCTGGTATCTCATGATTTCCTAACCTTTAAAGCACTTGTCAACAAGGCTATACTCCAGGAGAACTCAAGGAGGGAGTTAGAGGAGCACCGCAAGTGTAGAGCACCACAAAATCACCATGGGGCAGGTAGCTCCCGACAGTAGATTGGTCATCATCCTGGCTATCATGCACTGTATGTCAAGCCATCAAGGCCCAACAACACCTATCAGCCAAATGCATATAAGACTCCATGAGCTGAAGTGGGAGGTAATCATGCTAATATAGCTGGAGAGGCATGCTTCAGTTGTGCGCAAGAGGGTCACTTTGCTATTGCATGTCCCAACAAGAACACTGGTCCCACTCTAGTGAAGTTCAACTTGGGTTCTCCAGCCAAGACACCCGCAGCAGGATGTGGCCGAGGCATTCTCAATACACCCGGGGGTGCACCTCATGCATCAGGACGTGGCAGGGTCAACAATGTCACCATCGAGCAGGCTCATGAAGCACCAGATGTTTTTCTTGGTATGTTTTCGATCAATTCAAATTATGGTTCAGTGCTATTTGATTCTGGAGCTTCCCATTCATTCATTTCAAAAGGCTTTGCTGAAAAACATTTATTTCCAACCAAGTGTATGAGTTGGGTTTGGATGATAAAATCACCTAGGGGTATTTTAAGGACTGGACTAAAGTGTCCTAAAGTGGCCATAGTTATAGAAGGAGTGGAGTTTCTAGCAAACCTTATCATGTTAGACTCCACAGGTTTGGATGTGATTTTGGGTATGGATTGGTTAAGTAAACACAAGGCACTAATAGATTGTGCTGGTCCTTTTGTTAATTTAACTAGCACTGAAGGGGCCACTGTGGAATACCAAGCTAGGATTGCACCTCAACCCGAGGTTGATTGCATGCTGAACAAAGTGAAGGAGTTAACTTTGGAGGATGTTCCAGTGGTGAAGGAATATCCAGATGTCTTTCCGGATGAATTGCCTGGATTGCCACCAGACCGTGAGATTGAGTTTGTCATTGAGTTGATACCGAGCACGGCTCCTATTGCAAAGAGACCTTATAAGATGATAGCGAATGAATTAGCCGAGTTGAAGAAGCAAATTCAGGAGTTAGAAGAGAAGGGTTACATTAGGCCGAGCACATCACCATGGGGCGCACCTGTACTGTTTGTGAAAAAGAAAGATGGTAGCATGCGCATGTGTGTGGATTACCGAGCGTTGAATGCAGCGACTATTAAGAATAAGTATCCCCTGCCAAGGATTAATGACTTGTTCGAACAGTTGAAGGGAGCACATGTGTTTTCCAAGATAGATCTCCGATCAGGATACCACTAGTTAAAGATTCGCCTGCAAGATGTTCCAAAGACCGCCTTTGTTACTCGATATGGTCTCGATGAGTTTTTGGTAATGTCTTTTGGACTCACGAATGCACCATCTTACTTCATGTATCTCATGAACAACGTATTCATGGATTGCTTGGATAAGTTTGTTGTAGTGTTCATCGATGATGTTTTGATCTATTCCCGGAGTGAAGAAGAGCACGAGAAACACCTTCGAGTGGTTTTGGAGAGGCTAAGGGCTCATCAACTCTATGCCAAGTTTAGTAAGTGCGAATTTTGGTTGAAACAAGTGGACTTTCTAGGACACGTTATCTAAGCCGAAGGAGTTGCCATGGATCCAGCAAAGGTGGAAGCAGTACTCAGTTGGAAGCAACCCAAGAATGTGTCAGAAATACGCAGTTTCCTTGGACTAACCGGGTATTACTGTCGGTTCATTGAAGATTTTTCCCGAATAGCTAGACCTATGACTCAGTTGTTAAAGACGGATAAAAAGTTTGAGTGGTCAAAAGCTTGTGAAGCGAGTTTCTAAGAACTCAAGAGGAGGTTGACAACTGGTCCAGTATTGGTATTGCCAGATATTCAACAAGATTTTTAGGTTTATTGCGATGCTTCCCAACAGGGTTTGGGATGTGTGCTTATGCAACAAGGAAAGGTTGTAGCTTATTCATCGAGACAGCTATGCCCTCATGAGGTTAACTATCCCACACATGATTTAGAATTAGCTGCCGTAGTGCATGCCTTGAAAACTTGGAGGCACTACCTTATCGGAAATAGGTGTGAGATATACTCAGATCATAAGAGTTTGAAGTACATTTTCACACAACCGGATTTGAATCTCAGACAGAGAAGGTGGCTAGATTTGATCAAGGACTATAATCTGAACATTAACGACCATCCTGGTAAAGCCAATGTCGTAGCTGATGCACTGAGCAGGAAAGTTTATGTCAACAATGTGATGATCCAGAAGGAAGCGCCATAACTTTATGAGGAAATTCGAAAGATGAATCTGTATGTGAGCCTTGCTAAAAATGGTGAAATGTTTGAGGTCAAGTTTACTCTCCAAGACCAGGTGCGTGAAGCGCAGAAAGAACACAAGGGAATTGCAGAGATTCGTGAGAAAATCAAATTGGGCGAAGCACCCGACTATAGAGAAGATGAGAATGGAAACATATGGTTTCGAGACCGTTTGTTGGTGCCAGACCAAAAGGAGATCAAGGACACGATCATGAAGGAAGCTCATGATTCAGCATACTCAATACACCCTGGAAGTACAAAGATGTATAATGATCTTCGTGGTAGTTTTTGGTGGTCTAGTATGAAACGAGAAATTGCTGAGTATGTTTCACAGTGTGATGTATGTCGAAGGGTCAAGGCGGAGCATCAGAAGCCTGCGGGACTACTACAACCACTTAAGGTTCCAGTGTGGAAATGGGAAGAAATTGGAATGGACTTTATCACGGGCCTTCCAAGGACATCTTCTGGATTTGATTCTATTTGGGTCATAGTGGACAGATTGACAAAGTCAGCTTATTTCATTCCAGTAAAGACTACCTATGGTGGAGAGAAGCTCGCAGAGTTGTATATGGCAAGAATCATTTGTGCACATGGAGTTCCTAAGAGGATAGTGTCAGATCGAGGTACTCAGTTTACCTCACGGTTTTGGAAGAAAATACATGAAGTTCTGGGAACTCAGTTGGATTTCAGTACAGCACATCACCCACAGACTGATGGACAAACAGAACGGGTAAACCAAATTCTTGAAGACATGCTTAGAGCTTATGCTTTGACTTATCAGCGTAGTTGGGATAAGAGTCTTCCTTATGCTGAGTTTTCTTATAACAACATTTATCAAGCAAGTATAAAGTGTTGTACACCTCTTAACTGGCATGAAGTAGGTGAAAACCAAGTGTTTGGTCCTGACACGTTGGAAGAGGCAGACATGCAAGTGAAAATGATTCAAGAAAGGTTGAGGGCAGCCCAGTCTAGACAGAAGGCTTATTCGGATAAACATCGTCATGACATAACATTCAATATAGGAGATGATGTGTACCTGAAGGTATCTCTATTGGAAATATGCCCTAGAGGCAATAATAAAATGGTTATTATTATATTTCTTTGTTCATGATAATTGTCTATTGTTCATGCTATAATTGTGTTATCTGGAAATCGTAATACATGTGTGAATACATAGACCACAACACGTCCCTAGTGAGCCTCTAGTTGACTAGCTCGTTGATCAAAAGATAGTCATGGTTTCCTGACTATGGACATTGGATGTCATTGATAACGCGATCACATCATTAGGAGAATGATGTGATGGACAAGACCCAATCCTAAGCATAGCTCTAAGATCGTGTAGTTTGTTTGCTATAGCTTTTCCGAATGTCAAGTATCATTTCCTTAGACCATGAGATTGTGCAACTCCCGGATACCGTAGGATTGCTTTGGGTGTGCCAAACGTCACAACGTAACTGGGTGACTATAAAGGTACACTACAGGTATCTCCGAAAGTGTCTGTTGGGTTGGCACGAATCGAGACTGGGATTTGTCACTCCGTATGACGGAGAGGTATCTCTGGGCCCACTCGGTAATGCATCATCATAATGAGCTTAATGTGACCAAGTGGTTGATCACGGGATCATGCATTACGGTACGAGTAAAGTGACTTGCTGGTAACGAGATTGAAGGAGGTATTGGGATACCGACGATCGAGTCTTGGGCAAGTAACGTACCAATTGATAAAGGGAATTGTATACGAGATTGATTGAATCCTCGACATCATGGTTCATCCGATGAGATCATCGAGGAGCATGTGGGAGCCAACATGGGTATCCAGATCCCACTGTTGGTTATTGACCAGAGAGTCGTCTCAGTCATGTCTGCGTGTCTCCTGAACCCGTAAGGTCTACACACTTAAGGTTCGGTGACGCTAGGGTTGTTTAGATATTAGCATACGGTAACCCGAAAGTTGTTCGGAGTCCCGGATGATATCCCAGACGTCACGAGATGTTTCAGAATGGTCTGGAGGTGATGATTTATATATAGGAAGTCAAGTTTCGGCCATCGGGAAGGTTTCGGGGGTAATTGGTATTGTACTGGGACCACCGGAAGGGTCCCGGGGGTCCACCGGGTGGGGCCACCTATCCCGGAGGGCCCCATGGTCTGAAGTGGGAGGGGAACCAGCCCCTAGTGGGCTGGTGCGCCCCCCATGGGCCTCCCCCGCGCCTAGGGTTGGAAACCCTAGGGGTGGGGGCGCCCCACTTGGCTTGGGGGGCACTCCACCCCCCTTGGCCGCCGCCGCCCCTTGGAGATCCAATCTCCTAGGGCCGCCCCCTAGGGGTCCTATATATAGTGGGGGGGAGGGAGGGCAGCCTCACCCTAGCCCCTGGCCTGTCCCTCTCCCTCCCATGACACTCCTCCCTCTCCCTGAGCTTGGCGAAGCCCTGCCGAGATCACCGTTGCTTCCACCACCACACCGTCGTGCTGCTGGATCTTCATCAACATCTCCTTTCCCCTTGCTGGATCAAGTTGGAGGATACGTCTTCCCAACCGTACGTGTGTTGAACACGGAGGTGCCGTCCGTTCTGTGCTAGGTCATTGGTGATTTGGATCACGACAAGTATGACTCCATCAACCCCGTTCTCCTGAACGCTTCCGCACGCGATATACAAGGGTATGTAGATGCACTCCTCTCTCCCTCGTTGCTAGATGACTCCATAGATTGATCTTGGTGATGCGTAGAAAATTTTAAAATTCTGCTACGTTCCCCAACAGTGGCATCATGAGCTAGGTCTATGCGTAGTTTCTATGCACGAGTAGAACACAAAGCAGTTGTGGGCGTGGATATTGTCAATTTGCTTGCCGTTACTAGTATTATCTTGATTCGGCAGCATCGTGGGATGAAGCGGCCCGGACCGACCTTACACGTATGCTTACGTGAGACTGGTTCCACCGATTGACATGCACTAGTTGCATAAGGTGGCTGGAGGGTGTCTGTCTCTCCCACTTTAGTCGGATCGGATTCGATGAAAAGGGTCCTTATGAAGGGTAAATAGAAATTGGCATATCACGTTGTGGTTTTGGCGTAGGTAAGAAACGTTCGTGCTAGAAACCTATCGCAGCCACGTAAAAACTTGCAACAACAATTAGAGGACGTCTAACTTGTTTTTGTAGCATGTGCCGTGTGATGTGATATGGCCAAAAGGATGTGATGAATGATATATGTGATGTATGAGATTGATCATGTTCTTGTAATAGGAATCCCGACTTGCATGTCGATGAGTATGACAACCGACAGGAGCCATAGGAGTTGTCTTTATTTATTTATGACCTGCGTGTCAACATAAACGTCATGTAATTACTTTACTTTATTGCTAAAGCGTTAGCCATAGTAGTAGAAGTAATAGATGACGAGACAACTTCAAGAAGACACGATGATGGAGATCATGGTGTCATGCCGGTGACAACGATGATCATGAAGCCCCGAAGATGGAGATCAAAAGGAGCAAATGATATTGGCCATATCATGCCACTATTTGATTGCATGTGATGTTTATCATGTTTTGCATCTTATTTGCTTAGAACGATGGTAGCTTACATCAGATGATCCCTCGTAATAATTTCAAGAAAGTGTTCCCCCTAACCGTGCACCGTTGCGAAGGTTCATTGTTTCAAGGCACCACGTGATCATCGGGTGTGATAGATTCTAATGTTCGAATACAACGGCTGTAAGCCAGATTTACACACGCAATACACTTAGGTTGACTTGACGAGCCTAGCATGTACAGACATGGCCTCGGAACACGGAAGACCGAAAGGTCAAGCATGAGTCGTATAGAAGATACGATCAACATGAAGATGTTCACCGATGTTGACTAGTCCATCTCACGTGATGATCGGACACGGCCTAGTTGACTCGGATCATGTTTCACTTAGATGACTAGAGGGATGTCTATCTGAGTGGGAGTTCATTGAATAATTTGATTAGATGAACTTAATTATCATGAACTTAGTCTAAAATCTTTACACTATGTCTTGTAGATCAAATGGCCCACGCTAACGTTGCCCTCAACTTCAACGCGTTCCTAGAGAAAACCAAGCTGAAAGATGATGGCAGCAACTATACGGACTGGGTCCGGAACCTAAGGATCATCCTCATAGTTGCCAAGAAAGATTATGTCCTAGAAGCACCGCTAGGTGACGCACCCATCCCAGAGAACCAAGATGTTATGAACGCTTGGCAGTCACGTGCTGATGATTACTCCCTCGTTCAGTGCGGCATGCTTTACAGCTTAGAACCGGGGCTCCAAAAGCGTTTTGAGAGACACGGAGCATATGAGATGTTCGATGAGCTGAAAATGGTTTTCCAAGCTCATGCCCGGGTCGAGAGATATGAAGTCTCTGACAAGTTCTTCAGTTGTAAGATGGAGGAAAATAGTTCTGTAAGTGAGCACATACTCAAAATGTCTGGGTTGCATAACCGCTTGACTCAGCTGGGAGTTAATCTCCCAGATGACGCGGTCATTGACAGAATCCTTCAGTCGCTTCCACCGAGCTACAGGAGCTTTGTGATGAACTTCAATATGCAGGGGATGGAAAAGACCATTCCCGAGGTATATTCAATGCTGAAATCAGCGGAGGTGGAAATCAAAAAGGAACATCAAGTGTTGATGGTGAATAAAACCACTAAGTTCAAGAAAGGCAAGGGTAAAAAGAACTTCAAGAAGGATGGCAAGGGAGTTGCCGCGCCCGGTAAGCAAGCTGCCGGGAAGAAGTCAAAGAATGGACCCAAGCCTGAGACTGAGTGTTTTTTATTGCAAGGGAAGTGGTCACTGGAAGCGGAACTGCCCCAAATACTTAGCGGACAAGAAGGCCGGCAACACTAAAGGTATATGTGATATACATGTAATTGATGTGTACCTTACCAGTACTCGTAGTAGCTCCTGGGTATTTGATACCGGTGTGGTTGCTCACATTTGTAACTCAAAGCAGGAGCTGCGGAATAAGCAAAGACTGGCGAAGGATGAGGTGACGATGCGCGTCGGGAATGGTTCCAAGGTCGATGTGATCGCCATCGGCACGCTGCCTCTACATTTACCTACGGGATTAGTTTTAAACCTCAATAATTGTTATTTAGTGCCAGCTTTGAGCATGAACATTGTATCAGGATCTCGTTTAATTCGAGATGGCTACTCATTTAAATCCGAGAATAATGTTGTTCTATTTATATGAGAGATATGTTTTATGGTCATGCTCCACTGGTGAATGGTTTATTCTTAATGAATCTCGAGCGTAATGTTACACATATTCATAGTGTGAATACCAAAAGATGTAAGGTTGATAATGGTAGTCCCACATACTTGTGGCGCTGCCGCCCTGGTCACATAGGTGTCAAACGCATGAAGAAGCTCCATGCAGATGGACTTTTGGAGTCTCTTGATTACGAATCATTTGACATGTGTGAACCATGCCTCATGGGTAAAATGACCAAGACTCCATTCTCAGGAACAATGGAGCGAGCAACCAACTTATTGGAAATCATACATACTGATGTGTGCGGTCCAATGAGTGTTGAGGCTCGCGGTGGCTATCGTTACGTTGTCACCCTCACTGATGACTTGAGTAGATATGGGTATGTCTACTTAATGAAACACAAGTCTGAGACCTTTGAAAAGTTCAAGGAATTTCAGAGTGAGGTTGAGAATCAACGTGACAAGAAAATCAAGTTCTTGCGATCAGATCGTGGGGGAGAATACTTGAGTCACGAATTTGGCACACACTTAAGGAAATGTGGAATAGTTTCAAAACTCTCGCCGCCTGGAACACCTCAGCGTAATGGTGTGTCCGAACATCGTAATCGCACTCTATTGGATATGGTGCGATCTATGATGTCTCTTACCAATTTACCACTATCATTTTGGGGCTATGCATTAGAGACTGCCGCATTCACTTTAAATAGGGCTCCGTCAAAATCCGTTGAGACGACACCGTATGAATTATGGTTTGGGAAGAAACCTAAGCTGTCGTTTCTAAAAGTTTGGGGATGCGATTCTTATGTCAAGAAACTTCAACCTAAAAAGCTCGAACCCAAGTCGGAAAAATGCGTCTTCATAGGATACCCTAAAGAAACTACTGGGTATACCTTCTACCTCAGATCCGAAGGCAAGATCTTTGTTGCCAAGAATGGATCCTTTCCAGAGAAAGAGTTTCTCTCGAAAGAAATAAGTGGGAGGAAAGTAGAACTCGATGAAGTATTACCTCTTGAACCGGTAAGTGGCACAGCTCAAGAAAATGTTCCTGAGGTGCCTGCACCGACTAGAGAGGAAGTTAATGATGATGATCATGAAACTTCAGATCAAGTTGCTACTGAACTTCGTAGGTCCACAAGGACACGTTCCGCACCAAAGTGGTACGGCAACCCTGTCTTGGAAGTCATGTTGTTAGACAACGGTGAACCTTCGAACTATGAAGAAGCGATGGCGGGCCCAGATTCCGACAAATGGCTGGAATCCATGAAATCCGAGATAGGATCCATGTATGAAAACGAAGTATGGACTTTGACTAACTTGCCCGATGATCGACGAGCCATAGAAAATAAATGGATCTTTAAGAAGAAGACAGACGCGGATGGTAATGTAACCATCTATAAAGCTCGGCTTGTCGCTAAGGGTTATCGACAAGTTCAAGGGGTTGACTACGATGAGACTTTCTCACCCGTAGCGAAGCTGAAGTCCGTCTGAATCATGTTAGCAATTGCCGCATTCTATGATTATGAGATATGGCAAATGGACGTCAAAATGGCATTCCTTAATGGTTTCCTTAAGGAAGAATTGTATATGACGCAGCCGGAAGGTTTTGTTGATCCTAAGAATGCTGACAAGGTGTGCAAGCTCCAACGCTCGATTTATGGGCTGGTGCAAGCATCTCAGAGTTGGAACATTTGTTTTGATGAGATGATCAAAGCGTTTGGGTTTACGCAGACTTATGGAGAAGCCTGCATTTACAAGAAAGTGAGTGGGAGCTCTGTAGTATTTCTCATATTGTATTTGGATGACATACTATTGATGGGAAATGATATAGAATTCTTGGAAAGCATAAAGGCCTACTTGAACAAGTGTTTTTCAATGAAGGATCTTGGAGAAGCTGCTTATATATTAGGCATCAAGATCTATAGAGATAGATCGAGACACCTCATTGGTCTTTCACAGAGTACGTACTTGACAAGATATTGAAGAAGTTCAAAATGGATCAGTCAAAGAAGGGGTTCTTTCCTGTATTGCAAGGTACGAGATTGAGCACGGCTCAATGCCCGACCATGGCAGAAGATAGAGAAAAGATGAGTGTCGTCCCCTATGCCTCGGCCATAGGGTCTATCATGTATGCTATGCTGTGTACCAGACCTAATGTAAACCTTGCCGTAAGTTTGGTAGGAAGGTACCAAAGTAATCCCGGCATGGAACATTGGACAACGGTCAAGAATATCCTGAAGTACAATTGACAAAGGGAATTGTATACGGGATTGATTGAATCCTCGACATCGTGGTTCATCTGATGAGATCATCGAGGAGCATGTGAGATCCAACATGGGTATCTAGATCCTGCTGTTGGTTATTGACCAGAGAGTCGTCTCGGTCATGTCTGCGTGTCTCCCGAACCCGTAGGGTCTACACACTTAAGGTTCGGTGACGCTAGGGTTGTTGAGATATTAGCATACGGTAACCCGAAAGTTGTTCGGAGTCCTGGATGAGATCCCGGACGTCACGAGGAGTTTCAGAATGGTCTGGAGGTGAAGATTTATATATAGGAAGTCAAGTTTCGGCCATCGGGAAGGTTTCGGGGGTAATAGGTATTGTACCGGGACCACCGGAAGGGTCCCGGGGGTCCACCAGGTGGGGCCACCTATCCCGGAGGGCCCCATGGGCTGAAGTGGGAGGGGGACCAGCCCCTAGTGGGCTGGTGCGCCCCCCATGGGCCTCCCCTGCGCCTAGGGTTGGAAACCCTAGGGGTGGGGGCGCCCCACTTGGCTTGGGGGGCACTCCACCCCCCTTGGCCGCCGCCCCCCCTTGGAGATTCAATCTCCTAGGGCCTGCGCCCCCCTAGGGGTCCTATATATAGTGGGGGGGGGAGGGAGGGCAGCTGCACCCTAGCCCCTGGCCTCTCCCTCTCCCTCCCGTGACACTCCTCCCTCTCCCTGAGCTTGGCGAAGGCCTGCCGAGATCATCGTTGCTTCCACCACCATGCCGTCGTGCTGCTGGGTCTTCATCAACCTCTCCTTTCCCCTTGCTGGATCAAGTTGGAGGAGACATCTTCCCAACCGTACGTGTGTTGAACGCGGAGGTGCCATCCGTTCGGCGCTAGGTCATCGGTGATTTGGATCACGATGAGTACGACTCCATCAACCCCGTTCTCCTGAACGCTTCCGCGTGCGATCTACAAGGGTATGTAGATGCACTCCTCTCTCCCTCGTTGCTAGATGACTCCATAGATTGATCTTGGTGATGCGTAGAAAATTTTAAAATTCTGCTACGTTCCCCAACAATCTCCACTACGTGGAATGTGTCGATTTGGAATCAAGGGTAAGCTAGTGCCCCGCTACATTGGTCCATTTGGGATTACTGCTCAACGTGGAGAGGTTGCCTATCAGTTGGCACTCCCAGAGAAGTTGTCAAATGTGCACAATGTTTTCCATGTGTCACAGTTGAAGAAGTGTTTTAAGAAACCCGAGGAAGAGGTGCAGAAGACTTCACTTGACAACATAGAAGTCAAGGATGACCTGACGTATGAAGAGTATCCTATCAAGATTCTTGATGAGCAGTTGCGTACAACTAGGAGAAAGGTGACCAAACTTTGCAAGGTGCAGTGGAGCAATCACACTGAGAAGGAAGCAACTTGGGAGCGGGAAGACGACCTCAGGGAGGAGTTCCCAAATCTTTTCTCTTAGCTCAGAATCTCGAGGTCGAGATTCCTTGTAAGGGGGGTAGAGTTGTAACATCCTGATTTTTTCGAGAGTTCAATTTTTTTTAATTCTAAGCCAAGGGATGTTGCAACATAATCTTTAAGTATATATTTTGGAGATTGCTCAAATTAATACCAAGTTGTTTGGAATTAATTTAGCACATGCCAGGTGGAAAATATTTTCCGTAATATCCCGAGTCGATTTATTTGTTCGTAATATTTCATTTAAGTTCTTCTTGCCTATTTTGTTACTTGGATTCCTTGGAATTTTGAAGACTTTTAAGTTGTCATTGTTTCTGTTCCTCTTGTAGCAATCCTAGTAAAAGAAATCGATATTATATTATATTGATTTTCTTTTCTTCTCTCTCCTTTCATTTCTCTTTCTTTATTGGTCCTTGAACCAATACGTGCATCCTAGCCTAGCCATTGTTGGCATATTGCACGTATGCACCAAAATTGGTCACACACATCCACGTATGCACTGGGCCATCTCTTCTCTATATTTTTTAAGTGTACATCCACCGAAGAAACTTGGCCCAAGGCCCAACCAGCAGGTCAGCGGCCCAGCCGAGTGAGCGAGCGGACGGCTCGGCTCTCCTCCTTCCTCCCGCACGCAAGTGCAGGTACCTGTACACTTAAACAGAGAAGAAACGCCATGGCTGCCGCCTTTTATTTTTCCTTCAAATCCCATTAATCCCTTCACCGTTTCCATTCGTCATCAACACAAGAATTACTCCCCACTCAATGAAGAGTCTGTTCAGTCTAATGGCTCCACTCATGATGCGCTTAATCTCATGCAAGTAACTGACGAAGTTATTGGCCCAACAATGTCATTCAACTCCTGATCTTCCTCCTCCAGCTACCATTTGGCAGACCCTTCGCGTCACGACGTGCGCCAGGAGCACCTATATAAAAGCCCCATCATCCCATCCTCCAATTCCTTTCCAATCACTCGTAATCCACCCCACAATACAGCCCCATCTCTACTGTTCTTCGACTACCGTCGCCTAAGGTGAGCATCCTAGTCCAATTCCTCCCACCAACAGAATCCCTTGAGCCAAGCCTACCTCCTAGACATCTCTTCTCGTCCGTTTGTTGTTGTTGGCCGCGCGCACAACGACGCTGTGCCGCTGCTACCTTTTTGGGCCGACGTTGTTGTCAACGGATGACCGTTTGTCGTGTCTGTCCGCGTCCCGGTGTTCCACCATCACCAAGAGTGTCGCCAACCATCGTCTTTTCATCACCGGAGTTCGGACGACGGCGACGACGCGCACCGGCGCTCGCTCGCTCAACACCACCGGTTCCATCTCCAACGACTACTCGGTGACCCAAAACCAATGCTAAACCCATAGGCCATTTCGATGATGCTAGGTGCGAGTTAATTGTTTTGTTTGAGTAGATGTTTAATTGTGTTATTTTTTATCAAGTGTGTATGATGTTTTATGTAAGTAATCATGCAAAATTGTTTGTATCTTATTGTCATGTCCGTAGCATGGCTAGGGTTTGTCCTAATTATTGTGGAGTGATTCTAGGATATATTAGAATTGGTCATAGAATTTCTAGAACTAGTTTTACAATTATTATTTTTTATGCATGTTAGTGAAGTGCAATAATTTTTATTTGTTCATAGACATAGTATATGCATGCGTACTTTCTAGATAATATTGTCATGCGTAGCAATATTTATGTTCCAGTTTAGTTTCGAAATGATTGTAGAATTATTGTTTAAATTATTTTGATTGAGTCTAGGTGGTGTTGTGAGTCATATCATGTGCATGATTTTTGTTACAAGAGTTGATCATGCTATGGCTAGATTATTGTTGATCCATTTACTTCATATATATCTAGATTATTTTAATTAGTGCTACATGATTTGTGTCTATTATGTTCTAGCATTTCTTTTGGTCGCGCTATTGTTTGATGTTTTGTAACTTAACTAGTTTGTTTAGGAAGTAGCTTGGTTGACTTTGAAGATGCTTGTTGTTAAATTCTATAGTTGATGCTTTAACCATTATAAATAGTAGATTTTATCTAAATATTAATTTGTGGGTAAATTTGTATTGCCATGCTATGTTGAGTCGTGTCGTTCAAATGCATAGGATAGTTATTGTTTTGTGTTTATGTCACGTCAGTTATTATTTCATCTTTTCTTTATAGTTAGCTGAAGTATTTGTATTGGGAACTATTAACGTTCAGTTAGCATAATGCTATTTAGAATGATAGATATGATGGCCGAGTTTTACTTAGTCCGGATAAACCTATACCCAACCAATCCATTCAATCCCTCTACTCATCATCAATCGATCTACCTCCTTCGAAATCTCCATATCCATCCACATCTTTCTACTAATCCTTCCTATATTGTTATTTCATTTGGATGTTATTGCTTGTTATTTATTGTGCTTCACCGTTACTACGAGTAGGAGGCGACGGTACGGGAGAGGAGCACTACGAGGAAGAAGGAAACGGGGGACTCGACAACGAAGGCATGCCTCCTTCTTTGATCATACTTATCCTATGGTTTGCAAAATTGCATTGAGTTTTATTGTTACTATGTGCATGCTATTTTAATTCTCGTAGCTAGCGTTTCAATTGACACATTACCTTGATATTCTTGTCGCCTATTTACTTGACACCTGAGTAGAAGTATAAGGTTCCCGTAGAGTAGAAATGCTTAGCCATGCTTATCACCCTATAGGTGCCTTGTTGAATGACCTCTAAGTGATTGACAGTTGAAACTTAACGCTTAGCTAGGCCTGTTGGCCCTTGTTAACCTTCTCTATACTCTTCTACTCTGGGTGAAACTTACCATCTGAATACTGGCGCGAGCGACAGCTGAATCAAGGATTGAAGGAGCGATTGGCCGCCCTTCACGAGTTGAAGGGGGCAATCAGTCGTCCGTGCCGTATGAGGCCTAATAAGTCTTGGATTTGAAGATTGTGATAATAGTACATTCACATGCTATATGGGCACTGGCTTGGTTAATTAGTTAGTTCACTCTTATTGTCGTCATCGTTATACCGCAGATGGGATAGCTGCCTTGCGAGGAGTATCCTCGGCACAAAAGTGGGGGCCCGGACTATAAACTGCGGTACTTCCGTGTTGAAACCTAGTGGGCTTGGCACAGTAAGTGTGGTCTAATGAAAGACCTCGTCACAATCTCCCTGCCGGTATGCCAAATGGTGTACTACGCTAGCGGCCACTGGTGGCAATAAGTCGGGATTGTGTCGTGTGGGTAAAGTGTACAACCTCTGCATAGTGTAAAACTATTCAAATAGCCATGTCCACGGTCAAGGACGGCACATGAATCTTTCTTCACGTACAGGACCTGTCTTGCTTATTCCCTCTTTGCCCCTAATCTTGAAACCTATGAAGGACGTGAGTTGATCGAGGATCCTCACTTGATGAAAGTTATTCTGGAGATAAATCATGTTTTCATCTAAAACTGCTTTTATCCAACTACTTTATTTGTTAAACAAAATTAGCTTTACGCAAATGAGCCTTACAACCTTCCTTTGAAGCCACATGTAGCTATTAGGTCCTTCCCCGTGGGAGGCATGTTGAGTACGTAATGTACTCATGGCAATACTTTTGTTGAACAATAGAGATCTATGAAGACGAGGGCGTCGACTACGACTATTATGATGATCCCGAGGAATGAGGACACGTTGACTACATCGACTGCCTGTGGCTGAGATGGAGTCGCTACGTATTTATATATTCCGCTGTGTTTCTGTATGTAATAAATGTCATGAGACATTTCACTATGTATGCCTTGTGGCAAGAGTTATTAAACTTATACTTATTTTAATGTTCTGCAATGATACCATTTCACTGTGTTGTCAAGTTGATCCTGGATTGACAAATATACATAGGAGGGTCTGGAAATAATTTCCAGGTCCTTACAAATCTGCAGCCACACCCTTGAGCTGGTGTGCTGCAAACTTGACACGATTAGCCACGGTGCAATTGGCCAAGTTGAGTGTCTTCCTGATGTCCTTCAACCAATCATCAGCATCAAGTGGGTCTGCTGATCCCTCAAAAGATGGCGGTTTTTCCCTCATGAACTCAACAAATCCTGACTGTGGTGGTTGACCCTGATTCTGGTTCGCAACATTGGATGGAAGCTGCTGAAGTATCTGTGTTTGCATCAACATCATCTTTGCCATATTGGGTGGCGGTGGCGGTGGTGGCACATCATCTCCTCTAGAGTCAGAGTCGGTATCATGGACATGTCCCTCCTCAAAGTTTTCTTCAAAGACATGTTCCTCAAAACCTGGTCCACGACCACGTCCACGTCCACGACCGCGACTATCGGATTTCGGGTTCCGGCAGACCCTTGAGGTTCAAACACTGGGGTGCGCGCGGAGATTTCGCCTCCTACCTACCTGCACCCCTCCGCCTTGCTAGGATCTAATCTATGACAAGAACAACACAAGAGACACAGGGTTTATACTGGTTCGGGCCACCATTGTGGTGTAATACCCTACTCCAGTGTGTGGTGTGGTAGATTGCCTCTTGGGCTGATGATGATGAACAATACAAGGAAGAACAGCCTCGCGAGGGTCTGTTCTTGGTTGGGGTGATGAACTGCTGGGAGGAGCTCAGTCACCTTTCTCTCTCTCTCTTTCTGATCGAAACCCCTCTCTCAAGAGCCTCCTTCTCCAAACTCCTCGGTCCTCTCTGTCTGTCTCTCTCTCCTTGTCTCTTCTCTTTTCTTCTTCCCCTCTAGCGGGTGGCTGATCCTATTTATAGAGGCCCTGGTCCTCTTCCCAAATATCGAGCGGGAAGGGAGCCAACAATGGCGGGCTAAATTGAAGGGGGACAGCTAGTACTAGCTGCCTTGACAAAAGTAGTCTTCGCCTGCGCAAAGCTCTGGTGATGACGCTGTATTGGGCTCCACGGTGACCTCCGTCTCGTAGTCCTCCTGGTCTTGGTCTCGTTGCACCGAAATGGCAACCTTTGCCTGATGCCTCAGTACTCCGCGGCTGCGCTTGCCCCCTTTGCACCAAAGAGGAAAGGAGGACACTGCGCGGGCTGGCACCCGCCTGGCGCCCTCGGTCGTCATGGCTTGCGTCACAGGCACCTCGTGAGGTAGCCCGCCTTGATCTCTCCGCCTCCTCGTGAGCCAGCCTGACTAGGCCATGCCTGAGGAAGCTCCGCGTCGTCCGCCCCGCGAGGCTTGGCCCCTCGCGAGGGTCTTGGGTTTGTGTTGGTGAAGACGGGCCGCGCTGGGCCCCCCTTTTGAGCCACGCCACAGGCCGCATGCAGGCAAGTCCGGGGACCCCCGTTCCCAGAATGCCGACAGTGACCACATCCGCGTGCTCCATGGCCACGACCTCCGCGATTAGCATCCATCCTGTTGGCCTCCCAGTGTTAAAATAGAAGAGAGGGAAATATCTAACCCATAAACCCAATATGATAACAAATGAACAAATGAAACCAGCAACTGAACTCCAGATAAAACTCCAATTAAAACACTCAAGCATGAAAGTACTGGATAACATAGTAGTTATAGCACATATATCGGTATAGTCTACCATGGACATAGCAAACATGAAAATAACTAAGGTTCACTCGCATCATCAAAGATTTTGCTCATGGTTCCTATAGTCCATCTACTCGCTGAGATCTCCATTGTACTGGTGGGTAGGTGCTGATGCAAAGCGAAGCCCGGATGGTGGTGATGCGGTCCCCTCTGGCGTAGCAGGAACTCTCTCCTCAGGCTCAGTCTCCTCCTCAGTGTCGTCGAGCTGCTGCTCGCGAGTCAGTGGTGCTGGAGGTGCAGGCGGTGCTGAAGGTGCAATGGCGTGATGTGTCAGGCGACGCTTCTTCGCTAGAGCGCTCTTCTTCGTCCGCGTTATCTTGATGCGTGGATGAAGCCTCTGCCGTGGAGGAGGTGTAGGGTCCTCTGGTGGCATTTCCTGTTGGTCACCATTCTGAATGGCAAGCATAGCGTTCTTCACGATGATACCCTTCTCTGCAACTGCCTCAGCGGCCTCCCGTGCTTCATGGGTAGTGGCTAAGGAAGTGTTCGCCTCCACCAATCTCTCCTCAAGTATCTCCACACGCTCCAGGTAAAACTCTAAGCGCTGACGGTTCTCCTCTAGCATAGTCGTAGTCATAGCAAGGTTTTGCTCAAGTCCAAGGGTATGTAAAGCCATACGAATGATCATGGGATCATCCTCCTCCATGTACCCCAAGTTCTGCTGAATTGCTCCGTCCCCAATGCAGAAAGTGAAGTACCGGAACGGGGTGTGCCTCAGCTCGTCCTGATGAAGTCCGGCTATCCGATGCATCGCCTGATGAACCACTCCAATGACAGCATCAAAGAAGTCTTCTCCATCATATGTGTATCGGTAACTGCTGGTCTGTTCCTCCATCCTCGGATACACCACCAAGTTGACCTTGAAACGTTCCTCGCCCCCGAGCATGCGGTAGGAGTGTCCGGAAACCTCTGGATCCTTGTTGAAGCCTAAGCATGTGAGCATGTCCCGAAACTGAAGACCGAGTTTGCCAAACTTCTCAATCCGGCGTGAGGATGATATCACCATCTACATATTTGAATAAGAAGAGAATCAGTACACAATTTAATAAGAGAAAGTAGAAGCGAAATACTAGAATTTTTTTTAAATTTTTTTTGCAAAAATAATTCCAAAGGCTTTCCATTTCTAACTAAGGCCACATTACTAGTTCGACATCGGCTCTGATACCACTTCTGTAAGGACCCGGAAATTATTTCCAGACCCACCTGTGTATATTTGTCAATCCAAGATCTACTTGACAACACAGCGAAATGGTATCATTGCAGAACATTAAAATAAGTATAAGTTTAATAACTCTTACCACAAGGCATACATAGTGAAATGTCTCATGACATTTATTACATCCAGAAACACAGCAGAATATATAAATACGTAGCGACTCCATCTCAGCCACAGGCAGTCGATGTAGTCAACGTGTCCTCATTCCTCAGGATCATCATAATAGTCGTAGTCGACGCCCTCGTCTTCATAGATCCCTATTGTTCAACAAAAGTATTGCCATGAGTACATTATGTACTCAACATGCCTCCCACGGGGAAGGACCTAATAGCTACATGTGGCTTCAAATGAAGGCTGTAAGGCTCATTTACGTAAAGCTAATTTTATTTAACAAATAAAGTAGTTGGATAAAAGCAGTTTTAGATGAAAACATGTTTTATCTCCAGAATAACTTTCATCAAGTGAGGATCCTCGATCAACTCACGTCCTTCATAGGTTTCAAGGTTAGGGGCAAAGAGGGAATACGCAAGACAGGTCCTGTACGTGAAGAAAGATTCATGTGCTGTCCTTGACCGTGGACACGGCTATTTGAATAGTTTTACACTATGCACAGGTTGTACACTTTACCCACATGACACAATCCCGACTTGTTGCCACCAGTGGCCGCTGGCGTAGTACACCATTTGGTATACCGGCAGGGAGATTGTGACGAGGTATTTCATTAGACCACACTTACTGTGCCAAGCCCACTAGGTTTCAACATGAAAGTAACCCCAGTTCACAGTCCGGGCCCTCCTTTTGTGCCGAGGATACTCCTGAAAGGCAGCTATCCCATCTGCGGTACAACGCTGACGACAATAAGAGTGAACTAACTAATTAACCAAGCCAGTGCCCATATAGCATGTGGTTGTACTGTTGGTGAATGCCATTGTTGGGCCAATAACTTCTTCAGTTACTTGCATGAGATTAAGCGCATCATGAGTGGAGCCATTAGACTGAACAGACTCGTCGTTGAGTGGGGAGTAATTATTGTGTTGATGATGAATGGAAATGGTGAAGGGATTAATGGGATTTGAAGGAAAAAGAAGAGGCAGCTGCCATGACATTTCTTCTCTGTTTAAGTGTACATGTACGTGCACGTGCGTGCAGGAGGAAGGAGGAGAGACGAGCCGTTCGCTCGCTCTCCCGGCTGGGCCGCTGACCTGCTGGTTGGGCCTTGGACCAAGTTTCTTTGTTGGCTGGACACTTAAAAAAATATAGAGAAGAGATGGCCCAGTGCATACGTGGATGTGTGTGACCAATTTTGGTGCATACATGCAATATGCCAACAATGGCTAGGCTAGGATGCACATATTGGTTCAAGGACCAATAAAGAAAGAGAAATGAAAGGAGAGAGAAGAAAAGAAAATCAATATAATATAATATTGATTTCTTTTACTAGGATTGCTACATGAGGAACAGAAACAATGACAACTTAAAAGTCTTCAAAAATCCAAGGAATCCAAGTAACAAAATAGGCAAGAAGAACTTAAATGAAACATTACGAACAAATAAATCGACTCAGGATATTACGGAAAATATTTTCCACCTGACATGTGCTAAATTAATTCCAAACAACTTGGTATTAATTTGAGCAATCTCCAAAATATATAATTAAAGATTATGTTGCAACATCCCTTGGCTTAGAAATAAAAAAATTGAACTCTCGAAAAAATTAGGATGTTGCACTTGCCCACCAGGTTCCATGATATCAAACGGTCTTGTGCTAGAGCCAGAGCTGTAACAGCCTTGAGCCGTGCCAAAGCATGGGTACCGGAACTAGACCCAGCAGATGTAGCGAGTGGGTATCCTAGTCTGAAGGAAGATGGAACCTCTTTTGACCAACAAGACTTTGCCGCCTGCGTCAAAGAGATTCGTCCACATGCAACAATCATCGCTGAAGAGACCAATCTCACGAAGTACCAGTCGGCTTATGATGCAGATAATCAGAAAATGCAGACTCCCTCGTATAAAGGATGGATTTAATTCCACCGGGTCGTCAGCACACTTTTGCCCCTGATATTGACCCGTCTGATCTAATTGATGATGAAGCTGAATTCATCGCCTTGCGTGTCTTTGACTGGTCCAAACCCAACTTCCAGACGGTGGAGGAGGAAGACGAACCAGCAAGGGATGAATCACAACCTTCAAGTCAGCCAGTCCAAGATTCAAGAACCTAGGCCGGTTTATCATCTGCTTTCTGCAAGACTTAAAAATGATTATCCTTTTGGGCACCAAGCGCCTTGTAATAGGCTAGCTTTAAACTCTTATTCTGCTATGCCATCGTGCATATTTTTGTGTGCATGGCACTGCTCATCCGCCATGTTAAGATATGCCATGTATGCTTTATGATATTAGATATTTTGAATTTGTTCCTGCATACAACAGGTGAAAAGTGTCCTGGCGGTTTACCATTGGACGAGTTATAATGCCCGATATAAACCATAGGAAACTATCACAGTTTATAACCAAGGTTGAACTGAATAATAACCATATATGATTGAAAATATGTCATACCTGTGATATTTGATCACACTGTTGGTTTACCAAGCCAGTGCGGTAAGGGTGATAACCCAAATTTTTGAGCACTGGTAATTATCAGAGATTGCCGGTTTATAAAGAAAGCCTTGCCAGGTTAATAAACACCGGATATTATCTCATCTCATACTGGCGACTTATAGTCAAAATCCAGGCCGGGTTAATAAACACCGGATATTATCTCATACTAGCGACTTATAGACAAAAGCCAGGCCGGGTTAATAGACACCGGATATTATCTCATACTGGCGACTTATAGTCAAAAGCCAGGCCGGGTTAATAAACACTGGATATTATCTCATACTGGCGACTTATAGTCAAAAGCCAGGCCGGGTTAATAAACACCAGATATTATCTCATACTGGCGACTTATAGTCAAAAGCCAGGCCAGGTTAATAAACACCGGTGAATTATAATCATAAAACTTTATAAGCCTTATCAAATAAACCTCAAAAAGAAATAATCTGTCGAGTAAAAAGCCAATGAAAAATGAGGCTTTTCATGGGCTGCCAGGCGGAAAAATGAGGCTTTTCATGGGCTGTCAGGCCACTGAGTTAAACCTATATACAAACCTTCTAAGATGGACCTCACATAACCAATCATCGTTTTAACTCTGACAAGTTCAGTGTCTGCATAAGATTGACTTGTCAAATGTTCGGTGGGTCATTCCAGGATTACCTGGGCGGAGTGGCTTACTTAAAAGGCAGGATAACCCGGGGTTTTAGGTGAATACACCTGGCTTTCAAGCCTGGCTTTTAAGCCTATTACAAGGGTTATAAAAACTCTTTGTTCTTTAGAACAAAAGAGCCCGCAAGCAATACTTTGAGCCATGCTCAAGGGGCACCTATGTTTGAGTTGTGCTATTGCAACAAACTCTCCTTGGTCCCTTTAACCTGGGTAGCAAGCCCCCAAGTCTTTTTTATGTGTGGCCTATAAGCCGGATCAAAGGGTAATCATAACTTTGCTATATAAAGCAGAAGCCCCCATGTGACCAAAAACTCGTTGTTTAAAGAGAAAAAATGACAGAGGCCCTACTTTAACAGGGATGCCGGCTTTATTATATTGATCATAATATATGCATTGTCAAAATATGTACATTATAAGAGCAAGTGGCTCAAGTGTAGTAAGGCCGAAGATGAGCAATATTCCACGGCCGGCGGTTCTCTTCCTCCGACGTGCGTGAGTCCTTGTGGTCTCGAACATCGATAAGGTAATATGACCCGTTGTTCAGATTCTTGCTGACCACAAAGGGTCCTTCCCAAGGTGGGGATAACTTCTGCATATCAGTCTGATCCTGCATAAGCCGGAGCACCAGATCGCCTTCTTGAAAAGTTCTGGTTTTAACGCGGCGTCTTTGATAATGGTGCAAATCTTGCTGGTAAATCACTGAATGAGCCGCTGCGATGTCACGCTCCTCATCCAACAGGTCAAGTGCTTCCTGATGTGCTTTTTCATTGTCAGCTTCAACATAAGACGCCACATGAGGTGAGTCATGACGGATGTCACTAGGGAGAATCGCCTCCGCTCCGTAAACCATGAAGAAAGGTGTGTATCTCGTAGATCTGTTAGGGGTGATATTAATGCTCCATAACACGGAAGGTAACTCCTCCACCCAACAACCTGGCATCCTCTGCGAGGGAACCATAAGCCGGGGCTTGATGCCTTTCAAGATCTCTTGATTGGCTCTCTCAGCTTGACCATTAGATTGGGGTTGAGCCACTGACGACACATCAAGCCAGATATTCTCACGTTGACAAAATTCTTCCATGGCACCTTTAGAAAGATTAGTGCCATTATCTGTTATGATGCTGTGTGGAAAGCCAAAACGGAAGATCACCTTCATGAATTGAACCGCCGTTGCTACATCACACCTACCGACTGGCTCTGCCTCTACCCACTTAGTGAACTTATCAACCGCCACCAGAAGGTGGGTCTTCTTATCCTTGGATCTTTTGAAAGGTCCAACCATATCAAGCCCCCAAACTACAAGCGGCCAAGTAATTGGAATCATCCTCAATTCTTGAGCCGGAACATGAGCTCATCGTGAAAATTTCTGACATCCATCACACCTGCTGACCAGGCCCTCCGCATCAGCATGAGCTGTTAGACAATAAAACCTATGATGAAAAGCTTTGCCTACGAGAGATTTTTAACCGACATGACGACCACAGTCTCCTTGATGAATCTTATGCAGGATCTCACAGCCCTCTTCTGGAGAAACACAATGTTGAAACGCCCCTATGACACTGCGATGATGTAGCTCTCCATTAACAATTGTCATTGACTTAGACCGCCGGGTTATCTGCCTGGCTAAGGTTTCATCCTCAGGTAACTCGCCCCGGGTCATATAAGCCAAATAAAGGACTGTCCAATCCGGAATTACATGAAGAGCTGCCACCAACTGAGCTTCCGGGTCAGGAATAGCCAAATCCTCCTCTGTAGGTAACTTGACGGACGGGTTATGCAAAACGTCAAGAAAAACATTAGGCGGTACCGGTTTACGTTGAGAACCCAACCGGCTTAAAGCATCCGCCGCTTCATTTTTCCTCCGATCAACATGCTCAACTTGGTAACACTTGAAGTGACCAGCAATAACATCCACCTCTCATCGATAAGCCGCCATGAGTGGATCCTTGGATTCCCAAGTACCAGAGACTTGCAGAGCCACCAAATCTGAGTTGCCAAAGCACGTAACCCGGCTTAAGTTCATCTCCTTAGCCATCTGAAGACCGTGGATCAAGGCCCCATATTTAGCTGCATTGCTAGTGCAAGGAAACATCAAATGGAGAACATGACATAATTTATCACCTCGAGGGGAAGCAAGCACAACTCCAGCCCCGAGCCCTCCAATTGCCTGGACCCATCAAAGTGAATAGTCCAATACGTGTTATCTAGCTTTTCCTCAGGCATCTGCAACTCTGTCCAGTCATTGATGAAATCCACCAACGCCTGAGACTTGATGGTCGTGCGAGGCATATATTTCAACCCATGAGGACCAAGCTCAATAGCCCACTTGGCTACCTAACCTGTGGCTTCTCTGTTCTGAATAATGTCCCCTAAAGGAGCAGAACTAACCACAGTGATGGGATGACCCAGAAAATATTGCTTAAGCTTCCGGCTGGCCATGAACACCCCATATACAAGCTTCTGCCAGTGCGGATATCTCTGCTTGGACTCAATAAAAACCTCACTGATGTAGTAAACTGGATATTCCTTGCCTGCCTCCTTGTGTTGCACCAAAATAGCTATGCTAACAGCCCGAGCATTGGCTGCTACGTACAATAATAATGGCTCTTTATCAACAGGAGCAGCCAGAATTGGCGGCTCAGCCAGCTCCTTCTTCAAGTCCTCAAACGCTTCATTAGAGGCATCACCCCAGACGAAATAATCTGTATTTTTCATCATTTGATACAGAGGGATGGCCTTCTCTCCCAACCGGCTTATGAACCGGCTTAATGCCGCAATACGACCTGCCAGGCGTTGCACATCATTGGCACACGCTGGTTTTGTAGCGACCCGACCTCATACGGTCAAGTCTCTGTGCTTAAGTGTCATCCCTGGATCGGTATGCTGACACACACAGTACTCGAGGATTTATAACAGAGGTAAATCACATGTATAAAATAACGTAAATACTATTACCTCAATCCAAATAGCGGAAGTAACAAGGTTGTGGATTCCCATGAACACCAACGGCAAAGTTGAGTGTAGAAATCGTAACCCTAACGTATCACTTACTCGTCGTAAGAATCCTGCAACATGAGACGTTGCAGCCACAAAGGGTCAGTACATTGAATGTACTTGCAAATTCACACCATAGGATAATGATGAATAAAGGCTATTACTACATGCATATTTGGCTGGTGGAAAAGCTCTATGGTTATGATGTTTTGCGAAAAGCCAATTTTTCCCTACTTCAAAGGAATATATTTTATTTAACTACAAAGTTGACTGATAAAATATTGAGAAGGTTCCTCCAACTCAATCCCAAAATAATAATCATTAACCCAATCAAATTAATTACATAAAGTGTTGAGATCAACATGATAATCCAAGAACCAGATACTCAAGATGTCCATAACCGGGGACATGGCTAATCATGCTTAGTTTGTACACTCTGCAGAGTTTTGCGCACTTTTCCCCACAAGACTGAATCTCCTCCGTTGGATTTCTCGCACTACATGGTGTTTGAGAAATGGATGACCGAGACATAGTCTTTCACAAGCGTTAGCACCTTACAATGGGTAGACAGTACCACCTACGTCCTGTACATATGCTAGTCTACCACTTTAAGAGTTCACACGACTTAATCAACTATGCTAGACCCCATAATAGCTTGTGGCTGTACACGGAAGTTTCTAGCATGAATAATCTTATGATCCCTATGAGCCTAGGTGGCAGTCCATAGGAGAATCACACGGCACCCCGGGATTTCCAAAAATACAGGCAATCACTGGATACCCCAGGTGCCTCAATCCACCTAGATGTGTATTTAAGTTGCCACCTTAAGTTGAACCATTAATTCATAATCTCACATCTGTCATGGATACACTCAAACCCAATCCACGTCTACGAGCATAGCATGGCGACATAAGCATAACGTAATAGTAACTCCCAAGGTTTGAATTCAGGGCAATAGGTTCCTACCTCATCAACTACTTCCCAATACCCACATGTTATCAATCCTACACATGCAATGTTTGAGGGTTGAAACTAATGCATAAAAACTGGGTATGAAAGGGATATGATCAAAGTGTGAACTTGCCTTGTACTGTTGATGAAGATGATTCTCACTCATAACTCTTGATAGTTCTACTCGTCACACACCGTTCAATCTATCGTGAGCAAGCAATAGTAACCACACATAATTAATCACTCAAAAGATCGGGAAGAACGAAGAAGACAGTTCGGAAAACATCAAAACCAAGCAAATAACTCTTGCAACATAAAACAATTTCTAACATTACCAAAATTATGTGAATTTGGCCTTATCAGAAAGTTTAGGTCAAGAGCTTCGATTTGCAAAAAGAATCAACTAAATCGGAGTTACGAAACTCAAGGTATGTTCAAAAGAAGTTTGAATATGAATCTGAACAAAGTTCGAAATTTGAAAATTTCAAAAAGCTGATGTGACAGGTTTACTAGATAGGTGAAAACAAGACGAAGCTATAGGCACTGGTTTCATCTAATTTGAATAAACGAGTGAAAAGTTATGGCTATTTGAAAAATCAGGGCCAAGCTATTTTACGGAAGAAAAATAGATACGGCTAAGGTCTAATGTATAAATACGGAGACTAATTGATAATCTAATTATTCTATCATATTAGTCTAGAAATAATAAATTTTGGAAATATAAGAAAAAACAAAGAAAGATAACTTTATAAGGCAGAGAAAAGACAACTTCGGAGAGAGAAGACAATTTCCAGAAGTCGTGTCGGAGAGGAGAAAAGTATTTTTCTTAAATGAATCTAGTCAAACCAAAATATTGATTTAACCCGAATCGGATGATTTTTGGAGGCTCTATATTTATAAGAGGAAAAGAGGTTTAAGGGTTAAAGGCTAGGCAATGTGGGACTAAATGTTGACGAAAATATACGGGCCTAAAGGCCTCTCACGGGCCTAAAGGCCTCGGCCGGCCGCGCCGCGTACACGGGCTGCATTTTTTTTCCGAAGTCTACTTTTTTCTGAAATTTGTTTCAAAAAAAAACTAAACATTAACGAAAATAAAATAAAAAAAGACAAAAGAAAACAAATGAAAAACGGGCCGGCCTGCTACTATTCTACGCATGAGGGCGGCGGTTAGTTCCAGGTGCACGCGTAGTTTTTTTTCTTTTTTTATATAGAAAAAAGGAAAACTAGATAACGAAAATAAAATAAAATTTTATATAGGCATATTATATATCAAAGTTTTTAGAAAAAGATTTTCTACAACTTGGACATTTCTCTAGTGCCAAATAAAATACAAAAAATTCAAGTAATTCAAACAGTGCTACTTCTACAATAAAACCCAATAAAAATCATTTTAGAAATACCAAAATGATTTCAAAATTATTTCTCTCCAATTTTATGATGTAGGGGATCATTTTACCCTATTTTCTATTTATTTTATTTTTGGAGAAAAATAATTTGAATAAAACCCAAATAACTCCAAATTGAAAATAATTTCAAACGGACTTTAAATTTGATCCTTTTAAACGTCCAACTTGTATTTCATATATTTTGAAGAAGTCATTTTATCGTCTCTCATGAAAATCATTGAGTTTCTTAAAGTTTCTGAATTTGAAATATTTCCAAATAAAATTCAAATCTTTTCAAAACCCCTTTTCATTTAATTAAAATGGAAGAAGTCGTATTATCTTCACTCCAGGATTTTGTATTTGGAAAGTATTTGAATTCATGGAGATCAAAATGCAGAATGAATGTTTGGAAAAGTCCTTTTATTCCCTCTCATTTAACTTTCAAAAAGTATTGAATTCACTCACTTTCAGTCAATCAATCACAGAGCAATCAAAACTATGTATTTATTATAACATTCAAAAATTTAGAATTTTGGGATGTTACAGGTTTAGCCAGAAAAGTCATGGCTTTGATCTTCTCCGGATTAGCTTCGATGCCCCTGTTAGACACCAAAAAACCCAAGAGCTTGCCTGCTGGCACACCAAAAACACACTTGGCCGGGTTAAGCATCATTTTATAAACCTGGAGATTATCAAAGGTTTCCTTCAAATCATCTATCAATGTCTCCTTCTCTCTGGATTTCACCACAATATCATCCACATAAGCATGAACATTGCGCCCAATTTGATCATGAAGGAAATTTTGCACACATCTCTACTAAGTCGCCTGGGCACTCTTGAGCCCAAAGGGCATAGACACATAGCAGAAGGCTCCAAAGGGAGTTATGAAAGCCGTCTTCTCCTGGTACTTAACGGCCATCTTGATCCGATGATAACCGTAATAAGTATCCAAAAACTCAAATGCTCACAACCCGCCGTAGCATCGATAATCTGATCAATACGAGGAAGAGCACAAGGATCATCCAGACAAGCCTTGTTTAAATCCGTGTAGTCCACGCACATACGTCAAGTGCCGTTCTTCTTAAGTACCAGCACCGGGTTAGCCAACCACTCAGGATGAAAAACTTCAACGATAAACCCAGCTACCAAGAGCCGTGCCACTTCCTCTGCAATGGCCTTCCGCCTCTCCTGGTTAAACCGACGAAGAAACTACTTAACCGGCTTAGATTTTGGATCAATATTAGGAGTGTGCTCAGCGAGTTCTCTCGGTACACTCGGCTTGTCTGAAGGCTTCCATGCAAAGATGTCCCGGTTCTCACAGATGAACTCGGTGAGCGCGCTTTCCTATTTCGGATCCAGATTGGCACTGATACTGAACTGCTTCAACGAATCGCCAGGAACGAAATCAACCATCTTAGTGTCATCGGCCGACTTAAATTTTAGTGAAGGGTCCTACTCTGTAGTTGGCTTCTTTAGAGACGTCATGTCCGTCGGGTCAACATTATCCTTATACTATTTCAACTCTTCAGTTGCACAAACAGATTCAACATAAGCAGCGTCTCCTTCCTCACACTCCAAGGCTATCTTCTGGCTCCCATGCACCGTTATGGTTCCCTTGTAACCCGGCATCTTAAGCTGCAGATACACATAACAAGGCCGCGCCATGAACTTGGCATAAGCCAGTCGCCCAAATAGAGCGTGATATGGTCTGTGGATCTTGACTACTTCAAAGGTTAATGTCTCCAACCAAGAGTCATGATTATCTCGAAAAACAACTTCCAAAGCTATCTTACCAACTGGGTAGGCCGACTTACCAGCTAGCACGCCATGGAAAACAATTTTTGATGGCTTAAGATTTTTATCAATCAACCCCAAGCGACAGAAAGTTTCATCATAAAGGATATTGATGCTGCTCCCTCCTTCCATGAGTACCTTGGTGAACTTATACCCTCCGACCTGAGGTGCGACCACCAAAGCCAAGTGACCCGGATTATCAACCCGGGGCGGGTGATCTTCCCGACTCCACACAATGGGTGCTCAGACCAGCGTAAGTAATGGGGAACTACCGGCTCAATAGCATTGACTGCCCTCTTATGAAGCTTCTGGTCACGCTTACATAAGCTAGTGGTGAAGACATGATATTGTCCACTATTCAACCATTTCGGGTTGCTCTGATAACCATATTGTTGCTGCTGTTGACTCCCCTGATTACTCTGCTGATTGTAACCACCCTGGTTGCCATGATTACCTTGATTTCCTTGGAATCCAGAGTTAGAGCCGGCACCGCCATTACCCAGTCCGTGAGAGCCGGATCCTGAACCACCACCTGGCCCATGATTGTCTTGAAAAAGATTGCAATTCTTGTACTCCTTCATAATGTAACAATCCTTCCAGAGGTGCCCGGACGGTCTTTCTCACGTACCATGTCTTGGGCAGGGCTGATTTAACATCTGTTCAAGATTGACACCGGATGCTCCGGTCCGTGGGGGCGGTTTACCCTTATGACGCTGACCATTATTCTGTGCATTGGTGTTAGTTACAAAGTCAAAACTATTATCAGCTTTGCGCTTACCGTTGCCTCCCTGGTTCGCTGGGTTATGCTGCTGCCCCTTGGGGTTGCTGCTCTTCTTTCCCTTTCCCTTGGGTTATGCATCAGACTCGGGGTCCTTGGTACTATCAGAGTCGGCATACTTAACCAGGGCCACCATGAGTGTCCCATGTCATTGCAGTGGCGTTTAAGCGGACCTAATTTCTACTTTAGGGGCATGAAACGACAATTGTTCTCCAACATCAACACCGTTGAGTCGGCATTGATGCGATCCGACGAGTGCAGGATTGTTGAGACCCGGCGCACCCAATGGGTTGTCAACTCACCTTCTTCTTGGACACAGGAGGTTAAATCCACAATTGACATGGGCTGCTTACATGTATCCTTGAAGTTCTGGATGAATCGGGCCTTTAACTCGGCCATGTCCCGATGGAATTGCCAGGGAGCCCCTTCAACCAAGTGCGGGCCGTTCCCTCCAACATCAGGGGGAAATATTTAGCAGATGCATCCTCGCTGGCTTCTAGCAATTCCATGGCCATCTCATAACTCTCAATCCATGCCTCAAGACTTAAATCAGCTGTATTGTTAGGCACCTTGCGAGGACCCTTGAAATCCTTGGGCAGACGCTCATTACGTAGATCCGGTACTAAGCATGCCACGCCCAAATTTCTAAAGGTCACACCTGGCTCCACAGAAGTGGTTGGACGAACCGGAGTAGGTTGACAGGCCGCATACTGTGCCGCCAGCTCGGCCTCTCGGCATGCTCTTCCTTGATCCACTATGTTCTGAGCATCAGCACCTCTGCCCGCCGGGTTATGTCCACGAGGCGGGTTATGGTTCCATCCACTGCTTGACACAGCTGGCTCATCAATATGTCAGCTGTAACTCTGGCTTAGGCGAGGGGTGGAGTGAATCCTGTCACGACTATAAGAATAAGCCTGCTGCTGAGTTAGTGCTGTCTGAAGAAGCTCTCTAGCCCTCCGTGTTTCAACCGCTGTCGGCGACTCACCATCTACCGGGAGAGCTGCCAATCGTGACGCCGCATCGGTCATGTTATCCAAAGGGTTAGAATAATGACCCGACGGCGTCGGCACGTGCTGCGGCGGGTTATTGTCCTGACGAGGCGGGTCTGTCGTGCGTGGCTGAACTGGCATACCCGTCCTAGGTGCTTCGACCAGTTTACCACTGCTCGGTTACTGGTTCCTGCTCCTGGCGTGTTAAAGACATTTCTTGCCTCATAAACCGAGGGCAGGCGAGTCTGATGCCTCCTCCTCATGACCTCGTTTGAAGCGTTCTGATCTAGCATGAGCCGGTAAGACTGTGTCTGAATCCACTACGCCTGAGCATCCAAAGCAGCCCGCTCCTCGGCCACCCTGGTGTTCTCTGTGCTTAGCTCCTCCTTGGCCTGTGCTATCTCATCACACAATTTTGTGATCGCCGCATTATGCTGATCCTGATCCGCTGGGTTAACCACCGATGTTAACAGTGCTGTCAGTTTATCCAACAATTCAGTTAAAACTTGAGCCGGCGGGCGCTCAGGGCCTCCTGCCCCGGCAGCCGTTGCCGCCGCTGACCTGGAAACCAGCTCTGCCACAGTCGACGAGTGTTGTACGGGCTGTGTACCGTCCATGAAGATTGCAACTCGGTTCGGCGGCTCGCAGGGGTCCGGAATAATGCCGTCATCGGAACATCCCCAAGCCGGCCGTCTTGCAGTTGATACAATGACTCAGTCTCACCAGTGGAAGACTCGCCATCAGAGTAAACAACGGTCTCACCATCAGATGCCGATCTATCCTCAGGTTCTGCTCCATGGGTAAATCTCACAAAGGTAGGATTCATGGCGGGCCGAACTTGAGTGGGTCTCGCACGCTGAGCCGTCTCGATGATGTCGGTGCAGATGTCCGGCTCAAGGCCCGGTTCACCGATCTTGCCGATGAATACGTGAATTCCGTCGAAGGGGACCTGGTACCCGTACTCAATTGAGACGGCCTTGGGGCCCCATCCTGCATCGTTGATGTAGAGCTTGCCACGATGACTCTTGGTCATCCGGCCCACGGCGTATCCCTTGATCCCTTCGAAGTTGCCCTCTAAGAACATGAAACCATCATGTGATAGCTCCACGGTGGGTGCCAACTGTCGTGGAATTGTCACAGAAGATGTCCTAGTGTGAGGACTTAGTCATGGAGTCGTCGCAATGAGGTTAGCTTAAAGTGGTTAATCAGGAAAAAGGACACGAGGAGTTTATATTGGTTCGGCCCCTTACGGTGAAGGTAAAAGCCTAATCCAGTTAGAGGTGGTATTGCTAGGGTTTCGATGAGCAGGGAGCGAATACGCTTGACCCAGCTCTCGATCTGGTGTTTCTTGTCCTAAGCCGTTGCCGGGTCGTCCCCTTTATATACACGGGTTGACGCCCTACAGCCTACATAGTTCCGACCGGCTCATACAACGTATCCGGCTCGGTGACCTTTCTTACATACCTTACAATACAAGTTTACATACATGATAGTTTATATCTGTGGGCCTTAAGCCGCCTTCAGGTTTGGGCCTTCTACTAAGCCTACCTATGAACCGCCATTGTTTATATGCTCTTGGGCTTCATAGAGATGAATCGCCATAGGGATGACCCGGCCCCTCCTGGGGGGTCATACCTGATCTATCCCCAACACTGCCTACGTCCTGGTTTATTGGCCCCCTTTTTTGTGCCACTTTTTATGACATGTATAAATATTATGTTACTTACAAATATGGTCCAAAATTGGCACAAAATACGGAGGAGACCAATGGAAGTACTCACAGCCCATGATTTAACTACTCGCATGTGCGCAATGGAGTAGTAATGTCTTTCTTCCGCCCTCACGTCTACTCAATTTGCATGCGCTGTATTAATTGACCATCAATGAAATGAAGGACTTTACACGCGTCAAATTATCACATGGGGTGGATCTTCGTACAAAAATATGTCGCCCCGTGTACCCGCTTGTGTGTGCAAGGGAATGAGTGCGTGCGTGGCGTGCGTGCACATCTTCGCTTCGTGCATGTATCGCCAGTGTGGCTCAGAGAGGACGAGTACATTCTTCTGGAAGTAGCAGCACGTCACTGTGAGCAATCCACACAAGGAGGTCGCGGCAACGCCTCCACATGTGCCACGTAGCTTCATGAACTGTAAGAGAGACACTGTGTAGCGTGCCATTGGAATTCTAATTTACGTGTTTGCACATACTCGAAGTACTAGTAAGGTACACATGCATTGCACGCATCAGATTTGGCAACCAAATTATGAATAAATACCACACTATAGCATGTTAGCTTTGAGTCATATATGCCTGAAGTAGACCTTCGTGTAATTCTTATAGTCCATCTCATTCAAAATAAATTAGTTTTTATAAAAAAAGCTAGGGCCTCTTTGATTCATAGGATTTCCAAAATGCAAGAATAGGAAAAACATGGGATTAGAGTGGAATGTCGTATTGAATCCTACAGGATTGTACGAGTGTTTGATTGTGCATGGAAAAAACACAGGATTCTTTCAAAGTGGTTTGAGTGGATGGGATGTTTCCTATGAAATCTAGTGCAAATGAATCCTATGGAAAAATTTCTATGGTTTACAATCCTACGAATCAAACAACCAAGATAGGAAAAATTCCTAAGGATTAGAATCCTCCAAAATTCCTTTGAGAATCCTTTGAATCAAAGAGGCCCTTAATCTATTTTATGCTTCATGGAATTGTGCGTTGTAAAGCATAAAGTAAAAAACAAATAATGGCAATTCAACTAGAAAAAAAGTTTGGGCAGTTATGATATAGAAGATTCTAGAACAAAGGAGAAGCACTTGTGTTTTGAGGTTTGTGCATTGTGCTTAAGTTCAACCATGGAGTCTGCTAGATTGTACATGTGGCAAAATCCGGTGGGGGGCTAGAAGATGGTGCGAGGGGCCAAGTGGAGGGAGACTATGAAGGAGTGCACAAGTGCGAGATCGATATTTGAAGAGAGGGGGCGAGAACGTGCGCTGTTGTGCGTAGTGGCAGAGCCATGAAAAATAAATGAGCTAGGGGGCCAAGCATTGCTAATCCTTTACGAGGAGGGCTAATCATCAACTTAAACCATTTTACCAGCAATTGTCTAATGAACACATTCATATTAGCCTCGATATTTAGTGATGTTAGGGGGGGCAGGGCCCTTGCTGCCCCTATCTTTGCCACTATGTGCGCGTCTAAGAGATGAAGCGGAGGCATGGATGATGAGAGGGGGATGTTGGATATTTAATTAATGTGGGTGTATTATCTATGTAATCCTATATAGAGAGGTATATATTGATCGATGTGGACATGGGAAAGATGGTGAGACCTCACTAGATATATAGATTGATCGGTTTGTGTGGAAAACTTTGAAAGACCTAGCTATACACACACACACACATTGAGAAACATCGATCGTTGTGCATGCACATGAGAGATAAAGAATGCCGATATGATGGGGAGGGGGAGGTGTGTGTGTGTGCATGCATGGGAGACCGACCTGAAGAAAAAGATTGCATATGTGCGATGGATAATGCCAACTGGTACTGTGTGTGCATGCATGCACGAGAGAAAGTTAATGGTACAATTATGAAGAGAAGATGACTGCGTGGGTGTAAAAGACTAGGTGACGTCATAATCAATGTAAAGTAGAATTCAAATATTTGAATAAGAGATCATGATGTTTGTAACCCATGCATGCATGAATATAACTGAGATATGCATGGTGTGGTTTGGAAACGAGCATGTTGTACTATATACACATTGAACAAGATCAGACTAATTTGTATTTGAGATATCGATGGCAGACATCGTTTGGCTCCATTGCATCCGTGCATGGACACACTATTCTAATTAGAGATGACAGGTGGCTTTCGCATCACATATCTATATCTATACCCCTGTATATATTATATTATATATTTTTTATATAGTGTGCAGATAACTTTAACTTTGAAAGATGGTCGTTGGATGAGGCCAATCCGATGGTGCAGAGATGGCAAACTTGAGCACAACTGGCCGTTGGATATCATCTAGATTCCACCAGATTTTGCGACATGTACAATCTAGAAGACTCCATGGTTGAACTTAAGCATAATGCACAAACCTCAAAACACAAGCACTTCTTCTTTGTTCTAGAATCTTCCGTATCAGAATTGCCCAAATGTTCTTCTACATGATTTGCCATTATTTGTTTTTACTTTATGCCTTACAACGCACAATTACATGAATCTTAAAATAGATTGGCTTTCTTATAAAAACTAGATGATTTTGAATGAAATGAACTATAAGAATTAAATGAACATCTACATCATGCATATATGACTCAAAGCTTACATGCTATAATGTGGTATTTATTCATAATTTGGTTGCCAAATCTCATGCGTGCAATGCACGTGTACCTTACTAGTCTAAATGGTGTTTGTGTGTGTGTGTTGTGCTTGTTAAACACATTGTACGTAGTATATCATACATGGTTTAGATTCCGAACATCTAGCTAGAGCATACATGTACTATGATTTGAATTCAACATAAAATCTATACATATATTTGAATTTGAGATCGTATGTACATGTAGTTCGTATTTATATAGGAATTTACTTCTCCTATATTCATGTCATGTGTTGTGAAGATAATATTTAGATGGTTGTACAACTAACCCGAGTACAATCCCATTCAAACAGGGAAAATGTACTCAAATTTAGTCCATATGCTAGACAACACACATTGTTTTTTTATTCTTGAGGGAAGTGCAAATTGTTTGGGCACTGTACACGTTATGTTTGTTGTCCTGATTTTTTTAGTTTTTTTGTTGTATTTGAATGCATTTCTAGTATACAGTAAATTGGGACATATCTTTCTCTAGTGATGAGGTGCGAATTGTATTTTTTGGGTAGACGTTAAGCTTGTTCTCCCGGAATTTCAAGCCGCACCTTGTTATGCCGAAATTTCAAGCTAGCGTCTCTGTCTATCGTGCTGCGAAACTCCCGCCAGTTCAACCCGCGCCTTGTTACCCCAAAATATTTAAGATATACCTTTGTCTTGTTGTGCTCCGACAACTCCCTCCATCGTCTCAACCCACGCCTTGCTATTCCAAAATTACAACGCGCACGAAAACTCCCACCTCCTGTGAAATCCCGACACGCGAAATGCCCGTGATACCCCTGAACCAAAAGAACCCTCTAGTCAAATCGGTGGGGGTACTTTCGTAACTTACCCCATATTTCGGACAAGCACGTCCCTAAGCCATGGTTCCCCACTCCAATCCCATCTGCCCACCCATTCGTACACCATGGCTGCGAAAACCCGCGAAGCCCCACACCCTCCTTCGTCCGCCACCCAGCCGGAGCTTCTTCCCCGACGACGTCGTCCATAGCAACACCTCGACGTCCCTCATCCATCGTACCGTATGAGGATCCGTCGTCGATCTCGTCGTCCCACCGGTTCAGCCACCCCGTCCTCCACCTCCAAGGAGCTGTCCTGACGTTCCCCTCGTATTTTCGCGCCACCTCCATTCCCACACCGCCATCTGCACCTGCACCACCAGAAGAGCATCATCATCACTGTTTCCTCTAAGCTCAGGCCTAATCGGCGCCACCAAAGAGGTTGTAAACTAATCGCCACATTTTCTTCTTGATTCAATCTCACGATGCTGTCGGCGCTCGGTCCCGAGTCGACACGGCGCGGCTCCATCCACGGCGGCGTCGCCAGCCACTTCCTCCACAGAGTCGCTCCCTCGGTGGCGACGTCCACATCAGTAGGAGATGCTGCTGCTTTAGCTCTCGCTTGCGCTGCTGCTCTGTTATTGCTCTTGGTCCCCTGCTTGGTCTGCTCTTGCTCTTGCTCTTGCTCGCGCTGCTGCTCTTGCTCTTGCTTGCGATGCTGCTCCGATTTAGCTACACTTCAGTCGACTGAATCGTCTTTCGGGTTAGTCGATTTTTTGAGGGTGGTGGTGGGGGGGCTCGCTGGAGTTAAGGAAGAACTAGCCGCCGCGGGGAGGGGGGCTCGCCGGAGAGGTACCCCAGTATCTATCTTAGGGTTCAGGGTGGGGCCGGTGGTCGCCGTCGGTGGTGGGGCGGTGGCGTGGGGATCGCCGGAGAAAAAGCTCGGCACGGGGGTGCCTAGAGGGATGGCCGGGGCGGCGGCGGACCGTCGGTGGGGAGTGGTTTCGGGGCGGGCGGGGCGGCGCACCGCCGGCCGCGGGCGGCGGGAGGTGGCTGTTTGGCCGGTGGTGGCTGGCGGCTCTGGGTAGCCTCACCTAATGTTGTTACACGACCGGCTGCCCCAGTTGTCGCACGCGCTGCTGCTACTGCTTTTCTGTTACTAGTGCTTTCAGTTTTGACAGAAAAATTCAGTTTTGACAGTTATGTTCAGTTTCGGCAATTAAATTCAGTTTCGACAGTTAAGTTCAGAGATGAGCGGCTGATGTATTTTACATCTAGCACTTTGTGGTTATGTATTTTATGTCATCTATTGGAGATGCTATTAGAATTCCACTCAGGTTAACGTTGTCTCTCTTGTCCTGCTTCAGCCTTGGTGTCGTACAACTCATCGGAGCTGCTCCAACGACGAAACCCTCCATCACAGCAGAGCAGTACCCCGGTTCCATCTCCAGATGCCTAAGATCTTCTTCCCCTCCTCCGATAGACAAGTTAGCCGGATCATCCTCACCGACCAACCCAATCACGCCGAGATCGACATGGATTCGCCAAAGAGGTTGTACACTTGTTGCATCTCTTTTTTACTCTACATGTTATATATATTGTCCACAGAGCACACGCAGTAACATGAAATACAATTAGTTTCTCCTACTATATGACAAGCAGTGAGGTACTAGGCAACTTAGCTATCCGCGATGGACTCTCTTGAACGCCATCATTATTAATCTCTGCGTGTTTGAGCTGTGCATTTGTCGATGGGCCTGGGAGTTGAGCTAGTAGGGCAATGGCATGGGTCCAAAGTAATAGAAGTAGCACAAAAACATTTTTTGAGTGTAGAATTTTCCTTGCTCAAGCCTGTCTACTAGAATCACCAGTGCTTGAAAGGAAAAGTGAAGGAAAAACATAGGAATTGGAAAGTTTCCTATGGTACTACTATTCGTGAATTTGGTTCAAAGGAATGGAGCAATGGAAAACTGTAGGATTTGTTCCTTTACTGTCTCCTTGAAAGAAAAACCATAGGAATTTTAATTGCACTTCTCCTCCTTTTCAAATTCCTATTCATGAAGCACAAGACTAAGAGATAGTAGCATAATAGCATTATAACCGTACATTTTCTTGTGGTTTGACTTAATCTCACCTTGCTTCTTTGCATCCTGTGATCTTCCAATTCTTGTGAATCAAACACCCAAATTGGCAGAAATCCTGTGTTTTGCACGTGCACTCCTATCCTATTCCTGTCTATTTCCTATCCCTGCATTGTAGAATTCTCAAATTCAAACAATCCCTTACAAAATTACTTCTGTTACAGATTTGTGTCAAAGAAAACCTTGTGTGGTTTATCCTGCTCCTGCTGTGATGTGTTCCACCCCAGCTCAGCTGCTCCAACGACGGAAGGGTTCACCACAGCAGGGATCTGCTCTCCAGACTGTCTTTCGCCGCCTCAGATCTTCTTCTCCACCGCCGGCAGCCACGACAACTGCCTTACCATTATCAACTGAGCAGATGACCTTGAGGACTACATGGGTCCTCAAGAGAGGTCGCACTCTTCTGTCTCTGCTTAAGTTATGCATCGCTTAATATGATGACATTCTACTTTATCGTCGTGTTCGCCTATTAGACTCCAATTCAGGTCCAAACTAATTTTGAAACTTGAGTTTTTAAATGGTTGTGGGGTACATATTGGGGCAGCAATCAATACTATTTGTCTAATATCTGGTTAATCTTGGGTGTCTACTATGAGTATCATGTTGGGTGAAAACAAACATTAAAGGAGCCATTATCTGTATTTTTAACTAAAGCTATTATCTGCCTGCTATCATTGGTTTTGGGTCTATCCACAGTTTGCTACCATCACTTTGGATTTGTGCAAGCACTCCTTACATAATCTCACTATGTTTTATTCCTATGAATATTAGTTATTGTACACAATGGAACTAAACATGTAGAGCAAAAGAGATGAGCCTTGCGTGGCAATAAAATTTAATGCGGACGTCGCTCCATGGTGGGCGCAAAGGCAACCCCCCTCCACCCATTTCGGATCATAATCAAGAGGAAGATAACTGTTTTGAGGGGGATTTAGAACGAGAAGACCACTCCTATTTACCCCCTGAGGTCTTCGATCTAACTTGGCATGCAGATGTTAGTAATATCATGCATATGGCGCCTTGCATTGCTTACTGGATACATCAAATATGTCATCTGCTTAGTTTATACATTCTTTGTGTCAATGCCATATGTTTAGTTTCTTTATCGTATATGTGAATCACGCAATGCCATCTTATTCAGCCAGGCATCATATATGTGAATTCTGCAATGCCACCCTGGTTAGCCAGTCATCTTATATATGAATTATATCATGCCATCATTTTTTATTACGTGTTAAATTTGTCAACAATCTTAGTACATTCAATTACTCTTCCTGTGCATCAGCCATTTGGCACGGTCATGGAAAAATCTGAAGTGGAAACAAGGTCTTCAGAGCAGACAATGCTATCTGACGAAGCACATGCCTTCTTGGTTATGGGTAGCTCCTCAGAGGAGGATTCAGAGACAGATGACCAGTCCTATCCCCCCCGAGGTGCATGCTCTAACTTGGCAAGGTTATGTTGCTCATATCATGCATACGGTATCTTGCATTGCTATGTCATTTGCTTAGTTTAGACATGGTTTGTGTGAATGCCACCTGTTTAGTGTCTAATTACCATATATGTGAATTATGCGATGCCATCTTGTTGCAAGACATTATATATGTGAATTATGCAATGCTATCTTGTTGCAAGGCATTATATATGTGAATTATGTAATGCCATGTTGTTTAGCCAAGCGTCACATATGTGAATTATATCATGCCGTCCTTTTTTTGTATTTCTCATTGCATTTGTCGACAATGTTTGTATATTAAACTACTCTTCCTATGCATCAGCCATTTGAATTGGTCATGGAGAAATCTGGAGTGAAAACAAGGTCTTTAGAGCAGACAATGCTACCTGCTGAAGCAGATATCTTGCTGGTTACAGATAGCTCTTCAGAGGAGGATTCAGAGGCAGATGACCAGTCCTATTATCCCCCTGAGGTGTATGCTCAAACTTGGCAGGGTTATATTACTCATATCATGCATATGTTGTATTACAATGCTTAGTTTTTACATTATATGCACAATATTGAATGCCATCTCCTTAGTTGACACATCATATATGCGATTGCCCTCTGCTCACTTGCTTAGTATATAAATCATATATTTGAATTATATCATGCCAAGATGTTTACATAGACAACATGTATTTGAATTATGGCATGCCAACCCATTTTCTAAAGACATAATATAGTTATATCATCTCATCCTGTTTACATAGTCATTATATTTTGAATTATGTCATTCTTTCCTGTTTACTTAGCCATCATACATTTGAAATTGTGTCATGCTATCCTGTTTAATTAGCCATCATATATGTGAAATTATGTCCTGCTATTCTGTTTGGTTAGACAACATAAATGTGAATTATTTCATGCCCTGTTTTCTTCCCTACTATCCATTGCACCTGTCTATCTTACAATGTCTGTACATTCAATTACTTTTCTTGTTTATCAGCCATTTCAATTGGAGGGGGTGATGGTAGTATCTGTTGGAGTAAAAACACGGTCTTTAGAAAAGATTGTGCTACCTGTCAATGCAGATAGAACCACGGTTGTACTTGGCCAAGAACCAGCCCCACCACACATAACTCAGACTCACGCAGATTGTACCCCTACCCAGTTGGACAGAGAACCAGCTACACCCCTTCTAACCCTATCCTCAGCAGATAGTAACCTAGTTCCAGTTGACACAGCACCGTCTCCACCATAGAGCACCCAAACATGAACAGTTAGTAAGGCAACTGCAGTGCCCAAAGCATGAGGACCACCACTCCGAACCCCAAGTCAACGCTTAAAGCAAAAGAAGAATTGTTCTTAGGTCAGGTTCCGTAGCTATGGTTCATACTACTTTGCTCTTGCATCACTATATTTACTCATACCAACTAATTTCAAATTGAAGGATGCAATTGAAACTCCAATGGCGCAACAAGTATGTTTTAAACCTGTTTCTTTAACATGTTTGCTAGTGTAACTTGCTCTATGTTGATTTCAGTTGGAATTGAATAAACAGTTATGTTCTCATGCCATGCACATTACACGTGTTGTTATGCTGTGTAGTTTCCCACACTTATATTTTGTCTATGATGCTTTGTCTTAAATAGATATGATTCAAATTGTATATATCTTGATTTGGCAACATAAACTAGAATGATATAGACCATAAAGTGACCATACTACATAGATATATGTTTGTTTCATGTTGTTACCATGTCCACCTTACTACTGGACTGGTTTACCAAAATGAGTTTCGTATGCTACATTGTAAACCTGTGATGTGTTTGTTTGTTTCTCTTTTAGAACGTCGATAAAATATTGGAAAGGAGTACCCTGTTATGAATGGTAAAGGAAGTAATACAGATAAGGTTCAAGATAGTGAGACATCCCAGTTGGTCTCCAAGAAAGCTGATAAATACTATATTGAAGACACTAAGACAACCCAAAGTCTTGTCTTGATGTAGTGTTCGAGTTACTAGCTACTACTACTGGCACCAGCTCTTCGAACTCGCTGCCTGAATCAGTTCAGCTTCTTGAGTCTCAACTTAAAGTTGAAATACATCGAATAGATGTTATGCGACAGGAAGCCAAAGGACTAAGGAAGTCCCTGCAGAATTCGGATGCATCTTTCTGGTGCAACATCAAGTGCTGGAGGATTTATGCGCCAAACAAGAGAAAGTTAATAAGCTTGTTAATCATCTTGCCAGCATTATGGGTACCCAGGATATTGTTTCTTGAGCTCTTCTGAAGTGGTTTCAGTTCTGGACTTGTTTTGCTGCGGCGTTTATTTGCACTGGTCGCCAACTCTGACAACTAGTGTATATGATATGATGCTTTGTTCCCTATATTTGCACTGGTGGCCAACTTTGATGCCTAGTGGATGTAATATGTGTAATAGCCGTGATAGCCTAGCGTAAGTTGCTTGCTTATTTATTTCCTTGTTGTCTTGTTTATTTGTTTCCTTGTAGTCAGTGCAGTTCCTTTTCCATGGTTTGCTAGTGGCCGCAATAACCTATTTTTAAAACTAGGCCACAATAACCACGGGCTACATATTTACTGTAGTTACCATGGGCCTCCTACGGGCCTTAGAAACAATGGGCCTTCTTAGGGCCGTAGAAAGAATGGGCCTTCTATGGGCCGTAGCATCAATGGGCCTTCAACGTGTCGTATGATGGATAGGCCAAACATGGGCCAATAACAGACCGCATTATGGGCCGTAAACGGGCAAGATTTGGAATCGTCCGTTCATGGGCCGACAATAACATGCCGTCGTTAATCAGTCGTATTTTATGATGTTATGAAAATGTCCCAATGGAGTAACGGGCCGCAAATGGGCCGATTGTAACCGCAGGCTGAATTTGGCCGACAGGCAGAAAAGGCCAATGACGGGCCGTAAGTAACCGAATGCTAGAAATGAGCTCAAGAATAAATGGGCCCTGAGAAGGCCGAAAGATAACACGGGTTGGAAACGGCCCAATGCAATAATGGGTCGTTAATGGGTATAAAGGGGTACAGTGTTCATTGCGGGCCAGATTCACCATGGGCCATTACTGGGCCAAGAGTTACAAATGGTCTCGTATGGGCCGAAAGACATCATGGTCCATACATGGGCTAGAAGTTTCAATGGGCTGGAATCATATTGGAAGGCCCGGATGAAGCTACTGGGCTTAATTCAGATAGGCCGTAACGGGCCTTGAGTTAGCGGGCCGTAAATGGGATATATACGAACAGGCCGTTAACAGGCTTTCTGTGGGCCAGGCCGTTACCTTTTGACCAAGTCAAATGGGCCGGCCTTTTCACCGGAATGGGCCTCTGTTGGGCTGTGCCATGTGTCGACGTATCATAGGCGCCTCCTGTCCAATGAATGGATGACATCTGTCCCAATGGTGAGCCAACACGTGTTTCCTCTGACCAAATAGAATTTTACACATGGAAAATCCTCATTGGTCCGGGCTGTTAGCGGGTTATCGGATCCAAAACCGGACCCAATAGCTTAACGGCGTCCCATTATGGTGGATGTCACGTGTCGGTCACCCTTGACGAAAGAACTTCCATGACGTGCGATTTATCGTCATGGAAGTGGACACTTCCGTGATGATAATTTTGGTAATGTCATGGAACACTTATACGACAGCACAAGTATGACTATCTTGATTCTGTCATAAATATGTCATGGATGTACATGCATGACAGAAAACGTGACCTACTGTGACAAACACGTATCATCATGGAAGTGTTTTTTTGTAGTGTATCCTCTATCCAACTCCAGTTTTTCCCAACATGAAGCTATTATAAGAAAGCTATAACAAAGTAAGGCATCATTCTAGATGATCCTTAATCCACCTCTGAAGGGAATCCAGATGTTTTGCTTTTATTCTATGAGTCAGTAGAGTCAAGTCTTCTTTTAACCCAAATTTCTAGCAATTTACACTAGGAACTTCTTTCCTAAAAATCTTTCTATTTCTTTGGCACCAGGTGGACCAGCACCCTTGGATTATGATCTCCATGGCAATGTTATGTGGGAGAAGTTGGTGTGCTAGATGAATGTCATCAATGGAAGAAATTCCAAATTTTTCTTGGTAGTATACGGTTCCAGCAATCTTGCACAAAGCTACAATCCCAAAAAGGTGTCTCAAAGTCTCTTCAGTCTTATCATTGCACAGAACACACCCATAACAATCCAAGTGTAAGCTATTAGTTTTTAGTAGGTTCATGATATTGACTCTATCATGGATTAACAACCAGAATAAAATTTTATGTCTGAGCCTGCAAGCATTTTTTGAGAGCCATTTATATATTATGTGTTTCTCTTGCATTTGACATAAATTTTGGTACATTGTAATGGCTGAGAATATATCTTTATGTCCTTTGCTTGTCAACTTGTCATTGACCTGAACCTCATTCTGACTTTGTAAGGAACCCTCTAATAGCTGGAACTGATCATATCACTACTGCAGGATGCTGCTAACGCGACACTATGATCAGAGACCCTTCGACAAAACTGTGTGCGATACAATAATCACAAACGGTGGTGTAAAAAATATGCAAAACATTTGCGATGACAGATGCATCAAACACGGTTCAGATTTTGGTTGCGGGTGTGATGCAGGGCATACGGTTCAGTTCAATGAACTGTTTGCGATGAGGAAGAAGAACGGAAACATGCACTTAGATGAAGGCATGTGCAATATACGACATACGGTTCACTCAGATTAACTGTTTGTGATAAGGCAGAACAACAAAAACGGGCACCTACATAAAGGTGTGTGCAATTGAGGGCATGCGCTTCAGAAGGATTACCTCTGTGCGATTAGGCAATAGAACAGAAACGGGCTACTAGATCAAAGTGTCTACGATTGATTGCATACACACTTCACACGGATGAACTATTTGTGATTAGCCAGAATAAACATAAAAAGTTAGACAGATGAACGTGTGTGTGCTAGACGGGCACACATTCTAATAAAAAGAAGCGTGCGCGATGGTAATAACGGGCGCGCATGGTTCTTGGAACAGGACGTGTGCTGACATTGCCTATTGCGGTGCACCATATGGTGCTAACGCCACGTACGCGGCCCAGAAAACGTGCCCACGTTACGCCTTCCGAGAATAGTGCCACACTTAGAACCGTCAATAAATTTTGAGCCTGCATCTGTCACATTCCAAATTACTGCCACGCTATATTTAATTGCAAACCTGTTCACACCGATCAAAACCTAAACGGATTCACACTTAGGAGCATATTAGTACTCGTTTATAAATACTACTACTCCAAGATGACTCCACATTCCTCCTCAACTCCTCATCCACAAAAACAAACAAGTCATTCATCATCGTTCCCTTGCCTCTGTCATTGCCAGCATGAGTTCTGGGTCGAGAGATTGCCACCAGGGAGAGGCGAGCATGGAAGCGGAAGCACGAGAGATGTCCTGCCTCACCGCGAAAGCAGTCGACATGTCCCACCACACGGCTGTAGCAGCACAGAGGTCCCGTCGTGCCACTGAAGCAGCACAGAGGTCCTACCGAATCATCGATGCAGCAGGCTGGTTCGGCCATGCCGTGGAAGCAGAAGAGACGTCCCTCCGCGCCGCGAATGCGGCAGAGATATCCTACCGCGCCGCGGCAGCCCGGGAAAATGTCTTGCGGGGAGGCGAAGACTCTTACATGCGCATGCAAGCGATCGTCCATAGCCAGATCAATCAGATCTCCGGCTGGGCAAGGTTGCAGGACGACATGAAAGCCTCTGTGGAACAGGCTACCGGCATCATCCGGCAACTAAATGAAAGCAATGCGAAACTCCTAGCCGAGCGCGACCTGCTGAGGGCGAAGATATTCGGAAGTGCGGAGCAGCGGGAGGAGACCACTGCCTTGTTGAAGAGGACTGGCGTCATCGTTAAGAAACTTATGGACGAGAATGCCATGCTGCGCATCGAGCACAGAAGGCTGGTGGAGGAATCTGTGGATGCTCTCAACCGGCATCTTGAGGACAAGAAAGAGCTCATCCCGCTCGCCGCGGAGACTAGTTCCCCCAGCTTGCAGCAACGCATCAAGAAAGTAGAGATCAGCGAGCCAGATCGGTGTCTTCCTTCTTCTTTTGCCTTTGTGTTTTTCGGGCGTTGCCGCATGTGGCTTTTTTTAATTATGTTCCTAAATATGTAAGACAATTACTATCCATTGTCATCGTCCTTATATTCATCATGCTTCCTATAAGTCGCAGTCGATGCTACATAGGTCTGTCGGATCTTACATCAAGATCCGTGCAAAACTTTCTTTTTAGATTTTCATTTTTCTCTCTTAAATCTCAGTCCAGTGAGACATATATCCACGCCGTAGAACAGGGGCTCGGGCCCATTAATGGAGACGTTCGGAGGGAGGTGCACGGCGGGTAGAGGTCAAAGGGCTCTCCTCCCAATGAGCATGCGCAGGGGTCTCATCGCACGCCTCCCGTACTCAAATAGCTACCCCGCACGGCACCATCTAGCCAATAAAAAAGGGGATGCATGGTGGCACGTAATTGGTAAGTAGAACGCCCAAGGTTTCAATAATACTTGTGTTTCCGATTTGTAACGTGACAACACTTGTTCCAAAATGACTTTGTTGATTGTTAATGTGTGCGCATTCGCAAATTGGACAGAAAAATTACCACAGCATGTTGGTACCATGTCATGACACCATGCCAAGTTTCATGATTTTCAGGCGTGCTTTGGATTTACAGGAATTAAAATACCAAGTTTCTCAATCTTTCCGGCCGAGCCACGACGCCTAGATGATTGAATTTCATTCCCATTTCTTGCATGGGACCTAGAAATTCACCCAAGGACACACATGTGATTTTTAAACCAACTTTGGTGCACTGGAGCAGGTGCTTGAAGTTCAAATTTGTATTATGCACATTAAATGCCTAGAAATTCAATTAATGTATAAAAAATGCCAAACGAACCCGGAATAATTCAGAAATTTAGCACGATACTTCTATTTGGTCTAATCTGCCTGCGTAAAAAAATAAGGTGGGAGAAGGCAGTGTACGTATGTCGTTCCGCACACGGAGGTGACTTGTTCCCTCTCGGAACCACGAGCCTTCTTGAGAGAAGCTCCGATTTGCAAGAAGCTTATACCAAAGCTTGTCCCAATTCAGCCAAAAATGCGCTGCAACATGTTGGTGACATGTCATGACACCATGCAAAGTTTCATGACTTTCAGGCTTGTTTTGGATTTACATGAATTAAAAAATCGTGTTTCTCAATCTTTCCGGCCGAGCCACGATGCCCAGATGTTTGAATTTCATTCCCATTTCTTGCATGGGACCTTGAAATTCATCCAAAGACACACATGTGATTTTTCAACCAACTTTGGTGCACTAGAGCATGTGCTTGTAGTTCAAATTTGAATTATGCATATTAAATGCCCAGAAACTCAATTAATGTATAAAAAGGCCAAATGAACCCGGAATAATTCCAAAATTTAGCACGATACTTCTATTTGGTCTAATCCACCTGTGTAAAAAAATTAATGTGGGAGAAGGCAGTGTACGTTTGTCGTTTCGCACACGGAGGTGACACGTTCGCTCTCGGAACGACAAGCCTTCTAGAGGGAAGCTCCAGTTTACAAGAAGCTTATACCAAAGCTTGTCCCAATTCGGCCCAAAAATTTACCGCAGCATGGTGGTGCCATGTTATGACACCATGCCAAGTTTCATGATTTCCAGGTGTTTTGGATTTAGAGGAATTAAAAAACCAAGTTTCTCAATCTTTCCGACCGAGCCACGACGCCCAGTTGTTCGAATTTCATTCCCATATCTTGCATGGGACCTATAAATTCACCCAAAGACACACATGTGATTTTTCAACCAACTTCGGTGCATTGGAGCATGTGCTTGTAGTTCAAATTTGAATTATGCACATTAAATGCCCAAAAACTCAATTAATGCATAAAAGTGCCAAACGAACCCGGAATAATTCCAAATTTAAACACTACACTCATGTACTAGTTGCATGTTCACTGTACGTAAATGTTCTATCAATTCAAACACCATCCTTTCCCTCCGTAACACCATTTTGTCTTTCAAAACATAATGAAAAAATCAGGTATACCACAAGCAGTTTAGTAGAAAGAATCGTGTGGGATGCGATATAAAATATCTTGGCGCACCGTCTTGTTTGGCTTACGCAGGAAACTTCATCATCTACAGTCCACCGCCCCCGCTTGAACTACACTTGCGCGCCGGTTTCTCGTGGCACAGAGCAAAAAAAATTTGCCACCGCGGAAATATCTATATCCCGGCCCCTCCCTCCCACCAATAGCCACATTTCCACAGTTCCTCCTTGCTTTCCAAGTTCAAACCTTCACTACTGCTTACTGGCAGCTCAGCCTCCTCGCCGACGACCCTTCTTCTTGCAGCGCTGCCTCCTCGCCGGCTACCCTTCTTCTTGCAGCGCCGCCTCCTCACCGGTGACCCTTCTTCTTGCAGCGCCGCCTCCTCACCGGTGACCCTTCTTCTTGCTGTGCGGCCTCCTCGCCACAGACCCTTCTTCTTGTTACGTAGCCTTATCGATATGGTCAGGTAATTCACACCCCACCCACACCATCCTCCTTCTTTCCCGTTCCACAGGCCTCGATCAACGATGCTACACCTTCCGCCCAAATCACAGTCCACCTCCTCCAATTAAGCGCCGCCCACAACCATTTTGCACGCAGTATAATGTGGAGCTCAGTAGCATGTCGCCGCATGCGCGCACGAGGTCGCTATGGCTGCCATGCGTGCCGACCGGCAAAACTTGGAGGAGCACCTCGTCTTTGAGGCCATCGTCGACACCGCCATGCGGTTGCTGACTTTAAAATATAGCTCATGCTGTTTTCTCGAGGCCATCGCCAGTGCCTTCTAGTGATTTGTCCTCTGTAATGTTAATATGCAATCTAATGTTCAGTTAACAGTTTGGTCCTCTGAATTGTAATGTTCTGTTAACACTTTGGCCAACAATTGCTACATTTCATAGTATTGTTCTCAAGCATTCTTTGTTTTGTTAACTGTCTTATCTTCTAGTACATGTTTCTATTCTTCAATGTTGTGCTCAGTTAACTATTTTGGTTCATTTCGTCTGCTGTCCATTTAACTATTTGGTTCAGTTCTGCTGTGTTGTAGGGAAACAATGGGAGACACTGCGATTTACCATCGAGGTTTGTTCAAGCATGGTCCTTTGGCTAATATCACATTATTGTGCAGTTGCAGGAATCCTTCTAATATTTAGGTTTCTTAAAATTTGGTCTTGCACATGTAGGTCCTGCTGTCAGAGGCTTAGACCCACTATTCGACCCATTTTGCATATGGGGAAATGAGATGTCCATGAATATCAGTCAAGTCAAGAAACTCAGAAAGATTGTTAGGATGAAGAAACTTGCGACAAATAACAGCAAGATCTTTGTTTGCACAATGAAGAAAACATCATTCAACTATAGTATGGTACTAGCTCTTTTACCTTGTTTTTACCCCTTCAAAATTTATAACAGCGATTTATGTATATCTTTGTTTTCAGTACTTTTCAAAGCAGTTCACCGATGATTACCTCTCAAACCACTTGCATGGTAAATAGGCGAGGAAGGTATTCATTCAACACCCACGGTACAATATTGAAGTCTAGCTGAAGAGGATGAATGTTGGGTGGGCAATTATCCATAGCCACTGGCCAAAAGGTGCAAGGACATTCAACATCATTGAAGTCTCAATATTTGCATTCCACTTTAGCAGTTTCCCAGATGAGATTCATTTGTCTATTTATCGTGTATGATGCTACTTTCCAAAGGTTTTTGATGTTGCATGTGAAACTTGGTGCTATTGTGCAATGGCGTAACTAAGTGCCGAAGCTATCTGATGTAATTCGGTTATGAAATTCTGGTTGCTGTTATACGGATATGAAATATCTGGTGCGTTTTATAAGAAATATCAATTTGTTTGGTACATGGATTATCAATAATAGGCTAATTACCCTGCTTATTGGGATTTTCTATTGCAGAAGGTTATTCCGACAGCACCATGTGCGATGAACTCAAACAACCCACAAGGTTTCTAGAAAGTAGGCGTGTTCGATCAACTAACAATCACACACGGCTTCCGGCAGAGAACTATTTGCGTTAGGCCACCTTGCACAAATGTTTCCACACAAAAAATTGTGTGTGATATACATACGAACATAATTGATTTTCTGGGATTCACCGTGGGGGATGTACATACGAACGGAAACAATTTTGTTTCGATGCCCCGCCAGATCGCACACGAGCTCATTTTGCCCCAGCTTGTGAGCCAGGAGGGCCTATCCCCGATGGTTACTGGGTCGTGTGGGAAGGACCCCCCTATCGCCCACACTCACTTGGCGACGGTTCCAAACGCCGTCGCGAAAAGGGGTTAAAAACCGTTTGTATAGCATGTCGCTCTACCAGTGATGATTTCGTCCCCAAAGGTGGCACGTTCCCTACCGAAACCATCAGACTTGTTGTGAGAAGCTCTGGTTTGTGAGAAGCTTATACCCAAAACTTCCCCAAATGGGACAAAAAAAATACCACGTCATGTTGATGCCGCTCCATGATAGCATGCCAAGTTTCATGAATTTCAGATGAGTTTTGGATTTACTAGAATTTTGAAACAAGGTATCTCAACATTTTGCCGGCAATTAACAGTACCCTGGTGTTTGAAATTCATTCCCATTTCTTGCATGGGACCTATGCTTGCACCCAAGGACACATATTTGATTTTTTCAACCAACTTATATGCACTGGAGCATGTGTGTCGGAGCAAGTGACCACGGGTAGCCCCATCAGCTCCCCATGGTATTTCAAGACATCGGGGCTAGCTGCAACCCTCATACCTCCTGGACGAACGACTGGTTACGTGGGCTGGCTAGTCCAGGAGGCCGGCTGCTAGAAGGCGGCAAGATCATAGAAGACGGCCACGTAGAGGTTGACTCCTAGCAAGCGGCCATGAGAAGGCCGACTCCTAGCAGGCAGCCCGTCGTTCCCTCAAAGTCTACACCCCCATTACCATGAAGGGACGAGGCATGGCCACAATACAACCTGCCAACCCCGAATCTAGGGCAAAGCGTGGCTACAGTGCGGTGTACCAAGGGGACACCCCTCGCCCGGCGCGACACTATTCCCACACGGCCCATGACATCACCTACGTCAGAGGGAGCCATGCTCCCACGATGACCGGTCGGTACGTCCCGTAGGCGGCGGGCCCTACCTGCCGGCGAGCCCCAGAAGGCGGCGATGCCCCACCAAGCGGCTGCGGGAGTGGGTCGCCTTCCAGCAGGCGGACCCCCTCCCCCCTCAAAATCTGTGCGCCATTAACCAGAAGAGACGGGGAGTGGCTACAGTGAATGCCCACTAGGCGGCGGTACTGTAGCCATGCTTCCTCCAACAAAGCATCCATCATCAGCAGCGAAGCTATAGTGCAAAGCGATCCACCAGACCCGCAAGCGGCGGGCGCGGCCTGTCGGCCGAGTACACAATAGCCGGCGGCCCCAACAGCCAACGAAGAAGCCAGCGTCTAGATACACTGACGGCCGGGTCCTACACCCGGCCGGATTACCATTGTACCCCTGGGGGTAGGCCTATAGAAACCCCCTAGGTCACCCATGCAAAGGGTTTAGAACCTTAGAAGACACACACCCACATAGAAAGTGTGAAGTAGGGCTAGCCTTGTACTTCTTCCTCCTCTAGCTAAATAGCTCAAGGAGTGATCATGCGGATACCCTACAAAGCAGGACTAGGGGTGTTACCTCCTAGGAGAGCCCCGAACCTCGGTAAGATTCACAGGCGCATGCGGTCTCGCTCACTCCTGCTTCTAGAGCCCGACGACGTACTCTTGTCCCTCTCCATGATAAGCCACCCCCTGGTATATGTCGCTACAGATCCCCAACATTTGGCGCCCACCATGGGGCAAGGTGGACCGTCGTTCGGAAACACATTCTGGACAGGAACCCTCTTCCTTCCCAGCGAGCGCAGCCCGCCAGGCACGCCGGATGGCGTTTGCATCGACATGCTGCGCGGCGCAGAAGCCGCTTGCACCGCGAGTAGTCTCACCGACCTCGTTGGCGGGATCCGTCTCTTCGACGAGCCTGCGCCCGACATGGGAGCAGCCCGCTCCCAAAGCTGCCTCGTCGACCTCCTGGGCAAGATCAACATCGCCAACGAGCTCACCTTCGACATAGAGTCTGTTGGCTCCACCGACCCGATGCTCGTCGACTTCGACGTGGCATCCCCCGATTCCTTCCCCGCCAACGTGGTGGTCATCGACACCCCACTCCCTCCTGCGACCAGCAATGCCAGCACCAGCACCGTCATGGAGGTGCTGGTCATCAGCCAAGATAGAGCCTCCGATGGTGTTGCTCACGCCCCACTACAGGCGGCACTGCGGAGCTTATCCGCGCCCGTTGCGGAGAACGCGGACGGAACGATGTTAGAAGCCTTCCGCATCTCGCTCCTCGAGAGCGCCCAACAGCTGGCGGCCATGAGGCGCCTCAGCGAAACCTACCAGCACGAGATCGACCACGCCGTCTGCGGCACACCGGCTGCTGGCGAGCTGAGCCGGCTGGGCATCGTTCGGCAGCATGGCGCGGCCGTCGCCAGCATGTTGGGAGCCGACCGCCCAGTCTACGCCACTCCCTTGGAGAACCTGTGCGTCGCCCAGGCGGCAGCAGATGAGCTGGATCACCTGGAGGGTGACGAACGACGCTGCATGACGGAGCGCGTCCAGCAGCTCCTCGACGCGGCCGCCGCGCAGCAAGAAGCCAGCCATCGCGTGGTGGAACCCGTCCTGCACGCCGAGAACCTCCCCCTCCCCCTCGCCGATAACACGGCGTGACCTCTTGGATGCCGACAGGAGCCGCCCGTGACCTAAGAGACCAAGAGCCGGCTACTAGCCGCAGCCGCACACGCATCACCATTGAGTGCGACCAAGACGGTCGCCCTTGAGCAGTCGAGCAGCAGGGCGATCGTCCGCCTCCCTTGCGTAGGGAGAGGCGCGTCTCCCTGCCAGCCGTTGAGCACCCGACTCTTGGAGATCGGCTAGGCCCCCGTGAAGGAGTCGGAGAAAACGACGCCCGCCACCGGATCGACCGACTGGCACGATCCCTGGCGATGGTTGAGGAAGATGCAATCGGCCCGCCTTGTTTCGGCCCCCGCATTCGCGACGAGCCCTTCCCGAAAGGGTTCTCGCTCCCCCAAGATACGCCCAAATACAACGGCTCCATGAAGCCGGAAGATTGGCTGGTTGACTACTCCACTGTCGTCAACATCGCAAACGACAGCAAGCGCGTTGCAGTGAAGTATGTTCCGCTCATGCTCTAGGGCACGACCCGGACATGGCTGAACAACCTCAAGCCCTACAGCGTCAACAGCTAGCTGGCCTTCACCGAAGTCTTCATCCGCAACTTCACCAGCACTTAAAAGTGGCCGCCTAAGCCTCGACGTCTCTCTCTGTGCATCCAAGGCCCGACCGAGTACACCCGCGAGTACTTGACGCGGTGGGCCGAACTGTGCAACTCCTGCGAAGTGATGTGTCGGTGCATCCCTACTTGCCTGCCTGCGGCCCATGGCGTGGCTCTGCGAGCAGGCCCATACGGCCCATCTTCACCAACAAGCACTCAAGACCCTCGCGAGGGGCCAAGCCTCGCGAGGCGGACTTCACAAGACCTCCTCGGGAGCGGCCTCATCAGGCTGGCTCGCGAGGGGCGGAGAGTTCAAGGCAAGACAAACCTCCCGAAGTTCCAGTGAAGTCAGCCATGACGACCAAGGCCAGGCGGGCGGCAGCATGCACAGTGTCCTTGTTTCCTCTTTGGTGCTAAGGAAGCAAGCGCAGGCGCGGAGTACCGAGGCGTTAGGCAAAGGTTTCCATATCAGTGCAACGAGACCAAGACCAGCAGGACGACAAGACGGAGGTCACCATGGAGCCCAAGGCGGCATCACCACCAGAGCCTTTTGCAGGTGAAGACTTCTTTTGTCAGGATAAGCTGTACTAGATGTCCCCTTCAAATTGGCCGTTGTTGGCTCCCTTCCTGCTTAATATTTGGGGAGAGGACCAAGGCTTCTATAAATAGGATTAGCACCACAGTAGGGGGCAACTAGGCTGGAACTCATTCAGCTCATCCTCTCACCCACCAAACACAAGAACACCTCGCCTCAGGAGGCTGTTCTTCCCCTTGTACTGTTCATCCTCAGCCCAAGAGGCAATCCACCACACCACACTGGAGTAGGGTATTACACCACAACGGTGGCCCGAACCAGTATAAATCTTGTGTCCTTTGTGTTGCGAGTTCGTCGAGTTAGCCCAAGAGATCTTAGCAAAGCTAAGACGGGGATCGATTGGCGGAGATCTTCCCACGCACCCCAGTGTTCGAACCTTGAGGGTTTTGCCGGAACTCGAGATCCGACATTTGGCACGCCAGGTAGGGGTGCACCGGAGTTTTCTTTCCATCGATTCGCGCTCCACCATCTTCACACCCGTTCCCCATGGCGGGCGCCCTTCTGGCTGGATCTACCGGTGCCCACAGTGGCGCTCGGGGGCTCCAAGCCCATGCTCCTGCCTTGCAGCAGGCGCAGTGGCCACCCAAGTTCAAGCCGGAGATGCCGCCACGCTATGATGGCGCGGCGGGCCCGTCAGCTTTCCTACTGGTGTATGAGGAGGCCGTCCTTAAGGCTGGGGGCGACGACAAGGTCATCGCCAACTGGCTTCGCGTGGCCCTCACTGGCACACCGCGCGCCTGGCTGCTCAACCTCCGCGGATCCACGGTGGCGTCCTGGGAGGAGTTGTGCAGCCTCTTCGTTGCACGCTACACGACACCGGCACACCATGCGGTTGCGGCCCTCCTCGGCGTCTCACAAGCACCACCTTCAGATCATCATGTCAAACCATTCTTTCGCCAGATCGGTGCCGCTTCCAAGCGACCGGGGGCTCCGCCGGGCTGGGCCGCGCCCGAGACCGACCTCACCATCTACTCAGGGGATCATCCCGCCTCCACCGTCGGCTCGGGTGCGCTCCCAATGCTTTGCACGCCCACCATCTGCCATGTATCCATCACCAAGATGCTCGTCGACGGCGGCGCTGGCCTCAACATGCTCTCCGTCGAGGCCTTCAACCTTCTTCACGCACTGCTCGAGCGGGTCCGCCCTAGAAAGCCTTTCTCAGGAGTTGGTGGAAGCTCCGCCCGCTCCCTGGGGCAGATCCGCCTCCCCGTGATCTTCGGCACGCGTGACAACTACCGCACCGAGCTCATTGATTTCGACATTGCCCACATCGGCCTCCCGTACAACGCCATCCTCGGGTACCCGGCCTTGGCTCAGTTCATGGTGGCGACCCATCCGGCTTACAACCTCATGAAGATTCCCGGGAGCAAGAGTGTCCTCACGGTAGTTGGGGACACCAAGGTAGCCTTGATGACGCTCAAGCTCGCCCTCAAGGCCGCCGTGGCAGCACAACCAACCAATGCGGATAGCTCCAATGCCAAGGGAGCCGCACCAACCAAGAAGAAGAAGTTTTTCACTCAGGACAAGGCAGAAACCAAGCAAGTACCAGTTGAGGAGGACGGGTCCTCAGTGGCCACCTTTACCATTCGCGCCATCCTTGAGCCTGATCAGGAGGAGGCGCTGGTGAAGTTCTTGCATGCAAACAAGGAAGTGTTCCCTTGGGAGCCCGATCAGCTAGTAGGGGTCCCAAGAGGGGTGATGGAGCACCACCTGAAGGTGTGCCCCAACGCACGCCCCGTGAAGCAGAAGGCGAGGCAGCAGTCCACGGAGAAGCAAGCTTTGATTGTCCAAGAGACCTGCAAGTTGGAGGCTGCGGGTGTCATTCACGAGGTTCGGTACCCCGAGTGGCTGGCAAACCCCGTCGTCGTCCCCAAGAAAGGCGGAAAGGAACGGATGTGCATCGACTTCACCAACCTCAACAAGGCCTGCCCCCAAGATCCGTTCCCCCTTCCACGCATCGACCAGATCATCGACTCCACTGCCGAGTGCGACTTGCTATGCTTCCTGGATGCGTTCTCAGGGTATCACTAGATCATGATGGCGGTAGAAGATGTGGAAAAGACAGCCTTCCTAACCCCGTGCGGGGTATACTGCTACACTTGCATGCCTTTCGGGCTACGCAACACGGGCGCAACCTTCTAGCGGCTCATGCACATCGCCTTGGGTCGGCAGCTTGGGAGGAACGCTGAAGCCTATGTCGATGACATCATGGTGAAATCTTGGGAGGCGAGGACCTTGAGCCAAGATCTGGAGGAGACCTTTGAAAGCCTCTGCCAGGTGGACCTGCGACTCAACCCAGAGAAGTGTGTGTTTTCCGTCCCTTCCGGCAAGTTGCTGGGCTTCCTTGTGTCCCACAGGGGGATCGAGGTCAACCCAGAGAAGGTCAAGGCCATTGAAGACATGAGCCCACCGCAGACCCTCAAGGAAATTCAGAAGCTTGCTGGCCGGGTGACCACGTTGGGATGCTTCATTTCCAAGCTGGGAGAGCGCACCCTACCCTTCTTCAAGATGATGAAGAAGAAGGGCCCATTCTAGTGGACCCCGGAGGCCGACCAAGCTTTTCAAGACCTCAAGAGATACCCGACCTGCCCCCAGTGATGGTGGCACCATGACCTCTCGAGCCCTTAGTGCTTTATCTTGCCGCCACCCCGTACTCCGCCAGCGCGGCTCTGGTGGCGGTTCGGGAAGAGCACCAAGCCAAAGGTGCATCGCATCGAGCTACGCCACCAGCCGAGATGACGCAAAACCAGGAAGGTGCCGCAAGGGCCGTAGAAGCATCAACAGAGGACCAAGCATGGCAGGATGACGCCGCCAAGGCCCCAACAGGTGATCAAGCGTCGGGGGTCCCACCACCTCAGGAGACGCCCCAACTTTCGCAAGACACGAGCCTCACCAACACGCCAGCACTCGTCGAGCACCCGGTGTATTTAATTAGCACGGTGTTGCGGGACGCAAGGGCATGATATCCCATGCCTCAGAAGCTCTAACTCGCGCTCTTGGTGGCCTCGCGTAAGTTGCGGCACTACTTCCAGGGATACCCCATCAAGGTCGTCTCAGCCTACCCATTGGAGAGAGTGCTCAGGAGCCCCAACTCTACTAGAAGGGTCCCTGAGTGGAACATCGAGTTGCAAGCATTCCAGTTGGAGTTCAGCATTACCAGGGTCATCAAGGGAACCACACTCGCTGATTTCTTGGCAGAATGGACAGACGCCTGGCCCAGCGCTTGAAATAGGCGAAGATCGGTCCCTCTCACCGGGAAGTGAGGCGCCTGACAGCTGGGTCATGTATTTCGATGGTGCTTTCGCACACCAGGGTGCGGGGGCTGGAGTGGTGCTCATCTCACCCACTCAGGACAAGCTCTACTATGTTGTGCAGCTCTGCTTTCAGCAGGGCGAGAAGGTCTCCAACAACATCATAGAATACGATGGCCTCATAGCTGGCCTGAAAGCTGCGGCAGCTCTAGGGGTGAAGCGCCTCACCGTTAGGGCGACTCGCAGCTCCTCGTCAACTTCTCCAACAAGGTGTATGAGACGAACGACGAGCACATGGAAGCATACCTCACGGAGGTGCGCAAGATGGAGAAGCAATTCCTGGGCCTGGAGTTGCAGCACGTGCCCCGTGGCACCAACAAGGAAGCTGACGACATCGCCAGAAGGGCATCCAAGCAGTAGCCCCAAGAGCCCGGCGTCTTATAGGAGTGGCTCTTCAAGCCATCGACAACACCACCGCTTTCAAGAATAGCTCAGCCTCAAGAAGAACTCCCGCAGCCGCCTGCCACAGGAGCCCCAGCCTGTGGCCCGACCTTGGGAGCTCGCCTACTCTTGGCGCTCGAGCCCCAGGAGGGATGCTGGACCAAGGAATTCAAGGAATATCTGATGCAAGGGACATTGCCGGAGAAGGAGCAGGACGCGGAGCGTGTGGCCCGGCAGGCCACGGCATACTGCATCCAGGACGGTGAGTTATACAGGAAGCGACCAAATGACGTTTCACTGCGTTGTATCTCCAGGGAGCAGGGGAAAGAGCTGATAGCCTACATACACGACGGGGACTGCGGGCACCATTCGTCGTCGCGAACCATCATCGGCAAGGTATTACGCAGTGGATTCAACTGGCCTACGACGCTCAACGACGCAACTGAGCTGGTGAGGTCCTGCGAGGCCTGTCAATTCCACGCCAAGCAAATCCATCAACCGGCTCAGGTCCCACAGACCATCCCACTCTCGTGGCCATTCGCGGTCTGGGGACTGGACATCCTGGGCCCATTCCCTCGAGCGCCAGGGGGCTACCGGTACCTCTACGTCGCCATCGACAAGTTCACTAAGTGGGCGGAGGTTGAAGCCGTCTGCACCATCCTAGCTGGCTCTATAGTCAAGTTCATCAAGGGCCTCGTGAGCCATTTCGGGGTCCCCAACCGCATCATCACCGATAATGGCTCACAGTTCACTAGTAATCTCTTCAAGTCATATTGTGCTAACCTCGGAACGCAGATCTGCTACGCTTCGGTAGCGCACCCCAGGAGCAATGGCCAGGCCGAACGTGCCAACGCGGAGGTCCTGAGAGGCCTCAAGACCAGGACCTTCAAGAAGAAGCTCGAGGCCTGCGGCAGGGGCTGGCACGATGAGCTCCAGTCTGTGTTGTGGTCCATCCGCACCACCGCCACCAAGCCGATGGGCGAGATCCCGTTCTTCCTCGTCTACGGAGCAGAAGCAGTCCTCCCTCACGAGGTCACGCATCGCTCCACACGGGTCCTAGAGTTTGATGAGACATAGCAGGACGCCACGCGGGGGATGGACCTCGTGCTGCGGGAGGAACGCCGTCGTGAAGCTGCACTACGAGCAGCAAGATACCAGCAGGCGCTGCGGTGGTACCACTGTCGCAGCGTTTGCTCCAGGACTCTTGAGGTGGGTGACCTCGTCCTGAGGCGGGTGCTCTCCAGGGAAGGGCTGCATAAGCTCTCACCCATGTGGGAGGGCCCGTTCAATGTCACCCATGTCTCCAGGCCTGGCGCCACGCGCCTGGAGACGCAGGACGGGGTACCCATCCAGAACGCCTGGAACATCCAGAACCTCCGGAAGTTCTATCCATGAAGAAAGGCCCAGTGCGTGTGAAGAAGTCCCGGCGCCTGTGAAGAATCACCGCCCATGACACTCTCACATAATAACGAGTGGGGTTGTACACGCCCGGAGTCTCAGGAGTGCTGCCCTTGGGCCTCGGGGGCTCCCTCCCACGTCCAAGTGGCAGCACTTAGCTCCGCGCTGGTGAGAAGACTTGAAGACTATACTAGGTGCTGGACGCGGCTTTTCATTTGCTTTCCGTAGTTGGCTCGCCCTCTTTCTATTGAAATTTGCTTCTAGAGTTCTTTGTTGATTTGGTGTTGCTGCCTTTTATCGCTGTTTTCGGCTCCAGTTTAACTTTCACTCTCTCTCTCTCGCACACCTCGCGAGGGGGCTAGGCAGGCGACCCTCGCGAGCATTTTTCCATTCTCCCCTTCTCTGCCTTTCGACTATTTCTTTGCGAGGCATCCTCGTTCTAGCCCACAAGCTGGCGCACCTCTCCTAATCCATGCCCCTCGGGTATCGCGATACGAAGCGTTGAGTCAAGGCTCAGGTGAACAATAAGCCTCCTAGCGAGCCTCCTAATGAGTTTTTTTGCAGCTCCCTAGCACCCTCCAAGTCAAGGAAGGCCTTCAAAGGCACTAGGAAGCAAGTCCCTCATGAAGAGGAGGCTACCCCAAATGTGCCAAGCTAAGTTACCTCTACACAAAATAACGACACAACACAGAAACAACAAACATAGCATAATGATTGAGATCATAGTTCGATACACGCCCCTCCGGGGCCCATTCCGGTTTCTTCTTGATGCAGGAAGGAAAGGAAAAACAAAAAAGCAGCACCTGCCCCTACAGCGGTCCATGGGGGCAGGCTCCTGGCATCGTCTTGAGCTCAGTCGGACCCCTCCTCGCGCTTCACGGAGGCGCGGTGACGAGACGACCCGCTACCTCCTTCGAAGCGGGCATGGTGGTGTGGCGGCTGGTCGTAACCACCACTGCTGGAGTTATCGCCGGGGGAAGAGCCTCCATAGCTAGACGAGACGCGGTCGGCACCAAGGGTGGGTTCGCCTCCATCCTCGTCACGACCGTCGCCAAGGCCGAGCACCTCCTCGCCGTCGTTCACCTCGGGGCAGCACCCGGCGCGGCGACCATCTTCCCCAAACACCCTCACATAGAGGGTCGCATCACCATCATACCTGAAATGGAGGGTGCACCGCCTACCCAGGCCACACGCGCGGGCGAACGTCTGCCAACCGTGGGCCAGACCTATATTGCCCGCGGCGCAGACCTCAACCGAGACCCAAGAGGCTCTGCTGCAGCAACCGTCTGCCTGCAGCCAGCACCCGCCTGGACCAGACGCTGGCAGCTCGTCGACGAAGAAACGCGGGAGCTGAAGCCAGTTGTCGGCCGGGTTCTCCGACCAGACAACGAACTCTGGCAGCACCTCTGTTGAGTAGAAGCGTCACCGGGGAGGCCGCGCAACCACGACACATCTCCCTTCATCGACAGAGCTGCCGTGACCGGAGCGACCCCTGCCACGCGCAGCGGCGCCACCACGAGAGCGAGGGGTCGTGGTGTGCTTGCGGGGACGACCGCGTCCACGCTTGGGCGCCGGAGTGTCGGGCCCCTCGCGAGGGGCCTTCCCCTTCTCCACGGCAGAGAACCTCCTCGACAGCGCCATTGGTGGCGGTGATGGACCAAAGGGGGAGTAGCAAGCGGAATGGGAAGAGATGGGCGACGGGGGCTCCTCCCCCTCCCATTTATAGCAGGAAAAGGCCAACTAGCGCCCCCCATGATCACATTTAATGATGGTTTTTCCATGCATATCGCAGGGACCTATCAAGTCGGGCAGTTGCCGAGGCAGCATGGGGAAGCGGAGATGCCCACGTCCAATGAACTGCCACGCGTCAACTAGGGCCGCAGGCTATTGGGGCCTACGGCACTCCGCACTTGACCTTTGGCCTCGCCTCGAAGCCCCGCCCAAGCGCGCCTTGGGCCCGGGGGCTACTGTCGGCGTTCTAGGAACGGGGGTCCCTAGATTAGCCTGCCTGTGGCCCACGGCGTGACTCTGCGAGCGGGCCCGTACGGCCCATCTTCACCAACAAGCACTCAAGACCCTCGTGAGGGGCCAAGCCTCGCGAGGCGGACGACACAAGACCTCCTCGGGAGCGGCCTCACCAGCCTGGCTCGCGAGGGATGGAGAGTTCAAGGCAAGACAAACCTCGCAAGGTTCCAGTGACGTGAGCCATGACGATCAAGGCCAGGCAGGTGCCAGCGCGCACAATGTCCTTGTTTTCTCTTTAATTGGTGCTAAGGAAGCAAGCGCAGGCATGGAGTACCGAGGCATCAGGAAAATGTTTCCATATCGGTGCAACAAGACCAAGACCAGCAGGACGGCAAGACATAGGTCACCATGGAGCCCAAGGCGGCGTCACCACCAGAGCCTTTTACAGGTGAATACTGCTTTTGTCAGGATAAGCTGTACCAGCTGTCCCCCTTCAAATTGGCCGTTGTTGGCTCCCTTCCCGCTCAAAATGTGGGGAGAGGACCAAGGCCTCTATAAATAGGATTAGCCACCACAGTAGGGGGCAACCAGGCTGGAACTCATTCAGCTCATCTTCTCACCTACCAAGCACAAGAACACCTCGCCTCAGGAGGCTGTTCTTCCCCTTGTACTGTTCATCCTCAGCCCAAGAGGCAATCGACCACACCACAGTGGAGTATGGTATTACACCACAATGGTGGCTCAAACCAGTATAAATCTTGTGTCCTTTGTGTTGCGAGTTCATCGAGTTAGCCCGAGAGATCTTAGCAAAGCTAGGACGGGGATCGGTAGGGGGAGATCTTCGTGCGCACCCCAGTGTTCGAACCTTGAGGGTTTTGCCAGAACCCAAGATCCGACAGGGTGCACGAGCTGCAAGCCATAGAGTACTTCACTGCCGGGTGCCGAGAGGGGACCCTACTCAAGCACCGACTCCTTTGTGACGAGCCGGCTACACTCGACGAACTGCTGATCATAGCAGACGAGTACGCCACTGCCGACTCCTCCATGAAGTCAGAGCTTCAAGTGGACACATCTGGGAAAGTGCTCCCTGCAGCTCCTCAGGTGCCGGCTGGTGGCAACAGTCGGCACCAACGACAATAAGCGCAAGGCCCAGCAGCCGGCTTCCACCAGCCGGCAAGTGGCAATGGTTGAAGATCTGCAGCCGGAGGGTCAGCCCGGCCCCAAGCGTCAGAAGGGCGGCAAGCCCGCTTGGTTGCCCGCCTTCTCCTATGAGCAAACACTCGATGCTCCCTGCAAGTTCCACAGCAGCACAAAGCCATCCAACCACACCACTTGGAAGTGCCACTGGCTCACCTGAATTGCCAAGGGCGAAGGACTGACGCCTCCACCTACCGGCCAGCCAGCTCCGCCTCCTCAGCAGCCGGCGGCCCGCCCATTTGCCGCCATCCAAGATGAGTTCCACAAAGAACATGAAACCTACGTCGTCTTCACCAGAGTGGCCGACGACAGGCACATCCGGCGTTAACAGCACTGTGAGGTGAATGCTGTCACTTCCGAAGCCCCGGATTTCATGCATTGGTCCGAGAGGCCCATCAGCTAGAGCCACGCTGACCACCCAGAGGTGATGCCTTCTCCGGGTTCCTACTCCCTGGTGTTGGATGCCACCTTTTCAATGGAGAGGCGAGCTGGTTGTTTCTCCCAAGTCCTGATAGATGGCGGTAGCAACATCAAGATCCTCTACCGCGACACCATGGAGAAACTGTGCATCAAAGAGAAGCAACTCCAGCCTAGTCGGACTGTCTTCCATGGCATTGTACATGGCCTTTCCTGCTCACCAATCGGCAAGATCAAGATAGATGTCCTCTTCGGAGACAAAGATCACTTCCGCCGAGAGCCAATCTTGTTCGAGGTGGTCGACCTGGAGAGCCCTTGCCACATGCTCCTAGGTCGGCCAGCTCCAGCCAAGTTCATGGCGGTGCCGCACTATGCCTACTTCAAGATGAATATGCCGGGTATCAAGGGAATTATCACTATAGTTGGCGACTTCAAGAAGTCAGCCGCCTGTGCTGCTGCTAGCAGCCGGCTGGCCGAGTCCCTCGTGATTGCTGCCGAGAAGAAGCTCCTTGACCGGGTTGTGGCCATGGCCAGCAAGAAGCCGGACCTGTCACCAGACCCGAAGGAGTCGGAAGCTCAGGGCTCCTTCCAGCCGGCCAAAGAAACCAAGAAGATCCCACTGGACCCCGACCACCTGGAGAGGCATGCTATCGTGGGGACCAACCTCGATAGCAAATAGGAAAGCGTGCTCATCAATTCCTCCCTGAGAATCAGGGACATCTTCGCATGGTCTCCCAAATACATGCCGATTGTTCCGATGGATTTTGCCGAGCACAAGCTACATGTCAGATCAGATGCAAAACCAGTCAAGCAACCCCTCCACCGCCTGTCAGAAGAGAAGAGAAGAATTGTTGGTGAAGAGATCGCCCACCTGCTCGTAGCCGGCTTCATCATGGAAGTATTTTTTCCAGAGTGGCTCGCCAACCCAGTCCTTGCATTGAAGAAGAATAACAAGTGGCGCATGTGCATTGATTATACGAGCTTCAACAAATCTTGCCCCAAAGATCCGTTTACTATGCCTCGGATAGACCAAGTAATTGACTCCACAGCCGAATGCGAGCTATTGAGTTTTGTGGATGCCTACTCTAGTTACCACCAGATCAAGTTGAACCTAGCTGATCGGATGAAGACCGCCTTCATCACACCATTCGAAGCCTTCTGCTACCTGACCATGACATTCGGCTTGAGAAATGCCGGTGCCACGTTTCAGCGTTGCATACGGAAGTGCCTCCTCAAGCAACTCGGCAGAAATTCTCACGTCTATGTAGACGACATTGTTGTGAAGACGGAAAAGCACGGCACCCTCCTGGAAGATCTCAAGGGAACTTTTGATAATCTGCGCCGTTTTCAAATCAAGCTCAACCCAGAGAAGTGTGTCTTCGGAGTCCCAACTGGCCAGCTCCTTGGCTTCCTTGTCTCAAAACGCGGCATTGAGTGCAACCCTATGAAGATCAAGGCCATTGAGCGAATGGGGAGACCCACCCGACTGCGAGACGTCCAGAAGTTCACCGGCTGCTTAGCGTGCATCAGCCGTGTAACTCCCCGAGACCGTTGCGCTAGGTGTCTCCGAGTTATTCGCCGTCGTTGGCATGTCATTTGTTTGCGTGTCATGCATTTCATATCATGTGCATCTCATTTGCATACGTGTTCATCTCATGCATCCGAGCTTTTTCCCCGTTGTCCGTTTTGCAATCCGACACTCCTACGTCCTCTGACGCCCCCTTTTGCCTCTTTCGTGTGCGGGTGTTAAACATTCTCGGAATGGACCGAGATTTGCCAAGCGGCCTTGGTTCACCACCGGTAGACCGCCTGTCAAGTTTCGTGCCATTTGGAGTTCGTTTGATACTCCAACGGTTAACCGGGGAACCGTAAAGGCCTCGTGTGTGTTGCAGCCTAACACCCCTCCAAAGTGGCCCAAAACCCATCCAAACCCCCTTCATCCTATCGGTCGTTCGATTAAGATCGCGTGGCCAAAAACCGCACTGCATTTGGACTCTCCTAGCTCCCTCTACCTATAAATATGTGTGCCTCTCCGAATTTTTCGCGGACGAAACCCTAGATCTCACCTCCCCCGCGCCACCGGACATGTCCGTCCGCCAAGCGGACGTGTCCACCGTGGCCGCCACGTTGCTCCGTCCAATGGCAAGCCGCCACCTCAGCATCACCGCCTCCCTCAGCCACTCATCTCGCGCCACGTCAGTACCCGTGCCGCCCCACTTCGTCGCCGGCCCGTGAGGCCCAGATCGAACCCGCCCCGGGCCGCGCCGGACCCGAGGAGGCCCGCGCCTTGCCGGATCTTCGCCGGTGCCTTGCCGGAGTTCCCGCCGCTGCCTCGGCCTCTGCTGGCCACCGCGCACCCCGCGGCCCATTGCTCCCTCCGCCGCCTCGGCCCTGAGGCCGCCGTCCCTTCATCGTGGTGCGCCGTCCCTTCGCCGTGGCGTGCCGCCCGCCCGCCGTTGCACCACCGCGCGGCCCTGCGTGGTCTCGCCGGCCCCGTCGCCGGATTCGCCGCCCGAGCGCCGCCCCGTGCTCCGATCGGGAGGGCAGCGCCCGGATCCACCCGCCGCCGCCCGTCTTCGCCCTCCTCGGCCGACCGCCGTCTCCCTCCTCTTCTCCGACAACAACTCCGGCTAGCCCGGCATCGCCCCGGTTCACGTGCAGCCAGTCAACCCTAGATCTATTCCAGAGGTTGACCCGATTTCCACTAAGTCCTGTAATTTTGCATTTTTATGCCATGTTCATTGCATCATAACTCCTCATCTGTAGATCCGTTTTGTGCATGCCATATATCAAAATGTTCATCATGATGTCCTCTCCATTTTGTTACATTGTGACATGCTTGTTTGAGTCCATCTTGATTCCTAAAATGCTATTGCAAGAGTGCTATAAAATGTTAGTTCCTGATTGTTATCAGTTTACGAGCATTTGTCATTTTTGCCATGTTTATTGTGTGCTGCATATGGGCATGAGCTCTACATGTGTTTTGGGCTATGCCATGCCATCTTTACAGGGGTGTATGCCATGTATTTTTGTGATCAATGTGGTGACTAGAACAAGCATGCAAAGTATCTCTCGTGATATTGCTGATTTCAGGGACTTAGAATTTCACCAAGTCTTTGCTCTGCTGTTATTTTTATGCCATGTATTCATGTTGCTACAGAGAGATCCATGCCTCTTTTGAGTATGTTCAGTAAGGATGATTTTGACATATGGCTGTGCTCTATCCATACATGTCCTTGTTTGCATTTATGGGGTGCCCTAGCATGACTCAATCTTGCTCTACTTTTGCTATAAAATGTTCCTGGCAGATTGTTTACGTGCTAATCAATTTTGCCAGGGTTGTTGTAGTTGATCCATGCATGCTATGAGTTTGTTCTTGCCAAGTTTAGCTTCTTGATCATGTCTTCTTGCTGGGTGTATGCTTAGCTTGTCATGCAATGCCTTGTGTTGAGTGCATCGAGCTCGCAAACATGCCTTCCTAGCTCTGTTTATGCCATGTCCAGTTTTCTGCTAAGTCTGAATCTGTTAACGAAACTTGCTATGTTTACATGGGTGCCATCATATATTATGTTCCTTTTTGGATTATGGTCAGTATGGGAATTTAGTTATAAGCTTTGAGTAGATTCTTTCCATGCCTTGTTTTGCTATGTTATCTTCCTGTAGCATGTTGTTATCTTGCTCTAAACATTGCTTCCTGATGTAATTCCTGACATGTTATTTTCACTAAGTCTGTGATGCTGATATCTTTTGTACTTTTGCCATGCTCGTTTGAACCTGCTCTTGTGTGATTTAGCCATAGCTCAGTGTTCATCTTTTGTCAAGCATCTTGAGTAGATCACTGCCATGTGTTTTGTTACTATGTTAGAGTGTAGTAGCTTAGTTTCTTGTTGCGTTCTAGATGGCATCGTGCTGTTAATCGTAGAATTGTGCCATTATTGTTTTGCTTGTCATTTCCAAACCGTGGATCCGATTCCAGTGATCTTTATATCAATTTCAACCAAAATCAACTCATCTTTCTAGTGGCACACTTGGTTTGCCAAGTTGAGGCCTGGTTCAATCTTTTCCTTCCAGAGCTCGCATATGCATTACATATCACATCCCGCATATCATGCCATGTTTTGCATCATGTTGCTTGCGCATTGCACCGTGGTTGATTGTGGTTCCCTTTTCTTGTGTTCTTGCCTTGGGTAGAGCCGGGAGACGAGTACGTGATCAAGGAACCCGTTGATTACGCTTACGAGGATCAAGCTTTTGTCATCTCGGATAACTTTGCAGGCAAGATGACCATACCCTCAAAATCAATTCTATCTTTGCTTGCTAGTTGCTCGTTCTTTTGCTATTCCGCGATACCTACCACTTGCTATATCATGCCTCCCATATTGCCATGTCAAGCCTCGAACCCACCTTGTCCTAGCAAACCGTTGTTTGGCTATGTTACCGTTTTGCTGAGCCCCTCTTATAGCGTTGTTAGTTGCAGGTGAAGATGGAGTTTGTTCCTTGTTGGAACATGATTATTGTTGGGATATCACAATATCTCTTATTTTAATGAATGCATCTATATACTTGTTAAAAGGGTGGAAGGCTCTGCCTTATGCCTGGTGTTTTGTTCCACTCTAGCCGCCCTAGTTTTCGTCATACCAGTGTTATGTTCCTTGATTGTGCGTTCCTTACGCGGTAGGGTTATAATAGGAACCCCTTGACAGTTCGCCTTGAGTAAAACTTGAAGGAAATATTCCCTAGAGGCAATAATAAAGTTATTATTTATTTCCTTATTTCATGATAAATGTTTATTATTCATGCTAGAATTGTATTAACCGGGAACATAATACATGTGTGGATACATAGACAAACAGAGTGTCACTAGTATGCCTCTACTTGACTAGCTCATTAATAAAAGATGGTTATGTTTCCTAACCATAGACAAAGGAGTTGTTATTTGATTAACGGGATCACATCATTAGTTGAATGATCTGATTGACATGACCCATTCCATTAGCTTAGCACCTGATCGTTTAGTATGTTGCTATTGCTTTCTTCATGACTTATACATGTTCCTATGACTATGAGATTATGCAACTCCCGTTTGCCGGAGGAACACGTTGGGTGCTACCAAACGTCACAACGTAACTGGATGATTATAAAGGAGCATTACAGGTGTCTCCAAAGGTAGATGTTGGGTTGGCGTATTTCGAGATTAGGATTTGTCACTCCGACTATCGGAGAAGTATCTCTGGGCCCTCTCGGTAATGCACATCACATAAGCCTTGCAAGCATTGTAACTAATATGTTAGTTGCGAGATGATGTATTACGGAACGAGTAAAGAGACTTGCCGGTAACGAGATTGAACTAGGTATTGGATACCGACGATCGAATCTCGGGCAAGTAACATACCGATGACAAAGGGAACAATGTATGTTTTTATGCGGTCTGACCGATAAAGATCTTCGTAGAAAATGTAGGAGCCAATATGGGCATCCAGGTCCCGCTATTGGTTATTGACCGGAGACGTGTCTCGGTCATGTCTACATTGTTCTCGAACCCGTAGGGTCCGCACGCTTAAGGTTACGATGACAGTTATATTATGAGTTTATGCATTTTGATGTACCGAAGGTTGTTCGGAGTCCCGGATGTGATCACGGACATGATGAGGAGTCTCGAAATGGTCGAGATGTAAAGATTGATATATTGGAAGCCTATGTTTGGATATCGGAAGTGTTCTGGGTGAAATCGGGATTTTACCGGAGTACCGGGAAGGTTACCGGAACCCCCCGGGAGCTAAATGGGCCATGATGGGCCTTAGTGGAAAAGAGAAGAGGCAGCCCTACATGGGCTGCGCGCCTCCCCCTTCCCCTAGTCCTATTAGGACTAGGAGAGGTGGCCGGCCCCCTCTCTCTCTTTTCCCCCTCCGCGAATCCTATTCCAACTAGGATTGGGGGGGGGGAATCCTACTCCCAGAGGGAGTAGGACTCTCCTGGCGCGCCACACCTTGGCCGGCCAGCCTCCCCCGTCTAGTCCTTTATATACTGAGGCAGAGGCACCCTAGAACACACAAGTTGATCCACGTGATCTATTCCTTAGCCATGTGCGGTGCCCCCAGCCACCATATTCCTCGATAATACTATAGCGGAGTTTAGGCAAAGCCCTGCTGCTGTAGTACATCAAGATCGTCACCACACCGTCGTGCTGACGGAACTCTTCCCCGACACTTTGCTGGATCGGAGTCCGGGGATCGTCATCGAGCTGAACGTGTGCTCGAACTCGGAGGTGTCGTAGTTTCGGTGCTTGATCGGTTGGATCGTGAAGACGTACGACTACTTCCTCTACGTTGTGTCAACGCTTCCGCAGTCGGTCTGCGTGGGTACGTAGACAGCACTCTCCCCTCTCGTTGCTATGCATCACCATGATCTTGCGTGTGCGTAGGAAATTTTTTGAAATTACTACGAAACCCAACAAAACTCCTCCAGCAAGGCCCAACCTTGGTTTTACATTTGCACTAACAACCTATCACCTTCCCTTGGGTTTTGCAGACTCAAGGGTCATCTTTATTTTAACCCCCCGGGCCAGTGCTTCTCTAAGTGTTGGTCCAAACCGAGTAGACTGCGGGGCCACCTCGGGGCAACTTGAGGTTTGGTTTTACTCGTAGGATGTCTCATCCGATGTTTCCCTGAGAATGAGATATGTGCAGCTCCTATCGGGATTGTCGGCACATCAGGTGGCTTTGCTGGTCTTGTTTTACCATTGTCGAAATGTCTTGTAACCGGGATTCCGAGTCTGATCGGGTCTTCCTGGGAGAAGGAATATCCTTCGTTGACCGTGAGAGCTTGTGATGGGCTAAGTTGGGACACCCCTGCAGTGTTTTGAACTTTCGAAAGCCGTGCCCGCGATTATGGGCAGATGGGAATTTGTTAATGTCCGATTGTAGAGAACTTGACACTTAACTTAATTAAAATGCATCAACCGCGTGTGTAGCCGTGATGGTCTCTTTCCGGCGGAGTCCGGGAAGTGAACACGGTCTCGTGTTATGTTTGAACATAAGTAGTTTTAGGACCATTTCTTGATCACTCTAGTTCACGACCGCTGCTTCGCTTCTCTTCTCGCTCTTATTTGCGTATGTTAGCCACCATATATGCTAGTGCTTGCTGCAGCTCCACCTCACTACCATTTTTCCTACCCAAAAGCTTAAATAGTCTTGATCGCGAGGGTGTGAGATTGCTGAGTCCCGGTGACTCACAGATTACTTCCAAAACCAGTTGCAGGTGCCGATGATACCAGTGCAGGTGACGCAACCAAGCTCAAGGAGGAGCTCGATGAAGATCGTGTTCGTTGTGTTGTTTCGTTTCCAGTTGATCAGTAGTGGAGCCCAGTTGGGGCGATCGGGGATCTAGCATTAGGGGTAGTCTTCTTTCATTTTTGGTTCCGTAGTCGGACCTTGATTGTATTCTGGACGATGTAATGTTTTTTTACTATTGTGTGAAGTGGCGATTGTAAGCCAACTCTTTATCCCTTTCTTATTCAGTACATGGGATGTGTAAAGATTACCCCTCTTGCGACATGCCTACAATGCAGTTATGCCTCTAAGTCGTGCTCCGACACGCGGGAGATATAGCCGCATCGTGGGTGTTACAAGTTGGTAATCAGAGCCTTCCCCGATTTAGGAGCCCCCTGCTTGATCGAATCGCTGGCGTTGTTGAGTCTAGAAAATGTTTTGAGTCTTATAGGATTATATATATCGGAGAGTAGGATTCTTTTTACTCCTCAGTCCCTTCGTCGCTCTGGTGAGGCATCCTGACATAGATTTTTGACTCTTCTCTCCTCAAATTTCACTAAATTGTTTTTTTAGGATCACGCGGGTATCTTGGAATCGTTCCATTGGTTTTGTGACGAGAACATTGTTCTTGGTGCCTCCTCACATTTAGGGGTTGTGGCAGTGTCCCGAGGAGATGAGCTCCGAGGTGTTGTCGTCACAATTTTATCGTTGCAGTTCTGGAATACCTGAGTTTTGCCGACATCAAAAATATCTTTTATGCAGTTGTTTGTGAGATAACCTCGACGCCACCCAGTACTGTGGCGGGAGTTCGGGAGTATTGCCATAACTCATATAATGGATGCTTTTCGAAGGTTGAGGTAAATGATTTCCGAAGGTTTCTTGATTATGTGTTGAAGGATGGATACAACTGGATGTAGGAATTGTTAGTTTGGGTGAGATATTATGCTTCCCCTGTATCCCCAACACCTGATTGCATAACTAGAAAGTTTTGGGAGTTTATAAGTGGGAATTCAAGTATATTGTAGGATATCTTTCCAACAGACACATGATATGATATGGGATCTATCATATGTTTGTTTCCGGCTTATTCTACAAGCCAATCCTTGTTTTGTTTTGATTGTGGTATTTGAGTTGCTTCGAAGTCAAGTGTTGATTCCATACCTTTTCCTAAGTGGTGTTCTCATATTCCTATGTGAATTATAATCCTTCTTGATCATCGAATTTTTCGTCTCAATTTCTTCTCAACCAACGTGCTTCTCTTCAAGTTAAGACGATCCATTCAACATTGAAAGATCAATTATCAGCTCTTCTCAATGGTGTTCGTTCCATCTGCCCAAGTTGCATTTGTTTTCCCGCCCTCCCACCCTTTTTCTTCAAGGACTCAGATTTCTTATTCAAGTATCCATCTTATGGATGTGAAGACTCTTCATTTTTTTCCGTCAATGTTCTTACCCGGTGTTTCTCATGAAGATGCTCTACTCGTTCATCATTCTCCATTCTTTTCTTCTCCGGTGGATTCAATTCAAGCATTCAGTGTTGATTATATTCCTTTTCCCCGTTTCAAATGTTTTCCCATGCCGGTGCACCTCATTATCATTCCACTTCTCGCTATTCAATTGTTCCGGAGTCCTCATGTTATCTTGAAGACTTGTGTTTCCACTCTGTATTCGTTCAAGCCTTTTCGAGATTGTTATCTCATTCAAGTCATTTAACTCAACCAGTGCAATCTCTCTTTTCAAGTAATTGTTCAACGGTGTTTCTTTTGAGTGGGCCCTAACCCACAGGTCTTTTTCCAGGATCTTACCTAACTCTTCTAATCTTTCCAGAGTGATTGTCAAATCCTTTTCAAAGTTTGACGTAACAATGAATTATCATCAGTCAAATGCCTTCTCCAAGATCCTTCATATTCTTGTCATCGTCGGTTCAACCTTTCTAATTTTCATCTCGGAGTATCTCAACGATTCATGGTGGTGTTTTCTCATCGTCATTCTCTGCATTTGAAGACCGAAGAAGAGTTCCTTTTAAATCCTTATCCGTTTCTTGAAGATTCATGATGCTAGCTTGCCGCCATCCTCTCATAATTGTTTTTTATTTTGAGAATTTTTTTCACCCATCCGGAGCATTTCATGAGTTGTTTCCATTTCTTTCCTCTGAAGGCCATCTTTTCAAATATTATTCATTCTCAGCTTTCAGCTCTCATGCTCCAAATCTTATCGGTGCATCGTTCAAGTGTTCTCTAATCAGCTCGTCATCTCTTTGTTCTCATGTATCTAAATTCTCTCAAGCATCTTCGTTTATTTGCTAATCCTTCCCGGTGTTTCTTCATCTTTTATTCGTTCATTTTGAATTCTTACGGTGGTTCGTTCAAGATCTCTCTTCCTTCATTATCATATCAATTCATTTGTTCTCTCCAATCATATCGGCAGTTCGTTGACGACCTTCTCAAGTTTGTGCCATATCTACCTTAATCCTTTCTACGAGAATAGGTTGTATGCAATCCATTGCTTGTCATCAATTTAATTGGTGAAGGATAAGCATAATGTAATTCTTATTCTAGTTTCATAGAGTAAATTCAATTCCTTATTCCAGAGATTCATCAAATTCTCTATTTCAATTGTTTTCATCTTTCTTTTCTGGAGTTTCAAGTTTTCTGCATTATCTCGTCGCAAAGCTCCATTTAATCATTGCAAGGCTTCACCTTATATTCTCAACTTCTCTTTCTTTTTGTCATCCTTTTGATTACCGGAGTTCTTCATGGAGGATCTACATGATGGTTCATCAACGATTTAATTCCTTCTCGAAGTGTTCATAGAGATTCTTTTCAAAGGAGCTCAAGTATTCTTCTTCTTGCATTCCGGAGTGCAATTGTTTCTCCCTTATCTTTTGAGGAGGTAATATATCATTCTTCATTCACAAGAATGAGATATTTTAAATCCACAAATCTCTTCATTGGAGTTATCTTGTGTCATGTTTCACCTACAGCCTTCCCTAAGGATTGTTGCTATTTATGGTGCTGATAAATGACCCAAGTTCTTCAGTGACCCTCCCAGTGAAATAAGCTTCTCATCTCCTTGTTGATATCAATACAATCTATTATTTCCGTTAGTGGCCGAATTTCACCTCAAGATTTTGAGATGTTTTCCATAAGGCCACAACAAGCTTATCATTTCGTTGTTGATAATCCAACAACTCCTGAGGGAGTCCAGGATTAGGGGGTGTTCGGATAGCCGAACTATACCTTCAAGCCGGACTCCTGGACTATGAAGATACAAGATTGAAGACTCCGTCCCGTGTCCGGAAGGGACTTTCCTTGGCGTGGAAGGCAAGCTTGGCGATACGGATGTTCAGATCTCCTACCATTGTAACCGACTCTATGTAACCCTAACCCTATCCGGTGTCTATATAAACCTGAGGGTTTTAGTCCGTAGGACAACAGACACATCAACAATCATACCATAGGCTAGCTTCTAGGGTTTAGCCTCTCTGATCTTGTGGTAGATCAACTCTTGTAATACCCATAACATCAATATTAATCAAGCAGGACGTAGGGTTTTACCTCCATCGAGAGGGCTCGAACCTGGGTAAAACTTCGTGTCCCCTGCCTCCTGTTACCATCCGGCCTAGACGCACAGTTCGGGACCCCCTACCCGAGATCCGCCGGTTTTGACACCGACATTGGTGCTTTCGTTGAGAGTTCCTCTGTGCCGTCGCCGTCAGGCCCGATGGCTCCTACGATCATCAATGGCGATGCGGTCCAGGGTGAGACCTTCCTCCCCGGACAGATCTTCGTCTTTGGCGGCTTTGCACTGCGGGCCAATTCACTTGGCCATCTAGAGCAGATCGAAAGCTACGCCCCTGGCCGTCAGGTCAGGTTCGGAAGTTTAAACTACACGGCCGACATCCGCGGGGACTTGATCTTCGACGGATTCGAACCACTGCCGAGCACGCCGCACTGTCACGACGAGCATGATCTAGCTCTGCCGTCGAACAGTGCCCTGGAGGCCGCACCTGCATCGGCTCCGGCCCCTGGTTCGGAGCCGACCGCGTCGATCGAGGATGGGCGGTTGGATGCCGCCTCGGGGGCTGCGATCCCAACGGCGGTCGAGCCGAACACCAGCCCCGTACTCTACAAGACTCGTGACTGCATGGAGCCGAATTCTTCTCCGGACTCCGAACCCTCCACGCCCCTGCCGAGCGAATCCGATTGGGCGCTGATCATGGAGTTCACGGCCGCAGACGTCTTTCAGCACTCGCCTTTCGGCGATATCCTGAAATCACTGAAGTCTCTCTCTTTGTCGGGAGAGCACTGGCCGGACTACGGTCAGCGAGGTTGGGGCACAGACGATGAAGAAATTCAAAACCCACCCACCACCCACTTTGTAGCCACTGTCGGCAACTTAACCAACATGCTCGACTTCGACTCCGAAGACATCGACGGTATGGACGCCGATGAAGGAGATGATGAAGAACCAGCGCCTACTAGACCCTGGAAAGCCACCTCGTCATATGAAATATACATGGTGGACACCCCAAAAGAGGGAGAGGGCGATGAAACAGCGGAGGATGACCCCTCCAAGAAACAGCCAAAGCGCCGGCGTCAGCGGCGCCACTCAAAATCCCGCCAACACAAAAACGGCGATTCCAGCACGGGAGATAATAATACCCCGGAAAGCGCCAAAGAACATCCCCCCGAGCAAGATTTAGCACAGGAGGATGGAGAAACCAGCCCTCATGAGAGAGCGGCCGACAGAGAGGTCGAGGACGATAATTGTATGCCTCACTCCAAAGACAAGGCAAGCCTCGACGACGATGAATTCGCTGTGCCGGAGGATCCCGTCGAACAAGAGCGTTTTCAACGCAGGCTTATGGCCACGGCAAGAAGCCTCAAGAAAAAACAGCAGCAGCTTAAAGCTGATCAAGATCGGCTAGTCGATAGATGGACTGAAGTCCTCGCGGCCGAAGAGCATAAACCCGAACGCCCCTCCAAGTGCTACCCGAAGCGCAGGTTGCTACCCCGATTAGAGGAGGAAGCACTCGACGCGGCCGACAGGCCACCTCGTGGCCGCGACAGAGAGGCCTCATGGCCCTCCACCCAAGCCGCACCCCGTACCAAGGCACGAGAATATGCGCGGGACTTACGAGACATGTTGGAGGACAAGGCAAGGCAAACAAGATCGATCTAAGGATCGCGTAGGCACCCCACGGCTCGAGACGATAATCGTCACGCCGGCCACAAATTCGGCAGGGCCGAACACAGTAGACAAAGCTCATTGGAGCTACGTCATGATATCGCCCAGTACAGAGGCGCCGCACACCCATTGTGCTTCACAGACGAAATAATGGATCATCAAATCCCCGAGGGTTTCAAACCCGTAAACATCGATCCATATGACGGCTCAACAAATCCCGCGGTATGGATCGAGGATTATCTCCTTCATATCCACATGGCCCGCGGCGATGATTTCCACGCCATCAAATACCTCCCACTCAAGCTTAAAGGACCATCCCGGCAGTGGCTTAACAGCCTGCCAACAGGGTCAATCAGCTGTTGGGAGGACCTGGAAGCCGCATTCCTCGACAATTTCCAGGGCACCTATGTGCGACCCCCAGACGCTGACGACCTAAGCCACGTAATTCAGCAGCCAGATGAATCGGCCAGGCAATTCTGGACACGGTTCCTAACAAAGAAAAATCAAATACTCGACTGTCCGGACGCAGAGGCCTTAGCAGCCTTCAAGCATAATATCCGTGATGAGTGGCTTGCCCGGCACCTAGGACAGGAGAAGCCGAAATCTATGGCAGCACTCACGACACTCATGACCCGCTTTTGCGCGGGAGAGGATAGCTGGCTTGCTCGTAGCAACAATATGACCAAGAACCCTGGTAGTTCGGACATCAGGGACGTTAGTGGCAGGTCGCGTCGCTACCAACAGAAGCGCCGCATCAACAAGGACAATGCTAAGGATACGGCAGTTAATGCTGGATTCAGAGGCTCTAAATCCGGTCAGCTGAAAAAATCTTTCAAAAGGAATCCTAGGGGCCCGTCCATCTTGGACCGAATACTCGACCGTTTGTGCCAAATACACGGCACCCCCGAAAAGCCAGCCAATCACACCAATAGGGATTGCTAGGTGTTCAAGCAGGCAGGCAGATTAAGCGTCGACAATGAAGACAAGGGGTTGCATAGCGACGACGACGAGGAGCCCCGGCCGCCGAACAACAATGGACAGAAGGGTTTTCCCCCACAAGTGCGGATGGTGAACATTATATACGCCACCCACGTCCCCAAAAGGGAGCGGAAGCACGCATTAAGGGACGTATATGCGGTAGAGCCAGTCGCCCCAAAGTTCAACCCATGGTCCTCCTGCCTGATCACCTTTGATCGAAGAGACCATCCCACTAGCATCCGTCATGGCGGATTCACCGCATTGGTTCTCGACCCAATTATTGATGGATTTCATCTCACTAGAGTCCTTATGGACGGCGGCAGTAGCCTGAACCTGCTTTACCAGGATACAGTGTGGAAAATGGGCATATATCCCTCAAGGATTAAGCCCACCAAAACGACCTTTAAAGGCGTAATACCAGGTGTAGTGGCCAGCTGCACAGGCTCAATCACACTTGAAGTGGTCTTCGGATCTCCGGTTAATTTCCGAAGTAAGGAGTTAATCTTCGACATAGTCCCGTTCCGCAGTGGCTACCATGCATTGCTCGGGCGAACCGCATTTGCCAAGTTCAATGCAGTCCCGCACTACGCATACCTTAAGCTCAAGATGCCAGGCCCTCGAGGAGTAATTACGGTCAATGGAAACACCAAACGCTCCCTCCGAACGGAGGAGCACACGGCGTCCCTTGCAGCAGAAGCACAAAGCAGCCTCTCCAGGAAGTTCTCCAGTCCGGCCATTAAACGTCCGGACACAGTCAAGCGCGCCCGGAGTAACCTACAACAAGACCGCCTGGCACGTTCCGAGCAGGCGTAGCAATGCGGCCCCAACCCCAACCCCCGCAAAAAGGTGATGCCAGTACTTCGCGTACATAACTACGCCCTAGAAATACCATGGGCACAGGAGGAGGGGCACCATCACGGCACGCCCAAAACACGGCTTAAACCGCACCAGGGGCTGCCGACCTTTTTTATACTTTTCTCTTACTTCCAGGGCTCTACTCTTCGGAAGGCCTGTTCGGCAGTTCAATTGCCGCACAAACAATGCAAGGACCAGGGAAGCAGACAAGCCATGCCGCATTACGGAAATCCCAGGTGGTCTCTATCACGAGCAGTATACCTGTTTTGCATACTATCCCGCAGCTTGCCCCTGAAGCAAACATGTTAAATAGTCCAACTTTTCGTTTATCGCATCACTTGTATCGTTCTGCTTTGATCGCAGCTATTTTAGTGAACAATGCGTAGCTTTTGTCCATTTTTTGCATTACCTTTTTTAAATATATATATATGTCCCTTAAATGACATGTTGCACCCGTACACTCTGGTACGGCCAAAATACGCCAGGGGCTTCAGTACCCCTCAACATGGTGTGAGAAGTCCGAACACTTTAACCAGTGCAGCACCCCGAACTTATAGCATTATATGCATCGGCTCCGAATTATGTCTTGGGTCAATAGTTGGGTTTGCCCGGCTCCTATGTTTTGGTGCCTTACGTTCCGCTATATCGGCTAAGGTAGCACTAGGAGAACCACTGCGATTGTGCCCCAGTTGAGCTGGGCCGAGCACCTCAGTGGAGAAAGCTAAAACTGACTGTCATGATGAAGCGAGAGCTGGTCACTGTTCGAGAGGTTTTTTCGAGTCCCTAAAGACTTATGCCCCTTCGGGAGAGGAGCCGGCTCTGTCCGGCCAAGGCGTGGATAGCGCCTCGAAATCGGTCTTCTGAATACTAGGGGCTTCGCCGAAATTTAAAATTATAGAATTCTATGGCTAAGTGAGAGTGTTCATGCATTATAGTCCGATTGCCTCGTTCGTTGGGCTGAGCGCCTCCCTCGAAGGACCCAAACATGGGAAAAAGAGCGCCTAGGTTTATCCCCGAACACCCCAGCACTAGCGGCATGGGGGCAGAAGCCGACGACTCGCCATCTCTCAGTATTGATAAACGGCCGCACAGAAGGTAATATTTTAAATTCAAGCAGCATTGCTTAGTGCATATGAATAAGTTTTTCAGCGCACAAGATAACACGAGCGGGTTTTACTCAAAAAATACATCCTTGGTACATTCATCTGCAACAAGACGGGCACCCTTCAGAACATCCTTATAATAATTCTCAGGCTTGCGATGCTCTTTCCCCGAAGGTGGCCCGTCCTTCACAAGCTTCTCCGCATCCAGCTTGCCCCAGTGCACCTTAGCACGGGCAAGGGCCCTACGGGCACCTTCAATGCAGACGGAGCGCTTGATGTCTTCAAGCCTCAGATAGGCCTCCACCAGCCGCCGCACCAGCCCGAAATAGCTCCCAGGCGGAGCCTCTCTAGGCCACAGCCGAACTAGGAGGCCTTTCATGCCCTGTTCGGCCGCCTTGTGGAGCTCGACCAGTTGCTTCAGCTGGTCGCTCAGGGGCACGGGGTGTCCGGCCTCAGCGTACTAAGACCAGAACACCTTCTCCGTCAAGCTGCCCTCCTCGGCTCGATAGAATGCGGTGGCATCAGATACACTCCGGGGAAGGTCTGCGAACACTCTTGGAGAGCTCCGGATTCGGGTAAGTAATAGGTAACTCACGTTTATGTGTTTTCTTTGCATAAAGAATGCCTTACCCGCCGCAATCTTCTTCACCTCATCCAACTCCAGGAGGGTCTTCTGGGACTCGGCCTTGGCAGACTTGGCATTTTCTATAGCTGCCGCGAGCTCGGACGCTCGCGTCTTCGAGTCAAGCTCCAAACTCTCATGTTTCTTCATGAGAACCTTGAGCTCTTCCCGCACCTTGCCAACCTTAGCCTCATACCTCTCCCGCTCGGTGCGCTCCACCGCCGCACTCTTCTCGGCCTCGAGCAGTGCTTGCTTAAGGGTCGCCACCACAGACGTGGCCCCTGCAATAGCCATGTCAATCCTGTCATTTTTTGCAATTGCACCTTTTTATATACATATTCAAACAGGGTATTTCTTACCTTCCTTCTCCTCGAGCTGCTTCTTGGCACGCCTGAGCTCTTGCTCGGCCTTCTCGAGACTCTGCTTCAGCACGTCCACTTCCGCAGTCAGTGCGGCGGACGCTAGCAGAGAAGCCTGCATACGCATATTGACTCCTTTTGTTAGACTCCTGCGAATTCTTTGATCCTCTATTCAGCTTTTCTTCCCGAACGCCCAACAGAGCATCAGGGGCTACTGTCTATGCGGTAACATTGTTTGAACATTCTTTACTTACCTCAAAGCTTGTTAAAAGGCTTGTACAAGCTTCAGTCAGTCCACATTTTGGGGACTAAACCTTCTGGATCACCGCACTCATAATAGTGCGGTGCCCCTCGTCGATGGAGGCACCTTGGAGCGCCTCCAACATATTGTCCAGCGCCTCCGGATGGGCGGAGGGCACCGGCACGGTAGGCTTGTTCCTCTTGGAAGGAGGTCGCCCGCCGGACTCTGGAACCCTTGAAGATTCCGGAGCTGTGTCCAGCCTTAAGCCGGACTTGGAGCCCTGGGGGGGTTTCATCCCCTTTACTCCTGGAGTCCGGGAGGTCGCCTTGCGGCGCCCCCAGGACCACCTCCTCCCGGCTTGGAACCTGTTGGGACAACACTTCGCTGTCGTCCGCAGGGCAGGGGGATGAAGCCGCTGGAAGCGAGTTCACCTCCGACGGGTCCAGCGAGCCGCTCGACGATGCATCAAGTCGGTCTTTGGGTGGGCTGCACAAACATATTCGACATAAGGAAAAGCCGTGCGAAAAATGAATACTATGAATTACCCTGGTATCTGGACACTTACGATTTCGCCAGGGGCTTGGCCCTGGGCTGCCACTCCTCTTCGTCGTCGTCGTCGGCGTCGGTGGAGCAGTCCGGAGGAAGGGTTTTCCCCTTCTTGGACCCTCCGGCCTCCTCGGGGAGGGCGGCCTTCCTTTTCTTCTCTCCTTCCGCTGGAGGGGGGGAGGTCTCTTCTTCTTCCTCCACGTCTTCACGGGAGGAAGGCGCTTCGGGACCGTCGATGACGAATCCGACACCTCCTGACGCCGAGCACTCTTTTGAGTCCCCGTGGCCCTTTTCGTGGCCTTCTTCTCCGGCACCACATAGGGCACCGGAACCAGCAGCTTCTCCAAGTGAGCGTCCGCTGGGCCTTCGGGCAGAGGAGCCGGACAGTTGATCTGTCCGGACGTCGCCACCCAATCCTATCAAAGATAAGGAAACTATGATCCTGCATAGAGTCAAACCATGAAAAACTGATACCCTATAAAAGGACAAAAACGGCTTACCGCATGAGCCTGATGCTGAGTACTGAATCCGCGATCCTCGGCGGCGGATGCGGGAGCCTTGGCGCCCTTGAAAATCACCCTCCAGGCATCTTCGTACATCGTGTCGAAGAGCCTGTTTAGAGTTTGATGCTGCGCCGGGTCGAACTCCCATAGGTTGAAGGCCCGTCGTTGGCACGGGAGGATCAGGTGGACGAGCATAACCTGGACTACGTTGACAAGCTTGAGCTTCTTGTCCACTAGGTTTTGGATGCATGTTTGGAGTCCGGTCATCTCTCCTTTTTTATCCCATGATAGGCTGGTCTCCTTCCAGGAGGTGAGCCGCATAGGGGGTCCGGACCGAAACTTGGGGGTTGCGACCCATTCGAGGTCGCACGACTCGGTGATGTAAAACCATCCCGATTGCCACCCCTTCAGGTTCTCCACAAAGGAGCCCTCGAGCCACAGGATGTTGGCCATCTTGCCAACCATGGCACCGCCGCACTCCGCCTGGCTGCCGCGCACCACCTTCGGCTTGACGTTAAAGGTCTTTAGCCATAAGCCGAAATGAGGGCGGATGCGGAGGAAAGCCTCGCACACGACCATAAACGCCAAGATGTTGAGGACGAAGTTCGGGGCCAGATCATGGAAATCCAGGCCGTAGTAGAACATGAGCCCTCGGACAAATGTGTAACGCCCTCGATGCGGCTATATCTCCTACGTGTCGAAGCACGACTTAGAGGCATAACCGCATTGAATGCAATGTCACAAGTTAGGCAATCTTCACAATATCCCATGTAATATAGATAATAAAAGGGGAGATACATAGTTGGCTTACACTCGCCACGTCAATCAAAGTACATAAATAGCATTACATCAATCAAACACTCATGGCCCGACTACGGCGCCAAAATAAAAGATAACCCAACATGCGACACGGTCCCGATCACCCCAACTGGGCACCACTACTGATCATCAGGGAAAGACACGTAGTAACGGCGTGAGTCCTTGTCGAACTCCCACTTGAGCTCAAGCGCGTCATCTGGAACGGAGTCATCAGGCCCTGCATCTGGTTTGGAAGTAATCTCTGAGCCACAGGGACTCAGCAATCTCGCACCCTCGCGATCAAGACTATTTAAGCTTGTAGGTGAGGCAAGTATAATATATGTGGAGCTGCGGCAAGAGACTAGCATTTTATGGTGGCTAACCTGTTCGCAAAAGAGAGCGAGAAGAGAAAAGCAAAGCACGAACGAGTAACTAGAGAACAACCTGCGGCAAGCATTACTCCAACACCGTGTTCACTTCCCGGACTCCGCCGAGAAGAGACCATCACGATAACACACACAGTTGATTCATTTTAATTAAGTTAAGGATCAAGTTATCTACAACCGGACATTAACAAATTCCCATCTGCCCATAACCGCGGGCACGGCTTTCGAAAGTTCAAATCCCTACAGGGGAGTCCCAACTTAGCCCATGACAAGCTCTCACGGTCAACGAAGGAATATACCTCCTCCCTAGACATTCCGATCAGACTCGGTATCCCGGTTCTACAAGACACTTTGACAAGTAAAACAAATCCAGCAACACCGCCCAAATGTGCCGACAAATCCCGATAGGAGCTGCACATATCTCGTTCTCAGGGCACACTCAAATTGTCCTAGGTACGGGTAGGCCAGCCCAGAGTTGCCCCTGGTGGCCACCGGCAGCTGACAGGTGGACCAACACTCAGAGGAGCACTGGCCCGGGGGGGGGGGTTTAAAAAAAGATGACCCTTGGGCTCCGGAAACCCAAGGGGAAAATAGGCTAGGTGGCAAATGGTAAAACCAAGGTTAGGCATTGCTGGAAAAGCTTTATTCAAGGCGAACTATCAAGGGGTTCCCATTATCACCCAACCGCGTAAGGAACGCAAAATCCGGAAACATAACACCGATATGACGGAAACTAGGGCGGCAAGAGTGGAACAAAACACTAGGCAAAAAGCCGAGCCTTCCACCCTTTACCAAGTATATAGATGCATTAAGATAACAAGGCAATATAATGGTATCCCAACAAATAAGTAATGTTCCAACAAGGAACGGTCTCCAATCTTCACTTGCAACTAGCAACGCTATAAGAGGGGCTGAGCAAAGCGGTAACATAGCCAATCAACGGTTTGCTAGGACATGGTGGGTTAGAGTTTTGACATGGCAATTTGGGAGGCATGATAAGCAAGTAGTAGGCATCATAGCGTAGGCATAGCAAAAGAGCGAGCATCTAGCAAAGCAAAGATAGTAGTGATTTCGAGGGTATGATCATCTTGCCTGCAAAGTTGTCAGAGTTGACTAGATCCTCAAAAGCAAACTCAACGGGCTCCTCATTAGAGAACTCGTTTCCCGGCCCTACCCAAACAAGACAAACAAGCAACCAGGACACAATCAACCACGTGCAAGGCTCAAACAACATGATGCAAACATGGTATGCTATGCGGGATGCGATATGTGATGCATATGCAAGATTTGACAAGGAATGAAATGAACCTGGCCTCAACATGGAAATCCAAGTGTGCCACTGGATAGTTTAGATGATTTTGCTTGAAAACGATATAAAGAACGCCGGAATCGGAGTCACGGTTTGGAAATGGCAAGCAATTCAAATATGGCACCGGTCTGCGATATACAGCAAGTAGCCATCTAAATGCAACAAGTTAAACATGCTACAGCACCCAATCATGACAACAAAATACATGGCAGGGATCCAAACATGATTCTTAACAAAAGATGAACACTGAGCTACGGCCAATTCATCCATTAACAGGTTCAAACAAGCATGGCAAAAGTGCATTTAGTAAACAGATTTCAGACTTAGTGAAATTAACACTTGTCTGGAATTTCAGATCAGGTAGCACACTTTGGAGCATGAAAACTATATGCTACAGGGCCTGAACATGGCGAAGTAAAACATGGCATGGAGCTAATCAAAGAGCTTAACAAAAGTCCCTTAGTGACCGTGAGCCAAAAGGGATCAGAAAATACATTTGCAAGCATGTGAACATGGCAAAAACATAATCAGATCACAGACTTAGTGAAAAACTGGAGCATGCAAATCAGATATCAAGTAGGCATGTTTACGAGCTCGATGCACTCACTACAGAGTGTCATGAACATGTAAGTATACACCCATCAAGAATACACATTATACAAGCTAGAAATGGCAAGAACAATAGCATAGCATGCACGGATCAACTACAACATCCTCGGCAAAATCGCTAACAAGTAGACAATCTGCCCAGATTCACGAAATAGCAAAAGTAGAGCTCGATTGACTCAAGCTAGGGTGCTCCATAATTGCAAACCAAGACATGGATGGATAGAGTACTACAAGATTAACAAATCATCCTTACTGATGATCCTCAAAAGAGGCACGGATCACTAGGAAACAACATGAACATAAGGCATATTGAAATAAACAGACCAAGGACTTAGTGGAATTGCTAAGTCCCTGAAATCAGCATTAACGAATGCACCACTTTGCAAGCTTGTTCTAGTCACCACGCACATCACAAAAATACATGGGTTGCACCTATGGATAGATGTCAAAACATATAACAAAACACAGGTAGAGCTCAGGGGCATATCATGCACACATTAATCATGGCAAAAATGACAAATTGCTATTTGGAGCAGCAAATCCGACAATTATCTCAATTAGCACTCTTCCAACAGCATTTCGGGCATCAAGATGAACTCAAATGAAAATGATGCAATGATATGAAATGATGTGCTCTCTAAGAAGAACATTTTGATATGCTATATGTCCAAAACGGAGCTACGGATGCGGAGATACAACATGATGAAAAACGCAAAAAGTTAGGGTTTCGGGGCAAAAGTCAACCATCCCAAATAGATCTAGATCCGGCCCGGAAGCACTGTAGCAGCGGCCCGGCTGCCGAGCATGGCCGGATTCGTCGCCGGACTTGACGAAGGCGATGGAGGCCGGCGAATCCGGGCGAGGAGGAGGGCGGCGGGCGGCCGGAGAGGGCCGGACGGCGAGGAGGAGCTCGTCGGGGCGTGTGGCGGCGCGGCCGCGGCGTCGGTGCAGGCGGTGCCTCGCCGGAGCAGCGAGGCCGGCGATGGCGGGCGGCAGACGGAGCAGGAAGCTCGCCGGCACGGGCGAAGGGACGAGGCGGCGCGGGCGGCGCGCCTGGCGATGGGCTCGGCGGACCGGCGGCGCGCAGGGTCTGGCGGGGACACGTGGCACTCGGTGGTTGGCTGGGCGTGGCGGCGGACGTCTCCGGCGGCCGGCGGACGTGTCCGGCTGCGCGGAGGAGCTGGATCTAGGGTTTCGGACGAGGGGAATCGCGAATTTCGGGAGGGTGGTGTATTTATAGGCATAGAGGGAGCTAGGAGTGTCCAAATGAGGTGCGGTTTTCGGCCACGCGATCGTGATCGAACGCTCTAGATGATGGAGAGGGTTTTGGTGGGTTTTGGGGCAAACTGGAGGGGTGTTGGGCTGCAACACACACGAGGCCTTCTCGGTCCCTCGGTTAACCGTTGGAGCATCAAACGAAGTCCAAATGGTACGAAACTTGACAGGCGGTCTACCGGTAGTAAACCAAGGCCGCTTGACAAGTCTCGGTCCAATCCGAAAATGTTTAATCCCCACACATGAAAGAAAGGTAGAAATGATCACCGGAGGAGAACGAAGTGCCGGAATGCAAAACGGACAACGGGGAAAAAGCTCGCATGCATGAGACGAACACGTATGCAAATGCAATGCACATGATGACATGATATGAGATGCATGACAACGACAATAACACACGGAGACAAAAACCCGAACCCGAGAAAATAAAATAATTTAACGCCGGAAATGGCAAGAGTTGGATTACATATTAGGTAAATCATATCCGGGGTGTTACAAAATGGGTGCAGAGGGAAGCCCAGTCCGTGGAGGAAATGGGGGAGAAATACCACCCTCTCATGGGGCCTAGGAGTGGGGATGAGCTGCCCCTTCTCGGGGAGTCGGTGCGCGATGTCGCTGGCCAGATATCCGGCCTTTCTCAACTTTTTGATGTGTCCCTCCGTGACGGAGGAGACCATCCCCTTGCCTCCCGATCCGGACATGACTGGGGAGGGTTGAGGTGGTAGTGCGGACTTGGGCGCTGGAGCTCGAGTGCGCAAGAATGGATAGGCAGAGGAGGAAGAAGGCGTGGGTAAAAAGGTGGATCCTTATCCCCTTATATGGGTGGACGCGATTATGTGTCCCCACCAGCCTGGTAAAACTTGCTTATCTCCAAGCGCCGTAATCAAAGGCGCGGTTGGGTTACCCACACCCGTATTGATGAGAATCCTGAAATGAGGGGACACGGTCTCTGCTTTGACAAGACATGCCAAGGAAACCACCTCGCATAACGCGCTACGGTGGGATAATGAAATGATTGGGATAAAGGCTTGGTCGTGGCATGTCGCACCACGGAATACGTCAGCAGATTAGATTTGTGTTAATATTATTATTCTCTCTATGGCAATATGTGGAAACTTATTTTGCAGAGCCGGACACTATCTTTGTGTTCAAGATCTTCTATGAAGTATTTGGAGGAGGAACCCGCCTTGCAATGCTGAAGACAATTTGCGCGCCGGACTCGTCGTCATTGAAGCCTGGTTCAGGGGCTACTGAGGGAGTCCAGGATTAGGGGGTGTTCGGATAGCCGAACTATACCTTCAAGCCAGACTCCTGGACTATGAAGATACAAGATGAAGACTCCGTCCCGTGTCCGGAAGGGACTTTCCTTGGAGTGGAAGGCAAGCTTGGCGATACGGATGTTCATATCTCCTACCATTGTAACCGACTCTATGTAACCCTAACCCTATCTGGTGTCTATATAAACCGGAGGGTTTTAGTCCGTAGGACAACAGACACATCAACAATCTACCGGTTTTGACACTGACAACTCCGTTCTAACATTTGTTGTAAGCGTGCTCTCCCAAGATTTTGTTTTTTCCCTCCGTTCATTCCATTCCATTCTTTCATTTCTTCCGGAGGCAATGTGTTGTTGCTCTCTCCTCTCATTATCTCGAATGGTGAGGATCGTGTTCTTTTCGTGCTTATCCATTTAACCAGAGTGTTGTGCCCTCTGCTCAAGTTCTTTTCATCCTATCAAGCTTCATATCACTTTTCAACCGGAGTGCTGCCCGAATTTGTTCTTCCGTGTTCCTTTTTCCTAACGGAGTGCTTTTAACTTTGTTCTTCTTTGTTGTATTCTTTCTTTCAAGTTGTTCAACCTTTCAAGGTTCTTTGGTTTCACTCGTTTGTCAAAGAAGCAACTTGTTTTACTTCTTCCTCTTCTGTTTTCCCTCCGGTGCCATCCTAGATCTCGGGACGGGATCCTCTAGTAGTGGTGGAGTGTTGTAACGCCCCGACACCGGTGCGCCAGGTGTCTCCTAGTTATTCACCGTCGTTGCCATGTCATTTGTTTGCGTGTCATGCATTTCATATCATGTGCATCTCATTTGCATACGTGTTTGTCTCATGCATCCGAGCTTTTTCCCCGTTGTCCGTTTTGCAATCTGACACTCCTACGTCCTCCGGCGCCCCCTTTTGCCTCTTTCGTGTGCAGGTGTTAAACATTCTCGGAATGGACCGAGATTTGCCAAGCGGCCTTGGTTCACCACCGGTAGACCGCCTGTCAAGTTTCGTGCCATTTGGAGTTCGTTTGATACTCCAACGGTTAACCGGGGAACCATAAAGGCCTCATGTGTGTTGCAGCCCAACACCCCTCCAAAGTGGCCCAAAACCCATCCAAACCCCCTCCATCCTCTTGGTCGTTCAATCATGATTGTGTGGCCGAAAACAGCACCTCATTTGGACTCTCCTAGCTCCCTCTACCTATAAATATGTGTGCCTCTCCGAATTTTTCACGCACAAAACCCTAGATCTCACCTCCCCTGCGCCACCGGACATGTCCATCCGCCAAGCGGACGTGTCCACCGCCGCCGCCGCGTCGCTCCAGCCAATGGCAAGCTGCCACCTCAGCATCACCGGCTCCCTCAGCCACTCATCCCGCGCCACGTCAGCGCTCGCGCCGCCCCACTTCGTCGCCGACCCGTGAGGCCCAGATCGGACCCGCCCCGGGTCGCGCCGAGCCCGAGGAGGCCCGCGCCTCGCCGGATCTTCGCCGGCGCCTTGCCGGAGTTCCCTGCCTCCGCCGGCCACCGTGCACCCCGCGGCCCACTGCTCCCTCCGCCGCCTCGGCCCCATGGCCGCCGTCCCTTTGCCGTGGCGCGCCGCCCCCCCGGCGTTGCGCCACCGCGTGGCCCTGCGTGGCCTCGCCTGCCCCGTCGCCGGATTCGCCGCCTGAGCGCCGCCCCGTGCTCCGATCCGGAGGGCAGCGCCCGGATCCGCCCACCGCCGCCCGTCTCCACCCTCCTCCGCCGACCACCGTCTCCCTCCTCTTCTCTATGTCCTGTAATTTTGCACTTTTGTGCCATGTTCATTGGACCATAACTCCTCATCCATAGATCCGTTTTGTGCGTGCCATATATCAAAATGTTCATCATGATGTCCTCTTCATTTTGTTCCATTGTGACATTCTTGTTTGAATCCGTATTGATGCCTAAAATGCTGTTGCAAGAGTGCTATAAAATGTTAGTTCCTGATTCTTATCAGTTTATGAGCATTTGTCATTTTTGTCGTGTTTATTGTGTGCTGCATATGGGCATGAGCTCTACATGTGTTTTGGGCTATGCCATGCCATCTTTACAGGGGTGTATGCCATGTATTTTTGTGATCAATGTGGTGACTAGCACAAGCATGCAAAGTAGCTCGTGATATTGCTGATTTCACGGACTTAGAATTTCACTAAGCCTTTGCTCTGCTGTTATTTTTATGCCATGTATTCATGTTGCTAAAGAGAGATCCATGCCTATTTTGAGTATGTTCAGTAAGGATGATTTTGAAATATGGTTGTGCTTTATCCATGCATGTCCTTGTTTGCATTTATGGGGTGCCCTAGTGTGACTCAAGCTTGCTCTACTTTTGCTATAAAATGTTCCTGGCAGATTGTTTACATGTTAATCAATTTTGCCAAGGTTGTTGTAGTTGATCCATGCATGCTATGAGTTTGTTCTTGCCATGTTTAGCTTTTTGATCATGTCTTCTTGCTGGGTGTATGCTTAGCTTGTCATGCAATGCCTTGTGTTGAGTGCATCGAGCTCGCAAACATGCCTTCATAACTCTGTTTATGCCATGTTCAGTTTTCTGCCAAGTCTAAATCTGTTAACGAAACTTGCTATGTTTACGTGGGTGCCATCATATCTTATGATCCTTTTTGGCTTATGGTCAGTAAGGGACTTTTGTTATATGCTTTGAGTAGATTTACTCCATGCCTTGTTTTGCTATGTTATGTTCCTGTAGCATGTTGCTTATGGTCAGTAAGTCTGTGATGCTGATATCTTTTGTACTTTTGCCATGCTCGTTTGAACCTGCTCTTGTGTGATCTAGCCATAGCTCAGTGTTCATCTTTTGTCAAGCATCTTGAGTAGATCACTTCCATGTGTTTTGTTGCTATGTTAGAGTGCAGTAGCTTAGTTTCTTGTTGCGTTCTAGATGGCATCATGCTGTTAATCCTAGAATTGTGCCATTATTGTTTTGCTTGTCATTTCCAAACCGTGCATCCGATTCCGGTGATATTTATATCGATTTCGACCGAAATCAACTCATTTTTCCAGAGGCACACTTGGTTTGCCAAGTTGATGCCTGGTTCAATCTTTTCCTTCCGGAGCTCGCATATGCATTGCATATCACATCCCGCATATCATGCCATGTTTTGCATCATGTTGCTTGCGCATTGCACCGTCGTTGATTGTGGTTCCCTTTGCTTGTGTTCTTTCCTTGGGTAAAGCCGGGAGACAAGTACATGATCGAGGAACTTGTTAAGTACGCTTACGAGGATCAAGCTTTCGTCAACTGGGAGAACTTTGCAGGCAAGATGACCATACCCTCGAAATCACTTCTATCTTTTCTTGCTAGTTGCTCGTTCTTTTGCTATGCCGCGATACCTACCACTTGCTATATCATGCCTCCCATATTGCCATGTCAAGCCTCTGACCCACCTTGTCCTAGCAAACCGTTGTTTGCCTATGTTACCGTTTTGCTCAGCCCCTCTTATAGCGTTGTTAGTTGCAGGTGAAGATGGAGTTTGTACCTTGTTGGAACATGATTATTGTTGGGATATCACAATATCTCTTTTTTAATTAATGCATCTATATACTCGGTAAAGGGTGGAAGTTTTGGCCTTATGCCTGGTGTTTTGTTCCACTCTTGCTGCCCTAGTTTCCGTCATACCGGTGTTATGTTCCTTGATTTTGTGTTCCTTACGCGGTTGGGTTATAATGGGAACCCCTTGACAGTTCGCCTTGAATAAAACTCCTCCAGCAAGGCCCAACCTTGGTTTTACATTTTCACTAACAACCTATCACTTTCCCTTGGGTTCTGCAGACTCAAGGGTCATCTTTATTTTAACCCCCCGGGCCAGTGCTTCTCTAAGTGTTGGTCCGAACCGAGTAGACTGCGGGGCCACCTCGGGGCAACTTGAGGTTTGGTTTTACTCGTAGGATGTCTCATCCCGTGTTGCCCTGAGAACGAGATATGTGCATCTCCTATCGGGATTGTCGGCACATCGGGTGGCTTTGCTGGTCTTGTTTTACCATTGTCGAAATGTCTTGTAACCGGGATTCTGAGTCTCATCGGGTCTTCCTGGGAGTAGGAATATCCTTCGTTGACCGTGAGAGCTTGTGATGGGCTAAGTTGGGACACCCCTGCAGGGTTTTGAACTTTCAAAAGCCGTGCCCGTGGTTATTGGCAGATGGGAATTTGTTAATGTCCGGTTGTAGAGAATTTGACACTTAACTTAATTAAAATGCATCAACCGCGTGTGTAGCCGTGATGGTCTCTTTCTGGCGGAGTCCGGGAAGTGAACACGGTCTCGTGTTATGTTTGAACGTAAGTAGTTTCAGGATCACTTCTTGATCACTCTAGTTCACGACCGCTGCTTCGCTTCTTTCCTCGCTCTTATTTGTGTATGTTAGCCACCATATATGCTAGTGCTTGTTGCAGCTCCAGCTCACTACCCTTTTTCCTACCCAAAAGCTTAAATAGTCTTTGATCACGAGGTTGTGAGATTGCTGAGTCCCCATGACTCACAGATTACTTCCAAAACCAGTTGCAAGTGTCGATGATACTAGTGCAGGTGACTCAACCGAGCTCAAGGAGGAGCACGATGAAGATCGTGTTCGTCGTGTTGTTTCTGTTGGGGAACATAGTAATTTCAAAAAAAAAATCCTACGCTCACGCAAGATGATGGTGATGCATAGCAACGAGAGGGGAGAGTGTGATCTACGTACCCTCATAGACCGACAGCACAAGCGTTATGACAATGCGATTGATGTAGTCGTACGTCTTCACGGCCCGACCGATCAAGCACCGAAACTACGGCACCTCTGAGTTTTAGCACACGTTCAGCTCGATGACGATCCCCGGACTCTGATCCAGCAAAGTGGCGGGGAAGAGTTCCATTAGCACGACGGCGTGGTGACGATCTTGATGTTCTACCATTGCAGGGTTTCGCCTAAGCACAGCTACAATATTATCGAGGAGTATGGTGGAAGGGGGCACCGCACACGGCTAAGAAAACGATCACGTGGATCAACTTGTGTGTCTAGCGGTGCCCCCTGCCCCCGTATATAAAGGAGCAAGGGGAGGAGGTCGGCCGGCCCAAGGGCGCGCCAAGGAGGAGGAGTCCTCCTCCTAGTAGGAGTAGGACTCCCCTCTTTCCTACTCCTACTAGGAGGGAGAAAGGAAGGGGGAGAGGGAGAAGGAAAGGGGGGCGTCGCCCCCCCTCTCCTATTCCAATTCAGACCAGAGGGGGAGGGGGCGCGCGGCCCACCCTGGCCGCCCCTCTCTCTCTCCACTAGGGCCCATGAGGCCCATTACTTCTCCCGAGGGGTTCCGGTAACCCTCCGGCACTCTGGTTTTCTCCGAAATCATCCGGAACACTTCCGGTGTCCGAATATAGCCGTCCAATATATCAATATTTATGTCTCGACCATTTCGAGACTCCTCGTCATGTCCGTGATCACATCCGGGACTCCGAACTAACTTTGGTACATCAAAACTCATAAACTCATAATATAACTGTCATCGAAACCTTAAGCGTGCTGACCCTACAGGTTCGAGAACAATGTAGACATGACCGAGACATGTCTCCGGTCAATAACCAATAGCGGAACCTGGATGCTCATATTGGCTCCCACATATTCTATGAAGATCTTTATTGGTCAGACCGCATAACAACATACGTTGTTCCCTTTGTCATCGGTATGTTACTTGCCCGAGATTCGATCATCGGTATCTCAATACCTAGTTCAATCTCGTTACCGGCAAGTCTCTTTACTCGTTTTGTAATACATCATCTCGCAACTAACTCATTAGTTGCAATGCTTGCAAGGCTTATGTGATGTGCATTATGGAGAGGGCCCAGAGATACCTCTCCGACAATCGGAGTGACAAATCCTATTCTCGAAATACGCCAACCCAACATTTACCTTTGGAGACACCTGTAGAGCTCCTTTATAATCACCCAGTTACGTTGTGACGTTTGGTAGCACACAAAGTGTTCCTCCGGCAAACGGGAGTTGCATAATCTCATAGTTATAGGAACATGTATAAGTCATGAAGAAAGCAATAGCAACATACTAAACGATCGGGTGCTAAGCTAATGGAATGGGTCATGTCAATCACATCATTCTCCTAATAATGTGATCCCGTTAATCAAATGACAACACATGTCTATGGTTAGGAAACATAACCATCTTTGATTAACGAGCTAGTCAAGTAGAGGCATACTAGTGACGTTTAGTTTGTCTATGTATTCACACAAGTATTATGTTTCCGGATAATACAATTCTAGCATGAATAATAAACATTTATCATGATATAAGGAAATAAAATAATAACATTATTATTGCCTCTAGGGCATATTTCCTTTGGTCTCCCACTTGCACTAGAGTCAATAATCTAGATTACACAGTAATGATTCTAACACCCATGGAGCTTTGGTGCTGATCATGTTTTGCTCATGGAAGAGGCTTAGTCAATGGGTCTGCAACATTCAGATGCGTATGTATCTTGCAAATCTCTAAGTCTCCCACCTGGACTAGATCCCGGATGAAATTGAAGCGTCTCTTGATGTGCTTGGTTCTCTTGTGAAATCTGGATTCCTTTGCCAAGGCAATTGCACCAGTATTGTCACAAAAGATTTTCATTGGACTCGATGCACTAGGTATGACACCTAGATCGGATATGAACTCCTTCATCCAGACTCCTTCGTTTGCTGCTTCCGAAGCAGCTATGTACTCCGCTTCACATGTAGATCCTGCCACAATGCTCTGTTTAGAACTGCACCAACTGACAGCTCCACCATTTAATGTAAACACGTATCCGGTTTGCGATTTAGAATCGTCAGGATCAATGTCAAAGCTTGCATCAACGTAACCATTTACGATGAGCTCTTTGTCACCTCCATATATGAGAAACATATCCTTAGTCCTTTTCAGGTATTTCAGGATGTTCTTGACCGCTGTCCAGTGATCCACTCCTGGATTACTTTGCTACCTCCCTGGTAGACTTATAGAAAGACACACATCAGGTCTGGTACACAGCATTGCATACATGATAGAGCCTATGGCTGAAGCATAGGGAACATCTTTCATTTTCTCTCTATCTTCTGCATTGGTCGGGCATTGAGTCTTACTCAATTTCACACCTTGTAACACAGGCAAGAATCCTTTCTTTGCTTGATCCATTTTGAACTTCTTCAAAATTTTGTCAAGGTATGTGCTTTGGGAAAGTCCAATTAAGCATCTTGATCTATCTCTATAGATCTTAATGCCCAATATGTAAGCAACTTCACCGAGGTCTTTCATTGAAAAACTCTTATTCAAGTATCCCTTTATGCTATCCAAAAATTCTATATCATTTCCGATTAGTAATATGTCATCTACATATAATATCAGAAATGCTACAGAGCTCCCACTCACTTTCTTGTAAATACAGGCTTCTCCAAAAGTCTGTACAAAACCAAATGCTTTGATCACACTATCAAAGCGTTTATTCCAACTCCGAGAGGCTTGCACCAGTCCATAAATGGATCGCTGGAGCTTGCACACTTTGTTAGCTCCCTTTGGATCGACAAAACCTTTCGGCTGCATCATATATAACTCTTCTTCCAGAAATCCATTCAAGAATGCAGTTTTGACATCCATCTGCCATATTTCATAATCATAAAATGCGGCAATTGCTAACATGATTCGGACAGACTTAAGCATCGCTACGGCTGAGAGGGTCTCATCATAGTCAATCCCTTGAACTTGTCGAAAACCTTTTGCGACAAGTCGAGCTTTGTAGACAGTAACATTATCGTCAGCGTCAGTCTTCTTCTTGAAGATCCATTTATTCTCAATTGCTTGCCGATCTTTGGGCAAGTCAACCAAAGTCCACACTTTGTTCTCATACATGGATCCCATCTCAGATTTCATGGCTTCAAGCCATTTTGCGGAATCAGGGCTCACCATCGCTTCTCCATAGTTCGTAGGTTCATCATGATCTAGTAGCATGACTTCCAGAACAGGATTACCGTACCACTCTGGTGCGGATCTTACTCTGGTTGATCTACGAGGTTCAGTAGTATCATGTTCTGAAGTTTCATGATCATCATCATTACCTTCCTCACTAATTGGTGTAGGTGTCACAGAAACTGGTTTCTGTGATGTACTACTTTCCAATAAGGGAGTAGGTACAGTTACCTCATCAAGTTCTACTTTTCTCCCACTCACTTCTTTCGAGAGAAACTCCTTCTCTAGAAAGTTTCTGAATTTAGCAACAAAAGTCTTGCCTTTGGATCTATGATAGAAGGTGTATCCAATAGTTTCCTTTGGATATCCTATGAAGACACATTTCTCCGATTTGGGTTCGAGCTTATCAGGTTGAAGCTTTTTCACATAAGCATCGCAGCCCCAAACTTTCAGAAACGACAACTTTCGTTTCTTGCCAAACCACAGTTCATAAGGCGTCGTATCAACGGATTTTGATGGTGCCCTATTTAACGTGAATGCGGCTGTCTTTAGAGTATAACCCCAAAACGGTAGCGGTAAATCAGTAAGAGACATCATAGATCATACCATATCAAGTAAAGTATGATTACGACATTCGGACACACCATTACACTTTGGTGTTCCGGGTGGCGTGAGTTGCGAAACTATTCCGCATTGTTTCAAATGTACACCAAACTCATAACTCAAATATTCTCCTCCACGATCAGATCGTAGGAATTTTATTTTCTTGTTACAATGATTTTCAACTTCACTCTGAAATTCTTTGAACTTTTCAAATGTTTCAGACTTATGTTTCATTAAGGAGATATACCCATATCTGCTTAAGTCATCTGTGAAAGTGAGAAAATAACGATATCCGCCACGAACCTAAACATTCATTGGACCACATACATCTGTATGTATGATTTCCAACAAATCTGTTGCTCTCTCCATAGTACCGGAGAACGGTGTTTTTGTCATCTTACCCATATGGCATGGTTCGCAAGTACCAAGTGATTCATAATCAAGTGGTTCCAAAAGTCCATCAGTATGGAGTTTCTTCATGCACTTTATACCGATATGACCTAAATGGCAGTGCCACAAATAAGTTGCACTATCATTATCAACTCTGCATCTTTTGGCTTCAACATTATGAATATGTGTGTCACTACTATCGAGATTTAATAAGAATAGACCATCCTTCATGGGTGCATGACCATAAAAGATATTACTCATATAAATAGAACAAACATTATTCTCTGATTTAAATGAATAACCGTCTCGCATCAAACAAGACCCAGATATAATGTTCATGCTCAACGCTGGCACCAAATAACAATTATTTAGGTCTAATACTAATCTCGAAGGTAGATGTAGAGGTAGCATGCTGACCGCGATCACATCGACTTTGGAACCATTTCCCACACGCATCGTCACCTCGTCCTAAGCCAATCTTCGCTTAATCCGTAGTCCATGTTTCGAGTTGCAAATGTTAGCAACAGAACCAGTATCAAATACCCAGGTGCTACTGCGAGCATTAGTAAGGTACACATCAATAACATGTATATCGCATATACCTTTGTTCACCTTGCCATCCTTCTTATCCGCCAAATACTTGGGGCAGTTCCGCTTCCAGTGACCAGTCTGCTTTGCAGTAGAAGCACTCAGTTTCAGGCTTAGGTCCAAATTTGGGTTTCTTCTCTTGAGCAGCAACTTGCTTGCTGTTCTTTTTGAAGTTCCCCTTCTTGTTGACCATCAACACTTGATGCTCCTTCTTGATTTCTACCTCCGCAGCTTTCAGCATTGCGAAGAGATCGGGAATAGTCTTATTCATCCCTTGCATATTATAGTTCATCACGAACCTCTTGTAGCTAGGTGGCAATGATTGGAGAATTCTGTTAATGACGCAATCATCTGGAAGATTAACTGTTCTCCTCCATCTTGCTGACATAACTGTTCACTTACATAACTGTTCTCCTCCATCTTGCAGCTATAGAACTTATTGGAGACTTCATATCTCTCAATCTGGGCATTTGCTTGAAATATTAACTTCAACTCCTGGAACATCTCATATGCTCCATGACGTTCAAAACGTCGTTGAAGTCTCGATTCTAAGCCGTAAAGCATGGCACACTGAACTATCGAGTAGTCATCAGCTTTGCTCTGCCAGACGTTCATAACATCTGGTGTAGCTCCAGTAGTAGGCCTGGCACCCAGCGGTGCTTCCAGGACATAATTCTTCTGTGCAGCAATGAGGATAATCCTCAAGTTACGGACCCAGTCCGTGTAATTGCTACCATCATCTTTCAACTTTGCTTTCTCAAGGAACGCATTAAAATTCAACGGAACAACAACACGGGTCATCTATCTACAATCAAACATAAACAAGCAAGATACTATCAGGTACTAAGTTCATGATAAATTTAAGTTCAATTAATCATATTACTAAAGAACTCCCACTTAGATAGACATCCCTCTAATCCTCTAAGTGATTACGTGATCCAAATCAACTAAACCATGTCTGATCATCACGTGAGATGGAGTAGTTTCATTGGTGAACATCACTATGTTGATCATATCTACCATATGATTCACGCTCGACCTTTCGGTCTCCGTGTTCCTAGGCCATATCTGTATATGCTTGGCTCGTCAAGTATAACCTGAGTATTCTGCGTGTGCAACTGTTTTGCACCCGTTGTATTTGAACGTAGAGCCTATCACAGCCGATCATCACGTGGTGTCTCAGCATGAAGAACTTTCGCAACGATGCATACTCAGGGAGAACACTTCTTGATAATTAGTGAGAGATCATCTTAAAATGCTACCGTCAAACAAAGCAAGATAAGATGCATAAAAGATAAACATCACATGCAATCAATATAAGTGATATGATATGGCCATCATCATCTTGTGCTTGTGATCTCCATCTTCGAAGCACCGTCATGATCACCAATGTCACCGGTGCAACACCTTGATCATCATCGTAGCATCGTTGTCGTCTCGCCAATCTTATGCTTCCATGACTATCGCTACCGCTTAGAGATAAAGTAAAGCATTACAACATAATTGCATTGCATGTAATAAAGCGACAACCATATGGCTCCTGCCAGTTGCCGATAACTCGGTTACAAAACATGATCATCTCATACAATAAAATTTAGAATCATGTCTTGACCATATCACATCACAACATGCCCTGCAAAAACAAGTTAGACGTCTTCTACTTTGTTGTTGCAAGTTTTACGTGGCTTCTACGGGCTTAAGCAAGAACCAATCTTACCTACGCATCAGAACCACAACGATAGTTTGTCAAGTTGGTGCTGATTTAACCTTCGCAAGGACCGGGCGTAGCCACACGTCTTCGGTCAATAACCAATAGCGGAACCTGGATGCTCATATTGGCTCCCACATATTCTATGAAGATCTTTATTGGTCAGACCGCATAACAACATACGTTGTTCCCTTTGTCATCGGTATGTTACTTGCCCGAGATTCGATCATCGGTATCTCAATACCTAGTTCAATCTCGTTACCGGCAAGTCTCTTTACTCGTTTTGTAATACATCATCTCGCAACTAACTCATTAGTTGCAATGCTTGCAAGGCTTATGTGATGTGCATTATGGAGAGGGCCCAGAGATACCTCTCCGACAATCGGAGTGACAAATCCTATTCTCGAAATACGCCAACCCAACATTTACCTTTGGAGACACCTGTAGAGCTCCTTTATAATCACCCAGTTACGTTGTGACGTTTGGTAGCACACAAAGTGTTCCTCCGGCAAACGGGAGTTGCATAATCTCATAGTTATAGGAACATGTATAAGTCATGAAGAAAGCAATAGCAACATACTAAACGATCGGGTGCTAAGCTAATGGAATGGGTCATGTCAATCACATCATTCTCCTAATAATGTGATCCCGTTAATGAAATGACAACACATGTCTATGGTTAGGAAACATAACCATCTTTGATTAACGACCTTGATTGTATTCTGGATGATGTAATGTTTTATTTACGTATTGTGTGAAGTGGCGATTGTAAGCCAACTCTTTATCCCTTTCTTATTCAGTACATGGGATGTGTAAAGATTACCCCTCTTGCGACATGCCTACAATGCGGTTATGCCTCTAAGTCGTGCTCCGACACGTGGGAGATATAGCCGCATCGTGGGTGTTAGAAGCCGCTTCATCAGTCGGTTGGGTGAGAAGGCTCTTCCCCTGTACCAGTTAATGAAGACAACCACTCACTTCGATTGAACCGACAAGGCGGATGAGGCCTTCCTCCAGCTCAAGAAAATGCTGACTACACCACCTGTCCTGGCGGCTCCAGCTGCTAAGGAGATCATGTTCCTCTACATCGCCACCACCAGCCCGGGTGGTCAGCGTTGTCATTGTGGTAGAGTGCCTAGAAGACGGCAAGGCACAGCCGGTCCAGAGGCCCGTGTACTACTTGAGTGAGGTGTTGTCCGCCTCCAAGCAGAATTACCCCCAACTACCGGAAGATGTGCTACGGCGTGCACTTTGCCACCAAGAAACTCAAGCAATATTTCCAAGAGCACTCCATCATGGTCGTTTGCACCGCCCCTCTTGCCGAGAACATAGGCAACAGAGATGCATCAGGTCGGGTAGGAAAGTGGGCCATCGAGCTAGCCCCTTACACCATCTTCTACCAGCCACACCCCACCATCAAGTCCCAAGCACTAGCGACTTACTCGTCGACTGGGACGAGACCCAGTATCTGCCGCCAGCTCCGGACTCCACCCATTGGCGGATGCACTTGGATGACTCGAAGATGCGCACCGGTTTGGGAACCGGCATCATCCTCACCTCTCCCAAAGGCGACAAGCTCAGATACACGCTGCAAATTCACTTTGCCACTTCCAACAATGTGGCTGAGTACGAGGTGCTCGTACACGGACTCCGACTGGCCAAGGAGATTGGCATCCACCAGATTCCGTACTATGACGACTCGGACTTAGTAGTCCAGCAGTCGTCTGGCGACTAGGACGCCAAGGATGCAAACATGGCAAGCTGCCGCTTTCTCATCCTGCAGATCAACGAATACTTTGACGGGTGCGAGTTCCTTCACATGCCACGGGCCGACAACGAGCAAGCTGATGCCCTGGCACGGATTGGCTCCACCCGCGAAGCGATACCAGCCGGCGTCTCCCTCCAGTGCCTCCGCAAGCCGCCTATCAAGACTTCGCCAGAATCAGAGTCCATCTTTGAACCAGCTGCTCCCAAAATAGTTGGATCCAACTCCGGGGCTGCAGCAGCCAGCCCGGGGACTTCGGCAAGCGGCTCGGGGACTGCAGCAGTCGCGCCCGGCCCGGGGACTTCAGAACTCGGCCCGAGGGCTGCAACAGTCGGCCTGGGGACTTCGGCAGGCGGCACGGGGGTTGCAGCAGTCGCACCCAGCCCGGGGACTTTAGAAACCGGCCCGGGAGTTGCAGCAGCCGGCCCGGGGACTTCAATGATGCAGCACGCGGTGGTCGATTCTAACCCGCCTCCTCCCAACGCAACCACCCTGGTACCAGTGGCCGTGATGATAGTGGTCAAAGCACCATCATGGGCGCAGCCCATCCTCAACTTCCTGGTGAGTGAAGAGCTACCAGCCAACACGATCTTGGCCCGGCAAGTGCAACGCCGAACAGCAGCATACACGATAGTAAACAGAGATCTTGTCAGGCGCAGCGTGACTGGCATCTTCCAGCGCTGTGTCGAGCCAGAGAAAGGCAAGGCAATCCTCGGCGACATCCACCAAGGCGAGTGTGACCACCACGCAGCCTCTAGATCCCTTGTCGCCAAAGCTTTCCACCATGGATTCTTCTGGCCAACTACTTTGGACGCCACCAAGGAATTGGTCAAGAAGTGCAAAGGGTGCCAAAAATTCGGCTCCAAGCAACACCTGTCGGCTTCTGCACTCAAGACCATCCCCCGCACTTGGTCATTTGCCATCTGGGGACTGGACATGGTGGGCCCATTCAAGACAGCATGCGGCGGCATGAGCCATATGCTGGTTGCCGTGGACAAATTCACCAAGTGGATTGAAGCAAAGCCAATCAAGAAACTGAATGGTCCGACTGCTATGACCTTCATTGCAAATATCACCGTCCGGTAAGGTGTGCCGCACAACATCATCACCGACAATGGCACCAACTTTGTGAAAGGAGCCTTGGCCCGTTTCTGCACGACATAGGGCATTTGACTGGACTTAGCGTCTGTTTCCCATCCATAGTCAAACGGCCAAGTCGAGTGAGCAAACGGCCTCATCTTGTCCGGCATCAAGCCCCGACTGATCAAGCCGCTAGAGCGTTCGGCCTGCTACTGGATTGACGAGCTGTCGGCCGTCCTGTGGAGTCTCCGGACCATGTTGAACAAAGCAACGGATGCACTCCTTTCTTCCTTGTGTACCGGGCCGAGCTCGTCATCCCAACTAACGTCGAGTTTGACTCACCTCGCGTCACCATGTACACGGAGGCAGAAGCAAAGGAATCACGAGAAGACGACGTCGACCTGTTGGAAGAGGGCCAGCTGCTAGCACTTAGACGGTCCGCCATCTACCAGCAAGGCCTGCACCGCTACCACAGCCGGAAGGTAAGGCCACGGTCCTTCTGAGAGGGAGACCTTGTGCTCCGACTGATCCAGCGAACAGCCGACCAGCACAAGCTCTCGGCCCCATGGGAGAGCCCTTTCATCATCAGCAAAGACTTGGGCAATGACTCCTACTACCTCATCGACGTGCAGAAGCCCATGGCGCACAAGAGGGACGACTCCGGCAAGGAAACATAGCGCCCATGGAACACAAATCTTCTCGAAGATTTTACAGTTAACGCAGTATGTATTACACTACCTTTTGTGTTAAGCAGCAAAGACATCGGGTCCCTCGAGGAGCACTCGGGGGCTACCCTTTTTATCTATATGATAACATTATGTATGCCAATGTATTATTTTCATTCCTCCGCCTAGTACCGGGTCCGACCATTCAGCCCAGGGGCTCGCCGCCTTGTCCTATTCTGACACTACCTGCACTCAGACAAGTAGTGTGCCCACATCTAAAGCCCTCTCTTGCCACAAGCCGCAGCTCGCAGAGCGACTGTCCGGCCGGCAAGAGATAAAGGCGGGAAATGGTGTCCACATGAAAAATGACTAAGGAAAGAACATCAGCATAGGCCAAGCCGGCTCCTTACCTCATTGTCCAGCTGCTGACCAGCCGGCCGACTGACTTCTCACTTGAATTGTTGTGTTCTAAGCGACCCAACCACAGACTGCAGAGCGGCGGCTAGCAGGGCGGTAGCCAAAGGAAGACGGCAAAGGAAAAATCCAAAATAGAATAGAAAAGCAAGGCAAAGTGGAACCCAACAAGGCACAGACTTGTGCGAGTAAATTAATTTACATAAGCAAAAGGCTCTCGGCCAGCATTTAATAGATTTTGAAAATACACCCCAGTGGGTGGAATTGCGTGGATCTAACTTGTTCAAAAGATTACAAGAACAAGAAAAGATAAGATAAATTGGCCGTCTAGGCCAAGGGAGCAACAGGCGGGTCGGGCAAGTTGGCGGAGGTAGCGGCACCTGATGGTGGAGTGGCCGACTATGAGGTCTCGGCCTGATCAGCTCCAGTAGCAGTTGGCGCGGTAGCGCACGGCTCGTTGGTCGAGACTTGGTCGGGTTGAGGACGGCTGTCCGCTCCATCGTCCGGTGTGTCGTATTCGCCGTCCTCATCTTCCTCGTCTTCGCCCTCATCGCTGGAGGCGATCTCCTCCGCCGAGTCCTCCCCATACTCCGGGTTCAGCCCGAACTAGTTGGGTGGCACTTCGGTGCCTTCCTCATCTAGCTCGGGGATGAAGGCGGTGGTGTAGGCGAACTCGGCAATCACCGCGGCACGTTGATTGAGCGCCCTCCTTGCGGCTGCCAGCTCCGGCGTGGCCTCCTGCCAGAAGGTTGCCAGCTGGGCTAGGTTCAGGCCTGGATACCACGCCTTGACAAATTCCAACGCCGTCTTGGTGCCTGCCCGAGCCATGGCACCCTTCCAAGCCTCGAAGCGCCCGACTGCTACCTCCAGCCAGTCGGCAGTCCGGCTGGGAGTGCGTGGTCTCTAGGCATCCAGCCAGAGGGCGGTCAGCACCTGAGCCCAGACACACTGCAGGTTGCAGAGCATCCGATGAGCCAGCCGCAGGCACGCTTGAACGGCGAGAAGCTGCTCGCTGAGGGTCCGGGGCGTGTTAGGCGCAATTTCTGCACTGGCCCTTCTTCGCTCGTCGTAGCGACCCTCGGTGGCCTGGCTAACGGCAACAGATTGACTGGGAAAGAACTCTGCGCAAGAAAAAAGAAGTCAGAAGCCAGAAGCCGGCTCATGCAACAGTCGGCGACTGAACGAAAGGAAGAAACAACTCACCGTTGATCATATCCTCGATCTCGCCATAGCCGTCGGACAGGTCCTCCTTCTTGGCCCAATTCGAGCGAGAAGTCTCTAACTCGGCCTGAAGGTTGGCTTCGCTCTCCTTCAGCTTCTGGAGCTCTGCCTTGTGCCGCTCCTCCTGGTCCGCCAGGTCCTTGGTCAGGCGGTCACACTCCTTGGCCGCCTGGCTGCGCTCCTCCTCCTTGGCACAAAGCGCGGTTTCGGCCGCACCCAGGCTCTTCCGCAGATCTGCAGCGGCCTCTGCCAAGACAGAGAATAAGAAAAACATCAACACCAAATAAAGATAGTTGCCGGAAGATCCGGCCCGACTGCTCAGCAGTCGGCCCGAATCTCGGGGGCTACACCTAGCGGGTGCGCTGATGCGCCCCCGCGAGAAGAAAGATAGAGAACTTACTCCAGCTTTGGTTGAGGTTGGCTGTCCGCTTGGCCAGCTCCTGGACTTGGGAGTTGTAGGCCGCCACACGGACGTTGTGATAATCCTACAGCAAAAGGAAAAGACAAGTCAGTGCTCGGAACTAACTTAAAGTTCGAGCCACCTACTAAGCAGTCGGCCCGGGACTCGGGGGCTACACCCAGTGGGTGCGCTGGGGCGCCCCCATGGAAGATTGCAAGGAACCAAAACAAAAGGCAAGAAGTAAGAAACATATCCAGATGGCTGCTCGCGTCGCCAGGAACTCCTGCGTATACTGCTGGAGGGCGGCACCTTGGGCGTTGAAACGGGCCTGGACGTCTTACACAGCCAAGTTCAAGACACTGGTGCCACCCCCAGGCGTCCAACCCGATGGGGCGGCACTGGTGGCCTCGGTGTCAGGGGCCGACGAGCAGGCGGCCCCGATTTCTAATGGCCACGGTGCCAAGACTGCCTTCTCGAGACATCGACGCACCGGAGAGCGAGCAGCAGGAGTCGTCCCCACCACCAGTTCGCCACCAGATGGCGGCAGCAACGGCGCCTCAGGCCGACTGCCCGATGCGTTGGCAGTCGGTGTGTGCGGGGGCACCTCCGCCCCCAGGACAATAGGGTTGCCCCATCCCTTCACCAGGACCGGCTGGTCGGTGCCGATTCCTCCTGTCGGCGCCTGGCCCTCCGGCACTAGTGTGTCCGCGTGTTGCGGTCCGGTGGACTCTGGAACTCGGTTGCGGGACGCCTCCTCCGCGTGCGCCTTGGCGGCTGCATCGGCCTGGGTCTTGGCCGCGGCATCAGCCTCTGCTTGTGTCGTCTTGGCCGCCTCCGCCTTTGCCCACTCTGCCTCATCCTGCTCCTCGCGCGCCTCTCACACGTTCCTCTTCGTCGCCTCCTGGAGATCGGCGAGCGGATCCACGCGGTGGGGTTCCGCGAAGCCGCCTGCTGCCCCAATCACCGAGCCAGACAGGGCCTGCGCGAGAGAAAGAGGGGCCTTGCTCGACAAGATAAGAAAAGGAGAAAAAAGAAGTTTTTGCGAGGAGAAGAAAAGAAAATGCAAGGCAGAAACACAAAAAGGATCAAGACATGTAACACCCCGGATGCAACTTTCCATATTTGTAACTCCGACTCTTGCCTTTTCCGGAGATGTGATATGAGATTTCCTTCGTGGTTGGGTTTTGTCTTTGTTTTGCATTTTGTTCATGTCATGCATTTCATATCATGTCATCATGTGCATCACATTTGCATACGTGTTCGTCTCATGCATCCGAGCATTTTCCTTGTTGTCCGTTTTGCAATCCGACACTCCCACATGCACCCGGCGCACCCCTCTTGTCTCTTTTTGTGAGCGGGTGTTAAACGTTCTCGGAATGGGCCGATATTAGTCAAGTGGCCTTGGTACACTACAGGTAGACCGCCTATCAAATTGCGTTCCATTTGGAGGCCGTTTCTTGCTCCAACGGTTAACCGGGTAACCGCAAAAGCCCTCTTTGTGTTGCAGCCCAACACCCCTGCAAAACAGCCCAATAACCCATCTAAACCAACTCCATGTCCTCCGGCGTCGGATCACGATCGTGTGGGCAAAAACCGCACCTCATTTGGACATTCCTACCTCCCTCTACCTACAAATTAGTCCCCTCCCCCGAATTTTCGCGGATGAAGCCTTAGTCATTTTCCTCCTCGCGCCGCCGGACATGTCCATCCGCGCCAGACATGTCCGCCAGACACGTCGCTGCGCCCAATTTCAGGCCGCCACGTCATCGCCGCCGCTCCCTCGTCCAACCGGAGGCCGCCACCTGTCACCAGCCGCCCCATCCACCCAGGCGGCCCGCGGAGTTGATCCAGGGCCCGCCGGAGCCCGGATGTGCGCGCCGCCGCCCACGCCCCTTGCCGGACTTCGCTAGAGCGCCCCGCCGACTTGCCGGCGTTCATCGCCCGCCTCCACTCGACCTCACGAAGCACACCGACGCCTCGCCGCACTCTTGTCGCCCCAGGTCGTCGGCCACCGTGCCCGTCCCCATCTCCTTCCTCCTCTGGCCCGACCTCTCCCTCACCCGGTCTCTCTCTCTCTGCTCCAGGAGCTCAAGCCCTGCTATGGCTGCCCAAGCTCCACAGGCAGCGCCGCCCCGAGTTCCGTCCATGCCGCCCTTGTCCTGATCCGGCCGCCCACGACCCGATCTACCCATTCTCGGCCTCCCCGACGCCCATCGGAGCCCCACGCCGCCCCACCGTCGCCGTTGACTTCCCCCGGAATCGTCATGTACGAGGAATGGAGCTTCCCTGATTTGGATCCCGTTTCGCGTGGATAATTTTTCACAAAGTCCCTTTCTCTGTAACATTTTATGCCTCTGTTCATTCCATCATAACTCCATGTCCGTAGCTCCGTTTCATGCGCATGATATATCGAAATGTTAATTGGGAGATGGTCTTCATTTCTTTCCATTGTGACATGCTTGTTTGAGTCCATCTTGATGCCCAAATCATTGATGCAAGAGTGCTATAAATTGTTAGGTGCTGTTACTTATCAGAGTATGAGGATTTGTCATTTTTCCCACATTTGTTGTGTGCATCATATGGGCATGAGCTCTACATGTGTTTTGAGCTATGCCATGCCATCTTTGCAGAGGTGCTTTCCATGTATTTTTGTGATCGATGTGGTGACTAGAACAAGCATGCAAAGTAGCCTTTGTGACATTGCTGTTTTCAGGGACTTAGAATTTTGCACAGTCCTTGTTCTTCTGTTATTTTTATGCCATGTAAACATGATGCTATAGTGAGATCCATGCTTGTTTTGAGCATCTTTAGTAAGGATGTTTTGGGCATATGATTATGATCTATCCATCCATGCCCCTTTTTGCAACTATGGAGTGCCCTATCATGTCTCAATCTTGTTCTACTTTTGCTACAAAATGTTCCTGGCAGATTGTTTACATGTTAATCAATTTTGCCATGGTTATTTTAGTTGATTCATGCATGCTATGAACTTGCTCTTGCCATTTTTAGTTTCATGAACATGTCATCTTGTTGTTGATATGCTTAGTTTGTCATGCAAGGCTTTGTGATGAGTGATTTGAGCTCGCAAAGTTGTCTTTATAATTCTGTTTATGGCATGCTCTATTTTCTGCTAAGTCTGAAACTGTTAGTAAAACTTGCTATGTTTACATGGGTGCCATCATATCTTCTCTGCCTTTTTGGCTCATGATCAGTAAGGGACTTTTGTTCTATGCATTTATTAGAATCATGACATGCCTTTGTTTTCTATGATATGTTCATGTAGCATGTTGTTTGTTTCCTCTAAACATGGCTTCCTGATGTTATTTCCTGGCATGTTAGTAGTTTCACTAAGTCTGTGAAGCTGATATCTTTTGCACTTTTGCCATGCTTGTTTGAACCTGCTCCTGTGTGATTTGGCCGTAGCTCACTGTTCATGTCTTGTCAAGAATCTTGAGTACATCACTCCATATGCTTTGTTGCTATGTTGGAGTGCAGTGCCTTAGTTTCTTGTTGCATTCTAGATGGCATCGTCCTGTTAATCGCAGAATTGTGCCATTCTTGTTTCGCTTGCCATTTGCAAACCATGCATCCGTTTCCGGTGATCTTTATATCATTTTCGACCGACATCATCTCATGTTTCCAGCGGCACACTTGGTTTGCCAAGTTGATGCCTTGATCATTATTTTCCTTCCGGAGCACGCATATGCATTGCATATCACATCTCGCATATCATGCCATGTTTTGCATCATGTTGCTTGTGCATTACACCATGATTGATTGTTGGTCCTTTTGCTTGTGTTCTTGCTTTGGGTAGAGCCGGGAGACAATTATGTAATCGAGGAACCTGTTGAGTACGCTAACGAGGATCAAGCTTTCGTCAATTCTGAGAACTATGAAGGCAAGATGACCATACCCTCGAAATCACTTCTATCTTTGCTTGCTAGTTGTTCGCTCTTTTGCTATGTTGCGCTACCTACCACTTGCTATATCATGCCTCCCATATTGCCATGTCAAGCCTCTAACCCACCTTTCCTAGCAAACCGTTGTTTGGCTATGTTACTGCTTTGGTCAGCCTCTCTTACAGCGTTGCTAGTTGCAGGTGAAGATGAAGTTTGTTCCATGTTGGAACATGGATATTGTTGGGATATCATTATTATATGTTATTTACTTTAATGCATATATATACTTGGTAAAGGGTGGAAGGCTCGGCCTTATTCCTGGTGTTTTGTTCCACTCTTGCCGCCCTAGTTTCCGTCATACCAGTGTTATGTTCCTCGATTTTGCGTTCCTTACGCGGTTGGGTGTTATGGGAACCCCTTGACAGTTCACCTTGAATAAAACTCCTCCAGCAAGGCCCAACCTTGGTTTTACCATTTGCCACCTAAGCCTTTTTCCCTTGGGTTCCGCGGACTCAAGGGTCATCTTTATTTTAAACCCCCGGGCCAGTGCTCCTCTGAGTGTTGGTCCAAACTAGAGCCCCTTGCAACACCACCTTGGGGAAACTTGAGGGTTGGTTTTAGTTGTATGGATTGCTTATCCGGCGTGCCCCGAGAACGACATATGTGCACCTCCTATCGGGATTTGTTAGCATATTCGGGTGGCTTTGCTGGTCTTGTTTTACCATTGTCGAAATGTCTTGTAACTGGGATTCCGAGACTGATTGGGCTTCTCCGGAGAAGGAATATCCTTCGTTGACTGTGAGAGCTTGTGATGGGCTAAGTTGGGACACCCCTGCAGGGTTTTGAACTTTCGAAAGCCGTGCCTGTGATTATGGCTCGTTGTCCTCCTCATCATCATCGGCCAATCCCCAAGGCTGCCTCCTGCGGAGCCGCCTGCTCCATCACCACCACCACCTGTGGTGTCGTCCTCTTCCATGGCGGCCGCCCCCAAGTCGGGTTCGTCCACTTCGCTCAATGACTAGTCTGGCAGGTACTGATAACCTGGGGCCAAAGCATCGGTCGCCGGCTGGGTTGAGAAGATCTACACCATGGCCGACTGGTCAGGCGGCAAAAAAGAACTCGGATGAACGGAGGAACGAGAATTAAAAGGCTCATAGCAGGCGGCGGGTGTGCGCGGCTGTACGGCGGCTTGCCGAACCGCCACTCCTTCTCTGAGAGCTTGCAGTTGGAGAAGTAATTCACCAGCCGGACCACCTCCACATCCGGAAACTCCTTGGTGCACATCCAGCCTGGGTCCCGGTGCCCGCTCATGCGGCTGATTATGTGGGGCCGGGCTTGGAGGGGAAGCACTCGGCGCGCCACGAAGGAAGTTAGCAGATCTGAGGCCTTGAGGCCCTCTGACTCCGTCATCACCTGAAGTCGGGCGAGAGCGGCGGAGGAGGATGCCGATAGGTTCTTCGGCCGAAATTGCCAGTTGGTGCGGGGCTCGACCGGCGGGCCGGCTGAATAAGCCGGCAGGTTGACGTAGTCCATCATTGGGTGGATGTTCTTGGCGTAGAAGTAAGATTTCTGCCACAGTTTAGCCGACTGCAGCAAGGCGAGGGCCGGGAAGCAGACCCTGGAACCCGAACGCCGCACTGCGACGCAGGCTCCACACTGGGCCGCCTCGTTCTTGGCGGTGGTACCGAGCTTGAGGTAGAAGAACTCCCCCCAGAGCTCAAGGGTGGGGAGTGTGCCAAGGTAGCCTTCGCAGACGGTGCCGAAGGCGGCCAGCAGCACCACCGTATTCGGCGTGAGGTGGTGCGGCTGGACTTCGTAGAAGGTGAGGAAGGAGCGGAAGAAGCTGCTCGTCGGCAGGCCGAAGCCACGAAGAAAGTGTGACTGGAAGATGACGTGTTCGCCGTCCTCCCGCGCCTGCGAGATCTCCTCCTCGGGAGGAACACACACCTTTGCATGCCTATCGTGAGGCTGCCGCCACATCTGGCAAAGGAAAGTGAGGTGGTCTTCATGGACGTTGGAGCCATCCCAATCGCCGGCCCGTTTGTGCGCCATGGATATGGATGGTCGACGGAAGCGCGGCGCGGCGACGAGTGGGTGCATCCTTAGTGGTGCAAAGAAGCCGCGATGCGAGGAGGCACGGTGACGGCACGCTACTGCAACGCCTCAGCAAGAGGAAGGGGCGCGGCGGCAGCAAGGAGAAGAGAAAGGAGAAAGGCAAAGACAAAGGGAGAGGAGAGCGCTTGTGCGTCTGTCGCTCCCTCCCCCTACTTATAGCCCCCTGGCGGCGGAGCCGAGGGGGTGAGACGTGGGGAGTCGTGGGATTAACTGCGCCCACTCTCCCCACGACCCCACACCTTCCGCGCCTTAATGGCATGCGGTTAATGCACCATAGAAGCACAACCGCCCACCTCGGCCGCAGCGGATCTGTGCGCGTGCCGAGGCCCTGTAGTGGCGGGCCTAGGCCTGCAGCGTCGTCCCGTCGTGCGCATGGGCTGGCAGGCCGGCCTGGCCTGCTGGCGGTGCGTGGCAGCAAGCCTATCATCCGGCTAGCATGCCACCCGGCCCTCACCACGACGTTTTGAATTCACCAGGCATCCAGCCTGGCCACGGCCGACTCCTAGCTGTCGGCACCTCTAGAAGACAGACGAAGCAAAGCTACCAGGAAACTCAGAGTAGGAAGCTGTTGAGGCTCCTAGCATCTTCAGCTGCGGCGCCCACCAGCTTCGGGGACTACTATCGGAGTAAATGACCACGGGTAGCCCCGTCAACTCCCCATTGTATTTCAAGACATCGGGGCTAGTTGCGCCCCCATACCTCCTGGACGAACGACTGGTTACTTGGGCCGGTTGGTCTAGGAGGCCGGCTGCTAGAAGGCGGCAAGATCACAGAAGACGGCCACGTAGAGGCCGACTCCTAGCAAGCGTCCACGAGAAGGCCGACTCCTAGCAGGCGGCCCCTCATTCCCTCAAAGTCTGCACCCCATTACCACGACGGGACGGGGCGTGGCTAGAGTATGACTTGCCACCCCCGAATCCAGGGCAAAGCGTGGCTATAGTGTGGTGTACCAAGCAGACACCCCTCGCCCGGCGCGGCACAGTTCCCATGTGGCCCGTGACATCATCTACGTCAGAGGCAGCCATGCTCCCATGATGACCAGTCGGTACAGCCCACAGGCGGCGGGCCCTACCTGTCAGCGAGCCCTAGAAGGCGGCGATGCCCCACCAGGCGGCAATGGGAGTGAGCCGCCTTCCAGGAGGCGCCCCCCTCAAAATCTGTGCGCCATTAACCAGAAGAGACGGGGAGTGGCTAAAGTGAACACCCACCAGGCGGCGGTACTGTAGCCATGCTTCCCCCGACAAAGCATCCATCATCAGTAGCGAGGCTACCATGCAAAGCGATCCACCAGACCCGCAAGAGGCTGGCACGGCCTGTCGGTCGAGTACACAACAGCCGGCTGGACCCACCAAGCGGCGGGCCCCAGCAGCCGGCGAAGAAGCCGACGTCTAGAGACACTGACTGCCGGGTCCTACACCCAGCCGGATTACCATTGTACCCTTGGGGTAGCCCTATATAAACCCCCGAGGTCACCCATGAAAAGGGTTTAGAACCTTAGAAGACACACACCCACATAGAGAGAGTGAAGTAGGGCTAGCCTTGTTCTTCTTCCTCGTCTAGCCAAACAGCTCAAGGAGCAAGCTTGTAGCTACCTTGTTGAGATAGTGATCATGCGGAGACCCCGCAGAGCAGGACTAGGGGTGTTATCTCCTAGGAGAGCTCCGAACCTGGGTAAGATTCACAGGCGCATGCGGTCTCTCTCACTCCCACTTCTAGAGCCCGGTGACATACTCTTGTCCCTCTCCATGATAAGCCACCCCCTGGCATATGTTGCTACACATCCCCGACAATGTGCATGTATTTCAAATTTGAATTACGTACATAAAATGCCTAGAAAACCCAGTTAATGTATAAAAATGTCCAAACGAACCCTGAAAAATTCCAAAACTTAACACAACAATCCTGTTGTTCTATGTTGACACTAGAAATTTTTTGAAAGCAATAAGAGGCAACATATATCGTTTCATCCCCAAAGGTGGCACGTTCCCTACCGAAACCATCAGGCTTGTTGTGACAATCTCTGGTTTGTGAGAAGCTTATACCTAAACCTGCCCCCAAATGGGACAAAAAATTTACCACAGCATCTTGATGCCGCTCCATGATAGCATGCCAAGTTTCATGAATTTCACACGAGTTTTGGATTTACTAGAATTTAAAACGAGGTATCTCAGCATTTTGCCGGCAATCAACAGTGCCCTTGTGTTTGAAATTCGTTCCCATTTCTTGCATGGGACCTAAGCATGCACCCAAGGACACAAATTTGATTTTTCAACCAATTTATGTGCACTGGAGCATGTGCTTGTATATTAAATTTGAATTATGCAAATAAAATGCCTAGAAAACCTAGTTAAGGTATAAAAATGTCAAAACGAACCCTGAAAAATTCCAAAACTTAACACAACACTCCTATTGTTCTATGTTGACACTAGAAAATTTTTGAAAGCAATAAAAGAGGGAACGGATATCGTTTCTTCTCCAAAGGTGGCACATTCCCTACCGAAACCATTAGGCTTGTTGTGAGAAGCTCTGGTTTGTGAGAAGCTTATACCCAAACCTGCCCCAAATGGGACAAAATTTTTACCATGGCATGTTGATGCCGCTCCATGCTACCATACACAGGTTTTATGAATTTTAGATGAGTTTTGGATTACTAGAATTTAAAAACCAGGTATCTCAACGTTTGTGGTCGAGTGGCGGTGGCAGGGTCTTTGACATTCATTCCCATTTCTTGCATGGGACCTAAGCATGCAACCAAGGACACATATTTGAATTTTTTAATGAATTTATATGCATTAGAGCATGTGCATGTAGTTCAAATTTGAATTATGCACATAAAATGTATTGAAAACTCAATTAATCTATAAAAATGTCCAAACAAACCTCGAAAAATTCCAAAAATTAACACAACACTCCTGTTGTTGTATGTTGACACTAGGAAAATAATTGAAATCAAGAAGAGGCAACGGATATCATTTCACCCAAAAAGGAGAAATGTTCCCTACTGAAACCATCACACTTGTTGTGAGAAGCTCTGGTCTGTGAGAAGCTTATACCCAAACCTGCCCCAAATGGGACAAAAAATTTACCATGTCATGTTGATGCCGCTCGATGATAGCATGCCAAGTTTCATGAATATCGGACGACTTTTGGATTTACTAGAATTGCAAAAGCAAGTATGTCTACGTTTGCTAGAGAGCCATGGTGCCGTGGTGTTTGAAATGCATCCCCATTTCTTGCATGGGACATAAGCATAAACCCATGGACACATAGATGATTTTACGACCCATGTTGGTGCACCGGAGCATGTGCATGTAGTTTAATTTTGAATTGTGCACCTGAAATGGCTAGAAAACCAATTTAATGTATAAAATGTCCAAACGAACCCTGAATAATCCTAATTCTTTTACGACACACATATAGTTGCATGTTCACCGCAGATAAAAGGTCTAGCAATTCAAACACCGTCCATTACCGTTGTGACCCCATTATGTAATTCAAATGAAGATGAAAAACCAAGTAGATCCCACACAGTTTATTAGCACCAACCGTTTGAGATGTAGTACAAAATATCCTGGAGCACCGTCAGCGTATAGTACGCCTATGGCTTACGTGAGAAGGTGCGTCGGCTACAGTCCACAGCCGATGTGTCAAGCACACTTGCTCGCTCCCCAAATACTCCCGCCTCTGGATCCCTCGCAATCTCAAAAATATTACTGCCTCGTAATCTCGAAAATATCTACCGCCTGGAAGGTTTTAATGTTTGATAGCACACGATTAGTATGTGCGGACCGTGTGCGATGTCCGTTACTCCCGCTCTGCTTCTATCCCTTGATTCAAATTCTCAGTAGCCCCGGTATTTTACTCCCGCCTCTGCATCCCTCGCAATCTCAAAAATATCTGCTTGCCTTCGATCCAAATTTCAGTAGACCCGCCTCGTTACTCCCACCTAGTAAAATTTTTAGTTGCCGCAGTATTTCCTCAAATACCACCTTGCCCCCCCTCCACACACACTATACACTCCCCAAAACCTCCGCTCACACAGACACACACCACCCCCAAAACCATTGGTAGGTCGCTGTCATCGCCGCTGCCTCCATCCTCAACCTCTGCCTATGTGCCGGGGAACTCCAGGAGCCAATAGCTAAAAAGAGGTTTATCGCGGCCTTTTTGCCCGATGCTGGTGAGGTGGCCACCGAGGTGTCCCCGTCGTCCTCCCCGGGCTCGATCCGCCGTCGCCGGTCCCCCGATCCGCCCGTCGCGGCCCTACATCGGTTCGAGGACTTCACCGTCCTCCCTCGGACCCGGCAGCCGATGAGGTCCTACCTCGAGGTCTGGCAGCGGCGGTGGGGGATGTGGGTCGCCGAGATTATAGATCAGGAGACCCACACCCGCCGGTGGCTCGGTAGCTTCCACACGGCCGAGCTCGCGACCATGGAGTAGGACCGCTGGCAGGTCCGCTACCACTTCGCGGCGATAGGCTCAATTTCCCCTTCGGCACACGTCCGGTTGACCTCGTTCTGCTGGAGCCAGGGTGGTGAGCTCGGCTATGGCGTGGGAGCGCCTCGAGGCCGATGAGGGAGTCCTGGATTACGGAGTCCTCGGGTGTCTGGGCTATGTGACATGGGCCAGACTAATGGGCCGTGAAGATACAAGGTAGAAGGCCTTCCCTGTGTCTGGATGGGACTCTCCATTGCGTGGATGGCATGATTGGCGTCTGGGTGTGTACTTTCCTTGCTCTATAAACCGACCCTATACAACCCTAGGCCCCTCTGGTGTCTATATAAACTGGAGTGGTTTGTCCATAGAGGCTATCATAATTCATATAGGCTAGACATCTAGGGTTTAGCGATTACGATCTCGAGGTAGATCAACTCTTGTAACCCCCATACTCATCAAGATCAATCAAGTAGGAAGTAGGATATTGCCTCAATTAAGAGGGCCCGAACCTGGGTAAACATTGTGTCCCTTCTGTCTCCTGTTACCTTCGATCCTCAGAAGCACAGTTCGGGACCCCCTACCGAGATCGGCCGGTTTTGACACCGACATTGGTGCTTTCATTGAGTTCCACTGTGTCGTTAGTAGAAGGTTCGATGGCTCGTTCAATCATCAACAACGATGCTATTTCCGGGAAAACCTTCCTTCCCGGTCAACTTTTCGTGTTCGGCGTCTTCGCTCTGCACGCCAATTCAATTGGTCACCTTGAACAGACCGATAGCTACGCCCCTGGTCATCAGATCAGATTCGGGAGCCTGAATTACGTCGTCAACGTCGGAGGAGACTTGATATTCAAAGGGTTCACGGCCTCAACCATTGTTCCTCTGTTCCAAGAGGGAAACTGATCGGACTCGTCATCAGGCACCGCTCAAGGACCAACTATGGATTCAAGACTTTCTCCTCCATATTCACATGGCTTGCAGTGACGATCTCCGTGCCATCAAATACCTCCTCTTAAAGCTGAAAGGACCAACACGACATTGGTTAAACATGCTCCCAGAGAACTGCATTGGTAGCTGGGAATATCTGGAGGATGTCTTGAGAGACAGCTTCCAAGGCACCTATGTCCGGCCTTTGGACGCCGATGACCTCAGTCATATAGTCCCGCAACCTGGAGAGTTAGCCCGCAAACTCTGGACTAGGTTCTTAATTAAAAAAAACCAAATCATCGACTGTCCGGACGTCGAAGCCCTTGCAGCCCTCAAACTTAGCGTCTGTGACGAATGGCTCGCCCGACACCTCGGCCAAGAAAAGCCGAAGTCCATGGCAGCCCTTATCGCACTTATGACCCACTTTTGCACAGGATAAGACAGATGGTTAGCACATAGAAGCAACAACACTAGCGACCCCGGCACCTCCAAAGCCAGAGATAGCAATGACAGGCCATGAGGCAACAAACACAAGCGTCGAAACAGCAATGAAGATACCGAAGACACGGCAGTCAACGCCGGATCCAGTGGCGCTAAATCCGGTCAGCGGAAGAAGCCATTCAAAGGAAATAAAGATGGTCCATCCAATTCGAACAAAATACTCGATCAGCCTTGCCAGATTCATGGCACCCCAGATAAGCCTGGCAACCACTCAACAGAAATTGTTGGATGTTTAAATAGGCCGGTAAGTTAAACACCGAACACAAGGGGAAAGGACCGCCAAGCGGGGATGATGAAGAGCCCCGCCCACCGATCATAGGGGGCAAAAGAAATTCCCCCCTGAGGTGAAAACAGTGAACATGATCTACGTCATGCATATCCCCAAGTGGTAGCGCAAATGCGTGCTAAGGGATGTCTACGCCGTAGAGCTTGTCACCCCTAAATTCAACCCGTGATCGGCTTGTCCGGTCACCTTCGATCGTAGGGACCACCTGACCAGCATCCATCACGGAGGTTCGGCAACTCTGGTCCTTGATCCAATCATTGACAGATACCATCTGACAAGAGTCCACATGGACGGCGGCAGTAGCCTTAACTTGATTTATCAAGACACAGTCCGCAAAATGGGTATTGACCCATCAAGAATCAAGCCTACTAACACCACCTTTAAAGGAGTCATACCCGGCGCAGAAGCCCGCTGTACGGGCTAAATAACATTGGAAGTAGTCTTCGGTTCACCAGATAACTTCCGAAGCAAAGATTTGATCTTCGACATTGTCCCCTTCCGCAGTGGTTATCATACACTGCTCGGACGAACCGCCTTCGCTCGCTTCAATGCGGTCCGACATTATGCTTACTTAAAGCTCAAAATGCCCGAACATCATGGCTTTATCACAGTCAATGGAAACACGGAGCGCTCGCTCCGTACCGAGGAGCATAAAGCGGCCCTTGCGGCTAAAGTGCAGAGCGGCCTCCCTAGGCCAAACATCTCATCAGCCATTAAGCCCCCGAACACTATTAAACGAGCCCGGTCTACTTTTCATGATGACAGCTCGGTGACTCCAAAGCTAGACTAGTAGTTTTGCCTCCGTCGACCACTGCACACATCCGTGACATATGTACCGCGTGTGCATAATTAATTACACACTCGAAATACCCTGGGGAATGACGGAGGCACAATATGGATAGGTCTATAGTGCGGCTCGACCCTATGTGACCATGGACTTTTTCCTTTTGATCTTTTTTCCCATAACAGGTGCATTAAAACCTAGCTACTCCACGGTCGCGCAAGGACTCTTTCCGGGCCCGTTTTCATATAAGTGAGCGTGGACCACTCCTCTCAAGGAATCTTTGCCACAAGGTCGAAAGCGACGCAGACGTGCGGCCAGGGTATTAATGAGATCTTCAAGACCACTCTTCCTTTTTTAGGCCCCGCATACAGCTTTCCCTTGTGTCCAAATGTTTGCATATAAATTAGCCTTGACACTATCTGTAATAGCACGTCTTGACGTATCAAACAGATTATAATGAAAACAGTTCTTTACCAACCCTCGTTCGGCCTTGGTTTGTTTCATAATTTGCATTCCTCGTTTGTGCCAAGATTGCAACGTATACATTCTGGTATAGCTTCAATACTAGGGGCTCTGCCCCGCCATACATATTTTCAAAAAGAGGAAGTCCAAATACTTTTAGAAGTACACTTCAGCGTCCCGAACATTGCATTATATGCATCGGCTCTGAATCATGTCTTTGGTCAATAGTTGTGTTGCCCGGCTCCTGTGGTTGCTACCTTACGTTCCACTTGTTCGGCTAAGGTGGTAAAGGGAGAACTACTGCGATTGTGTTTCTGGCTCATCCGATAAAGCACCTCAGTAGAGAAAGCCAAAAGCTGACTGTCATCATACGGCGAGAGCTGGTCTGTGATTCTGTGACTCACCATAAATCTCTTGTGATTTCTTCCGTACTATACGAAGGACTGGGCTTCATCCAATCATGCGCCGAAGGCATCCAAGTTCGGATAGCCGCACACACACCAGGGGCTAGTTCCTAGTCCCATTGTCAAACTCCCATGGCTAAGTGAGAACGATAAAACCGCATAGTCTGATTGCCTAGTTCGCTACGTAGACACCTCCTTTACAAACCAAGACGTTGGGTCAAGTGTGGTGGTGCGCTATACCGAACTCCCCCGTAGCATCTATGTTGGGGCTAAAGCCGGTGACTAGAAAACTCTCAGGCATAACAATGGCCACACAGCAGGAAAATAATTTCAGATAAAGGCATAAATATATTACAAAGCCTTGGTTCATAAAACAACACCTGCATAGCTCGGATACATTCATACAAACATGATATCCTTCAAGCATTGGCCCTCTACTATCCGGGCACCCTCCAGGATGTCGTCAAAATACCGCTCCGGCTTGCGGTGGTCCTTGACTTTGGGTGGGCCCTCAGTCGCCACGACGGTGGCCTTAATCTTCGCCCATTGCATCTTTGACGTGGGCAAAGGTCATCTATGCACCCTCGATGCACGCTGAGTGCTTAACGGCTGCAATTCGGGGCAGCGCGTTGGCAAGTCGCTTCACCAAGCCGAAGTAACTGCTAGGAATGAGTTCGGTTGGCCATAGTCGGACTATGATGTCCTTCATGGCCAAACCGGACATCCTATGCAGCTCCGCCAGCTGCATCATCTGGTTGTTTAGCAGCACCGGACGCTCTGGCGCCAGGTACTGTGACCAGAAGAGCTTCTCCGCGGTGTTCCCCTCCTAGGCCCGGAAGAATTGTGCGGCGTCGGCCGCACTCCTCGGAAGATCTACAAAGGCGTCTGGAGAACTCCATAGTCGAGTGAGCAAGGCATATTTCTGACTGCCGAATTTACTCTGCAAAAGAAAGGGCTTACTAGCCGCTATATGTTCGCCCTGCTTGATCTCCTCGCGAGCCGCCCGGGACTCGGTCTGCGCCTCCATGGCCCCCTGGAGAGCCTTGGCGAGATCGCCTACTTAGGCCTCATTCTTCTCTTCCAGGGCCTCGCACTTGCCGGCGGCGTCCTTGAGCTCTTGCTCCACTTCAGTCACCCGCTCCTCATATCGGCGGCGGGCGACCTGCTCGGCCTTTAAATCCGCGTCCGCTTTGTCAGCGGCCGCCTGGCTCGCCTATGCCTGCTCCTTGGCTCGGGCAAGGGCGCTCTTCAGGGTCTCAACCTCGGCCAGACTACCTGCAATAACAATCAGGGCAGCACAGGAGCTTAGACTCCGCATTGGCATATTACTTCAAGTGTGTAAACAATTTTTCAAAACAAACCTTGCGCCTCGTCGAACCGCTTGAATGCGGACGATATCATCATCGGCCAGCTGCAGCTTCCGCTTGAGTTCGGAAACCTCAGCGGCCTGGGCGGTCGCTGCCAACAGGGAAGCCTGTTTACCAATAAACTAGTATGTTACCTCATGTGATTATTATTCGATCCTCTGTTCGGCCGTTTCTTAAAAAACCAAACAGAGTCTCAGGGGCTATTATGTATACACAAGCGTATTTTTTATATGAAAAGCCTGTTAGCAGGCTGGTGAAGGCTTCGTTCAGCCCGCTCTTGGCAGACTGAACCTTCTCAACCACCGCGCCCATCAGGGTGTGGTGCTCCTCCATGATGGAATCACGTTGTAGTGCCTCCATCAGAGTGTTTGGCACCTCCGGATTAGGGGAGGTCGCCACCGGAGTTGGCGCTCCCCCCTTCTTTGAAGGGGGTTGCTCACTCAATTCCGAAGCCACATGGGTCTCTGGAATGGTGTTTGGCTGGGGGCCAAACTGGTCAGGGCCCCCATCATCAATCTCCATGGGGGTTGTGCCCCCCATGTTCTCGGCAGCCGAGGCATTACCCTCTGACGCCGTCTTCCTGGCCTCCCTCACCTCTCCATGGCCCAGAGAGGCCCTTTGGGATAACACCTCCGTGTCATCCGCGGCGGGTGGAGGGGAGGCTTGTGGAGGCGTCTCGCTCTCCACCATCTCCGACGCCAGAGAGTTCCCCATAGATGATGATAGTTGGGGGAGGTCACGGGCCAGACTGAAACACGCAATATATTATGTTATCCTACAATCATAAAAGAACGGATATATGTAAAGCATCTTGGGTACTAACGATGCGGTCTGGGGCTTCACCCTGGGGCGCCGCTCGGGGATGACTTGGGCATCTGAATCTAAGCCATCCGAGAAGGATATTTTCACTTTCTTGGGCGTCCCCGCCTCCAGATCTACGGACGCCTCCCTCTTCTTCTTCCTCCCCTTAATTGGAGAATCACTCTTTGCCTCCTCCTCCTCTTTGTCTTCGTCTCCCTCATGGGAGGAGGGATCTTCGGTCTCTCCGGACACAGCGTCCGAAGTACCTTTATGGTGGAGGCCACCTTTGGCCTCCTTGCTCTTCTTCTTGGCCTTCTTCTCTGGCGCCTGATACGGAGCCGGGACCAGCATCCTCGTTAGCATAGGAATGGCTGGGACTTCGGGTAGCGAAGCCAGACACTTGATCCGCTCCGCCTTCTTTGTACAGCCCTGATTGAAGGATGGAAGGCTCAACATACCTTTTGATTTACGAACTGAAGTTATGTTCGGAAACTAAATGCTTACCGGAGTGGCCAGATGCGCGGTGTCGAGGCTGATGTCATCGGTCGTCTCTGACCACGTCTTCCGGGCCTTGAAGAGCAGCTTCCTGATCTCTTCGTGCGTTGTGCCGAAGAATCGCTGCAGAGTTCACGGCCCTTCCAGATTGAGCTCCCACATGTGGAGAAGCCGGCGTTGGCAGGGGAGGATCCGACGGAAAAGCATCACCTAAATCACATCGGTGAGACTAGTGTTCTTCTCTATCATATTTTTGATGAGCCTTTGCAGCACCATCACTTTGTCGGACGACGCCCAATCCATACCCATGTTGATCCACGACGCGAGCCGCATTGGGGGTCCGGATTTAAACTCAGGAGTGGCTACCCATGTGGCACCGTGGGGTTCCGTGATGTAGAACCACTCCTGTTGCCATATCCTGACAGTCTCCACGAAGGCCCCTTTGGGCCAGGTGACGTTGGGGAGCTTGCTCACCATGGCGCCGCCGCAGTCCCGTGTTGCCCGTCGACCACCTTCTATTGGGGAACATAGTATTTCAAAACATTTCTTAAGATCACGCAAGATCTATATAGGAGAAGCACAACAATGAGCAGGGATAGTGTGTCCATGTACCCTCGTAGACCTAAAGCAGAAGTGTTTAGTAACGCGGTTGATGTAGTCGAACGTCTTTGTGATCCAACCGATCAAGTACCGAACGCACAGCACCTCCGTGATCAAAACACGTTCAGCTCGGTGAAGTCCCTCGAACTCTAGATCCAGCTGAGGCCGAGGGAGAGTTTCGTTAGTACGACGGCATGATGATGGTGATGATGAAGTTACCGACGTAGGGCTTCGCCTAAGCACTACAACAATATGACCGAGGTGGAAAACTGTAGAGTGGGGCACCGCTCACGGCTAAAGATCAACTTGTGTGTCTATGAAGTGCCCCCTCCCCCGTATTCAAAGGAGAGGAGGAGGAGGAGGGCCGGCCATAAGGGGCACGCCCAAAGGGGGGATTCCTACTCCTAGTAGGAGTAAGTTTCCGCCTTTCCTAGTCCAAGTAGGAGAAGAAGGAAGGAGAGGAGAGGGAGAAGGAAAGAGGGGGGCGCCGCCCCCTCCCTAGCCCAATTCGGACCAGCCCATGGGGGGGGGTGCACGGCCTCCCCTTGTGGCCCTTCTCTCCTTTCCACTAAGGCCCATGAAGGCCCAATACTTCCCCCGGCGAATTCCTGTAACTCTCACGTACTATGAAAAATACCTGAACCACTCAGAACCTCTCCGACGTCCGAATATAGCCTTACAATATATCGATAGTTACCTCTCGACCATTTCGAGACTCCTCGTCATGTCCTTGATCTCATCCGGGACTCCGAACAAACTTCGGTCATCAAATCACATAACTCATAATACAAATCGTCATCGAACGTTAAGCGTGCGGACCCTACGGGTTCGAGAACTATGTAGACATGACCAAGACACATCTCCGGTCAATAACCAATAGCAGAACCTGGATGCTCATATTGGCTCCTACATATTCTATGAACATCTTTATCGGTCCAACCACACAACAATATACTTTCTTCCCTTTGTCATCGGTATGTTACTTGCCCGAGATTCGACCGTCGGTATCATCATACCTAGTTCAATCTCGTTACCGGCAAGTCTCTTTACTCGTTCTGTAATGCACCATCCCGCAACTAACTCATTAGTCACTTTGCTTGCAAGGCTTATAGTGATGTGCATTACCGAGAGGGCCCAGAGATACTTCTCCGACAATCAGAGTGAAAAATCCTAATCTCGATCTATGCCAACTCAACAAACGCCATCGAAGACACCTGTAGAGCATCTTTATAATCACCCAGTTACGCTGTGACGTTTGATAGCACACTAAGTGTTCCTCGGTGTAGGATCTAGAAGTAGATGTGTCTAGAGGGGGGTGATTAGACACTTAATGCTAAAGTTGCAATTTTTAAGCTTTTTCGGTTTAAGTGGAGTTTAGGCACAATTTCAACACACAGAATACATATCAAGCAAGCATGCAAAGAGTATATGAGCAGCGGAATGTAAAGCATGCAACTTGCAAGAATGTAAAGGGAAGGGTTTGGAGAAATCAAACGCAATTGGAGACACGGATGTTTTTCCCGTGGTTTGGATAGGTGGTGCTATCCTACATCCACGTTGATGGAGACTTTAACCCTCAAAGGGTAATGGTTGCGAGAGTCCACACAGGGCTCCACCCACAAAGGGTAACGGTTGCGCGAGTCCACACAGGGCTCCACCCGCGAAGGGTCCACGAAGAAGCAACCACCCACAAAGGGTCCACGAAGAAGCAACCTTGTCTATCCCACCATGGCCATCGCCCACACAGGACTTGCCTCACTAGCGGTAGATCTTCACGAAGTAGACGATCTCCTTGCCCTTACAAACTCCTTGGTTCAACTCCACAATCTTGTCAGAGGCTCCCAAGTGACACCTAGACAATCTAGGAGACACCACTCTCCAAGAAGTAACAAATGGTGTGTAGGTAATGAACTCCTTGCTCTTGTGCTTCAAATGATAGTCTCCCCAACACTCAACTCTCTCTCATAGGATTTGGATTTTGTGGAAAGAAGATTTGAGTGGAAAGCAACTTGGAGAGGCTAGAGATCAAGATTCATATGGTAGGAATGGAATATCTTGGTCTCAACACATGAGTAGGTGGTTCTCTCTCAGAACATATGAGTTGGAATGGTGTATGTGTTCTGATGGCTCTCTCTTCGAATGAAGAGGAGGTGGAGGGGTATATATAGCCTCCACACGAAATCCAACCGTTACACACAGTTTTCCAATCTCGGTGGGACCGAATCAACAAACTCGGTCGGACCGAAATGTAAACCTAGTGATCGTTAGAGATTTTCGGTGGGACTGACATGCAACTCGGTAGGACCAATATGGTTAGGGTTTGGGCATAATGTAATCTCGGTGAGACTGATTACACAAACTCGATGAGACCGAATTTGGTAATTAGCTAACCAGAGAGTTGGTCAGGCAAACTCGGTGGGACCGATTTTCTCTTTCGGTGAGACCGAAAAGTTACAAAGGGGAAACACTGAATTTACATTGCAATCTCGGTGCGACCGATTGCATATCTCGGTGGGACCGAGAATATTGCAATAGGTAACAGAGAGTTTGCAATGCCATCTCGGTGAGACAGAGATCCCTATCGGTAGAACCGAATTGCTAGGGTTCGGCAGTGGCTTATGACAAGTGAAACTCGGTGGCGCCGGATAGGAAGAATCGGTAGGACCGAGTTTGGCTTAGGGTTTAGGTCATATGTGGAAGTGGGAAAGTAGCTGAGGATTTTGGAGCATATCATTAAGCACATGAAGCAAGAGGCTCATTAAGCAACACCTCATCCCTCCTTGATAGTATTGGCTTTTCCTATGGACTCAATGTGATCTTGGATCACTAAAATGTAAAATGAAGAGTCTTGAGCTTTAAGCTTTAGCCAATCCTTTGTCCTTAGCATCTTGAAGGAGTTCCCACAACCTTTAGTCCATGCCACTCCATTGTTGAACTTATCTGAAACATGCTAGATAGAAATGTTAGTCCAACAAGAGATATGTTGTCATCAATTATCAAAACCACCTAGGGAGCACTTGTGCTTTCACTCGGTATTCGGGAGTTGCATAAGCTCATAGTCATAGGAACATGTATAAGTCATGAAGAAAGCAATAGCAACAAACTAAACGATCATAGTGCTAAGCTAATGGATGGGTCATGTCCATCACATCATGCTTTAATGACATGACCCCGTTCATCAAATGACAACACATGTCTATGGCTAGGAAACTTAACCATCTTTGATTAACGAGCTAGTCAAGTAGAGGCATACTAGTGAGACTCTGTTTGTCTATGTATGCACACATGAACTTAATGGATAGAACTTAATGCAAATACATGTCTTTCCCCCAAAAAGACATGTGACATCTCTCCTCTTGAACATCAAGCATCTGGGATCCTTGAGTATTTTCCCTCCCTGGAAATCTCTCTCTCCCCCTTAATAACATCTGGGATCCTTGAGACTTTTCTCTCCCCCTTGAGCTTTGATGTGATCTCTCTTTCCCTGATGATAAGCTTTGATGTGATCTCTCTCTCCCCCTTTGACATCAATTTCCAAGAAGGTTTTTCCTGGAATCCGTCGAATAGGTTTGGTCCTTGAGATTCAGCACAAAGCAGTGAATGAAATTGTGATGCTTGTAGAGGACAAGATTCATTGAGTGGAGCTGGATCAGAAGAAATATAGAATATGTGGCAAACTGTTTTTCCTATTGCGAAATCGGTGGCACCGAGTGGCATGTTTCGGTGGTACCGAAGGGATTCGGTTGGACCGAAAATGACAATTCGGTGAAACCGAGTTCATCTCAGAGAAAAACACTTGTCACCTCAGCTCACTAGACATGTAGGATCTCACAAAGATTTGCAATGAATTTCCTGAAGGATTTGCAAGGAATTAAGTGCAGAAAATGCAGAACAAAAACAAAGAGAAAAGAGAAGAAACTGAAAGATCTAGATGAAGTTTTTTTTGTTTTTGAAAAAGGAGAGAGAAAATAAACATGCATGAGACAAATGCAATAACACAAAGAAAGAACACAAGAGAGCTTCATCCAGAGTTGGGCGGTGACATAGTCACCTATGTTATAGTATATTGACTTAGGAGTCAAGTGGGAACACTTGATCATAGGTCATACTCATCGTTTAAGCTCAAAATGGGGTTACCATCTTTCATTTAAGCATCTTGATGTATTCATATCTTGTTGAGTTGCTTTGACTCATGTCTTGGAGTAAAGCTTCTCTAAGATGGAATAACATACCTTGGGTGGTGGTGTGGTTCTTGCTCATGTAGTTGAACTTGTGTGGGTGCTCAAGGTTGATGTAGCTCATCAAGAGTTGGGAGCACCACTTGGAGTTTGAGTTCATCTACCTACATGGGTTAGTTCTTGCAAGGAAGAGCACTTGTGTATCCAAAAATGACAATCATGAGGCTTAACATAGAATTTGTCAAAGGATATGTTTGAATGGTTTTGTGCTTCCTTGTCTTCAATCGCTATTGTGTAGAGTCTTGGTCTTGTAGAGATTGCTCAAGATGTGAGTGAATCGCAATCTCATGGAATTAGATTCAAACAAGCACCTACATGGGTTAGACAACATGCAAGGTGCAAATATATCCAAGACATAAGATAGTTATCATAAGAGATATATCATGGATTAGTCATAAGCTCATGTCTTGCATGTATCCAATGGAGTTTCTACTCCAAGTTCGAAGCATCAATGATGTTCAATTCTCCTCTCAACCTGCAAAACACTTTCTCATCAAGTGGTTTAGTGAATATATCCGCTAATTGCTTATCGGTGCGAACATGCTTAAGATTGATGTCACCCTTAGCAACATGATCTCGAATGAAATGATGACGAACTTCAATATTCTTAGTTCGAGAATGTTGTACAGGATTATGACCAATTTTGATAGCACTTTCATTGTCACAAAGCAGTGGAACATGTTTCACATAAATCCCATAATCTTTAAGAGTTTGGGTCATCCAAAGTAATTGAGCACAACATGAACCAGCGGCAATGTATTCCGCTTCGGAGGTGGATAAGGATACCGAGTTTTGTTTCTTGGAAGACCAAGACACAAGAGATCTACCAAGAAATTGACAAGTACCCGAAGTAGACTTTCTATCAACCTTGTCTCCGGCATAATCCGAGTCAGGATAGCCAACAAGATCAAAAGAAGACCTCTTAGGATACCAAATGCCAAAATTTGGTGTATGGATTAAATATCTCACTATCCTTTTCACAGCCTTAAGATGACAATCTTTAGGAGCAGCTTGATATCGTGCACACATGCACACACTTAGCATAATATCGGGACGTGAAGCACATAGGTATAACAATGAACCAATCATAGAGCGATAAACCTTTTGATCAACCAGTTCACCATCTTTGGTTAAATCATTATGTCCACTAGTAGGCATGGGTGTAGACATACCTTTGCATTCTTGCATATTGAACATCTTGAATAAGTCCTTGGTGTACTTTGTTTGAGAGACAAATGTACCTTCCTTAGTTTTCTTGATTTGCAACCCGAGAAAGAATTTGAGTTCACTCATCATAGACATCTCAAACTTTTCTGACATTAGCTTTCCAAACTTTTCACTAAAGAGAGGGTTAGTTGAACCAAATATGATATCAACAACATAAATTTGGCATACAAATAGTTCTCCATTAACCCTTTTAGTAAAAAGAGTAGAATCGATTTTACCAATTTCAAAACCACTTGTAGTAAGGAACTTGGTCAAGCATTTATACCATGCTCTAGGAGCTTGTTTAAGACCATAAAGAGCTTTGTGAAGTTTGTAAACATGATTTGGTTTCTTAGGGTTGATAAAGCTGGGAGGTTGTTTGACATAAACTTCCTCCTCTATTTCACCATTTAGAAAAGCACTTTTAATGTCCATTTGGTACAAGGTGATGTTATGGTGATTAGCATAGGCAAGTAAGATGCGAATGGACTCAAGTCTAGCAACGGGAGCATACGTCTCACCATAGTCCATACCTTCGACTTGTGTGTACCCTTGGGCGACGAGACGTGCTTTGTTGCGAACCACTTGTCCATCTTCATCTTGCTTGTTGCGAAACACACATTTGGTACCAATGATGTTGTGGTTGTTGTCGGGCTTCTCGACCAATGTCCAAACTTGGTTTCTCTCAAAATTATGTAGCTCTTCATGCATAGCGTTTATCCAGTCCGGATCTTCCAATGCTTCTTCAACCTTCATAGGTTCAATGCTAGAGATGAATGAATAGTTTTCACAAAAGTTAGCTAAACGAGTTTTTGAGCGAGTGATTCTCCCGGTTTGTATATCATTGAGGATTTGCTCGACGGGATGATCTTTGGCAATTCTTGCTCGAACTCATGAGAGCTTTTGCTTGGGTCTTCGTTGAACATCTTCTTCATCTTGTTCTTCTTCTTGGCCTTCTTCATTGTTGACGTCGCCGTTCTCTTGTCATGGTGGAGAAGGAGGTTGTTGATGTTTGTCTTGACGTATTTCCTCGTTTTCTTCATCTTGGTGTGTCCCACTTGTGGATGCTTCCGTGTCGATTCTTGGTTCACCTTGTCGTGAAGTAGAAGCTTCCACTTGGACGGATGAAGTACTCTCCTTCACCTCCGTTGGACGAATTTTGCCAATGGACAAGTCTTGAATTGCTTCTGAAGGGTCTTTGTCTCCTACATCAATTGGCAATTGCTCTACTTGCGAGCCATTAGATTCATCAAACTTCACATCTACCATCTCTTCAACCTTTCGGGTGAAATTGTTGTAGACACGGTAAGTGTGAGAGTTTGAGCCATAACCAAGTAGAAAACCTTCATGAGATTTAGGAGCAAACTTTGAACGATGATGCTTACTAAGAATGTAGCACTTTGAGCCAAATACTCGAAAGTATCCAACTTGGGGTTTGTTACCGGTGAGAAGCTCGTATGCCGTCTTGCCGAGTAGCTTGTGAAGATATAAGCGATTTGTTGCGTGACAAGCTGTCTCAACCGCTTCTGCCCAAAAGTGCTTTGGCGTCTTGTATTCATCAAGCATCGTTCTTGCCATTTCGATGAGCGTCCGGTTCTTCCTCTCAACAACTCCATTTTGTTGAGGTGTGTACGTAGCCGAGAACTCGTGTGAAATCCCTTCTTCATCAAGAAAGGTGTCCACATTTGCGTTCTTGAACTCCGTTCCATTGTCACTCCGAACCTTCTTGATCTTCACATCAAACTGATTTTGGGCCTTCCTAGCGAAGTTTCTGAAGATCTTCTGGACCTGCGACTTGTCATTAAGAAAGAACACCCACGTAAATCTTGAAAAATCATAAACTATAACTAGACCAAAAGAATTTCCACCGAGACTCTTGTAGGCGTTGGGACCAAAAAGATCCATGTGAAGTAGCTCGAGTGGCCTCCTTGTGGTCATGATGTTCTTCACAGGATGTCTTCCTCCAACCTGTTTACCTGCTTGACAAGCACTGAAAAGTCTATCCTTATCAAATATGACATCGTTGACTCCAAGGATATGATTTCCTTTAATAAGCTTGTCAAGGTTTCTCAAGCCAACGTGACCTAGTCGTCTATGCCACAACCAACCTTTTGAGGATTTAGCAACAAAGCAAGTTTTAGGTTGTGCCTTTTTAGAGAAATCGACAATGTAAATATCACCTCTACGCATACCCGTAAAGACCATTTTATGATTGTCTCGACGAAATACTTGGCAATCTACCTCAGTAAATAGGACATTCAAACCGAAATCAGCAAGTCTAGATACTGAAAGTAAGTTGTAGCCAAGAGATTCAACGAGCATGACATTTTGAATGGAACTATCATGTGAGATGGCCACCTTACCAAGGCCAACCACCTTACCCTTTGAATTATCACCAAAGGTGACATATTTTCGAGGGTCGTCATTTTCAGCAAGCTCACGAAACATCTCTTCATCTCCGGTCATATGATCAGTACATCCACTATCAAGAACCCATTCCTTTCCTCCTGATTCATATCCCCGAAGATTTGCCATAAGACCAAAATGTCTCATTGCATCATCAAGATCGAAGTCACTATCATCATCATCATAATATTCATGTTCATCATGATCTTGTGACTCATCATTTCCTAGAGAGGGTAATTCATTAGATGAATGATCATCAAAGTGGTCACTTTTATGAATTCTTATATCTTTGAATATGATATCATTAATGATTCCAACATCTCCTTTAGCATGCTTAAGATTGGTAAGCTCAAATAGACTATTACCAAAACTAGGATCACTAGAGTTCATCTTACTCAAGGCAATAGATTTATGGAGAATTTCATCCAAAGTTTTCAAGGAATGATCGGGAAATCGTTCCTCAAGAAATTTCCATATAGTATAGGCACAATTTTGAGTAGGCAAGATAGCAATCAAATTTTTGGGCAATCCTCTAATGATGAGCTCAATAGTTCTAAGATTGCGAATCATGTCAATATCTTCATCTAGGGTAGGATGCAAAGGATCAATATGAGATGCACAAGGTCTAGCAATATACTTGTTCAAATGATATTGATTGAAGATTACAAGCATCTCATTTTTCCACTCATGAAAATACTCTCCATCAAGAATAGGCACTCTATGTCTAAGACTCCCTGATGTAGACACATCCATCTTCCTCCAATGGTGATTAAACCAAGGCAATGGAGACCAAAGCTCGGATACCACTTGTAGGATCTAGAAGTAGATGTGTCTAGAGGGGGGTGATTAGACACTTAATGCTAAAGTTGCAATTTTTAAGCTTTTTCGGTTTAAGTGGAGTTTAGGCACAATTTCAACACATACAATACATATCAAGCAAGCATGCAAAGACTATATGAGCAGCGGAATGTAAAGCATGCAACTTGCAAGAATGTAAAGGGAAGGGTTTGGAGAAATCAAACACAATTGGAGACACGGATGTTTTTCCCGTGGTTCGGATAGGTGGTGCTATCCTACATCCACGTTGATGGAGACTTCAACCCACAAAGGGTAACGGTTGCGAGAGTCCACACAGGGCTCCACCCACAAAGGGTAACGGTTGCACGAGTCCACACAGGGCTCCACCCACGAAGGGTCCACGAAGAAGCAACCACCCACAAAGGGTCCACAAAGAAGCAACCTTGTCTATCCCACCATGGCCATCGCCCACACAGGACTTGCCTCACTAGCGGTAGATCTTCACGAAGTAGGCGATCTCCTTGCCCTTACAAACTCCTTGGTTCAACTCCACAATCTTGTCGGAGGCTCCCAAGTGACACCTAGCCAATCTAGGATACACCACTCTCCAAGAAGTAACAAATGGTGTGTAGGTAATGAACTCCTTGCTCTTGTGCTTCAAATGATAGTCTCCCCAACACTGAACTCTCTCTCATAGGATTTGGATTTTGTGGAAAGAAGATTTGAGTGGAAAGCAACTTGGAGAGGCTAGAGATCAAGATTCATATGGTAGGAATGGAATATCTTGGTCTCAACACATGAGTAGGTGGTTCTCTCTCAGAACATATGAGTTGGAATGGTGTATGTGTTCTGATGGCTCTCTCTTCGAATGAAGAGGAGGTGGAGGGGTATATATAGCCTCCACACAAAATCCAACCGTTACACACAGTTTTCCAATCTCGATGGGACCGAATCAACAAACTTGGTCGGACCGAAAATGTAAACCTAGTGACCGTTAGAGATTTTCGGTGGGACTGACATGCAACTCGGTAGGACCGATATGGTTAGGGTTTGGGCATAACGTAATCTCGGTGAGACCGATTACACAAACTCGGTGAGACCGAATTTGGTAATTAGCTAACCAGAGAGTTGGTCAGGCAAACTCGGTGGGACCGATTTGCTCTTTCGGTGAGACCGAAAAGTTACAAAGGGGAAACACTGAATTTACATTGCAATCTCGGTGCGACCGATTGCATATCTCGGTGGGACCGAGAATATTGCAATAGGTAACAGAGAGTTTGCAATCCCATCTCGGTGAGACCGAGATCCCTATCGGTAGAACCAAATTGCTAGGGTTTGGCAGTGGCTTATGACAAGTGAAACTCGGTGGCGCCGGATAGGAAGAATCGGTAGGACCGAGTTTGGCTTAGGGTTTAGTTCATATGTGGAAGTGGGAAAGTAGCTGAGGATTTTGGAGCATATCATTAAGCACATGAAGCAAGAGGCTCATTAAGCAACACCTCATCCCTCCTTGATAGTATTTGCTTTTCCTATGGACTCAATGTGATCTTGGATCACTAAAATGTAAAATGAAGAGTCTTGAGCTTTAAGCTTTAGCCAATCCTTTGTCCTTAGCATCTTGAAGGAGTTCCCACAACCTTTAGTCCATGCCACTCCATTGTTGAACTTATATGAAACATGCTATATAGAAATGTTAGTCCAACAAGAGATATGTTGTCATCAATTATCAAAAACACCTAGGGAGCACTTGTGCTTTCACTCGGTATTCGGGAGTTGCATAAGCTCATAGTCATAGGAACATGTATAAGTCATGAAGAAAGCAATAGCAATAAACTAAACAATCATAGTGCTAAGCTAATGGGTGGGTCATGTCCATCACATCATGCTTTAATGACATGACCCCGTTCATCAAATGACAACACATGTCTATGGCTAGGAAACTTAACCATCTTTGATTAACGAGCTAGTCAAGTAGAGGCATACTAGCGAGACTCTGTTTGTCTATGTATGCACACATGAACTAAGTTTCCGGTTAATACAATTCTAGCATGAATAATAAATATTTATCATGATATAAACAAATATAAATAACAACTTTATTATTGCCTCTAGGGCATATTTCCTTCAGTCTCCCACTTGCACTAGAGTCAATAATCTAGTTCACATCGTCATGTGATTTCACACCAATAGTTCATATCTTTATGTGATTAGTTCACATCTCCATGTGACTAATACCCAAAGGGTTTACTATAGTCAATAATCTAGTTCACATCGCTATGTGATTAACACCAATGAGTGATCATGTTTTGCTTGTGAGAGAAGTTTAGTCAATGGGTCTACCACATTCACAGCCGTATGTATTTTGCAAATTTTCTATGTCTACAATTCTCTGCATGGAGCTACTCTAGCTAATTGCTCCCACTTTCAATATGTAACTAGATCGAGACTTAGAGTCATCTAGATCGGTGTGAAAGCTTGCATCGACGTAACTCTTTACGATGAACTCTTTATCACCTCCATAACCGAGAAATATCTCCTTAGTCTTCTAAGGATAATTTTGACCGCTGTCAAGTGATCCACTCCTGGATCAATATCGTAACCCCTTGCAAAACTCATGGCAAGGTACACAATAGGTTTGGTACACAACATAGCATACTTTATAGAACCTATGGCTGAGGCATAGGGAATGACTTTCATTCTCTTTCTATTTTCTTCCGTGGTCGTGTTTTGTGTCTTACTCAACTTTACACCTTGCAATACAGGCAAGAACTCCTTCTTTGACTGTTCCATTTTGAATTACTTCAAAAATCTTGTCAAGGTATGTAATCATTGAAAAATCTTTATCAAGTGTCTTGATCTATCTCTATAGGTCTTGATGCCCAATATGTAAGAAGCTTCACCGAGGTCTTTCTTTGAAAAAAATCCTTTCAAACACTCCTTTATGCTTTCCAAAAAATTCTACATCATTTTCAATCAACAATATGTCATTCACATATACTTATCAGAAAGGCTGTAGTTCTCCCACACACTTTCTTGTAAATACAGGCTTCATGGCAAGTCTGTATAAAAATATATGCTTTGATCAATTATCAAAGCGTATATTCCAACTCCGACATGCTTGCACCAGTCCATAGATGGATCACTAGATCTTGCACATTTTGTTAGCACCTTTAGGATTGACAAAACCTTCTGGTTGCATCATATACAACTCTTCTTTAAGAAATCCATTAAGGAATGTTGTTTTGATATCCATTTACTAGATTTCATAAAATGTGGCAATTTGCTGACATGATTCAGACAGACTTAAGCATCGCTACGAATGAGAAAATCTCATCGTAGTCGACGCCTCGAACTTATCAAAAACTGTTTTTCGACAATTCGAGCTTTGTAGGTAGTAACACTAGTATCAGCGTCCATCTTCCTCTCGAAGATCCATTTATTCTCTATGGCTTTCCTACCATTGGGCAAGTCCACCAAAGTCCATACTTTGTTCTCATACATGGATCCCATCTCAGATTTCATTGCCTCAAGCCATTTTGCGGAATCTGGGCTCATCATCGCTTCCTCATAGTTTGTAAGTTCATCATGGTCTAGTAACATGACTTCCAGTACAATATTACCGTACTACTCTGGTGCAGATCATGCTCTGGTTGCCCTATGAAGTTCTGTAGTAACTTGATCCGAAGTTTCATGACCATCATCATTAATTTCCTCTCTAGTTGGTGTAGGTATCACAGGAACATATTTCTCTGGTGAACTACTTTCCAATTCGATAGAAGGTACAGTTACCTCATCAAGTTCTACTTTCCTCCCACTCACTTCTTTCGAGAGAAACACATTCTCTAGAAAGGATCCATTCTTAGCAATGAAAATCTTGCCTTCGGATCTGTGATAGAAGGTATACCCAACAATTTCCTTTGGGTATCCTATGAAGATGCATTTATCTGATTTGGGTTCGTGCTTATCAGGTTGAAGCTTTTTCAGATAAGCATCATAGCACCAAACTTTAAGAAACGATAGCTTAGGTTTCTTGCTAAACCACAGTTCATATGGTGTCATCTCAACGGATTTAGATGGTGCCTTATTTAATGTGAATGCAGCTGTCTCTAATGCATAACCCAAAAATGATAGTGGTAAGTCGTAAGAGACACCATAAATCGCACCATATCTAATAAAGTACGGTTACGGCGTTCGGACACACCATTACGTTATGGTGTTCTAGGTGGCATGAGTTGCGACACTATTCTGCATTGTTTAAAATGAAGACCAAACTCGTAACTCAAATATTCACCTCCATGATCAGATCATAGAAACTTTATTTTCTTGTTATGATGATTTTCCACTTCACCCTGAAATTCTTTGAACTTTTCAAATGTTTCACACTTATGTTTCATCAAGTAGATATACCCATATCTGATCAAATCATCTATGAAGTTCGGAAAATAGCGATACCCGCCATGAGCATCAACACTCATCGGACCACATACATCAGTATGTATTATTTCCAATAAGTTAGTGGCTCGCTCCATTGTTCCGGAGAACGGAGTCTTTAGTCATCTTGCCTATGAGGCATGGTTCGCAAGCATCAAGTGATTCATAATAAGTTGCACTATCATCAAAGTTAATAATCATGTGGTTCCAAAAGCCCATTAGTATGGATTTTCTTCATGCGCTTTACACCAATATCACCTAAACGGCAGTGCCACAAAATAAGTTGCACTATCATTATTAACTTTGTATCTTTTGGCATCAATATTATGAGTATCACTGTGATCGAGATTCAGTAAACCATTTACATTGGATGTAAGACCATAGAAGGTTTTATTCATGTAAACAGAACAACAATTATTCTCTAACTTTAAATGAATAACCGCATCGCAATAAACATGATCCAATCATATTTATGCTCAACGCAAACACCAAATAACATTTATTTAGTTCCAATACTAATCACGAAGGTAGAGGGAGTATGCGATGGTGATCTTATCAACCTTGGAATCATTTTCAACACATATCGTCACCTCGCCCTCAACTAGTCTTTTTTTCATTTTGGTACTCTTGTTTCGAGTTAGTAATCATAGAAACTGAACCAGTATCAAATACCCATGGGCTACTATGAACACTAGTAAAGTACACATCAATAACATGTATATCATATATACTTTTGTTCACTTTGCCATCCTTCTTATCCGCCAAGTATTTGGGCAGTTCCGCTTCCAGTGACCATTTCCTTTGAAGTAGAAGCACTCAGTTCCAGGCTTGGGTCTAGCTTTGGGCTTCTTCACGGGAGTGGCAACTTTCTTGTCATTCTTCTTGAAGTTCCATTTCTTCCCCTATCCCTTTTACTTCAGACTAGTGGTCTTGTCAACCATCAACACTTGATGCTTTCCTTGATTTCTACCTTCACTGATTTCAGCATCGCGAAGAGCTCGGGGAATCGTTTTCTTCATCCCTTGCATATTATAGTTCATCACGAAGTTCCAGTAACTTGGTGATAGTGACTAGAGAACTCTGTCAATCACTATCTTATCTGGGAGATTAACTCCCACTTGATTCAAGCGATTGTAGTACTCAGGCATTCTGATCACATGCTCACTGGTTGAGCTATTCTACTCCATCTTGTAGGCAAAAATACTTGTCAGTGGTCTCATACCTCTCGACTCGGGCATGAGTCTGATATACCTATTTCAACTCTTGGAACATCTCATATGCTCCATGGCGTTTCAAAACACTTTTGAAGTCCCGGCTCTAAACCGTAAAGCATGGTGCACAAAACTATCAAGTACTCATCATACCGAGGTTGTCAAACGTTCATAATGTATGCATTTGCTCCTGCAATAGTTCTGTCACCTAGCGGTGCATCAAGGACATAATTATTCTGTGCAGCAATGAGGATAATCCTCAGATCACGGACCTAGTCTGCATCATTGCTACTATCAGCTTTCAACTTAGTTTTCTCTTGGAACACATCATAAATAAAACGGGGAAGCTATACGCGAGCAATTGATCTACAACATAGATATGCAAATACTATCAGGACTAAGTTCATGATAAATTTAAGTTCAATTAATCATATTACTTAAGAACTCCCACTTAGATAGACATCCCTCTAGTCATCTAAATGATCACGTGATCCATATCAACTAAACCATGTCCGATCATCACGTGAGATGGAGTAGCTTTCAATGGTGAACATCACTATGTTGATCATATCTACTATATGATTCATGTTCGACCTTTCGGTCTAAGTGTTCCGAGGCCATAGTTGCATATGCTAGGCTCGTCAAGTTTAACCCGACTATTCTGCATATGCAAAACTGGCTAGCACCCGTTGTATGTGAACGTAGAGCTTATCACACCCAATCATCAAGTGGTGTCTCAGCACGAAGAACTATCGCAATGGTGCATACTCAGGGAGAACACTTATGCCTTGATATTTTAGTAAGGGCTCATTTCATAATGCTACCATTGTACTAAGCAAAATAAGATGCATAAAAGATAAACATCACATTCAATCAAAATATGTGACATGATACGGCCATCATCATCTTGCGCCTTTGATCTCCATCTCCAAAGTACCGTTATGATCTCTATCATCACCGACATGACACCATGATTTCCATAATCTTGATCTTTATCAACATGTCGTCACATGGTCGTCTCGCCAACTATTGCTTTTGCAACTATTGCTATCGCATAGCGATAAAGTAAATCAATTGTGTGGCGCTTGCATCTTATGCAATAAAGAGACAACCATAAGGCTCCTGCCAGTTGCCGATAACTTTAACAAAACATGATCATCTCATACAACAATTTATATCTCATCACGTCTTGACCATATCACATCACAACATACCCTCCAAAAACAAGTTAGACGTCCTCTACTTTGTTGTTGCAAGTTTTACATGACTGCTACGGGCTTCTAGCAAGAACTGTTCTTACCCATGCATCAAAACCACAACGATTTTTCGTCAAGTGTGTTGTTTTAACCTTCAACAAGGACCGGGCGTAGTCAAACTTGATTCAACTAAAGTTGGAGAAACAGACACCCACTAGCCACCTGTGTGCGAAGCAGGGCGGTAGAACTAGTGTCATGAACGTGGTCACGAATGTCGGTCTGGGCCGCTTCATCAAAAAATACCGCTGAATCAAAGTATGACATGCTGGTAAGCAGTATGACTATTATTGCCCACAACTCTTTGTGTTCTACTCGTGCCTATAACATCTACGCATAGACATGGCTCGGATGCCACTGTTGGGGAACGTAGTATTTCAAAAATTTCCTATGATCACACAAGATCTATCTAGGAGAAGCATAGCAACAAGTGGGGAGAGTGTGTCCACGCACCCTCGTAGACCGAAAGTGGAAGCATTTAGTAACGCGGTTGATGTAACCTAACATCTTTGCGATCCAACCGATCAAGTAACGAACGCATGGCACCTCCGCGATCTGCACATGTTCAGCTCGGTGACGTCCCTCGAACGCTAGATCCAGCTGAGGCCGATTGAGGGAGTCCTGGATTAGGGGGTATCCGGACAACGGATTATATCCTTTGGCCGGACTGTTGGACTATGAACACACAAGATTGAAGACTTTGTCTTATGTCCGCATGGGACTCAACTTGGCGTGGAAGGCAAGCTAGGCGATACGGATATGTATATCTCCTCCTTTGTAACCGACCTTGTGTAACCCTAGCCCCCTCCGGTGTCTATATAAACCAGAGGGTTTTAGTCCGTAGGAAAACATACAATCATACCATAGGCTAGCTTCTAGGGTTTAGCCTCTCCGATCTCGTGGTAGATCAACTCTTGTAATACTCATATCATCAAGAATAAACAAGCAGGACATAGGGTTTTACCTCCATCAAGAGGGCCTGAACCTGGGTAAAACATCGTGTCCCCTGCTTCCTATTACCATCCGCCATAGACGCATAGTTCGGGACCCCCTACCCGAGATCCGCCGGTTTTGACACCGACATTGGTGCTTTCATTGAGAGTTCATTTGTGTCGTCGCCGTTAGGCTGGATGGCTCCTACAATCATCGATAGCGATGCAGTCCAGGGTGAGACTTTTCTCCACGGACAGATCTTTGTGTTCGGTGGCCATCTGTAGCAGATCGAAAGTTACGCCCCTGGCCACCAGGTCAGGTTTGGATGCTTAAACTACACGGCCGACATCCGCGAAGACTTGATCTTCGACGGATTCGAGCCCCTGCCTTGTGCGCCACGCGGCCACGATGAGTACAATTTAGCTCTACCATCAGACCGTATTCAGGAGATCGCACCGGCAGCCGCTCTGACCCTCAATTCGGCGCCAGTTTTGCCATCCATGGACGGGTGGATAGACCCCGTCACGGAGGCCGTACCCTCTGCAGCGATCGAGCCAAATATCGACCTTACCCTTCACGAGAGCCGTGTTGCCAAACTGTCGAATCCTTCTCCGGCCACGGACTCCGAACCGCCTGCGCCCGTTACTATCGAATCCGTTGGGTGCCGATCATGGAGTTCACCTCCACGGATATTTTTCAGCACTCGCCCTTCGGCGACATACTGAACTCATTAAGGTCTCTTTCCTTGTTAGGAGGATCCTGGATGAACTACGTCCGGCAGGATTGGGATGCGGATGACGAAGAAATTCGCTGCCCACCCACCACCCACTTAGTAGCCACTGTTGATGACTTAACCGACATGTTCGACTTCGACTCCGAAGACATTGACGGTATGGACGACGATGCGGGAGTCGAAGAGGAACCACTGCCCACAGGGCACTAGACAACCACCTCATCATACGATATATACATGGTGGACACAACCAAAGAAGGCAATGGCGACGAGACAACAGCGGATGACCCCTCCAAGAAGCAACCCAAGTGCCGGCGTCAGCGGCGCTGCTCTAAGTCCCGCCAAGGCAAAAGTGGTGATACCAGCACCGTAGATAATAGCACTCCGAACAGTGCCGAAGAAAACAACAATCCCCTCCAGCAAGATTTAGAGCAGGAGGATGGAGGAGCCAGCCCCCTCCTGAGAGAGCGGCAGATGGAGAGGCGGAGGATGATAATTACATGCCCCCCTCCGAAGACGAGGCAAGCCTCGGCGATGACGAATTCGCAGTGCCTGAGGATCCCGTCGAACAAGAGCGCTTCAAGCGCAGGCTTATAGCCATGGAAAATAGCCTTAAGAAAAAGCAGCAGCAGCTTCAAGCTGATCAAGATTTGCTAGCTGACAAATGGACTGAAGTCCTGGCGGCCGAAGAGTATAAAATCGAACGCCCCTCCAAGTTACCAAAAATGCAGGTTGCTACCCCGACTGGAGGAGGAAGCACCAAAACCTACATCCCCGGCGTATGACGCGGCTGATCGGCCACCTCGGGGCCGCGACAGAGAGACATTCCAGCCAAAAGCTCAGCCCGCACCCCAACGTCATTTAAATAAAAAGGCATGGGGAAATATGCCAGACCTACGAGACATATTGGAGGACGAAGCAAAACGTGCAAGATCGATCTACGGATCACGAGGGCGCGCCACTATGCGAGACGATAATCGTCACGCCGGATACAATAAAAGTAAGTCCGGCCGGGCCGAACATAGCGGTCAAGACTCATTCAAGCTGCGTCGCGATATAGCCCGGTACAGAGGCGCCGCACACCCCTTATGCTTCACAGACGAAGTAATGGATCATCAAATCCCATAGGGTTTCAAACCCATAAATATAGAATCATACGACGACACAACAGATCCTGCGGTATGGATCGAGGATTTCCTCCTGCACATCCACATGGCCCACGGTGATGACCTACACGCCATCAAATACCTCCCACTCAAACTCAAAGGACCAGCTCGGCATCGGCTCAACAGCTTGCCAGCAGATTCCATTGGCTGTTGGGAAGATCTGGAAGCCGCATTCCTCGACAACTTTCAGGGCACTTATGTGCGACCACCAAATGCTGATGACTTGAGCCACATAATTTAGCAGCCAAAGGAATCAGCCAGGCAATTCTGGACACGGTTCCTAACAAAGAAAAATCAAATCGTCGACTGTCTGGATGCAGAGGCCCTAGCAGCCTTCAAGCACAACATCCACGACGAGTGGCTAGCCCGGCACCTTGGTCAGGAAAAGCTGAAATCTATGGCAGCCCTCACGACACTCATGACCCGCTTTTGCACGGGAGAAGACAGCTGGCTGACTCGCAGTAATAACATATTAAAGAACCATGGTACTTCGGATACCAAGAACGGCAATGGCAGGTCACATCGCAACAAACATAAGCGCCGCATTAACAGCGACAATGCCGAGGATACGATAGTCAATGCCGGATTCAAAGGCTCTAAACCCGGTCAGCGGAAAAGCCATTCAAGAGAAGCACTCCGGGCCCATCCAGTTTGGACCATATACTCGATCGCTCATGTCAAATACACGGCACCCCGACAAGCCAGCCAATCACACCAACAGGGATTGTTGGGTGTTCAAGCAGGCCAGCAAGCTAAATGCCGAAAACAAAGATAAGGGGTCACATAGCGACGACGAGGAGGAGCCCCGGCAGCCGAACACTAGAGGACAGAAGAGGTTCCCCCCACAAGTGTGGACGGTGAACATGATATACGCAACCCACATCCCCAAGAGGGAGCGGAAGCGTGCGCTCAGGGACGTATATGCGTTGGAGCCGGTCGCCCCAAAGTTCAACCCATGGTTCTCCTGTCCGATCACCTTCGATCGCAGGGACCACCCCACTAGCATCCATCATGGAGGATTCGCCGCACTGGTCCTAGACCCAATCATTAACGGATTTCACCTCACTCGAGTCCTAATGGACGGCGGCAGCATCCTGAACCTGCTTTATCAGGACACAGTGCGCAAAATGGGTATAGACCCCTCAAGGATCAAACCGACTAAAACGACCTTTAAAGGCGTCATACCAGGTGTAGAGGCCCATTGCACAGGCTCAGTCACATTGGAAGTGGTCTTCGGATCTCCGGATAACTTTCGAAGCAAAGAGTTAATCTTCGACATAGTCCAGTTCCGCAGTGGCTATCATGCACTGCTAGGGCGAACCGCATTTGCAAGATTCAATGCGGTACCGCATTATGCATATGTCAAGCTCAAGATGCCAGGACCTCGGGGGTCATCACAGTCAATGGAAACATAGAGCGCTCTCTCTGCACGGAGGAGCACACTGCGGCCCTCACAGCAGAAGCGCAAAGCAGCCTCTTAAGGCAATCCACTAGTTCGGAGATTAAGGACCCAGACACCTTCAAGCGCGCCCGGAGTAATCGGCAACAGGACCGCCTGGCACGTTCCAAGCTCGCATAGCAATGCGGCCCCCACTCCGGTCCTAGCCAAACGGTGAAATCCGTGCCATGTGTACATAATTACGCATTAAAAATACCATGGGCAGAGGCGGGGAGGGGGGCACGATGGCGGCACGCCTCAAGTCGCGGCTTAAACCGCACTAGGGGCTTCCCGCTTTGTTATTTTTCTCTTTTAGGACTTTAATATCTGGAAACCCTGTCCGGCAGCGTGATTGCCGAACACATGATGCAGCAACCAAGGAGGCAGAAAGCTACGTCACACCATGGAACTCCCAGGTGGATTACGATAACAAGTGAAATATTTGCTTTAATACTATTCCTCAGCTTGCCCTTGGAAGGAACATGTCAAATAGTCCTACTTTTTGCTTATCGCACTACTTGTATCATTCTGCTTTAACGCACCTTTTTGAATAAAAAATGCATAGCATTAAGACTACTATTGCATTCTTCCTTTTTATATATATGTTCATTCATGACATCCAGCACCCGTACACTCTGGTACGGCCAATATTCTAGGGGCTTAAGAATACCCCATAATACGGCATGAGAAGTCCGAACACTTTCGACAGTGCGGCACCCCGAACTTATAGCATTATATGCATCAGCTGCGAATCATGTCTTGGGTCAATAGTTGGGTTTGCCCGGCTCCCATGTTTTGGTACCTTACGTTCCGCTATATCGGCTAAGGTAGCACTAGGAGAACTACTGCGATTGTGCCCCGGTTCTGCTAGGCTAAGCACCTTAGTAGAGAAAGATAAAACTAACTGTCATGATAAGGCGAGAGACTGGTCGCTGTTCGAGAGGTTTCAAGTCCCTAAAGGCTTATGCCGCTTAAAGCGAGGAGTCGGCCCTGTCCGGCTTAATGCGTGTATCGTGCCCCGAATTCGGCCTTCGAATACTAGGGGCTTCACCGAAATTTAAAATTATAGAATTCTATGGCTAAGTGAGAGTGATAACGCATTATAGTCCGATTGCCTTGTTCATTTTGCTGAGCACCTCCCTCAAAGGACCCAACAATGGGAACAAGATTGCTCAGGTTTATCCCGAACACCCCAGCACTCGTGGCGTGGGGGCGGAAGCCGACGACTATCCATCTCTCAGATTTGATAAATAGCTGAATAGAAGGTAATATTTTAAATTCAAACAAGCATTGCATAGCGCATATGAACAAGTTTTCATAAATACAGGATTACACGAGCGAGTTTACTCGGACATTATATCTTTCGTACACTCGTCCGCTACGAGACGAGCACCCTTCAGGACACCCTCATAGTACATCTCGGGGTGGCGATGCTCCTTGCCCTCCGACGGCCCGTCCTTAATCAGCTTCACGGCGTCTAGCTTGGCCCATTGCACCTTCACACGGGCGAAAGCCCGGCGTGCACCTTCGATGCAGACGGACCGCTTGATGACTTCCAGCCGTGGGCAGGCATCCACAAGCCCCCTCACCAGGCCAAAGTAGCTGTTGGGAAGGGCGTCGCCAGGCCACATCCGGACTATAAAGCCCTTCATGGCCTGTTTGGCCGCCTTGTGCAGCTCGACCAGTTGCTTCAGCTGGTCGCTCAGAGGCATCGGGTGTTCGGTCCCAGTATACTGAGACCAGAACAACTCTCCGTTGAGCTTCCCTCTTCGGCCTGGTAAAAGTGTGCGGCATCCGACACGCTGCGGGGCAAATCTGCGAATGCTCCTGGAGAGCTCGGATTCGGGTAAGTAATAGGTAATTTACTTTCACATGCTTGCTTTGCATATAGAATGCCTTACCCGCCGCTATCTTCTTCATCGCATCAATCTCCTGGAGGGCCTTCCGTGCTTCGACCTTGGCACTCTTTGCACTTTCATGGGCGGTGGCAAGCTCGGACTCTCGCGTCTTCAAGTCAAGCTCCAATGCCTCGTGCTTCGTCACGAGAGTGTGGAGCTCTTTCTGCACCTCGCCCACCCATGCCTCATGCCTTTCCTGCTCGGTGCGCTCCTTGGCCGCTTCGTTTTCGGCCTTGGATAGCGCTTGCTTCAGGGTCGCCACCTCGGTCGTGGCCCCTGGCAAATTTATGATGATCCTGTCATTTTGCAATCACATTCTTTATATATATATATATCCATAGACTAGGTACTACTTACCTTTGTTCTCCTCAAGCTGCCTCTTGGCAAGGCCGAGATCTTTCTTGGACCCTTCGAGGTCCTGCTTCAGTGTGGCGACCTCCGCAGTCAGTGCGGCAGAGGCCAGGAGCGAAGCCTGCATACGCATATAGACATACTTATATTAGACTCCTGTGATATTGGTTGATCCACTGTTCGGCTTTTCTTTGTGAACATCGAACAGAGCATCAGGGGCTACTGTCTATGCGGTAATATTTCTCCTATAAACTTACCTCAAAGCCTGTTAGAAGGCTAGCACAGGCTTCAGTCAGTCCGCTCTTGGCAGACTGAACCTTCTGGACCACCGCACTCATAATAGTGCGGTGCTCTTCGTCGATGGAAGCGCTGCGAAGCGCTCCCAGGAGACTGTCCGGTGCCTCTGGATGGACAAAGGTCACCGGCACAGGCGTCTTGCCCCTTTTAGAAGGAGGCCACCTGCCCGAGTCCGGAACCACTGGGGGTTCTGGTGCGGTGTTCGGCTGAGGGCCGAACTCGGAGCCCTCGGGAGCCTTGCTCCCTCTGCTCCCGGAGTCTGGAAGGTCGCCTTGAGGTGCCTCCGGCACTGTCTCCCCTCGACCCGGTGCCTCTTGAGACAATACCTCGGCGTTGTCCGTAGGCCAGGGGGAGGTGGTGGTCGGAAGTGGATCGCTATCCATATCCGACGAGCCCAGGGAGCCGTCTGACGATACGTCGATACGGGCTCGTGGCGGTCTGCATAATCATAATTCGGCGTTAGAAGAAACAGTGTGACAAATGAATTCTATGAGTTACTCTGGCATCCGAATACTTACGACTTTACCAGGGGCTTGGCCCTGAGCAGCCACTCGTCTTAACCTTCCGCGGCGGTGGTAGAGTAGTCCGGAAGGAGAGTCGTTCCCTTCTTGGACCCTTCGGCCCCCCGGTTGGGGAGGCCTTCCTTTTCTTGTCTCCCCCGACTGGAGGGGGAGTATCTTCATCCTCCTCCTCATCTGCGGGGGAGGAGTGCGTCGCGCGTCCGATAACACCTGGCGTCGGGAACTCTTTCGGGTTCCCTTGGCCTTCTTGGTCTTCTCCGGCACCTTGTAAGGAGCCGGAGTCAGCATCTTCGTCAGAAGAGCGTCCGCAGTGTCTTTGGGCAGGGGCACCAGATAGTTAATCTGCCCCGACGTGTCCACCCAGTCCACTCAAAGGCATGGAGCTCAGACTCCGCACATGATTAAGCTAGGGAAAATAAATATCCTACCGGATGTATAGAACTCACCGAATGCGCTCGACGCTTCGCGCTTAGCCCGCGGTCCTCGGTGAGAGAGGGAGGGACCTCGGCGCCCTTCAACAGCACCCTCCAGACGTCCTGATGCATCGCTTCGATGAGCTCGCTCAGAGTCTGGTGCTGGGCCGGGTCGAACTCCCACAAGTTGAAATCCCGTTGTTGGCACGGGAGGATCCGGCGGATGAGCATGACCTGGACTATGTTGACAAGCTTGAGCTTCTTGCCTGCCATATTCTGGATACTCATGGGCCAGTTCGGACAGCTGCCGCATACAAGGAAGAATCCACAAGACTTGGCGATCAAGACAAGGACTTCTCCCCACCGGCGTATTCGGCTAGGACTTGTTATCATAGGCCTCTGGTACATTATATAAACCGAGGCCAGGCTGGTCGATAAAATATATACAACAATCATACCATAGGCTAGCTTCTAGGGTTTTAGCCTCTATGATCTCGTGGTAGATCAACTCTTGTAATACTCATATCATCAATATCAATCAAGCAGGACGTAGAGTATTACCTCCATCAAGACGGCCCGAACCTGGGTAAACATCGTGTCCCCTGCCTCCTATTACCATCGATCCTAGACGCACAGTTCGGGACCCCCTACCCGAGATCCGTCGGTTTTGACACCGACATTGGTGCTTTTATTGAGAGTTCCACTATGTGACCGGCAAAAGGATCAATGGCTCGCCCGCAGGTCAACTGCGACGCCGGCATCTTCGGCGCCGGCTCGACTGGTCACCTTGGCTCGACCGAGGACCGTGTTCCATCTCCGATCGTCATGTTCGGACGGGGGCCTTCTTCAACATCAACTCCGATCTCTATCATGATCATAGAGGAGTCATCCATGGAGCTCGAGGGCTCAACGTCAACATTGCCCTCGGGCGGCCGTGCTGTTTTCATGGACAGCGAAGTTGTATTCGCCATCACCACCTCCTCTAGCGTCGGTTTGACGATTGCTTCAGTGGAATAGTGCGGAATTACTTCTACAACAGCCATGCAAAATTTCGTCGAGTTCCGATGGAGGAATCTCCGACAATCTACGATATACCGGAGCCCTGTCAAATCTGGATGGGAATCTAGATGAGTTTAGGGCGTGGTCTCCAGAGCCCAGCTCGGAGGTCCTTTGGAAGATCCAACTGTTCATATACTGCAGAATTCCCATATCTACCACCCCTCCAAATTTCAGCTCGATCCGACGGTTCAAACTCCGGGAACCTTCCGATGAGTGGACCAATTTTCGGATCTGTTTTCTGCGCGAATACGGATCAGACCCGAATTCATGTTTCTTTAGGAACGTGATATTTGACAACCTTTTTAAAAGGAATTTTCTTCTAAGGTATTATGCGTCGTTTTTAAACATGTGCCCATAAAATTTTAAGCCTCCTCTGAGGTCGTCTTCATCATCATGCTAGTGTCAAACCAGTCCGGCAATATTGCTCCAAGGCCGCCGACCTGCGCTAGACACGTCATCACTTTGTTGAGTCGAGCTCAACTTCTTCGGATCATCATCTCGGTAAGCCGAACAAGAGTCCGGCATCGCGAAGGATAAATCATCACCAAAATCGCCGCCCCACGGATTACACAGAGCGGGCATACCGGCATCACTGCACGGTCACTTCATCAAGCCGGCATTGACCATGTCACGACCTGCATCGGCAGGGACGCACTGTTGCTTCTTCAAGCTGGTGTCCATCACGCCGACCTACTTTGACTCATCGGCTGACATCGAGGCTTCGACATCTCGGCTGGACCGGGGGCTTCATCATCTCTTCATCAACCTTCTCCGGTGACTTTGGCGTCATCAGCCGACCAGCTTCGTCACGATTAGCTGGACCGAGGGCTTTGCCTCGGCAAGCCATCCTTTGCCAGCATTGCCATGCCGTCGTTTTATCGCCCATCCATCAATGGGTGTGCGGATCGAGTCTCAATTTTGGGAATCACCTTCCTTCGGATTGCTACAACAAGTAAACTAGGTGCTATTAATCCTAGTATTTTTTGTTTGTTTGGGTTCATTTTTCCCAAGGAATTATTACTCTGGTTTGTCCATCATATGTACACAGGTCTATCAAATGGTGACCACATTAACGACGATCGCATGGTGGTTGGGTCAGTCTCCGTACATAGTCCGGTGAACACCGCATACGGAACTCGGACCGACTTGTGAATTCAGGCTTTGCCACGCCTTTACCGCATCACGCCGACGCCCTGCATCGACATTAACTTTGGCGCCAGGCCATATTTCTTTTATTACTCACTTTTCATAAATTATTTATTATGAAATGATTTTTTTAATTATTATTATTACTATTATCCCCGGTTTGCACTATTTTTTGTGCACAGGAAAATGATCCAGATTGGGCAGTATCGTCAACTCGGCGTACTGACATACCACGTCACCTCGGCTGGACGGGGGGCTTCGTCAACACTTCATTACCCCATGCGAGGGACTTCGGCATCACTCTGCCAGCCTGCATTGACCGTGCTATGTCACCACTTCGGAGTGCCGAGCTCTTTGCTCCGCCACCTCGGGACCGGCTTGGGGGATGGAACCTTGTCCCGCATCAAGCTCGGACTGCGTCATTAATACCGAACACATTACCCAGCTAAGTTGCCTTCATGCTCGAAGTTTTAAATTTTTTAACTTGTGTTTGGTTTGACCAAGCATTATACTTTTTTGGAAAAAAGTTGCTTGTAAAAAATTTCCTTGTCCAAACTTTGTGTGTGACGCACAAATTCAGATACCTAGTTTACTTGGGGGCTTCCTTTATGAAGTTTTTCCTCTTGCATATGATTATACTTGTACAGCTTCATTCCTTGTTCGTGTATTACGCCACAATATGCACCATATTGACTTAAGCGATTTGCAAGCTGGGTTGCCTGGCTCCTGTGCTTACCCATACGTTCCCGATTGTTTGGCTAGGGAGTAAAGGGAGCACCTCTGCGATTGTCATGACCGGGTCCTTCGAGCTCTGACCTCAGACTGGGTGAAGCCGAAAGCCAGCGCTCTTATTGTTTTCAATCATGGTCGGCACACAACGGAACTCATGAGTACAAAAAATCTATTGCACAAGTCTCATAGTAATAATGAGCACCGAAGAAAGGTATCGGTGGGGGTACTATTTTCTTCGAAGGTGCTTCTTATACTTCTTCTGTAATATAGCATAAGTTCCCTGAATGCGCTTTGTCTGTTACAGCCTTATGGCCCGGTTGCCTGGTTATCGGAAACACTGTCGATATTCTCGATAGGTGGAGTACATAAAACTTTTCGGTCCTTGACCAAAGAGGGAGAAGCCGACGGTCGGTTAAGACGCGTTTAAAGTTCGGGTGAACAAAGATATGATATTAGTACTTCGGTACATACAATCATTATACACAAAATTCTTTTACCCAAGTCACTTGGGGGGCTCTTAAATTTTATGAGCCATTATATAATAAGTGTTCTTCTTCTTAGTTGTTGCAAATTTCTATTACTATTATTATTCATCACTCCTTTTTTTCAACACGAGTGTGTGGTCACTAGCCGGGGAGCCTAATTTCTCTCTCAAAGCCGCTAGAGTTTAGTTTGCTAAACTGGCCTAATGAGAAGTACTCCGCCTTCAAGATAGGAGGTTGAAACCGTAGGCTGACCCGCTTGAAGTCTTGAGATAGGATGACAGAAGCACTCTTTTTTTTCTAAGACCAATTTTCGGATTAGCACCGAACACTTGATCTTGTTTGGACGTCAAGTTTTTACTGACGTTTTTTTATTTTCCAAGCATTATGGCACTTTCAAACTATTTGTGTGTTTTCAGCACAAGTCTCACAGTGCAACGCCGGACACCTTTAGAGATTCGGCAAAAACATTCTCGGATATTGCTACATATGCATCAGTTTCGAATTGTGTCTTCGGTCAATAGTTGGGTTTCCCGGCTCCTGCGCATGCCTCCTACGTTCAGCTTTGTTCGGCTAGGTGTGCAAAGGGAGAACCACTGTGATTGTGCTTCCAGCTCACATGGTTAAGCACCTGAGTGGAGAAAGCCGATAACTGACTATCACAATAAGCGTAAACTGGTCAGCAATCCGATGACTGTGTTAAATGATGGGCCATTCATAACATTGGCCGAAGTGTTTATGGCTTGACCTCTACTGTCACCGAACACTACCGGGGGCTATTAACTGGCCTCCCAAACTAAATCCTCGATATTTACTCTTCCATTAGAGCTGAGGTTTCATGATCATGCTTAGCATGACAATCCAAAGAAAGGAACCGATAGCAGGACTATTTTCTTTGGAAGACATTTCTTATGTTAAACAGTTATATAACATATCTCTCTACGTACCTTTTTTTATAAAACCGTATGGCCAGATTGCCTTGTTTGTCGTAAATCTTTGCCCTCATAAAGGCTTTATAAAGTAGGACAAACACTCCTCGGCTACTGGCCGAGGAGGTGGAAGCCGATGGTCGGTCAACAAAGTTTTGTACAATGCGGATCCAAGCATTAATGACGTAAAGTACTTGGATACATAGAGTCATTACACATAATTTGTGATTTTACTATGGATATCGATCCTTAATTTGGCCACCCGTGCCCGCATTAAGGCTCGGGGCTACTGGGCTTCGGGCTTATTATTTACAAATATTAAAGGGGCACATCGATCCCCTGATCTGGTGTTGCCACCCGACCAGTGTCTCAGGGGCTACTGCATTGCCTGTCCAATGCAGAAAATTTTAAGTGTAATACAGTTTCCGAGGAGATTTTCATCCTCAAGTTGGTCGGCCGCACCCAACCTGAGTCTTGAGGGCTGCGCACGCCGCTTTTTGTGTCCCGAAGTATTCTGCCAAGCTAGGACTTGATCCTCAGGATGATTTTGCAAATCAACTTGAGTCTCAGCGGCTATTGGGATCAGCGGTCTTACGTCATCCTTCAGGTGCATCTCGGGTTTTAAACCGATACACACCTTGAGGGCTACTGGCTATATATCTCGGCAGAGAATAAATTGCACCAATCAAAAATATTGACAAAAAATCGGCCCACAGTCGGGGTGGTGCACTACCTCGGAAGCAATCTGGCATAAAGCTCGGGCGCTAGTGGCTGGTTCCATAGAGGGCATTTCTGGCATTAAGCTCGGCTAAACTCCAACTTTTTTGAACCAAGGTGATATGACACCTCGGATATAGTCCGGCGTTGGAGCCCGGATACAGTCCGGCGTTGGAGTTTGGACATAGTCCGGCGTTGGAGCTCGGATACATTCTGGCGTTGGAGCTCGGAAAGCGGTCCGGCGTTGGTGCTCGGCTGCAAAAGATACCTCGAATGCAGTCCGGCGTTGGAGCTCGGATGTTAGAGGACACTGCCTCCCGGGAACAACTTCAAACCCGAGGTGTGGCATAAAAATAACAAGGCATTGATAAAGGCCGGAAACTTAAAGGGGCTCCTCGGATACCCGACGTGTAAACTCGTCGAATGCATTTCGGCGATCGTCAAGATCGAAGATGAGAAGATTTGTTGAACCAGTTTTCAAGACCAACAACCGAAGATGAAGAACAGTCCAAAGAGTCGAGGAGCGTCCCTAACTTGAAGACCGGTTCAGGGGGCTACTGACGGTGTCCTGGACTAGGCGGTACTCACCACGTCATCTCCCGATCTGTTAGATTGGGTCGAGGACCCCCATGGCTGTATACTCACGGGCCAGTTCAGACAGCTGCCGCATACAAGGAAGATTCCACAATACTTGGCGATCAAGAGAAGGACTTCTCCCCACCGGCGTATTCGGCTAGGAATCTTGTTATCCTAGGCCTCTAGTGCATTATATAAACCGAGGCCAGGTTAGTCGATAAAATATATACAACAATCATACCATAGGCTAGCTTCTAGGGTTTTAGCCTCTACGATCTCATGGTAGATCAACTCTTGTAATACTCATATCATCAATATCAATCAAGTAGGACGTAGGGTATTACCTCCATCAAGAGGGCCCGTACCTGGGTAAACATCGTGTCCCCTGCCTCCTGTTACCATCGATCCTAGACGCACAGTTTGGGACCCCCTACCCGAGATCCGCCGGTTTTGATGCCGACACCCATTGTTGGCACGGGAGGATCCGGCGAATGAGCATGACTTGGACTATGTTGACAAGCTTGAGCTTCTTGCCTACCATATTCCGGATACATTTCTGGAGTCCGTCCAGCTCCACCGATGGACCCCAAGATAGGCCCTTCTCTTTCCAAGAGGTGAGCCGCGTGGGGATTCTGGATCGAAACTTGGGGGCATCCGCCCATTTGGCGTCGCGCGGCTCGGTTATGTAGAACCATGCCGACTGCCACCCCTCTATGGTCTCCACGATGGAGCCTTCAAGCCATATAACGTTGGGCATCTTGCCCACCATGGCTCCGCCGCATTCTTCTTGTTGGCCGCCCTCCACCTTCGGCTTGATATTGGAGGTCTTTAACCACATGCCGAAGTGGGGCCGGATGTGGAGGAAAGCCGCACACACGACGATGAACGCTGAAATGTTGAGGACGAAGTTCGGGGCTAGATGATGGAAGTTAAGCCCGTAGTAGAACATGAGACCACAGACGAATGGATGGAGGGGAAACCCCAGTCCGCGGAGGAAGTGGTGGAGGAAGACTACCCTTTTGTGAGGTTCAGGGGTAGGAACGATCTGCCCCGCAGAGGGTAGCCGATGCACGATATTCGCGGCCAAGTATCCGGCTCCGCGCAGCTTCTTGATGTGTCCCTCCGTAACGGAGGAAGCCATCCATTTGCCTCCCGCTCCGGACATGATTGGAGAAGGTTGAGGGGAAGGATGTGGGCTTGGGCGTTGGAGCTCGAGTGCGCAAGAATGAATGAGCAAGGAGGAAGAAGGCGTGGGTAGAAAAAGGTTAAACCTTGTCCCTTTATAAGGGCGGCCGAAGCTATGCGCCCCCACCAGCCTGGTAAAACTCGCTTATCCCCCAAGCGCCGTAATCGATGGCGTAGTTGGGTTACTCATGCCCGTATTGATGAGAATCCCATAATAAGGGGGACACGATCTCTGCTTTGACAAGACGTGTCAAAAAACTGCCTTGCGTTATGTGCTGGGCTAGTTAAAGGAAACGGTTCGAATAATCACCAGGCCATGGCATAATGTCATGTTGCCCACACATGTTAGCAGATTGGATTTGTGGAAATATTATTCTCTCTACGGTGGTATGTGGAACTTATTTTGCACGGTCGGACACTATCTTTGTATTCAAATTCTTCCGTGGTGTATTCGGAGGAGGAACCCACCTTGCAATGCCGAAGACAATACTGCACACCGGACTCGTCGTCATTGAAGCCTAGTTGAGGGGCTACTGAGGGAGTCCTGGATTAGGGGGTATCCGGACAGCCGGATTATATCCTTTGGCCGTACTGTTGGACTATGAAGATACAAGATTGAAGACTTCGTGTCGTGTCCGGATGGGACTCTACTTGGCGTGGAAGGCAAGCTAGGCAATACGGATATGTATATCTCCTCCTTTGTAACCGACCTTATGTAACCCTAGACCCCTCCGGTGTCTATATAAACTGGAGGGTTTTAGTCCGTAGGACAACATACAATCATACCATAGGCTAGCGTCTAGGGTTTAGCCTCTCCGATCTCGTGGTAGATCAACTCTTGTAATACTCATATCATCAATAATAAATCAAGCAGGACGTAGGGTTTTACCTCCATGAAGAGGGACGGAACCTGGGTAAAACATCATGTACCCTGCTTCCTGTTACCATCCGCCTTAGATGCACAGTTCGGGACCCCCTACCCGAGATCCGCCGGTTTTGACACCGACACCGAGGGAGAGTTTCGTCAACACGACGGCGTGGTGACGGTGATGATGAAGTTAATGGCGCAGGGCTTTGCCTAAGCACTACGACAATATGACCAAGGTGGAAAATTGTGGAGGGGTGCACCAGACATGGTTAAAGATCAAATTGTGTGTCTATGAGGTGCCCTCCTCTCCCGTGTATAAAGGAGGGGAGGAGGAGGAGGGCCGGCCACAAGGGGCACGCCCAAAGGGGGATTCCTACTCCTAGTAAGAGTAGGTTTCCCCCTTTCCTAGTCCAAGTAGGAGAAGAAGGAAGGAGAGGAGAGGGAGAAGGAAATAGGCACTACTAGGAAAAGGGCTATAGATGATATGGCCACTAATGGTGCACCAGACATGTGGTGCGCCATTAGTATATACTAATGGCGCACCATGTCTAGGTGCGCCATTAGTGTCCAAATACTAATGGCGCACCACATCCATGGTGTGCCATTAGTAATAAACTTTTTTTCATTTTTTTTCAAAACTAGTAATGGCGCACCAGTGAATAGTGCGCCATTACTAGTTAAACTAGTAATGGCGCACCACATCCACGGTGCGCCACTAGTAAAAAATTTCAATTTTTTTTCAATTTTTTTTATTTATTTTTTCAAAACTAGTAATGGCGCACCAGTGGACAGTGCGCCATTACTAGTTAGAACTAGTAATGGCGCACCAGTGGACAGTGCGCCATTACTAGTTAGAACTAGTAATGGCGCACTATCAACTGGTGCGCCATTACTATGTTTTCTTCAAAAAAAATTCAGAATTTGTTTTTTTTTTCAAAACTAGTAATGGCGCACCGTGGGTGTGGTGCGCCATTACTAACTTGGCCCAAAACTTCCACCGAATGCACCCCCTCCTGTGGACCGCCTTTTCAGTTTAAAAAAATAAAAGAAATTGATGGAAATGTCAAAAAAATAAAAGAAAATAAGTTTCCCATGTGATATGTGGTCTAGTTGTTGGGAAAATTTACAAATATGAATTTCTTCTTTATTTGCAAAATCTCTCTGGAATTTATAAAATGGTCATAACTTTTGCATACGAACTCGGATTAAAAAGTTATCTAGATGAAAAATCCCCAAAAACCTAACAGAAAAAAAGTTACGCGGCTTTTAAGATCTGGGGGCAAAAAAATTCAAAAAATTTCAAACTTACTAGTGGGGCACCGTATGCTAGGTGCACCACTAATAACAGAAAAAAATTGGTTTCAAAAAAAAATTGAATTGTTTTTCAAAATATGATACGTAATATGACCGGGAAGTTTGAAATGTTTTTTCAAAATTTCATCATACTCATGAACTAAGTCCTAGACATCAGCAAGGTTTAATAGGATTGATATGATAGATGTATCAACAAGTGCCTGTGAAGTAAGGTGGTGTTGGGGATGGATAGAACTACGAAGTTAAGCATGCTCGGGCTGGAGTAGTGTGAGGATGGGTGACCTTTCGGGACGTTTGACCACAGAGTGCGATTTGACCTGAGATTAAGCATATTGACCCGAGATTAAGCCATAGTGACCCGAAATTAAAGAAAAATAAATAAAAAATTTGAATTTTTTTAAAAAAAATTGAAAAAAATTGCTACTAATGGCGCACTCGTGCGTGGTGCGCCATTAGTATACCAGATACTAATGGCACAAATCTAATGGTGTGGTGCTAGTGGCGCACCTGTAGTGCGCCATTAGTAGCGAAAACAGGTGCGCCACTAGCAGCCCTTTTTCTAGTAGTGAGAGGGGGTGCCACCCCTCCCTAGTCCAATTCGGACCAGCCCATGGGGGGCACGGCCTCCCCTTGTGGCCCAATACTTCCCCCGGCAAATTCACCTAACTCTCCAGTGCTCCAAAAAATTCCAGAACCACTCAGAACCTTTGTGATGTCTAAATACAGCCTTCCAATATATCGATCTTTATGTCTTGACCATTTCGAGACTCCTCATCATGTCCGTGATCTCATCTGGGACTCCGAACAAACTTCGGTCATCAAATCACATAACTCATAATACAAATTGTCGTCGAACGTTAAGCGTGCGGACCCTACGGGTTTGAGAACTCTGTAGACATGACCGAGACACATCTCCGGTCAATAACCAATAGCGGAACCTGGATGCTCATATTGGCTCCTACATGTTCTACGAAGATCTTTATCGGTCAAACCGCACAACAATATTCTTTGTTCCCTTTGTCATCGGTATGTTACTTTCCCGAGATTCGATCATCGGTATCATCATACCTAGTTCAATCTCGTTACCGGCAAGTCTCTTTACTCGTTCCATAATGCATCATCCTGCAACTAAATCATTAGTGACATTGCTTGCAAGGCTTATAGTGATGTGCATTACCGAGAGGGCCCAGAGATACCTCTCTGACAATTGGAGTAAAAATCCTAATCTTGATCTATCCCAACTCAACAAACACCATCGGAGACACCTGTACAACATCTTTATAATCACCCAATTATGTTGTGACGTTTGATAGCACACTAAGTGTTCCTCCGGTATTCAGGAGTTGCATAATCTCATAGTCATAGGAACATGTATAAGTCATGAAGAAAGCAATAGCAATTAACGCAACGATCATAGTGCTAAGCTAAAGAATTGGTCTTGTCCATCACATCATTATCTAATGATGTGATCCCATTCATCCAATGCCAATACATGTCTATTGAGGGAGTCCTGGACTAAGGGGTCCTCAGGCGTCCGGCCTGTTAGCCATGGGCCGGACTGATGGGCTGTGAAGATAAGAAGACCGAAGATTGCACCGTGTCCGGATAGGCCTCTCCTTGGCGTGGAAGGCAAGCTTGGCGACCGGATATGTAGATTCCTTTCTTTGTAGCCGACCTTGTGTAACCCTAGATCCTCCCGTTGTCTATATAAACCGGAGGACTTAGTCCGAAGAGGGGATATTCATTACCATAGTCATATAGGCTAGACTTCTAGGGTTTAGCCATTATGATCTCGAAGTAGATCAACTCTCGTAATACTCGTATTTATCAATATCAATCAAGCAGGATGTAGGGTATTACCTCCATAGAGAGGGCCCGAACCTAGGTAAACATCGTGTCCCCTGTCTCCTATTACCATCGACCTTAGAGGCATAGTTCGGGACCCCCTACCCGAGATCCGCCGGTTTTGACACCGACATTGGTGCTTTCATTGAGAGTTCCACTGTGCCATCGACAAAACGTTTGATGGAACCTTCAATCGTTGATAGTGACGTTGTCCAAGGAGAAACCTTCCTCCCCGGACAGATCTTCGTGTTCGGCGGCTTCACACTGCGGGCTAACTCGTTTGGCCACCTGGAGCAGATTGATAGCTACGCCCCTGGCCATCAGGTCAAATTTGGGAGTTTGAACTACGTTGCGGACATCGGTGGAGATATGATCTTTACTGGATTCGAGACCTTGGTGATCGCTCCTTGTCACCTCAATGAACATGACCAAAATCTCTCATCGGACCATATCTAGGAGATAGCTCCTGTAACTTCTCTGGCCTTAGATCCAGAGCATGTGGCACCATCTAAGGACTGGAGGTTCAAGCCCACCACAGAGGCCATAGATTCCCCGACGTTGGAGCCGCACATGGACATAAAATCACACAATATTCTTGTCACCAGATCCCCGGACTCATCTGCGGATGTAAGTTCCGAACCATGTGAGTCCACGGATGCCGAACTTGATCATTTATCGATCTTTGAGTTCAGCGCCGCGGACATCTTCCAGCACTCACCCTTGGGCGACGTGCTAAGCTCATTAAAGAACTTGTCCTTGGCGGGGGACTCACAGCCGAACTATGTACGGTTCGAACTAGAGGCTGATGATGGGGAATTTTGCTTCCCACTTCATAGCCACTATCGAGTATTTAACCTACATGCTTGACTATGGCTCCGAAGACATCGCTAGTATGGACGACGATGCCGACAAGGAGCAAGGCCAAAACCTGCCTTTCACTGGACGACAGACGACCACTTCCTTTTATGACATATACATGGTGGACACGCCTGAAAAAACTAACAACGATGGCAAAGAGGATCCAGTTGAGGGTAAACCTCCTGAGAAACAGCCCAAGCACCAGCTTCCTCGACGCTGCTCTAAGTCACATAATTCCAAAGACTGCAGTACGGGCACCGGAAAATATAATGCTTCAGACGATGCCAAAAATAATGAAGACCCCGTCAAGGTAACCTCCGAATAGGGGGAACGGGAAAATGGGCAAATTAGCCCTGATGAACAGGCCATACACGGAGACTCAGAGGACAGTAATTACCTTCTGCTCTCCGAGGAAGAGGAGAGCCTCGGCAACGAGGATTTCATCATGCCTGAGGAACCTCTCGAGCAAGAGCGCTTCAAACACCGGCTAATAGCCACTTTAAGGAGCCTGAGAAAGAAGCAGCTGCAGCTTCAAGCGGATCGAGAACTGCTCAATAATAGATGGACCGAAGTCCTGGCCGTCGAAGAATACAGCCTTAGTGGCCCAGCCAAAAGCTACCTGAAGCATCGATGGCTACCTCAGTGCGACGACAAGGCGCTGGAGCCCGTACCATCATCGCACAATGCGGCAAGTCGACCACAACTCGGTCCGGATAAAGCGGCAACTCAAGCCGAACACCAGACCGCCCCACCTCACCGTAAAGGCAAGAATAAAACAGCTCAGGGTTGTACATTCTACCTCCACTAGGACTGGGATAGTAGAGCAGGACACGCAAGATCGATCTATGAATCACGAGGACATGCCTCGACACACGACGACGGCTACGTATTCGGACGTGACAAACCTAGCCACGCCCGGGCCGAAAACCGCAAATGGACTCCATCGGAGGTACGTCGCAGTGTGGCCCAACATGGAGGCGCCGCACACCCTCTTTGCTTCACAGACGAAGTAATGGAGCATGAATTCCCAGAAGGGTTCAAACCCATGAATATTGAATCATACGACGGAACAACGGATCCCGCGGTATGGATCGAGGACTTCCTCCTCCATATCCACATGGCCCGCGGAGATGACCTTCATGCCATCAAATACCTACCACTAAAACTCAAAGGACCATCTCGGTACTGGTTAAACAGTCTGCCGGAAAATTCTATTGGCTGCTGGGAAGATTTGGAAGACGCCTTTCGCGACAACTTCCAAGGAACATATGTCCGGCCACCGGACGTCGATGACTTAAGTCACATTGTCCAGCATCCCGGAGAGTCAGCCAGGAAGCTCTGGACTACGTTCTTAGTTAAAAAGAACCAAATCATCGACTGTCCGGACGCGGAAGCCCTTGCGGCCTTCAAACACAGCGTCCGGGATGAATGGCTTGCACGCCACCTCGGTCAAGAAGGACCTAGATCCATGACAGCCCTTATCGCTCTAATGACTCGCTTTTGCACGGGAGAAGACAGCTGGCTCGCTCATAGAAACAACAGCGCCAGCGACTTGGGCACTTCTGAAATACGAGACGGCAATGGCAAGCCACAACGAAGAAAACACAACAGTCGCAATGATAATGAAAGATCATGCGACACAGCGGTCATCGCCGGATTCAGCAATCCCAAACCCGGTCAATGGAAAAAGCCATTCAAGGCGAACCGAGACGGACCATCCAACCTAGACAGGATATTGGACCGACCCTGCCAGATTCACGGTCATCCCGATAAACCAGCTAATCATACCAACAGAAGTTGTTGGGTTTTCAAGCAGGCCGGCAAGCTCAACACCGAACACAAGGGGAGGAGGCCGCCAGGCGATAGGGACGATGGAGAGTTCCCTAACCAAATACCGGAGGTCAGAAGCAATTTCCCCTCGAGGATCGATCAACCCAGAGCAGAAATAGCAGTTCGGCTTCCGTCGCCCACCTCATATACCCGCTCAATCTGTACCATGCATACATAACTACACACTTAAGATGCCATGGGCATCGGCGGAAGCACAATACGGACAAGCCTGCAAGCACTCCCGTTACATTTATATCTACTTTCCTTTTTCTTTCTTCATTATCTCTTAAAAACAGGTGGCGCAAAGGAGGAACATCTAAAACCGACTCCCACGGAGTTCGGATCCGTACACTCACCTACAGGGCTATTTCCGTCAAGGAGTCCCTTCACCGAGGACAGGCGGCGCAGACGTGCGACAGGAAGTCCAAATTACTTTTTGTAGACCGCACTCTCTATTTCGAGCCTGTAAAGTGCCTTTTTCCTCCGCCTTCGACCCCGGGCATATCAAATAGTCGGGGTTGCGGCTTTGTTATCTATATACACAATTGGCACATCACTCTGATCCCAGTAAAGATAATCCATTCTTTTCTAAAGGACCGAGTTTTGCCCCTACGGTTGTTTCAAACATACACCTCAGCATAACTTGCCAGGGGCTCGGTATGGGAACAAGCGAGTTGCCGACAAGTCCGAACAGCTCTATAGCGTACTTCAGCGTCATGAGTTTGGCCTTATATGCATCAGCTCTGAATCATGTCTTGGGTCAATAGTTGGCTTCCCGGCTCCTGTGCTTGCTATCCTAAGTTCTGCTCTATCGGCTAGGGTAGTAAAGGGAGAACTACTGCGTCTGTGCTTCCGGTTCACCTGGTTAAGCACCTCAGTAGAGAAAGCCGAAAACTGACTGTCATGATGCGGTGAGAGCTGGTCAACCACTCGATGACTTATCAGAATCTTTAGCGATTCCTCCATGTCACACGAAGGACCTCTTTCCAGTTAAATATGTAAACGCATCATATGAATAAGCCGCATACATACCAGGAGCTACGTCATAGACCCACCATAAAACTCCTATGGCTAAGTGAAAGTGTTAACGCCCTATAGTCTGGTTGCCTGGTTCGCCACAATGACACCTCCTTCACAGACCAAGATGTTGGGTCAAGAGTGATCAGATGCTTTTTCGAGCACCCCCGTACTTCCTACGAGGGGGCTGAAGTTGACGACTGGAAAACTTTCAGATCATATACAAACGGCCGCATAGGAGGAACAAAAAGCCTTTAGGAAAAATCAAAATATAGACTGATTATAACAATTGTCTTTTACAATTCATAAAGAATTCACTCGAAAATTATGCCTTTCGAACATTGACCCTCTATCAAGTGGGAAGCCTCTAAGACGTCCTCAAAGTAATTCTCTGGTGCGTGATGGTCCTTGCCCTTGGGTGGACGATGCGCTGCAACATCGACGGCCTTCATCTTCCCCCAGTATGTCTTGACTCGGGCAAAGGCCATCCGTGCACCTTCAATGCACGCCGACCGCTTCGCAGCGTCGATACGTGGCACCACATCAGCAAGTTGCCGCACCAAGCCAAAATAGCTATTCGGAATCGGCTCAGTCGGCCACAACTGAAGTATGACGTTCTTCATGGTAGCACCGAATATCCAGTGAAGCTCGGCCCATTGGGAGATCTGTTCATTCAGTAGCAGAGGGCGTTTTGATACGCTGAACTGTGACCAAAAAAGATTCTTCCTTGCATACCCCTCTTGCGCTTGGTAAAACTAAGCCGCATCAGAGGAACTCTTCGGCAGGTCCGAAAACACGTTTGGAAAACTCCACACTTGGTTACGCTAAGCATAATTTGGATCGCCGAACTTAGATCGTAATAAAAAGGACTTACTAGCCGCAATCTCCCCAGCTTGCCGGATCTTCTCACGGGCTGCTCTGGATTCAGACCGCGCTTCTCTCGCCTCTCATAAGGCCTTGTAATGTTCAACCATTTTGGCTTCATTTTCCTTCTCAAGAAGTTCACAGCGGCTAGCAGCATTTGTTAGTTTGAGCGCCATCGTGGATATCTTCTCCTCGTCTTGGCGCCGAGCAGGTTGTTCGGCTTTTAACTCAACTGATGCATTTTTGGCAGCCGCATTACTAAAACGGGCCTGCTCCTTGGCCCAGGCCAGCTCCGCCTGAAGAATTTCAACGGCGGCAGCACCATCTGCAGCCATGCATATTCCAGTATATAACTTTCAGCGTCGTGCTTCTATAACAAAAATGTATGTGCAGGGACTGCCTCGAATACATACCTTGCGCCTTGTCAAGACGCATATTGATTAACGCAATGTCATCCCCGACCACATCAAGCTTCCGCTGCAGCTTGGCAATATCCGTAGTCTGGGAAGTAGCCAGGGGGGAGGCAGCCTGTGTTCAAGTTAATCATATTAGTCCTTATAATCCTCTGTTCGCCTCCCATGGTAAGCCAACCCGAGTCTTAGGGGCTACTACCTATAAACAGGTGCATCTCTTCGAATAAAATATAGTTGAAAACATTACATCACAAACCTTGAAGCCTGTTAGCAGGCCCACGAAGGCCTCATTCAATCCTCTTTTCGCGGACAGGACCTTCTAGACAACCATGCCCATCAAGGTATGATGTTCCTCTGAGACGGACGCCTGCCGGAGCATGTTCGTCAATATATCTGGTGCCTCTGGGTCTCCGGAGGCTGCTGTAGGAGTACGGCCTCCCTTTGAAGGGATCCGTTTATACGTATCTGGCTGTAGACCGGACTGTTCAGGGCCTTCATTGTTGGTCCCTGGACCCTGGGCTACCGATGTATCACCTTCGTGTAGTATCTTCGTCGTCCCACTCACCACCTATTGATTAGGGGAGACCCTCTGTGACGACACCTCGAGGTCATCCGCCCTGTTGGGTGAAGAGACCGGTGGAGGCATCTCGCTTTCCATCATCTCCGGGAGAAGATCCCCTGAGGGAGAGGATTGTTGACTGCATGCCGAACTACAAAAAACATATATTCTAGACATTACAGAAAGGAACGGGACGTGTTTAAAACACTCTGGTTCACTTACGGTTCGGCCGGAAGCTTATCCTCATCACGGGACTGCGCGACGACGTCATCCTCCATGTCCGGGCGACCAGTCAGAGGCATCTTGCCTCGCTTAGGAGCCCTTTCCTACCAATCTTCGGAGGCGGCCCTCTTCTTTCCATGGGGGGAAGAGACGTTGACTTCCCCTTCATTTTCGTCTTCGGACGAGGGAATCTTGATTCCTCCGGACACACTGTTTGATACTCCTTCAGGATGGAGGCCATCTTTGGTCCTCTCCGCCTTGCCCTCCTTCACAGGCATCTGGAATGGTGCCGGGGCCAGCATCCTTGTTAATACAGGATCCACTGAACCTTCGGGAAGGGGGGCCGAACACCTAATCAGCTCCGCTTTCTTTATCCAGCCCTGGAAGGAGATAGTTTGCTCAGTAATGTATTGCGGCATACTTAAAAACAAAGTGTTCGTAAGCACGATGCTTACCGAGGTATCCGGATGGTTGCAGTCGAGGCCTATGTCCTCAGTGGTGGCCGGCCAATGTTTTCGTTTCCCGAAAAACAACTTCCACATCCCTTTGTGCGTAATGCCGAAGAAGTGTTGGAGGGTTCATGGTCCTTCTGGATTAAACTCCCACATGCGGAGAGGCTATGCTGGCACGGCAGGATTCAGCGAATCAACATTACTTGAATCACGTTGACAAGATCAATGTCCCTCTCGAGGAGGGTTCTTATGCGGCTTTGTAGAGTCCGCACTTGATCAACTGATCCCCAATCCAGTCCCTTGTTGGCCCATGATGCAAGCTGTAATGGTGGGCCAGGATGGAATGTGGGTGTAGCCACCCACTTGGTGCTGCGGGCCTCCGTTATGTAAAACTACTCTCGCTGCCATTGATTGGAAGTTTCGGTAAAAGAGCCTTTTGGCGAAGGTGTGTTGGTGAGCTGGCTGACTATAGCACCGCCGCACTCCACCTGTTCCTCGTCGACTACCTTTGGTTTCACACTGAAGGTCTTGAGCCATAAGCCGAAGTGTGGGGGCATTTGGAGGAAGGCCTCGGACGTAATGATAAACACCGAGACGTGGAGGAAAGACTCTGGGGCTAGACCATGAAAATCTAGTCCGTAATAAAACATTAGCCCCCGGACGAAGGGGTGAAGAGCGAACCCTAGCCCTCGGAGGAAGTGGGAGATGAATACAACCCTCTCGCCAGATCTGGGGGTCGGAATAACCTGTCCTTGAGTAGGAAGCCTGTGGTGTATCTCCGCTGTCAAGTATCTGGCCGCCCGAAGCTTTGCAATATCCTCCTTTGTAACGGAGGAAGCTACCCATCGGCCTTGAGGGCTGGGTCCGGACATGATGGGGAGGCTTGAGGCAATGAAGTCGAACCTTGGGTGCTAGAACTCGAGGTTGGGAAGACTGAGGAGAAGTTTGGCACAAAAAAGACAGCCCTTGGTTTCTTTATAAAGGCAGCGGGTATTGAACGCCTCCTCCTAAGCCTAAGAACCTGCCTATTCCTAAGGAATCTTCCCCGCAGGACGGTTCGGTTACCCACGCTCATATTGATGAAAATCCCGCAATAAGGGGACACGATCTGTGCTTCGACAAGACATGCCAATAAAATCCACGCCCCGAAACGTGGAACGGCGGGACGGGAAACGGTTCGAAATAATGACCGGGAAAGCATGATGTCACATTACTAAAGTTGTCAGCAGATTGGATTCATGAAATACTATACTCCCTATGGCTGTGCGTTGCAGATCCGGACACGTTTGTTTTGTCCGAAGACTATCTTGGAGTTCGGAGAGAGGAACCCGCCTTGCAATGTCGAAGACAGATATACGAGTCCGATACCTTATCATTGAAGCCAGCTTCAGGGGCTACTGAGGGAGTCCTGGACTAAGGGCTCCTCGGGCATCCGACATGTTAGCCATGGGTTGGACTGATGGGCTGTGAAGATACGAAGACCGAAGACTGCACCTGTGTGCGGATGGGATTCTACTTGGCGTGGTAGGCAAGCTTGGCGACCGGATATGTAGATTCCTTTCTTTGTAACCGACCTTGTGTAACCCTAGACCCTCCCAGTGTCTATATAAACCGGAGGACTTAGTCCGAAGAGGGGATATTCATTACCATAGTCATATAGGCTAGACTTCTAGGGTTTAGCCATTACGATCTCGAGGTAGATCAACTCTTGTAATACTCGTATTTATCAATATCAATCAAGCAGGATGTAGGGTATTACCTCCATAGAGAGGGCCCGAACCTGGGTAAACATCGTGTCTCCTGTTACCATCGACCTTAGATGCACAGTTCGGGACCCCCTACCCGAGATCCGCCGGTTTTGACACTGACATCTATGGCTTGGAAACTTAACCATCTTCGATTAACGAGCTAGTCAAGTAGAGGCATACTAGGGACACTCTGTTTGTCGATGTATTCACACATGTACTAAGTTTTCGGTTAATACAATTGTAGCATGAATAATAAACATTTATCATGATATAAGGGAATATAAATAACAACTTTATTATTGCCTCTAGGGCATATTTCCTTCACCTTCGGCTTCACATTGAAGACCTTAAGCCATAAGCGGAAGTGGGGGGATGCGGAGGAGCGCCTCGCACACGACGATAAACATCAAGATGTGGAGGAAGGAATTTGGGGCTAGATTGTGGAAATCTAGCCCATAATAGAATGTGAGGTCGCGGAAAAAAGGGTGGAGAGGAAACCCTAGTCCGCTGAGGAAGTGGAGGATAAACACCACTCTCTCATCGGGCTCTGGAGGAGGGATGATCTGCCTTTTGGCAGGGAGTGTAGGTTTAGCATCTTTATTTTCCATAAGGTATTTAGTAGCAACATGGTCGATGTGAACAATCACTTTAGAATCAACAATGTAAGATCTTAATTTATCACAAGCAAACACAACTGCTAAAAATTATTTCTCGGTAGTAGCATAATTTCTTTGAGCACTGTCTAGAGTTTTACTAGCATAATGGATAAAGGTTAATTTCTTATCAGCTCTTTGTCCTATAATAGCCCCAACAGCATAATCACTAGCATCACACATTTGAAAGGAAGTTCCAATCAGGGGGTTGAACAATAGGTGCAGAATTTAAGGCTTTCTTAAGGGTTTCAAAGGCTTCTAGACAATCATCATCAGAAACAAATGGGACATCCTTGTAGAAATTACTAAGGGGCCTAGAAATTTTGGAGAAGTCTTTAATAAACCTCCTATAGAAACTAGCCTGACCGAGGGAACTTCTTATACCTTTAATATCTTTAGGACATCGCATTTTATAAATTGCATCAACTTCAGCTTTATCAACTTCAATACCCCGTTCAAAAAATTTATGCCCTAAGACAATACCTTCATTATTAACCATAAAGTGGTACTTCTCCCAATTCAAGACAAGATTAGTTTCTTCATATCTCTAAAAAACTTGACCAAGGTTGCTTAAGCAATCATCAAAAGAAGTTTTGTAATGGAAAAATCATCCATGGAAACCTCAACAATCTTTTCACAAGAGTCGGAGAATATGACAGTCATACATCTTTAAGAGGTAGTGAGTGCATTACATAAACCAAAAGGCATACGTCTATAAGCATAGGTTCCAAAAGGACAAGCGAAAGTAGTTTTCTCTTGATCGGCTTGTGATACAACTATTTGAGAGAAACCATAATACCCATCAAGGAAGCAAAAGTGTGTGTGCTTTGACAATATTTATAGCATTTGATCAATGAGAGGCAAGGGGTAATGATCTTTTCTAGTAGCTTTGTTTAATTTCCAAAAGTCAATTACCATCCTAAAGCCAGTCACAATTCTTTGTGGGATTAGTTCATTTTTATCATTAGGAAGAACTATAATGCCTCCTTTCTTAGGGACACAATGAACGGGACTTACCCATCTACTATCAGATATGGGATAGATTATACCTGCTTCTAGAAGCTTTAATATTTCAGTTCTAACCACTTGCTCATCTTAGGATTTAAACGTCGTTGATGATCGACAACTGTTTAGCATGAGGATCCATATTAATTTTATGCTGACATAGAGTGGGACTAATGCCCTTAAGATCATCAAGAGTATATCTAATAGTAGCACGGTGCTTCCTCAGAGTGTTTAGTAATCTCTTTTGTTCATGCTCTGAAAGGTTAGCACTAATAATAACAGGATATATCTTCTTTTCATCAAGATAAGCATATTTCAATGTATCAGGCAATTGTTTTAATTCAAACACAAGATCACCTTTAGGTGGAGGAGGACCTCCAAGAGTTTTAATTCAATCTTATGATGCGAATGTTAATACTCATGTTAAGACAAGTACCACTCACCTTCTTCAGAGGGTTCACAACGTCGAGGCCGATATCCTCCCTTTCGACTGGCCTGTCCTTCTATGGCATGAATAGCTGGGCCCACACATTCTTGTGTGTCATGCCGAAGAGGTGTTGCACAGTGGCTGGATCTTCGGGGTCGTACTCCCACATTGGCTTGGCCATCTCCTGATAGGGAGGAGTCGATGATGGAGCATGATCTAAATCTCGTCGACCAGCTTCGCACCAATCTCCATTACACTGACGACGTGCTTCTACAGTGCCTTCAAATCGTCAGCAGACCCCGAGTCTGGTCTCTTGTTGATCCATGAGGCCAGCCTGATAGGGGGTCCGGATTTGAATGCGGGAGCCACCGCCCAGCCGGCTCCCCGTGGCTCGGTGATATAAAACCATTCCTTTTGCCACATTCTGACGGAGTCTACGAAGTCGCCCTTCAGCCACTTGACCCGCGTCAGTTTGCTAATCATGGCCCCACCACAGTCCGCCTGTTCGCCGCCAACTACCTTGGGCTTGACTTTGAACACATTTAGCCACAGGCCAAAGTGTGGTTGGACTCGAAGGAAGGCCTCACAGAATATGATAAAGGACGAGATGTGGAGAAGGGGTTGGGGGCTAGATCATGAAAATCTAGCCCCTATAAGAACATCAACCCCCGCATAAAGGGGTGCAGGGGAAATCCAAGCCCCCTTAGGAAATGAGGGAGGAATACGACCCTTTCGCCCAGCTCAAGTATAGGGATAATCTATCCCTCTTCGGGGGGGCAATGGGCAATGTTGGCCGACAAATAACTGGCCTATTTCAGCTTCACGATGTCGCTATCGGTGATGGTGGAGGCCTCCCACTTCTCGTTGGCGCCGGATCCATCCATGGCTAGAGACAGAGTAGGATCTGCTTTGGAGGCAGGGAAAAGGGGCGCTGGAGCTCTGAGGATTTGCGTGAGCGGAAGGTGGAAGAAGGCGTGGGATGCTAACTATATTAGCTCCCCCTTTATAGGTTGTTGACAAGCCAGGGGTTTCCTCTTTCCACACCGTTGTCTCCTCCACTTCCCGATACACCAATGTTATGTGCGGGAAGGGGAATTGAAATCATTGATCATATCCCTTGAAAGGCGGGACGGGATATCCACCTCGAGGAGACGTGCCAAATGTGGCGTCAGCCTCGAGCCGCGCTTCGAGAAAGAGTAACTGCTCGATGTTATGGCCGGACGGGACTCTTCAAAAGAGAAAGAGTTGTCAGGCGAAGGCACTGTTTACACGCGAACGGTTTCTTGTTTTTGCCTTTCTTGCTAAGAAAAAAACTAATGTTTCAGATTCCGGACATCCCTTGGCTCCGAACATGTATGAAACAAATCAGAGAACTCGCCTCGCAAGACGAATATTATTAGGTGAAAAGATGCCGGACTCAAGCCTTGGCGTTGGAGGCAAGTTCGGGGGCTACCGAGAGAGTTATGGACTAAGGGACCCTCGGCATGTCGGCCCATCAGATATGGGCTGGACTGGTAAATCCATACAACGATGGGAGATCTGTGAAGCCGTGGTGTGCCCTCCAAGTCAAGAATAGGAAGGATCTCTTTATTCCTTATTGTAATCTATCTCCAGCAGCCCTAACCCTACCGGTGTCTATATAAACTGGGGTTGTAGTCTTTAGGACTAGAGCTATATTCATTACCTCGTCGCCTTAGGGTTTAGCTCATGCTGATCTCGAGATAGATCTACTCTGTAAACCATACTATACAACCAATATAATGAAGCAGGACGAAGGGTATTACCTCTTCTATAGGGCCTGAACCTTGGTAAACATTATGTTCATCGTCCCTTGTTCCCCATCGATCCCAGATCTGTAGCTTGGGACCCCTACCCCGAGGTTTGCCGGTTTTGACACCAATAGTTAGCACTAATAATAACAGGATATATCTTATTTTCATCAAGATAAGCATATTTTAATGTATCAGGCAATTGTTTTAATCCAAACACATGATCACTTTAGGTGGGGGAGGACCTCCAAGAGTTTCAATAGGCAAATTATGTTTTAGGATAGGTGGTTCGTCAAAGAGGATCTTATCTATTTCAATTCTTTCATTCATATGCATATTATTTTTGTGGTCTAGCAAATATTGTTCTAACATATCAGTAGGAGGTATGGCAATAGAAGCAAGACCAATAATTTCATCCTTACTAGGCAATTTTTTATCACGAGGTTCTCTATGAAACTGAGAAAAATTAAACTCATGAGATATATCATTGAAAGCGCACAAGTACTCCCTGGGTGATTTTGGTAATTAATGCGAACATATATCTTGTTGGACTAATAGCTTGTTCTAATGTATTCCAGACAAGTTCAACAATGGCGCTGCAAGGACAAGAGGATGTGGAACCCCTTCAAAATGCCAAGGACAAATATTGGCAAAAGCTCAAGACTCTTCATCTTTATTTTAGTGATCCAAGATCACATGGAGTCCATAGGAAGGCCAATACTATTAAAAGGGGATGAGGTGTTGCTTAATGTCTTGCTTGCTCAAATGCTTGGTGATATTACTCCACAACCCTCAGCACCTTTCTACATCCAAATATGTCAAATCACTAAACTCCAACTCGTCCGACTGATTCTTCCTACCCGGAGCCACCGGTTCATATGACTTAGCCACCGCCAGAAACCCTAACAGTTCGATCTCACCGATATGGGTCTCGGTCTCACCGAGATGGCCTTCCAAACACTCTGTGACTTGTTGCATTTATTTCGGTCTCACTGAGTTAGGCAATCGGTCTCACCGAGTTGGCTTGACAGATTCTCTATTGCTTATTGATTCACTTCGGTCTCACCGAGTTGATGCAAAATCGAGGCAACACAGATTATGTTTACCCTAAGCCCTAGCACATCGGTCCCACCAAGTTGTTCTAGTCAGTCCCACCGAGATTCCTAACATTCACATTTTTTAACAGATCGGTGCCATTGAGTTTAACCATTCGGTCCCACCGAGATGAGTCAAATGTGTGTAATGGTTGGATTTTTTGTGGAGTCTATATATACCCCTCCACCCCCTTCTCCACTTGTGAGAGAGCCATCAGAACGTGCCTACACTTCGACCATACATTTTCTGAGAGAGAACAACCTACTCATGTGTTGAGATCAAGATATTCCATTCCTACCATTTGAACCTTGATTTCTAGCCTTCCCCAAGTTGCTTACCACTCAAATCACTCTTCCAACATAGCCAAATCTAAGAGAGAGAGAGAGAGTTGAGTGTTGGGGAGACTATCATTTGAAGCACAAGATCAAGGAGTTCATCTTCAACACACCATCTATTACCTTTTGGAGAGTGGTGTCTCCTAGATTGGTTAGGTGTCGCTTGGAAGCCTCCGACGAGATGTGGAGTTGAACCAAGAAGTTTGTAAGGACAAGGAGATCGCCTACTTCGTGAAGATCTACCTATGTGTCGTGGGAAACCATGGCCACCTATGGGACCAAGGGTCCCTTGCTGGTTCAGCGGGGGGGGGGGGGGTGTCACATTGCACAAAGAGCAAAAGAGCGTGGAGCAGCACAGAAGAGATCACACGGGCAGTTTTACCCAGGTTTGGGCCGCGATGAGGCATAAAACCCAAATCCTGCTTTGGTGGATTGATAGTGGAAAAATGGTGGTGGTCGTAGTGCGTTTGCGCGGCAGGGTTGCCTCAGGGCGAAACGGCTACGAGCGTATGAAATATGAGGGGGTGGATTCACTAACACAGGTTTTCACCCTTTCTAAGGTTGCCATGGGCCTCCTTTTATAGGCTAAGGGGTCACCACAGTGGCAAATCAGTCATTATGCACTAATAGGATAGCAAATAGTGCTATCGTACCTAACTCTACAGGCTGACAGGGCGCATTAAATGTGTCGCTCGACGTCACATCGTCGCTTGCCCGGCATGCCTTGCTGGGCAGTTTTGCCAGCTTCGCACCTACTCGCTTGACACGTCGCAGGACATGTGTCATCTTTAGGTATCTTCTGTAGAAGGAGGCAGCCATGTGGCACCGCACTGATCGACGACGTGCGTCGTGGTGAGGTGGTTTGGTGTGGTGATTCTTCCTCCGCGAGTCTTGCGGCTTGACACCGCACTGATCGACGACACCGCACTGATCGACGACGTGCATCGTGGTGAGGTGGTTTGGTGTGGTGATTCTGCCTCCGCGAGTCTCGGCAGGCCTTGCCAGGACGTCTTGAGGATTTTCTTCCGGGAGTGACCCGGTCCTCGCCAGGCTCGCCTTCCCGGCAAGTTAGGCTTTACTCCTGGTGATTTCTTACTTCTTTGGCTTGGCCTTGGTCATCTTGATCTGCATGTTGGTCTCCTGAAGATCTTGGTTTCTTTTATTTTCATTTGATCCAGTGCTGTAATCTTGCTCCCGTGCCTGTGCACAGTCAGGGCAACAGGCCTAGGGTTTGTTGCACCAACAGAAGCCCCCAGGCCTGCCCTGAACATGCCGCCGAGCGACGTCGGGGTAGGTCCTAATAAGTGCATGGGCAAGTGTGTGGAAGAGGCTGGCCTCTTGAGGTCTTCTTTGCTTCTTCATTAAACTTGAGCCCGGGCCAGTTTCTGGTTTTCCCTCACGTCGTGCGCAACATTATAGAAAAACTCAGATCGTGGCCCGCGGATTTCCCACGCCCCATGATCACAGGGCGGAAACTGCCATCCCACTTGCTCCCTACTTTGAGCACATCCGCCACGTGTACTTCATGCATTGAGTAGGGTAGGTGGTGCGGACAGTGCAGGGACAGGTGCCATGGCAAAAAACCAAGTGGCGTTGGTTGGAGAGAGGGTCGGCCCTGATTTCCCGATCCATTGGAGGCACGGTGAGGCTATATTGGAGGAGCGGGGCAGCCACTTCCTGTGAGAGGCCAGCCCCCAGCCCCGTCCCCCTATAAGAAGGAGGCGATGAGTGGTGCATTTGCTTACACCCACTTCTCCCTCTTCCTCCCCAATCTTCTTCTGCCTGTCATGGTGAGAGGGTGAGGGCACGGTGGAGCTCCAGTGGTGGCGATGATGACCCACAAGTGTAGGGCATCTATCGTAGCCTTTTTGATAAGTAAGAGTGTCGAACCCAATGAGGAGCAGAAGGAAATGATAAGCACTTTTCAGTAAGGTATTCTCTAGAAGCACTGAAATCATCGGTAACAGATAGTTTTGTGATAAGGTAATTTGTAATGAGTAGCAAGTAATAAAAGTAAATAAGGTGCAGCAAGATGGCCCAATACTTTTTGTAGCAAAGGACAAGCCTGGACAAACTCTTATATTAAGGAAAGCGCTCCCAAGGACACATGGGAATTATCGTCAAGCTAGTTTTCATCACGTTCATATGATTCACGTTCGGTACTTTGATAATTTGATATGTGGGTGGACTGGTGCTTGGGTACTATCCTTACTTGGAAAAGCATCCCACTTATGATTAACCCCCATTGCAAGCATCCGCAACTACAACAGAAGTATTAAGGTAAACCTAACCATAGCATGAAACATATGGATCCAAATCAGCCCCTTATGAAGCAACACATAAACTAGGGTTTAAGCTTCTGTCACTCTAGCAACCCGTCATCTACTTATTACTTCCCAATGCCTCCCTCTAGGCCCAAACAATGGTAAAGTGTCATGTAGTCGACGTTCACATGACACCACTAGAGGGATGACAACATACATCTTATCAAAATATTGAACGAATACCAAATTCACATGACTACTTATAGCAAGACTTCTCCCATGTCCTCGGGAACAAACGTAACTACTCACAAAGCATATTCATATTCATAATCAGAGGGGTATTAATATGCATAATGGATCTGAACATATGATCTTCCACCAAGTAAACCAACTAGCATCAACTACAAAGAGTAATCAACACTACTAGCAACCCACAGGTACCAATTTGAGGTTTGGATACAAAGATTGGATACAAGAGATGAACTAGGGTTTGAGATGAGATAGTGCTGGTGAAGATGTTGATGGAGATTGACCCCCTCCCGATGAGAGGATCGTTGGTGATGACGATGGTGATGATTTCCCCCTCTCACAGGGAAGTTTCCCCGGCAGAACAGCTCTGTCGGAGCCCTAGATTTGTTCCGCCAAGGTTCCGCCTCGTGGCGGCGGAGTTTCTTCCCGAAAGCTTTCTTATGATTTTTTTTCTCGACGAAAGACTCCATATAGCCAAAGATGGGCATCAGAGGGCCACCGGGGGCCCACGAGGCAGGGGGCGCGCCCAGGGGGTAGGGCGCGCCCCCCACCCTCGTGGATGGTGGGTGGCCCCCCTCTGGTACATCTTTCACCCAATATTTTTTTATATATTCTGAAACGTGCCCCCATGAAGTTTCAGGACTTTTGGAGATGTGCAGAATAGGTCTCTAGTATTTTCTCCTTTTCCAGCCCTGAATTCCAGCTGCCGGCATTCCCCCTCTTGATGTAAACCTTGTGAAATAAGACAGAATAGGCATAAGTATTGTGACATAATGTGTAATAACAGCCCATAAAGCAATAAATATCGATATAAAAGCATGATGCAAAATGGACGTATGAACTCCCCCAAGCTTAGACCTCACTTGTCCTCAAGCGAAAGCCGAAATCGAAAATTATTTCCACATGTTTGGAGATAGAGGTGTCGATAAAAATAAAATACGGACTTGAGGGTATCATGATCATTCTTAGAACAGCAACATATATATATATATATGTGTGTGTATATATATATGTGTATATATATATAGGACAGCACTATTCTAATCCTAGGATCAAAATAACTATTTGGATCACACGGCACGCTATATAGGGCCCGACGGGATGTTCCCGAACTGCCGAACCCGGGCGGTGACAGCAAAAAATAAAAAAGCCCACCCCACCCCCGCTTCACTCCCTCCTAACCCCAGATCCACCACCGATCCCCCACCTCCCCCACCTCCCGCCCCCAACGGGGATGTGCCCGCCACCCCATCCCCAACCGGCGGCGACGCCGCTACCCCGCCGTGCCCCAACCGGACACACCGTCGCCCCAAGATCCCATCGCCGTTGCCACCTGTGCTCATCATCGGCGGTCTGGTCCCCCGCTTCCCCCGCCGCCGCGACCAGCCTCCCACGCGCTCGCCTCCTGCCTCTACGCACCATCGCCCTACCTCCCGCGTGCCGCAGCCTGCCTCCGCACACCGCCGTCCCCCATCCGGCCTTCCGGGGCGCCACTGCTTCACCTCCGTGCGCCACAGCCTTCTTCCACCGCGGGGATGCCCTCCCTCTCCCCGGAGCACCTCGGAGTGCCAGATCCGGTGAGGATTCTTCACTGCCCTCCACTCGCCGGTGACCACTAGCCCACGTTCGTGTTGGGTGCTATCCTACAGCTGGTGGAGGCATCGACCTTTAGCTGCAGGAGGCCATGACCTGCAGCTGTCCGCGCGCGTTCCCCGGGCTCCTCCTTCCTACCCACTGTCGTCGTTCTCCCACTCCGCCAGGGTGACAACCGCATGGATGGGCTCGCTCAGTTCCCTTGCTGATCGTGTGCCTAGCGTATAATCTACTCAACCATCACAAACACCTGCGACGAAATCGAGCCACTTAGATCCAGCCGAGGAGGAAAGGGAAGTGCAGCAGCAGGTGCGGCAGAGAAGCTATGTTCGGCTTCAATTGCTAAACTGTTTGTTTGCTGTTAATTATCCATCATTTTTTATGAACCAAGCTCTGAGTGATTTAGGCATAGAGACATATTTATGACATGTTGTCAAAAAGAAACAATCTTGTCTCGCCAGAGAAGTTCATATATGCAATATTCAAAAGGTCAGATGCAACAAAAAGTTCATGCACGCCTCTCTCCTCCCCGCATAGCACCAAGTGCATCCGCTGCTCAGTCGAGACGTTTGCCATGGCTAATTTTGTGTGCTTTTGTATTCATCGGTGCTTGTGTAAATGGCCAGGAAGGAGAAGCTATGGAATTCATTATTGGCAACTATATGTGAAGATGGAAAAGCACCATTTTCAGATTCCTTTTTTGTTGATGCCCCATTCCATGCTTGTGGCAGGTGACCTCATTGGTGTCTGAAGTTGCTCCTTCCTGCTGTCATTAAACTGAATCCAGATCAAAGCATTGATCCCCCTGTCCAGTCTTGTATTTGTTCTCTAAGTGATTTTGATTGATGTCTGAAGTTCAACTATATCTGAAAGTGCAAAACACTTTTTTTGGTGGTGTGTGGTGGAAATAAACTACAGATTTTTTGTTGTATTTAATTTTTTAGTTGGCTGATATAAAGAACTTTTGTTTAAGCGAGACAAAAAGAACTTATCTTTGGCTTTCCCGTGTAGGTAGTTCAGGTAAGAAAAAAGAATCCATTCTCGTGCATTTGTGAGAGAAAGTTTTCTTATGAAATTGGTGTATTCGTGTGAGAAAAGTTTGCTTATGAAATATTTAAAAAATGTGAAGTTCAGGTTTTAGAAGTATGTAAGCCCAAATACATAAGGTAGATAAGTGCAGAGGAAACAAGAGTTTCATAAAAGAAATAACAGAGACCATGTTGGAATTTTCCTCAAGAAAATTGGATAAATGTGGTGTGAACGAAGAAAAATAAAAACCTAAAAGTTCAAATAAAAAGAAACAAAGCAATTCAATGTTTGTAAAAAAGGATTTAGCTCTCTTTTTTAAAAACAAAGAATTGCAAAAAATTAAAAACATGGTACTTCCAAAAATTATTTCAAAGAGTATTTTCCATGATTCCAAAAAGAAATTAGAGGTTCAAATTTCAAAAACATAGAGGCTCGAATGTTTATTTCAGAACCAAGAAAGTTGAATTAAAAAAACCAAGAAATTCAATTTTTAAAAATAGAGTAGTTCAATGTACATGAAAAAAATCAGATTTTCCTCATTACTAGAAAATAAACCAAGAAGTTCAATTTCCGAAAATGGAGCAGCTCGATATTTATTACAAAAACTTGAATTTTTTCCATTACTAACAAATAACCAAGAAGTTCAATTTGAAATAACGAAGAAGTTTGACATTTACTAAAGAACTCCATTTTTTGCCATTTCGGAAAATACACAAAGAGGTTCAATTTTTTTCACAAAAATGCGACAGAAGTTCATAGTGAAAACAGTGAGAAGTTCAGGTACTGCAAAGAATGCATTTCATGTGAGAATAAAAATATAGAAAAATAAAAGCTTAAAAGGTTTTTCGAAAGAAGTTCAAGTGCTCTGTCCGGGGAGTTCAAAAATTCTTGCGAGAGAGGTTGACCTTGTATTTCCATGTTCAAAAACACAAAAAAGAATTTTTTTTGCGTCTTAAAATAATTCTCTCACTCCACGAAGAAGGTCAGTTATTATTTGGGAGCAATTTGATTTCAAAGAGAAAATAAGAAGTCCAAATTGTAAAAATAGAGAATATTTATAAAAAATCACAGGTTTCTTTCGTTACTAAAGAATAAAAGTAAAGAAGTTCAAATTAAAATAAAAGGAGTAGTTTGATGTTTATGAAAAACTCATATTCTTTCCATTTCTATGAAAAAATAAAAGTACGAGGTTCAATTTTTTAAAAAAATGTTTGATGCTTATTTGAAAACATTTTTTCTAAGAATAAGATTAAGGAGTTCAATTTAAAATAACATAGAAGTTCAAATTATATAAAAAAAACTCAGATTTGTTACAAAAAGTTCACGTGCACCTCCGTGCACTGTTTAGAATTTATCTTGCGGGATGTCCGACATCCAATTACATGTTTTAAAATGGCAAAAAATTGACGTCCAACCTTCAGCGTGTAATTCGACGTATACACAAAAAATGCGACGGATGTTCATAGTGAAAACAACGAGAAGTTCAAGTACTACAAGGAATGCATTTCAGGTGAGAATAAAAGTATAGAAAAATAAAAGCTTGTGCTCTGTCCGGGGAGGTTCAAAGATCCTTGTGAGAGAGGTTCACCTTGTATTTCCATGCTCGATAATTTTCATATAAAAATCGAAAACAATTCTTTAATCAAAATATAAAAAGGTGAAGTTCAAATTGAAATAACACAGAACTTCGGAGTTTATTAAAACCTAGGATTACCTGTCAAAAAATAAAAAACACAACGCCATTTTTTGCACATTTAAAAACAACTCATAAACGGAAAAAATGGTTGCTAGATGTTCAAGTGCTCGGTGAGGAAAAGTTCAAAAAATTCTTATGGGAGTGGTTCACCGTGTATTTAGATGTCCAAAATACATAAAAAATGTTGTTTTTTGTCTTTTAAAACAATTCTCTCAAACCAGAGAGAAGTTCAAAGTGATAACAATCGGAAGTTTAGTTACTACATGGTGTGTAATTCATATAAGAAAAATACAATAAAGTGAAACAGAGTGAAGTTCAAACAGACATGCCGCAGAAGTTCAACTACTTCATGCAGTGCATTTCCATTATCGATGAACGCAGAAATCATGATCTCGCCATTTTCTAATTTACCTCAAAATGACAGGAATATCATTTGTGTAAGTTCAAGTCCTCGGTCGGAGAAAGTTAAAAAATTTATTGTGAGAGACGTTTGTACAAAAGGAATATTATTTGTGTAACACTAAAGAATGGATGAGAAAATTACAAACAAAAATACATCACAGAAGTTCAACGTGAAAACAACAGGAAGTTCAACTACTACGCTGAATGAATTTTATATGAAAAACTTTTAAAATCATCGCGATTATGAAAAAATGATCAACACGGGAAAGTTGCGTGTTTACAGCAGCTTTCCATCGGTATATCACCTGCTCAATTCCGGTGAGTGGATGCAGAGCTACGAGCAGTGGATGGAGAGCTACGGGCAAAAAAAACACATGAAAAACAGAGTGAAGTTCAGGTACACATGCCGAGAAGGTCAGGTTCTTCACGCGGTGCATTTTCGAAGAATCTATTTCGAAATAAAGGCAGAACGAGCGATCTCGCCTTTTTTGAAATTACATAAAAACGGCTAGGAATCGGAGAAAACCATCAACATGAAAAGGTTTCACATTTTCCGTAGCTTTTCAGCGGTATATTATTTGCCCCATTCCGATAAAGTTTGTATAAATTACGGCAAAAATAAGATTTTAGCCATTTTCAAAACTGACATAAAACAGTAATGAATTAGGAGAAACAATATATACAAAAATGTTTCGCATTTCTTCAAGCTTTTCAACTCCATATCATTTGCTGCATTTGGATGTACTTTTGAAAAATTAGCTCGAAAATACGAACTCGGTGGAACTTGTACCGTTTTCTAAATTACTTTTAAACCGTTCAAAATTCGAAAACAAATTTAACATGAAAAAGTAGCGCATTTTCATAAGCTTTCCAACGCCATATTATTTTCCTCAATTGGATTTGCCGTTTAGAAATGACATCAAAAATACCAACTCGGGTGTTCCGTTTGCGAAATTCTACGATTTTCCAAATTACGCTTTAAGCATATGGAATTAGAGAAAATTTTCAACATGTGGAAGGAGCGGTTTTGCAGCATCTTTCCAACGCCATATTATTTGACTCATTCCGATAAATGGTTTAAAAATGCGATCAAAAATACGATTCACGTTTTTTGTACGAAGAAAAAACGGTTTTCAAAACTTCTCTTAAACCGCTTACATTTTGCCAAAAAATTAACTTGGGTCATGATACTGGTGTCCATAGCTTTCCAACAGTATATAGCAAGCCCCATTTGGACACCTTTTAGCTGAAGTTCAACCTAGCACACGAGGAAGGTCAGGCGCGTTATTCGGGAAGTTCATGTTGTGATCTGAATATTATTCTGATCCCGTGATCAGAATAGTGTTTATGTGTGTGTGTGTGTGTGTGTATGGTGGGTCTATTATAAGAACACCCCTTAAGACCTTATTCTAATAACACTTCCCCTTATTGTGATAACACCTAACCACCGCAGACACCCGTCCGAAAATCCACCCGCCCACTCCTCCACATCTCCTCCTTGTGCCCACCACCCGCCTCCTCCCACCATCTTCCCCACCGCACCACCTCCCTCCCTGCTACATCCACCACTGGTTAGGGGCATCACCTCCTTCCCCGCATCGCCACACAACCTCCCTCCCCCGCGCCGCCCACACTAGGAGCTGCGGCTCCCCACCCCACCCACACCAGGAGCGGCGGCTCCCCACCTCGCCCCCCGCAACCAACCAGCGGCCCGGCGTTGACCCTCTTGGTCGAGGGAGACCGGGCATCAAAAGGGTGGCGGCGGCGGAAACCGTCAGATCTCGCCGATCTGGTGGAGTTAGCGGCGGCAGGCGATGAGGATGGATCAGAACCGCGATGAGGAGGCATGACTGGGTGCGGTTTTGCCGGCAAGGTCCCCAGCGCCACGCTGGCCTCGCGTACGGCCACTCTAGTCGCGGATCCGGCCGCTACAAGGGTCGCCCACCTGCATCCGACTGCTCGCGCGATGGGCCGGTGGCGCACTGCCCAAGGGCCAGGCTTCTCCCCTCAACTGCCCGGCGGGATCCCATGGAGTTCCCCATGGTGCGGTGGTCGGCCCCTTCCTTGGGCTTCCCCCGACGTATGCCAACCCGTGCTGCAGTCGGCCTGATGGGGTCTGGCTGTCTTCCTGCTACTGGATAAGGTTCTGGTGGCGGCCACCATCGGCTGATCCCGCGTGCGTAGCCCGTGCACTTTCGCAAGCAGAAACATGCAGCTTGGGCAAAGCAGAATATGCAGCTCCTCCAACACATGCTTGTGGTTCGCCCCCTAATCGTGCATTTCCTCGGCGGCTTAAGTGTGCAGTTCGCCTAACACTAATGCAATACAGGGACGCATCATGCGGTGAGCAAGGCTGCTCGGAGAGGCACACCATGTGGTTCGGTGCTCGTGTGCATGCAGTTCGGCACTAGTAGAAAATGGCGGTACACCTGACAGTGTTCGTGCAGTGTGGAGCGTCTGGGCTTGCAATTCTTGCAATTCGATCGTTTCGCTTTTGTTTTGTTTGTAGTATAGAAAGTGTGGTTCGCTTCCAGGAGAGCTCTAGTGCTCGTTTTGTTGTGCAATGGGTGTGTACATGTTTGTATGTATGATTTCGTTGCAGTCCGGGCATTGCATTCATGCGGTTTGGTGGTGGTGCGCTTGCAGTCCGGTGCATGGGTGGACAGAGTTCTTTGTGGCTCACTCTGAAAAAACAATGATGCAGTACACTTGCCTCGTCTCAGCAGTCAAGGAGCATTTATAAAAAAAATGAGAGGAAAAAAATGAAAAATAATAGTGCCGTTCACTAACCTCAACCGTGTAAAACTTACAAAAGCATTTTGCAAAAAAATGTAGTACACTAGCCTCGATAATTCAGTTTGGACGTATTTATTAAAAAGTAGTTTGAAAATGACAAAAAATCCATTTAGTGCACTTTAATTTGTGTAGCGGTTCATTTTCCCCTGATCTGCATTGCACTCATTCCACGAGTTACCATGTGTTTCGTGTTTAATAAAAAAAGTTAGAGAAAAGATGAAAGAAATCATGAAGTTCATTTGGCCGGTTGATCCAGTGCAATTTTTCGTCTAAAGCAGTGCGTTCTTCTGTTGGATGAAGTGCACACGTCGATTTTAGTGCGTGTTTGAAAAAAAAAATCTTCTCAGAAAAGAAACCATGAATCTCACTTGACCATCTCATCCAGTGCAATTTTCAGTCTAAAAGTAGTGCGGTTTTCTTTCTCGTCTTCAAAAAATTACGACCCACAAAAAAGAAACCATGCTGTTCTCTTACCCGTCTGAGTCAGTGCGGTTTTTTGACCGATGCAGTACGGTTTTCAGTCAGATGAAGTACCCACATCGATTTGGGTGTCGCGAAAAACAGAGTGTCCGCATTCGCTAAATTTAAAACTACTCTTACACCGCAAGGAATTAGAGAGAGCGTTCACCATGAAAAAGTTGCTCTCGTCGATATCTTTCCAATGGCATATCATTTGAATTATTTCGACGACCGATTTGTAAAAATTTCATGAAAAACGGCCGCTGCCACTTGCCGTCCTCCGCACGATTTTCAAAATTAACTTAAAACCATAAGGAATCTCATAAACATTTCAACGTATGAAAGTTGCACCTCGTCCATAGCTTTTCAACGACATATTACATGCCTCGTTTCGACAAACGGTTAAAAAACTAGAGCGAAAACAGTACCGAAAATTTGAAAAAAATTGAAAAACAGAATTCCGCGATTTAGTAAATTTGAAACTGCTTTTAAACCGTAACGAATTAGAGAAAGAAATAGATATGAAAAAGATGCGTCTCGATGATATCTATCCAAAGGTGTATCATTTGCTTCATTCCGACGAACTGTTTAGAAAAAATGTAAAAAAATGCTCGCTGCCACTCGTCATCAGCCGCACCATTTTCAAAACTGCTCTTAAACCGTGAGGAATCTCGAAAAGTGTTCAACATGGCGAAGTTGCGCCTAATCCATAGCTTTTCAATGATATATTAGATGCCTCGTTCCGACAAACGGTTAAAAAACTAGAGTGAAAACAGTACCAAAAAAACACTGCGTGCAGTTTTTTGCAACGGGAAGTTCACTCGCCTCAGTACTGCAGCACACTTGGTTCAAACAATGACGTGCACTTGTGTTGAGCGTGCAGTGCGGAAGTGTTATTAGAATAGTTATTCTGATAATATTATCAGAATAGACCGGCTGTATGTATATATATAGGGTCGCGCTATTCATCACCGTGGGTGAGGAATAGTTATTCTTCACCCCTCTCTATTTTACCATCAATGCATCGTAATTTTTCATTCCGTAAGTTTTGTCTTATTTCCGACGCAAAAAGAGACCATAAGAAAATATATAATCGCCGTAAAAAATATTTTATGTTATGTAAAATTACAAACGTAAAAACATAGTCTAAAATACACATAAACTGTAAATTTTCTTGTCTTGTGACCTATATTTTTATTTTCTTATGTCAAATTTTACGTAGTGAATCAATAGGAATCTAACTATTTGAATTCCAAACGTAATCTAATTATAAAACGATCGTAAGATTACCTTGGGTGAGGAATAATTTATTCTGCACCCTGGGTGATGAATAGTAACACACACATATATATATATATATCTATACACATAAACACTATTCTGATCACGGGATCAGAATAATATTCTGATCACAATCTGAACTGCCTGAGTAACGCGCCTGAACTTCCCTGTGTACTAACCTGACCTTCTGGCTATCTTCGCAACCGTGGCTTCCCCTGCAAGTTTTTCTGATCATTCGTGTTGTTTGTGATGTAAGTGTAATGTGGACACATTTTTTAGAGTCTAAATGATTGTTTTGATTCGGATTCTAGCACGTTGGCGGATTTGTTCTCGGGGTCGTGATGAACTTGTTTCTGTTACAAGTTCAATGCATGTTTTGGATGTTGTCAAAGTTCTGGAACAATGGGGATTAGGTTTTAGTACGAGTTTGGAGCACAAATTCTTTGTTATTTCAAACAAATTTGAAATCGCCCGTGTTCTTCATCCGCCCGAGATGCAACCCGCGCTTCTATTGATTTCTCATTTTTCTTTAAAGTATGCTGCCTGATTTGCGTAATTTAGTGAAATTCGAGGCTTACTAATCCGTAAATTTTAATCGGGAGGGTCCTTACGGTTTGATTTCTAGCGATTTGATGTTGGCACTCCTGCGGGTTTCTGCACATGTTATTTTAGCGATTTTGAAATTTGCCCTCTGGTCCTTTCAGTTGTCGAAAGGTAGTTGCCAGATCATTTCCAAGGGGGAGCGGACGTGTTGCAATCTTGTGGAGATGATTTTATGCTTCGGACGAATTCGTTTGTTCATTATTTCTAGATCTTCTAATGGTCGTTGTACAAGCTGGACTTCTGCATTTTCATACCTGAACTTCTTCTTTTCCTTCGTTGGATCCTGTCAGGGCTGGGGCGGCTCGGGATCGGGATCGGGGGAGGATCAGGTGGATCCTGTTGGGTCTGTCGAGGTTTCTGTGCTGGAATTCTGCGTTGTCATACCTGAACTTCTTCTTTTTTGTTTCGCTGCAAGATAATGCAGCAAGTCCTTTATATCAGAAACCCTTACTAGATTTTCTTCTGCAATTTTTGTTGTAGCTAGTGTGTAAGCGTGGAGCTGGACCACAGGAACATGCATCCTGTTTTTCCCTTAGTCTATGTTTTGGTATAGTTTTTTGATCATCCACTTATCTTTGGTAAGATCTGGACTTCTCTTTTTTATCAATGGTTGAACTTCTGGTTTTCCAGATTACATTCCACATTTGCAAGGCGAAGGCGCATGGTGCTCTATATTTTCTTTGTTTGGTTTCCTTTCATATTTTTAATTCTTCAGATGTTCCTTTTTATACTTTTGTCTCGTGAGCAATCATGGGATTAGCCCAAGTATGCATGCACTTTTTCCAGATCATGTAAGGGTCGTTTGTAGAAGCTGGACTTCTATGTTCTTTATACGTAAACTTCTGCTTTTTCCTTCTTTGCAAAGTAATAAAGCAATTCCTCTATATTTCCTTCTTTTTATGTTACTTTTCATTCTTTGCATTGGTTTGGATTTTTTTGACTTAGTCCCGTGAACAGCCATGTAATTGGACGATGGATATGCGTATTTTTTTATTTTTTCTAGTATGTTATTTGTACTTATAATAGTTATTGTTCTTCACTGAATAACTATCCTGAACTTCAGTGTGATAATCGTTTTTAACATGTTAAATTTGAGGTTCTTATTTTTTGGATTTAAATATTTTGTAGATATTGAAATCGGCATTGCGCGAATTGACCAATGCGGCAGCGCGAGGCCGAGCAGGGGGGAGGGGGGTCGGGACCCCCCTCCCCTCCCCCTGCGAGGCCGAGACAGGAACGAGCCAGAGCAGGCGACGACGTGGCGTGCCGCGTCGTCGCATGCGGAGGCGAGTCCGTCACATCCGTGACCCCACTATCTATCTTAGGGGTTTTAGGGTTTAGGGTGCGTGCGGTGGGGGTGGAAACAGAATACCCACATTGCGTCCTGTCAAATCCTAGCGCGCAGCAATGAGGTAGCATGAGGCCGAGCAGGGGGAGGGCGGTCGGGACCCCCCTCCCCTCCCCCTGCGAGGCCGAGACAGGAACGAGCCGAAGTAGGCGACGACGCGGCGTGCCGCGTCGTCGCATGCGGAGGCGAGTTCGTCACATCCGTGACCCCACTATCTATCTTAGGGTTTTTAGGGTTTAGGGTGCGTGCGGTGGGGGTGGAAATAGAATAACCGCATTGCGTCTTGTCAAATCCTAGCGCGCAGCAATGTGGTAGCGCGAGGCCGAGCAGGTGGGATGGGGGTCGGGCCCCCCCTCCCCTCCCCCTGCGATGCCGAGACAGGAATGAGCCGGAGCAGGCGACGACGCGGCGTGCCGCGTCGTCGCATGCAGAGGCGAGTCCGTCACATCCGTGACCCCACTATCTATCTTAGGGTTTTTAGGGTTTAGGGTGCGTGCGGTGGGGGTGGAAACAGAATAACCGCATTGCGTCCTGTCAAATCCTAGCGCGCAGCACTGCGGTAGCGCGAGGCTGAGCAGGGGGGGAGGGGGGGTCGGGACCCCCTCCCCTCCTCCTGCGAGGCCGAGATAGGAACGAGCCGGAGCAGGCGACGACGCGGCTTCCCGCCTCATCGCATGCGGAGGCGAGTCCATCACATCCGTGACCCCACTATCTATCTTAGGGTTTTTAGGGTTTAGGGTGCGTGCGGTGGGGGTGGAAACAGAATAACCGCATTGCGTCCTGTCAAATCCTAGCGCGTAGCAATGCGGTAGCGCGAGGCCGAGCAGGGGGGAGGGGGGAGGGACCCCCCTCGCCTCCCCCTGCGAGGCCGAGACACGAACGAGCCGGAGTAGGAGACGACGCGGCGTGCCGCGTCGTCGCATGCGGAGGCGAGTCCGTCACATCCGTGACCCCACTATCTATCTTAGGATTTTTAGGGTTTAGGGTGCGTGCGGTGGGGGTGGATAGAGAATAACCGCATTGCGTCCTATCAAATCCTAGCGCACAGCAATGCGGTAGCGCGAGGCCGAGCAGGGGGGAGGGGGGGTCGGGACCCCCCTCCCCTCTCCCTACGAGGCCGAGACAGGAACGAGCCAGAGCAGGCAATGACGCGGCGTGCCGCATCGTCGCATGCGGAGGCGATCCCATCACATCCGTGACCCCACTATCTATCTTTGGGTTTTTAGTGTTTAGGGTGCGTGTGGTGGGGTTGGAAACAGAATAACCGCATTGCGTCCTGTCAAATCCTAGCGCGCAGCAATGCGGTATCGCGAGGCCGAGCAGGGGGGAGGGGGGTCAGGACCCCCCCTCTCCTCCCCCTACGAGGCCGAGACAGGAACGAGCCGGAGCAGGAGACGACGCGGCTTGCCGCGTTGTCGCATGTGGAGGCGAGTCCGTCACATCCGTGACCCCACTATCTATCTTCGGGTTTTTAGGGTTTAGGGTGCGTGCGGTGGGGGTGGAAACAGAATAACCGCATTGCGTCCTGTCAAATCCTAGCGCGCAGCAATGCGGTAGCGCGAGGCCGAGCAGGGAGGGAGGGGGGGTCGGGACCCCCCTCCCCTCTCCCTACGAGGCCGAGACAGGAACGAGCCAGAGCAGGCAATGACGCGGCGTGCCGCATCGTCGCATGCGGAGGCGATCCCATCACATCCGTGACCCCACTATCTATCTTTGGGTTTTTAGTGTTTAGGGTGCGTGTGGTGGGGGTGGAAACAGAATAACCGCATTGCTTCCTGTCAAATCCTAGCGCGCAGCAATGCGGTAGCGCGAGGCCGAGCAGGGGGGGAGGGCGGGGTCGGGACATTAGCAGTGCTATTGTGTGAAGTTATCTCATTATAATAGATGCATTCAAATGGTGCATTCATTTATCTATAGATGTATTTACCTTTTTAGCTGTTGGGGGGGGGGTAAAACTGTAAATTCAGTGGCGCTGCAATTCCCACGACAGATAGGCCTTAAGTGAGCATCTCCCTCGCCACCACCTGTCAGAAAACCCCTCTCCCCCTGTCGCTCGCTCTCTTCCCCCTCTCCGTCGCTCCGCTGCCTTCCTCGCCTACAACTCCCCCTGATTTCTCCGCCCCTGTCCCCTGCCCTCTTGCTGGAGTAACCGGCGCACGCCCCCGCTCCTATTTCTCCCCCACGCCCCGCTCTCCCTTGCCCAACCCGCTCTATTCTGCTCTGAAGCGAGGGCGGCAACTGCCTGCGTGGTTGCAAGGTGCGCGTGGCGTCGTGGGGAGTGGAAGAACCGCCGCGGATTCGTGTGTGCGGGGGTTGTTTCGAGAGGTACAAATGCTTCCCCCCGCCCCCCTAATGCTTGCTTTTAGTTTCGCCAGATCTGTCGAGTCCGCCTCCTGTGTGCTCTCGCGTCAGCCTCCTACCCCCTTCTTCTGATGGTTTGATGGGATATTAGGTAGGGTTCTTGTGCGTGTGGTGGGTGGATTCCATTCCCCCGTGGTCAGATTTGTCTATGAGATGCTTATGTGTGCTATTTCTCCATTCAGTGTTGATTGGATTTCATTTCCCCTTTGGTGATTTCAGCATTTAGATGCATGTGAGAGAGGGTGTGGTGTGATGGTTCATGCTGAATCTGATGTATCTAATTGTCTTAGTATTGTTGATTTCGAAATCTAGATTGTGTCTGTCACATGCTAGTTAGTTTCTGGATTCTTTTTTTGTTTGTGCTTGCCTATATGTGCTACTGTTCATGTTTTCATACTTGTTGATATTATCTAGTTGTTTCATCCTAGGGTTTCATTTAGTTGTTTTTTGTATTTGTTGTATGATTTTCTACCTGCTAACTATATGCATTCTATCCCCTGTTTTTAGTAGGTTGTTCTAGGGTTTGGAGTTTCATTCGTCAAGGGGGTTGTGTTGTCATGGCTTCCAAACCTTCTCCAGGTATCTTAATATAGTTGGATCTTGTATTTTAAAGCAGTATTCTTATATATGTCTGCCCATATCTTCACTTAGTTTTCTTGTTGGACTGCCATTCTTATTAGTGTGAACTTCTAAGAAAGGTTATGTGTATGCTTTTTACCCTTAGCTTGAGTTAGTAGTGTTGCTTACTTTTTAGTTGATGATTTGCAGGTGAAACTATGTCACCAAGTGTTGTTGGACTTCCCAAATGATTCATATTTATAGTGTATATCTTTGTTTTTTATTTGTTATGATGTTCATGGTATTGATATTTAGTTTGGCTGTGAAATACTATTTGTGGTCATGCTACATATTTTTTATGTGCTATTTGCTTGGGTCACATAGTTGAACTTCTGGTTTTAATTATTGTTTGTTCATAATGAAATTTGGTTGAACTTCTGTTATGCACATTTTGTGTTTACTACTTTGCTATATATCGTTGAACTTCTGGACATTCATGTTATATGTAGTAGACCCTCTGAGTGTAGACTGTTTTTATAGTTAGTGTGTAGATTTTAGTTTGTTTGTTGTGTTTACTGCTTTGTTAGGTATTGTTGAACTTCTTATTATTGGACATTGTTGTCAAAGTAGAAGTCCCTTCGGTGTAGGATTGTGCATTAGAACTCAGCTGCCTTTTTACTTGCATTTTGTGTAGTTGGTGATGAGTTGAATAATTCTGAAAAAATGCCTGCGATCAAGATGGAGCTTCAGAGGTTAATACTGATGCTCCAATATCTGATGTGGCTAAATCACCCATTATCCCTTTGACTTTGATTGTCGAGGTTGCTTCGAGCCTTGAGAATGTTTCAAGCCTCGAGGATCTTGCTTCTGCAACTCTTGCTTCACCTAGTATGTGAAACCCCTTTTCTTTTCATTTTTAAAGTTTTCAGCCATGTTTTTTAGCTTGTTCATGTCGTTTGTTTTTGTTTTTGTTCATGACTTTTTTTATTTTTTGCTTCGATTTTTTGTGTTCTTTGCAGATGTGTCCACAGAGGAGGAAGCAGTGAACGCCATCAACGATGTTTTATCTGAGTTGGGTTTATCAGAAAACCCTGCTGCAGCTGAGGAGGGGGCTCCCTCAGTCAAAGGTTGTGATTCCATTCCGGATCCTTTGTGCTCTCTTCAGATATCAGAGACACAATCGCAGTCTGTTGATGGCACTGAACCTGTCACGCAACCCGAGGATGTGCCTTTTCAGCTTCTCCTGGAGGACCAACGTAAGAGGAAGAAGCGAGAAGATTTTGACAAGAAGAGGGCGTCCTGCCTTGAGAAAGGTTCTGATGTTCCTGGATCTGTTCATGCGGCTGAGCTCATTGTTGAGGAAGACGTGCCGTGTCGCAGTGATGGCACGGTTGTCCCTGTTAAGAAGAAAAGTAAGAAGACTGCTGCGAGGAAGCTATTAGTTGGTGAAGTTACTCCTCGGAGGAGCCCACGTGTTTCAAGGCGTGCAGAAGTTGTTGAAGATGAAGGGCTAGGCGTTGGTGGTACGCCACGCCGTAGTCCTCGTGTGCTTGCCACTGCCGCGCCTACACCTTCTCCGCTTGGTGCTGGTGCATCTGGTAAGGGGAAGAAATGCGGCGTGAAGCGCAAGGTTCCACCTGCAAAGGTCAACAAGGGTGTGAAGAAGCGTTCTCGTGTCAATCCAGAAGACAAGGATGATGCTGATTTCAATGCTGATGATGAGGACGACGACGATGATGATGCTGCCGCTAATCAGGTATGAATGTCTCATGTTTACTGTTTTTAAGCATTTGTTGCTATTTATGTAGTTTTATTGTTTTTGGCACTTCCTTGGCGTATATAGGTGACCTTCTGCTCCATCTCAATATAGACGAATAAATTAGCCGACGTGCTTTGCTTTTATGGTATTTCTGCCTTTGTGTACATAGTTGGACTTCTGGGTATATACATGAAGAAATAAGCTTAACTTGTTGGTATACATGTTTTGATTACTGCCTTAGTGTACATGTTTGAACTTCTGCTTTTTAAATTTCCAACATTTTTGAAAGCATGTTAACTTGTGGTCATACATGGTTGTACTGCCTATGTAGACATGGTTGGACTTCTGAGCTACATTGTTTGATTACTGCCTTAGTGTACATGTTTGAACTTCTGCTTTTTAAATTTCCAACATTTTTGAAAGCATGTTAATTTGTGGTCATACATGGTTGTACTTCCTATGTAGACATGGTTGGAGTTCTGAGATGTAGTGCGTATATGTAGGCATTAGTGGAATTTTGGTGAAGGTTGTGTGTCTCATTGTTCTGCCTTTTTTCCTTGTCAATGTATTTTTTCAGTATCAGCTTGTGCAGCGGCCTGAGAGGAGGAAGAGAGGAGGCAAAGCACCCGAAGAAGGTGGCCAAGGAGGAGGTGAGGCGAAACGTTTTAACAAGACGGTTCGCTGCTCACTAGGAGAGGTCAAGACATGTGCGAAAATGCTACAAGCTAGGCACAAGACGAGGGTTATCAAGGTGGTTTTGGTTGTGTGTTTGACTTGAAGGTTGATTCCAACATTTCTCGTCCTTTGATGGGCAACATCTACACGAGGATTGACTCTTCAACCATGATTTTGGACATGGGTGAGGTGAACAAGGTTATACGTATTACAAGTGATGCTATTCACCATCTCTTTGGGTTCCCTCAATGTAATCATACCCCCCCTAGGCCCTCGAATGATGGTTTCGATGATGCTGTTATGAGGTTGAAGAGCAAGCTTGGGTATGCTACGAGTGACGACATCAAGACAAAGGATTTGCGGAATATCCTCGCTGAACTTGTGAAGGATGAGAGGAAGGATGATCTTGCTCTGCAGGTGTTTTACCTTATTTTTTTCATGAAGGTGGTTATCCCTGGAACGTCTACACGAGTGTCCAGGGAGGCGGCAATGGCCGAGAACCTTGTGTTTGAGGATATGGCAGACATGGACTACTGCCAGTTGGTTGTTGAAGATATTCGGAGTGCTGTTGTTAGGTATCAGCAAGGTACTAGCAGAGGAAAAGCTGTCACAGGCTGTGCCATCGCGCCGCTTCTTATGTATCTGGACTGCCTTATCATTGGCAAGACGCCTAATATTGACTTTGGACCCCTCGCATCAATTTCATGGATCAGGCCAAGCTTCTTAAGCTTGCTGCGGCTGACTTGGTCATGAAAGGTGATGATGACCCAGCCAACTGGGTGTTTGGGAGACTGCCTGTGAGTGTTTCTATGCATTATTCTTTCCTTGAACTTCTGGTATTGTCTTGTATATTTTTTGTTCCCATGTTCCTTCATTTGTTTTCTGACGCGTTGACTTTTGTTTTTGTATGCAGTGTAAGACACAGGCTGAGTTTGTGTTCTTTAGGGTTATCGAACGTCCTGTTCTAACTATGCCTCGTTCTGCCGGCCTAGGGAGTGGAAGTTCCCCAAGATTTGAATTCTCCCGGGAAGTTAATACTGGTGCCCCCCTGTAGATCCTGGAGGTTCTTCTGCCCGTGTGAGTGCTGCAGGTGGCGTTTCTTGCGAGGATTTGTTTGAAGCTGCCAATGTTTCTCTGGTTAGGATTGACAGTCTTCTTGAAACTGTTTGTGGGGAGTTGGCTCGTGTTCCTTCGACTGCTGAGTGTCTTAGTCGCGTTGATGGGATTCTTCCTCCCGGGCACGGGTTTGATGCTGAGTCTTCGAAGGAGGTCTTATGTATTGAAGCTAAATTTCTTGAAGAGCTTCGTCAGAGCACTTCCCACCTCCGGACTAGCGTTGGGCTATTCAAGGAAATGCAGGATGCTCGTTGCAAGCCTTTTGAAGATGAGGCAAGTGTTGTGAGACAGATTCAGAGGCAGGATTCTGTTCGTTCGGGTCGTGAAGGAGGCCACGTGGAGCATACCAAAGAGTTTGCACTAATGTTCAATGTTAAATGTTAGCTTTCAGTTATTACTGTTTGTGGTCATAGGCGAGCGTTGTTGATTTGATGTGTCGTAAACTGTTTCTTTTTAGCACTAGTGTTCCTAGGTGACCTTATATGTTTATTGAACCTGAACTTCAACTGCTACAGCACCTGAACTTCCATGACTTCTATGACTGGCCCTTTTTTGTTCCCTTTTGTATCTTAGAGTAGTTTGATATCTGACCTGCTATGTTTACTGTATTTGGACTTCCATTATGTGTCAGTTGTGATAGCTGACCTTCTCTGATTGTGCAATCTGAACTTCTGCTGATTAGGTATTTGTTTTCTAAATGATTTTTTTATTTTTTAAGCTGTTGATGATGATGCTAGGGTTGAGGAGGATGTTTTACCTGCGCATGAAGCTGCTCGTGTGCATGAGGCTGCCCCTATGCATGAACCTGCTCCGGCTAGTGGCGTAATAGTTGATGAGGTTCAAGGCAGTGAAAATGAGGTACCATTTTTCTTGTCCATTTGTCTTGTTGCCCCTGAGACGGACTTGCTGCTCATGTGCATGAGGTTCAGTCAGCCCTTTGTAATGACTTTCTGTTTCTTCTTGCAGCAGCAGAATGATGATGTTAGTGTTCCTCCGGAGAAGGTTGCAGACATATCCGTCTCAGGCACCGGCTGCTCCGACGGGGTGGTCCTGAATGAACCTCAGTCGTCCATTGTCGCCGAGGTTTCAAATGCTGAGCAGGGCAAGACAACTGGAGACATCATTTTGGAGAAAGATGTTGTTGAGTCTGCTGTTGAAACTGGTGGTAGTGCTACTGCAAGCCCGGAGAAGTCTCCTGCAGCAGAGCCATCAGTTGATGTTAATGCTGTAGAGGCACAACCAAAAGTTTTTCTTGTTTCAGATTCTCCAGTTGCTCCAGCTGCTGCTGGTGTCCTTCCTGACGACGCTGCAACGTCTGCTGGAGATGACGATGAAGATACTGAAAGCGATAGCTATGGAGAGGAGGTTGATCATTCCAGTGCTGCCACTGGTCTAGGAAAGGATCCATGAAGAGAGGAGCATGCTTCTCTCTTCTTTCCCCATTCCCTTCCCTCTTTGTTGTTTGGTTTAGTCCATGATATCCCCTGTGAACTTCCTGTGTGGTCTAAGTTGAACTTCTGGTTTTGTTGTTTGTCGTGTGGGTTGTAAAGAATGTTAAGTGAACCTGTTTTCTATGTGGGTGGAGGTTTGTAATGCATGGGTTGTGATGTCTATGATGCTGTGTTTTATCTTTTCTGATGTAGCAGCTGAGATGTGCTTATGTTTTGAATGTTTGTGCTTGAATGTTGGTCTTAATTGAAACTGTCGTGAATCTATGTGCTTTGAGTGTTGCTGTTAATTGCTATTTTTTTGGTGAGCAGATAGCGACCTTGCTGTCGTGCGAAAGAAGGTTGATGACTTTTATTACAGTGTAACTAGGCTTAGGAATGACCGTTCCAAGAGGTGAGTGCAGCTGCTCAACATTTACATCATCCATGTACCCCCTGTGAACTGCCTGTGGTTTCATACCTGAACTTCTCAACTCTATGTACCTGAACTTCTTGTTTTTTTGCTTCTCTGGCGCTGAACTTCTAGCCTCTTTTGTACTGTACTGCCTGTTGTGATATAGCTGAACTTCTGTGCTAACATGTGTTATGAACTTCCTAAGTTCGAGCTGCTTAACTTGTTTTACTTTCTATTCGCTTGTTTTAGATCAATGATTATGTTCCAAAACAAGGAGTGTGAAGCTTCTGTTCAAGAAGTCGCAATATCTTTTGGTCCTCGCGGAATGCTTACATCTAATGTGGCTGAGTGTGCACTCTATTGTCTACGTGCGAAGTACCAGGGATCGGATAAACTCATCCTGCCGTATTGGGTTTGTGTAAGTCAACCATACAGTGATTTCTTTTTTGTTTTGTTCCTTACAATTTTAGTTAAAACCTGTTCATCTCATTTTTGTATTTTTTCATATGTTGCTGTTGTCTGCATTATTTTAGGACAAGATTTTCACAGGTCATTTTGATTCCCGTGTGAGAAGTACTTCATGGCGAGTGGTCCAGATAGCATGGATGCACATGATTCGATGTGCAATATCTTGTTCTTTGCCTCTGTATTAGTTTTGCAGTGTGATCCACTGTGTTAATATTTGTTTTATTTTTCTTTTGTACCATTCTGATATTAATTCTCATTTTTTAATGATTCGTGTGTTTATGATGCTTCCATGGGTGGTGTCGGTCATTGGGTGTCGGTGTTCCTTGACCTGAAGAATTCAAGGTTCCAGCTTCTCGATACCTACTATGGACCAAAAGATGAATGTGCGGTACGCCTGTTTCGACAGATGACCGACAACATCAAGAGGCTTTGGAAGGATGCCAGCAACGACAGGGAGACACCCTTCAGTCCTATTAGCATCGAAAATTTCCCTCTGGATTGGATTGATGTCCCCCAGCAGCAAAACAAGTATGAGTTTGACTTTTTCTCTTTATCACATCTGTTTAACTATAGTTGTACTTAAGCTGTGACGTGTTTAATTTGTTGGCTTTCTTTTTCTGTCCTAACACTATTTCTTTTACTTCGTTTGATGGCAATATCGACTGCGGATTTTTCATGCTTACGAATGTTAATTCGTATCATGACGGAGTTCTTGCAAATTATTCCCATGAGAATATCGGGGATATCAGGAAGACGTGGCTGTACTCAATCGCTTCTTCTAACCTGTTTGAGACAGGCTTCCAAGCTCTGTTTGGCTACTACACATGTAAGTATTTTGGAACTTGTACTGCTTACCTACACTGCATCTTTAATTCTACCTGAACTTCATATTTTTCTCTGAACTTGGACTTCTGCTTGAGGTCTAGCTGGGCTGCTGGTTTCGGAAGGAGAGGAGCATTTTCTTTGTACATGAACTTCATTTCTATCCTTTTTAATTTTGCTTGTGTGTTTTGTTTTGCTTAAATTGACATGAGCATTTTCTTTTATAATTGAACTTCAGAGATGATGCCTTTCTATGGTTTTGTTAGCTGTAGTTGAATGATTTACAGTTCATCGGTTTATCTTGAACTGTGCCTCTGGTTGTGCCTGAACTTCATTTAGTTTTTTACTGCAACTAATTTTTTTAGGTCAGCTTGAGTAGTAACCAAGTCATCTTTATTAGTTGGACTGCACATTGTGATGTTCCTGAACTTCAGTTGTATTTAATGGTGATGTTTTCTCTTCCTTTTTTTCTTTGACAGTGGAACCGTTGGAGCTGACCGATTACCACTACTCATTCCTCGGGTCACAGGAATACCAGCCTAGGGAGGAACCGATGAGTACAGCTCCGATAGGAGATGATAGACCTCGGACCCTTATTCCTTACAAGTTGGGGAAGCAGGATGGTGGTGTCGTGGTTCTAAGTCTGACAGTAATGTAGGGGGTAAGTATGGAGAGGCGAGGTCTTAGCTATGGAGAGGTTGTAAGGACGCAGGGTTTACGAGTTCAGGACCTTCTCGGAGGGAGTAAAAGCCCTACGTTTCGGAGCCCGGAGGCGGTCGACTGGATTATGTGTGTATGAGTTACAAAGGTGCGAACCTTTGTCTCGGAGGAGGGGGGTGGCTTATATAGAGTGCGCCAGGACCCCGGCCAGCCCACGTTACGAAGGGTTCAATGTACATTAAGGCATGGCGTTTCTGGTAACACTAGTAATGAAGTGCTATGATGACCATAAAAGCTACTTAATGACTGACCGTTAGCGTGCGGGGCGCCTTTAGGTCTCCTGGCCGTCAAGTGGTTGGGTCTTGGTCGAGTGATTGCTTCTTGGTCGAGTGTCTTCGAGTATGTCGAGTGGGACACCTTCAAGTGGATTGAAAGGCGATTTCTTCTAGAGATGTCCTTGGGTAGGGCAGTTAGGGCAGGTCCATGACCCTACCCTAGGTTCGTAGCTTCATCATTAGCCCCCGAATGGATCGAGGTTTGAGTGGGGAAGGAGTTGAGGACCTCTCCGACTCGTTTTTCATGCCGTGAGCATATCTTGCTTCGGGTCAATGGACCTGAGTGATGACAGCAACTTCCTTTTTAGCCGCCTTAATCCATTCTTAATTCTTCCTCGAGTGAGTTTCTTTACCTGTAAGGTTCCGAGTGACGGTGCGGAGGAGATCTTTTAGTCTGACAAGTTTGTTTACTGCCCGCGGATTTAGTGGGATACGAATTTCGGGAAGCGCGCAGGACGGGGGAGGCCGCAGTAATCGGATGGGATGGAGCGGAGTCGCCTCGATCCTCGTGCCACCTTTTTCGCCACGTATCGCTCGCGCGGTCGTTACGGGATTTGACGGAGCCATCTGGGCCTACCTATCAGCCACTCGGAAGCGGCCTCATATAAGGCGTTGGACCGGAGTCCCCCGAACAGTGCGCCCCATTACTTCTTCTCCTCCTCACGCCTCTCTGCTGCGCTCGCTCTCGCCCCAGCGCCACCGCACCACACGCGTCTCGTCGGCGACAATGGTGAAGGAGAGGACAGCGGCTCTGGAGCGGGCGAAGAAGGCGACGGCGAAACCGAAGGGGAAGGCGACGAGCCGGGGCGGATCTTCCTCGCGGACTGGCCTGCCGAGGGGTTGGATCCAGGGCGACTGGATCCACTCGAGGATCTCCCAAGAAGACCTTGACGACCTGGCCGAGGGAGGGCTGATCCCTTACGACTCGGCGCGGCTTCCGGGGAAGGAATCCGAGCCGCAGCCCCGGGAGGGTGAGCGCGTTCTTCTTGCCACCCACGTCGACCGTGGGTTTTCCTTGCCTCCTCATCCTTTCTTCCGAGGGTTTCTGAACTTCTTCGGGGCTCAACTCCACCACTTTAACCCCAACTCAATCGTTTATCTTGCCGCGTTCATTTCCTTGTGTGAGAACTTCTTGGGTTGTCGACCTCACTAGGGTCTTTTCAAGCATATTTTTACTTGTCGCTCCCAGACAGTGAAAAAGGCTAACCCGGATGACGAGAGGACCCAAGTGATCCAGATGTGTGGGGGTCTTGGCATCCAGACGAGGGGAAAACGCTCCTTTCCGGCCATGATTCTTCCCGATTCAGTTCGTGGGTGGAAGTCGACCTGGTTCTACTGCAAAGATCAGTCGATGCCAGGGCAATCGACTGGCCTCCCTCCCTTCACCACGGACCGAGTGGAAAAACCTTCCCCTTTGAAGGTGCTCCCGGAGGAGAAGGCGCACGTGAAGGTGTTGGTCAATCGAGTGGTCCAGCTCATTCGTGACGGGGTCACTGTTATGGATCTCTTGCAGGTCTTCCTTCGGCGGCGCATCCAGCCTCTCCAAGCCCGAGACCACCCAATGTGGATGTATTCAGGTCTAGAAGACTCCACTCGGATCCACCCGGAGGAGGTCGATGACGACACGCTGGAGAAGTGGCTATCGAGCATTACCGGGAACAAGGACAACCCGAGAGGAGCCAGGAGAGTTCCCCCATTCGACCAGTCGCGTGCACCAGAGCAGGTTTCATTCTGAGTTTTTGCTTGTAATCTGAATTCACTCGTGCAGCTGTCTGTATTGCGTCGACTGACTTTGTTCTCCCTTCTTTCTTTCAGGCCATTATTGAAATGTATTCGATGCCCAACGGGGAGCAGGAGCAAGCTCTGGAAGGCGAGGCGAGTGGTGGCGAAAGTGGCGAGTGGACTTTCGATGGTGAAGGGGATGGAGGAAGCGACGACTCGAGTGATGAGGAAGAAGTCGAGCCGCCTCCTCGCATAGAGAGATGATCCAAGCTTGACCAGGATCAGCGAGTGCCCGCGACAAGGCGACTGCTCAGGCTGGTCAGTCTTTGAAGCGTCCTCGGATCTCTTCACCAACTACGACTGAGAAGGCGCCAAAGCATCCCAAAGTTGCAGAACCGAAGACTCAGAAGGCACTACCAAAGATCAAGATCGATATCCCTGTCGCCTCCGCATGAGTGTCTCTCCTTGTATTCACTCGACGCCCCGCGTTGTTTGTTTTTCTTGTTTTAACTGGACGGACTTTGGAATTGTTAGTGCTGCCACTTCCAGGACCTCAACTTACTGGGATGATGATGAGGTGATGGAGGATGCGGTCACTTCTAATCTGGGTATGATTTCTGCCATACTATCTTTCTTTGGTCGATTCAACTGCATCGTGCACCACTGGGTGACGTGATTTTGGCAATTTGAACTTTGTACAGCTCCCAACATTATTGACCTCCCTAACGACGATGAAGAGCCCGAGAGGTCTTTGACGACGAAGAGTAGGCGAGCTACTGTAAGTGAGGCGCTACAGTCGACGCCGAGGGCGGAACCAGTCGTTCAGGACACTAGTGACTTCAATCGAGGTTCTGTTACCTTCGCGGAGCCCTTGTCGAGTGTCTTGCCTTCTTCTTCGACCGCTCAGGCCCCTGTCGACCCGCCTTCACTTTTTGCAACCCATCATGTCCCGGAGGATGAGGTGAATGCTGCTAGGGAAGCCATACGCCAGGTGGGCATTATGATGGAGAAGATGAAGACGATGCGGGACGCCAGCCAAGCCGCCTATGATGCCAGCTCGGCTCTCCAGAGCAATGTTCAGGTTAGTTGGTCGCCGCTTGTTCTGTTAGGATATGCTATCTGAAGATTCTTTCCGAAAATCTTTTCATCTGTACACCCACTGGGTGTGTCGATTGAATTTTTTGGACTAATGGGGGCACGCTGAGTGCACCCACTGGGTGTAGTCCCCGAGGCTATGGCGGACTGCTGGCAGTCGACCGTAGTCTTTGTATTTTGTCGAGTAAAACTGAATTGGTAGTTTGTTTCTTCCGCTCGATCCGGTCGAGTGGGATCAGAACTGGTGGGGGCACGCAAAGTGCACCCACCGGGTGTAGTCCCCGAGACCGCGGTCGACTGCGGGCAGTCGATTGTGGTCTGAGTTCTACTTTGTCTCTCTTTTTTTTTGAACTCGACTCCGCTCGATCCGGTCGAGTGGAATCAGAACCGATGGGGTCACGCAAAGTGCACCCACTGGGTGTAGTCCCCGAGACTATGGTGGACTGCGGGCAGTTGACTATAGTCTTAGTATTTGTCGTTTTTTGCTGTGGAACAATTTCTCCCCTTTGATTTCAGAAATCTTGTGATCTTGGAGCTCGCTTCGCTGATTTGGAAAGTCAGCAGATTCAACTAAAACTTGACTTGGAGCTGGCCAGGACACAACTGCAGACGGTCAGAGACGGCGCCGCCGGTAAGACAAGTCTGTCGACTGGTCAGTTTTAGGCCCGAGCACGCTTCTGCTATTTTTGAATCAATCATCATTTCTTTGCAGAAAAACTGAGAGAGGCTTTGGTGAAAAAGGATCAGGATTTTTCTGCTGCCTAGAAGGAGGCTGACGACAGGACCGCTCTGGCCGAACAGAAGCTGGCTTCAGTCGGCCAGTTGGAAGAAGAGAATACCAGGCTGAAGACTGCTCTGAATGAAGCCAACAGGGAGTGCACATGTTGGAAGAAGGAGAACCTCAACCTGACCGAAAAGATGGAAGGCGTCGCTCGTAGGAGGGACGATCTGGAGAGCTACCTGAGGAGCCTTGCCAAGAAATTGTATATCAAGCTTGAAGGTGCACATTTAGTTCCGACTGATTTTTTTGTGTCGAATTAGTGTATGAAAATTGACTTATCCTTGGATCATGAATGCAGAGTTTTGCCAGAACTTTGAGGAGGAGACTGGGCGGATCAAACCAGGTTTGGATCCAATCAACTCTCCCGTGAAAGATGAAGCTGCCATGAATTTGCTCTGACTGGAATCTCGCATTAACGGTGCCGTGGACTACTTGGCTCGACTGAAGGTCGCCATGTCACGGATCGGCCTGGCACTTTGGCCAGAGCCTACGCTCCAAAACGATCTCGAGTCTCTGATGACTCGACTTAACGGAATCCCTGACCGAGTGCAGGAGTGGAAGAAGTCTTCTGCTCGGTGTGGCGCTGATGTGGCTCTGTCCTTGGTTCGCGTCCACTGCAAGGAGGTGCGACAAGACAAGCTGGCAGCAATCAAGGTCGCCAACACCCAGAAGCATGACTTTCGAACCTTTATGGAGACTTTCATTGCTGCAGCCACTCGGATAGCCGACGGCGTCGACCTGGATGAGTTCGTCGAGCCTGCCAGCCCTCCTCCCGCGGAGTGAACAAACTCTTATGTCCCACCTTAAAATTGCCTCGGAATGCCGAGTGGTTTTCGTAACCGTTATACTTTTTCGGGCCGCATGCCCGAGTACCTCGATCCGTGATCCAGAACCTTTAGGATTTTATCTGAACTTGGTTTACCGTTGAATATCTTTATGAATTTCCTGCTGAGTGAACCCAATCTTTATTCGAGACAACTTTCTATATTCGCAGCACAACTCCAAAGGAGGGGGAAGTAGTCGACCCATGCCTTGTATTTGTGGCGAAGCTCCCCAGGGGCGGGCGGCGGTCGACCCACACCCTGTTACTGCAGAATGGGACGGAGCGCACATTGTATTTGTGGCGAAGCTCTCCAGGAGAAGGGGGGCAGTCGACCCATACTTCGTTACTGTAGAGCGGGATGAATCGCGCATTGTATTTGTGGCGAAGCTCTCCAGGAGAAGGTGGCAGTCGACCTGCCCCTCGTCGTCCTTGAGGATTGAGATGTGTTTGGGAGAACTTAGGCGAGTACTGGACTGCAGCTAAGCCCCCGAGTGGGAGGATTGCTCTCCACTCGGTAGGGTTTTTTCAAACTTAGGCGAGTGCCTGACTGCAGCTAAGTCTCTAGGTGGGAGAACTTAGGCGAGTACTGGACTTCAGCTAAGCCCCCGAGTGGGAGGGTTGCTCTCCACTCGGTAGGATTTTTCAAACTTAGGCGAGTGCCTGACTGCAGCTAAGTCTCTGAGTGGGAGAACTTAGGCGAGTACTGGACTGCAGCTAAGCCCCCGAGTGGAAGGGTTGCTCTCCACTCGGTAGGATTTTTCAAACTTAGGCGAGTGACTGACTGCAGCTAAGTCTCTGAATGGGAGAACTTAGGCGAGTACTGGACTGCAGCTAAGCCCTCGAGTGGGAGGGTTGCCCTCCACTCGGTAGGATTTTTTCAAACTTAGGCGAGTGCCTGACTGCAACTAAGTCTCTAGGTGGGAGAACTTAGGCGAGTACTGGACTGTAGCTAAGCCCCCGAGTGGGAGGGTTGCTCTCCACTCGGTAGGATTTTTCAAACTTAGGCGAGTGCCTGACTGCAGCTAAGTCTCTGAGTGGGAGAACTTAGGCGAGTACTGGACTGCAGCTAAGCCCCCGAGTGGGAGGGTTGCTCTCCACTCGGTAGGATTTTTCAAACTTAGGCGAGTGCCTGACTGCAGCTAACTCTCTGAGTGGGAGAACTTAGGCGAGTACTGGACTGCAGCTAAGCCCTCGAGTGGGAGGGTTGCTCTCCACTCGGTAGGATTTTTTCAAACTTAGGCGAGTGCCTGACTGCAGCTAAGTCTCTAGGTGGGAGAACTTAGGCGAGTACTGGACTGCAGCTAAGCCCCCGAGTGGGAGGGTTGCTCTCCACTCGGAAGGATTTTTCAAACTTAGGCAAGTGCCTGACTGCAGCTAAGTCTCTGAGTGGGAGAACTTAGGCGAGTACTGGACTACAGCTAAGCCCCGAGTGGGAGGGTTGCTCTCAACTCGGTAGGATTTTTCAAACTTAGGCGAGTGCCTGACTGCAGCTAAGTCTCTGAGTGGGAGAACTTAGGCGAGTACTGGACTGCAGCTAAGCCCCCGAGTGGGAGGGTTGCTCTCCACTCGGTAGGATTTTTCAAACTTAGTCGAGTGCCTGACTGCAGCTAAGTCTCTGAGTGGGAGAACTTAGGCGAGTACTGGACCACAGCTAAGCCCCCGAGTGGGAGGGTTGCTCTCCACTCGGTAGGATTTTTCAAACTTAGGCGAGTGCCTGACTGCAGCTAAGTCTCTGAGTGGGAGAACTTAGGCGAGTACTGGACCACAGCTAAGCCCCCGAGTGGGAGGGTTGCTCTCCACTCGGTAGGATTTTTCAAACTTAGGCAAGTGCCTGGCTGCAGCTAAGTCTCTGAGTGAGAGAACTTAGGCGAGTACTGGACTGCAGCTAAGCCCCCGAGTGGGAGGGTTGCTCTCCACTCGGTAGGATTTTTCAAACTTAGGCGAAACGGATTTGCAGCTAAGCCACCCGCTGGGGGATTTCTTACGCAAACAAAAACAATAATAATCACTGGGAAAATTATAACGCTCTTGTCTTTGATAAATAAACTACAGGAGTTTTTCTTATTACATCTCATCCGAGTGAGAATTCAAGTATAAAAGGGGAGGAGTAGCTCCGCGTTCCAGGCTCGTGGCTCATCAATCTGACGATCGACATTGTAGAGGCGGTATGCTCCATTGTGGAGGACTCTGGTGACTATGAATGGGCCTTCCCAAGTAGGAGCAAGCTTGTGTGGTTTCTGCTGATCCACTCGAAGGACTAAGTCTCCTTCTTGGAAGGCTCGGCTCTTCACGTTTCGGCATGGAATCGACGTAAGTCTTGCTGATAGATGGTTGATTGGATCAGGGCTATTTATCTTTCTTCTTCTAGGAGGTCAACTGCGTCCTGCCGGGCTTGTTCTGCTTCATCTTCTGAGTAGAGCTCGACTCTGGGAGCGTTGTGAAGCAGGTCACTCGGTAAGACAGCCTCGGCTCCGTAGACCAGAAAGAATGGGGTTCTTCCAGTCGATCGATTCGGGGTTGTCCTCAATCCCCAAAGGACTGTTGGGAGCTCATCGACCCATGCACCTGCTGCGTGCTTGAGATCGCGCATCAATCGGGGTTTCAGTCCTTTGAGAATTAGGCCATTTTCCCTTTCTTCTTGTCCATTCGACTGGGGTGAGCGACCGAAGCATAGTCGACCCAGTGCCCTGAGAGGCGCAAAAGGCCCTGAACTCGTCGGAATCGAAGTTTGACCCATTGTCCGTGATGATACTATGCGGAACTCCATATCTGAATATCAACTCTCTGATGAAACTGATAGCGGTGCAAGCATCGAGATTCCTGATAGGCTTGGCTTCAATCCATTTGGTGAACTTGTCGACTGCTACCAGCACATGAGTGAAGCCGCTCCTGCCTGTTCTCAGTGGCCCAACCATGTCCAGGCCCCAAACAGCGAAGGGCCAGACGAGTGGAATGGTTTTCAAGGCTGACGTGGGCTTGTGCGGCATATTGGAGTAATACTGACACCCTTCACATTTGTCGACTATCTCTTTAGCCATCTCATTGGCCCTTGGCCAGTAGAACCCCGCTCGGTATGCTTTAGCCACAATGGTCTGAGAGGACGCATGATGACCACAGGTCCCCGAGTGGATATCGTTAAGGATCATCTGACCTTCTTCTGGTGTGATACACTTCTGGCTGACCCCAGTCGTGCTTTCCCTATATAACTGTCCCTTTATGACTGTAAAGGCCTAGGATCGACGGACGATCTGTCGAGCCTCTTCCTCGTATTCTGGGAGTTCTTTCCTTAGGATGTACGCTATGTACGGTTCTGTCCAGACGGGAGTGGTAACCAGCACTTCCATTATTAGATCGACCACAGCTGGAACTTCAACTTCAGTCGGATCCGTGGCGCTCTTTGGCTGCGGGGCCTCTTCCGTGAAGGGATCCTCCTGGACTGATGGTGTGTGGATGTGCTCCAAAAACACATTGCTGGGAATGGCTTCTCTTTTGGAACCTATTTTTGCCAAATCATCTGCTGCTTGATTTTTCAGTTGGGGTATGTGATGAAGCTCTAACCCCTCGAATTTCTTCTCCAGCTTCCTCACTACATTGCAATAACCAGTCATGGCTGGACTTCTGACATCCCAGTCCTTCATCACCTGATTAACCACCAAATCTGAGTCGCCATAGACCATGAGGCGACGGACGCCGAGTGAGATGGCCATGCGCAACCCATATAAAAGTGCTTCATATTCTGCCTCGTTATTGGAGGAATCAAAATGGATTTGAAGAACATATCTGAGTTTATCTCCTCTGGGGGAGACCAACACCACTCCGGCATCGGAACCACTCAGCATCTTGGAGCCGTCGAAGAACATAGTCCAATGCTCCGAGTGAATCTGAGTCGGTAGCTGCTGTTCAATCCACTCGGCGACAAAATCTGCGATTGCTTGGGACTTGATAGCTTTCTTTGCCTCAAACTTGATATCAAGGGGAAGGAGTTCAATTACCCATTTTGCCACTCGACCAGTTGCATCCCTGTTATGCAGGATCTCTGATAATGGAGCGTCACTGACGACTGTAATGGAATGATCAGAGAAGTAGTGAGCAACTTTCTTGGTGGTCATATAAATCCCATATACAAGCTTCTGATAGTGAGGATATCTTTGCTTCGATGGTGTCAGGACTTCAGAAATATAATATACTGGGCGCTGAACTTTGAAGGTTTTCCCTTCTTCTTCCCGCTCGACCGTAAGTACCGTAATGACGACTTGTCCTATGGCTGCAATGTAAAGCAGCAAAGGCTCTTTGCTGATTGGGGCAGCAAGCACCGGCTGGGTGGAGAGCAGAGCTTTGAGCTCTACAAACGCTGCATCAGCTTCGGGAGTCCACTCGAACTTGTCGAACTTCTTCATCAATCGGTAAAGAGGTAATGCCTTTTCACCAAGACGAGATATGAATCGACTTAGGGCGGCCAAACAACCAGTAAGCTTCTGGACATCGTGCACTCGCACAAGGCCTTTCATTCGGAGTATAGTGCCAACTTTTTCTGGATTGGCGTCGATTCCCCGTTCGGAAACGAGAAAACCAAGTAACTTTCCGGCAGGGACTCCGAATGTACACTTTGATGGATTAAGCTTGATATCATACCTCCTGAGGTTGTCAAAGGTTTCAGCAAGGTCAGTCAGCAGGTCGGAACCCTTCCGTGACTTGACCACAATATCATCCATGTATGCTTCCATGTTCCGACTCATTTGAGTGAGTAAACACTTCTGAATCATCCTCATGAATATGGCTCCGGCATTCTTGAGGCCGAACGGCATGGTAACATAACAGAAGCACCCGAATGGAGTGATGAAAGCTGTCTTGATCTCGTCAGGTCCATACAGACGGATCTGATGGTACCCGGAATAGGCGTCTAAGAAAGACAGTCGCTCACATCCCGCAGTCGAGTCGACTATCTGGTCGATGCGGGGGAGAGGGAAATGATCTTTCGGGCAGGCCTGATTGATATGTTTAAAGTCAATGCACATGCGAAGTGACCTGTCCTTCTTGGGGACCATGACAACATTGGCGAGCCACTTGGAGTGGTAGATTTCTCGGATGAACTCCGCTGCTAAGAGCCGAGCCACCTCTTCGCCAATAGATTTTCTCTTTTGGATGGCGGTCCATCGAAGATGTTCCTTGACAGGTTTTACTTTTGAGTCGACTCTCAGGCGATGCTCAGCCAGCTCCCTGGGAACACCTGGCATGTTAGAAGGCTTCCATGCGAAGATGTCCTAGTTCCCACGGAGGAACTGGATGAGCGCTTCTTCCTATTTGGAGTCGAGTGTTGTTGAGATATGAGTCGGGGCGGCGCTGGGGTCGGTCGGGTGGATGTGAGCTGTCTTCGTGTCGCCAGTCGACTGGAAAGCTGACTCTGTAGCGGGCTTCTTGGCTCGCAACAGATCACTCGAGTCTGCAGTCTTTTGAAATTCCTGTAACTCCACCACTTCCATCTGTGCGTCGGCGATCTTCGAACCCTTCTGAAAACATTCTTCTGCTTTCTTCCGATTGCCTGTAATGGTGATCACACCTTTGGGACCAGGCATCTTCAATTTGAGATACACGTAACATGGTCGGGCCATGAAGCGTGCATAAGCCGGCCTGCCCAAAATAGCGTGATAGGCACTCTGGAAGTCTACGACTTCAAATGTCAATTTTTCTTTGCGGTAATTCTTGGAATCACCGAAAACCACATCAAGAGCAATCTGGCCGAGTGATTCAGCCTTCTTCCCAGGAATGACTCCATGGAAGCTCATGTTGCTGGCACTGAGTCTGGAGATCGGAATGCCCATCCCCTTCAACGTCTCAGCGTATAATATGTTCAAACCACTGCCACCATCCATCAGGACTTTGGTCAGTCGAGTGCCTTCAACAACTGGGTCGACCACCAAAGCTTGCCTCCCAGGGGTGGTGATGTGTGTTGGGTGGTCGGACTGGTCGAATGTTATGGCAGTCTGAGACCAATTCAGGTAACTAGGTGTCGCTGGAGCGACCATATTCACCTCTCGGTTAATAACTTTCAGTCGACTTTTGCTCTCAACATCAGCAAAAATCATCAGGGTGGAATTGACTTGAGGGTATCCGTCATCACTGTCCTCTTTGTCCTCGACCTTATCTGACTCCTTTTCCTTTCCCTTGGGCTGCTTGCCCTGGAACTGCTGGATCAAGAGTCGACACTGCCGAGTGGTATGTTTCGGGTAAATAAAATTACCCTCTTCATCTTTCTTCGTGTGGACGAGACACGGTAAGTCCAACACATCATTTCCCTCCTGGTCTTGAACCTTTTTGGGGTTCCAAGGTCCTTTAGGTTTCCCTTTAGACTTTCCTTGGGCCAAAGCTAAGGCTTCCCCGGGAGCCGCTGGTTCGGCTTTCCGCTTCTGTTTCCGACTGGAATTACCTCCGGTTTCTTGGGCGACTGACTTGAGCTTGCCACTCCTGAGTCGATCCTCATCTTCGCCGTTAGCGTACTTGGTGGCAATCTCCATCATCCGATTCAGGGACATATCTCCGGTTCGGCCGAATTTCAAATTCAGTTCTCTGTATTTGACGCCTTCCTTGAAGGCACAAACTGCTTGGTGGTCAGGCACGTTCTCCACCGAGTGATGTAACATGATCCATCTCTGGATGTAATCCCTCAAAGTTTCATTCAGATTTTGCACACAGGACCGCAGTTCCGTCAGTCCTGCCGGTCGCTTGCATGTGCCTTCGAATGTGGTGACAAACACTCCGGAGAGATCTTCCCAAGTGTAAATGCTGCTAGGTGCTAACTGGTTTAGCCATGCTCTGGCCGAGCCCTCCAACATGAGAGGCAGGTGCTTCATGGCCACTTCATCATTGCCGCCGCCAATCTGGACGGCCACTTGGTAGTCCTCAAGCCAAGTATTAGGCTTGGACTCGCCAGTGAACTTACTGACTCCAGTCGCCAACCTGAAATTGGGAGGAATCACAGCAGCCCTGATGGCTCTACTAAAGCACTAAGGCCCCGAAACATGTACTCTGCTGCTGGCAGGCGCATCTCTGTCGTGGCCTTCTCGGTGAGCCCTGTTCCTTTCGACCAGACCTTGGACGAGGATGGATCTCGCGTCAAAGCCTGGCCGTCTGGGGTCGACTGGAATCCTTCGCCCACCACTATGAGGGCGCCTGTCATCCTGCTGGCGAGGCACATACGACCCGCTCCTCGGGGGAGGCGTGAGCACTCGACGTCGACCGTCATGATCGACTCAGTGATCATAATGCTCATGGTTCCCATACTGGTCACGCCGGTCTGCACGTCCCTCACGCCTCGGGGGCGATCTCGGGCTGTGAGCCGACTGGACCGTGTCCGCAGCAACGGATCTGGTGTGAATTCTGTTCCGCGACTGAGAAACAGCGGAATTCTGATCTCCTGCTGCCCGGAGGAATGCTCTGATCTGCAGCAAGCCTCTGCCAGCCTCCGACTAGGAAGGCTGAATCGACTCCGCTATACAGGTCGCAGCTACTAAATTCTGAATCAGAGTCCGATATACCTGCGGGGGCGGGAAGAGCTGACATCGACTGGATTCGGGAACCCGTTGTCATGCCCGCTCGTCGAGTGCTCACTAGAGGTTCTCCAGTCGAGTGCGCTCGGCCAAGTTTGCCACGCGCGCGTCCTCCAAGGCACGAGCCTCGGGGGTTTCTCCAACGATAGGAGTGTGAAGCGCATCAATGTTCCGGCGGCGAAGTTCTTCTCTCTGCAGCGACGGGAGAGGCTCGGGAAGACACTCCTCATGGGGACGCGACGGGTCGCCTCCTCCCGCGCCTCCGTCGGTGCGGGCGAAACCGGGGGGACTGGGCGGTCCATCGACCATCAGAACCTCCGCCGCCAGATCGCTGCTGTCGCACTCGGATGCGGTCTCTTCGGAGCCAGTCGAACAGGCCGTAGAGGGATTCGTCGGGCTCGATCGCCACGACTTGAGGGATGGCCGACTGACGGGCCACCGCGTGTCTTACCCACCGCTGAAGTCTCGACCGACCGGAGCGCTTGCGCCGACGGGAAACGGGGAGGGAGGACAGCACAGGAGCCGACCGGTAGGGGGTCGACGGTTGCCGCAGGAGAACGCCGCGGACGCACGCGCGAAAGTGCATTGCCCCGCGGACAGGGAGTGCGTCCACGTCGAGCGGAGCCTCCTGAAGCCAGGCGGAGTCGTCGGCGATGAACGTGAGCGCACCGAGACAGATCTGGCGGCCCTCCACCAAAACTCTGTCAGAAACCATGATGATTCAGGTCGGAAAAGATCGCAACTCCTCCAACAAAACGCTAAAACACCGGCCCCATGATGGGCGCCAACTGTCGTGGTTCTAAGTCTGACAGTAATGTAGGGGGTAAGTATGGAGAGGCGAGGTCTTAGCTATGGAGATGTTGTAAGGACGCAGGGTTTACGAGTTCAGGCCCTTCTCGGAGGAAGTAAAAGCCCTACGTCTTGGAGCCCGGAGGCGGTCGACTGGATTATGTGTGTATGAGTTACAGAGGTGCGAACCTTTGTCTCGGAGGAGGGGGTGGCTTATATAGAGTGCGCCAGGACCCCGGCCAGCCCACGTTATGAAGGGTTCAATGTACATTAAGGCAGGGCATTTCTGGTAACGCTAGTAATAAAGTGCTATGATGACCATAAAAGCTACTTAATGACCGACCGTTAGCGTGCGGGGCGCCTTTAGGTCTCCTGGCCGTCGAGTGGTTGGGTCATGGTCGAGTGATTGCTTCTTGGTCGAGTGTCTTCGAGTTTGTCGAGTGGGACACCTTCAAGTTGATTGAAAGGCGATTTCTTCTAGAGATGTCCTTGGGTAGGGCAGTTAGGGCAGGTCCATGACCCTACCCTAGGTTCATAGCTTCATCAGGTGGTATTCATGGTACTCCAAAAACCCCTTGCTACAGGAAGGGTGATGCAGTCGAAGCAGCCGAAGCAGAAGTGATTTCGTCTGATGATGATTTTGAGAAGATTGCTTACCCGAAGAATGCTAAATGTGCTGCTGGTACTGTTGCTGGTAGAGGTGGGAAGAATGTTGTGATCACCAAGAGGAAACCGGCAGTTGAGTCTGGGAGCATAACTTCCTCCAAGAGAGCATCAAGATTGCCTTTGAAGTGGCGTTCTCCTGTCGCTCCCCTGAAAAAATATAGTTACCCTCATCTATCCAAGGACCGGAAGTTGAAACAGTATGTGTTGAGTAAAGACGGTCTGGAGAAGTATTCTGAGTGATTTACCCTCATCTGTCGCTCCCTTGCCTTGGAGTTGTAGTGTCTGAACTTCTGTTGTTGTATTGTCTGAACTGCCGTAGTTGTAGTATCTGAACTTCTGTTTTATGTCTCCTCTTGCCTTTTGAGTTATAGTGTCTGAACTTCTGTTTGTTATTGTATCTGAACTTCTAATATTTTTTTACCATCCTTTTGTATTCTGCAGGACAAGCTACTGCATGTTTACCATCCCTGCGAATGTGATTGACCTCATAGGACGTGTCCTTTATACGCTTTTTGATGAAGGGCAGCAGATGGAAGGAGACATAATGGATTATCTCATAAATTTGTCGAAGGATAAGCCGGAGACCTCTAAGATATTCACTAGTGCTGACAGGGTTGTACTTAGTCCCTACTTCATACAGGTTTTAGTTCTTTGCACCCCTATCTCCTTCTTTTTGCCTTAGTTTTGTTGTAGTAGCATTTGGGAGGTGTTTTAATTGTGTTTTTGTGAATGCACAGTACTGCCTGGAGTATGATTTCTTTGGAGCAACAGTTCCAAAGTTTGATGCAAAAAAATCTGTTGGTCTCCTCCCAATGTTTGTTCGCAAGGAAGAAGACCTTCTTAACGCAAAGCTGGTTAGGTTTTCATAACTCTTGCTTTTTTTAATTTCATGTGCATCCTTTTGCTGAGTTTGTCAAGAAGTTTTTGTTCATGCCGGTTCTTCAGTACATATGCTTTTATAGTTTGTGTTCACCGGTCCTTTCATTCTTGGCAGGTTTTCTTGATTCTATTCAAGCCAATTGGCACAATGGCGCACTACAGTGTGTATGTGTTGAATAGATATCGTGGGAGCATTGACATCCTTGATTCACTTTCTTACGATAATATGCAAACGTCGCGATCGAGTTTCCACGGGGACTGCCAAAATATCGTGAGTGTTTCTTAGCCTAAACCTCCTTTCACATTCTCTTGTTTGACACGAATTTTATTATGCCTTGTGTTGACAAAATATATTGTTGTCTCTGTTTTGGTAATACGGCTTGAACTGACTGTCATTTAGAAGTTGAACTTCTGCTATTTTGTTTAAGTGGATCTTATGCAAGTGTCACTTTTTTATGTACCTGAACTTAACTATTTTGGTTAACATGTTTTTGACTTCATCTAATTTTGTTATTTCCGGCAGATGAAGAGATTTGTTGGGTTGCTCGAGGAGGTGTACGGCAAGGCTGCATACAAGGCGAGCAAGCAGCCTAACCGGGTGACTATTGCAAAGCGGCCGACTTTCATCGATGTTCCGAAGCAGAAGAGTAATGATTGTGGTTTCTTTGCCATGAAGTTCAGCTCTTCGTATGATGGCGATGAAATTGTTGAAGATTTTGGTGATGTGGAAGTATGTTCTGTCTTTGTTCTTGTCTCATCATCCTTTGATTATTCTTGTGTGTTTTTGCTGAGACGCTCCTGATGTGGTTTTAGATATCCGTTACTAAACCATCGTTTTCACCTTTCTTTTGTTTGTAGGCTGCTGCAGATGACTAGAAGGCTAAGTTCATGCACACTCTGATTTTTAGCGAGAAGAATGAAGTCGTGCGTTCAGAGCTCCCTAAAGAGATCCAGTCCTTTGGCCCATGAATTCGAAGCATTAGTTTCATCTGTAGATTTGATTTCGTACAGATTTTTAGGTTTGATAATGATTGGAACAATTCCGTAAAGATTTAGTTGTAAGAATGTTTTTAGTGATTTGTGTATCTATAGGTGCAGCACTATTACTTATGATATTGTGGACAAATGCATTTGGTGTGAAGAATGATTTGGCTTTGTGAATTTCAATGTACTGCATCGTTTTTCAGTATCCATGTGTTGAATGTTTTTGCCCCAACAGATGTACCTGAACTTCTGCCTCGGTTTTGGTTTAACTGCTTGATTTTTTTGTGTTGTTTATTTTCGGGCTCCCAACATATGATCGTAGACTTGAACTTCTACTTTGAGATGTGGCTGGGCTGCTGGTTTCAGATGGAGAGGATATTTTGTGTTGTGTAATGTATTGGTAATGTTCAACCCAACCAATATGTATGCTTTTGCGTAGAATCTATATTTGTTTTTTTGTGTTTTTTTCAAGTGTGAACGTATTTCATATGTAAATCTGTGCAGAAATATTGTTGACGTTTCTTTATCTTTTGTCAGCATTGTACATGAACTTCTGCATGTATCCAAGCAGAACTTCACATTTGAACGCGTTGTCTTAGGCTTGCTAACCTTAGTTTATGTGGTGAAACTTTACTTTTTAAGCATATTTTTTCCTACATCGATTTTATATACCAGAACTTCTTCTATAAGCTAACCTGAACTTCAATACTATATGATTATTTGCTGGTTGCACTTTTATGGAATACAACACGAGCACCTCCTGCCATAATATACCAGGACTTCTGCAGTAAGCTTACTTGAACTTCACAGTATATGTTTTTCATGTTTGTTCTTGCTTGCACTTTCATGCAATACATCATCAGCACATCACTTCATCCCATAACATACCAGGGCTTCTGCAATAATATTACTTGAACATCACAGTGTATGTTTTTCATTTTATTACTTCTTGCTCTTTCATGCAATACATCATCAGCACAGCACTTCATCTCATAACATACCAGGACTTCTGCAGTAATACTACGTGAACTTCACAGTGTATGTTACCAGGACTTCTTTGAAAGTTAAACAATAAAAGGGGATGACATAATATTCTGGACATTGACATGACATAAGTTTGCATTGTGTTAATTGACCTATTCTAACTGTTCATCCGCCATGCGCTCCTCCTAGGCTTTGGTTGTATAGGTTTTTTCTTGACATGTACCTCTTCCTCTTCATCTTCCTCTTCATCGTCCTCTTCCTCTTCCTCTTCATCATCCTCTTCCTGTTTCTCTTCATCGTTCTCTTCCTCTTCGTCTTCCTCTTCTTCGACGGTGTCTTTGTCTTCGTCTTTGTCTTCCTCTTCCACCTCTTTCTTGTTGTTGGCTCTGGGTTTTGCTTTCTGTTTCTTCTCTAGCTTTTTGCTTGTCTTTTCAGCATCTGCTCGCTTCGGGCATGTTCTTGCATTATGTGGTTCATACTCCTTGCATATGCTACAAAGTCTGGTGCTTGCTTTCTGTGGGTGTGGTCCCTTCTTTTGTTCCATAACTTTGGGTTGCTGTTTTTGAGATTTGGGCTGCTTGACCTCCTCGGCATTGTTTCTTTCCAAGAGTGTTGGACAAGTCAGGTTGTTGTGTCCCGCAACCTGGTTGCACACACTACATTTCATGTGTCCAAGTGGCACTCCATTCTCATCGAGCACCATGACTCTTCCTGCAGGTGGTGCCTTTATTTGCGCTCTCTTGTCACTTTTCTTTGCTACAGTAATTTTCTTCCTACCCTTTGTTTCAGAATACAGCGGCAGTTTCATCGTCTCTTGCTGTCGCTGCTCCATTGATTGGCCATCACCCTGCTTGCATTGGTTGGCTTCAGCGGCGGCGTTGAGCGTTTTAGCTGCATAATAGTGAAGGTCATCTTCAATTTCAGCGTCCTCTTCAGCCATCCTTTCGTCAGCATCCGCTTGATTTGCTGAATGTATTGCATCAAGCTCTTCCACGAGCCTCTTGAGAACATAGTAGGCTCTGTCATACTGCTGGTCACATCTCATCGCTTTCTTGTTAACCATCAAATTCAGCTGCAGCAAGATGTCTTGCTTCGATAGCCTTGAGCTGCCATCCGATGCGGTTGTGTTGTAGTCCCTTATATCAAAGGTTGGCTGTGATTTTGCAGTCTTTGTGTACCGTTTGAGGATATACTTGTTTCAAAATTTGTCAGGCTTCAGGTAGTCCAGTATGTTCATAATGTGAAGCCAGAACCGGCCTACATTTTGCGATGAATGCAGAATACATAGTTTGTGAGCCAGCAATGAGTTTCATAAATTTTGATATGATACTACTTGTCTAGCTATTTAATGAGTTTGTTTTCCCGCTCACCTGTGTGTGTCCAGAGCTTGCATTCACACTCATATATTTCATTGTCTGGGTCAGCTACAACCTGGAATTCATGCTTTGACCAGGAAAATCTTTCTTCATCATCATGGCCAGGCTTGTTGTGGTAGTACACCAGGTACTTAGTGGACTCTGCTGTACGCTTTGCGTGAAATAGCGTGGCATTTCTCATCCTATTCCTCATCTCGGTGTACACGGCTCTCGTGTACTTGATAGACATGTCTTCCTCGTAGCCGTAAGTTGTCTTTGTCAAAGGATTGGTCTGCACATGTCAAAAAGTAAGATATTAGTCGAAGCAGAATCATGGGTTTCATTTTTTAAAATTCAAAGTGCACATGTTGAAGGTAAACAGAACATGATGGTGGTGTTTTGTACTTGTCATCATACCATGCTGGTCATTGTTTGCTCGTTCTCCTTCTGCATCCGAGTTTGTGTGCAAGCATTGACCCGCCTAGCAAACTTGTGTAGGTTCTGGGTCCCCTTGACAAACCCTTTCTTTAGCACGTGGTTCATGCTCTCGCTTCGTTGTGTGGAAGTCATTCTAGCACAGAAAATGTTCTTGTAATATGTTGAAATCCACATCTACCTATCACTCCAGAGCTGCATCATCATCTGGTCGTTCTCCAGGTGGTACTTGTGCACAAGTTCAGCCCAGGCATCTTCAAACTCCGTTGGCATCAGCGGCCAGTTCAATATAGCTGTGAACTCCTCTTTGAATGTTTTATACTTTTTGTACAGCGACGCGAGGTATTCCCTGTACTTCTTCAATATGTGCCAACGGCATAGCTTGTGGACGGTGTTTGAAAATGATTGTGGTATAGCTTTCGCCATCGATGGGCACTGGTCTGATCGAATTAAAAAAATGAAACTTGATTCTTTTTTGTACTGATGGTGAACTTATGTTGCACAAGTAATTGAACTTCACATCTAGTAGTATGGCTATCTAAGAATGTCACATGTATTTTTTTCTTACAGTAGTGTTGCTGAACTTCTGTGGTACCAGTGCTTGAACTTCACAGTTAGTAGTAGGACAAACTAGTAGTGTCACACTCAAAAAATTTCTTACAGCAGTGTTGTTGAACTTCTGTGGTAGCAGTGATTGAACTTCACATAAATAACTATGTTTTTCGGAACATGCTACATATTTTTATCTAACAGCTTCGTCCTTGAATTTCTATGATTCATGTACTTGAACTTCACATTCATACCTAATTTTTTTCTAAACATGTGACAGATAATTTTGCTTTCTTGTATTGCTAGTTGGACTTCTGTGCTAACAGTGGTTGAACTGCATTTTTACATATTTTTCAAAAAAACAAATGTACCCAACCAACAGAGACCCATAGACTGAAAAGATGATGAAACTTGAGGAGTTTTTTTTGAACTCACCTGTTAGAATGCAAGTTGGGTTCTTGTTGTTCATGCACCATAGAAATGTATCGAACATCCACTTGAATGACTTTGCATCTTCGTCTCTTATCAGGGCAACGGCAAATATCGTTGACTGCAAGTGATGGTTTGTTCCAACAAACACTCCGAGGGGCATATGAAATCTGTTGGTCTTGTAAGTCGTGTCGAATGTTACGCAATCACCGAAGTCTTGATCGGCTCCTCGGCAGCTTGCATTGGACCAGAAAATGTTTTTAATTGACTTGTCTTTGTCCACTTGGATGTCATAGAAGAACTCATCATTTATTGGCTTCATGTCTTTGAAGAATGAAACAAGTTTTAATACATCATCCAAATCATCTTTCCTTGCATTTATGGCTTTCTTGCAAATCACACGCCAACATGCATTTGTTATTTTTGCTATCAAAGAGGTTGTGAGCTAGGATGCTATTTTACATTGCAGCATGTGGGTGTTTGAATACTTACTGGTTTAGTAGGTCTCGTCCGGTGATGCTTAGGAAGTAGCTTCCATCTTCATTTGCAGATAGCATGGACATGATTGTTGTGTGCTTGACATCATGGTACTGCAGGAGCTTTACATACTCCAGAATAGTGGGGTCATAATTCTTGTGTGAGTGCAAGAATACCAGCATGTCATCAGTTTGCATGAGCTGGTGATTATGATTGTACTCAATGTCCACTGCCACGCATGTGTCATCCTCCTGCACCTTCACCCTCATTCTTGCATTGCAGCCCGTCCTCTACGATGTTTTGTTTCGCTTCCTGTTGGCCTCTGAAACAAAAGATGTGTGTATCCCTTGGAAGGCGCAAACAAAATACTTGTGGTTGTCATTTCCACCCGTCTTCCTGATTCCAAAACCAGCGTTCCTGGCGTATCTGTTATAAAATTCCCTTGCTTTCCCTACATCTTTGAATCGCATCTTTAGTCTTGGTATTAGATAATCCGGTAGATCCGGCGTCTGCAGAAAAAGAAAAAAAGTTAATCCAAACAGCACGTTAGAATGCAGTTTATGAACTTGTTATTCTGGAGGGAGCAGAAAATGTGCAGATAATACAAGATGCGTATATAAATATTTTTTGTTTCACTTACGTGCGTGTATGATGGCAACTCCGCCGGTGTCGGCTGCTGTCCCTCTGGGATGGGGCATGGCGGAGTAATCATAGCAGGATGCACCAGTGGATCACGAGGAGGAAGGAGGGCTGAAGATGGCCTCTCTCTTGTTTGCGTCCTTTTTGCTTGAGGTGATTGTGGAGGTATTGCGATCCTGGTCTTGGTTCGCTCTTTTGTTTTGTGAAGCAATCCATCTACCTTATGCCCCGTAGAATTCTGACTTGTAGCAGCAGCAGCAGGATTAAATGGTGGTAGTGTGCAGATCACTCTCCTCCGTGTGTGTGTTGCTGTTGGATTTGTCCTGGGATCCGGTTTAGTTGCTTCACTTTGGCATTGATGAGGCACACCAGGATAACCTCCAGAGTTACACGCAGGACATGAGCTAACCCCCTCCTCCATCGGCGTGCTTGGGAGCCTGCTTGTGGATACAAAGAATCCGCGGGGGATTTTCGGCGTCACCCAATTAGGTGGAGGCGCAAACCTGTGCGGATAGGGCTATGACCCAGCATCTTGGAAGTATTCGTGTGTTTCGGGTGTCATCCATTTTTGGTCTGGAGCAGGTTGGTAATGCTGTTGGTGCGTTTGAGGCGTGACCCATTGAGGGGGTGGTGCAACGCGTACAGGCTTTGGATTGTGTACATGCTGCTGGGAACTTCTAAGCTTCTTCATGCGTCTATCATCTTCCTGACAAAAAAGAAAAAAATGTGTATTAGCACACAAGTTATATCTGCATATACCTTTGTAACTGAACTTAGCATTATTCACAGCCTGAACTTCTCATATATAAAGTGGTGAGAGCAATCACACTATGCACTGAGCTGAGCATCTGCCGATGCCTTTGTACCTGAACTGAGCACCCTTCACAGAATTAACTTCACATACTATTTTTTAATTCTACAATATTTTATTACTTATATGCACCTGAACTAGGCACTGTCCACAACCTGAACTTCCTGTTTTGTAAAGGGGAAATACTGTCTACATTTTAAAAAACCCGAACCTTCATGCGTTTGAATGGATGGACTGCTAGTGCATACCAACCTGACCTTCATGTCATATCACGTGCATGTTTTATTTTCCTTTTATTTTTTTGCACAGAACCAGAGGCATACCAACCTGAACTCTAGCACACTTACTAGTTGAACTTCACATGGCTTTTGCACATGTGAATGTGAATGCAGGAAGATTTTATAGTGTTTGTAGGCTGGACTGAGGCTCACATACTACCTGAACTTCACATGCCTGTAAGCAGGCAGGCAGATTTTACAATGCTGTTTTGTAGCCTGGACTGAGGCTCATACACTACCAAAACTTCACATGGTTGTAAGCAGGAAGGCAGATTTTAAAAAAGCTTTTGTAGCCTGGACTGATGCTCACACACCACCTAAACTTCACATAGCGGTAAGCAAATAACAAACCAAAGGAAGGAAGAAGTTCAACCATACCCTGGCTAGAAGTTCGGCCAACCTTTTTCCAGCAGCTGATAGGCCGCCTTGAGAAAAATTCTTCGTGGAGGTAGTAGAGGAATTCCATGGCAATCCATGTCTTGCCGGGGGCGCGAAGTTCATCTGCATAAAGCAAGAAGGTCAAAGAAGGCAAGATTGAAAAATAAGGCAAAATTGGGAGGAAGTTCATGTACTTTTGCCCCTGACTTTGAGGGCGCAGCCGATACCGTCTCCGCGGAGGAGTTTCTCTGTTGGTCGCGCTGCTCGCCGTTGCTTGCGTCGGGGCCGTCATCTGGTCTGCCAAGGCTTCGGGCGGTGACGATGGGACGAGGATGCGGCTTCCTGAAGTCCATGGCGGCTTCGCCGCGTCCAGGCGACGCGGGCTCCCTCGCGCTGGCGTCCGCCGTCGCTTGCTCGCTCGCGCCGGTGGCCGGCCAGGAGTTGGGGAAGGAAGGGAGGCGGTGGATCCGGCCGGCCAGGAGTTGGGGAAGGAAGGGAGGCGGCGGATCCGGCCGACCAGGAGTTGGGGAAGGAAGGGAGGCGGCGGATCCGGCTGGCCAGGAGTTGGGGCAGGAAGGGCGGCGTCGGATCCGACGGGGGAGGTCGGGGGATCGACGGGAGGAGGGGGGCTGGGGCGGCTGGGGATCGGGATCGTGATCAGGTGGATCCTGTCGGGGGGCCTCGGGATCCGGTGGATCCTGTCAGGCTGGCGGCAGTTCGGAAGTTCGGGAGGGCCTATCGGGCCCTATATAGGGCTGCTGTGATCCAAATAGTTATTCTAATCCTGGGATTAGAATAGTGCCACTATATATATAGAGTAGCACTATTCTGATCCTGGGATTAGAATAGTTATTTGGATCACAGCTCTCTATATAGGGATCGATAGGGTTGTTCCTGAGATCCCTAACAGACAAAAAGCTGGCCCATTATACACCTCCCGAACGGCCCGTTCCACACCCATGACCTTCTCCCGGTCACGATGCCTCCCACGATCCCTGGATCCCCACCGATCAAGCCACCGCGCCGCCCCTCCCCGCCTCACCTCCCGACCAGCCCCGCGCCAACGGCCCTGCGCCTCCCCTCCCCGCCAGTCCCGCGTGCCTCCTCGATCGTGTCGCCACCGGACACCCACGCTGCCGTCCTCCGCCCCAACCACTTCCGCCACTTACATCTGCCCCGACCAATTCAGCCGTCGTCGTCCTCCTGCCGACCACCTCCACCACCGCTCTCCGCCCCGACCACCTCTGTCGCCGCCCTCAACCCCACCACCTCCATCCCTGCCCTGCGTCCCAGCCACCTCCGCCGCGCCTACCCCAACCACCTCCTCCATGGCTGCCCCCCGTCCCGACACCCCCGTCACCAACCTCTGCTGCGGCGCGACCTTCCCTCCGCTCTAGCGCGGCCTGCCCTGTTCTACGGCGCATCCTCCACAACCTTCCTTCTCTTTCCACGGTGACGGCAACACAGGGAGCCATAGCTCGTCACCGCCCACTCCTCGTCATCTTGTGGCTAGAGATTTGTTTTGGTTGTTGCTATTTTATTCAATTTCTTTCGGTTTCTTGCAAGATCTGTGTGTTGGGGCAATGAACTTTGCAAAAATTGTAGTTCACGCCATGCTTTTGCTTGAACCCATGCACCACTACTTCCGAAATCAGCTCTACTCGTTCAATCTACAGGTTTGATGTTTGTTTCTCCAATATTGTTTGCAAATTCATTATTGTTGGTATGGATGCTTCTCTGCTGTTCATCTTAGTATGTTAAAAAAAGAAGCATGAATGATTGGGTCTGTATCTCCATAAAAAGACAGCCCCTTTCTGAGTATTGATTTGACAATTCATTTCATATGCTGTTAAAAAATAACAATGTAGAATGTGAGGGACTGAGATCTACGTGCTAATGCGTGTGTTCATGCACTGGTGTGCGTGCGTCCGAGGATCTTCCTGAACTTCTTTATGTCTACAAACAGAGGACCATTCAGAAATCCTAATGTGTAGTTATTCTTGTGTGTGTGTTTTGTCCTTCAGAGCATTTTCTTCAGGGGAATGGAGAGTACCCTCACCCTGACCCGATCTGCAGCGCCGCCCTGAGTCCTCCCAACGCAGCCCCAAGACGTTCAACTAAGCGGCCCCGGGCTGTTCAACGATGGAGCCGCCGGCCGTTCATGAACGCAACACAACCCTGGATCCTGCTGTCAGCTGAATCCGGTAAAGGGAGACTTCTTGTGAGAGCAATTCCCTCTTAATTTTTTCGTTCAAAGTTCTAATTTGCTATCTACTTTAGCTTCAGCTAGCCTGTGTATGTGGCTACCAAGGTGGCATGCATTTAGTGCTACTTTGTTTTCGTATCCACATGTCACCAACGGCACTACGAAGAGAAAGGTCAGCATCTGGCCCTCTAGAAGTTCAGTTTGTTGATTTTCTGAAGTTTTTAAAGTGGACTACAATCATGTATATTTTTGTAGGGCCTTGTGAAGTTTAGTTTGTTTCACTTTCTGAAGTTCAGTTTCTTGATTTTCCGAAGTTCAGTTTGTTGATTTTCTGAAGAAAAAGGTTGCTTCACTTGCACTCCTCTATCTGGTCCTGTGTAGTGATCTCCTCGACTCCTAGGTTAGGCACAAACTGAGAATTGTAGGCATATTTTGAGTTTAAAATGCTTGAATCTACAGTACAAGATTAGATAACTTCCATAAGGTCTATAGTTCATACCCCGATGTGACAGCAGCGAGCGGTCGTAGGTCATCTGGCGTGCTCTTGGCTTGTTCCGTTGAGAAAAGTTCAGAAAACTAACTGAAGTCTTGGCACGGTCTAGCAGTGTTTGGCTGCATCGGCCACCAGACTGCCAACGTCCACCACCTGATGACAAGGAGCCAAGGTGTTGAGCTGTTGATGCTGGCACAACACCCAGACCCAAGCCGAGTCAATTGTAGCCAACACAAGGAGAGATTAGTATAGTGGTTTGTAGTGTTCAAATCCATACATGGCGTTTTATGGTGGAATTGGTCAACATGAAGGAGCTACGGGTTAATACTACAAGCGCTTCACTTAAATAGTCCTAGTTGTCTGCCAACTTTTAGTCATTCGCTTTTGCAAGAAGTGCTCATCTTTTTGCTATTGCATGACTAGCTATCAATGGTGATGGATCTGATTTTTTTGGGAGATGTATGAGAACAAAGGTGCATGTGTGGTAGAGAAAAGATTTCTTTGTACATATATACTATGGTCATTTTGTTCTTTGGACTATGGATGTTTATGACATTGGATTACTCTGGTTTTATTGAACATATAAAAAAATAATGACACTAGATTGCTCTGGTTTTATACACATTTATTTGCATTTATCCTCTAAAAAACTGGTCATTGTTGCAGGCCGGCTTCGCCAGATTCTTGAGTTCAGCCCTAAACAAGGAGCATTATATGTTGTTATCCAGTTTGCTCACTTGTTGGATTGAAAAAAATGGTTGAAGAAAATAAAAAACATGTAATTTCTTTAGATACACTAGAAGTTCGCATAGTAAAAATACAGAAAATCTTATTGCACTGAAAAATGTAAGAAGTTCATAAATATCAAATCAAGAAGTACAAATTAAAATAACGGAGCAATTTAATGTTTATAGAATATCAATCACATTTTCTAAAAAGATAAAAAAAGAAGTTTAGATAAAAAAGATTAGTTTGATGTGTTTTTTAAACCATTTTTCTGTGCTCTACTGTAAAGCGTGGCTTACATTTTGGAAGCGCCGCGGCAGCCACCTCATATCGGCCCCATCTCCTCACTCGCCGCCGACACCCCCCACCCTCCCTCCCTCCCCCCCCCCCCCCCCGCGCGTCACCGGCAACCGCCACCTTGCCACGGCGCACCTCCCTGCTGCCGCCTCCTTCCAGGCGCATCTCCGGCCCCGCCTCCTCCGGGCATGCCGCCATCCCCGCCACCCTGAAGACTATTATGTCGTATCGTGTCGCATCGCACCAAGTCTTGTTACAAACCCAAAGAAGGTCATCAAAAAAAGCATCTCAAACAATTTTATAAAAAGATTTTCTCTATTAAAATAAAACTAGAACTTCAATTTTAAAAAACAGAGCGGCTCGATGTCTATAAAAAATTAGGATTTTTCCGTTACTAAAAGAAATAAAACTAGGAAGTCCATATTAAAAAGATGGAGAAGTCTGATGATTATAGAAAACTCAGATTTCCTCGTTATTAAAGAATGGAAACAAGAAGTTCAAAAATTAAATAACAAGAAGTTCAACTTTTAAAAATATAGCGCTTCAAAATTTCATAAAAAAATTAAGAAATAAAACTAGGATGTCCATATTAAAAAGATGGAGAAGTCCGATGATTATAGAAAACTCAGATTTTCCTCATTATAAAAAATGGAAACAAGAAGTTCAAAAATTAAATAACAAGAAGTTCAACTTTAAAAAATAGAGCGCTTCAAAATTTCTTCAAAAAAGATTAAGAAATAAACCAGGAAGTCCATATTAAAAAGATGGAGAAGTTTAATGATTATAGAAAACTCAGATTTTCCTCGTTATTAAAGAATGGAAACAAGAAGTTCAAAAATAAAAAACAAGAAGTTCAAAAATAAAAAACAAGAAGTTCAACTTATAAAAATAGAGCGCTTGAAAATTTTATAAAAAAGATTAAGAAATAAAACCAGGAAGTCCATATTAAAAAGATGGAGAAGTTCGATGATTATAGAAAATTTAGATTTTCCTCATAATTACGAATGGAAACAATAAGTTTTAAAATAAAATAATAAGAAGTTCAACTTTTAAAAATAGAGCGTTTCAAAATTAATAAAAAAATGAATAAAAATTCAGATTAAAATTCATAAAAAACTCAAATATTTTCACGTAACCAAGAGAAGTTCAGATTGATAGCTCACAGAAGTTCACGTACTACACGGTGTGCATTTTATATTAAAAAAGCAAAGTCTAAAAGTTTTGTTGTTATAAGTTAAACATTATTGTGAGAGAGGTTTGTACAACAAGAATATCATTTGTGTAACACTGATGAATGGATGAGAAAATTACAAACGAAAATATGTCACAGAAGTTCAACGTGAAAAGAGTATGAAGTTCAACTAGTACGCTGAATGAATTTTAGATGAAAAACTTTTAAAATTGTCACGAGTATGAAAAAACGAGCAACACGGGAAAGTTATGTGCTTACGTGCTTACAGCAGCTTTCCACTGGTATATCACTTGCTCAATTCCGGTGAGTGGATGGAGAGTTACGAGCAGTGGATGGAGACCTACGAGGAAAAAAATCACGTGAAAAACAGAGTGAAGTTCAGGTACACGCGCCGAGAAGTTCAGATTCTTCACGCGGTGCATTTTCGAAGAATCTGTTTCGTGATAAAGGCAGAACGCATGATCCCACCGTCTTTGAAATTACTTCAAAACGGCTAGGAATCAAAGAAAACCATCAACATGAGAAAGTTTTGCATTTTCCGTAGCTTTTCAACGGTATATTATTTGCCCCATTCCGATAAAGTTTGTATAAATTACGGCGAAAATACGTTTTTCGCCTTTTTCGACACTGACTTAAAACCGTAAAGAATTGTGAGAAACAATACATACCAAAAAGTTTTGCATTTGTTCAAGCTTTCCAACGCCATATCATTTCCTGCATTCGGACGCACAGTTAAAAAATTAGCTCGAAAATACGAACTCAGTAGGACTTGGACCATTTTCTAAATTACTCTTAAACCATTCAAAATTAGAAAAAAAAACTTTAAGATGAAAAAGTAGCGCATTTTCATAAGCTTTCCAACGCCGTATCATATGCCTCCATTGGATTAGCCGTTTAGAAATGACATCAAAAAACAAACTCAGCTGTTCGGTTTACAAAATTTTACGTTTTTTTTCAAATTAGTCTTTAACCATAGGGAATTAGAGAAAACTTTCAACATGTGGAAGGAGCGGTTTTGCAGCAGCTTTCCAAGGCCATATTATATGCCTCATTCCGATAAACGGTTTAGAAATGCGATCGAAAATACGATTCATGTTTTTTGTGCGAAGAAAAAATGGTTTTCAAAACTGCTCTTAAACCGCTTATATTTTGCCAGAAATTTAAGTTGGGTCATGATATTGGGGTCCATAGCTTTCCAACGGTATATCGCAAGCCCCATTTGGGCAATGTTGGCGGAAGTTCAACCTAGTTCACAGGGAAGTTCAACGTACTACTAGCGGGTCATGTCAGGTTGTGATCAGAATATTATTCTGATCGTGTGATCAGAATAGTGTTTATGTATATGTATATATATATATATATATATATATTTTCGTATGATCTCTTATGCTAATGTAACAATTAAATCACAATTTCAAGTATGAATCATAAACATCATTGAGAACCAACAAACTCTAATCTCAGTCATTGAGGCAATTGCAATTTATCATAACATAGGAAAGAGTTAATATAAGAGCTTTTCAGCAAGTCCACATACTCAACTATCATTTAGTCTTTTACAATTGCTAACACTCACGCAATATTTATGGGTACGAAGTTTTAATCGGACACAGAGAAAGATTGGGGCTTATAGTTTTGCCTCCCAACGTTTTACCTCAAGGGTAATGTCAACAATAATAGTTCATGAAAACTCACATCCAATTAGCTATATATATCAGGATCTTTCCAACACATTGTGCTTGCCAAAGGATAAAATGTAAAAAGGAAACGTGAATATCACCATGACTCTTTGCATGAAGTATAAGACAAGAATAAAAGATAGGCCCTTCATAGAGGGAAGCATAGGATGTCATGTGCTTTTATGGTTGGATGCACAAAATCTTAATGCAAAAGAACGTCACTTTATATTGCCACTTGTGATATTGACCTTTATTATGCAGTCCGTCGCTTTTATTTCTTCCACATCACAAGATCGTATAAAGCTTATTTTCTCCACATTAATAGATCATACATATTTAGAGAGAAATTTTTATTGCATGCACCGATGACAACTTACTTGAAGGATCTCACTCAATCCATAAGTAGGTATGGTGGACTCTCATGGCAAAAACGGTTTTAGGGATATTTGGAAGGACAAGTAGTGTCTGTACTTGGTGCAAAGAAATTGGCTAGCATGAGAGGGAAAGGCAAGCTCAACATGTTGGATGATCCATGACAATATAATTTATCTCAGATGTAAGAAAACATAACCCATTATGTTGTCTTCCTTGTCCAAAGTCAACTCTTTAGCATATCATACTTCAATGAGTGCTCACAATTATAAAATATGTCCAAGATAGTATATTTATATGTGAAAACCTCTCTTTCTTTATTACTTCCTATTAATTGCAACAACGACCAAAACTATGTTTGTCAACTCTCAACAACTTTTATTCATCATACTCTCTATATGTGAGATCATTACTCTCCATAAGATCCATATGATCTCTTTATTTATTTTTATTTCTTCTCTTTAATTTTATCCCTCAAGATCATAGCAAAATAATCAAGCCCTTGACTCAACACTAATCTTTATTATATATAGCTCACGAACTCGATTACATAGGAAGATCATAAAGCAAAACTCACAACTAGATCATACTAAAACTTTATTCTACTATATCAAGATATTATCAAAAGGATCGAACTAAGAAAACAGTAAAGATAAAAGGTGTGATGGTGATACGATATCGGGGCACTCCCCCAAGCTTGGCAGATGATAAGGGGAGTGCCCATACGCGATACTCAGTTCCACTTTCTTGGTGAAGAAGGTGATGGTTTTGTTGATGGCATAGGCTTCTTCCTTAATTTGCGCTTGAGGACAGAATTTTTATCCCTTAGGTCATTGATCTCTTGCTCAAGGCTTAATATCTTCTTGCATAATTCATGTTTGTTTTCCAGCAAGAGGCGAAAAGGGATAAACTCGATCTTAGGTTACTTTGCTCTATCAGGGAGGCTTGACTTTTTGAACTCCACATGTATGTCCCCGGGTTGAGGTAATGGAACTTCATCTTCATAGGAGCTCGTCTCCTCCTTTCCCTTAGGTTCATAGTCCTCTTCTTCTTCCGTAGTCCAACCACAATGCTCCACGTCCCCATAGACCTTAGGATCTGCAAGGTAATCAACCACATAGCTTTCTCCTTCTGAATCTTGGGACGACATATTGCTCTAATCTGCAGCAGGAACAGCTCGAAACAAAGACACGGGATATTTGCGTGATACGATGGTCAAAACCTTCGGGAGATTATATAATGAATTGTTACCGACCAAAAGAAGTATGGTGCAAGAAACCGGAGTCCGAAGAGCACAATAGGTGACCATGAGGCAAGGGGCGCGCCCTCCACCCTCGTGGAAGCCCCGTGTCCTTTTCGGTCTGCTTCTTATTTTCCTATTTTCTTAAATATTCCAAAACGGAGAAACATTGCCATTAGAACTGTTTTGGAGTTGGTTTACTTACCGTACCACGTACCTATTCCTTTTCAGAGTCTGGAACGTTCTGGAAAGTGTCCCTTATATATTCCTCCAGGGTTACGGTTTCAATAATATTAGTTTCAAAATTTATGGGATTACCTGAGATATAATGTTTGATTCTTTGACCGTTCACCAGCTTTGGATTTGTGCCTTCGAAGTTGTTGATTTTTATGGCACCGGAACGATAGACCTCCTCGATAACGTAAGGACCTTCCCATTTAGAGAGAAGTTTGCCTGCAAAAAATCATAAACGAGAGTTGTATAACAATAAATAATCAGTGATGTCTACTACACAACCTTCTTCTTGTAGACGTTGTTGGACCTCCAAGTGCAGAGGTTTGTAGGACAGTAGCAAATTTCCCTCAAGTGGATGACCTAAGGTTTATCAATCCGTAGGAGGCATAGGATGAAGATGGTCTCTCTCAAGCAACACTACAACCAAATAACAAAGAGTCTCTTGTGTCCCCAACACACCCAATACAATGGTAAATTGTATAGGTGCACTAGTTCGGCGAAGAGATGGTGATACAAGTGGTATATGGATGGTAGAAAAAGGTATTTGTAATCTGAAAATATAAAAACAGCAAGGTAACTAATGATTAAAGTGAGCGTAAACGGTACTGCAATGTGTTGAAACAAGGCCTAGGGTTCATACTTTTCTCTAGTGCAAGTTCCCTCAACAATACTAACATAATTGGATCACATAACTATCCCTCAACATGCAACAAAGAGTTGATAACCCACAAGTATAGGGGATCGCAATAGCTTTCGAGGGTAGAGTATTCAACCCAAATTTATTGATTCGACACAAGGGGAGCCAAAGAATATTCTCAAGTATTAGCAGTTGAGTTGTCAGTTCAACCACACCTAGAAACTTAGTATCTGCAGCAAAGTGCTTAGTAGCAAAGTAATATGATAGTGGTGGTAGCGGCAACAAAAGTAAAGACAGCAAAAGTAATGTTTTTGGTATTTTGTAGTGATTGTAAGTAGCAGCGGGAAAGTAAATAAGCGTAAACCAGTATATGGAAAACTCGTAGGCACCAGATCAGTGATGGATAATTATGCCGATGCGGTTCATCATGTAACAGTCATAACATAGGGTGACACAGAACTAGCTCCAATTCATCAATGTAATGTAGGCATGTATTCTGTATATAGTCATACGTGCTTATGGAAAAGAACTTGCATGACATCTTTTGTCCTACCCTCCCATGGCAGCGGGGTCCTATTGGAAACTAAGGGATATTAAGTCCTCCTTTTAATAGAGAACCGGAACAAAGCATTAGCACATAGTGAATACATGAACTCCTCAAACTATGGTCATCACCGGGAGTGGTCCTGATTATTGTCACTTCGGGGTTGCCGGATCATAACACATAGTAGGTGACTATAGACTTGCAAGATAGGATCAAGAACTCACATATATTCATGAAAACATAATAGGTTCAGATCTGAAATCATGGCACTCGGGCCCTAGTGACAAGCATTAGGCATAGCAAAGTCATAGCAACATCAATCTCAGAACATATTGGATACTAGGGATCAAACCCTAACAAAACTAACTCGATTACATGATAAATCTCATCCAACCCATCACCGTCCAGCAAGCCTACGATGGAATTACTCACGCACGGCGGTGAGCATCATGAAATTGGTGATGGAGGATGGTGTTGGAAATATGCCCTAGAGGCAATAATAAAATGGTTATTATTATATTTCTTTGTTCATGATAATTGTCTATTGTTCATGCTATAATTGTGTTATCCGGAAATCGTAATACATGTGTGAATACATAGACCACAACACGTCCCTAGTGAGCCTCTAGTTCACTAGCTCGTTGATCAAAAGATAGTCATGGTTTCCTGACTATGGACATTGGATGTCATTGATAACGGGATCACATCATTAGGAGAATGATGTGATGGACAAGACCCAATCCTAAGCATAGCTCAAAGATCATGTAGTTCGTTTGCTGTAGCTTTTCTGAATGTCAAGTATCATTTCCTTAGACCATGAGATTGTGCAACTCCCGGATACCGTAGGAGTGCCTTGGGTGTGCCAAACGTCACAACGTAACTGGGTGACTATAAAGGTACATTACAGGTATCTTTGAAAGTATCTGTTGGGTTGGCACGAATCGAGACTGGGATTTGTCACTCCGTATGACGGATAGGTATCTCTGGGCCCACTCGGTAATGCATCATCATAATGAGCTCAATGTGACCAAGTGGTTGATCACGGGATCATGCATTATGGCACGAGTAAAGTGACTTGCCGGTAACGAGATTGAACGAGGTATTGGGATACCGACGATCAAGTCTCGGGCAAGTAATGTACCGATTGACAAAGGGAATTGTATACGGATTGATTGAATCCTTGACATCGTGGTTCATCTGATGAGATCATCGTGGAGCATGTGGGAGCCAACATGGGTATCCAGATCCCGCTATTGGTTATTGACCGGAGAGGCGTCTCGGTCATGTCTGCATGTCTCCCGAACCCGTAGGGTCTACACACTTAAGGTTCGGTGACGCTAGGGTTGTAGAGATATTAGTATGCAGTAACCCGAAAGTTGTTCGGAGTCCCAGATGAGATCACGGACGTCACGAGGAGTTCCGGAATGGTCCGGAGGTAAAGATTTATATATGGGAAGTCAAGTTTTGGCCATCGGGAAGGTTTCGGGGGTTACCGGTATTGTACCGGGACCACTGGAAGGGTCCCGGGGGTCCACCGGGTGGGGCCACCTATCCCGAAGGGCCCCATGGGATGAATTGGGTGGGGAACCAGCCCCTAGTGGGCTGGTGCGCCCCCCTTGGGCCTGCCCTGCGCCTAGGGTTGCGAAACCCTAGGGGTGGGGGCGCACCCCACTTGGCTTGGGGGGAAGCCACCCTTGGCCGCCGCCCCCTTGGAGATCCATCTCCCTAGGGTCGGCACCCCCCAAGGCCCCTACATAAAGAGGGGGGAGGGAGGGCAGCCGGACCCCTTGCTCTTGGCGCCTCCCTCTCCCTCCGTAACACCTCTCCTCCCCGCTTGCGCTTGGCGAAGCCCTGTGTCAGGACCCCGATTCCAAGTCACATCGATCTAGCCGGTAACACCTCATATCACATTGCGGCCTCATGCACGGTATCCCCACGGGTGTCACCTTACCATGGCCCGAGACCGTTTGCGCCTTTTGGCTCACGTATATGATAGTGTCGCTAGCATCCATATGACAGAGAACCCGGGCCAACATGGCTAGTCATGAACCCAGGGCGGAGCAGACCTATGGAGACAGGCATACATGAATCACATCGAGCATGTCGGTCATCAGCGAGTGAATCCGGGCGGTAGCACTGGGCTAACAGGACTCCGATGGTCACCACGTGACATTCCCCGAAGGGACAGACATAGGAACGAAGTGAAACACATGCCGGCCAGTGAAGTGTCCTGAGCAGTAGTGCTGGGCTAGCAGGACTCCGGTGAACTGGGCTGTAGCGGACTACTATGACTCGAGGAACACTAGACTACCACTACTAGGGAAAACCTTATACACAGAATCTTAGCAGCAGCGCGGTCTAAAAACAGACGCTACTGCTAATTAGCAGCAACGAGCTTTAGAAAAGAGCGCTGCTAATGACTGAGTAGCAGTAGCGCTCTAGGTGAAAAGAGCGCTACTACTATAATTGCCACGGTGTTGCCTCCAGGAAAGATATAGTAGTAGCGCCCTTCCCGTGGACGCTCTAGTGCTAAAGAACTTAGTAGCAGCGGTTTTGCTCAAAACTCGCTGTTGCTAAGTATGACCGCAACTAATTAAGTTTAGTCCCATACTGCTAAGCGAACAAGGTGTTTACCACCTTAAATATGCTGCTTCTCAACCTATCTCGAGCACTTGGTCTTCATTGAACTATATGTGTATGATTTGTGGTTGCAATATGAATCCTCGCTTGTACCTATATAGGTACAGTGAGGATTCATGTTGACTATTTATATTATACACAAAAAGATCAATGATGACCAATGTATATTTTTGATGTTTTTACTAAACAAAAGAAATAACTGCTTCCATTAGCAGTAGCGGTTTTCCCCAAAACGCGCTGTAGATAAGTTAGCTATAGCGCGTCTTCTGTACGTGCGCTACTACTAGTTCGAGTTAACCACCCCCCGCATCAAAATTTTGCTAAGTCCTCCTTTCCCCCCCACCGGCCTGTTCCCCTACTCCCTGTCGCCGCCGCCCGAGCCCGAGCGCGCCTGCGCCCTCACCACCGCCGCCGCCGCCCGCCCTCGACCGAGCCCGCCGAGCCCGCCGCCCAGGACCGCCGCCCTCCTGATCCCGAGTCCGCCCTCGCCGCCCCTCCGTCGCCGAGCACCTCCCCGCCACCGTCTCTCCCTCTGTAAGCCCCCCACCCCTCCCCAACCCCCTCTCTCTTTGCTTAGTTAGTAGATGATTTTAGTAGTAGTAGATGTTAATTTAGGGTTCATAGATAATGATTTTTAGAAGTAGTGGATATTAATTACTAGTAGTGATGGTAAACTAGCTGTATAATTAGCAGTAGTACATGTTAATTAGTAGTAGATGTAGTAGTTAGATGTGCTAGTTTCTTTCTATTTATAGTAAGTTTATATTTAGTAAGAACTAGTTGAATTAATAGAACTAGTTTAGTTTTAGTTGAACTAGTTAAGTTTTAGTTGAACTAGTATAGTAAGTAAATTAATAACTAGTTGAACTACTTCATTTTTAGAAAAAACTAGTTTTTTCTTTTTATACTAAGTTTATATTTAGTAAGAACTGGTTGAATTAATAGAACTAGTTGAATTAATAGAACTAGTTGAACATGCCATATTTGGTGTTATTTTTTAGTTTAAGCAATTATTTCATGTTTTGGTTACACCTCCGAGTGGCCTATGTTTGGCCGGAGTGTTGATTAATTTCTGTTTCGGCAAATTTCAGGCGCTCGATATGTCCTTTTTTAGCAAAGGTCATGCCGGATTTTTCTGTGAATTCTGGCATGACTTGTGCTAGAATATGTACAAGTTTAATCTTTGAATTATGAACGTAGGAAATGTCGTACTCGGACGACGACAGACTCCCGGGGGAGTGCAGTTGGTGCCACAATGATCGAGGTATGTGCGACAGGTTCGTTCAGCTAGATGAAGATCGGCGCTTCAGCATTAAGCTCGAGGAGACCTTCGATGTTGAAACGGTACGCAACAACGACAAGTGTTTTTTTCGTAATTAAGCATGACTTCAACTATTTCAACGTCTAATTTTCATCTTTTACAATTCGACTAGCTTATCCCATGCCATGCAAGACGCTATGTCTTGGAGAGGATGGGTTTTGAAGACCATGAACATTTTCAAACAAAGAAAATACACCTAAGGACCCATCATGATACCGATTTTGAAGTAAATCTGTACAATTCTCAGAGCGTAACCCATTTTGGTTGCCAAAATTGGGAAGCACTTTGCAAAATGTATGGTTTTTATGAGGGTATGATTGTCAGCATGGATCTTGGTGATCCTGACATCGAGCAAGACAATATGGACATTTGGGTCCTTGTTGATACGCTTCCGATTCTACCGCAATGTGAGTTTCCCAAACATAGTTATTAACTAATTTATATTGTTTATTTCAAAATAGTTGACAGCTTATTTTGAATCTTCAAAGAATGTGCATAAGATGGTAGACAAAACCCACTACACTGATGGCTCCGAATTAACTTATAAGGAGAAAAATCATCTGATTGCTTATTGTACTTTTTTGAGAATTACAATACCTATTATTGAACTCCTCCAAATTATGGTGAATATGTGCCACTAGTGCACGTGTTGAACCACGATAACTTCTATGGAGATACCCTGGTAAGATATTGTACTATTACGACATCCGTGCATCTTTTGCATACTTCTAAAACTAGTACATCATTGCTAACTACAAAGTTATTACTATGTTTTTCAACAGAAAATCTTGTGTGCCTCATTTGATGTATTACAATGGTCGCCTTGAAGTTCTGAACCTACAGCCAGGTCATCCTACGGATCTCACCTGTGCATATCGAATTTCTGAAACCGGTGAACACATGCTAATCAAAGAGTGGAAAAAATGTGTGGACATTCGTAAGGAGGTTCTTGGAAGCAACATTAAGCGAAAGGCAAGAATTGGAGACAGGATAATCTGCATTCTCCATAATGGAGAGCGAGGGGCTATCTTGTTTTTTGCTATTTTACCTTAGAGAATATAGTAGGTCCTAAGAGAATGTAGTAGGTCCTATGAGGTACAATATGTTTATTATGTGATACAATGTGTTAGAGTTGAAGATGTGAGGAGTACTTGTGATTACGACTAGTGACCAATGATATGATGATGATGATGATAAGTTGTTAATGATATGATGATGATGATATTTATTTTATCATTGGGTGAAAGAACCGCGGATTAGTTTCAAGTGGATGTCCGTCCACTTGAAACTAGTCCACACGGTTCTTTCACCCCGTGATGTAATAACTCATTATGATGTAAAAACAATTTGTAAATTCCTGTTGTATGAAAATTTGTGTAAAGGTGTACGAATACAACATGAAATAAAAAAGAAATAAAATACGAAATAATAGTAGCAGCGCGGGCAGAGAGAAGCGCTACTACTAATTACCAGCAGCGCTCCTCCTCGAACTCGCTGCTACTAAGTCAATTTAGCTGTAGCATGGGTGGAGGCACGCTACTGCTATTCGTTAGCTGTAGCGCCTTATCAGTAGTGCACCACCCCGCGCTACTGATAGGTCTAAAACCCACGCTGCTGCTAGCCTTTTCCCTAGTAGTCTACATTTCCCCATAAGAAAGGTTGCCAATGATAAACAAATAGATTGTCGGATCCCACTCATACCAAGCATTTCAATAATACACCCAATATGCCCGATATGAGTACATACAACATGGCATCACAACAAAACTCTACAACTCAAGTACTTTATTCATTAGGCTCCAAGGAGCGAGATATTACAAACATGGGTCTCATGACCCAACAATCATAGCATACAATCAAAGCACATGCGGAAGCTTAACATGTCTGAGTACAGACATCTACAAATGAAAAGGCTGAGAAGTCTGACTATCTACCAGATCCTGCCGAGGGCACAAGATTGTAGCTGAGGTATCAAGCTAAACATCGAAGTCCATGTGGTACTACTAGCGAGACTGAAGTCTCTCTGCAAAACATATATTAAGCAAACATGAGTACAAAAGTACTCAGCAAGACTTACATTAGAACTAGCTACATATGCATCGGTATCAACAGGGGGTGGTGGAGTTTAGTTGCAGCAAGCCAGCTTTGACCTGGTGGCTATCTTAAACTACGACTGCAAGTAACTCGTTTGAGGTGGTGCACACGAGTCCACATATTCACCATATCAATACACCACTATGGATCCGCTCCCATCTCCCTACGAGAACGCCATCCTTAGCACTCACGCTTATCTTGCACATTTTAGAGTATCCACTTTCACTTGTCTATGAACCGTTATAGGCAACCCAGAAGTCCTTTACCACGGACACGACTATTCGAATATTTCATTTATAACCCTACAGGGGTGTACTTCATCACACATGTTTCCACCACTTAGGGTCTGCACACGACATGTGCTCGGCAGACTTCAAGCGAAAGCCGACGTGGGTGTAGACCACGACCTGACTAACCACACAAGTCTCTAGTCTAGGTTTATCGCCTATTCGGGTTCCATCCGCAAGGAAATCCGGCCGGGGTGTCCTCAACGGCCCCAAACGATGTATACAGGGTCCTGAGACGCCAAACGGGCGCCCGGCATACTCGGCCATAGTGTATCTACCACATCATAGCCCACCCCTAGGGTCAGCGCTACGCACGGCCGCCAACACATAACATACAAACACCAGAAACTAGTTGCAACTCCTGGACAAAGGACGAGAGGGGTCAATAAGTCAAGCGGGGTCATATTTCAGGGCCCAATGTGTGGCAGTAGCTATTTCATGGATCACAAACACAGAACTCAGTTTCTAAGAACAGTTTCAATGAGACAACCCACCATGTACTCCTACATGGCCTCTCACCACCACCTTTACCAAATTGTGTTCACACACTTAGCTCACACACCGTAGGACATGTTCATCACTGTTCCACTTCATCCCTGATGAATCAGACCTGACTCAACTCTAGCAGTAGTAGGCATGACAAACAAGCATGAATGAGTAGGCACATCAGGGCTCAAACAATTCCTACTCATGCTAGTGGGTTTCATCTATTTACTGTCGCAATGACAGGTCATGCAGGGGAAAGGGGTTCAACTACCGCAGCATGTAACAGTTGAATCGTTGTTGTCCTAATGTAGTAAAAGAGAGGAGGAGCGAGAGAGTGGGATTGTATCCGAATGAACAAGGGGGTTTTGCTTGCCTGGCACTTCTGAAGATATCATTGGGTCTTCATCAGTGTCAACGATCACATCGTCGGTACAACGTCTATCGAGAGGGGACAACCACCGGCAACAGCGAAGGAACACAATCAATGCAATGCACAACATGACGCATGACAATGACATGGCAATATGTTGTTGATTGAGCTAATGCAACTAGCAACACAATTAAATGAAGTTGGTTTGAACCCAAAGTTCAAATTCAAACTCCACATGTGGTTATAAAAATACCATTCATTTGATTTGTGCTAAACAGTGGCCTTAAGTTGTTCTAACATGCATGAAAAAGGTACAAATGGATTCCTTGAATTTTTCTGATAATTTTTCATATATAATTTATTTCATTTGGAGTTACGGTTGAATTTCTACAATTTTTAGAAGTTTTGGGCATTTTCTGGAATTTCTGAATTATTTCAAATCCAGAAAATGATTAACTACATCAGCATTGCGTCATGCTAGCGTCAGCAGGTCAACAAGGCTGTCCAGGTCAAACCTGATGGCTGGGCCCCACTAGTCAGTCTCACAGTTAAGTATTTGGGTTAACTAGACTAACTAAACAACACTGGGCCCACTGGTCAGTGACTAACTAAACTAACTTAATTAAGTTTAGCTCTAACTAACTGGGTTAGTCGGGCGAGGCCCGCATGTCAGTGACTCAAGGGTCAAACAGAGGTCAACCTTGGGTCAAACCCGACGGTAATTGGGCTTTGACCCACTGCGGGGCCCGCTGTCAGTGACTAGTTGAGGTCCAGCTTGCGGGGATTAGCACTAATGACCCCGCCATGTCGGCTGTCGCCGGAGTTAGCCGGCGGTGACCAAATCCGTGGCGGCAACGTGCCGGAGTTGTGCTAAAGGTGACGGGGCAGTGGCTAAGGGCATCGGGACGTAGCCCGGACTCGCCCGCATCCAGGGAGGTAGGTGCGTGGCCGTGGGGGCGCCGGAGCTCACCGAAACGGAGCTTGCGGAGGCCGCCGGAGCTCGGGTGTGCTCGGGTTCGATGCTGGGATGCACAACAGGGGCGTGGAGAGGGGATCCTGGGAGTGTGGCAAATGTGGTGACGCGCTCGGTTTCGAGCCCGCGTGGCTGTGGCCACATCGACGGCGTCGCCGGCGGAGCAGAGTGCTCGGGCTCAGTGGAGATGGCGGCTAGGGGGGTGCAACCGAGGCGTATAGGAGGGGGTTAGGGGCAGGGGCTCACGGTGGATGCATAGGTGGCCTCGGCGTGCTCGGGGAAGCACCGGAGCGAGCGGGGCGGCGAGAGGCATCTCCGGTGGCCGGCGACGAAGACAATGAAGATGGCGTCGATGCAAGGCCTCCGGCGAGGCGTGGCCGGACGGAGAGGATGAGGGAGGCGTGGCGATGCTCGTGGACACGTCGGGGAGGCGAGGGGAGCACAGAGGCCGCGTCTACGGCGTACGACGGCGACGAGCTCCGCTCGGGTGTGCTCGGGAGAGGAAGCAGAGGGCGAGGGGGAGAGCAGAGAGTGAGGGAGAGGAGCTAGGGGTCACGGGGCGTCTCCGTGGCGTCGCTAGAAGGCCCAGGGAGGAAGCAGGAGGTGGCCAGGGGCGAGCGCGCGCGCGGTGAAACGCCCTCCTGCCTACTGGCAGGAGGTGGAAGACGACAGGGAGGTGGAGCGGGGCTGGGCTGGCTTTGCCCGGCTGGGCTGCTACAGTGGTGGGCCGGTTGGCCCACCAGGTAGGTTCTCCCTCTTTCTCTTTTAATTTTGTTTTCTATATTCTGTAGTCTTTAGGGCTTTATAAAAATACTTAGACACTTCCAAAAATCACCAAACTGCTCATGCTCACTGTATGGAATAAATCCAACATGGAACATTTCAGTTTAGGATTATTTGGACATTATTTCTTATATAACAGAAATAATTCCAACCCAAATATATTATTGATTTAAATCAAAGGCCCAAATAAATTATTTCTGTGACTCCAAAAATGTTGGTTTGAATTTCACCTCATGCCAATATTTTCACAGAATAACAGGAACATTTTCTTGGACTCATTTGATGAGATTTAAATGTTGGTTATTTTTAGAGGTTTTCTGAGGCTTGGAAAATTCCTCAATTCAAATTTCAATTGAATTTAAACATGATGCAGCAACCAAACTAGTCCAAGGCCAGGGTAAAGCTAGGGTTGTGACAACTCACCCCCACTAAACAAGAATCTTGTCCCGAGATTCAAGACGTGAGGTAAGAAGACAGAGGGGGGACAAGACCAACACAATCTTCACGATCCAAGTTGCACCTCATAAAGTTGTTGATTCGTAGCATACATTGATCTTGACATCCTCGCTTTCAAGATCTTCATCCAACATGTGGTCAACAGAGCGAGACATGTCTACATGGATGGATCATCCTAATGATCACAAGACCAACTCACAGAATGACATGTTGAAACATCTCGAGTTGAGACACCAAACACATCGAGAGGGATGGAAGAACAAACGATGTGGTTTGATTTGGTGGCAACAATTCCATGCTTACAAAGATGGTGGATGGTGTCAAGGTGGCGAGGAAATAATTGCCATGGTCCCGTAATGGGGCACCCTGGGAAAGGTGACTCGTTGGATTGTTCCCTTAAGTGGCAAAAAGAATTACTTTTGATCTATAGATCATTGAAACTCTTCATACCAACTTAAGGCAATTTACAATTGATGGTTTGGTAGAGTTCGAAGGAGTGGCATACTCAGACTAAGATGGATGATGTGGATTACCTTGTTGAAGACAACGCAATGGATGATTTTGCTTATCATCGGAAATGGATGGGACCCATGGTAGGACCACTTTTGAAGATGACCCTAAACAGTAATTACGGAGGTGAAAGCTGGGAACAAAATGCAAATGCTGGGAATGATTCTGGTAACTGGGAATAACTCAACGAGAGTGATTCCACCATTCGAATGGTCATAGCTTAATCGAGGAAACCAAGAGCACAAGAATCCCTAAGGAACAACTTATAGGATAAGTCGCATGAAATCCTCGCGGAGAAGATGGACAAATTGCCCAATCAAGATACTATAGTGATAGATTCTCCGGCTAGGTGCGTCGGCCAGAACAACAACCTTGTCGGGATCTACATCATAGATCTTGGAGAAGTTCCAACCATCATATCTGCCTGAGATTCAGATCTGGTTGGTAACGAGATATTTCAGACAACAAGTCCAGAAAGAAAGGTTGCAACACAAACTGACGAGACGATGTTGCAAGATTCTCGGGATTTGAACTACGATAGTAAACTCTAAAACATGAGCGGGTTCTGCTACACACATGTGAACACGTTGTCCAAGACAAGAATGGCCACATAGTAGTCTTATAATAAAACACTATCGAGTTCAGGTGGGGAACCATCATCGATGATATCAAAGTCCTAGCCTAAGGCATGCTCTTAAGAAGGAACTTCTTCTCCTTGAACAATTCAATCAGTGGCTTGGTGTGCTAGGGACACATATAGAATGAAGGTTGCAAGTCTCCAAACCACAGAATACTTCGAACGTATGCATGACTGGTTTGGGATGATTCCAGAGGAAGCAAAACAAACTTTCTCAAATCCACGGCGGCAACTTGCATCATATGCACATGATTCAAAGGAAGTCACTTCTTTCATCCAAGCGTATGCTTCATGAGCTAGCATGAAGAAATGCTTACAAAAGTTTCCAACACTAGCTTAATATTCAACATGAATCATGGAGGAGATAGGATGCTACTGATGGGCTCAACAACAACTCATCGGGATTTCCATATCACTGGAATTCCACCATTATGTGAACAAGGTGATAGCACTGGTCAGTCCCAAAGATATAATGGTGCATGTTCGAGGGGTCAACCACGAGTAAGACAACATTACGAATATCATTGGTTCTGATTTGATTTGACAATAGCCCATACTCAAATCAAGGTTTGGACAAGACAATAGATCCAATAACTCATCACGAGGAGCAATCGATGAAGATATCATCTTTCTTCAACACACACACACAAGGATATCCCTTTGGAATGAACTAATTCAGACAAGCTTTTCTTCCAACTCTCCAAGTTGTTGTTTGGCTTAACCAACTAGCTCAGGGATATCCAACATAGATTCTTGGAGAAAGAGTGGTTTATTGGAAAACCAACTTGATCACGAACTCAACATAGCGGTCAGGTGACAACCAGGTAATACTTCCGAGAAGATAATCGGAACATCACGAACCACCGATATGATACTAAGCTCGAGATCAATCTTTCTTTTCAGGGCAAGACGATATGGTCAATAGAGCAAGGGTTTGGCAAAATCCTAACTCATTGATCGAAGAGTGCACCAGGAAATAAGGACTAGGTAGCACAATCTATCTTAGAATGATGATTCAATAACCAACACGCTAAGAATGAGAATATTGTCCATTAACTACCAAGCAACATAGTTGCTAGGAGTATTGATTTCACACATCATGACTCACTTGCCGGCATTCCGGTTATAATAACACGGGAACCGAGGAATGAACAATGATGGCAAGAAGTATCACTGCGCCAAGAATTCATAACAGAAGGTGCAATTCTCATGACGCTCCTGACATAAAGTTGGTAATACTTCAGGGTAGAACAGAACCAAAAGCTGGGTTGCATTTTGATCTGCGGAATACAACTGCTTTAACCCAATCCTGGATATGGATGAGGTACTGGAGTTTGTTTCTCCTAGTCATTCTGAAATAGAACGGCTTGACGAACCACAGGAATACTAGGCATCAATGAACACGAATGCACACATACTCCTGACTATCAATTGATAGACGAAGGTCAGAAAACAACTAAAGAGGGACAACTCAAGGAACATATAACTTTCTGAGTTGTGGATGCATAGACTAGGATGTCGAACGAGTTCAACATATTTCTTCCGGATAACCCATGCAGAAAGGAAAAACTGGCAGAATCACAATATGAATGGAGTACTCCTCAAGAGCACCCTGGTTGTGATCTTTTGATTCAAATGAATTTCTGCCAAGGATGGTTCATGGTATTTGTAAGAAGGAATTACCATAGACCTCGAGGGCTATCGCAAAGGTTACTAATATTCTAAAGGTACGAGCAACACTATCAACACGAAGTAGGGTGAATCACGGGTTCGAAAACCTAGGAGTAGAATACCTACTACTAATGGCATCACGGGATGCTTTCGAGAATGGTGGCCAAAATCATCACACCGGGAACACAAAGCATTGCTAGATTACTAGGTGACTCCCTAAAACACCTAGGGCCATAAAAATAGCTCCAACATATATGTCGAGGCAACAGAGTACCTCAACTCACCGATTAGTGTGATGAATCTGGCCCAAATGGACATCAGGAACAGGAGGAAGGGGTTTGCAACTGCATCAGACTATTTGGAGACCTGGGATGACTCGGACAACATAACGGCTGTAAATGCTCAAAAGATTTGAGACATCCTGCAAAATGTGGCATACCCACTCAACAACACAATATCAAGGTTCTAAGGCCAGCTATGAACATATGGAAGTAGTAGGAACTAAACTGAGGCTTAAACTCAACAATCCTAGGCAACTACGGTTTAGTAACACGTCATCCTGAGAGATAGAAGAGAAGCCTAGTTCTTAACCCCCGCAGAAAAGAAGAGGGTGACTCAGATCAGAAGGCATAAGGTATAAGGAGTAAAAAGAGCCTTACGTTCCCTTCCACAATCAATTCCCCTACACAACTAAAGCATTTCTAGCCACAACTTTGACCGGTTTGACTTGGCAATCCTACAGGCAGTCAGGCTCTGATACCAACGCTGTCAGGACCCCGATTCCAAGTCACATCGATCTAGCCAGTCACACCTCATATCACATTGCGGCCTCACGCACAGTATCCCCACGGGTGTCACCTTACCATGGCCCGGGACCATTTGCGCCTTTTGGCTCACGTATATGATAGTGTCGCTAGCATCCATATGACAGAGAACCTGGGCCGACATGGCTAGTCGTGAACCCAAGGCAGAGCAGACCTATGGAGACAGGCATACATGAATCACATCGAGCATGTCGGTCATCAGCGAGTGAATCCGGGCTGTAGCACTAGGCTAACAGGACTCCGGTGGTCACCGCGTGACATTTCCCTGAAGGGACAGACATAGGAACGAAGTGAAACACATGCCGGCTAGTCAAGTGTCCTGAGCAGTAGTGCTGGGCTAGCAGGACTCCGGTGAACCGGGCTATAGCGGACTACTATGGCTCGAGGAACACTAGACTACATTTCCCCATAAGAAAGGTTGCCAAGGATAAACAACTAGATTGTCAGATCCCACTCATACTAAGCATTTCAATCATACACCCAATATGCCCGATATGAGTACATACAACATGGCATCACAACAAAACTCTACAACTCAAGTACTTTATTCACTAGGCTCCGAGGAGCGAGATATTACAAACATGGGTCTCATGACCCAACAATCATAGCATACAATCAAAGCACATGCGGAAGCTTAACATGTCTGAGTACAGACATCTACAAATGAAAAGGCTGAGAAGTCTGACTATCTACCAGATCTTGCCGGGGGCACAAGATCGTAGCTGAGGTATCAAGCTAAACATCGAAGTCCATGTGGTACTACTAGCGAGACTGAAGTCTCTCTACAAAACATATATTAAGCAAACGTGAGTACAAAAGTACTCAGCAAGACTTACATCAGAACTAGCTACATATGCATCGGTATCAACAGGGGGTGGTGGAGTTTAACTTCAGCAAGCCAGCTTTGACTCGGTGGCTATCTTAAACTACGACTGCAAGTAACTCTTTTGAGGTGGCGCACACGAGTCCACATATTCACCATATCAATACACCACTATGGATCCGCTCCCGTCTCCCTACGAGAACGCCATCCTTAGCACTCACACTTATCTTGCGCCTTTTAGAGTATCCACTTTCACTTGTCTATGAACTGTTATAGGCAACCCAGAAGTCCTTTACCACGGACACGACTATTCGAATAGATCATTTATAACCCTACAGGGGTGTACTTCGTCACACATGTTTCCACCACTTAGTGTCTGCACACGACATGTGCTCGGCAGACTTCAAGCGAAAGTCGACGTGGGTGTAGACCACGACCTGACTAACCACACAAGTCTCTAGTCTAGGTTTATCGCCTATTCGGGTTCCATCCGCAAGGAAATCCGGCCGGGGTGTCCTCAACGGCCCCAAACGATGTGTACAGGGTCCCGAGACACCAAACGAGCGCCCGGCATACCCGGCCACAGTGTATCTACCGCATCATAGCCCATCCCTAGGGTTAGCGCTACGCACGGCCGCCAACACATAACATACAAACACCATAAACTAGTTGCAACTCCTGGACAAAGGACGAGAGGGGTCAATAAGTCAAGCGGGGTCATATTTTAGGGCCCAATGTGTGGTAGTAGCTGTTTCATGGATCACAAACACAGAACTCAGTTTCTAAGAACAGTTTCAATGAGACAACCCACCATGTACTCCAACATGGCCTCTCACCGCCACCTTTACCAAATTGTGTTCACACACTTAGCTCACACACAGTAGGACATGTTCATCACTGTTCCACTTCATCCCCGATGAATCAGACCTGACTCAACTCTAAGCAGTAGCAGGCATGACAAACAAGCATGAATGAGTAGGCACATCAGGGCTCAAACAATTCCTACTCATGCTAGTGGGTTTCATCTATTTACTGTCGCAATGACAGGTCATGCAGGGGAAAGGGGTTCAACTACCGCAGCATGTAACAGTTGAATCGTTGTTGTCCTAATGTAGTAAAAGAGAGGAGGAGCGAGAGAGTGGGATTGTATCCGAATGAACAAGGGGGTTTTGCTTGCCTGGCACTTCTGAAGATATCATTGGGTCTTCATCAGTGTCAACGATCACATCGTCGGTACAACGTCTATCGAGAGGGGACAACCACCGGCAACAGCGAAGGAACACAATCAATGCAATGCACAACATGATGCATGACAATGACATGGCAATATGTTGTTGATTGAGCTAATGCAACTAGCAACACAATTAAATGAAGTTGGTTTGAACCCAAAGTTCAAATTCAAACTCCACATGTGGTTATAAAAATACCATTCATTTGATTTGTGCTAAACAGTGGCCTTAAGTTGTTCTAACATGCATGAAAAAGGTACAAATGGATTCCTTGAATTTTTCTGATAATTTTTCATATATAATTTATTTCATTTGGAGTTACGGTTGAATTTCTACAATTTTTAGAAGTTTTGGGCATTTTCTGGAATTTCTGAATTATTTCAAATCCAGAAAATGATTAACTACATCAGCATTGCGTCATGCTAGCGTCAGCAGGTCAACAAGGCTGTCCAGGTCAAACCTGATGGCTGGGCCCCACTAGTCAGTCTCACAGTTAAGTATTTGGGTTAACTAGACTAACTAAACAACACTGGGCCCACTGGTCAGTGACTAACTAAACTAACTTAATTAAGTTTAGCTCTAACTAACTGGGTTAGTCGGGCGAGGCCCGCATGTCAGTGACTCAAGGGTCAAACAGAGGTCAACCTCGGGTCAAACCCGACGCTAATTGGGCTTTGACCCACTGCGGGGCCCGCTGTCAGTGACTAGTTGAGGTCCAGCTAGCGGGGATTAGCACTAATGACCCCGCCATGTCGGCTGTCGCCGGAGTTAGCCGGCGGTGACCAACTCCGTGGCGGCAACGTGCCGGACTTGTGCTAAAGGTGACGGGGCAGTGGCTAAGGGCATCGGGGCGTAGCCCGGACTCGCCCGCATCCAGGGAGGTAGGTGGGTGGCCGTGGGGGCGCCGGAGCTCGCCAGAACGGAGCTTGCGGCGGCAGCCGGAGCTCGGGTGTGCTCGAGTTCGGCGCTGGGATGCACAACAGGGGCGTGGAGAGGGGCTATGGCCTCCTGGGAGTGTGGCAAACACGGTGACGCGCTAGGTTTCGAGCCCGCGTGGCTGTGGCCACGTCGACAGCGTCGCAGGCGGAGCATAGTGCTTGGGCTCGGTGGAGATGGCGGCTAGGGGGCGCAACCGAGGCGTAGAGGAGGGGGGTTAGGGGCAGGGGCTCATGGTGGATGTAGAGGTGGCCTCGGCGTGCTCGAGGAAGCACCGGAGCGAGCGGGGCGGCGAGAGGCATCTCCGGTGGCCGGCGACGAAGACGATGAAGATGGCGTCGATGCAAGGCCTCCGGCGAGGCGTGGCTGGACGGAGAGGACGAGGGAGGCGTGGCGATGCTCGTGGACACGTCGGGGACGCGAGGGGAGCACGGAGGCCGCGTCTACGGCGTACGGCGGCGACGAGCTCCGCTCGGGTGTGCTCGGGAGAGGGAGCAGAGGGCGAGGGGGATAGCAGAGAGTGAGGGAGAGGAGCGAGGGGTCACGGGGCGTCTCCATGGAATTGCTAGTAGGCCTGGGGAGGAAGCAGGAGGTGGCCAGGGGTGAGCGCGCGCGCGGTGACACGCCCTCCTGCCTACTGGCAGGAGGTGGAAGACGACAGGGAGGTGGAGGTGGGCTGGGCTGGCTTTGCCCGGCTGGGCTGCTACAGTGGTGGGCCGGTTGGCCCACCAGGTAGGTTCTCCCTCTTTCTCTTTTAATTTCGTTTTCTATTATTCTGTAGTCTTTAGGGCTTTATTAAAAATACTTAGACACTTCCAAAAATCACCAAACTGCTCATGCTCACTGTATGGAATAAACCCAACATGGAATATTTCAGTTTAGGATTATTTGGACATTGCTTCTTATATAACAGAAATAATTCCAAACCAAATATATTATTGATTTAAATCAAAGGACCAAATAAATTATTTCTGTGATTCGAAAAATATTGGTTTGAATTTCACCTCATGCCAATATTTTCACAGAATAACAGGAACATTTTCTTGGACTCATTTGATGAGATTTAAATGATGGTTATTTTTAGAGGTTTTCTAAGGCTTGGAAAATTCCTCAATTCAAATTTCAATTGAATTTAAACATGATGCAGCAACCAAACAAGTCCAAGGCCAGGGTAAAGCTAGGGCTGTGACACCCTGCCGGGATCCTGCTGCATCCACCACCACGCCGTCATGCTACTGGATCTTCATCAACCTCTCCTTCCCCCTTGCTGGATCAAGAAGGAGGAGACGTCTTCCTAACCATACGTGTGTTGAACGCGGAGGTGCCGTCCGTTCGGCACTAGGTCATCGGTGATTTGAATCACGTCGAGTACGACTCCATCAACCCCGTTCTCTTGAATGCTTCTGCGCGCGATCTACAAGGGTATGTAGATGCACTCCTCTCTCCCTCGTTGCTAGATGACTCCATAGATTGATCTTGGTGATGCGTAGAAAATTTTAAAATTCTGCTACGTTCCCCAACAGTGGTATCAGAGCTAGGTCTATGCGTAGTTACTATGCACGAGTAGAACACAAAGCAGTTGTGGGCATCGATATTGTCAATTTGCTTGCCGTTACTAGTCTTATCTTGATTCGGCGGCATCGTGGGATGAAGCGGCCCGGACCGACCTTACACGTACGCTTACGTGAGACTGGTTCCACCGATTGACATGCACTAGTTGCATAAGGTGGCTGGCGGGTGTCTGTCTCTCCCACTTTAGTCAGATCGGATTCGATGAACAGGGTCCTTATGAAGGGTAAATAGAAATTGGCAATTCACGTTGTGGTTTTGGTGTAGGTAAGAAACGTTCTTGCTAGAAACCTATAGCAGCCACGTAAAAACTTGCAACAACAATTAGAGGACGTCTAACTTGTTTTTCCAGCAAGTGTTTTGTGATGTGATATGGCCAAAGGATGTGATGAATGATATATGTGATGTATGAGATGATCATGTTCTTGTAATAGGAATCACGACTTGCATGTCGATGAGTATGACAACCGGCAGGAGCCATAGGAGTTGTCTTTATTTATTTATGACCTGCGTGTCAACATAAACGTCATTTAATTACTTTACTTTAATGCTAAAGCGTTAGCCATAGTAGTAGAAGTAATAGATGACGAGACAACTTGAAGAAGACACGATGATGGAGATCATGATGATGGAGATCATGGTGTCATGCCGGTGACAACGATGATCATGGAGCCCCGAAGATGGAGATCAAAAGGAGCAAATGATATTGGCCATATCATGTCACTATTTGATTGCATGTGATGTTTATCATGTTTTACATCTTATTTGCTTAGAACGACGGTAGCTTAAATAAGATGATCCCTCACAATAATTTCAAGAAAGTGTTCCCCCTAACTATGCACTGTTGCGAAGGTTCGTTTTTTCGAAGCACCACGTGATGATCGGGTGTGATAGATTCTAACGTTCAAATACAACGGGTGTAAGCCAGATTTACACGCGCAATACACTTAGGTTGACTTGAAGAGCCTAGCATGTACAGACATGGCCTCGGAACACGGAAGACCAAAAGGTCGAGCATGAGTCGTATAGAAGATACGATCAACATGAAGATGTTCACCGATGTTGGCTAGTCCGTCTCATGTGATGATCGGACACGGCCTAGTTAACTCGGATCATGTTTCACTTAGATGACTGGAGGGATGTCTATCTAAGTGGGAGTTCATTGAGTAATTTGATTAGATGAACTTAATTATCATGAACTTAGTCTAAAATCTTTACAATATGTCTTGTAGATCAAATGGCCCACATTGTCCTCAACTTCAACGCGTTCCTAGAGAAAACCAAGCTGAAAGACGATGGCAGCAACTATACGCACTGGGTCCAGAACCGGAGGATCATCCTCATAGCTGCCAAGAAAGATTATGTCCTAGAAGCAACGCTAGGTGACGCACCTGTCCCACAGAACCAAGACGTTATGAACGCTTGGCAGTCACGTGATAATGATTACTCCCTCGTTCAGTGCGGCATGCTTTACAGCTTAGAACCGGGGCTCCAATAGCGTTTTGAGAGACACGGAGCATATGATATGTTCGAAGAGCTGAAAATGGTTTTTCAAGCTCATGCCCGGGTCGAGAGATATGAAGTCTCCGACAAGTTCTTTAGCTGTAAGATGGAGGAAAATAGTTCTGTCAGTGAGCACATACTCAGAATGTCTGGGTTGCATAACCGCTTGACTCAGCTGGGAGTTAATCTCCCGGATGACGCGGTCATTGACATAATCCTTCAGTCGCTTCCACCGAGCTACAAGAGCTTTGTGATGAACTTCAATATGCAGGGGATGGAAAAGACCATTCCTGAGGTGTATTCAATGCTGAAATCAGCAGAGGTGGAAATCAAAAAGGAACATCAAGTGTTGATGGTGAATAAAACCATTAAGTTCAAGAAAGGCATGGGTAAGAAGAACTTCAAGAAGGACGGCAAGGGAGTTGCCGCGCCCGGTAAGCAAGCTGCCGGGAAGAAGCCAAAGAATGGACCCAAGCCCGAGACTGAGTGTTTTTATTGCAAGGGAAGTGGTCATTGGAAGCGGAACTGCCCCAAATACTTAGCGGACAAGAAGGCCGGCAACACTGAAGGTATATGTGATATACATGTAATTGATGTGTGCCTTACCAGTACTCGTAGTAGCTCCTGGGTATTTGATACCGGTGCAGTTGCTCACATTTGTAACTCAAAGCAGGAGCTGCGGAATAAGCGGAGACTGGCGAAGGACGAGGTGACGATGCGCGTCGGGAATGGTTCCAATGTCGATGTGATCGCCGTCGGCACGCTGCCTCTACATTTACCTACGGGATTAATTTTAAACCTCAATAATTGTTATTTAGTGCCAACTTTGAGCATGAACATTGTATCAGGATCTCGTTTAATTTGATATGGCTATTCATTTAAATCCGAGAATAATGGTTGTTCTATTTATATGAGAGATATGTTTTATGGTCATGCTCCGATGGTGAATGGCACATATTCATAGTGTGAATACCAAAAGATGTAAGGTTGATAATGATAGTTCCACATACTTGTGGCACTGCCGCCTTGGTCACATAGGTGTCAAACGCATGAAGAAGCTCCATGCAGGTGGACTTTTAGAGTCTCTTGATTACGAATCATTTGACACGTGCGAACCATGCCTCATGGGTAAAATGACCAAGATTCCGTTCTCAGGAACAATGGAGCGAGCAACCAACTTATTGGAAATCATACATACTGATGTGTGCGGTCCAATGAGTGTTGAGGCTCGCGGTGCCTATCGTTATGTTCTCACCCTCACTGATGACTTGAGTAGATATGGGTATGTCTACTTAATGAAACACAAGTCTGAGACCTTTGAAAAGTTCAAGGAATTTCAGAGTGAGGTTGAGAATCAACATGACAAGAAAATCAAGTTCTTGCGATCAGATCGTGGGGGAGAATACTTGAGTCATGAATTTGGCACACACTTAAGAAAATGTGGAATAGTTTCACAACTCACGCCGCCTGGAACACCTCAGCGTAATGGTGTGTCCGATCGTCGTAATCGCACTCTATTGGATATGGTGCGATCTATGTGTCTCTTACCGATTTACCGCTGTCATTTTGGGGCTATGCTTTAGAGACTGCCGCATTCACTTTAAATAGGGCTCCGTCGAAATCCGTTGAGACGACACCGTATGAATTATGGTTTGGGAAGAAACCTAAGCTTTCGTTTCTAAAAGTTTGGGGATGCGATGCTTATGTCAAGAAACTTCAACCTGAAAAGCTCGAACCCAAGTCGGAAAAATGCGTCTTCATAGGATACCCTAAAGAAACTGTTGGGTATACCTTCTACCTCAGATCCGAAGGCAAGATCTTTGTTGCCAAGAATGGGTCCTTTCTAGAGAAAGAGTTTCTCTCGAAAGAAATAAGTGGGAGGAAAGTAGAAATTGATGATGTATTACCTCTTGAACCGGTAAGTGGCGCAGCTCAAGAAAATGTTCCTGAGGTGCCTGCACCGTCTAGAGGGGAAGTTAATGATGATGATCATGAAACTTCAGATCAAGTTACTACTGAACTTCGTAGGTCCACGAGGACACGTTCCGCACCAGAGTGGTACGGCAACCCTATCTTGGAAATCATGTTGTTAGACAACGGTAAACCTTCGACCTATGAAGAAGCGATGGCGGGCCCGGATTCTGACAAATGGCTGGAAGCCATGAAATCTGAGATAGGATCCATGTATGAAAACAAGGTATGGACTTTGACTGACTTGCCCGATGATCGGCGAGCCATAGAAAATAAATGGATCTTTAAGAAGAAGACAGACGCGGATGGTAATGTGACCATCTATAAAGCTCGGCTTGTCGCTAAGGGTTATCGACAAGTTCAAGGGGTTGACTAGGATGAGACTTTCTCACCCGTAGCGAAGCTGAAGTCCGTCCGAATCATGTTAGCAATTGCCGCATTCTATGATTATGAGATATGGCAAATGGACGTCAAAACGGCATTCCTTAATGGTTTCCTTAAGGAAGAATTGTATATGATGCAGCCGGAAGGTTTTGTCGATCCTAAGAATGCTGACAAGGTGTGCAAGCTCCAACACTCGATTTATGGGCTGGTGCAAGCATCTCAGAGTTGGAACATTCGTTTTGATGAGATGATCAAAGCGTTTGGGTTTACGCAGAGTTATGGAGAAGCCTGCATTTACAAGAAAGTGAGTGGGAGCTCTGTAGCATTTCTCATATTGTATGTGGATGACATACTGTTGATGGGAAATGATATAGAATTCTTGGAAAGCATAAAGGCCTACTTGAACAAGTGTTTTTCAATGAAGGACCTTAGAGAAGCTGCTTATATATTAGGCATCAAGATCTATAGAGATAGATCGAGACGCCTCATTGGTCTTTCATAGAGTACGTACCTTGACAAGATATTGAAGAAGTTCAAAATGGATCAGTCAAAGAAGGGGTTCTTGCCTGTATTGCAAGGTACGAGATTGAGCATGACTCAATGCCCGACCACGGCAGAAGATAGAGAAAATATGAGTGTCGTCCCCTATGCCTCGGCCATAGGGTCTATCATGTATGCTATGCTGTGTACCAGACCTGATGTAAACCTTGCCGTAAGTTTGGTAGGAAGGTACCAAAGTAATCCCGGATGGAACACTGGACCGTGATCAAGAATATCCCGAAGTACCTGAAAAGGACTAAGGACATGTTTCTCGTGTATGGAGGTGACGAAGAGCTCATCGTAAATGGTTACGTCGATGCTAGCTTCGGCACAGATCTGGATGACTCTAAGTCACAGACCGGATACGTGTATATTTTGAATGGTGGGGCAGTAAGCTGGTGCAGTTGCAAGCAAAGCGTTGTGGCGGGATCTACATCTGAAGCAGAGTATATGGTAGCCTCGGAGGCAGCACAAGAAGCAGTCTGGGTGAAGGAGTTCATTACCGACCTAGGAGTCATACCCAATGCGTTGGGCCCGATGACTCTCTTCTGTGACAACACTGGAGCTATTGCCCTTGCCAAGGAGCCCAGGTTTCACAGGAAGACCAGGCATATCAAGCGTCGCTTCAACTCCATTCGTGAAAGTGTTCAAAATGGAGACATAGAGATTTGTAAAGTATATACGGACCTGAATGTGGCAGATCCGTTGACTAAACCTCTCCCTAGAGCAAAACATGATCAACACCAGAACTGCATGGGTGTTCGATTCATCACAATGTAACTAGAATATTGACTCTAGTGCAAGTGGGAGACTATTGGAAATATGCCCTAGAGGCAATAATAAAATGGTTATTATTATATTTCTTTGTTCATGATAATTGTCTATTGTTCATGCTATAATTGTGTTATCCGGAAATCATAATACATGTGTGAATACATAGACCACAACACATCCCTAGTGAGCCTCTAGTTGACTAGCTCGTTGATCAAAAGATAGTCATGGTTTCCTGACTATGGATATTGGATGTCATTGATAACGGGATCACATCATTAGGAGAATGATGTGATCAACAAGACCCAATCCTAAGCATAGCTCAAAGATCGTGTAGTTCATTTGCTGTAGCTTTTCTGAATGTCAAGTATCATTTCCTTAGACCATGAGATTGTGCAACTCCTGAATACCGTAGGAGTGCCTTGGGTGTGCCAAACGTCACAACATAACTGGGTGACTATAAAGGTACATTATAGGTATCTCCGAAAGTATCTCTTGGGTTGGCAGGAATCGAGACTGGGATTTGTCACTCCGTATGACGGATAGGTATCTCTGGGCCCACTCGGTAATGCATCATCATAATGAGCTCAATGTGACCAAGTTCTTGATCACAGGATCATGCATTACGGCACGAGTAAAGTGACTTTCTGGTAACGAGATGGAACGAGGTATTGGGATACCGATGATCGAGTCTCGGGCAAGTAGCGTACCGATTGACAAAGGGAATTGTATACGGATTGATTGAATCCTCGACATCGTGGTTCATCCGATGAGATCATCGTGGAGCATGTGGGAGCCAACATGGGTATCCAGATCCTGCTATTAGTTATTGACCGGAGAGGCGTCTCGGTCATGTCTGCATGTCTCCCGAACCCGTAGGGTCTACACACTTAAGGTTCGATGACGCTAGGGTTGTAGAGATATTAGTATGCAGTAACCCGAAAGTTGTTCGGAGTCCCGGATGAGATCACGGACGTCACGAGGAGTTCTGGAATGGTCCGGAGGTAAAGATTTATATATGGGAAGTCATGTTTTGGCCATCGGGAAGGTTTCGGGGGTTACCGGTATTGTACCGGGACCACCGGAAGGGTCCCGGGGGTCCACCGGGTGGGGCCACCTATCCCGGAGGGGCCCATGGGCTGAATTGGGTGGGGAACCAGCCACTAGTGGGCTGGTGCGCCCCCCTTGGGCCTGCCCTGCGCCTAGGGTTGGGAAACCCTAGGGGTGGGGGCGCCCCCCACTTGGCTTGGGGGGGAAGCCACCCTTGGCCGCCGCCCCCTTGGAGATCCATCTCCCTAGGGCCGGCGCCCCCCAAGGCCCCTATATAAAGAGGGGGGGGAGGGCAGCCGGACCCCTTGCTCTTGGCGCCTCCCTCTCCCTCCATAACACCTCTCCTCCCCACTTGCGCTTGGCGAAGCCCTGCCGGGATCCTGCTGCATCCACCACCGCGCCGTCGTGCTGCTGGATCTTCATCAACCTCTGCTTCCCCCTTGCTGGATCAAGAAGGAGGAAACGTCTTCCTAACCGTACGTGTGTTGAACGCGGAGGTGCCGTCCGTTCGGCACTAGGTCATCGGTGATTTGAATCACGTCGAGTACGACTCCATCAACACCATTCTCTTGAACGCTTCTGTGCGCGATCTACAAGGGTATGTAGATGCACTCCTCTCTCCCTCATTGCTAGATGACTCCATAGATTGATCTTGGTGATGCGTAGAAAATTTTAAAATTCTGCTACATTCCCCAACAGATGGTTGATGATGACGACGGCGATGAATCCCCCTCTCCGGAGCCCCGAACGGACTCCAGATTAGCCCTCCCGAGAGGTTTTAGGGCTTGGCGGCAGCTCCGTATCATAAAACGCGATGATTTCTTCTCTCTGATTTTTTTCTCTCCGAAAGCAAATGTATAGAGTTGGAGTTGGCGTCGGAGGGTTTCCAGGGGGGCCACAAGGTAGGGAGGGCGCGCCCTAGGGGGGGCGCCCCCCACCCTTGTGAGAAGGGTGTGGCCCCCCTGGTCTTCATCTTTGGCGAGGATTTTTTATTGTTTTTTCTAAGATGTTCCGTGGAGTTTCAGGTCATTCCGAGAATATTTGTTTTCTGCACATAAAACAACACCATGGTAATTCTGCTGAGAACAGCATCAGTCCGGGTTAGTTCCATTCAAATCATACAAGTTAGAGTGCAAAACAAGGGCAAAAGTGTTTGAAAAAGTAGATACGACGGAGACGTATCAACTCCCCCAAGCTTAAACCCTTGCTTGTCCTCAAGCAATTCAGTTGACAACTGAAAGAAAGAAAGAAAAACTTTTACGAACTCTGTTTGCTCTTGTTGTTGTAACTATGTCAAGCCAGCATTCAAGTTTTCAGCATACATCATATCTAACCACATTTGCAATAATTCTCAGGTCTCACAATTACACATATCAATAGCATAATCAACTAGCAAGTCATAATAATAAATCTCGGATGACAACACTTTCTCAAAACAACCACAATATGATATAACAAGATGGTATCTCGCTAGCCCTTTCTGAGACCTCAAAACATAAATGCAGAGCACCTTTAAAGATCAAGGACTGACTAGACATTGTAATTCATGGTAAAAGAGATCCAATCATAGTCATACCCAATATAAATTAACAGTGATGAATGCAAATGACGGTTGTGCTCTCCAGCTAGTGCTTTTTAATAAGAGGGTGATGACTCAACATAAAAGTAAATGGATAGGCCCTTCGCAGAGGGAAGCAGGGATTTGTAGAGGTGCCAGAGCTCGGTTTTGAAATAGAGATAAATTGTATTTTGAGCGGTATACTTTCATTGTCAACGTAACAACTAAGAGATGGCGATATCTTCCATGCTAAACACATTATATGCGGTTCCCAAACATAATGGTAAAGTTTATACTCCCCCTCCACCAACAAGCATCAATCCATGGCTTGCTCGAAACAACGAGTGCCTCCAACATACATCAGGTCCTAGGGGGAGTTTTGTTTGCAATTAATTTTGATTTAGTTTGCATAAAGCATGGGACTGGGCATCCCGGTGACCAGCCATTTTCTCGTGAGTGAGGAGCGGAGTCCACTCCTCTTGAGAATAACCCTCCTAACACGGAAGATAAGGACTGCCTTTGTTGATACATGAGCGATTCAAGCATACAAAACAGAATGTTTATTTGAAGGTTTAGAGTTTGGCACATACAAATTTACATGGAACGGCAGGTAGATACCGCATATAGGAAGGTATAGTGGACTCATCTGGAATAACTTTGGGGTTTAAGGGATTGGATGCACAAGCAGTATTCCAGCTTAGTACAAGTGAAGGCTAGCAAAAGACTGGAAAGCGACCAACTAGAGAGCGACAACAGCCATGTACATGCATTAAAATTTATAAACATTGGATGCAAGCATGAGTAGGATATAATCCACCATGAACATCAATATCGTGAAGGCTATGTTGATTTTGTTTCAACTACATGTGTGAACATGTGCCAAGTCAAGTCACTTAAATCATTCAAAGGAGGATACCACCCCATCATACCACATCATAATCATCTCAATAGCATGTTGGCACACAAGGTAAACCATTATAACTCATAGCTAATCAAGCATGGCACAAGCAACTATGATCTCTAATTGTCATTACAGACATGTTTATTCATAATAAGCTGAATCAAGAACGAGGGACTCATCATATTTACAAAAACAAAAGAGGTCGAGTTCATACCAGCTTTTCTCATCTCAGTCAGTCCATCATATATCAACATAATTGCCTTTCACTTGCACGACCGAATGATGTGAATAATAATAAGAGTGCACGTGCATTGGACTAAGCTGGAATCTGCGAGCATTCAATAAACAGGAGAAGACAAGGCAATATGGGCTCTCAGTTAAATCAACAATAATGCATATATGAGCCACTTCAAGAATTTAATTATGGTCTTCTCCTATGGACCCCCAAAGAAAAGAAATAAAACTACTTACACGGGAAAGCTCCCAATAAGCAAAACAAGAACTGGAAATATTTTTGGGTTTTCTTCTTAATTATTACTACTATAGCAGAAAAATAAACTACTACTAATTTTTTTGGTTTTTCTTAAGGTTTAATAAACACACAAGAAGAAAGCAGGAAAAAGAAAATAAACTAGCATGGATATTACAGTGAAAGAGTATGAGCACCGACATCTAGCAATGAGTGTGTGTGAGCATAAATGTAATGTCGACGAGAAATACGTACTCCCCCAAGCTTAGGCTTTTGGCCTAAGTTGGTCTATGGCCATGACTGTCCTGGCGGATATCCATAATAATAGTTGTTGGGGTCGTACTGTGATGAGGAAGAATAGTTGGGATCATACTGATGTGCAGCGGTTATTTCCTGCTGAGCTGCAGCGTGGAGTCGAGCTGCCTCCACTCTCCTCTCGTACTCTTCTGCCTCCTCTGTGGTAATAACATATCTTCCTTTTGTCTGTGAATCAAAGAAGGCAGGAGCAGGGAGAGTAATACGGAAAACATGTCCTTTATCAAAAATTAAACGATATAAGACAGGTGATTCAGGCCTCTCGACAAACTGGTGCGAAGCCATAGAGTCATAATCTAAATATGCAGGAGGCAACTCCATATCACCCTCACGAATGTCTATCTCAAGAAAACGAGCTAAGCGGGTTGAATAAATTCCTCCAAAGAAATCTCCATTATGTCTATTATGATGCAACCTACGAGCTACAATGGCTCCCATATGATAAGATTGGTCTCCTAACACAGCACTCCTAAGAATGCTAAGATCAGGGACACACATGTGACATGCTTCATCCTTAGCATTTATGCATCTACCGATGAAGAGAGCAAAATAATGTATAGCAGGAAAGTGAATGCTCTCTATGGTAGCCTGCGTTATATCTCTAGATTCCCCCACAGTTATACTAGCAAGAAAGTTTCTAAATTCAGATTTAGGGGGATCCCTAACACTACCCCATGATGGAAGTTCGCAAGCAGAAGTGAAATCCTCTAGGTCCATGGTATAAGATTTGTCATAAAGATCAAACATGACTGAAGGAGAATTACGCGAAGATGAATACTCAAACCTCCTCACAAATGAACTTGTGAGATCATGATACTGGGGGCATTTGTTAGCCTCAAAATCTTCAAGACCGGCATTGCGCAAATATGCTTTGAATTCTTCTTTAATTCCCGCACGGTCCATAAAATTTTCTGACGGCCATTCGCAAGGCCGTACTGGAGCGTCTCTTGGTGGATCCTCGTCAGCATCGCGCATAGCAATCCTGGGTCCTTGCTTCTTAGAGGAACCACCTTGGAACATCTTCCTAAACATATTGTTTTTCTCTAAAAAATTCTGAAATTTTTAGTAACTTCAAAATAAAAGTAAACCAACTTCAATAAAACTGATAGCAACTACTCCTACAAGTGCCTAGAGCCTATATCAAGCATTAGAACTACTTAGAACCATATAAATTTGACATACAAGCTCAAGAACATGGTCACCTATGCAGCACAAATGTGCAAAGAATAAAGCACTAGAACAAAAACTAATTGGACAAATGGAGGATTCACATACCAAGGAACAATCTCCCCAAGCAGTTTTGCGAGAGGTGCTTTGAGCAAGGAGATCGAAAATCACAGCAAAAGTGGCTGGAACTCGTGCTTGAGTTGGTTTTTAGGGTTTGTGTGAGATAGAGGAAGAAGATGGGTGCTGGTATAAGTGGAGGAGGGCCACCGTGGGCCCACGAGGCAGGGGGGCGCGCCCACCACCCTCGTGGCCAGGTGGCAACTCCTCCCGCGGTAATTTTTGCACAGTAAATCCTCAAATATTCCCGAAAAAATCATATTAAATTGGCATGTCATTCTGAGGACTTTTATTTTCGGTATATTTTTATATTGCACGGATAAGCCAGGAAACATACAAAAAAATACTATTTTTACTTTATTTAATATAAATAACAGAAAGTAAAAGTGGGGTACAGAAGTTTGTGCTTCTAGTTTCATCCATCTCATGCTCATAAAAAAGAATCCACTAAGAAGGTTGATCAAGTCTTGTTAACAAACTCATTCTGATAATCATGAAATCGGAGAAATTTCGAATAACACTAAGTTACCTCAACGGGGATATGCACATCCCCAATAATAAGAATATCATATTTCTTCTTGACAGTAGGAAGAGGAAATTCAAAACCTCCAAATATAATCGATGGAATTTTTCCAATAGAGTTGATACTATGAACTTGAGGTTGTTTCCTCGGAAAGTGTACCATATGCTCATTACCATTAACATGAAAAGTGACATTGCCTTTATTGCAATCAATAACAGCCCCTACAGTATTAAGAAAAGGTCTTCCAAGAATAATAGACATACTATCATCCTCGGGAATATCAAGTATAACAAAGTCCATTAAAATAGTAACGTTTGCAACGACAATAGGCACATCCTCACAGATACCGACAGGTATAGCAGTTGATTTATCAGCCATTTGCAAAGATATTTCAGTAGGTGTCAACTTATTCAAGTCAAGTCTACGATATAAAGAGAGAGGCATAACACTAACACCGGCTCCAAGATCACATAAAGCAGTTTTAATATAATTTCTTTTAATGGAGCAAGGTATAGTAGGTACTCTGGGGTCTCCAAGTTTCTTTGGTATTCCACCCTTAAAAGTATAATTAGCAAGCATAGTGGAAATTTCAGCTTCCGGTATCTTTCTTTTATTTGTAATGACAACCTTCATATATTTAGCATAAGGATTTGTTTTGAGCACATCAGTTAACCTCATATGCAAAAAGATAGGCCTAATCATTTCAGCAAAGCGCTCAAAATCCTCATCATCCTTTTTCTTGGATGGTTTCGGAGGAAAGGGCATGGGTTTCTGAACCCAAGGTTCCCTTCCTTTACCATGTTTCCTAGCAACAAAGTCTCTTTTGTCATAACGTTGATTCTTTGATTGTGGGTTATCAAGATCAACAGCAGGTTCAATTTCTACATCATTATCATTACTAGGTTGAGCATCATCATTAATATTTTTACTAGGTTCATGTTCATTACCAGATTGTGTTTCAGCATCAGACATAGAAATATCATTTGGATTATCAGGTGGTTCAGCAATAGGTTCACTAGAAGTTTGCACAGTTCTATCATTTTTCTTCTTCTTCTTTTTAGAAGAACTAGGAACATCAATATTATTTCTTTGAGAATCTTGCTCGATTCTCTTAGGGTGGCCTTCAGGATACAAAGGTTCCAGAGTCATTCTACCAGTTCTAGTAGCCACTCTAACAGCATAATCATTTTTCTTACTATTCATTTCATCAAGCACTTCTTTTTGAGCCTTAAGTACTTGTTCTACTTGAGTGGTAACCATAGAAGCATGTTTGCTAACAATTTTAAGTTCACCTTTAATATTAGCCATATAATCACGCAAGTGTCTAATCATATAAGCATTTTATTTCAATTTTCTACCAAAATAAGCATTGAAGTCATCTTGCTTAAACATAAAGTTATCAAACTCATCCAAGCACTGACTAGCAATTTTAGTAGGAGGGACTTCAGCTTTATCATATCTATAGAGAATTTACCTTTACTTCCTGTGTCGGGATATCGGGATCAGGAGGTTCTTCAGTAAATAAGAATTAAGATCATATGTTTCTTCAACAGGCGGTATATTAAGACCATTTATTTCTTCAATAGGAGGTAAATTCTTAACGTCTTCAGCTTTAATACCTTTTTCTTTCATAGATTTCTTTGCCTCTTGCATATCTTCGGGACTGAAGAATAAAACACCTCTCTTCTTCGGAGTTGGTTTAAGAATAGGCTCGGTAATTGGAGCAGGAGTTGGCTCAGGAGGTGCCCAATTATTTTCATTTGTCAACATATTATTCAACAGAATTTCAGCTTCATCCAGTGTTCTTTCCGTGAAAAGAGAACCAGCACAACTATCCAGGTAATCTCTGGAAGCATCGGTTAGTCCATTATAAAAGATATCAAGTATTTCAGGTTTCTTAAGAGGAAGGCAAAGCATTAAGTAACTTGAGAAGCCTCCCCCAAGCTTGTGGGAGACCCTCTTCTTTAATTTGCACGAAGTTTTATATTTCCCTCAAAGCAGCTTGTTTCTTATGAGCAGGGAAATATTTAGCAGAGAAGTAATAAATCATATCCTGGGGACTACGCACACAATCAGGATCAATAGAATTAAACCATATCTTTGCATCACCCTTTAATGAGAACGGAAATATTTTGAGTATATAAAAGTAACGCGATCTCTCATCATTAGTGAACAGGGTAGTTATATCATTTAACTTAGTAAGATGTGCCACAACAGTTTCAGATTCATAGCCATAAAACGGATCAGATTCAACCAAAGTAATTATATCAGGATCAACAGAAAATTCATAATCCTTATCAGGAACACATATAGGTGAAGTAGCAAAAGTAGGTTCGGGTCTCATTTTATCTCTAAGTGATTCTTTGTTCCATTTAATTAATAACCTCTTAAGCTCATATCTATCTTTGCAAGCTAAAATAGCGGCAGAAGATTCCATATCAAAAAGATAACCCTAAGGAATAACAGGCATATTTTCATCATCACTATCATCAATGTATTCAGATTCAATAATTTCTTTTTCTCTAGCCCTAGCAATTTGTTCATCAAGAAATTCACCAAGGGGCACAGTAGTATCAGGCATAGAAGCAGTTTCATCATAAGTATCATGCATAGCAGAAGTGGCATCATCAATAACATGCGACATATCAGAACGAATAGCAGAAGCAGGTGTAGGTGTCGCTAACTTACTCATAATAGAAGGTGAATCAAGTGCAGAGCTAGATGGCAGTTCCTTACCTTCCCTCGTAGTTGAGGGATAGATCTTGGTTTTTGGATCTCTCAAGTTCTTCATAGTGATAAGCAGATATAAATCCCAAGTGACTCAAAGAACAGAGCTATGCTCCCCGGCAACGGCGCCAGAAATTTGTCTTGATAACCCACAAGTATAGGGGATCGCAACAGCTTTCGAGGGTAGAGTATTCAACCCAAATTTATTGATTTGACACAAGGGGAGCCAAAGAATATTCTCAAGTATTAGCAACTGAGTTGTCAATTCAACCACACCTGGAAACTTAGTATCTGCAGCAAAGTGTTTAGTAGAAAAGTAATATGATAGTGGTGGTAGCAGCAACAAAAGTAAAGACAGCAAAAGTAATGTTTTTGGTATTTTGTAGTGATTGTAACAGTAGCAGCGGGAAAGTAAATAAGCGTAAACCAGTATATGGAAAACTCGTAGGCACCGGATCAGTGATGGATAATTATGACGGATGCGGTTTATCATGTAACAGTCATAACATAGGGTGACACAGAACTAGCTCCAATTCATCAATGTAATGTAGGCATGTATTCCGTATATAGTCATACCTGCTTATGGAAAAGAACTTGCATGACATCTTTTGTCCTACCCTCCCGTGGCAGCGGGGTCCTATTGGAAACTAAGGGATATTAAGGCCTCCTTTTAATAGAGAACCGGAACAAAGCATTAGCACATAGTGAATACATGAACTCCTCAAACTATGCTTATCACCGGGAGTGGTCCCGATTATTGTCACTTCAGGGTTGCCGGATCATAACACATAATAGGTGACTATAGACTTGCAAGATAGGATCAAGAACTCACATATATTCATGAAAACATAATAGGTTCAGATCTGAAATCATGGCACTCGGGCCCTAGTGACAAGCATTAGCCATAGCAAAGTCATAGCAACATCAATCTCAGAACATAATGGATACTAGGGATCAAACCCTAACAAAACTAACTCGACTACATGATAAATCTCATCCAACCCATCACCATCCAGCAAGCCTACGATGGGATTACTCACGCACGGCGGTGAGCATCATGAAATTGGTGATGGAGGATGGTTGATGATGACGACGGCGACGAATACCCCTCTCGGGAGCCCCGAACGGACTCCAGATCAGCCCTCCCGAGAGGTTTTAGGGCTTGGCGGCGGCTCCATATCGTAAAACGCGATGATTTCTTCTCTTTGATTTTTTCTCTCCGAAAGCAAATATATAGAGTTGGAGTTGGCGTCGGAGGGTTTCCAGGGGGCCCACGAGGTAGGGGGCCGCGCCCTAGGGGGGGCGCCCCCACCCTCATGAGAAGGGTGTGGGCCCCCTGGTCTTCATCTTTGGCGAGGATTTTTTATTGTTTTTTCTAAGATGTTCCGTGGAGTTTCAGGTCATTCCGAGAATATTTGTTTTCTGCACATAAAACAACACCATGGTAATTCTGCTGAAAACAGCGTTAGTCCGGGTTAGTTCCATTCAAATCATACAAGTTAGAGTCCAAAACAAGGGCAAAAGTGTTTGGAAAAGTAGATACGACGGAGACGTATCAAGAGTCACTCCAAAGTCACTAATAGCGGAGAACAAACGAAGAGATCATGGTAGGGTACGAAACCACCTCAAAGTTATTCTTTCCAATCAATCCGTTGGGCTATTTGTAACATCCCAAATTTTCAATTTGGAATGTTATACAATAGATCATCTTTGCATATCATGTTTTATTGCATTTTGGTTGATCCTAGAAATTTCACGTAACTCAAGGACCCTCGGAGAGAGTTGGGGATTTCGGTATTTTCATATTTGAGTTTTTTCAAATTTTGAAAATAGGATCTTTTCATTTTATTTATTTTATCTTCAATTATTTCTATTATAAAAATATGAGAGAGGGAATAAAATGAATTTCCCAAAATAAAGAGATATTGAGGATTTAATAAAAAAATCAAATACGATTTTATTTTGGTTTTATTTGCTATTTTATTTGAATTTAGGAAAAACGCGCGTTTTTCAAAATTGCATTTAGGCCACAAATAAATGTTCATCCTGTGCGGCTTGATTTTTGAAGCCGGGGAAAATTTATTTCGGGATTTTTGGAGTCCGTTTAGTATTTCTTTTTTTTTCTGAGCGTAATTATTTAAAAAAAAGTCCGAACCGACCTACGGGCCATGTCCGGCCAGGACTCCCTGGCCGAGGCCTTTTTATAGCGCGACCCCGGGGCCCGACCAGCCCAAAGCCGCCGCCACCCCAACCCTAACCCTAAGCCGCCCGCGCCGCCGCCCGCCGCCGCCGGAACCCGCCTCCGCCGACAAGGTCGAATCCGCCGCCGATGTCGGTTTTCCCCGAAAAACCGCCTGGTTTATTTTCGGTTTTTTTGTTTCCGTTTTTAGTAGATCGGTTTTTTTCCGGTTTAGGTTAATTAGCGAGCGTTCGCTCGTTCGTTCGTTTTAACGAACGCGTTCATCGTTTAGAACCAGATAACGAACATTCGTTCGTTAATCTGTTCGTCATTTTTTCTTTTTCTTGGATTTATTCCGCGATTTTTCTGATCGCGATTTCTGATCCGATATTCGTTCTAGTATAACTTTTCGCTCGTTTATCGGAATCATGCGATTCAAGCGCCTGGAGTTTCATCTCGAAACCCTCTTTCCGTTTAACCAACTCAAACAAGTTTTTGCCTCTGTAAAATTTGACCTAGATCCATATTAGTAAACGAAGCTTGTTTCTTTTGTCGTTTGTCTTTCGTTGCTTCGTTCGGTTGGATTCTTTTTGCCAACCGGAGTTCTTAAGTTGAACTTTCTGGTTGGATCTCTTATTTGAGTTTTACCTGTGCATTAGTTGAGTACTTATTGTTTGCTTGTTTGTTTGCGATAGAGTACCCGGAGTGCGCCGCTTGCTACTTCGAATCGCTTGGTTTTGCGGATCATCAGCAAGGCAAGTAACACTTTGATCATACCTCCTATTACCCAGTTTTTATTGCATTAGATAAATCCTCACAAATTGCATGATTAGGATCTAATTAAATTGTGGGTTTGGGAAGTAGATGAGGTAGTACCTATTACCTGTTATTATCAAACCTTTGGGAGTTACTTCAACGTTTGCTTATTATGCCATGCTATGCTAGTAAACATGGATTGGGTGAGTGTATCCATGACAGATGTGAGTTTGTTAAATTAATGGTTTATCTAAGGTGGCAACTTAAATACACATCTGGGTGGATTGAGGCACCTGTGTATTCCAGCGATTGCCTGTTTTTCTTTTGGACCGCCACCCAGGCTCAAAGGGATCATGAGATTATTCCTACTAGAAACTTTCGTGTGCAGCCACAAGCTACTATGGGCTCTAGCATAGTTGATTCAGTTGTGCGAACTCTTACAGTGGTAGACTAGCAGATGTAGGGGAAAGTAGGTGTAACGGTCTACCCGATCATAAGGTGCTAGCGCTTTTGAAAGACTATGTCTCAGTCATCCGTTTCTCAAACACCATGTAGTGCGAGAATCCCAACGGAGGAGATCGAGTCTTGTGGGGAAAAGTGCGCAAACCTCTGCAGAGTGTATAAACTAATCATGGTTAGCCGTGTCCCCGGTTATGGACATCTTGAGTATCTAGTACTCGGATTATCATGTGAATCTCATCATGTTACTCTAATTAATTTTGTTGGGTTCTAATGATGATGTTTAATGGGGATTGAGAGGGTGTCTACACTCTCAATGTTTAACAACCACCATGATAGTTAAATAAAATGTATTCCTTTGCAGTAGGGAAAAATTGGCTTTATGCAAATTGTAACCGTAGAGCTTTCCACCAGCCAAATATGCATGTAGTATAGTCTTATTCCTTCATTGCTCTCTATGTGTTACATTGCCAGCATATTCCATGTGCTGACCCATTTCGGGCTGCAACGTTCATGTTGCAGACTTTTCAGCCGACAAGTAAGGTGCCTATAGGTCGTGGTTCTATACTCAGTGATGCCGTTGGAGTTGATGGACTCACTTATCTTCCAAGCCTTCCTCTGTTATCGTTATTAGATGGCCTTAAGCCATATTTATTGTAATAAGTTCTCTTTTGAGACACTCGGTGTAATAAGTGTGTTATTGCTACTCTGTTATAAATCCTTCAAGTACTGTGTGGTGTCAGCATTACTGATCCAGGGATGACACCGGAGCACAGAGATTGGACCGTTCGAGGTCTGGTCACTACACTATTCCTATAAGTGTCACAAACAGCCCTAGAGTTCGTACTAGAATAACACCTTAAGACACAAATCAACCAAAATCCTAATGTCACCTAGATACTCCAATGCCACCTCAAGTATCCGTGGGTATGATTATACGATATGCATCACACAATCTCAGATTCATCTAATCAACCAACACATAAGACCTCGAAGAGTGCCCCAAAGTTTCTACCGGAGAATCACGATGAAAACGTGTGCCAACCCCTATGCATAGGTTCATGGGCGGAACCCACAAGTTGATCACCAAAACATACATCAAGTGAATCACGTGGTATCCCATTGTCACCACACATACGCACGGCAAGACATACATCAAGTGTTCTCAAATCTTTAAAGACTCAATCCGCTAAAATAACTTCAAAGGGGAAACTCAATCCATTACAAGAGAGTAGAGGGGGAGGAGAAACATAAGATCCAACTATAATAACAAAGCTCGCGATACATCAAGATCGTGCCAAATCAAGAACACGAGAGAGAGAGATCAAACACATAGCTACTGGTACATACCCTCAGCCCCAAGGGAGAACTACTCCCTCCTCGTCATGGAGAGCACTGGGATGATGAAGATGGCCACCGGAGAGGAATTCCCCCCTCCGGCAGGGTGCCGAAACGGGTCTAGATTGGCTTTCGGTGGCTACGGAGGCTTCTGGCGGCGGAACTCCCGATCTATTGTGCTCTTTGATGTTTTTAGGGTATATGGAGATATATAGGAGGAAGAAGTACGTCAGGGGGACCATGAGGGGCCCATGAGGGTGGAGGGCGCGCCTAGGGGTGGGCGCGCCCCCCTACCTCGTGGCCTCCTCGAAGCTTCCCTTACGTGCACTTCAAGTCTTCTGGGCTTCTTTCCTTCCAAAAATGGGTTCCGTGAAGTTTCAGGTCAATTGGACTCCGTTTGGTTTTCCTTTTCTTCGAAACCCTAAAACAAGGTAAAAACAGAAACTGGCACTGGGCTCTGGGTTAATAGGTTAGTCCCAAAAATGATATAAAAGTGTATAACAAAGCCCATAAACATCCAAAACAGTAGATAATATAGCATGGAGCAATCAAAATTATAGATACGTTGGAGACGTATCAGCATCCCCAAGCTTAATTCCTGCTCGTCCTCGAGTAGGTAAATGATAAAAACAGAATTTTGGATGTGGAATGCTACTTGGCATAATTTCAATGTAATTCTTCTTAAGTGTGGCATGAATTTTCAGATCTGAAAGATTCAAGATAAAAGTTCATATTGACATAAAAATAATAATACTTCAAGCATACTAACTAAGCAATCATGTCTTCTCAAAATAGCATGGCCAAAGAAAGCTATCCCTACAAAATCATATAGTCTGGCTATGCTCCATCTTCACCACACAAAATATTTAAATCATGCACAACCCCGATGACAAGCCAAGCAATTGTTTCATACTTTTGATGTTCTCAAACCTTTTCAATCTTTACGCAATATATGAGCGTGAGCCATGGATATAGCACTATAGGTGGAATAGAATGGTGGTTGTGGAGAAGACAAAAAGGAGAAGATAATCTCACATCAACTAGGCGTATCAATGGGCTATGGAGATGCCCATCAATAGATATCAATGTGAGTGAGTAGGGATTGCCATGCAACGGATGCACTAGAGCTATAAGTATATGAAAGCTCAAGAAGAAACTAAGTGGGTGTGCATCCAACTCGCTTGCTCACGAAGACCTAGGGAAAATTGAGGAAGCCCATCATTGGAATATAGAAGCCAAGTTCTATAATGAAAGATTCCCACTAGTATATGAAAGTGACAACATAGGAGACTCTCTATCATGAAGATCATGGTGCTACTTTGAAGCACAAGGGAGGTAAAAGGATAGTAGCATTGCCCCTTCTCTCTTTTTCTCTCATTTTTTATTTTTTTATTTGGGCCTTTCTCTTTTTTTCATGGCCTCTTTTCTCTTTTTTGGGCTTCTTTGGCCTCTTTTATTTATTTATTTTTGTCCGGGGTCTCATCCCGACTTGTGGGGGAATCATAGTCTCCATCATCCTTTCCTCATTGGGACAATGCTTTAATAATGATGATCATCACACTTTTATTTACTTACAACTCAAGAATTACAACTCGATACTTAGAACAAAATATGACTCTATATGAATACCTCTGGCGGTGTACCGGGATGTGCAATGACTCATGAGTGACATGTATGAAAGAATTATGAACGGTGGCTTTGCCACAAATACAATGTCAACTACATGATCATGCAAAGCAATATGACAATGATGAAGCGTGTCATAATAACGGAACGGTGGAAAGTTGCATGGCAATATATCTCGGAATGGCTATGGAAATGCCATAATAGGTAGGTATGGTGGTTTTATGGTACCGGCGAAAGTTGCGCGGTAATAGAGATGCTAGCAATGGTGGAAGGGTGAGAGTGCGTATAATCCATGGACTCAACATTAGTCATAAAGAACTCACATACTTATTGCAAAAATCTATTAGTTACCGAAACAAAGTACTACGCGCATGCTCCTAGGGGGTAGATTGGTAGGAAAAGACCATCGCTCGTCCCCGACCGCCACTCATAAGGAAGGCAATCAATAAATAAATCATGCTCTGACTTCATCACATAACGGTTCACCATACGTGCATGCTACGGGAATCACAAACTTCAACACAAGTATTTCTCAAAGTCACAACTACTCAACTAGCATGACTCTAATATAACCATCTTCATATCTCAAAACAATCATCAAGTATCAAACTTCTCATAGTATTCAATGCACTCTATATGAAAGTTTTATTATATCCCTCTTGGATGCCCATCATATTAGGACTAAATTCATAACCAAAGAAAATTACCATGCTGTTCTAAAGACTCTCAAAATAATATAAATGAAGCACGAGAGTTCATCTATTTCTTCAAAATAAAACCACCACCGTGCTCTAAAAAGTTATAAGTGAAGCACTAGAGCAAATGATAAACTACTCCGAAAGATATAAGTGAAGACCAATGAGTAGTCGAATAATTATGCAATTATGTGAAGACTCTCTAACATTAAATAATTTCAGATCTTGATATTTTATTCAAACAGCAAGCAAAACAAAATAAAATGACATTCTAAGAATGGCAAACATCATGTGAAGAAGCAAAAACTTAGGATCAACCGAAACTAACCGATAGTTGTTGAAGAAGAAAGGTGGGATGCCAACCGGGGAATCCCCAAGCTTAGACACTTGAGACCTCTTGAAATATTATCTTGAGCTTTTGTGTCTCCTTAATTCCTCTCATATCACGGTCTCCCTAAATCTCAAAAGCTTCATCCACACGAAACTCAACAAGAACTCGTGAGATAAGTTAGTATAAACCATTGCAAAAATCTTATCATACTCTACTGTAGCAAATCACTAAAATTATTATTCAACATTTCATACTAAATGCCTCTGTATATTTAATAGTCCTATCCTAAAATAGAATCATTAAAGAAGCAAACATATGCAAACAATGCAAACATAACAGCAATCTGCCTAAACAGGACAGTCTGTAAAGAATGCAGCAATATCCATACTTCCCTAGCTCCAAAAATTATGAAAGAAAATTCCCACTGTAGTAAATTTATCAGACCTTAATATGCAAAAGGTTTCAACATTTTATCACATTCTTACTTTTCTAGGTAATTATTGCAACAGCGGTAAACTTTCTGTGTTCAAATAGCAACATGTGGACTTCTAAAATAGGCATAGTAAAGGCTATAAATGCCAATTTTATTGAAATAAAAGATGCAAAACATTGTTATAAATAACAGCAAGAAAATCTTAACAAAATAAATTGACACTCCAAGCAAAACAGATATCATCTTGTGAATAAAAATATAGCTCCAAGTAAAGTTACCGATGAACGAAGACGAAAGAGGGGATGCCTTCCGGGGCATCCCCAAGCTTAGGCTCTTGGCTATCCTTGAATATTACCTTGGGTTGCCTTGGGAATCCACAAGCTTAGGCTCTTGCCACTTCTTATTCCATAGTCCATTGAATCCTTACCCAGAACTTGAATACTTCACAACACAAAACTTAACAGAAAACTCGTAAGCTCCGTTAGTATAAGAACATAAATCACCACTTCAAGGTACTGTAATGAACTCATTATTTATTTATATTGGTGTTAAACTTAATGTATTCCAACTTATCTATGGTTTATAAACTATTTTACTAGCCATATATTCATCAAAATAAGTAAACAACACATGGAAAACAAAATCTGTCAAAAACAGAACAGTCTGTAGTAATCTGGATCAAACGTATACTTCTGGAACTCATAAAATTCTCAATTACATTTCTGGACCTGAGGAATTTAACTATTAATCATCTGCAAAAATATTTAACGAGATAGCACTCTCCAATAAAAACTGGCAGCAAATCTCGTGAGCGCTAAAGTTTCTGTTTTTAACAGCAAGATCAACAAGACTTTCCCCAAGTCTTCCCAACGGTTCTACTTGGAACAAACACTAATTAAACACAAAAACACAACCAAAATAGAGGATAAATAATTGATTTATTACTAAGTAGGAGCAAAAAGAAAGAATAAAAATAAAGTTGGGTTGCCTCCCAACAAGCGCTATCGTTTAACGCCCCTAGCTAGGCACGATGTTTGCAATGATGCTCACATAAAGGTTAGGAATTGAAACATAAAGAGAGCATCATGAAGAATATGACTAACACATTTAAGTCTAACCCACTTCCTATTCATAGGGGTTTTGTGAGAAAACAACTTATGGGAACAATAATCAACTTGCATAGGAAGGTAAAACAAGCATAACTTCAAAACTTTAAGCACATAGAGAGGAAACTTGATATTATTGCAATTCCTACAAGCATATGTTCCTCCCTCATAATAATTTTCAGTAGCATCATGAATGAATTCAACAATATAACCATCACATATAGCATTCTTTTCATGATCTACAAGCATAGAAAATTTACTACTCTCCACATAAGCAAAATTCTTCTCATGAATAATAGTGGGAGCAAACTCAACAAAATAACTATCATGTGATTGAAAATTAAGATCAAGATGACAACTTTCATGGTTATCATTATTCTTTAAAGCATACGTGTCATCACAATAATCATCATAGATAGGAGGCATGCTTTCATCATAATAAATTTGCTCATCAAAACTTGGGGGACAAAAAATATCATCTTCATCAAACATAGCTTCCCCAAGCTTGTGGCTTTGCATATCATTAGAATGATGGATATTCAAGGAATTCATACTAACAATGTTGCAATCATGCTCATCATTCAAATATTTAGTGCCAAACATTTTATAGATTTCTTCTTCTTGCACTTGAGCACAATTATCATTTCCATCATACTCACGAAAGATATTAAAAAGGTGAAGCATATGAGACAAACTCAATTCTATTTTTTATAGTTTTATTTTATAAACTAAACTAGTGATAAAACAAGAAACTAAAAGACTCGATTGCAAGATCTAAAGATATGCCTTCAACCGCTAACCTCCCCGGCAACGGCGCCAGAAAAGAGCTTGATATCTACTACACAACCTTGTTCTTGTAGACGTTGTTGGGCCTCCAAGTGTAGAGGTTTGTAGGACAGTAGCAAATTTCCCTCAAGTGGATGACCTAAGGTTTATCAATCCGTAGGAGGTGTAGGATGAAGATGGTCTCTCTCAAGCAACACTGCAACCAAATAACAAAGAGTCTCTTGTGTCCCCAACACACCCAATACAATGGTAAATTGCATAGGTGCACTAGTTCGGCGAAGAGATGGTGATACATGTGGTATATGGATGGTAGATAAAGGTATTTGTAATCTGAAAATATAAAAACACTAAGGTAACTAATGATAAAAGTGAGCATAAACGGTATTGCAATGTGTTGAAACAAGGCCTAGGGTTCATACTTTCGCTAGTGCAAGTTCCCTCAACAATACTAACATAATTGGATCACATAACTATCCCTCAACATGCAACAAAGAGTCACTCCAAAGTCACTAACAGCGGAGAACAAACAAAGAGATTATGGTAGGGTACGAAACCACCTCAAAGTTATTCTTTCCAATCAATCCGTTGGGCTATTCCTATAAGTGTCACAAACAGCCCTAGAGTTCGTACTAGAATAACACCTTAAGACACAAATCAACCAAAACCCTAATGTCACCTAGATACTCCAATGTCACCTCAAGTATCCGTGGGTATGATTGTATGATATGCGTCACACAATCTCAGATTCATCTAACAACCAACACATAAGACCTCAAAGAGTGCCCCAAAGTTTCTACCGGAGAATCACGAAGAAAACGTGTGCCAACCCCTATGCATAGGTTCATGGGCGGAACCCTCAAGTTGATCACCAAAACATACATCAAGTGAATCACGTGGTATCCCATTGTCACCACAGATACGCACGGCAAGACATACATCAAGTGTTCTCAAATCTTTAAAGACTCAATCTGATAAAATAACTTCAAAGGGGAAACTCAATCCATTACAAGAGAGTAGAGGGGGAGGAGAAACATAAGATCCAACTATAATAGCAAAGCTCGCAATACATCAAGATCGTGCCAAATCAAGAACACGAGAGAGAGAGAGAGAAAGAGAGAGAGAGATCAAACACATAGCTACCTGTACATACCCTCAGCCCCGAGGGAGAACTACTCCCTCCTCGTCATGGAGAGCACCGAGATGATGAAGATGGCCACCAGAGAGGGATTCCCCCTTTTGGAAAGGTGCCGGAACGGGTCTAGATTGGCTTTCGGTGGCTACGGAGGCTTCTGGCGGCAGAACTCCCGATCTATTGTGCACTTTGATGTTTTTAGGGTATATGGAGATATATAGGCGGAAGAAGTACGTGAGGGGGGCACGAGGGTGGAGGGCGCGCCCAGGGGGGTGGGAGCGCCCCCTACCTCGTGGCCTCCTTGAAGCTTCCCTTACGTGCACTTCAAGTCTTCTGGGATTCTTTCCATCCAAAAATGGGTTTCGTGAAGTTTCAGGTCAATTGGACTCCGTTTGGTTTTCCTTTTCTAACCCGAAAACAAGGTAAAAATAGAAACTGGCACTAGGCTCTGGGTTAATAGGTTAGTCCCAAAAATGATATAAAAGTGTATAACAAAGCCCATAATCGTCCAAAACAGTAGATAATATAGCATGGAGCAATCAAAAATTATAGATATGTTGGAGACATATCAATCACCTACATTGAACTCACGTTTTTGTATCCTTTTATCATGCCATCTTTTAACCTTTTTCTTTAAACAGTTTGGCATTTTCATTAGACTGGGTTCTCCATTCATCAAGTGAGCTAATGTCAAAAAGCCTCTTCTCAGCAGCAAGTTTGAAGTCATAGTTGAGCTCTTTAATAGCCCAATATGCCTTATGTTCTAATTCAAGAGGTAAGTGACATGCTTTACCATAAACCATTTTATATGGAGACATACCCATAGGATTTTTATATGTAGTTCTATAGGCCAATAATGCATCATCAAGTTTCTTGGACCAATTCTTTCTAGATCTATTAACAGTCTTTTGCAAAATTAATTTGAGCTCTCTGTTACTCAATTCTACTTGACCACTAGACTGTGGATGATATGGAGATGCAATTCTATGATTAACATCATACTTAGCAAGCATTTTACAAAAAGCACCATGAATGAAATGTGAACCACCATCAGTCATTAAATATCTAGGGACTCCAAACCTCAGAAAAATAACTTCTTTAAGCATCTTAATAGAGGTTTTATGATCAGCACTACTAGTTGGAATAGCTTCTACCAACTTAGTAACATAATCAACAACAACTAGAATATGTGTGTATCCATTAGAGGAAGGAAAAGGTCCCATATAATCAAAGCCCCAAACATCAAATGGTTCAATAACAAGTGAATAATTTATAGACATTTCTTGACGTCTATTAATATTACCAATTCTTTAACATTCATCACAAGATAAGGCAAACTTACGGGCATCCTTGTAGAGAGTAGGCCAATAAAAACCGGATTGCAATACCTTATGTGCAGTTCTATCTCCAGCATGGTGTCCTCCATAAGCCTCGGAGTGACAATTGCGTAAGATATGTTCCTGTTCATGCTCAGGTACACAACGTCTAATAACACCATCTACTCCTTCTTTATAAAGATGTGGGTCATCCCAGAAGTAATGTCTTAAATCATAGAATAACTTTTTCTTTTGCTGGTATGTGAAACTAGGTGGTATAAATTTAGCAACAATGTAACTAGCATAATCAGCATACCATTGAGTAGTACGAGAAGCATTTATGCCAGCTAATTGTTCATCAGGAAAGCTATCATCAATAGGTAGTGGGTCATCAAGGACATTTTCTAACCTAGATAAGTTGTCTGCAACGGGGTTCTCGGCTCCCTTTCTATCAATAATATGCAAATCAAATTCTTGTAGCAAGAGAACCCATCTAATAAGTCTAGGTTTAGCATCTTTCTTTTCCATAAGATATTTAATAGAAGCATGATCATTTTGAATAGTTACATTAGAATCAACAATATAAGGTCTGAACTTATCACAAACAAATAAAATTGCTAAGAATTCTCTTTCAGTAGTAGCATAATTTCTTTGGGCACTGTCTAGAGTTTTACTATCATATTCGATAACATTTAATTTTTTATCAACTCATTGTCCTAGAACAGCACCTACAGCATAGTCACTAGCATCACACATGATTTCAAAGGGTAAATTCCAATCAGGTGGCTGAACAATAGGTGCAGAAATCAAGGCTTTCTTAAGTATTTCAAATGCTTCTACACAATCATCATCAAAGACAAAAGGAATATATTTTTGTAATAGGTTAGTCAGAGGCTTGGAAATTTTTGAGAAGTTCTTAATGACCCTCCTATAAAAACCGGCATGACCAAGGAAACTTCTTATATCATTGATGTCCTTGGGACACGGCATCTTTTCAATAGCATCAACTTTAGCTTTGTCAACTTCAATACCTCTTTTAGAAATTTTATGCCCCAAGACAATACCTTCATTAACCATAAAGTGGCACTTCTCCCAATTCAAGACAAGGTTAGTTTCTTCACATCTCTGCAAAACTCGATCAAGGTTGCTAAAGCAATCATCAAAAGAGGATCCATAAACACAGAAATCATCCACGAAAACTTCACAAATCTTTTCACAAAAGTCAGAGAATATAGCCATCATGCATCTTTGAAATATAGCAGGTGCATTACATAAACCAAAAGGAATACGTCTATAGGCAAAGGTACCGAAAGGGCAACTAAAAGTAGTATTTTCTTGATCATCAGCTGACACAGGTATTTGAGAGAAACCAGAGTAACCATCTAGAAAGCAAAAAAGTGTAAGTTTGGATAATCTTTCTAGCATTTGATTAATAAAAGGTAAAGGGTAATGATCCTTTTTAGTAGCTTTATTTAATTTTCGGAAATCAATCACCATCCTATAACCTGTAATAATTCTTTGCGGAATCAATTCATCTTTATCATTAGGAACGACAGTAATACCTCCCTTCTTATGGACACAATGGACATGGCTTACCCACTGACTATCAGCAATGGGATAAATTATACCTGCTTCAAGGAGATTTAATATTTCTTTTCTTACCACTTCTTTCATCTTAGGATTTAGCCGTCGTTGGTGATCAATAACTAGTTTGGCGTCTTTCTCCAAATTTATTTTGTGTTGACATAGAGTGGGACTAATGCCCTTAAGATCATCCAGAGTATATCCAATAGTAGCACGGTGCTTCTTCAGAGTTTTGAATAATCTCTCTTCCTCATGCTCTGAAATGTAAGCACTAATAATAACATGATATATCTTATTTTCATCAAGATAAGCATATTTAAGAGTACCAGGCAATGGTTTAAGCTCAAACACGGGATCACCCTTAGGTGGAGGAGTATCCCCTAGGATTTCAACAGGCAAGTTGTGTTTCAGAATAGGTCCATGTTTAAAGAATACTTCATCTATTTCCATTCTCTCATTCATAAACATATCGTTTTTATGGTCTAGCAAATATTGTTCTAAAGGATCAGTAGGAGGCACGGTAATAGAAGCAAGACCAATAATTTCATCTTTACTAGGAAATTCTTTATCATGGGGTTGTCTATGAAATTTAGCAAAATTAAACTCATGAGACATATCCCCTAAACCAACAGAAACAATATCCTTATTGCAGTCTATCTTAGCATTAACAGAATTCAAGAAGGGTCTACCAAATATAATGGGACAAAAGATATCTTGTGGAGAACCAAGAACAAGAAAATCAGAAGGGTATTTAACTTTCCCACACAAGACTTCAACATCTCTAACAATCCCAACTGGTGAAATAGTATCTCTATTGGCAAGCTTAATTGTAACATCAATCTCTTTTATCTCAGCAGGTGCAATATCATGCATAATTTCTTGGTATAAGGAATGAGGTATTGCACTTGCACTAGCACCCATATCACATAAGCCATGATACCTATGATCTCCTATTTTAACAGAAATAATAGGCATGCCTACAACAGGTCTATGTTTATTTTTAGCATCAGGTCTAGCAATTCTAGCAGCTTCATTGCAGAAGTAAATAACATGCCCATCAATATTATCGGCCAAGAGATCTTTAACCATAGCAATACTAGGTTCAACTTTAATTTGCTCAAGGGATTTAGGTGTCTTAATTTTACTTTTGTTAACCACAGTTGAAGATTTAGCATGATCCTTTATTCTAACAGCGAAAGGTGGTTTCTCAATATAAGCAGCAGGAACAACATGATCATTATAAGTGATAGTCTTTTCTTCAACTTTAATAGGTGCTACTTTTACATCAATGGGAGGATTATATTTAAACCACTTATCCCTAGGGAGATCAACATGAGTAGCAAAGGATTCACAGAAAGAAGCTACTATCTCAGGGTCAAGTCCATATTTAGTGCTAAATTCACGGAAAGCATTGGTATCCATAAAAGATTTAACACAATCAAACTTAGGTGTTATACCTGACTCCTTACCTTCATCGAGGTCCCAATCTTCAGAGTTGCGTTTAATTCTTTCCAATAAATGCCATTTTGATTCAATAGTCTTCATCATAAAATATCCAGTACAAGAAGTATCGAGCATGGAGCGATTACTGAGAGAAAGCCGAGCATAAATTTTTTGAATAATAATTTATTTTGAGAGCTCATGGTTGGGGCATGAATATAACATTGACTTAAGCCTCCCCCAAGCTTGAGCGATGCTTTCTCCTTCACGAGGCCAAAAATTATATATATAATCACGATCACGATGAACAAGATGCATAGGATACAACTTCTGATGAAATTCCAATTTCAATCGCTTGTAGTCCCATGATCCCATATCATCACATAGCATATACCATTTCAATGCCTCTCCCTTCAAAGATAAAGGGAAGACCTTCTTCTTGACAACATCATCGGGCATACCTGCAAGCTTAAATAATCCACAAACTTCATCCACATAGATTAAGTGTAAATCGGGATGCAATGTTCCATCACCTGTGAAAGGATTAGCTAGCAGTTTCTCTATCATACCTGAAGGAATTTCAAAGTATAGATTTTCAGTAGGTTCAATAGGTTGAGGAGAAACTCTTTTCTCTACTGGTCGGGGTGAAGATACCCTGAACAAGCCCCTCAAAGGATTATGTTCCATAGTAACAAGTGACAGTAAATTTCAGCACACTATATAAATTTGTCCTTACCAAATTCCACCTACCAAAGGCGCTTCACTCCCTAGCAACGGCACCAGAAAAGAGTCTTGATGAACCACAAGTGTAGGGGATCTATCGTAGCCTTTTCGATAAGTAAGAGTGTCGAACCCAACGAGGAGCAGAAGAAAATGATAAGCGGTTTTCAGTAAGGTATTCTCTACAAGCACTGAAACTATCGGTAACAGATAGTTTTGTGATAAGGTAATTTGTAACGAGTAGCAAGTAATAAAAGTAAATAAGGTGCATCAAGATGGCCCAATCCTTTTTGCAGCAAAGGACAAGCCTGGACAAACTCTTATATGAAGAAAAGCGCTCCCGAGGACACATGGGAATTATCGTCAAGCTAGTTTTCATCACGTTCATATGATCCGCATTCGGTACTTTGATAATTTGATATGTGGGAGGACCGGTGCTTGGGTACTGTCATTACTTGGAAAAGCATCCCACTTATAATTAACCCCCATTGCAAGCATCTGCAACTACAACAGAAGTATTAAGGTAGACCTAAACATAGCATGAAACATATGGATCCAAATCAGCCCCTTATGATGCAACGCATAAACTAGGGTTTAAGCTTCTGTCACTCTAGCAACCCATCATCTACTTATTACCTCCCAATGCCTCCCTCTAGGCCCAAACAATGGTGAAGTGTCATGTAGTCGATGTTCACATGACACCACTAGAGGGATGACAACATACATCTCATCAAAATATCGAACGAATACCAAATTCACATGACTACTTATAGCAAGACTTCTCCCATGTCCTCAGGAACAAACGTAACTACTCACAAAGCATATTCATGTTCATAATCAGAGAGGTATTAATATGCATAATGGATCTGAACATATGATCATCCACCAAGTAAACCAACTAGCATCAACTACAAAGAGTAATCAACACTACTAGCAACCCACAGGTACCAATCTGAGGTTTGGATACAAAGATTGGATACAAGAGATGAACTTGAAGGAAATATGCCCTAGAGGCAATAATAAAGTTATTATTTATTTCCTCATATCATGATAAATGTTTATTATTCATGCTAGAATTGTATTAACCAGAAACTTAGTACATGTGTGAATACATAGACAAACAGAGTGCCACTAGTATGCCTCTACTTGACTAGCTCATTAATCAAAGATGGTTAAGTTTCCTAACCATAGACATGAGTTGTCATTTGATTAACGGGATCACATCATTAGGACAATGATGTGATTGACTTAACCCATTCCGTTAGCTTAGCACTTGATCGTTTAGTTTACTGCTATTGCTTTCTTCATGACTCATACATGTTCCTATGACTATGAGTATATGAAACTCCTGATTACCGGAGGAACACTTTGTGTGATAACAAACATCACAACATAATTGGGTGATTATAAAGGTTCTCTACAGGTGTCTCTGATGGTACTTTTTCAGTTTTCATAGATCAAGATTAGGATTTGTCACTCCGATTGTCGGAGAGGTATCTCTGGGCCCACTCGGAATGCACATCACTATAAGCCTTGCAAGCATTGTAACTAATGAGTTAGTTGTGAGATGGTGTATTATGGAACGAGTAAAGAGACTTTCCGGTAACGAGATTGAACTAGGTATTGAGATACCGACGGTCGACTCTTGGGCAAGTAACATACCGATGACAAAGGGAACAACATATGTTGTTATGCGGTTTGACTGATAAAGATCTTCGTAGAATATGTGGGAGCCAATATGAGCATCCAGGTTCCGCTATTGGTTATTGACCGGAGACGTGTCTCGGTCATGTCTACATAGTTTTCGAACCCGTAGGGTCCGCACGCTTAAAGTTCGGTCACGATCAATATTATGAGTTTTTATGTTTTGATGTACCGAAGGTAGTTCGGAGTCCCGGATATGAGCTCGGACATGACGAGGAGTCTCGAAATGGTTGAAATGTAAAGATCTATATATTGGACGACTATATTCGGACACCGGAAGTGTTCCGGGTGGTTTCGGAGAAAACCGGAGTGCCGGAGGGTTACCGGAACCCCCCGGGAGAAATAGTTGTCCTTATGGGCCTTAGTGGAGAGAGAGAGAGAGGGCTGGCCTAGGGCAGACCGCATGCCCCTCCCCCTCTGGTCCGAATTGGACTAGGAGAGGGGGCGCCCCCCTTTCCTTCTCCCTCTCCCCCTTCCTTTCCCCCTCCTAGTAGGAGTAGGAAAGAGGGGAGTCCTACTCCTCCTGGCACGCCTACAGGGGCCGGCCGGCCTCCCCCCTTGCTCCTTTATATACGGGGGCAGGGGCACCTCCAGAGACACAACTTGATCTGTTGATCTCTCTCAGCCATGTGCGGTGCCCCCCGCGACCATAATCCACCTTGATCATATCGTAGCGGTGCTTAGGCGAAGCCCTGCGTCGGTAGCATCATCATCACCGTCATCACGCCGTTGTGCTGATGGAACTCTCCCGTGAAGCTCTGCTAGATCGGAGTTCGTGTGACGTCATCGAGCTGAACGTGTGCTGAACTCGGAGGTGTCATGTGTTCTGTACTTGGATCGGTCGGATCGTGAAGACGTGCAACTACATCAACCACGTTGTCCTAATGCTTCCGCTTTTGTTCTACGAGGGTACGTGGACACACTCTCCCCTCTCATTGCTATGCATCACCATGATCTTGTGTGTGTGTAGGAAAATTTTGAAATTACTACATTCCCCAACAGTGGTATCAAAGCCAGGTTTATGCGTAGATGTTATATGCACGAGTAGAACACAAGTGAGTTGTGGACGATACAAGTCATACTACTTACCAGCATGTCACACTTTGGTTCAGCGGTATTGTTGGATGAAGCGGCCCGGACTGACATTACGCATATGCTTACGCGAGACTGGTTCTACCGACGTGCTTTGCCCACAGGTGGCTGGCGGGTGTCAGTTTCCCAAACTTTAGTTGAATCGAGTGTGGCTACGCCCGGTCCTTGAGAAGGTTAAAACAACACTAACTTGACAAACTATCATTGTGGTTTTGATGCGTAGGTAAGAACGGTTCTTGCTCAGCCCGTAGCAGCCACGTCTAACTTGTTTTTGCAGGGCATGTTGTGAAATGATATGGTCAAGACATGATGCTATATTTTATTGTATGAGATGATCATGTTTTGTAACCGAGTTATTGGCTACTGGAAGGAGCCATATGGTTGTCGCTTTATTGTATGCAATGCAACCGCCCTGTAATGACTTGACTTTATCACTAAGTGGTAGCGATAGTCGTAGAAGCATTATTTGGCGAGACGACTACGATGCTACGATGGAGATCAAGGTGTCGCGCCGGTGACGATGGTGATCATGACGGTGCTTCGGAGATGGAGATCACAAGCACAAGATGATGATGGCCATATCATATCACTTATATTGATTGCATGTGATGTTTATCTTTTATGCATCTTATTTTGCTTAGAATGACGGTAGCATTATAAGATGATCTCTCACTAAATTTCAAGGTACAAGTGTTCTCCCTGAGTATGCACCGTTGCTAAAGTTCGTCGTGCCGAGACACCACGTGATGATCGGGTGTGATAAGCTCTACGTTCACATACAACGAGTGCGAGCCAGTTTTGCACATGCAGAATACTCGGATTAAACTTGACGAGCCTAGCATATGCAGATATGGCCTCGGAACACTGGAGACCAAAAGGTCGAGCATGAATCATATAGAAGATATGATCAACATAGTGATGTTCACCATTGAAAACTACTCCATCTCACGTGATGATTGGACATGGTTTAGTTGATATGGATCACGTGATCGCTTAGATGATTAGAGGGATGTCTATCTAAGTGGGAGTTCTTTAATAATTTGATTGACTGAACATTAATTTATCATGAACTTAGTACCTGATAGTATTCTGCATGTCTATGTTGTTGTAGATAGATGGCCTGTGCTGTTGTTCCGTTGAATTTTAATACGTTCCTTGAGAAAGCAAAGTTGAAAGATGATGGTAGCAATTACGCAGACTGGGTCCGTAACTTGTGGATTATCCTCATTGCTGCACAGAAGAATTATGTCCTGGAAGCACCGCTAGGTGCCAAACCTGCTGTAGGAGCAACACCAGATGTTACGAATGTCTGGCAGAGCAAAGCTGATGACTACTCGATAGTTTAGTGTGCCATGCTTTACGTCTTAGAATCGGGACTTCAACGACGTTTTGAACGTCATGGAGCATATGTGATGTTCCAGGAGTTGAAGTTAATATTTCAAGCAAATGCCCGGATTGAGATATATGAAGTCTCCAATAAGTTCTACAGCTTCAAGATGGAGGAGAATAGTTCTGTCAGTGAGCATATACTCAGAATGTCTGGGTATAACAATCACTTGATTCAACTGGGAGTTAATCTTCCGGATGATAGTGTTATTGACAGAATTCTTGAATCACTGCCACCAAGCTACAAGAGCTTCGTGATGAACTATAACATGCAAGGGATGGATAAGACGATTCCTGAGCTCTTCGCAATGCTAAAGGCTGCGGAGGTAGAAATCAAGAAGGAGCATCAAGTGTTGATGGTCAACAAGACCACCAGTTTCAAGAAAAAGGGCAAAGGGAAGAAGAAGGGGAACTTCAAGAAGAACGACAAACAAGTTTTTGTTCAGGAGAAGAAACCCAAGTCTAGACCTAAGCCTGAGACTGAGTTCTTCTACTGCAAACAGATTGGTCACTGGAAGCGGAACTGCCCCAAGTATTTGGCGGATAAGAAGGATGGCAAGGTGAACAAAGGTATATGTGATATACATGTTATTGATGTGTACCTTACAAATTCTTGTAGTAGTGCCTGGGTATTTGATACTGGTTCTGTTGCTAATATTTGCAACTCGAAACATGGACTATGGATTAAGCGAAGATTAGCAAAGGACGAGGTGACGATGCGCATGGGAAATGGTTCCAAAGTCGATGTGATCGCGATCGGCACGCTACCTCTACATCTACCTTCGGGATTAGTTTTAGACCCAAATAATTGTTATTTGGTGCCAGCGTTGAGCATGAACATTATATCTGGATCTTGTTTAATGCGAGACGGTTATTCATTTAAAGCAAAGAATAATGGTTGTTCTATTTATATGAGTAATATCTTTTATGGTCATGCACCCTTAAAAAGTGGTCTACTCTTCTTGAATCTCAATAGTGAAGATACACATATTCATAGTATTGAAGCTAAAAGATGCAGAGTTGATAATGGTAGTGCAACTTATTTGTGGCACTGCTGTTTGGGTCATATTGGTTTAAAGCGCATGAAGAAACTCCATTCTGATGGACTTTTGGAATCACTTGATTATGAAACACTTGGTACTTGCGAACCATGCCTAATGGGCAAGATGACTAAAACACCGTTCTCCGGAAGAATGGAGAGAGCAACAGATTTGTTGGAAATCATACATACTGATGTATGTGGTCCGATGAATGTTGAGGCTAGTGGTGGATATCGTTATTTTCTCACCTTCACGGATGATTTGAGCAGATATGGGTATATCTACTTGATGAAACATAAGTCTGAAACATTTGAAAAGTTCAAAGAATTTGAGAGTGAAGTGGAAAATCATCGTAACAACAAAATAAAGTTTCTACGATCTGATCGTGGAGGAGAATATTTGATTTACGAGTTAAGTATTTATTTGAAACAATGCGGAATAGTTTCGCAACTCACGCCACCCGGAACACCACAGCGTAATGGTGTGTCCGAACATCGTAATCGTACTTTACTAAATATGGAGCGATCTATGATGTCTCTTATTGATTTATCGCTATCATTTTGGGGTTATGCTTTAGAGACGGCTGCATTCACATTAAATAGGGTACCATCTAAATCCATTGAGACGACTCCTTATGAATTGTGGTTTGTCAAGAAACCAAAGTTGTTATTTCTTAAAGTTTGGCATTGCGACGCTTATGTGAAAAAGCTTCAACCCGATAAGCTCGAACCCAAATCGGAGAAATGTGTCTTCATAGGATACCAAAAAGAAACAGTTGGGAACACCTTCTATCACAGTTCCAAAGGCAAGACTTTTGTTGCTAAGAATGGATCCTTTCTAGAGAAGGAGTTTCTCTCAAAAGAAGTGAGTGGGAGGAAAGTAGAACATGATGAGGTTACTGTACCTGCTCCCTTATTGGAAAGTAGTTCATCACGGAAACCGGTTCCTGTGACACCTACACCAATTAGTGAGGAAGCTAATGATGATGATCATGAAACTTCAGATCAAATTACTACCTAACCTCATAGGTCAACCAGCGTAAGATCCGCACCAGAGTGGTACGGTAATCCTGTTTTGGAGGTCATGTTACTAGACCATGACGAACCTACGAACTATGAGGAAGTGATGATGAGCCCAGATTCCGCAAAATGGCTAGAAGACATGAAATCTGAGATGGGATCCATGTATGAGAACAAAGTGTGGACTTTTGTTGACTTGCCTGATGATCGGCAAGCCATCGAGAATTAATGGATCTTCAAGAAGAAGACAAACGCTGATGGTAATGTTACTGTCTACAAAGCTCGACTTGTTGCGAAAGGTTTTCGACAAGTTCAAGGAGTTGACTACGATGAGACCTTCTCACCCGTAGCGATTCTTAAGTCCGTCCAAATCATGTTAGCTATTGCCGCATTTTATGATTATGAAATTTGGCAAATGGATGTAAAGACTGCATTCCTGAATGGATTTCTGGAAGAAGAGTTGTATATGATGCAACCTGAAGGTTTTATTGATCCAAAGGGTGCTAACAAAGTATGCAAGCTCCAGCAATCCATTTATGGACTGGTGCAAGCCTCTCGGAGTTGGAATAAACATTTTGATAGTGTGATCAAAGCATATGGTTTTATGCAGACTTTTGGAGAAGCATGTATTTACAAGAAAGTGAGTGGGAGCTCTGTAGCATTTCTAATATTATATGTGGATGACATATTGTTGATTGGAAATGATATAAAATTTCTGGATAGCATAAAAGGATATTTGAATAAGAGTTTTTCAATGAAAGACCTCGGTGAAGTTGCTTACATATTGGGCATCAAGATCTATAGAGATAGATCAAGACGCTTAATTGGACTTTAACAAAGCACATACCTTGACAAAGTTTTGAAGAAGTTCAAAATGAATCAGGCAAAGAAAGGTTTCTTGCCTGTGGTACAAGGTGTGAAGTTGAGTAAGACTCATTTCCCGACCACTTCAGAAGATAGAGAGAAAATGAAAGATGTTCCCTATGCTTCAGCCATGGGCTCTATCATGTATGCAATGCTGTGTACCAGACCTGATGTGTGCCTTGCTATTAGTTTATCAGGGAGGTACCAAAGTAATCCAGGAGTGGATCACTGGACAGCGGTCAAGAACATCCTGAAATACCTGAAAAGGACTAAGGATATGTTTCTCGTTTATGGAGGTGACAAAGAGCTCATCGTAAATGGTTACGTTGATGCAAGCTTTGACACTGATCCGGACGATTCTAAATCGCAAACCGGATACATGTTTATATTAAACGGTGGAGCTGTCAGTTGGAGCAGTTCTAAACAAAGCATCGTGGCAGGATCTACGTGTGAAGTGGAGTACATTGCTGCTTCGGAAGCAGCAAATCAAGGTTTATATTAAATGGTTACGTCTGGATGAAGGAGTTCATATCCGATCTAGGTGTCATACCTAGTGCATCGGGTCCAATGAAAATATTTTGTGACAATACTGGTGCAATTGCCTTGGCAAAGGAATCCAGATTTCACAAGAGAACCAAGCACATCAAGAGACGCTTCAATTCCATCCACGATCAAGTCCAGATGGGGGACATAGAGATTTGCAAGATACATACGGATCTGAATGTTGCATACCCGTTGACTAAGCCTCTCTCACGAGCAAAACATGATCAACACTAAGGCTCAATGGGTGTTAGAATGATTACTGTGTAATATAGATTATTGACTCTAGTGCAAGTGGGAGACTGAAGGAAATATGCCCTAGAGGCAATAATAAAGTTATTATTTATTTCCTCATATCATGATAAATGTTTCTTATTCATGCTAGAATTGTATTAACCGGAAACTTAGTACATGTGTGAATACATAGACAAATAGAGTGCCACTAGTATGCCTCTACTTGACTAGCTCATTAATCAAAGATGGTTAAGTTTCCTAACCATAGACATGAGTTGCCATTTGATTAACGGGATCACATCATTAGGAGAATGACATGATTGACTTGACCCATTCCGTTAGCTTAGCAATTGATCGTTTAGTTTACTGCTATTGCTTTCTTCATGACTCATACATGTTCCTATGAGTATGAGGTTATGAAACTCCCGATTACCAGAGGAACACTTTGTGTGCTACCAAACGTCACAACGTAACTGGGTGATTATAAAGGTCCTCTAGAGGTGTATCTGATGGTACTTGTTGAGTTGGCATAGATCAAGATTAGGATTTGTCACTCCGATTGTCGGAGAGGTATCTCTGGGACCACTCGGTAATAACCAACATCTGAGAGGTTCCGCTATTGGTTATTGACTGGAGACATGTCTCTGTGATGTCTACATAGTTCTCGAACCCATAGGGTCCGCACACTTAAAGTTCGGTGACGATCGGTATTGAGTTTTTGTGTTTTGATGTACCGAAGGTAGTTTGGAGTCCCTGATATGGTCACGGACATGACAAGGAGTCTTGAAATGGTTGATACGTAAAGATCGATATATTGGACGACTATATTCAGACACCGAAAGTGTCCCGGGTGGTTTCGGAGAAAACCGGAGTGTCGGAGGGTTACCAGAACACCCTCCCCTCCTCGGGAGAAATAGTGGGCCTTATGGGCCTTAGTGGAGAGAGAGAGGGCTGGCCTAGGGCAGGCCACGCGCCCCTCCCCCTCTGGTTCGAATTGGACTAGGAGTGGGGGGGTGGCGCCCCCTTTCCTTCTCCCTCTCCTCCTTCCTTTCCCCGTCCTAGTAGGAGTAGGAAAGAGGGGAGTCCTACTCCTACTAGGAGGAGGACTCCTCCTCCTGGCGCGCCTACAGGGGCCGACCGACCCCCCCTTGCCCCTTTATATACGGGGGCAGGGGGCACCTCTAGACACACAAGTTGATATGTTGATCTCTCCCAGCCGTGTGCGGTGCCCCCGTCCACCATAATCCACCTCGATCATATCGTGGCGGTGCTTAGGCGAAACCCTGCGTCGGTAGCATCATCATCACCGTTATCACGTCGTCGTGACGATGGAACTCTCCCGTGAAGCTCTGCTGGATCAGAGTTCGTGGGACGTCATCGAGCTGAAGGTGTGCTGAAGTCGGAGGTGTCGTGCGTTCGGTACTTGGATCGGTCAGATCATGAAGACGTACGACTACATCAACCACGTTGTGCTAACGCTTACTCTTTCGGTCTACGAGGGTACATGGGCACACTCTCCCCTCCCGTTGCTATTCATCACCATGATCCTGTGTGTGTGTAGGAAATTTTTGAAATTACTACATTCCCCAACAGAACTAGGGTTTGAGATGAGGTGGTGCTGGTGAAGATGTTGATGGAGATTGACCCTCTCCCAATGAGAGGATAGTTGGTGATGACGATGGTGATGATTTCCCCCTCCCGGAGGGAAGTTTCCCCGGTAGAACAGCTCTGCCGGAGCCCTAGATTGGTTCTACCAAGGTTTCGCCTCGTGGCGGCGGAGTTTCTTCCCGAAAGCTTGCTTATGATCTTTTTTCTCGATGAAAGTCTCCATATAGCCAAACATGGGCATCAGAGGGCCACCAGGGGGCCCATGAGATAGGGGGCACGCCCAGGGGGTAGGGTGCGCCCCGCACCCTCATGGTCGGTGGGTGGCTCCCCTCTAGTACTTCTTTTGCCCAATATTTTTTATATATTCTGAAACATGCTCCCGTGAAGTTTCAGGACTTTTGGAGATGTGCAGAATAGGTCTGTAATATTTGCTCCTTTTCCAGCCCAAAATTCCAGCTGCTGGCATTCCCCCTCTTCATGTAAACCTTGTAAAATAAGAGAGAATAGGCATAAGTATTGTGACATAATGTGTAATAATAGACCATAAAGCAATACATATCGATATAAAAGCATGATGAAAAATGGACGTATTAGGCGACGAGGGCTTCTACTCGACAGTGCATCCCTCCTCCTCTGGACCACGCGAAGGTGGAACCCGCCGTGAGGGGAGGAGGTTGGGGGCAAGGTCGCGGTTGCCGTGGGCCTCGAGGGAGAGGAGGAAGGGGTGGTGCTCCGGCCGTGCCCCCACCGGAGGCTCCTCCTCTGATGGAAGGCCACGTCGGAGACTAGCCCCGGGAATTCATCATCAGGCTGTACAAGCCTCCGTGCGGCCATCTCCGCCTCCCCACTCCATTTGCACATGTAATGGAGCTAGAACAGCCGCTTATGCTAAGGTTGCACATGAGGGGCTATGGAATGGCGGCATGTGGGTAGATGTTGACTTCCCTGCTCCTCATGTTATGTACCTTCGCCGTGGCTGGAAGACCTTCGCTCGTGCCCATAGCTTGTCGAAGGGGCACACTCTCCAGTTTAAATTAATGGAGAGCGGCCTGCTCTCCGTTAAGATCTTTGGGCACTTGGGAACTCCCTTAGGGTGCTGCGCAGAGAGCTCCACCTATGACGAAAGCTCCTCCTCGAGTGAAAGCGACGAGGAGGAGAGTGACGGCGACGACGACGGTGGCAAGTGGGAGGGCAACGACTATGACTTTGGCTGAGCATCACCCGCACCATCTTCATCAGGCGACAGCACCATCATCTGCACCTGCATCTCCTTTCCAGCAAGGCGATTTGCCGAGGAGTTGGGTGCAGAGGTGGGGATGGTGCCTCCTGGCTTCCTCCAGCAGCCTTCCAACTCGACCCCGACAGGCTTCCTCTCGGGCTATAGCTCCGTTAGCCCTGCCGTGTCCTACTGGCGCTGGTGGTGGCTGTTGACTGGTCACCTCTGCCATGCTCCCCATCGATGTGTTCGCCGACGTCCTCCTGCCCCCGCCAAGCTACCTCTCCTAGAGCCCGACGGGATCAGGCTGGGCTTCTGCTCAGGCGCTCCTTTTGCCCCTTCACCTTCTACCACCGTGCCTAGGAGGAGAGGGACAAGAAAGGGCATCATGGGGCACTTATCTTTTTTCAATCTTAAATCTATAGGCACTTGCCAAATTTACTTCAAACAATGTAATCCCTCAAGTCCTGTAAGGCTTGTACTTGTATTACTAGCACATTAATGAAAAAGTTGGACCTTGCCGGGAACTCGTGCATGTCTATGTCCATGCAGAGGTGGAATGCCTTTTTACTTTAAATAAACGAGTCTCCCCCGGCAGGCTATCCTGCCGGTACCCTTTTATTTTAGCTACCGGAGGACTGAGCCTACCGGGCATAAATAAAGGGACCAACCCCTCGCCAATCTCTTTTCACCAAAGGACACTGCGACCATCCTGGCTGAAGCAACGTTCGAGTCCATGGATGGGAGCACCTAAGTTTCAAAGAGCGGCGAGGTTTTCTCATGCACAAGTTTTAGCTTATAGAACACTTATGGACAAGAGAATAGAACTTATCTGTTTGGCTTGCCGGAGATCGCAGTGCTGGTTCATCGTCCCAACTGCTGGTAGAGGCCAAGCTCACAGTAGGAACTTGCAGCCTCACACAGATGGAAATGATGCAATGTGCGACCTTATCTATATGAATATGCAAATGCTTATGCAATGCTCTTTAAATGCTCATGCATGCTTGCAACTTGGTCGGGGGGGCAGCGCTTCATTTATTTCTCTGTTGCTCAGGGTCATCGCCTGGCTTTGTACAAGGGGTTACATGCAACTGAGGCAAGGCCTGTACAAAAGGGTGGTTTCCAGGCAAGGCCCGACAGCCGCGCCTTAAGCATAGAACTTGCGGAGATGCTCAATATTCCATGAGTTTTGCAATTGAATGCCATCTTCGGTCTCCAGACGGACTGCGACATGTTTGGTGACTCGAACTACCCGGTAAGGGCCTTCCCAATTCGGCGTCAACTTGTTTGTACCCATGGCAGACCAAACGCGCCTAAGGACAAGGTCGCCTTCCTCAAAACACCAGGCATGAACCCTACGGCTGTGATAGCGGAACGGGGCTTGCTAATAGCGTGCGACACGTGTAGCAGCCCAGAGACGGTTCTCCTCGAGTAGCACAGCATTGTCACGCCGGTGCTGATCTTGTGCTACTTCATCGTAGGCAAGCACTCAAGGTGACCCATAAATGAGTTCCGTGGGGATAACTGCTTCTGCCCGATAGATTAGGGAGAAGGGAGTCTGCCCGGTAGCTCGATTTGGTGTCGCTATGAGGGACCAGAGAACTACCGGCAGCTCATCGATCCACCGTCTGCCATGCTTCTGCAGCGTATCAAAGGTTCTTGTCTTGAGTCCTCGCAACACTTTAGGGTTCGCCCTCGCAGCTTGCCCATTGCTCCTAGGATGTGCGACAGAGCCAAATGAGATCTTGCTTCCGAGCGCACGAACATATTGCATGAAGGCGCGACCCATGAACTGGGTGCCGTTGTCAGTAATGATCCTTGCCGAGACTCCAAAATGACATACCAATTCTTTCAAGAACTAGATAGCTGACTGAGCAGTCACCTTTCTCACAACAGCTACTTCTGGACACTTTGTAAAATTGTCGATAACGATGAACAAGAATTCAAAGCCCCCGACAGCTCGGGGGAAAGGTCCGAGGATATGGAGCCCCCAGACCAAAAATGGCCATGACAAAGGGATTGTCTGAAATGCTTGAGCAGGCAGGTGGGTGTTCTTGGAATGAAACTGGCAGGCTTCACATTTTGTGACTAGCTCGACCGCATCTTGGAGGGTTGTGGACCAATAGTATCCTTGCCGGAATGCTTTCCCAACTAATGCCCTATATCCAATGTGGGAGCCGCACATGCCTTTGTGTATCTCAGCCAGCAGTTCCTTTCCTTCTTCCTGGCAGATGCACTTCAATTTCACACTGTTGGGCCTCCTTCTGTATAGAGTGTCATCGACAAAATGATACATACTGGCCCTCCGGGCTACTCTTTCAGCTTCATCTTGGTCATCGGGAAGTTCTCTGGTTTGGAGGAAATGGACTATGTGCCTTGCCCAAGTTGGAGCCTGGGGTTCAGCAACAAGGACTAGCGGCACCTCCTTCACTGCGGGGCCACGTTCCTCATTTGCAGGGACCATAGGCCCGGCTGGAGGGTGTGGTCCAGCAGGTGATGAGGAGTTGTTTCCGGCAGGGTCCCTGCTAGGAACCCCTGGAGGTTCTACTGGGAGAGGCTTACCGGAGTCCATATTTCTCCTTTTCTGGGCCATTGTTGCTGGGGATACGGAGGGCTGAATAAGATGGAGAACAAAATTCCTAGGTTCTGCAGGAATCTTTTGCATAGCACACTTTGACAGATGATCAGCTGTGCTATTTTCTGAATGGGGTATGTGCTCTGTTTGCAATATGTCAAAGCCCTCCTCCAATCTTCTCACTTCCTCAATGGTATGCATCCATCAATGGACCTTGGTAATCCTTGTTGACTTGTCTCACCACAAGCTGTGAATCTCCTCGAATGATCAGCTTCTTGATTCCCAATTCTGCAGCAATCCTGAGCCCGGCAAGGAGCCCTTCATACTCTGTTGTATTGTTGGTCGCCTCTTCCCGTGTGTCGGTGTCAAAACCGGCGGATCTCGGGTAGGGGGTCCCGAACTATGCGTCCAAGGACGATGGTAACATGAGACAGGGGACATGATGTTTACCCAGGTTTGGGCCCTCTCTATGGAGGTAATACCCTATGTCCTGCTTGATTGATATTGATGAATACGAGTATTACAAGAGTTGATCTACCTCAGGATCGTAATGGCTAAACCCTAAAAGTCTACCTTGTATGACTATGGTAATGAGTATCTCTCCCTCTCCAGACTAAGCCCTCTGGTTTATATAAATACCAGGAGGATCTAGGGTTACATAAGGTCAGTTATAAAGAAAGGAATCTACATATTTGATCGCCAAGCTTGCCCTCCACGCCAAGGAGAGTCCCATCCTGACATAGGTGAAGTCTTCGGTCTTCATATCTTCACAGCCCATCAGTCCGGCCCATGGCTAACACGCCAGACGCCCGAGGACCCCTTAGTCTAGGATTCCCTCACCGGGCAAAATGTATCTGGATGACGTACTTCAATTGCTCCCCAGAGGGGGCAAGGAGTAGCATGCTAGTCCCGCACCTTGTAGGGAAAAGGCACCATTGAAATACACGATCCACTCTAGGGGCGCTTCCTTGCCGGGGATAACTGTTTCCAACACTTCCTCATGAGGGGTTGGCTTCCATTCTGCAATAAACTCTGCCAATGCCCTGCTCTGAATTGTTGATGTGCTCTCAAACTTCAGGCCAAAGCTAGATAACTCTGAAGCCCACTCCACGATTCTGCCGGTAGCCTCAGGGTTTCGGAGTATCCTTTGCAACGGGAAGCGAGTGACAACCATGATCTCATGGGCTTGGAAGTACTGGTGCAGTTTCCTTGAGGCCATGATGAGGCCAAAGATAAACTTTTGCATGCCACAGTACCTCGATCTAGCTCCCTGTATCAAGGAACTGACGAAGTACACTGGGCGCTGCACCACCTTCTTCTTTGCCGTGTCCTTGGGGTCTCCCTCGCTGTCGTGCCCATTTTTGCTCCGATCCTTGGCTGGCTCTGCCGGTCCTTGCTCTCTTTCTGCTTCTTCCACTTCCCACTATGCCACCAAGGCTGCACAAACCACTTGATTGGTTGATGCCATGTATAGTAACAACTGCTCTTGCGGTTTGGGGGCAACCAAAGTGGGCACAGAGGATAAGTAGGCCTTCAACTCTTGCAAAGCCGCGTCTGCTTCTGGGGTCCACTTCAAAGGTCCTGCCTTCTTCAAGACTTTAAAGAATGGTAGGGCACGCTCGGCAGACTTGGAGATGAATCTGCTTAGCGCGGCAACGCAGCCTATCAAACGCCTTACACCCTTGACTGTCCTGGGCACTTGAATTTTCTCGATAGCTTTGCTCTTGTCTGGGTTGGCTTTGATCCCAATATGGGACACAAAGAACCCAAGTTGCTTGCCGGAGGGAACGCCAAACACACACTTCTCCGGGCTAAGCTTCAAGTTGATCTTACGCAGATTGGCAAATGTCTCCTCCAAATCTTGGATGAGGGTAACTCTATCCTTGGTATTGACCACAATATCATCCATATAAGCCTCAATGTTTCTGTGCACTTGTGGCTCAAAACCAATCTGGACTGCTCTTGCAAAAGTAGACCCGGCACTCTTTAATCCGAATGGCATGCGGATAAAACAATACATACCACATGGGGTGATGAACAAGGTCTTCTCTTCGTCTTCTTTGGACATGAAGATTTGATGGTACCCAAAATATGCATCCAAAAAGGAGAGAAAATCACAACCTGAAGTGGGATCCACAATCTGATCAATGCGCGGCAAGGGAAATGGGTCCTTCGGGCAAGCCTTCTTGAGATCTATGAAATCTATGCAAAGCCTCCATTTCCCGTTAGCCTTCCGAAGAACCACTGGATTTGCTAACCATGTTGGATGTGGCACTCCTCTGACCTGACTAGCTGCCTCAAGCTTCTTGATCTCCTCTGCAATGAACTGTTGCCTCTCCAAGGCCTGCTTCCGAATTTTCTGCTTGACAGGTTGGGCATGTGGGCAGACAGCAAGGTGGTGCTTGATTACCTCCCTGGGAACACATGGGATATCATATGGTTGCCAGGCAAACACATAGATATTCTCCCGCAGGAAGGCAACGAGCCCTCTTTCCTATTTGTCATCAAGGGTGGCGTTGATGGTGAAGGTACCATCAATGCGAGCCAGCCCTGCTGGGACCTTCTTCACTTGGGGTGTAGCAACCTTGGATCTCTTGATGTTGGAACTCTTCGGCAAGTCACCAAATTGCGCAGCGTACTCCGAGGAGGCATGCTTCCCGGATTCCCTGATAGCGTCCCTGCTATCCTTCTTCTTTCCTCTGTTCTCCTTGGTGGGAACCACTGCTGCCGCTGCCTCTGCCGTGACTGCGTCTCGGTACATCTTGTCGACGCAAATAATTGTGTCCTTCTCATCTGATGGGATGGGATGACTCCTACTGGCTCAGGCATCTTCAAGGTGTTGTAGTCATAGTGTGATACCGCCATGAATTTTGCCAAGGCTGGGCATCCAAGGATCCCATTGTACGGCAGGGGGAGGTCAACCACATCAAACACAATCTACTCGGTCCGATAGTTCAATTCTCCCCAAATGTCACTAGCAACATGATCTTTCCCTTAGGATGACTCCTGCCGGGGTTAACTCCTTGAAACGTGCACGTGAGCTTTAGCTCTTCCTCTGATATTTGAAGTTTGCTGATGACCTTTGGGGAAATCAGATTCAACCCGGACCCGCCACCCACCAACATATTTGTGACCTTGAGGTTGCAAATTGTTGGAGAGACCAACAATGGCAAACACCCTACTGCAGTGGTACGATCAGGATGGTCCTCTTCGTCAAAGATGATGGGTGTGCGCGACCACTTGAGTGGTTTTCGAGCCTCTGGCGCTGGCTCCACAGCATTGACCTCACGTTCCCACCGTTTGAGTTGGCGGTGAGAGGAGTGCAGGGATGCACCCCCGTCAATACACAAGGCGTTAGTGACCTTCTAGAATTCCTGCTCACTAGTTTCCTCTTCATCCCCTCCATCACTCTCATCATTGTAAGCTTCCTGCTCTCGACCCTTGGCGGGTTTTGTAACACCCACAATGCGGCTATATCTCCCACGTGTCGAAGCATGACTTAGAGGCATAACCGCATTGTAAGCAATGTCGCAAGTGAGGTAATCTTCACACAACCCATGTAATGAATAAGGAAAAGAGATACATAGTTTGCTTACACTCGCCATGTCACACAATAACATAAATATCATTACATTCATCCAGATACACTCAAGGTCCGACTACAGAACCAAAAATAAAGAACAACCCCAAATGCGACAAAGTCCCCGATCGCCCCAACTGGGCTCCACTACTGATCGTCTGGAAAAGGAACATAGTATCGTCCTGAGTCCTCATCGAACTCCCACTTGAGCTCAGTCGAATCACCTAGAGCGGTATCATCAGTCCCTGCATCTGGTTTTGGAAGTAATATGTGAGTCACGGGGACTCAGCAATCTCACATCCTCGCGATCAAGACTATTTAAGCTTATAGGAAGGGTAAAAGGTATGAGGTGGAGCTGCAGCAAGCACTAGCATATATGGTGGCTAACATACGCAAATGAGAGCAAGAAGAGAAGGCAAAGGCACGGTCGAGAAACTATGATCAAGAAGTGATCCTAGAACAACCTATGTTCAAGCATAACACGAGACCGTGTTCTCTTTCCGGACTCCGCCGAAAAGAGACCATCACGGCCACACACTCACTTGATTCATTTTAATTAAGTTAAGTTAAGGTTTTCTACAACCGGACATTAACAAATTCCCACCTGCCCATAACCGCGGGCACGGCTTTCGAAAGATCAAATCCCTGCATGGGTGTCCCAACTTAGCCCATCACAAGCTCTCATGGTCAACGAAGGATATTCCTTCTCCCAAGACAACCCGATCAGACTCGGAATCCCGGTTACAAGACATCTCGACAATGGTAAAACTAACCAACAAAGCCGCCCGATGTGTCGACAAATCCCGATAGGAGTCGCACGTATCTCGTTCTTAGGGCACACCGGATAGGTCAAGCTACAAGTAAAACCAACCCTCGAGTTGCCCCGAGGTGGCCCCGTAGGCTGCCCATTTCGGACCAACACTCAGAGGAGCACTGGCCCGGTGGGTTTAAATAAAGATGACCCTCGGGCTCCGGAAACCCAAGGGAAAGGAAAGGCTAGGTGGCGAATGGTAAAACCAAGGTTGGGCATTGCTGGAGAAGTTTTATTCAAGGTGAACTATCAAGGGGTTCCCATTATAACCCAACTGTGTAAGGAACGCAAAATCAAGGAACATAATACCGGTATGACGGAAACTAGGGCGACAAGAGTGGAACAAAACACCAGGCATAAGGCCAAGCCTTCCACACTTTACCAAGTATATATGTGCATTAAAATAGACAAGATATAATAATGATATCCCAACAATAAACATGTTCTAACATGGAACAAACTCTAATCTTCACCTGCAACTAGCAACGCTATAAGAGGGGCTGAGCAAAGCGGTAACATAGCCAAACAATGGTTTGCTAGGACAAGGTGGGTTAGAGGTTTGACATGGCAATATGGGAGGCATGATAAGCAAGTGGTAGGTATCGTAGCATAGGCATAGCAATAGAGTGAGCATCTAGCAAGCAAAGATAGAAGTAATTTCGAGGGTATGGTCATCTTGCCTGCAAAGTTCTCCGAGCTGACGTTAGCTTGATCCTCGTAAACGTTCTCAACGGGCTCCTCGATCACGTACTCATCTCCCAGCTCTACCCAAATCAAGAACACAAGAAAAGGGAGACACAATCAACCACGTGCAATGCACAAGCAACATGATGCAAAACATGGCATGATATGCGGGATGTGATATGCGATGCATATGCATGCTTCGGAAAGGAAACATTGAACCTGGCCTCAACTTGGAAAACCAAGAGTACCAATGGAAAGAGGAGTTGATTTCTGTCGAAATCAATATAAAGATCTCCGGAATCGGATGCATGGTTTGCAAATGGCAAGCAAAACAAATATGGCACCGATCTGCGATTAACAGCACGAGGACACCTAAATGCATCAAGAACAACAAGCTACTGCACTCTAACATAGCAACAAAATACATGGCAGGGATCCACTCAAGATGCTTGAGAAAAGATGAACACTGAGATACGGCTAATTCACTCAATAACAGGTTCAAACAAGCATGGCAAAAGTGCAAAAGATATCAGGTTACAGACTTAGTGAAAATAACATGTCAGGAATTTAACATCAGGAAGCAATGTTTAGAGCAAAATAACAACATGCTACAGGAACATATCATGGCAAATCAAGGCATGGCATGAATCTACTCAAAGCATACAACAAAAGTCCCTTACTGACCATGAGCCAAAAGGGATCAGAAAAGACCAAAATGTCATCGAGGTAGACCAAGACGAAGTCATTTGTGTAGGCGTTGAAGATGAAGTTCATCATGCGAGAGAATGTTGGAGGAGCGTTGACAAGGCCGAAAGACATGACAGTGTATTCATATGAACCATAGCTTGTTCTGAATGCTGTCTTGGGGATATCTTCTTCACGAATGCGAATCTGATGATAGCCCATACGGAGGTCAAGCTTGGAGAATACTTGAGCACCTTTGAGTTGTTCGAAAATCTCATTGATGTTGGGAAGTGGGTACTTGTTCTTTATGGTCTTCTTGTTCAATGGACGGTAGTCGACACAAAGTCGGTCTGTTCCATCCTTCTTCTTGACGAAAAGAACACCACAACCCCATGGAGAAGAACTTGGTCGGATGAGACCCATACGATCTTGAATATCGAGTTGCTTCTTCAGTTCCTTCAACTCTTCAGGTCCAATCTTGTAAGGACGTTTGCAAACAGGTTCCGTGCCAGGCTCAGGATCAATGACGAATTCAACTGGCCGGTGAGGAGGCATTCCTGGAAGCTCTTCTGGAAAGATGTCTTGATATTCACAAACGACTAGAATCTGAGAGATGGCATCCAGCTCACCCTTCTCATTGAGAGAAAATAGTCGAATGGTATCACCACGAGCGACAAAGACGATTACATCCTCAGACGAATGTGTCAATTCAATCTGCCTGGCAGCACAATCAAGATGAGCCTTGTGCTTAGAAAGCCAGTCCATTCCGAGAATAAGATCAATATCCGAGTTACCAAGGACCATTGGAGAAGACAGAAACTTATAGTCGCCCAGCGTGATAGTAACATCGGGAACCACCAAACTGGCACTCAAGCATTTACCCGGAGAAATGATATCCATTGATTTGCCCAAATGACAAGAGGCGAATTCCCTCTTGGCAAAAAATGGCTTTGACATGAAACAATGCGATGCACCAGTATCAAAAAGGACTTTTGCAGAAATATTGTTAACAGGAAGGTTACCCATGATGACATCTGACGAGTCCTCTTCCTAAGTTGCGTTCAACAAGTTGACCTTGGCGTGCTTGGGATTATGCTTGACCACTGCGGTACTGGCAGATCTCATAGGAGGAGGAGGAGGAAGACGCATCTGATTGAAGCATTTGTTGGCATAGTGACCCTTCTGCTGACACTTGTTGCACGTGACCTCCGAGAGCGGACGGTGATACAGAGCACTTGATCTTGGAGCATGAGACGAAGTCTTGTTCTGAAAGCCTGGATTGGGTGGGTGGGAAGATCCATTGCCACCTTTGCTCTTCTGCTGATAAGGCTGACGGAACGGAGGAGGAGGCAACCAATACTTTTGCTGCTTATTTGCCACTTGAGTTGAGGAAGAAGGAGTTGCATCTCTGACTCACTTCTTGGAAGCATCGCACTTGAGTTGAGCAGTCTCTTGTTTCAGTGCCACGTTGTAAAACTCATCGTACTTCTGCGGCTCAAAAAGCACGAGAGCAAGTTGAAGATCTTCTCTGAGGCCACCTCTGAAATGATAAATCATGCTCTTCTCGTCGGGGACGTCCTACTTGGCGAAACGAGCGAACTTCTGGAACATGATGTTATACTGGTAAACAGACAAGCTGCCTTGCTTCAGGTTGCAGAATTCCTCACACTTACTCTCAACAACACTCTGAGGAATGTGGTGAGCTTTGAAGTCTTGACAGAATTCATCCCAGGTAATCACACGACCTCCTCTGGAATCTTTGTATTGCTGATACCACTCTGCAGCTTGGTCTTTGAGTTGGAACAAAGAAAACTTGACAAAGTCCTCAGGCTTGACGTTGCTGCACTCAAAATGCTTGCAGATATCCACGAGCCAATCATCAGTGTATGTTGCCTCGACACAGTTGCAGAAAGTCTTTGGATGGTTTGCGAGGAACTCGTTGAGTGTAGCAAACTGATTCTGATTGTTGCCATGGCCTTGATTCCCTTGGTTGTGCACTTGTAAGAGTTGCATGATCAGCTACTTGTTGGAATTGGTAGCGGCCATCACAGCTTGCCATGCCTTCGGAGGAGGAGGTGGTGGTGGCGGTTCAGGATTCTAACGCGTTGGAGGAGCCATCCTGAAGAGGGTGACATTGGTGACCCACAAGTAAAGGGGATCTATCGTAGTCCTTTCGATAAGTAAGAGTGTCAAACCCAACGAGGAGCAGAAGGAAATGATAAGCGGTTTTCAGCAAGGTATTCTCTACAAGTACTGAAATAAGTGGTAACAGATAGTTTTGTGATAGGATAAATTATAACGAGCAACAAGTAACAAAAGTAAATAAAGTGCAGCAAGATGGCCCAATCCTTTTGTAGAAAAGGACAAGCCAGAACAAACTCTTATAATAGGAAAAGCGCTCCCAAGGACACATGGGAATATCGTCAAGCTAGTTTTCATCATGCTCATATGATTCGCGTTCGATACTTTGATAATTTGATATGTGGGTGGACCGGTGCTTGGGTGCTGTTCTTACTTGAACAAGCATCCCACTTATGATTAACCTCTATTGCAAGCATCCACAACTACAACAAAAGTATTAAGGTAAACCTAACCATAGCATGAAACATATGGATCCAAATCAGCCCCTTACGAAGCAACGTATAAACTAGGGTTTAAGCTTCTGTCACTCTAGCGACCCATCATCTACTTATTACTTCCCAATGCCTTCCTCTAGGCCCAAATAATGGTGAAGTGTTATGTAGTCGACGTTCACATAACACCACTAGAGGCTAGACAACATACATCTTATCAAAATATCAAACGAATACCAAATTCACATGACTACTCATAGCATGACTTCCCCCTTGTCCTCAGGAACGAACGTAATTACTCACAAAGCATATTCATGTTCATAGTAAGAGGGGTAATAATATGCATATAGGATCTAAACATATGATCTTCCACCAATTAAACCAACTAGCATCAGCTACAAGGAGTAATCAACACTACTAGCAACCTACTAGCACCAATCCCAGACTTTGAGACAAGAATTGCATACAAGAGATGAACTAGGCTTTGGGGATGAGATGGTGCTGGTGAAGATGTTGATGGAGATTGCCCTCTCCCGATGAGAGGAGCGTTGGTGATGACAATGGTGATGATTTCCCCCTCCGGGAGGGAAGTATCCCGAGCAGAATAGCTCTGCCGGAGCTCTAGATTGGATCCGCCAAGGTTCCGCCTCGTGGCGGCGGAGTCTCGTCCCGAAAAGTTCCTCTGTATTTTTTTCTCATCGAAAAACCTCATATAGGAGAAGATGGCCATCGGAGAGCCACCAGGGGGCCCACGAGGTAGGGGGCGCGCCCTAGGAGGGGGGGCGCCCCCCACCCTCATGAGCAGGGTGTGGGCCCCCTGGCCTTTATCTTTGGCGTGGATTTTTCTTTATTTCTTTTAAGACGTTCCGTGGAGTTTCAGGACTTTTGGAGTTGCACATAATAGGTCTCTAATATTTGCTCCTTTTCCATACCAGAATTCTAGCTGCCGGCATTCTCCCTCCTTGTGTAAATCTTGTAAAATAAGAGAGAATAGCCATAAGTATTGTGACATAAAGTGATATAACAGTCCATAATGCGATAAATATCAATATAAAAGCATGATGCAAAATGGACGTATCAACTCCCCCAAGCTCATACCTCGCTTGTCCTCAAGAGAAAAGCCGATAGCAATAAATATGTCCTCATGTTTAGAGGTAGAGGCGTCGATAAAAATAAAATACAGACATGAAGACATCATGATTATTCTTATAACAGCAACATATATAGGTTTTGTCATATGATTACTTATATTCAAGTGATGATCTATTCACTGCGAAAGTATAAATCATAAACCTTATTGGGCTCCAACAAACTATAATCTTAGTCATTGAAGCAATTGCAATTTATCATAACATCGGAAAGAGTCTATGTCAGAGCTAAAAAGCAAGTCCACATACTCAACTATCATTTAGTCCTCCATAATTGCTAACACTCACGCAATACTTGTGGTTACAGAGTTTTAATCAAACACAGAGAAAGATAGGGGCTTATAGTTTTGCCCCACAACCTTTTACCTCAAGGGTAATGTCAACAATAAGGGTTCATGCTCCCCTACATCCAATTAGATATATATATATATATCATGTTCTTTCCAACATGCTGAGCTTGCCAAAGGATAAAATGAAAAAGAAAAGGTGAAGATCACTGTGACTCTTGCATTAGGAAGAAGATAATAATAAAGGATAGGCCCTTCGCAGAGGGAAGCAGAGGTTGCCATGCGCTTTTATGGTTTGATGCATAAAATCTCAATGCGAAAGAACATCACTTTATATTGCCACTTGTGATATGAACCTTTATTATGCAGTCCGTCGCTTTTATTACTTCCACATCACAAGATCGTATAAAGCTTATTTCTCCCACACCAATCAATCATACATATTTAGAGCAATTTTTATTGCATTGCACCGATGACAACTTACTTGAAGGATCTTACTCAATCCATAGGTAGATATGGTGGTCTCTCATGGCAAAACTGGTTTAAGGGTATTTGGAAGCACAAGTAGTATTTCTACTTTGTGCTGAGAATTTGGCTAGCATGACGGGGATAGGCAAGCTCAACAAGTTAGAGGAACCATGACAACATACTTTATCTCGGATATAAGAAAGACATAACTCATTACGTTGTCTTCCTTGTCCAACATCAACTCTTTAGCATGTCATATTTTAATGAGTGCTCCCAATCATAAAAGATGTCAATGATAATATATCTATATGTGAAAACCTCTCTTTCCTTATTACTTCCTATTAATTGCAACAATGACCAAAGCTATGTCTGCCAACTCCCAACAACTTTTAATCATCATACTCTTTTTATGTGAAGTCATTACTCTCAATAAGATCAATATGAACTCTTTGTTTCTTTTTATTCTTTTTCTATTTTCTTTTATTCACCCAAGATCATGGCAAAATAATCAAGCCCTTGACTCAACACTAATCTTTATTATATATAACTCACGGACTCGATTACATAGAGGGATCATAAAGAAAAACTCAAAACTAGATCATGCCATAAACTTTATTTTACTAGATCAAGATACTACTAATAGGATCGAACTAAGAAAAACGGTAAAGATAGGAGTTGTGATTGTGATACGATACCGGGGCACCTCCCCCAAGCTTGGCAGTTGCCAAGGGGAGTGCCCATACCCATGTACTCAATTCTTCTTTGTTGGAGGAGACGGTGGAGGTGTTGTTGATGATGCGGGCTTGTCATCCATCTTCCAAGGCATAGGTTCACCATCATACAAAGATGATCGAGTCTCCGAAATCCTCAAATCTGCAGCCAAACTCATTCTTTTGAATCTATATTCATACTCACTGTTTTGGTTTTGAAGGTCATAGACTTGGGCTTGGAGGTGCTCGATCTTCTCATGTAGCTTGAAGATGGCCTCCTCGGTATTCTTGGCATCCGGCTTGTAGTTTTTGGTGAACTCCGCGAGCATCATGTGGCTAGTGTTAATTCCACGCTCCACTATCCTTTGGCTCTTGAAAACTTGTTGCTCCACTACTTCGAGCCTCGTCTCCATGCTTCCGTTCCCCTTTGGTCCCTCTCATCGCGGATGTGCAGCAACCCATCACGCATCTCAATGGTTTGAGGGTGTCGCAACACCTCCGCGAGGTAAGGGTTGATGACCTTCTCGAAGAACTTGTCCTTGGAGGCGCTTGGGGCCGTCGTGATAACCTAGATCTGTCAGAAAAACAGCTTGAAACAAGAACAGGAGATTTTTGCGTGATACGGGAGTCAAAACCTTCGTGAGGTTATATAATGAATTTTTACCGACCGAAATACGTAACGTGCAAGAAAACGGAGTCCGAAAAGCACACGAGGCGCTCACGAGGTAGGGGGCGCACCCACCACCCTCGTCGGCCCTCGTGTCCTTCCCGGACTGCTACTTATTTTTCTATTTTTCTAAATATTCCAAAACGGAGAAATATTGCCTTCAAAATTGTTTTGGAGTCGGTTTACTTACCGTACCACATACCTATTCCTTTTCGGAGTCTGAAATGTTCCGGAAAGTGTCCCTTATGTATTCCTCCGGGGTTACGGTTTCAATAATATTGGTTTCAACATTTATGGGATTACCTGAGATATAATGTTTAATTCTTTGACCATTTACCACCTTTGGATTTGTGCCTTCGAAGTTGTTGATTTTTATGGCACCGGAACGGTAGACCTCTTCGATGACGTAGGGGCCTTCCCATTTAGAGAGAAGTTTTCCTGCAAAAAATCTTAAACGAGAGTTGTATAGCAATACATAATCACCTACATTAAACTCACGCTTTTGTATCCTTTTGTCATGCCATCTTTTAACTTTTTCCTTAAACAACTTGGCATTTTCATAAGCTTGGGTTCTCCATTCATCAAGTGAGCTAATATCAAATAACCTCTTCTCACTGGCAAGTTTAAAATCATAGTTGAGCTATTTAATAGCCCAATATGCCTTGTGTTCTAGTTCGAGAGGTAAGTGACATGCTTTTCCATAAACCATTTTATACGGAGACATACCCATAGGATTTTTATATGCAGTTCTATAAGCCCATAATGCATCATCAAGTTTCTTGGACCAATTCTTTCTAGACCTATTAACAGTCTTTTGCAAAATTAATTTGAGCTCTCTATTGCTCAACTCTACTTGACCACTAGACTGTGGGTGATAAGGAGATGCAATTCTATGATTAACATCATATTTAGCAAGCATTTTACGGAAGGCACCATGAATAAAGTGTGAACCACCATCATTCATTAAATATCTAGGGACTCCAAACCTCGGAAAAATAACTTCCTTAAGCATTTTAATAGAAGTGTTATGATCAGCACTACTAGTTGGAATAGCTTCTACCCACTTAGTAACGTAATCAACAGCAACTAGAATATGTGTGTATCCATTAGAGGCAGGAAAAGGTCCCATATAATCAAAGCCCCAAACATCAAACGGTTCAATAACAAGTGAATAATTCATAGGCATTTCTTGACATCTACTAATATTACCAATTCTTTGACATTCATCGCAAGACAGGACAAACTTACGGGCATCCTTGAAGAGAGTAGGCCAATAAAAACCAGATTGCAATACCATATGTGCGGTTCTATCTCCAGCGTGGTGTCCTCCATAAGACTCGGAATGACACTTGCGTAGGATTTGTTCCTGCTCATGCTCAGGTACACAATGTCTAATAACACCATCTACTCCTTCCTTGTAAAGATGTGGGTCATCCCAAAAGTAATGTCTTAAATCATAGAAAAACTTTTTCTTTTGCTGGTATGTGAAGCTAGGTGGTATAAACTTAGCAACAATATAATTAACATAATCCGCATACCATGGAGTACTATGAGAAGTACTTATAACATTTAATTGTTCATCAGGAAAGTTATCATTAATAGGCAGTGGGTCATCAAGAATATTTTCTAACCTAGATAAGTTGTCTGCAACGGGGTTCTTAGCTCCCTTTCTATCAACAATATTCAAATCAAATTCTTGTAGCAAGAGAACCCATCTAATAAGTCTAGGTTAAGCATCTTTCTTTTCCATAAGATATTTAATAGCAGCATGATCAGTGTGAATAGTTACTTTAGAATCAACAATGTAAGATCTGAACTTATCACAAGCAAATACAATTGCTAAAAGCTCTTTTTTCAGTAGTAGCATAATTTCTTTGAGCATTGTCTAGAGTCTTACTAGCATAATGAATAACATTTAATTTCTCATCAACTCTTTGACCTAGAACAACACCTACTGCATAATCACTAGCATCACACATAATTTCAAAGGGTAAATTCCAATCAGGTGGCTGAATAATAGGTGCAGAGACTAATGCTTTCTTAAGTATTTCAAATGCTTTATACAATCATCATCAAAGACAAATGGTATATCTTTTTGCAATAAATTAGTCAGAGGCCGAGAAATTTTTGAGAAGTCCTTAATGAACCTCCTGTAAAATCCGGCGTGACCAAGGAAACCTCTTATACCTTTGATGTCCTTGGGACATGTCATCTTTTCAATAGCATCAACCTTGGCATTATCAACTTCAATACCTCTTTCAGAAACTTTGTGCCCCAAGACAATACCTTCATTAACTATAAAGTGGCACTTTTTGCAATTCAAGACAAGATTAGTTTCTTCACATCTCTGCAAAACTTGATCAAGATTGCTCAAGCAATCGTCAAAAGAGGAACCATAGACGGAAAAGTCGTCCATGAAAACCTCACAAATCTTTTCACAAAAGTCAGAGAATATAGCCATCATGCATCTTTGAAAGGTAGCATGTGCATTACATAAACCAAAAGGCATACGTCTATAAGCAAAAGTACCAAAAGGGCATGTAAAAGTAGTCTTTGATTGATCTTTAGCCGACATAGGTATTTGAGAGAAACCAGAATAACCATCTAGAAAGCAATAGTGTGTATGTTTGCATAATCTTTCTAGCATTTGATCAATAAAAGGTAAGGGGTAATGATCTTTCTTAGTAGCTTTATTTAATTTGTGGAAATCAATTACCATCCTATAACCTGTGAGAATCCTTTGTGGAATCAATTCATCTTTATCATTAGGAACAACAGTAATACCTCCCTTCCTAGGGACACAATGGACAGGACTTACCCACTCACTATCAGCAACGGGATAAATTATACCTGCCTCCAGAAGCTTGAGTATTTCTTTTCTTACCACTTCTTTAATTTTAGGATTCAGACATCGTTGAGGATCACGAACTGGTTTGGCATCTGCTTCCAAATTTATTTTATGTTGACATAGAGTGGGACTAATGCCCTTAAGATCATCAAGAGTATATCCAATAGTAGCACGATGGTTCTTCAGAGTTTTCAATAATCTTTGTTCTTCATGCTCTAAAAGGTTAGCACCAATAATAGCAGGATATATCTTCTTTTTATCAAGATAAGCATATTTAAGATTATTAGGCAAAGGTTTAAGCTCAAACACGGGATCACCCTTGGGTGGTGGAGGATCCCCTAAAATTTCAATAGGCAAATTGTGTTTCAGAATAGGTTCCTGTTTAAAGAATACTTCATCTATTTCCCTTCTTTCATTCATGAACATATCATTTTCATGGTCTAGCAAATAGTGTTCTAAAGGATCACTAGGAGGTACGCCAATAGAAGCAAGACCAATAATCTCATCGTTACTAGGTAATTCTTCCTCACGATGTTGTTTACTAAATTTAGAGAAATTAAACTCATGAACCATATCATCCAAGCCAACAGTAACAATATTCTTAGTGCAGTCTATGGTAGCATTGACAGTATTTAAGAAGGGTCTACCAAATATGATGGGACAAAAGCTATCTTGTGGGGAACCAAGAACAATAAAATCAGCAGGATATTTAGTTTTCCCACACAAGACTTCAACATCTCTAACAATTCCCATTGCTGAAATAGTATCTCTATTGGCAAGTTTAATTGTGACATCAATATCTTCTAACTCAATAGGTGCAATTTCATTCTTAATTTCTTTGTATAAGTCATGAGGTATAACACTAGCACTAGCACCCATGTCACATAAGCCATGATAACAATGATCTCCTATTTTAACAGAAATAATAGGCACGCCTACCACAGGTCTATGTTCATCTTTAGCACAAGGCTTAGCAATTCTAGCAGTTTCACCTTCGAACTGAATAACATGCCCATCAATATTATCAGACAAGAGATCTTTATCAATAGCAATATTAGGTTCTACTTTAATTTGCTCAGGAGGTGTATAAGTTCTAATATTGCTTTTACGAACAATAATTGAAGCTTTAGCATGATCCTTTATTCTAACAGGGAAAGGTGGTTTCTCAATATACGAAGTAGGAACAATAGGATCATTATAAGTGACAGTCTTTTCTTCAACTTTAATAGGTGCAGCTGCTTTTACTTCTATGGGAGGATGATATTTAAACCACTTCTCCTTAGGGAGATCAACATATGTAGCAAAAGATTCACAGAAGGAAGCTACTATCTCAGAGTCAAGTCCATATTTAGTGCTAAACTTACGGAAAATATTGGTATCCATAAAAGATTTAACACAATCAAACTTAGGTGGCATACCTGACTCCTTACCTTCGTCGAGGTCCCAATCTTCAGAGTTGCGTTTAATTCTATCCAATAAATTCCATCTGAATTCAATAGTCTTCATCATAAAAGAGCCAGCACAAGAAGTATCGAGCATGGTGCGATTGTTTTCAGAAAGCCGAGCATAAAAACTTTGCATAATTATTTCTCTCGGGAGCTCATGATTGGGGCATGAATATAACATTGATTTAAGCCTCCCCCAAGCTTGAGCAATGCTTTCTCCTTCGCGAGGCCAGAAATTATATATATAATTGCGATCACGATGAACAAGATGCATAGGGTAATACTTTTGATGAAATTCCAACTTCAATGTTTTATAGTCCCATGATCTCATATCATCACATTGCCCATACCATACCAATGCGTCTCCCTTCAAAGAAAAAGGGAAGACCTTCTTCTTAGCAACATCATCGGGTATACATGCAAGCTTAAATAATCCACAAACTTCATCCACATATATTAAGTGCTCATCAGGATGCTTTGTTCCATCTCCTGTAAAAGGATCAGCTAGCAGTTTTTATATCATACCCGAAGGATACTCATAAGGAATTTCATTTTCAATAGGTTCGGTAGGTTGAGGAGCAACTCTTTTCTCTACTGGATGGGGTGAAGATACCCCGAACAAGACCCTCAGAGTATTACTTTCCATAGTAACAAGCGACAGTAAATTTCAGCACACTATATAAATTTTTCCTTACCAAATTCCACCTACCAAAGGCGCTACACTCCCCGGCAACGGCGCCAGAAAAGAGTCTTGATGACCCACAAGTATAGGGGATCTATCGTAGTCCTTTCGATAAGTAAGAGTGTCGAACCCAACGAGAAGCAGAAGGAAATGATAAGCGGTTTTCAGCAAGGTATTCTCTACAAGTACTGAAATAAGTGGTAACAGATAGTTTTGTGATAGGATAAATTGTAACGAGCAACAAGTAACAAAAGTAAATAAAGTGCAGCAAGATGGCCCAATCCTTTTGTAGCAAAGGACAAGTCGGAACAAACTCTTATAATAGGAAAAGCGCTCCCGAGGACACATGGGAATATCGTCAAGCTAGTTTTCATCACGCTCATATGATTCGCGTTCGATACTTTGATAATTTGATATGTGGGTGGACCGGTGCTTGGGTGCTGTTCTTACTTGAACAAGCATCCCACTTATGATTAACCTCTATTGCAAGCATCCGCAACTACAACAAAAGTATTAAGGTAAACCTAACCATAGCATGAAACATTTGGATCCAAATCAGCCCCTTACGAAGCAACGCATAAACTAGGGTTTAAGCTTCTGTCACTCTAGCAACCCATCATCTACTTATTACTTCCCAATGCCTTCCTCTAGGCCCAAATAATGGTGAAGTGTTATGTAGTCGACGTTCACATAACACCACTAGAGGCTAGACAACATACATCTTATCAAAATATCAAACGAATGCCAAATTCACATGACTACTCATAGCAAGACTTCCCCCTTGTCCTCAGGAACGAACGTAATTACTCACAAAGAATATTCATGTTCATAGTAAGAGGGGTAATAATATGCATATAGGATCTAAACATATGATCTTCCACCAATTAAACCAACTAGCATCAGCTACAAGGAGTAATCAACACTACTAGCAACCTACTAGCACCAATCCCGGACTTTGAGACAAGAATTGCATACAAGAGATGAACTAGGGTTTGGGGATGAGATGGTGCTGGTGAAGATATTGATGGAGATTGCCCTCTCCCGATGAGAGGATCGTTGGTGATGACGATGGTGATGATTTCCCCCTTCGGGAGGGAAGTATCCAGGACAGAACAGCTCTGCCGGAGCTCTAGATTGGATCCGCCAAGGTTCCGCCTCGTGGCGGAGGAGTCTTGTCCCAAAAAGTTCCTCTGTATTTTTTTCACATCAAAAAACCTCATATAGGAGAAGATGGGCATCGGAGAGCCACCAGGGGGCCCACGAGGTAGGGGGCGCGCCCTAGGGGGGGCGCCCCCCACCCTCGTGAGCAGGGTGTGGGCCCCCTGGCCTTCATCTTTGGCGTGGATTTTTCTTTATTTCTTTTAAGACGTTCCGTGGAATTTCAGGACTTTTGGAGTTGCGTAGAATAGGTCTCTAATATTTGCTCCTTTTCCAGACCTGAATTCCAGCTGCCTGCATTCTCCCTCCTTGTGTAAACCTTGTAAAATAAGAGAGAATAGCCATAAGTATTGTGACATAAAGTGATATAACAGTCCATAATGCGATAAATATCGATATAAAAGCATGATGAAAAATGGACGTATCAGACATCCGTTAGCATCTTGACAGACATATATTCAAGCTGAATCAAATGGATCAAAATTGCAACATATAATCTTAACATCCGAACAAAATGAACGAATGCATTCCAATTGAAATGGTCACACTTCCATAAATTGAGAAGCCACTTAGATAGAGGTAGAAGAATAAAACAACAAGGTATGGACAAGAACAAATACTTGGTGAGGATTACCCAATCTCAAACCAAATATCCGCGGAAGAAATACTAGAGCTACATGAATTCCCACATATGAAACTCCCTAACCTTTCCGGTTATGCAATCAGGTGTTGGGGATACAGGGGAAGCATAATATCTCACCCAAAGCTAGCAAATCCTACATCCAGCTGTATCCATCCTTCAACACATAACCAAGAAACCTTCGGAAATCATTTACCTCAACCTTCGAAAATCATCCGTTATACAAGTTATGACGATACTCCCGAACTCCCGCCCCAGTACTGGGTGGCATCGAGGTTATCTCACCAACAACTGCATAAAAGAGATTTTCGATGTCGGCAAAACTCAGGTATTCCAGAACTACAATGATAAAATTGTGATGACAACACCTCGGAGCTCAACTCCCCGGGACACTGCCACAACCCCTAAACATCAGGAGGCACCAAGAACAATGTTCTCGTCACAAAACCATCAGAACGATTCCAAGATACCCGCGTGATCCTAAATTTTTTTTTGTGAAATTTGAGAAGAGAAGAGTCAAAACTCTACGTCAGGATGCCTCACCAGAGCGACGAAGGGACTAAGGAGTAAAAATAATCCTACTCTCCGATATATATAGTCCTAAATGACTCAAAACATTTTTCTAGACTCAACAATGCCAGCGATTCGATCAAATAGGGAGCTCCTAAAGTCGGGGAAGGCTCTGATTACTAACTTGTAACGCCCACGATGCGGCAATATCTCCCACGTGTCGAAGCACGACTTAGAGGCATAACCGCACTGTAAGGAATGTCGTAAGTGAGGTAATATTCACACAACCCATGTAATGAATAAGGAAAAGAGATACATAGTTGGCTTACACTCGCCACGTCACACAATAACATAAATATCATTACATTAATCCAGAGACACTCAAGGTCCGACTACAGAACCAAAAATAAAGAACAACCCCAAATGCGACAAAGTCCTCGATCGCCCCAACTGGGCTCCACTACTAATCGTCTGGAAAAGAAACGTAGTATCGTCCTGAGTCCTCATCAAACTCCCACTTGAGCTTAGTCGAATCACCTGGAGCGGTATCATCGGTCCCTGCATCTGGTTTTGGAAGTAATCTGTGAGTCACGGGGACTCAGCAATCTCACACCCTCGCGATCAAGACTACTTAAGCTTGTAGGAAGGGTAAAAGGTATGAGGTGGAGCTGCAGCAAGCACTAGCATATATGGTGGCTAACATACGCAAATGAGAGCGAGAAGAGAAGGCAAAGGCACGGTCGAGAAACTATGATCAAGAAGTGATCCTAGAACAACCTACGTTCAAGCATAACACAAGACGTGTTCTCTTCCCAGACTCCGCCGAAAAGAGACCATCACGGCCACACACTCAGTTGATTCATTTTAATTAAGTTAAGTTAAGGTTTTCTACAACCGGACATTAACAAATTCCCATCTGCCCATAACCGTGGGCACGACTTTCGAAAGATCAAATCCCTGCAAGGGTGTCCCAACTTATCCCATCACATGCTCTCACGGTCAATGAAGGATATTCCTTCTCCCAAGACAATCCGATCAGACTCGGAATCCCGGTTACAAGACATCTCGACAATGGTAAAACTAAACTAGCAAAGCCGCCCGATGTGCCGACAAATCCCGATAGGAGTCGCACATATCTCGTTCTCAGGGCACACCTGATAGGTCAAGCTACGAGTAAAACCAACCCTCGAGTTGCCCCGAGGTGGCCCCGCAGGCTGCCCATTTCGAACCAACACTCAGAGGAGCACTGGCCCGGGGGGGTTTAAATAAAGATGACCCTCGGGCTCCGGAAACCCGAGGGAAAAGGAAAGGCTAGGTGGCGAATGGTAAAACCAAGGTTGGGCATTGCTGGAGAAGTTTTATTCAAGGAGAACCGTCAAGGGGTTCCCATTATAACCCAACCATGTAAGGAATGCAAAATCAAGGAACATAACACCGGTATGACGGAAACTAGGGCGGCAAGAGTGGAACAAAACACCAGGCATAAGGCCGAGCCTTCCACCCTTTACCAAGTATATAGGTGCATTAAAATAGACAAGATATAATAATGATATCCCAACAATAAACATGTCCCAACACGGAACAAACTCCAATCATCACCTGCAACTAGCAACGCTATAAGAGGGGCTGAGCCAAGCGGTAACATAGCCAAACAATGGTTTGCTAGGACAAGGTGGGTTAGAGGTTTGACATGGCAATATGGGAGGCATGATAAGCAAGTGGTAGGTATCGTAGCATAGGCATAGTGATAGAGCGAGCATCTAGCAAGCAAAGATAGAAGTGATTTTGAGGGTATTGTCAACTTGCCTGCAAAGTTCTCCGAGTTGACGTTAGCTTGATCCTCGTAAACGTACTCAACGGGCTCCTCGATCAAATACTCGTCTCCTGTCTCCACCCAAAGCAAGAACACAAGCAAAGGGAGACACAATCAACCACGTGCAATGCACAAGCAACATGATGCAAAACATGGCATGATATGCGGGATGTGATATGCGATGCATATGCATGCTTCAGAAAGGAAAGATTGAACCTGGCCTGAGCTTGGAAAACCAAGAGTTCCACTGGAAAGAGGAGTTGATTTCGGTCGAAATCGATATAAAGATCACCAGAATCAGATGCACGGTTTGCAAATGGCAAGCAAAACAAATATGGCACCGATCTGCGATTAACAGCACGAGGCCACCTAAATGCATCAAGAACAACAAGCTACTGCACTCTAACACAGCAACAAAATACATGACAGGGATCCACTCAAGATGCTTGACAAAATATGAACACTGAGCTACGGCTATTTCACTCAATAACAGGTTCAAACAAGCATGGCAAAAGTGCAAATGATATCAGGTTACAGACTTGGTGAAAATAACATGTCAGGAATTTAACATCAGGAAGCAATGTTTAGAGCAAGATAACAACATGCTACAGGAACATATCATGGAAAATAAAGCATGGAACGAAACTACTCAAAGCATACAACAAAAGTCCCTTACTGACCATGAGCCAAAAGGGATCAGAAAATAAAATGGCAACCATGTGAACATAGCAATTAACGTTAAAAGATTCAGACTTAGTAGAAAACTGGAACATGGCAAAACAGATATTAAGTAGGCATGTTTACGAGCTCGATGCACTCATCACAAGGCATTGCATGACAAGCTAAGCATACACCCAACAAGTAGACATGGCATAGAAGCTAAACATGGCAAGAACAACAACATAGCATGCATGAATAAACTACAACAAGCTCGGCAAACATGCTTAACATGTAAATATTCTGCCAAGAACATTTTATAGCAAAAGTAGAGCTCGATTGACTCAAGCTAGGGTGCTCCATAAATGCAAAAAAGACATGGATGGATAGAGCACAACAATATCTACAAAACATCCTTACTGATCATGCTCAAAAGAGGCATGGATCACTCTGTAGCAACAAGAACACATGGCATAAAAATATTGACAGGAAAAAGACTTAGAATATTTCTAAGTCCCTGAAATCAGCAACATTACGAGGGCTACTTTGCATGCTTGTGCTAGTCACCACAGAGATCACAAAAATACATGGCATACACCCCTGAAAAGATGGCATGGCATACTTCAAAACTCATGTAGGGCTCAAGATCATAGGAGGCACACATCAATCATGACAAAAATGACAAATGTCCAATTGCCGATATGAATCTGGAACTAATATAAACTAGCACTCTTGCAACAACATTTAGGGCATCAAGATGAAATCAAATGAACATGATGCAATGAGATGAAATGAAGTACTCGTCGAGAAGAACAATTTGATATGCTACACGCCCAAAACGGAGCCACGGATGCAGAGTTATGATGCGATGAACATATGCAAAAATTACTGGAATTAGGGAAAAAAGTCAACCCTAAACCGATCTGGATCAGGATCTGCACGCGGTTTGAGGATCGCCGGAGGTACTGTTCGCCGGAGAGGAGACTCGAGGTCGCTGGAGTCCGGCCGGAGGAGGAAGAAGACGCAGAGGCGGCGCCGGCCTCGGGCGGCGCGGGCGGAGGTGAGTGGCGACGGGCGTCGCCGGCGACGAGGTGGAGCAGGGCAGCAGTGGAACGGTGCGGCGGCGCGGAGCAGATGGCGGCGGGGTTCGGCGCAGGCGCGTCGGCGGCGGAGCGGTAGGCCGGCGCGGGCGACGCGGCTCCCTCGCACAGGGCGTGGGCGGCGGAAGACGCCGGCCGGGGAGGGCCCGCCCTGGGCCGAGCGGGCCGGTGGCGGGGGGAGACCTGGCGGGGACACGTGTCACGATGGGAGTGGCAGCGGAGCGGTTGTCCGGCGCAGCCCGGACGTTGTCCGGCGCGCGGAGAGGAAGGGGGGCTAGGTTAGGGGTGAAATGGATCCAGAAATTTGGAAGGGGAGGACCTTTTTATAGGTAGGAGGAGCTAGGAGGCTCCTAATTGAGCACGGTTTTCGGCCACGCGATCATGATCGAATGATCTAGATGATGGAGGAGGTTTAGGTGGGTTTTGGTCCACTTTGGAGAGGTGTTGGGCTGCAACACACACGAGGCCTTTACGGTCCCTCGGTTAACCGTTGGAGTATCAAACGAAGTCCAAATGGCACGAAACTTGACAAGCGGTCTACCGGTAGTAACCAAGGCCACTTGGCAAGTCTTGGTCCAATCCAAAAACGTTTAACACCCGCACATGAAAAGAAGTAAAAGGGGGCACCGGAGGACATAGGAGCGCCAGAATGCAAAACGGACAACGGGGAAAATGCTCGGATGCATGAGACGAACACGTATGCAAATGCAATGCATATAATGACATGATATGAGATGCATGACAAAGACAAAACAACACGAGACAAAAACCTGACAATGAGGAAATGAAATAACTTAGTGCGGAAAAGGCAAGAGTTGGAATACAAATATGGCAAGTTACATACGGGGTGTTACAGGTTTTCCTTGGTTCCGGAAGGGTTTGCCGGGGCAATTTGCTTCACTGCATTGGCCCTTACCGCCAGTGACATTCTGACTTTTTTCTTTATCACGCCTCTCATATTCTACTCTCTGCCTCTTGACGAGCTGCTCAACCTGATAACACTCTTGAAGGTCGTGGCCCTTGGTCCGATGAATCCTGTAGTATGGCCCGTCGCCTTTCCCAGCCTTCCCGGTAGCAGCAGCCTCCTGGCAGTCAGCGCACATGGCAGCCTCCTTGTCGGGAGCTTTGACTTTAGCCTTCTTGTCGGTACTAGGTGAGCTTGATCCTTCGACAGTCATTATGGTCTTATCCTTGCGCCTCTTGTTGCGCTTCTTGCTCTTCATCTGACTGGTGGATTCGATGTCATCCTATGAGTCGATGTTGATGCAATCCTCTTCTCCTGGGAGTTTCCTTCCCTCCTCCACCCGAGCATGCTTGTCCACCAAAGTCTAAAGCTCCTTCACAGTCTCGGGCAACCACATGTTCATCTTGGAACGAATCCTACGGTTACGCACATTGGATTGGAAGGAAGTTATCACATCTGCTGGATGGATGTTTGGGATGTTCCTGTGGACTCTACTGAATCTCTGCAAGTACTTCCAGAGAGTCTCTCCTTTTTTCTGGAGAAGCTGCAAATTGTTGGGCCGCCCTGGTCCTTTATGACCGCTAGTGAAGGCGCCAATGAACTCATGACACATGTCAGCCCATGACGAAATGGAGTTCTTCGGCAGGTACATCAGCTAAGACCTCACACTGGACTTGAGTGCCAAAGGGAAGTAATTGCAAACACCTTCTCTTCTCCTCCCCCGACAGCCTGAACAACGATGGTGTAGATGCTCAAAAACTCTGCCGAGTTTAGCCTTCCATCATACTTCTCAGGTATCTCTGGCTTGAACGTACGAACGGATGGCCAACGGACTTGCCGCAGGTCGTGAGTAAGGGCGGGGCACCCAACCTCGAAAGGCAGGCACCCGCCAATCTCAAGCGCAGGCTCGTGAACGTCGGGATAGTCACACCCATTCGCCCGATGGTGGTTCTCGGGGCATTGCTCGATGATGACGCACGCGTCTCCCCTCCGCTTGTCCTCCGGGGCTCGCTGTTGGCCTGGACGTGCTCGAGGGTCAGAGGAGGCCATCAGGACATCGTCAGGTTCCTGATTCTGCCGCGCTCGCGCTGGTGGCCATAGTGAGGACAGTACCGTGGGGGTGGCCCCTTCCGTACGACCAACAGCACGAGCTGTCGTCGTTGCTTGGGGAGGCCATGGTGGGCCAGCTTGCTGTGAGCCCCCAGCCTTGGTGAAACCGAGCAAACTCTGGATAGTGGCACGCCACTCATCCATTTGCTCGGCCGCTGGCGGAAACCTCAGTCGAGCTAGGCCCGTACCATGGCTTTTGTAGTAGTGCTTGGCATGGGTGATGATGATGTTGACTGCACTGTCGCTCGGCTCCTAATGGTGCCAGCGGCGACAACACCATATCCTTGCTGTTGCGAGGCGGCCATCTGGATGGCATGGTGACATGGAGAAGGCACATGAGGGCCAGCAGCTCCGTTGGGCGCAGTAGCCTAGTTGACTCGCCCCAGGGGAGGTGCATGCGTTGCGGTCACCCCCGTGGAGGGGGCAGCTGGAGGGCGGTGATTCGCCTCGGACCGAGTGCCACCGCTGTGGTTGTGCCCATCAGCGAGGGGAAGGGGCGTAGGTGGAACAATCCCTTCACCCGTACCTCATGGAGCGTGGCCACCGTGATGTTACTGATGCTTCTCTCCTCCGGCATCTCCAGCTCCTACTTCTGCCGCGGGGGAGGTGGTGATGGCGCCGCCTGCCCCGACCACATCCCCAGCTGCGTCCACATCCCCGCGCGCCTCCGCATCCCTCGCAGCATCGGTAGCTGTGGGTGGCGGAGCCTTCGAGGTGGACGGGTGAGTTGAAGCACCGGATTTCTTCTTGGGCACCATGGTCGATGGCGCCGTCGAAGATGAAGATGGCGATGAAGATGACGCACTGCTTACGGTTTCAGGTTCGTGCAAGTGATCCCCCTACCTGGCGCGTCAAAGATGTCATGGGAAATCACATCCACCTATGGGACCAAGGGTCCCTTGCTGGTTCGGTGGTGGGATGTCATGTTGCACAAAGAGCAGAAGAGCATGGAGCAGCATGATAGAGATCACACAGGCAGTTTTACCCAGGTTCGAGTCGCCATGAGGCATAAAACCCTACTCCTGCATTGGTGGACTGATGATGGCAAAATGGTGGTGCTCGTAGTGCGTTTGCCCGGCATGGTTGCCTCAAGGTGAAACGGCTACGAGCATATGAAATATGAGGGGGTGGATTCACTAACACCGGGTCCCACCCTTTCTAAGGTTGTCATGGGCCTCCTTTTATTGGCTAAGGGGTCACCACAGTGGCAAATCAGTCATTATGCACTGATAAGATAGCAAATAGTGCTATCATACCTAACTCCGCAGGCTAACAGGGCGCACTAAATGCGCCGGTCGACGCCACATGCTCGCTTGCCCGACAAGCCTTGCCGGGCAGTTTTGCCAGCTTCACGCCTGCTCTCTTGACACGTTGCAGGATGGGTGTCATCTGTAGGTATCTTCTATAGAAAGAGGTCGCCATGTGGCAAATGGCTGCCACTTAGTCACTTTGCGTCTTAACATCGCACTGATCGACGATGTGCGTCATGGTGAGGTGGTTTGGTGAGGTGATTCTGCCTCTGCGAGTCTCGGCAGGCCCTACTGGGACGTCTTAAAGGTTTTCTTCCGGGGGTGACCCCGTCCTCGCTAGTCTCGCCTGCCCGGCAAGGGATGCTTTACTCCTGGAGATTTCTTACTTCTTTGGCTTGGCCTTGGTCCTCTTGATCTGCATGTTGGTCTCTTGAAGATCTTGGTTTCTTGTATTTTGGCTTGGTCCGGTGCTGTAATCTCGCTCCCATGCCTGTGCACAGTCAGGGCAACAGGCCTATGGTTTGTTGCACCGACACTGAGTGAGGCAAGTCCTTCATGGGCAATGGCCATGGTGGAATATACAAGGTTGCTTCTTTGTGGACCCTTTGTGGGTGGAGCCCTCCGTGGACTCACGCAGCTGTTACCCTTCGTGGGTTGAAGTCTCCATCAACGTGGACAAACTATAGCACCACCTATCAGAACCATGCCAAAAATCGCCGTGTATCCTTTGCGTTTGCAAACTCCAATCCCATCCCTTTACCTTCTTGCAATTTGCGTGCTTTACTCTTTCCGCTGCATATACTCTTGTCATGCTTGCTTGAAATGTGTTGTGAATGCTTTAACTTGTGTTAAAATCAACCTTAACTTGAAGAATATAAAAACTTCCACTTTTGCTTGTTAAGGTTCTAATCACCCCCTCTAGACCCCTCTTCTTGATCCTCTCAATTGGTATCAGAGCTTTGGTCTCCTTTTCTTTGGTTTAATCATCATTGGTGTAAGATGGATGAGTCTATGTTCGGGAGTATTAGATGTAGAGTGCCTATTCTTGATGGGGATTTCTATGGTTCATGGAAAAATGAGATGCTTGATATTTTCAATGAATATAATTTGAACAAATATATTTGTCGCCCTTATGTACCTCCTATTGATCCTTTTCATCCTACCCCCGATGAGTATCTTGACATGGTTCGCAATCTTAGAACAATTGATCTTATTATTAGAGGTTTGCCGAGAAATTTTCTTGTGTTCTTGCCTACTTTGGAATGCGCACATTCCATATGGAATTTGTTAGGGAACGTAGTAATTTCAAAAAAATTCCTACACACACACAAGATCATGGTGCTGCATAGCAACGAGAGGGGAGAGTGTTGTCCACGTACCCTCGTAGACCGAAAGCGGAACCGTTAGCACAACGCGGTTGATGTAGTCGTATGTCTTCACAATCCGACCGATCAAGTACCAAATGCACGTCACCTCCGAGTTCAGCACACATTCAGCCTGATGACGTCCCTCGAACACCGATCCAGCCGAGTGTTGAGGGAGTGTTTCGTCAGCACGACGGCGTGGTGACGATGTTCTACCGATGTAGGGCTTCGACTAAGCACTGCTATAGTATTATCGAGGTGGACTATGGTGGAGGGGGGCACCGCACACGGCTAAAAGATCAAATCAATTGTTGTGTCGATGGGGTGCCCCCTGCCCCCGTATATAAAGGAGCAAGGGGGGAGGTGCGGCCGGCTAGGAGGAGGTGCACCAGGAGGGGTCCTACTGTAACGCCCCAAGACCCAGAGCTTCAGATGCCTTCCAGGGTTTCCGGGTTTCGTCGTGTGATTTGTTTGGTTCATTGCATTCATCTTTGCATCATGTGCATTGCATTTTGTCATCATGCCATCATGTCATTAATCTTTGCAACTCATATTAATAAACCGTATGGATCTTCGGTCCATTTAAATTGAGGGAATTCACATGGTGTTTCTCTTTATAACATATCCTCCCAATATTTAGGGAGCTATAAAAAAACCATTCCATTAATTTGGAAACACCATAACACACTTACAACTAAGTTCCATGCCTTTTTCCTTCTCAACTCTTGGTCTCTAACTTTGCCATATATCCTTTCTTTTTCCGGAGCTCCACCTAAATTCTCAACATTTTTGGACACTCCTAAACCCTTGTCCTAGTCCAAACCCATTTGAATTAAATTCAAATGAGTTTGAATTCTTATCATTCGATCTGGCTTTTACTAATTTTCTCGGACCGAGCATATTTTTTGGAGTCCAAGAAAATTAACCACATGCCCAAATTATTCCTCTGACCTTCTCTTCTCTCTTTTCCTTTCTCTTATTTCTTTGTTTTTGTAAAAAGAAGGAAATAGGAGGGGGAGAGAGAGCCCAGACATGCCATTTGGGCCTCCTGCGACCCATTTGGTCCAAGGTTTCCCGCAGCTCCAGCAGGCCTCTGGCCATTTTCCTCTCACTGGGCCAGCCTCCCAAGGCCCAGCAAAACCTATGGCCAACCCTAGCGATCCCTCCGCTCTCTCCCGACTCGCCTCGCTTGTGCCGCCAGGGAGAGTCGTGACTCGATCTCCTTTCCTCTCCCTCGTCTTCTCCTCGCGCCCCATCTCCCTCGACCCCCTCTGCCTCCTTCCTCCTCCGCCGCACCAAGCACCCCTTCTCCTTCCTAAGGCTGCCGCCAGCCACTCCTCCCTCGACCCTGCCAGAATCGCGCTCTGCTGCAGCTGCTCTCTCCACGCATCGCCTGACCTCCCCAACCACCAGCGTCGTTCTCTCATTCTCTCCTTTGCCCCGTCACCCAGAGAAGGAGAGAGAGGAGCGAGACCCTGTCACCGAGCCACTGCCTAGCGCCGTCCCACCCTCTCGCGGCCTCGCTGTGGTCCCGCGCGCCGCCCGCCGACCCTGCTGCTCGCCGGTGAGCCGTGCACCACCGCCTCCTCCGCCGTTTTGCCTCACCACCATGGACGCCATGGAGCTTCCTCACTTCGGAGTCCCCAAGCGCCAAGTTCATCGGAGTTCCACACTACAAGAAATATGTCAACTTGTGACCACCACTATTGGTCACTGAAAGGTCATGGTTTTTCATTTGCGACCTTTTTTTGACCAAAAACAGAAGGTCAAAAGCTGGCGGTCATAAACTGACTATAGCGACCTTTCTTCTGGAATGGTCGAAGACGTTTATGACCAAAATACGTCTACTGTGGTGTTTTGGTCACTAGCAACCTCCCCAGGCCACGTAGGCATCCAGCGTGGCAAGCTGATGTGGCACAAGATTCAGCACGGTCCAATTCGGTTTTCTACATGGGCCTAGCCCAACAATTCGGCCTTTTTAATGTATTTTTTCTATCAATTTTTGATCGGCTTCATGGGACAAGCCCAACATTGCAGCCTTTTAATTTTGGGCCGTGGCCTTTTTGTCTCAGCAGTTTCATTTTTTGATTTTTATAAAATGGGTCAGGTGGGTCCCTGTTGTCAGGTTCTAGTAACTAGGTCCCATTTGTCATGTTCTGGTAAGTGGGTCCCATTTATCAGGCTCATAGTCTTCATATTTCAACTAGTATTTAAATTGGCAGACACAGAAAACACACATGATACTTCAGATGAGAGCAGCCAGATCCTTACAAGTGTAATACCGTGGCAATCACAGTAATGAGTTACAATTGTAATACAGTACTTTACAAGCTTTACAAGATCCTTACAAGCAATCACAAACTGGCACCTGCTCCCGTCATGAACATGCCAAACTCAAAACATGCCAAACTCGTTGGACTACCATAGTAAGATGAACAACATGCCGAACTAGCTGGACAACCATAGTTAGGGCTGGGAACAAACAAAACGGCCTTCTAGAAAACAGACAACATGCCTTCCTCGGTTGCCATGTTACATGAATCACCAGAGAAGGATCAAAAAAACTGGGGCAAATATATTATGAACAGACCATTCAAGAAAAGGATAGTTATTTAGAATGATAACACAAATTGAGCTAGTACCATGCTTTTTGTTCTCCAGATAGTTAAAATGAAACTCTCATACAAGAAAACAGAGAAACAATATGAAAGCTAACAGTAGGGATGCCATAGCTGTAATGAGCAAGCTATTTTGTATTTGAGAAACAAAAAATGCACCAATAATTTTTCAGAAGGCAACTGAACATCAGTGCACATATTTAGATAGAAACAAGGGCTTGAACTATACACATTAATTAGAACAGGATCGAAAAACACCAATGTATTTGACAAGTACACTGTAGGATTCAATTCATCTTCCCCATATACAGCAACCAACAGACATCTAACATCATTATTTTACCGCAAAAGACCGGCCCATAGCAATAGAAGCATAAAATTTAAGCACGCAGGCACATTATAGCATGTAGTAATAGAAGCACAAATTTTGAGCTTGCAAGCACATTACAGCAGGTAGGGAAGTGGGAAGATGAACTAATTTAGATGCCAATTGATAACATATAGCACACCTCATCCACACTAATACACTTATAAGACAGTTGGACAATGACACAAGCATTTCCACAAACAATTCATGTTGATGATTAAGTTGTGTAATGCATAGGGCAATTAGACTACTGCGAACAAGAAGATAATTTACAAGTTACAAAGTATAATAGCAAATGGCCAAATGTTCCAGCCAAGATCAACCAGAGCATGCAAGAGTTGGAGAGATCCACCACAGACTAAAAAAAATTACAACAGACTAGACGTGCAGGTGCATATGCTTGTGAGCAGAAAAATAATGGTACATTGACAACTTCAGTTCAGGTAAATATCACTACATGTATCAGTATACAGGCAGCAATAGTATCATTGAGCACAGAAAAACAGCAGCTTGACCCATATAAGTCATAACTCTGAAGAGAGAAAGAAAGAACAGTTTTAGCTAGCTATGTATTCATAGTTGAGAGCTAAGCAATTTGTTTGTTTATGTTGTAACTAACAGACCTAGTACAAGAAACAAGCAAAGTGAAATAGTATTGACTAATACGATGGCAATACAAGCTAATCTACTTAGCTAGTAGGTGACCATCCAATCCATGATGTAGCAGCAGGTGCAAATATGATATGATGTGAAGAAGAAGCTAGCTGGAGAGGTTGGGGATGTAACCAAAATTACAAACCATTGTCAGACCTCACATCACCACTATTTTATCGTTTTATAATCAACTGGAAACTATGCAGAGCAGACCGGACAGTAAAAGAATTATCAAGCAGGGCAAAACAGCAGCGTGGCCATAAACTCATAGCCCTGAAGAAAGAAAGAACCAATAGGGTCAGCTACTTATTTATTCAGAATTGAGAGTTGAGCAATCATTAGAAAACTAAAGAGACTACTCAGCTAACTAAATAACACATGATTCAGTCACACGGTATAGCTCTGACTATAATATAAGAAAAGAACTAAAGACACTACATACTTAGAACCCAACTGAAAGTGAGAATGATTCGATTCTATGCAAACAATCTGATTTTATTTGTTTATATTAGTAAAAACAAGTCTATCAGGTAATATCAAGAACACTAATACTAACACAGACATATCTTCATTTATGTGAAGAAGTGTGCTTCCTTCATTAATTAGTAGGAGTAGTAATTGTTCCATGCTAAAACAAGCACACGCCCTGGCCTATCAATGTCTGAACCATGTAAACGGAGTTGGCACTCTTCAGAATCTTGCGAAAATCAAAGCAAGCAGTGAAAACATTACAAGACCGACCTGGTTGTGAACCATGTAAATGAAGGTGGGTACAGCAGGGCAAGAATGGTGCTCCCCAGCACTGCATGGCGAAAAACGGAGTTGGCACTCTTCAGAATCTTGAGAAAATCAACTCTGCCCTCCTCCACACCCTGCAAGATACAAGTCTGAAGCATGAAACAGGCAGCCACAGAAGCGAACAACCAATGGTCTCATTCTTCTAGAAACAAAAAATACAGTAGAGTAATATTATTGGTCGCCAACCGCATCAGAAGGGCACCTGACGAGGAGAAGCTCACGCGGCGCCCACCCCGACGCGATCTTGCTCGAACGAACCACCGACCTTCGCCCAGACTCGTCCCCTGATGGGCACCCAGATCCGTGCTCTGCTTGGAAACAAGAAGCATCGAATAAAAGTTACTCAAGTTCCTAACCAAATCAATACCAGGGTAAGAATCACTAGGGTCGGACCTTGAGGAGCAGAGGGAGATTTGGGAGACCGTGCTAGATTTGGGAGGGGGAGACCATCCTGGTCGCCATGGGTGGGCTCGTCGGAAAGGAGATTGCCTGCTACCGGCGCGCGTCCTTGCAGGTTGACGAAGAAATGGTCGTCCTCGAGCAGATCAACGCATCCAGGAGATGGATCGGTGCTTGAGGGCTCGGGATTCACCGGAGCAGCGCCGGATCGGGTTGGAGGCGAACGAAACCCTAGCCACCACGGGGTAGGGATTCGGGCTCGCCCTGCCATGGCCATGGCCACGGGGTAGGGGTTAGGCCTGAGCTAGTAGCTGTTGGGTTGGATCTGGAGGCCGATGGCGGAGCTGGTTGAGAGGAGGTCGCCGCCGGCAGGTGGGATCAGGGGAGAGGGTTGGATTGTATCATGGGAGGTGCGGCGTCTCTGGCGGCGCAGATGTGTCCCGGGAGAGAGAGGGGTCACTAGAGGTAAGCACAGAGGAGAGGAGGTGGGGGGTCCGCTTGAGGTGGTGCATCTGAGGCGCGGTTGGGGAGGGACGGCGGGTGGGTGGCGGCGGTGATGTGGGAGACGAGGGGAGATGTGGACGAGGGAGGAGGGGTGCGATGGGGGGATCTGAGCTAGGGTTTGGGCTGCGGGTGGGGTATCTCTTTTTATTTTTCTTTTGTTTTTTTTTGTAAATAGATGGATGGATGGATGTGGGATGGAGACATGGATGGATGTATGGATGGGCGCCATGTCATCGATCCGTGGGAAGATTTATGACTGGTTCGGAAAATCAGTGATTTAAAATAGTTTCCATGTGCTAAAGATAGTGTTATTTTGTGAAGGGAAATCGTTCTATCCGGTGCGCAGGCCGAACGTTGCGCCGGGCGACGTGCGCAGTGTATGATCGTGGGTGTGCCACATCTTCCTCCACGCGTCTCCTTGTGGGCTTGCAAACCATTTGCAGCATCTTCCTTATCCCATCGCTCAGTCAACACAACAATTTCTCCCCCAAATCAGAGCACACCCCTTGCTGCTCCTGCGGCGAGCGTCCATCATCCACCTGCCCGCGGTTCTGCGGGTACACCTCGAACGGCTCTGAGCCGACCGGCCCAAAGTTTGGGCCGGCGCGCCGGCGCCTAATAGTCATGGCCACATTCATGGCATAGTTTGTTCAAATGATCTTATATTTTGCACAATGGTGCATCTTGGAATTCCAAACAATAGTTTGTTCAAATGATCTCATATTGTGCACAATGGTGCATCTTTGCACGGAAAATTCATTTTCCATTTTTCAAGTGCTCGAAATGAGTTTTTTTGTGAAGGACCTACCATATATTTGTTGCAAAATTGCACCAAATCAAATTTATAAAATACTAGGTCATATCTAATGCACAATTGACCAAATGGTTGGGTGTAAAAAGTTTTGATCCACCTCTGGTGAAAAAGACAAATTCCCGCCGATTCAGTTGGAAGCGGGTCAAATTTGAACTACAGCTGCCTCATAGTTTGCTATTTATTTTTTCCACAAATCATTTCTAGTTACATAAGTATCTATTTAATCAGAGAAACACCAAAAAAGTTCCAAGATTCAACCACTAGCTAGGAATGGTCATTCCAGCCGTTTTGACCGCATTTTGAAACGGGCACAAAAAATTCAAAAAAAAATCAAAAAATTGGAAAACATTCGCATTGTGTCATTATATGTGACCAAGTTTCCGGGAAAAATAATAAACTTGTAATACGATAATTATTTTAAAAAAGTGTTCTCACAAATGAGCTATCATGTGTGAAGATTCATGGCTTTCAAGCCAAATGATCAATCTTATGGCCACATTCATGGCATAGTTTGTTCAAATGATCTCATATTGTGCACAAGGGTGCATATTGGAATGGCAAACAATGTTACCTAAGGAAGTTTTCATTTTCGTTGGACGAAAAAACCATTTTCCATTTTTCGGGTGCCCGAAAGGAGGTTTTTTTGTGAAGGAACTACCAAATAATTGTTGCAAAATTGGACCAAATCATTTTTATAAAATACTAGGCCATATTTAATGCACAATTGACAAAATGGTTGGGTGTAAAATTTTTTGATCCACCTCTCGTGAAAAAGACAAATTTCCGCCGATTCAGTTGGAAGCGGGTCAAATTTGAACTGCAGGTGCCTCATAGTTTGCTATTTATTTTTTCCAAAAATCATTTCTAGTTACATAAGTACCTATTTAATCATAAATACATGGTTTGGTGGCGATACGTCGAGGTTTGTGTGGTGGCCGAGGGCCCCAACTCTAGAGCACGTAAACTCACATGCCCGCCGCGTGGTCACGGCATGATCGTGGCGTTGCCATGTGTTCTGGGCGGCCTAGGAATGTCTAGTGGGTTGGGCATTCCCCAGGTAGGTGCTAGGAAGAAAATTACAACATAAGATTCTCACGAGGAGACCGATTGATGCTCAAACATGAATTAGCAGCCAAGTGTTTTATTAGCGGTACGAGAAATGTACATGGATAATGGGCGTGAGTTTTGGCTGAGGATGATCAGTTACTAAGAAGACCGTCTTCACAAATTTTCAACTCAAAAGGAGGAGCCTAGGTGGTACTTGCTTTGCAAACTACCACACTGGACATAAATACGAATGTTGAAGATCGGCTCAAAATAATGAATGGATTGAGCTGGCATTTGGTGGAAGATGGTTATTTGGGCATAGGAAAGCACTGTAGAAAATGGATACTATTTGGACATGCCAAAGTGGTACTTCCTTCACAACTGTTGTTCTGAACAGAATAGGAAAATGAATATTTTTGAATTATTTTTGAACTAGGCAAGGAAGGTTTTTACATATTTGACGAAGATATGACCCAAAGAATTTATGAGATTTTTTTGGGAAATTTAGGAATGACATAAATATAGGTTGCTTCACAACCTAGGGCAAAAACTGCCACATGGACATGACACATAGGCAAAACTGATGAGGTGGCGCCTAGTCATAGCAACCCACCACAATTTACAAGGATATGACCATCTATATTGGTCGTTAACAACTAGAAATAAGGCAGCGGACTAACGCTGTTTGCTTTATGACCATTTCCTCTAATGAAATTATGACCTTTCTGACCAAAATGGTCGTTATGGTTTAGGGTTTAGAGCCCCTGGACAGCTTTTGACCAATTGGTCTAAAATGGTCATAAATTTATGACCAATTCTTCGAGGGTCACTAACAGAAGGTTATAAGTTGACATATTTCTTGTAGTGCCACCAGGCTACTACTTCCCTGCCTCGCTAACCTCCCGAGCCACCGTTTTTGGCCTCGCGCTTGCTCCCTTCACCTCCTCGTCGTGGCTCTGCCTCCGCTAGCAGCCCCTGCTGCGTGTCTACTCCTTGGCCTAGAACAGCCCAAGCCACCAGGCGTTCCGGCCGGTGCACATTGCCGTTGACCCGAGGAGACCACCGCCAAGTCCAAGGCCTATCCCCGAAGATTTTGGATACGCCAAGTTCCTCTTAGGAAGCTCTACGTCTACATGACGACACGCCAAGTAAATCGGACCGTGTACAACTACCGTCGCGAAGGCCGTCGTGTGAACGTCTACCCACGTCATGTATTTGACCAAGTCCAATGACGACCTCGAAGACCTCGGATTCACCAAGTTCCCACGACGACAAGTGTGACCCTTCGGGTGCGCCAAGTCCGTCTACACAAAACTGCCAAGTACCTCTACGCATCGGATGTCGCCAAGTACCACGACGCCTTTGGGATACCCGTGAACATCAAGCTCCTCTGCCACGAACGGTCATAGTGTTGTGGATCCGACAAGTACCCCCTCTGGACCGCCAAGATCCTTTACCGGTGACTCGAACTTCCACGGAACGTGAACGATTACCGTCGCAAAAACGAGACCGTCAAGACCAGGCCGGCAAGTACCCCGACGACCTTGTACCACTATCATCGCAATACCACGAGCTCCCCTACTGACGGCCTCGAACATCTACGAAAGTGTACGACTACCATTGCCCGAAGAACCGCGAGTCACAAGCGCCGTGAACAACTACCGTCGCCGAGATCGCAAGAACCTCTACTTCCTCCTCGAAACGTGAACGTCTACCGTCGACCCTAAGTGACTCGCATTCGTCAAGTCGTTCTATGAAAACGTGTACCACTACCGTCACGAGTATCTCTACCGTCGTCATGTACCTCTACTTCCACTACCGCTCCGATGATCGCCGATGAACGATAGGACGACTACTTAGACTACCGTCGCGTGAACCACTACTTCCCTCGATGTCCGAGAACGTCTACTTCCACTACTTCCTCTACGCCGACTCGATACACTTCGAAAACGCACGCTTCAAAGGTATAACCCCGAGACGATCGTCCGAGAATGAATGCTTGTGACGTATGAGATGCACCCTTTGTCTGCACCGTGTCCGGAGTGTCTCTCGCTTCCATGCCATCGACTCGTGGGACACCCGGAATCCGGGAGCGCCCCACCATCTTTTGCACGCATCCACACACTTCTCCTTTGCATCGGTATCTCAATCGAGTTACCGGAACCGGAACGTTGCCGTGGCACCATTTTCATTATCGTTGTCGTGGCACCCTTTTTCCTTTCCACCACGGTGACAAATGTTTCATAATTCTCTTGTCAACTTTTAATAAAAATTGCATAAACTTGCACATGTCATCCGCATCATGGTAACAACTTCAAGATTGGTTAAAATTGTTGTTGCACCAAATTGATAATTGCATATGGGGATTTACCGGTTTTGTTGTTTATTATATCCGGCCCCATTTAAATTGTTTAGATGGTATAGTTTGTTATGCTACACCTCTTTCCATGTTAACCAACATTTAATATTGTTGAGTACCTAACCGAGAGCGAACTAAATAATTGATGTGGTGTTCCGTTTGCATATTGAGCTCCACTTAATTTGTGGTGTTGTTTGTTGCACTTTGCCATGCCATGCCTCATTTTACTGGACATGCATCATACTTGCTTGCGCATCGTGCCATGCTTATGTGATGGTTGTTTACTTTGTTGTTGTGTTTCTTTCCGGTGTTGCTTCTTCGGGTTGGTTCCGATAATGTCACGTTTGTGAGGAACCGTTCGACTACGTCCGTTTGTCTTCTTCATGGACTCGTTCTTCTTCCTTGCGGGATTTCAGGCAAGATGACCATACCCTCGAAATCACTTCTATCTTTGCTTGCTTAGTTGCTCGCTCTTTGCCTATGCTGCGATACCTACCACTTGCTTATCATGCCTCCCATATAGTTAAGCCAAGCCTCTAACCCACCTTGTCCTAGCAAACCGTTGTTTGGCTATGTTACCGCTTTAGTCAGCCCCTCTTATAGCGTTGTTAGTTGCAGGTGAAGATTGAAGTTTGTTCCTTGTTGGAACATGGAGATGTTGTTCCTTGTTGGAACATGTTTACTTGTTGGCATATCACAATATCTCTTATCTAATTAATGCATCTATATACTTGGCAAAGGGTGGAAGGCTCGGCCTTATGCCTGGTGTTTTGTTCCACTCTTGCTGCCCTAGTTTCCGTCATATAATGGGAACCCCTTGACAGTTCGCCTTGAGTAAAACTCCTCCAGCAATGCCCAACATTGATTTTACCATTCGCCACCTAGCCTTTTTCCCTTGGGTCGGCCAGCCCAAGGGTCATCTTTATTTTTAACCCCCCTGGGTCAGTGCTCCTCTGAGTGTTGGTCCAAACTAGAGCCCTGTGCAGTGCCCCCTCGGGGAAATTCGAGGTTTGGTTTTAGTTGTATGGAGAGCTCATCTGAGTGTGCCCTGAGAACGAGATATGTGCAGCTCCAATCAGGATTTGTCGGCACATTCGGGCGGTGTTGCTGGTCTTGTTTTACCATTGTCGAAATGTCTTGTAACTGGGATTCCGAGTCTGATCGGGTCTTCCCGCTAGAAGGAATATCCTTCGTTGACCGTGAGAGCTTGTGATGGGCTAAGTTGGGACACCCCTGTAGGGATTTGAACTTTCGAAAGCCGTGCCCACGGTTATAGGCAGATGGGAATTTGTTAATGTCCGGTTGTAGAAAACCTGAAGTTGATCTTAACTAAAATACACCAACCGTGTGTGTAACTGTGATGGTCTCTTCTCGGCGGAGTCCGGGAAGTGAACATGGTGTTGGAGTTATGCTTGACGTAGGTTGTTCTAGGATCACTTCTTGATCATAGTTCGTCGACCGTGCTTTTGCCTTCTCTTCTCGCTCTCATTTGCGTATGTTAGCCACCATATATGCTAGTCGTTTGCTACAGCTCCACCTCATACCTTTTACCCTTCCTATAAGCTTAAATAGTCTTGATCGCGAGGGTGTGAGATTGCTGAGTCCCCGTGACTCACAGATACTTCCAGAAACTATTTTGCCGGTGCCGGTGAACCGTGCAGATGACACAACCAAGCTCAAGGAGGAGCTCGATGAAGATCTCATTCTTTGTGTTGTTCCGTTTCAAGTTGATCAGTAGTGGAGCCCAGATGGGACGATCGGGGATCTGTGTAGCATTTGGGGTAGTCTTCTTTTATTTTGGGTTCCTTAGTCGGACCTTGATTATATCTGGTTGATGTAATGCTTTATTCATGTAATTGTGTGAAGTGGCGATTGTAAGCCATCTATGTATCTCTTTCCCTTATGTATTACATGGGTTGTGTGAAGATTACCTCACTTGCGACATTGCTTTCAATGCGGTTATGCCTCTAAGTCGTGCTTCGACACGTGGGAGATATAGCCGCATCGAGGGTGTTACAAGTTGGTATCAGAGCCTTCCCCGACTTTAGGAGCCCCCTGCTTGATCGAATCGCTGGCGTTATTGAGTCTAGAAATGTTTTGAGTCATTTAGGAATTATATATATCGGAGAGTTAGGACTTCTTTTTACTCCTTAGTCCCTTCATCACTCTGGAGAGGCATCCTGATGTAGAGTTTTGACGCTTCTCTTCTCAAATTTCACTAAAAAAATTTAGGATCATGCGGATATCTTGGAATCGTTCCAATGGTTTTTTGACGAGAACATTGTTCTTGGTGCCTCCTGACATTTAGTGGTTGTGGCAGTGTCCTGGGGAGTTGAGCTCTGAGGTGTTGTCGTCACAATTTTATCGTTGTAGTTCTAGAATACCTGAGTTTAGTTTCGCCGACATCGAAAATCTCTGTTATGCAGTTGTTGGTGAGATAACCTCGACGCCACCCAGTACTGTGGCGGGAGTTCGGGAGTATTGCCATAACTCGTATAATGGATGCTTTTCGAAGGTTGAGGTAAATGATTTCCGAAGGTTTCTTGGTTATGTGCTGAAGGATGGATACAGCTAGATGTAGGATTTGTTAGTTTTGGGTGAGATATTATGCTTCCCCTGTGTCCCCAACACCTGATTGCATAACCGGAAAATTTCAGGAGTTTATAAGTGGGAATTCAGGTAGCTCTTGGGATATCTTTCCGACGGATATATGATATGAAATTGGGGTTCGACGTCTAGTGGTATGCCTATTCACGGTTGGTTTTACAGTGGTCTCGTTGTGTCTTAAAGATTCCTTGGCTATGCCGACTCGGGGACGCTTCGTATGTCATGTGCACTGCCTTGTACATGATGGTGCTGTAAGATCGAGCCCGTGTAGGCCCCACCACGAAAACTTCGGACGAAATCTCGATCATATGTTTGTTCCGGCTTATTCTGCAAGCCAATCCTTTGTTTTGTTTTGAGTTGTGGTATTCGAGTTGCTCCAATGTCAAGTGTTGATTCCATACCTTCCCCAAATGGTGTTCTCATACTCCGATGTGAATACCAATCCTTCTTGATCATCGAGATTGTGCTGTCAATCCTTTTCAACCGGTGTGCTCCTCTTCAAATGGATCCAATCTTGTCAACATCCACAAGATCAATTATCAGTTCTTCTCAACGGTGTTTGCTTCATCCGTTCCAAGTTTCCTTTATTTTCCCACCCTCCCTCCCTTGTTTTCCTTCGAGGACTCATATATCTCAATCAAGTATCATTTTATTGATGTGAAGTCTCTTTTTTCTTTCCTTTCAATGTCCTTACCCAGTGATTCTCATGAAGATTCTAACGGAACCTCAAGTTCATCATTATTCATTCTTTTTCTTTTCCGGTGGATTCAATTCAAGCTTTGTGGATCATATCCTTTTCCTCGTTTCAAATGCCTTCTCATACCGATGCACCTCATAATCATTCACTTCTCGCCATCCATTTGTTCTGGAGTGCTGAAGATATCTGAGAAGATTCACGTTTCCATTCCCGATTCGTTCAAGTTATTTCGAGGTTCTTATCTTATTCAAGCCATTTAATTCAACCGATGCAATCTCCCTTTCAATTAATCGTTCAACGGTGTTTCTTTTGAGTGGGCCCTAACCCACAGGTCTTTTCCCAGGATCTTACCTGACTCTTCTTATTTTCCCGGAGCTATCCTAAATTCTTTTAAAGTTTGACGTAAGAATGAATCATCATCAGTTAAATGTATTTCTCCAAGATCTGTCAAATTCTTTTCATCGTTGGTTCAACTTTTCCATTCTTCTCCATTCCGGAGGGCTTCAACAATTCTTCGTGGTGTGTCCTGTCGTAATTCTCAGAATTTGAAGACCGAAGAAGAGTTTCTCTTTAATCTTATCCATTCTCTCGAAGATTCATGATGCTAGCTTACTGCCATCCTCTCATAATTGTTTTGATTGTGAGTATTCTTTTCACCTATCCGGAGCATTTCATGAGTTGTTTCCATTTCTTTACTCCGAAGGCCATCTTTTCAAATATTATTCATTCCAGCTTCCAGCTATTGTTCTTCAAATCTTACCGGTGCTTCGTTCAAGTGATCTCTAATCAGTTTGTGATCTCTTCGTTCTCATGTATCTAAATTCTGTCAAGTATCTTCATTCATTGTCTAATTCTTTCCGGTGTTTCCTTATCTTTCCTTCGTTCATTTTCAATTCTTACCGGTGGTTCGTTCAAGATTTCTCTTCCTTTATTATTGTATCAATTCATTCATTGTTTCAATCCTACCGGTGGTCCATTAAGTTTGCGCTATATCTATCTAAATCCTTTCTACGAGAATAAGTCGTATGCAATTCGTTGCTTGTCATCAATTTAAAATGGTGAAGGATAAGCATAATGTAATTCTTATTCTTGCTTCATCGAGTAAATTCAGTTCCTTATTCCGGAGGCTCATCAAATTCCTGATTTCAATTGTTTCATCTCCTCTTTTCCCGGAGTTCCAACATTTTTCAATTGTTTCACCACGGAGATTCATCTAAAACGGTAAAAGGTTTCAGCTTGTATTTTCAACTTCTCTTCCTTTCCGTTTGATCATTCTTTTTTTTAACGGAGATCTTCATGGAGGCTCTACATAATGATTCATCAAGGATTTAATCCGTTCTTAAAACGTTCATCAAGATTATTTTCAGAGGAGTTCAAGCATTCTTCATCTTGCAATCCGGAGTGAAATTCTTTCTACCGTATCATTGGAGGTGGTATTATGTCATTCTTGATAATTTGAGTTCATCTTTCATGATTCACAAGTCGACCGAAATGACATATGTTAAACCCATCATTTTCAATTCGTTCATGAGATCCATTACAACCCTTCAGTCTCTTCATTGCAGTTATCTTGGGCTATATTTCACCTAAAGCTTTCCTTTAACGATTTTTGCTCTTATGGTGTTTATCAATGATCCAAGTTCTTCATTTATCCTCCTGGTGAGATAGCTTCTCGTCTACCTGTCCTTATCAATCCAATTCTTTTTCTCGTGAGTGGCAGGTTGTCACCTCATAATTTGAGATGTATTCCATAAGACCATATCAAGCGTATTCTTTTCGTTGTTGGTGTTTCAACAACTCCGTTCGACCCTTCTCCTAAAGATGCCTTGTCAAGATCTTTTGTGGCAGATGTTGGCATTTTCTCCTCATTTCTCCTATTTTAATTATCTATCTTCTATTCTTTCGTTCTGGAGGCATTGCGATGTTGTTCTTTTCACCCATCATCTCGTTTTGTCAAAGATCATGTTCTTTTCATGCCTATCCATTTAACTGGAGTGTTGTGCCCTTTTTGCTCAAGTTCTTTTCACCTTATCAAGTCTTGCATCCCTTCTCAACCGGAGTGCTGCCCAAATTTGTTCTTCCTTGTTCTTTTTCTGAACGGGGTGCTTTCAACTTCGCTCATTCTCGTTGCATTCTTTCTTTCAATTTGTTGAACCTCTCAAGGCTCGTGGTTTCACTCGTTTGTCAAAGAAGCAACTTAGTTTTACCTCTTCTCTTTCTCTTCCGTTTTCCCTCCGGTGCCATTCTAGATCTCGGGACGAGATCCTCTCGTAGTGGTGGAGTGTTGTAACGCCCCAGGACCCGGAGCTTCAGATGCCTTCCAGGGTTTCCGGGTTTCGTCGTGTGATTTGTTTGGTTCATTGCATTCATCTTTGCATCATGTGCATTGCATCTTGTCATCATGCCATCATGTCATTAATATTTGCAACTCATATTAATAAACCGTATGGATCTTCGGTCCATTTAAATCGAGGGAATTCACATGGTGTTTCTCTTTATAACATATCCTCCCAATATTTAGGGAGCTATATAAAAACCATTCCATTAATTTGGAAACACCATAACACACTTACAGCTAAGTTCCATGCCTTTTTCCTTCTCAACTCTTGGTCTATAACTTTGCCATATATCCTTTCTTTTTCTGGAGCTCCATCTAAATTCTCAACATTTTTGGACACTCTTAAACCCTTGTCCTAGTCCAAACCCATTTGAATTAAATTCAAATGAGTTTGAATTCTTATCGTTCGATCTGGCTTTTACTAATTTTCTCGGACCGAGCATATTTTTGTGAGTCCAAGAAAATTAACCACATGCCCAAATTATTCCTTTGACCTTCTCTTCTCTCTTTTCCTTTCTCTTATTTCTCTGTTTTTGTAAAAAGAAGGAAATAGGAGGGGGAGAGAGAGCCCAGACATGCCATTTGGGCCTCCTGTGACCCATTTGGTCCAAGGTTTCCTGCAGCTCCAGCAGGCCTCTGGCCATTTTCCTGTCACTGGGCCAGCCTCCCAAGGCCCAGCAAAACCTATGGCCAACCCTAGAGAAGGAGAGAGAGGAGCGAGACCCTGTCGCCGAGCCACTGCCTAGACCCGTCCCCCCCCCCTCGCGGCCTCGCTGTGGTCCCGTGCGCCGCCCGGCGAACCTGCTGCTCGCCGGTGCGCCGTGCACCGCCGCCTCCTCCACTGTTTTGCCTCACCATCATGGACGCCATGGAGCTTCCTCACTTCGGAGCCCCCAAGCGCTAAGTTCGCCGGAGTTCCACCAGGCTACTGCTTCCCTGCCTCGCTAACCTCCCGCGCCGCAGTTTTCAGCCTCGCGCTTGCTCCCTTCACCTCCTCGTCCTGGCTCTGCCTCCGCTAGCAGCCCCTGCTGCGTGTCTACTCCTTGGCCTGGAACAGCCCAAGCCACTGGGCGTTCCGGCCCATGCACATCGCCGTTGACCCGAGGAGACCACCGCCAAGTCCAAGGCCTATCCCCGAAGATTTTGGACACGCCAAGTTCCTCTTTGGAAGCGCTACGTCTACATGATGACACGCCAAGTAAATAGGACCGTGTACAACTACCATCGCGAAGGCCGTCGTGTGAATGTCTACCCACGTCATGTATTTGACCAAGTCCGATGACGACCTCGAAGACCTCGGATTCACTAAGTTCGCATGACGACAAGTGTGACCCTTCGGATGCGCCAAGTCCGTCTACACAAAACTGCCAAGTACCTCTACGCATCGGATGTCACCAAGTACCACGACGCCTTAGGGAGACCCGTGAACATCAAGCTCCTCTGCCACGAACGGTCATAGTGTTGTGGATCCGACAAGTACCCCCTCTGGACCGCCAAGATCCTTTACCGGTGACTCTAACTTCCACGGAACGTGAATGATTACCGTCGCAAAAACGAGACCGTCAAGACCGGACCGGCAAGTACCCCGACGACCTTGTACCACTATCATCGCAATACCGCGAGCTCCCCTACTGACGGCCTCGAACATCTACGAAAGTGTACGACTACCGTTGCCCGAAGAACCGTGAGTCACAAGCGCCGTGAACAACTACCGTCGCCGAGATCGCGAGAACCTCCACTTCCTCCTCGAAATGTGAACGTCTATTGTCAACCCTAAGTGACTCAGATTCGTCAAGTCCTTCTAAGAAAACGTGTACCACTACCGTCGCGAGTATCTCTACCGCCGTCATGTACCTCTACTTCCACTACCGCTCCGATGATCGCCGATGAATGATAGGACGACTACTTCGACTACCATCGCGTGAACCACTACTTCCCTCGATGTCCGAGAACGTCTACTTCCACTACTTCCTCTACGCCGACTCAATACACTTCGAAAACGCACACTTCAAAGGTATAACCCCGAGACGATCGTCCAAGAATGAATGCTTGTGACGTATGAGATGCACCCTTTGTCTGCACCGTGTCCGGAGTGTCTCTCGCTTCCATGCCATCGACTCGTGGGACACCCGGAATCCGGGAGCGCCCCACCATCTTTTGCACGCATCCGCACACTTCTCCTTTGCATCGGTATCTCAATCGAGTTAACGGAACCAGAACGTTGCCGTGGCACCGTTTTCGTTATCGTTGTCGTGGCACCCTTTTTCCTTTCCACCACGGTGACAAATGTTTCATAATGCTCTTTTCAACTTTTAATAAAAATTGCATAAACTTGCACATGTCATCCGCATCATGATAACAACTTCAAGATTGGTTAAAATTGTTGTTGCCCAAATTGATAATTGCATATGGGGATTTACCGGTTTTGTTGTTTATTATATCCGGCCCCATTTAAATTGTTTAGATGGTATAGTTTGTTATGCTACACCTCTTGCCATGTTAACCAACATTTAATATTGTTGAGTACCTAACCGAGAGAGAACTAAATAATTGATGTGGTGTTCCGTTTGCATATTGCGCTTCACTTAATTTGTAGTGTCGTTTGTTGCACTTTGCCATGCCATGCCTCATTTAACCGGACATGAATCATACTTGTTTGCGCATCGTGCCTTGCTTATGTGATGGTTGTTTACCTTGTTGTTGTGCTTCTTTCCGGTTTTGCTTCTTCGGGTTGGTTCCGATAATGTCACGTTTGTGAGGAACCGTTCGACTACGTCCGTTTGTGTTCTTCATGGACTCGTTCTTCTTCCTTGTGGGATTTCAGGCAAGATGAGCATACCCTCGAAATCACTTCTATCTTTGCTTGCTTAGTTGCTCGCTCTTTTGCTATGCTTATGCTGCGATACCTACCACTTACTTATCATGCCTCCCATATTGTTAAGCCAAGCCTCTAACCCACCTTGTCCTAGCAAACCGTTGTTGGGCCATGTTACCGCTTTGCTCAGCCCCTCTTATAGCGTTGTTAGTTGCAGGTGAAGATTGAAGTTTGTTCCTTGTTGGAACATGGAGATGTTGTTCCTTGTTGGAACATGTTTACTTGTTGGGATATCACAATATCTCTTATATAATTAATGCATCTATATACTTGGTAAAGGGTGGAAGGCTCGGCCTTATGCCTGGTGTTTTGTTCCACTCTTGCTGCCCTAGTTTCCGTCATATCGGTGTTATGTTCCCGGATTTTGCGTTCCTTACGCGGTTGGGTTATAATGGGAACCCCTTGACAGTTCGCCTTGAGTAAAACTCCTCCAGCAATGCCCAACATTGATTTTACCATTCGCCACCTAGCCTTCTTTCCCTTGGATCAGCCAGCCCAAGGGTCATCTTTATTTTTAACCCCCCGGGCTAGTGCTCCTCTGAGTGTTGGTCCAAACTAGAGCCCTCTGCAGTGCCCCCTTGGGGAAACTTGAGGTTTGGTTCTAGTTGTATGGAGAGATCATCTGAGTGTGCCCTGAGAACGAGATATGTGCAGCTCCAATCGGGATTTGTCGGCACATTTGGGCGGTGTTGCTGGTCTTGTTTTACCATTGTCGAAATGTCTTGTAACCGGGATTCCGAGTCTGACCGGGTCTTCCCGCTAGAAGGAATATCCTTCGTTGACCGTGAGAGCTTGTGATGGGCTAAGTTGGGACACCCCTGCAGGGATTTGAACTTTCGAAAGCCGTGCCCACTGTTATGGGCAGATGGGAATTTGTTAATGTCCGGTTGTAGAAAACCTGAAGTTGATCTTAACTAAAATATACCAACCGTGTGTGTAACCGTGATGGTCTCTTCTCGGCGGAGTCCGGGAAGTGAACATGGTGTTGGTGTTATGCTTGACGTAGGTTGTTCTAGGATCACTTCTTGATCATAGTTCGTCGACCGTGCTTTTTCCTTCTCTTCTCGCTCTCATTTGCGTATGTTAGCCACCATATATGCTAGTCACTTGCTGCAGCTCCACCTCATACCTTTTACCCTTCCTATAAGCTTAAATAGTCTTGATTGCGAGGGTGTGAGATTGCTGAGTCCCCGTGACTCACAAATACTTCCAAAAACCAGTTTGTAGGTGCCGGTGAACCATGCAGATGACGCAACCAAGCTCAAGGAGGAGCTCGATGAAGATCTCATTCTTTGTGTTGTTCCGTTTCCAGTTGATCAGTAGTGAAGCCAGTCGGGACAATCAGGGATCTGTGTAGCTTTTGGGGTAGTCTTCTTTTATTTTGGGTTCCGTAGTCGGACCTTGATTGTATCTGGTTGATGTAATGCTTTATTCATGTAATTGTGTGAATTGGCGATTGTAAGCCATCTATGTATCTCTTTCCCTTATATATTACGTGGGTTGTGTGAAGATTACCTCACTTGCGACATTGCTTTCAATGCGGTTATTCCTCTAAGTCGTGCTTCGACACGTGGGAGATATAGCCGCATCGAGGGCGTTACACCTACTCCCACCGGGAGTAGGACTCCCTCCCTTCCTTGTTGGATTAGGAGAAGGGGGGAAACAGGAGGGAGAGAGGAAGGAAAGGGGGGCGCCGCCCCCTTCTCCTTGTCCTATTCGGACTAGGGGGAGGGGCGCATGGCCCTGCCCTGGCCGCCTCTCCTCTTCTCCTCTAAGGCCCACTATGGCCCATTAATCCCCCGGGGGGTTCCGGTAACACCTCAATACTCCGGTAAATCCCGATTTCACCCGGAACACTTCCGATATCCAAATATAGGCTTCCAATATATCAATCTTCATGTCTCGACCATTTTGAGACTCCTCGTCATGTCCGTGATCACATATGGAACTCCGAACAACCTTCGGTACATCAAAACTCATAAACTCATAATATAACCGTCATCAAAACTTTAAGCGTGCGGACCCTACGGGTTCGAGAACTATGTAGACATGACCGAGACACGTCTCCGGTAAATAACCAATAGCGGAACCTAGATGCTCATATTGGCTCCCACATATTCTATGAAGATCTTTATCGGTCAGACCGCATAGCAACATACATTGGTCCCTTTGTCATCGGTATGTTACTTGCCCGAGATTTGATCGTCGGTATCTCAATACCTAGTTCAATCTCATTACCGGCAAGTCTGTTTACTCGTTCCATAATACATCATCCCACAACTAACTCATTAGTTGCAATGCTTGCAAGGCTTAAGTGATGTGCATTACCGAGTGGGCCCAGAGATACCTCTCCGACAATCGGAGTGACAAATCCTAATCTTGAAATACGCCAACCCAACAAGTACCTTTGGAGACACCTGTAGAGCACCTTTATAATCACCCAGTTACGTTGTGATGTTTGGTAGCACACCAAGTGTTCCTCCGGTAAACAGGAGTTGCATAATCTCATAGTCATAGGAACATGTATAAATGATGAAGAAAGCAATAGCAACATACTGAACAATCATGTTCTAAGCTAATGGAATGGGTCAAGTCAATCACATCATTCTCCTAATGATGTGATCTTGTTAATCAAATGACAACTCATGTCTATGGCTAGGAAACATAACCATCATTGATTAACGAGCTAGTCAAGTAGAGGCATACTAGTGACACTCTGTTTGTTTATGTATTCACACATGTATCATGTTTCCGGTTAATACAATTCTAGCATGAATAATAAACATTTCTCATGATATAAGAAAATAAATAATAACTTTATTATTGCCTCTAGGGCATATTTCCTTCAGTCTCCCACTTGCACTAGATTCAATAATCTAGTTCACATCGCCATGTGATTTAATCCCAATAGTTCACATCACCATATGATTAACACCCATAGTTCACATCGACATGTGACCAACACCCAAAGGGTTTGCTAGAGTCGATAATCTAGTTCATATCACTATGTGATTAACACCCATAGAGTACTAAAGTGTGATCATGTTTTGCTTATGAGAGAAGTTTAGTCAACGGGTCTGCCACATTCAGATCCGTAATTATTTTGCAAATTTCTATGTCAACAATGCTCTGCATGGAGCTACTCTAGCTAATTGCTCCCACTTTCAATATGTATCCAGATTGAGATTTAGAGTCATCTGGATCAGTGTCAAAATTTGCATCGACGTAACCCTTTACGACGAACCCTTTTTTTGTCATCTCCATAATTGAGAAACATATCCTTATTCCACTAAGGATAATTTTGACCGCTGTCCAGTGATCTACTCCTACATCACTATTGTACTCCCTTGCCAAAACAGTGTAGGGTATACAATACATCTGGTACACAGCATGGCATATTTTATAGAACCTATGGCCAAGGCATAGGGAATGACTTTCATTCTCTTTCTATCTTCTGTCGTGGTCGGGCTTTGAGTCTTACTCTGTTTCACACCTTGTAACACAGGTAGGAACTCTTTCTTTGACTGTTCCATTTTGAACTACTTCAAAATCTTGTCAAGGTATGTACTCATTGAAAAACTTATCGAGCGTCTTGATCTATCTCTATAGATCTTGATGATCAATATGTAAGTAGCTTCACCGAGGTATTTCTTTGAAAAACTCCTTTCAAACACTCCTTTATATGCTTTGCAGAATAATTCTACATTATCTCCGATCAACAATATGTCATTCACATATACTTATCAGAAATGTTGTAGTGCTCCCACTCACTTTCTTGTAAATACAGGCTTCATCGCAAGTCTGTATAAAACTATATGCTTTGATCAACTTATCAAAGCGTATATTCCAACTCTGAGATGCTTGCACCAGTCCATAGATGGACCGCTGGAGCTTGCATATTTTGTTAGCACCTTTAGGATTGACAAAACATTCTTGTTGCATCATATACAACTCTTCTTTAATAAATCCATTAAGGAATGTAGTTTTGTTTATCCATTTGCCAGATTTCATATAATGTGGCAATTTCTAAAATGATTCGGACAGACTTAAGCATATATACGAGTGAGAAACTCTCATCGTAGTCAACACCTTGAACTTGTCAAAAACCTTTTGCGACAATTCTAGATTTGTAGATAGTAACACTACTATCAGCGTCCGTCTTCCTCTTGAAGATCCATTTAATCTCAATGGCTCGCCGATCTTTGGGCAAGTCAATCAAAGTCCATACTATGTTCTTATACATGCATCTCATCTCAGATTTCATGGCCTCAAGCCATTTCGCGGAATCTGGGCTCATCATCGCTTCCTCATAGTTCGTAGGTTCGTCATGGTCAAGTAACATGACCTCCAGAACAGGATTACCATACCACTCTGGGGCGGATCTCACTCTGGTTTACCTACGAGGTTCGGTAGTAACTTGATCTGAAGTTACATGATCATCATCATTAGCTTCCTCACTAATTGGTGTAGTTGTCACAGGAACAGATTTCTGTGATGAACTACTTTCCAATAAGGGAGAAGGTACAGTTACCCTATCAGGTTCTACTTTCCTCCCACTCACTTCTTTCGAGAGAAACTCCTTCTCTAGAAAGGATCCATTCTTAGCAACGAATGTCTTTCCTTCGGATCTGTGATAGAAGGTGTACCCAACAGTCTCCTTTGGGTATCCTATGAAGACACATTTCTCTGATTTAGGTTCGAGCTTATTAGGTTGAAGCTTTTTCAAATAAGCATCGCAGCCCCAAACTTTAAGAAATGACAACTTTGGTTTCTTGCCAAACCACAGTTCATAAGGCCTCGTCTCAACGGATTTCGATGGTGCCCTATTTAACGTGAATGCGGCCGTCTCTAAAGCATAACCCCAAAATGATAGAGGTAAATCAGTAAGACACATCATAGATCGCACCATATCTAGTAAAGTACGATTACGACGTTCGGACACACCATTACGCTGTGGTGTTCCGGGTGGCGTGAGTTGCGAAACTATTCCGCATTGTTTCAAATGTAGACCAAACTCGTAACTCAAATATTCTCCTCCATGATCAGATCGTAGAAACTTTATTTTCTTTTTACGATGATTTTCAACTTCACTCTGAATTTATTTGAACTTTTCAAATGTTTCTGACTTGTGTTTCATCAATTAGATATACTCATATTTGCTCAAATCATCTGTGAAAATCAGAAAATAATGATACCTGCCGCGAGCCTCAATATTCATCGGACCACATACATCAGTATGTATGATTTCCAACAAATCTGTTGCTCGCTCCATTGTTCCAGAGAATGGAGTCTTACTCATTTTGCCCATGAGGCATGGTTCGCAAGCATCAACTGATTCATAATCAAGTGATTCCAAAAGCCCATCAGCTTGGATTTTCTTCATGCGCTTTACACCAATATGACCTAAACGGCAGTGCCACAAATAAGTTACACTATCATTATTAACTTTGCATCTTTTGGCTTCAATATTATGAAAATGTGTGTCACCACGATCGAGATCCAGCAAACCATTTTCATTGGGTGTCTGACCATAGAAGGTTTTATTCATGTAAACAGAACAACAATTATTCTCTAACTTACATGAATAATTGTATTGCAATAAACATGATCCAATCATATTCATGCTCAACGCAAACACTAAATAACATTTATTTTAGGTTTAACACCAATCCCGAAAGTATAGGGAGTGTGCGATGATGATCATATCAATCTTGGAACCATTTCCAATACACATCGTCACTTCACCCTTAACTAGTCTCTGTTCATTCTGCAACTCCCGTTTCGAGTTACTATTCTTAACAACTGAACTAGTATCAAATACTGAGGGATTTCTATAAACACTAGTAAAGTACACATCAATAACATGTATATCAAATATACCTATGTTCACTTTCCCATCCTTCTTATCCGCCAATTACTTGGGGTAGTTCCGCTTCCAGTGACCAGTCCTTTTGAAGTAGAAGCATTCAGTTTCAAGCTTAGGTCCAGACTTGGGTTTTTTCACTTGAGCAGCAACTTGCTTGCCGTTCTTCTTGAAGTTCCCCTTTCATCCCTTTGTCCCTTTACTTGAAACTAGTGGTTTTGTTTACCATCAACACTTGATGCTTTTCTTGATTTCTACCTTCGTTGATTTCAGCATCATGAAGAGCTTGGGAATCATTTCCGTTATCCCTTGCATATTATAGTTCATCACGAGTTTCTACTAACTTGGTGATGGTGACTAGAGAATTCTGTCAATCACTATTTTATCTGGAAGATTAACTCCCACTTGATTCAAGCGATTGTAGTACCCAGATAATCTGAGCACATGCTCACTGCTTGAGCTATTCTCCTCCATCTTTTAGCTATAGAACTTGTTGGAGACTTCATATCTCTCAACTCGGGTATTTTCTTGAAATATTAACTTCAACTCTTGGAACATCTCATATGGTCCATGACGTTCAAAACATATTTGAAGTCCCGATTCTAAGCCGTTTAAGCATGGTGCACTAAACTATCAAGTAGTCATCATATATTGCTAGCCAAACATTCATAACATCTGCATATGTTCCTGCAATAGGTTTGTCACCTAGCGGTGCATCAAGGACATAATTCTTCTGTGCAGCAATGAGGATAATCCTCAGATCAGGGATCCAATCTGCATCATTGCTACTAACATTTTCAACTTAGTTTTCTCTAGGAACATATCAAAAATAAAATAGAGGAGCTAAACGCGAGCTATTGATCTACAACATAGATATGCTAATACTACTAGGACTAAGTTCATGATAAATGAAAGTTCAATTAATAATATTACTTAAGAACTCCCACCTAGATAGACATCTCTCTAATCCTCTAAGTGATCACGTGATGCATATCAACTAAACCATAACCGATCATCACGTGAAATGGAGTACCTTTGAATGGTGAACATCACTATGTTGATCATATCTACTATATGATTCATGCTCGACCTTTCGGTCTCAGTGTTCTGAGGCCATATCTGCATATGCTAGGCTCGTCAACTTTAACCTGAGTATTCTGCGTGTGCAAAACTGGCTTGTGCCCGTTGCAGATGGACGTAGAGCTTATCACACCCGATGATCACGTGGTGTCTGGGCACGACGAACTTTGGCAATGGTGCATACTCAGGGAGAACACTTTTATCTTGAAATTTAGTGAGAGATCATATTATAATGCTACCGTCAATCAAAGCAAGATAAGATGCATAAAAGATAAACATCACATGCAATCAATATAAGTGATATGATATGGCCATCATCATCTTGTGCTTGTGATCTTCATCTCCGAAGCACCGTTATGATCACCATCATCACTGGCACGACACTTTGATCTCCATCGTAGCTTCGTTGTCGTCTCGCCAATCTTATGCTTCCACGACTATCGCTACCGCTTAGTGATAAAGTAAAGCATTACAGGGCGATTGCATTGCATACAATAAAGCGACAACCATATGGCTCCTGCCAGTTGCCGATAACTCAGTTACAAAACATGATCATCTCATACAATAAAATTTAGCATCATGATTTGACCATATCACATCACAACATGCCCTGCAAAAACAAGTTAGACGTCCTCTACTTTGTTGTTGCAAGTTTTACGTGGCTGCTACAGGCTGAGCAAGAACCGTTCTTACCTACGCATCAAAACCACAACGATAGTTTGTCAAGTTGGTGCTGTTTTAACCTTTGCAAGGACCGGGCGTAGCCACACTCGGTTCAACTAAAGTTGGAGAAACTGACACCCGCCAGCCACCTGTGTGCAAAGCACGTTGGTAGAACCAGTCTCGCGTAAGCATACGCGTAATGTCGGTCCGGGCCGCTTCATCCAACAATACCGCCGAACCAAAGTATGACATGCTGGTAAGCAGTATGACTTATATCGCCCACAACTCACTTGTCTTCTACTCGTGCATATGACATCTACGCATGAAACCTGGCTCTGATACCACTATTGGGGAACGTAGTAATTTCAAAAAAATTCCTACGCACACGCAAGATCATGGTGATGCATAGCAACGAGAGGGGAGAGTCTTGTCCACGTACCCTCATAGACCAAAAACGGAAGCGTTAGCATAACGCGGTTGATGTAGTCATACGTCTTCACGATCCGACCGATCAAGTACCGAATGCACGGCACCTCCGAGTTCAACACACGTTCAGCCTGATGACGTCCCTCAAACTCCGATCCAGCCGAGTGTTGAGGGAGAGTTTCGTTAGCACGACGGCGTGGTGACGATGATGATGTTCTACCGACGTAGGGCTTCTCCTAAGCACCGCTACAGTATTATCGAGGTGGACTATGGTGGAGGGGGGCACCGCACACGGCTAAAAGATCAAATCAATTGTTGTGTCTATGGGGTGCCTCCCTGCCCCCGTATATAAAGGAGCAAGGGGGGAGGTGCGGCCGGCCAGGAGGAGGCGCGCCAGGAGGAGTCCTACTCCCACCGGGAGTAGGACTCCCTCCCTTCCTTGTTGGATTAGGAGAAGGGAGGGAAGGAGGAGGGAGAGAGGAAGGAAAGGTGGGCGCCGCCCCCTTCTCCTTGTCCTATTCGGACTAGGGGGAGGGGCACGCGGCCCTGCCCTGGCCGCCTCTCCTCTTCTCCACTAAGGCCCACTATGGCCCATTAATCCCCCGGGGGATTACGGTAACCCCTCGGTACTCCGGTAAAATCCCGATTTCACCCGGAACACTTCCGATATCCAAATATAGGCTTCCAATATATCAATCTTCATGTCTCGACCATTTCAAGACTCCTCGTCATGTCCGTGATCACATCCGGAACTCCGATCAACCTTCGGTACATCAAAACTCATAAACTCAGAATATAACTGTCATCGAAACTTTAAGTGTGCGGACCCTACGGGTTCGAGAACTATGTAGACATGACCTAGACATGTCTCCGGTCAATAACCAATAGCGAAATCTGGATGCTCATATTGGCTCCCACGTATTCTACGAAGATCTTTATCGGTCAGACCGAATAACAACATACGTTGTTCCCTTTGTCATCGGTATGTTACTTGCCCGAAATTCGATCGTTGATATCTCAATACCTAGTTCAATATCTTTACCGGCAGGTGTCTTTACTCGTTCTGTAATACATCATCCCGCAACTAACTCATTGGTTGCAATGCTTGCAAGACTTAAGTGATGTGCATTACCGAGTGGGCCTAGAGATACCTCTCCGACAATTGCAGTGACAAATCCTAATCTTGTAATATGCCAACCCAACAAGTACCTTTGGTGTGACGCCCCGATACCGATGCGCCAGGTGTCTTCCAGTTATTCACTGTCGTTGCCATGTATTTTTGTTGCGTGTTGCATCTTGTCTTGTCATCATGTGCATTGCATCATCATGTTTTCAAAACTTGCATCCGTCCCAGTCTCCTCGTTCTCTTCTTTGCCCGTTCTGAGCCCAGACACACTTGCACGCGCCCGCGGCATGTCCGTGATAGTATTTTATAAGTGGCCAGAAAATGTTCCCAGAATGGGATGAGAGTTGGCGTGCGGTGTTGTTTTGTTGTTAGTAGGCCGCCCGCCAAGTTTCATCGCATTCGGAGTCCGTTTGATGCCCTAACGGATAACTATAGCGCCATTATAGCCGGTCTTTTCGTCGAACGTTTTCGGTCTCCGGAAACAATCACCGGGCCTCTCTCTCTTCTCTTCTCTCAGCTCGAGCCCTCCTGCACAGCCCACAAGTTTCAACCGACCCCTCGCGTGCGTGTCCAAAACTTCCCCGGACCCGACCCGGACAGTTGTCACCGTTGGATCCGGATCATCCCGAAACATCTACAAAATGTCTCCGTTTTCTTATTTGGGCTCCCTAGCCTATTTTTCCCGACCGCCCAATTACAATCAGAGGAACAGATTAGCCCCTACCAAAAAATCCCCTGCTATATATATAGTCCATCCCATACCTATTTTGGAAAACCCTAGTGAGGGAGTCCTGGATTAGGGGGTGTCCGGATAGCCGGACTATACCTTCGGCCGGACTCCTGGACTATGAAGATACAAGATTGAAGACTTCGTCCCGTGTCCGGAAAGGACTTTCCTTGGCGTGGAAGGCAAGCTTGGCGATACGGATATGTAGATCTCCTACCATTGTAACCGACTCTGTGTAACCCTAGCCCTCTCCAATGTCTATATAAACCGGAGAGTTTTAGTCCGTAGGACGAACAACAATCATACCATAGGCTAGCTTCTAGGGTTTAGCCTCTCTGATCTCGTGGTAGATCTACTCTTGTACTACCCATATCATCAATATTAATCAAGCAGGACGTAGGGTTTTACCTCCATTAAGAGGGCCCGAACCTAGGTAAAACATCATGTCCCCTGCCTCATGTTACCATCTGACCTAGACGCACAGTTCAGGACCCCCTACCCGAGATCCGCCATTTTGACACCGACATTGGTGCTTTCATTGAGAGTTCCTTTGTGCCGTCGCCATCAGGAAGGATGCCTCATCCTATATTTAAAGACGGCACCGTTGCTAAGGGAGCTTTGGCTGTCGGCCAAACTCTCCGGCTAGGCGGTTTCCTTATGACCGCTTGTTCGGCTGCTGCACCGACGATGACCTCTCGGGTCATCGAAAGCAATCTTCATGTCAGCTCAAAATTCGCCGAGCAGCTAGATCCAATGGAGGTCTCTTCCCTAAACGAGCTCTTGGATCGCTTCGCCACCCTGGGAGTCGCTACGGATTATGACCAGATTGGGTCTAAACCCGATCTGAGAGAGATTAACTCCCCCCAGGTCACCCATCACGTTGCCGTGGTTGAGGGACAGTGCGGCGACCCTTCATCTATCTTAAGGACTAGATATGTCCGGATTCCCGATCCCTCCAAGTCGAATACCCACGGAGGGGAGGACATCACTCAAGACCTGAACTTAAAGTCAGGTGACGGGCTAGATTCATTGGACAACATCCAAGAATCCAAACTTCCGAGTTCGGAAACTCCTTGGCCCCTGGGTCTCACATTGGGTGAGGTTTCGGATTTGATTCCGCCCACCCACCCGTACATAAGCGATCTATCCCAAATTAGGCAAGAGCCCGAAGAAACAGTACATCATTACTGGGCCAGATTCCTCCTGGTTATGAACAGGATAAAGGACTGCCGCGAGGAATACGCAATTTTATTCTTCTGCAATAATTGCATGGACAAGGGAATCCTCAACGCCATAAGTCACTGTGATATTACACGCTTTGCTGACTTGGCGTCCATAGTACGAAAGTACTGTGCGATGGAAAGCGCCTGGAAAACCGAAATAAAATTTTGGGACAATCCGGCCCTAAATACAAACCCAGTCCGAAACAAAAGGGTGCATCATCGCCAGACACCTGGGTTTAATACCAAAAAGCAAAAGCCCTCTACAGGGCACGGAACCATACTGGAAGGATGGCTTAATGGACCCTGTAAAATCCACAGTGCAGAGGGCGCCACACCAACTCATAGCCTCAGAGCATGTTGGATACTCCGGCAGGTGGCAAAAATTGGCAAAGATCTTCTAATTCCAGAAGCCACAGAAACCACCCCAGAGAAACCAGTACGGTATTAACAGTGTTCGAGACTTTCACATCAAATAATATGCGAAAAAGAACACTCCGCGGCCTTGCCGAAGTCTACCAAGTAGCAACAATAAACCCATGGAGTGACACGGCTATTACTTTTAACGCCAGTGATGAACCTAAATTCCGAACAGCCCGAGCACTAGCCGCATTGGTCCTCAGTCCAATAGTGGACGGCTTTCGTCTTACCAAGGTACTCATGGATGGCAGCAGCGGATTGAACCTCATTTATGAGGAAACCCTTCAAAAATGGAAATAGACTAGAACCGCATTGAGCGAAGCAGCACAACCTTTAGAGGAATAATCCCTAGTCGGGAAGCGCGCTGTACAGGAAAAATCACACTAGATGTGGAGTTCGGCATGCCGGATAATTACAGGTCCGAAGAGGTCACGTTCCAGGTGGCCCCGTTCAGTAGCGGATATCACGCTCTGCTAGGGCGGGAAGCGTTTACAGTCTTCCAAGCAATACCCCATTACGGGCACATGAAGCTCAAGATGCCCGGGCCTAACGGAATCATCACTCTCGTTAGTGATCCGGACATAGCACTCCGCGCCAAAAACAAGACAGCCGCACTGGCCCTCCAGGCGCTATCCGAAGACCTAGCGGCTGAGGAACTGACTGCGCTGCGCTCCACGGTAAATAGGGATGATGTGATACTCGATAAAAGATCCAAGTCCACCTCCTTTAAACCGGCGGACGAAATAGTCAAATTCCAGGTCCATCCAACGGACCCCAATAAAACAGCTTCCATCGGGGCACAGTTAAACCCTGATGTAGACGCCGCACTATGAGAGTTCCTACACGAGAACTGGGACATTTCGCCTGGCACCCTTTAGACATGCCAGGAATCCCACGCAGGCTGGCCGAACACAACTTAAATATCCTAAAAGGATTCAAGCCAGTCAAACAGGCTCTTCGGCGTTTTTCCGAACCTAAGAGACAGGCCATGGGAGAGGAACTGGCCAAGCTATTGGAGGCCGGATTCATCAAAGACATAAAACATCTGGACTGGCTAGCAAACCTGGTGATGGTACCAAAGAAGGACAAATCCTGGCACCTGTGCGTTGATTTCAAAGACCTTAACAAGGCTTGCCCAAAGGATCCCTTCCCTCTCCCCCGCATCGATCAAATTATCGACGCTACCGCAGGACACGATTCATTGTGTTTCCTCGACACATACTCCGGCTACCATCAAATAAAGATGGCAGAGTCAGACCAAGCCGCAACGGCATTCATCACACCATACGGCCCATTCTACTTCAACACAATGCACTTCGGGCTCAAAAACGCTGGCACAACATATCAGCGCATGATTCAGACATGTCTGGCAAACCAGATCGGCAAAACAGTGGAGGCATACATAGATGATGTGGTCGTTAAAACAAGACATGTCGAATCCCTAGTAGACGACTTGAGGCTAACATTCGATAACCTCCGAACATACGACATCAAGCTCAACCCGGAAAAATGCATTTTCGGCGTTCCAGCCGGAAAGCTCTTGGGCTTCATTGTATCTGGTAGAGGAATTGAAGCAAATCCAGCCAAGATCCGAGCTCTGTCACAATTGGATATCCCGAAGGACCTCAAACAAATACAAAAATTAACCGGATGCGTGGCGGCTCTAAGTCGCTTTATCTCCCGCCTAGGAGAAAAGGCACTACCCCTTTACCGCCTCCTTCGGCGCACCAAACACTTCGAGTGGACGGATGCAGCCACGGCCGGACTCGACGAAATAAAAGCCATCTTGGCAACAAACACAGTCTTGGCCGCGCCAAACATTGGCGAACCAATGCTATTTTACATTGCAGCAACCCATCAGGTTGTAAGCGCAGTGCTCGTCGTCGAACGAGAAACGGACGAACACAAATTCCCCCTTCAAAAACTGGTCTATTACGTGTCCATTGTCCTTACTCCGTGCAAGTCACGGTACCCTCATTATCAAGAGATTGCGTACGCGGTATTTATGGCATCCCGGAAGCTGCGACACTACTTTCAAGAGTGTTCAATAACAGTAGCCTCGGAAGTGCCACTTAACGATATTATAAACAACCGCGACGCGACGGGCCGGATTGCAAAATGGGCCATTGAGCTCCTCCCGTTTGACATAACTTACAAGCCACGGCGAGCTATCAAGTCGCAGAATGGACGGAGGCCGAACTCCCTAAAGAGTATGGCACATATTCAAACTGGGTCATGCACTTCGACGGCTCCAAAATGTTGGCCGGTCTAGGGGCTGGCGTCATTTTGACGTCCCCCACAGGAGACACAGTTCAATACGTACTCCAGATAATGTACACAGACTCCAACAATGCAGCCGAATATGAGGCCCTTTTACATGGTCTCTGGATGGCAGTATCCATGGGCATTCAACACCTAGAGGTGCGCGGGGACTCGAACCTCGCAATATCCCAAATAAACGGAGACTTTGAAGCCAAAGATCCAAAAATGGCAGCTTATCGCAACACCGTCCTAAAAATGTCGGCTCGGTTCGAAGGGCTCGAATTTCACCATATAGCCCGGGAAAATAATCAGGCGGTAGATGTCCTGGCACGCATCGGCGCAAAACGCGATGTAGTCCCCCCCAACATCTTCCTGGAAAGGCTGTTCAAGCCATCCGTAGTATGGGAAGGGGAACCCAGCAATAACAGCCCGGACCCAACCGCACTGCCCGACACCGAACACTCTGACACAATTGGAGGCTCTGCCAATGAAATAACACCTTTAGCCCATGTAATAATGGCCGTCATCGCCCCGTGGACAGAACCATTCCATGCCTACCTTACCAGGCAGGAACTCCCTGAGGTCCAAAATGAGGCACGCTGCATAGTGCGGCAATCTAAAGCCTATAAAGTCCATGAGGGAGAGCTTTATAAGAAAAGCACTACCGAAGTCCTTCAAAGGTGCATCTCCGAAGAGGAAGGGCAGAACCTCCTGGCTGAAATTCATGCCGGACTCGGCGGACATCACGCTGCAACTCGGTCCCTTGTAAGCAAGGCCTTCCATACAGGCTTTTATTGGCCGACGGCCCGGGCAGACGCCCAGGACTTAGTCCAACGATGCGTCGGTTGCCAGCTTTTTGCAAATCAAAGCCATATGCCACCCACCACCCTCCAAACTATCCCCATCACTTGGCCCTTCACGGTCTGGGGGCTTGACATTGTTGGACCCCTTAAAGGCGAAACCCACAAGAAAAAATACTTACTTGTCATGGTGGATAAGTTCACCAAATGGATAGAAGCCAAGCCTGTTAAGAGGCCGAATCCGGACCGGTGATAGACTTCATATCCGGGGTTGTACACCGGTACAACGTCCCGCACAGCATCATCACTGATAACGGCATGAACTTTACGACCGATGAGGTAAAACTCTGGTGCAAAAACATGGGCATCAAGCTCGATTATGCTTCCGTCTATCACCCACAAACCAACGGCCAGGTCGAACATGCAAATGGTCTTATCATGAGCGGCACCAAACCCAGATTAGTGCGGTCCCTTAAGGAATCTAATACGCACTGGGTAGAGGAGCTCGACTCCATACTCTGGGGGCTGCGGACCACGCCGAATCGCACCACCGGATACACACCATTCTTCATGGTGTACGGCGCAGAGGTAGTTTTGCCCTGCGACATAATGCATGACTCACCTCGAGTGCGCATGTACGAAGAAAGAGAAGCCGAGCTCGATCGACAGGATAGTTTGGACGCCTTGGAGGAAGAGCGAGACGTGGCAAAAGCCCGTTCCGCATTCTATCAACAGCAGGCTCGAAGATACCAAAGCAGAGAAGTACGGGCCAAAAATTACAACGTTGGCGAATTAGTTCTACGCCTGCTGGACAAGAAAAAGGACAAACTCAAGCCCAAGTGGGAAGGTCCCTTCATAATTGACCAAGTCCTGACTGGTGGAGCGTACGGCCTGCGAGATGCATCGGATAACCGACTCGAGCCGAACCCACGGAACGCAGCCCGTCTCCGAAGATTCTATGCCTAGCGCCGGACTCTATGTTCGTCTCCTTCCTCTATCCATTTTTTATATACTTTCTGTCTTACATTTCTCTCCTTCTCCTCTCTTTCTCTTATAGCCTTCAAAGGCTCATAAAGTGACGCGCTATCCGCACTCATTAAACCTGGGGGCTTCTTTAAACAGAAGCTTATTTATACGGGCTTCATGCCCAACACATGTGTCACACTACCGCATGTACCTTTTATTCACCATTATATGCATCGATATGACTTAAGTTTTGGCCAAGCTGGGTTGCCTGGCTCTTGTGCTTACCCCTACGTTCCCGATTGTTCGGCTAGGTGGTAAAGGGAGCACCTCTGCGATTGTTACTGCCGGGTCAGCCGGATGTGTACCTCAGACTGGGTGAAGCCGAAAGCTAGCGTTCTTAAGGGAATATTCGGTCGGTGAACTAAAGATGATCTTTTATTTCACTTATTTATCTATACGCCCCTAGATGTTTTTCCTGTGTCTCTTTTCGCAAAATGGACATGCACTTTAGGGCATTCCTCCCAGGGAAAGGAACCCCTAACGGAACTATTCTCCCTGGAAGATGTTTCTTACTAACCATGTAATATAACATAACTAGTTGGGCACTTGTCTGTTCAAGCACAAATGACCCCTACGCCTGGTCTCCATGCATACCCCGGTTCTTATATAACCGTGAGGGTATTCGGACACACTCCGGACCGTCACGTCCCGAGGTTGAAGCGAAAAGGTCGGCCATGACAAACTATTTACAATCCGGCTAGAAGGCATTACACATGTCAATTAAAATTACATAGTCAATCTGACTGATTGTATTCCTCTTCAATACCATCTAACAGGTTGTCTAGTTTACAGTCCTGTTGGGAATACTTTGTGGCCAACTCTACTTGGCCGTATACTAAGCTCACAGGGATCTCCTTCCCATCGGGCCCTACGGGTCCGACCTCGGCCATGTGGTTTGAGTCAGCCTTCGTGTACCGCGTCTTCACCATGGCCCAGGCCTCCCTGGCGCGTTGACGGCAGGCCGACATCTTCCACAATCGGAAGCGCCGCCGCGCTCCCTTCAGCTTCTCTACAAGCTCTCCAAGGCCTTCGGGCATGGACACGGATGGCCACAAGGCCTGGGCGACGCCTTGCATCACCTGCCGAACTCGCTCGTGCAGTTGTGAGAGCTCGGGAAGAAGGTCACCCGTAGAACCGGGCATTTCCTCTGCAGGACGACCTGTTAGCATACCTACAGACATTACTCTGTTAGTTGACTTCCTTGCCGAACTCTTTTTTTTCAAAGTTCGTTTAAGCACTTACTATATATGCCGCGTCGAAGCCATTGATTCTCCTTCACGGAGTCCGACAGCTGGGCATGAACGTCCTTCGGTTCAACACCCAGCTAGGTGTTGGCATCTTGGAGATCGTTCTTCTCCCGCCTCACCTTTGTCAGCATGCTCTCACCAGCCTTTAGCTGGCGTCAGAGTTGTTGCACTTCCGGATTTAATCCGGCGCCATCTGCAATTTCATTTGTCAGATTTGCACCCACGCCGCACTTCGCAAAATACTTATCTTTCCAAGAGTATATTACCAGAGGGGGTCTCCTTGGGCTCCCCTGCCGCGGCTAGTGCGGCCTCAAGTTGGGCTTGGCACTCTTCCAGCTCCTGGGACAGTAGGGTATTCTTTTCTGTAAGAACCTGCATAACAAATGATCCTTAAAATAGTCATTCTAACTGTTTTAAGTCTCGGGGGCTACTGGTATATATATATATAATTACCAAAATTTTCTTACCCGTATGTCTTTCACATACTGCTCCGTGGCTCTGGCTAGACCATTTTGAGCGGCACGGAGGTACGCGTCTCCCGAATTGAAGGCATCCAATGCCTCTTGGGAGAAACAAGCATCGCAAAGAACTGTCCAGCGACGCCTGTGGTTGATGGCACTCTCCACCTCGGAATTGGTGGCAGACAGCCTGTCCGCATCCTCCGTTGGAGGAGCGTCCGGTGCGCGCCTCGTGTTCGCCTCCGCTTCCGGACCAGGCTTTGTAGCCTGGCTGGTGGAGGCGCGATTGGCAGCCTCTCCGGATATAGTCCGGCGGGGTCTCTTCGTCCTGAAGAGAGCACGAGCGTTAATATGCCTCAAAGGAATAACACCTGGGAATAAGGCGGCGCGCTATACCTTTGCGCCGGTGCCTCAGTCCGGACCGCACTCCTTTTCATCTCACGGGGCCTTGCCGCCCCTCGTTGGCTAGTCGTCGCAGGCTCAGCCTCCCGTCTCAAGGACCTCCCCTGCAAAACACGGTTGTCATACGGCAATCGAAAACACGCGAGGATAGATCCCTTTTCAAAGTGCTGGGACTTCGGTCTCAGTTACCACCGAGGCTGGGAGTAGCCCAGGATAATCGGCCGTAATGGCCACCAAGGCGTTGTCCTTGCTCAATTGATGAAACACTCCATCAATCAGCTCCACAGATAAGTTTGGATCCTCTTGAGAGGCCGGGTCGTGGGACCGTCTCGGATCCTTGGGTTGTGGAGGAGGGCTGTTTATTTCTTTAACAGCCTGGCGCAGTTCCTGCGTTGAAGTCGTTAGACTGAAAATTTAAAAATGGGAATATAAAACGGATGGATAAGTAAAAGTGCCACTTACCCAACTTGGGGGATTGTACATAGAAAATCCACCCCGTGGGTTGACGCGGAGAAATTCCTCCTCTTCTCCCTTGTACAAAGCGGACAAGGTCTTTATTAGAGCGGCAGCCGAATCCAGCCACTTACTGCCGTAGCGGGTGGCGTCGTCCTCCCCGTTGATGTCTCACATGGGGCGGCCTCTATACTGAAGCGGCTGCACCCCTCACATGATGCATGCGGCCATGACCCCGATCATGGTAAGTCCGGAATGAGCTAACAATCTTATCCGGCCCATCAGGTAAATGACGTCCCTGTCACTTTCCCTCTGAGGGCTCCGTGGACGCCAGCTTAGGCGCTTCTTTAGGGGAGCACTGTCGAACTCAGGGAGGCCGATCTGGACAGGATCCGGCAGTGGGACGTCCTCTATATAAAACCATTTCGAAGGCTAGATTCGAACGCCTTCTTTGGGGTTCCGGATAGATATCCGGTCCCGGCGATGCGCCACACTTCGGCTCCGCCCACTTGATATATTGACCCCTCCTTAGAGCGGGGCACAAGGCAGAATAGCCTTTTCCACAGCGTGAAATGAGCCTCGCAGCCCAAAAACAACTGGTAAAGGGCTATGAAGCCCGCGATATGCAATATGGAGGCAGGCGTGAGGTTGTGCAGCTGGAGGCCATAGAACTCCAGAAGCCCCCGGAGAAACGGGTGAATTGGAAATCCGAGCCCTCTTATTAAGTAAGGGGCAAGGCATACCCGCTCTCCTTTGGAGGGATTGGGGGCGCTCTCCGCTTGCTCTCCGCCATTATAGGTGGCAAGTCCGGCTCGAACCGCGACCATATAGGCCGGGGGTGAAATCCCTTGGTTTGGAGCTTCACTAGCTCGCTGTGCGGGATGGAGCACCTCTTACAATCTCCAGGCTGAGGGTTGGAAGGGAGAGAGGAGGAGCTGTGGCGGCCGGCCGGCCATGATAGAATGGACCTCTGTCGGATACGCTCTGATGAATACTCGCGGAAGGGAGAGGGTGTGGTTTGGATCTAAATCCTCGTCCCCTTAAATAGGCGGCTCATTCACGCGGCTAGGGGTGTAAATATAAAAACACCCTGACTTTTCGTATTCGTTTGACACGTGGAAAATGGCCATTATTGGGCGTAGAAGCCAAGGAGCACTACATTTACAAGAAACCGGACACTATTCAACAGGTACACGGAATTTGGAGAAGAACCCGCCTTGCAATGCCGAAGACAATTTGCGTGCCGGACTCGTCGTCATTCAAGCCTGGTTCGGGGGCTACTGAGGGAGTCCTGGATTAGGGGGTGTCCGGATAGCCGGACTATACCTTCGGCCGGACTCCTGGACTATGAAGATACAAGATTGAAGACTTCGTCCCGTGTCCAGAAGGGACTTTCCTTGGCGTGGAAGGCAAGCTTGGCGATACGGATATGTAGATCTCCTACCATTGTAACCGACTCTGTGTAACCCTACCCCTCTCTGGTGTCTGTATAAACCAGAGAGTTTTAGTCCGTAGGACAAACAACAATCATACCATAGGCTAGCTTCTAGGGTTTAGCCTCTCTGATCTCGTGGTAGATCTACTCTTGTACTACCCATATCATCAATATTAATCAAGCAGGACGTAGGGTTTTACCTCCATTAAAAGGGCCCGAACCTGGGTAAAACATCGTGTCCCCTGCCTCCTGTTACCATCCGACCTAGACGCACAGTTCGGGACCCCCTACCCAAGATCCGCCGGTTTTGACACCGACACCTAGAAATCCTCCTCCTGTCCCATCGCTGCGCTGCCACCCACTTCTCCCATCGGGATCCGCTCCAGACCAACTAATGCACCCCTCGCCCCCCTCTCGATTCACCAACTCCTCCCAATCCAGATCCCCACCAGTCGTCGTTGCCACCAGCCACTGGACCGATCCCCTCGGCCTCCTCTCCTTCCATGGCGCCTCCTACTCCTTGCCTTGCTCTTCCAGCAAGTCAATGCCTCCTCCCGTCGCCGGCGACCGCTTCACCAGGACCCCGCGCCTGCAGCCTCGTGCACAAGCTCCTCTATTTCCTCACGCGCCACGGCAAGAAGCAGCACCACCGGGGGCCTTGCGTCGTCGAGCACCACCAGGACCAGCCCCGGTGCCACTCTGACCGCCCGAGCGCCTCCTCCTCCTCCTCCTCCTCCAGGTCATTGCCTCACCGCGGCTCCCGCTGAACCTCTCCGTCCTGGCCCCCTCCGCCGCATGGAGCCCTGCCTCGCCGGATCCCTGCCGGGCCTCCGTCCTGCTGCTGCGTTTTCTTTCCGAGGGAGACGAGCGCCCCGACCCAAGGCCGCGCGTCCTCTGCCTTGGTCCGGGTCGTTCCCCTTCTGTTCGTGCCGCCGACAAGGTCCTCGACGACCCAGCCACCGCCGGCTTCTTCTCCGCTCGTGGAGCTCCAAGTTCCGCCCCATTCTGCTGCAACTCGCTGGGATCCATCTACCCTCATCCAGATCGGCCTCCGCCACCATCTTCATGGAGCCCCGCCCAGTCCCTGGAGCCGCCGCCGCTTCGATGTCGCGCAGCTGCACCTTCGCCAAGACCCGCCATTGTGCCTTGCTTCCTCTGTTTACAGCAGGCGAACGAGACGCGGGCTCGTCCCCACGAGGGCCCCTCCCGTTGATCAAGTCGAGCGAGAGGGCTAGATCGCCTGCGCACGTGGGCCGGCCGCGTTGCCTTCTCTGCCTGCCAAGCCGCTTCCTTACCGAACCGAGCTGAGGCCCAATGTGAGCAGATCCTTCTAGCCCAGATCCACCAGATTTCGGCCCGCAAGTTTTTTTTCTAGTCCTGCAGATTTTGTCTATTTTCCTGAGACGGCAGATTTTACAGAAAACCCCCCTAGTTTCATGCATTTAATAACTTCACAACCGTGCACCAGATCTAAATAAATTATATACGAAAGTTGCTTAGAATTTGGTCTAGTTTAATAATTTGCAACTTTCATCCATGTTTGAAATGTTTAAAATGTTGTTTGGTTAAATTTGCTCCTATGCCATGCTAAAATGATTTATTTCATAACTAAATAACCGTAGCTCGGTTTTAAATAAACTTTACATGTAAATGGGGTAGAAAAATGCCTAGTTTAACATGGTGCACTCTTCTTGCATGTTTAGTAACTCTAAAATTGTGTTTAGGGTAGAACAATACCAAACCTAAATTTATGCATATGGGGATTTACCGGAATTGTTGTTCGTTGTTTCCGGCCTCATTTAAACTTGCCTAGATATGTAGTTTTGTTGTGCCTCACCCTTGCCATGTTAATCAACATTTAATATTGTTGAGTACCTAACCGTGAGTGAACTAAATAATTGATGTGGTGTTCCGTCAATATGCAACTCATTGCATATTGAGCTCCACTTAATTTGTAGGATTGCTTGTGCACTTTGCCATGCCATGCCTCATTAAACCGGACATGCATCATACTTGATTGTGCATCATGCCATGACTATGTGGTGGTTGTTTACTATGTTGTTTGCTTTCTTTCCGGTGTGCTTCTTCTCGGTAATCCGGTAATGTTGCGTTTGTGAGGATCCGTTCGACTACGTCTGTTTGCCTTCTTCATGGACTCGTTCTTCTTCCTTGCGGGATCTCAGGCAAGATGACCATACCCTCGAAATCACTTCTATCTTTGCTTGCTAGTTGCTCGCTCTTTTGCTATGCCTATGCTACGATACCTACCACTTGCTTATCATGCCTCCCATATTGTTAAACCAAGCCTCTAACCCACCTTGTCCTAGCAAACCGTTGTTTGGCTATGTTACCGCTTTGCTCAGCCCCTCTTATAGCGTTGGTAGTTGTAGGTGAAGATTGGAGTTTGTTCCTTGTTGGAACATGGATATTATTGTTGGGATATCACAATACCTCTTATTTAATTAATGCATCTATATATTTCGTAAAGGGTGGAAGGCTCGGCCTTATGCCTGGTGTTTTGTTCCACTCTTGCCACCCTAGTTTTCTTCATATCGGTGTTATGTTCCCGGATTTTGCGTTCCTTACACGGTTGGGTTATAATGGGAACCCCTTGACAGTTCGCCTTGAATAAAACTCCTCTAGCAAGGCCCAACATTGGTTTTACCATTCGCCACCTAGCCTTTTTCCCTTGGGAGTCGCGCATCTCGAGGTTCATCTTTATTTTAACCCCCGGGCCAGTGCTTGTCTAAGTGTTGGTCCAAACTAGAGCCCCTTGCAGCGCCACCTTGGGGAAACTTGAGGGCTGGTTTTAGTTGTACAGATTGCTTATCTGGTGTGCCATGAGAACGAGATATGTGCAGCTCCTATGGGGATGTCGGCGCATCGGGCGGTCTTGCTGGACTTGTTTTACCATTGTCGAGGATGTCTTGTAACCGGGATGCCGAGTCGAGAAGGAATATCCTTTGTTGACCGTGAGAGCTTGTGATGGGCTAAGTTGGGACACCCCTGCAGGGTTTTGAACTTTCGAAAGCCGTGCCCGCGGTTATGGGCAGATGGGAATTTGTTAATGTCCGGTTGTAGAAAACCTGAAACTTACCTTAATTAAAATGTATCAACCGCGTGTGTAACCATGATGGTCTCTTCTCGGCGGAGTCCGGGAAGTGAACACGGTGTTGGAGTTATGCTTGACGTAGGTTGTTCTAGGATCACTTCATGATCTTAGTTTCTCGACCGTGCTTTTGCCTTCACTTCTCGCTCTCTTTTGCATATGTTAGCCACCATATATGCTAGTCGCCTGCTGCAGCTCCACATCATACCTTTTACCCTTCCCATAAGCTTAAATAGTCTTGATCACGAGGGTGCGAGATTGCTGAGTCCCCGTGACTCTCAGATACTTCGAAAACCAGTTTGCAGGTGCCGATGTTACCAAGCAGGTGACGCAACCAAGCTCAAGGAGGAGCTCGATGGAGATATTGCCCTTTTTGTTGTCTCGTTCTAGTTGATCAGTAGTGGAGCCCAGTTGGGGTCGATCGGGGATCTGTGTAGCATTCGGGGTAGTCTTCTTTTATTTTGGTTCCGTAGTCGGACCTTGACTGTATTTGGATGATGTAATTCTATATTCATGTATTGTGTGAAGTGGCGATTGTAAGCCAACTATGTATCTCTGTCCCTTATGTATGACATGGGTTGTGTGAAGATTACCTCACTTGCAACATTGCTTTCATTGCGGTTATGCCTCTAAGTCATGCTTCGACACGTGGGAGATATAGCCGCATTGAGGGCGTTACATTTGGAGACACCTGTAGAGCACCTTTATAATCACCCAGTTACATTTTGACATTTGGTAGCACACAAAGTGTTCCTCCGGTAAACGGGAGTTGCATAATCTCATAGTCATAGGAACATGTATAAGTCACGAAGAAAGCAATAGCAACATACTAAATGATCATGTGCTAAGCTAACGGAATGGGTCAAGTCAATCACATCATTCTCCTAATGATGTGATCCCGTTAATCAAATGACAACTCATGTGTATGGCTAGGAAACATAACCATCTTTGATTAACGATCTAGTCAAGTAGAGGCATACTAGTGACACTCTGTTTGTTTATGTATTCACACATGTATCATGTTTCCGGATAATACAATTCTAGCACGAATAATAAACATTTATTATGATATAAGGAAATAAATAATAAATTTATTATTGCCTCTAGGGCATATTTCCTTCAAAATTACCTTGTGGAACGCTTTTAGAATAATTCCTTAGAAAATCTTGATGAGATTCTCAAAAGTCTATTGCTTTTCATAAAATGAAGCCTTGTGATCCCAAGTTTTATTAATGTCTATTTGGTCTCTATGATCTTATGCACGCTAAAGGAAATGTTGGAGTCATTAGTGGCGTCATTTCACAAACAATTAGAATTCACAAACTTGTACATTGTCATGGTCATAAATCTAATGAATCACTTGCTCTAGGTGATGATCACACACATGATGATGACATTGAGCATGGTTATTATGATGAAGACGAATAAAGTGATATTGAATTTGAGGAGACTATGAGGAATCTTAGTCTCACGGCCAACTTTCGTGACTACATGGCCGGAGGGAAAGAATGGATTCTCGATAGTGGATGTACTGATCATATGACTAGAGATAAGGACATGTTCCGTGAGCTTGCTAAAAATGACGGCCCATGCAAGTATGTAACTTTGGGGATAACTCCAAGGGTAAGGTACATGGCCTTGGTAAGGTGGCCATTTCCAATTATAGCTCTATCCAAAATGTTATGCTTGTTTATTCTCTTGGTTACAGTCTCCTTTCTGTATCTAGACTAGCCAACTTTGGTTTCAATGTTCTATTTATCGAAGTAGATTGCCAAGTGTTTCATAAAGATAATCATAATACAGTCTTTATCGGTATTCGTAGATGTGATCTATACATTGTCGATTTCACTAAGAGAGCCCAACCCCGCACTTGCTTAATTGCTAAATCTTCTAAACGATGGTTATGGCATAGAAGGTTAGGTCATGTGGGCATGCGAAATCTTGATAAGCCTATTAAAGGTGATCATATCCTTAGTGTTAAAGATGTTATATTTGACAAGGATACACTATGCAGTGCTTGTCAAGCAGGAAAACAAGTTGGAGGAGTCATCCCGTGAAGAACATCATGACCACGAGAAGACCACTCGAGCTACTTCATATGGATCTTTTCGGTCCCAACGCCTACAAGAGTCTTGGTGGTAACTCATTCAGTATGGTCATTATGATGACTTTTAAAGATTCACGTGGGTATTCTTTCTTGATGACAAATCGCAAGTCCAAAAGATCTTCAAGAACTTCGCCAAGAAGGCCCAAAACCAATTTGAAGTGTAGATCAAGAAGGTTCGAAGTGACCATGGAACGGAGTTCAGGAACGCCAATGTGGATACCTTTCTTGATGAAGAGGGGATTTCACATGAATTCTCGGCTACATACATGCCTCAACAAAATGGAGTTGTTGAGAGGAAGAACCGGATAGTTATCGAGATGGAGAGAACGATGCTTGACGAATAAAAAACGCCAAGACACTTTTGAGTGAAAGTAGTTGAGACAGCTTGTCATGCTATATGAATCGACTGTATCTTCACAAGCTTCTCGGCAAAACGACATACGAGCTACTCACCGGTAACAAACCCCAAGTTGGATACTTTAGAATATTTGGCTCAAAGTGCTACATTCTTGATAAGCATCGTTGCACGAAATTTGCTCCTAAATCTCATGAAGGTTTCCTACTTGGTTATGGGTCAAACTTTCACACTTACCATGTCTATAAAAATTTCACCCGAAAGGTTGAAGAGATGGTAGATGTGAAGTTTGATGAATCTAACGGCTCGCAAGTAGAGCAATTGCCAATTGATGTAGGAGACAAAGATCCATCAGAAGCAATCCAAGATTTGTCCATTGGCAAAAACCGCCCACCAGAGGTGAAAGAGAGTACTTCGTCCATTCTAGTGGAAGCCTCAACTTCACATCAAGGTGAACCCCAAGTTGACTTGGAGGCATCCACAACTGGAACACGTTAAGACAAAAGAAATGAGGAAGTACAACAAGATGAACCACCTCGACCTCCTTCTCCACCTCCACAAGCGAACGATAACGCAACCAACAATGAAGAAGAAGATGATGAGGATGTTCCAACCCCAACCCAAGCAAAAGGTCTCACGAGTTAGAGTAAGAGTATCAAGAGATCATCCCATCGAACAAATCTTCAATGATATTCCAACCGGGAGAATCACTCACTCTAAAACTCGTTTGGCTAACTTTTGTGAACACTACTCATTCATTTCTAGTGTTGAACCTATGTAGGTAGAAGAAGCTCCTGAAGATCCGGATTGGATAAATGCTATGCACGAAGAGGTACACAACTTCGAGAGAAATCAAATATGGAAATTGGTTGAAAATCCCAACGACGATCATAATGTCATTGGAACTGAATGGTTTCAGAATAAGAAAGATGAAGAGGATAAGTTGTACACAACAAGGCCCGTCTCGTCGCTCAACACTAGTCAAAGGTATGGACTATGGTGAGACATATGCCCCCGTTGCTAGACCTGAGTCCATTTGCATCTTACTTGCTTATGCCAATCACCATGATATCACTTTATACCAGATGGACATTAAGAGTGCGTTTCTAAATGGAGAAATTGAGGAGGAAGCTTATGTTAAACAACCTCCCAGCTTTGTTAATCCCAAGAAACTTGATCATGTCTACAAACTTCACAAAGCTCTTTATGGACTTAAACAAGCTCCCAGAGCTTGGTATAAATGCTTGACTAAGTTTCTTATTGAAAAAGGCTTTGAAATTGGGGAAATTGATTCTACACTTTTTACTAAAAGGTTTAATGGTGAATTATTTTTGTGCCAAATTTATGTGGATGATATCATATTTGGTTATACTAAGCCCCATTTTACTAAAAAGATTGGAAGGCTAATGTCGGAGAAGTTTGAGATGTCCATGATGAGTGAACTCAATTTTTTCCTTAGTTTGCAAATCAAACAAACTAAGGTACCTTTGTCTCACAAACAAAGTATACTAAGGAACTTTTCAAGAAGTCATGCAAGAAAGCAATGGTATGAAAACACCCATGCCTACTAGTGAACATCTTGCCTTGACTAAGGATGGCAATCCGGTTGACCAAAAGGTTTATCGTTCAATGATTGGTTCATTTTTATATCTATGTGCCTCCCGTCCCGATATTATGATAAGTGTGTGCATGTGTGAACGATATCAAGCGGCTCCTAAAAAGTGTAATCTTAAGGCCGTGAAAAGGATAGTGAGATATTTAATTCATACACCAAACTTTGGCATTTGGTATCCTAAGAGGATAGTGAGATATTTTATTGATCCAAGATCACATTGAGTCCATAGGAAAGCCAATACTATTAAAAGGAGATGAGGTGTTGCTTAATGGTTTGCTTGCTCAAATGCTTAGTGATATTCCTCCAAAACCCTAAGCCACTTTCTCCATCCAAATATGTCAAAACCGTAAACTCCAACTCGGCCCCACCGATTCTTCCTATGCGGAGCCACCGAGTTCATATGACATAGCCACTACCAGAAACCCTACCAATTGGGTCTCACCGATACAGATCTCAGTCTCACCGAGATGGCCTTGCCAACACTTTGTGACTTGTTGCATTTATTTTGGTCTCACCGAGTTGGCATGATATATTCTCTGTTGCTTATTGCTTCACTTCGGTCTTACCGAGTTGATGCAATCAGCGCCATTGAGATGATGTTTTCCCTAAGCCCTAGCACATCGATCTTAGTGAGTTTTCCAGTCGGTCCCACCGAGTCCTAACGTTCACATTTTTGAACAGATCGGTGCCATTTAGTTTAACCATTCGGTCCCACCGAAATGAGTTAAATGTGTGTAATCGTTGGATTTTGTGTGGGTGCTATATATACCCCTCCACCCTCTTTTGCACTTGTGAGAGATCCATCACAACATGCCTACACTTCCACCATACATTTTCTAAGAGAGAACCACCTACTCATGTGTTGAGATCAAGATATTCCATTCCTACCATTTAAACCTTGATTTCTAGCCTTCCTCAAGTTGCTTTCCACTCAAATCACTCTTCCACCATAGCCAAATCTGAGAGAGAGAGAGAGATAGTTGAGTGTTGGGGAGACTATCATTTCAAGCACAAGAACAAGGGGTTCATCATCAACAGACTATCTATTACCTTTGGAGAGTGGTGTCTCCTAGATTGGTTAGGTGTCGCTTGGGAGCCTCGACAAGATGTGGAGTGTAACCAAGAAGTTTGTAAGGCAAGGATATCGCCTACTTCAGGAAGATCTACCCTAGTGAGGCAAGTACTTCGTGGGCAATGGCCATGCTGGAATAGACAAGGTTGCTTCTTTGTGGACCCTTCGTGGGTGGAGCCCCCCGTGGACTCGCGCAGCTGTTACCCGTCGTGGGTTGAAGTCTCCATCAACATTGACATATGATAGCACGACATATTGGAACCACGCCAAAATTCTCCGTGTCTCCATTGTGTTTGCAAACTCTAATCCCATCCCTTTAGTTTCTTCCAATTTTCATGCTTTACTCTTTTTGCTGCATGTACTCTTCTCATGCTTTCTTGAAATGTATTGTGAATGCTTTAACTTGTGTTAAACTCAACCTTAACTTGAAGAATTTAAAAACTGCCACTTTTGCTTGTTAAGGGTCTAATCACCCCCCTCTAGACCCCTCTTCTTAATCCTCTCAATCACCGAAGTTAACACTCATAGTTTCTTTAGCACAATCTTAGCATTAATGGTGTTGCAGAAAGGTCTGCCAAATATAATGGGACAAAAATCATCTTGTGGAGAACCAAGAACAAGGAAATCAGTAGGGTATTTTATTTTTCCATACAAGACTTCAACATCTCTAACAATCCCAAGTGGTGAAATAGTATCTCTATTCGCAAGCTTAATAGTAACATCGATATCTTTTATTTCAGAAGGAGAAATATCATTCGTAAATTCTTGATACAATGTAACTAAAATAGCACTCACACTAGCACCCAAATCACATAAGCCATGATAACAATGATCTCCTATCTAAACTGAGATAATAGGCATGCAAACAACGGGTTTATTCTTATCTGTAGTATCGGGTTTAGCAATTCTAGAAGCTTCACCACAAAAGTAAATAACACGCCCGTCAATATTATCAACCAAGAGATCTTTAAGCATAGCAACATTCGCTACAAAAAAAAGACACATCCGTGACATTTTGGGCCGAACGAATTTTTTTTCTGTCATACATATGACACTTCTATGATGATAATTGTGACAAAACCCGGTATCATCATAGATGTGGTGGGCTCCTACTTCTATGACAAAAAATCATGACAGAAAATGGGCTTTTCGTCCTGGGCGGGCCGGAGACACAGCTGCAGGACATTCTTTGGGCCGTCCATGACAGAAAAAACCATGGTAGAAGCGAGGGGAGGAAAATTTCGGGGAGTTCCCGGTTACGGCGGGAGGTCGGGGGCCGAGCGATGCGCGTTTCTCTCGTACACGTACGCGCGTGTGTGCGAGGCGTTGGCTCTAACTGAACCCGAGCGAGGCGTTGGGCTCTAACTGAACCCGAGCGATTGCACTGCAGGCTACGCGTTACTGAACCCGAGCGATCGATCGATGGCTGTTAACTGAACCCGATCGATCAATTCCTTGGCTAGTGCTGCTAACTAAAGCCGATCGATGGGATGAACAGTGAGCGTTGCGGGGGGGGGGGGGGGGGGGTTGGATGAACAGTGAGCGGTGGCGTTGCCTCTAGATGAACAGGACCCCGTGGTGTGGTGGAGGGCTGGATGAACAGTAGACGGTGGAGGGGTGCCGGTGGAGGGGTGGTTGAACAAGACCCCGTGGTGTGGAGGGCAGGATGAACAATAGATGGTGGAGGGGTGCCCATGGAGGGGTGGTTGAACAGGACCCCGTGGTGTGGAGGGCTGGATGAACAGTAGACGGTGGAGGGGTGGTTGAACAGTAGCCGGTGGAGTAGCGCCCGGTGGAGGCTGGATGAACAGGAGCCCATGGAGGCTGGAGGACGTCGACGGTGGATGAACAGTAGCTCATGGAGGCTGGGGCGGGTCGACGGTGGAGATGAACAGTATCCCGTGGAGTCCTGTTTTGCGGTACGCCACACCCATCCCGATGAACAGGACCCCCGTTTCGACCGTAGCGCTCCAACACAAGTCTGTTTCCTCCATTTTGCGGTACGCCACACCCCTCCCGATCAACAGGACCCCCATTTCGACCGTAGGAGGTCCATTTCCTCCATTTTGCGGTACGCCACACCCCTCCCGATCAACAGGACCCCCGTTTCGACCGTAGGAGGTCCGTTTCCTCCGTTTTGTGGTACGCCACACCCCTCCCGATCAACAGGACACCCGTTTCGACCGTAGGAGGTCCGTTTCCTCCGTTGTGCGGTACGCCAGGCCTCGTTTCCATCGCCTCTTCCATCCAAGCCCTCCCAATGAACACGACCACACATTCCGTTCCGACCCATGAACACGATGATGACGCTGTTTCTCCGTTCCGACCCAGCCATGTACACGAGCCCTCGCCATACGTATGCGCTAGTAGGCGTTCGAGACCCCGCCCGTATGTACACATACGTGGCCGTATTTTCTTTCTTGCACCCTGGCCGCTGTACATACATGTACATGCTACGTGCACGCCTCTACTACAACACATGCGCGCCTCTACTATGACACGTGCGCGCCTCTACATCAACCAGTATGTACGTACACGTTCGCGATCAGAATGACAACGCTACGTATGCTTCGACCAGGTGGGTCCCGACTGTCAGGCACTTCCTTGCCTGTGAAGATGTAGCTGGTGCGTCCTAGCAGTCAGGGGGCGAATTGTTTTCTTTTGCCCGGACGCACTTCCTTGCGTGCGAAGTTGTAGCTGGTGGGTCCCAGCAGTCGGGGGGCCGGTGGGTCCCAGCAGTTAGGGGGGAGAATCGTTTTGGTTTTCTTTTTCTTTTGCCCGGACGCACTTCCTTGCGTGCGAAGATCTAGCTGGTGGGTCCCAGCACTCTGGGGGGCGAATCATTTTTTTTGCCCGGACGCACTTCCTTGCGTGCGAAGATGTAGCTGGTGGGTCCCAGCAGTCAGGGGGGAAACATTTTTTTCGCGAAATACGGTGGCCCGTCCGGTGGGTCCTTGCTATCACATGGAGGAATCATTATTTTCCACGTAATAAGGAGGCACTTCCTTGCTGCCGCCGTGGACCCAGCTGTTAGCCTCTCCACGTACAGTCCACGTCCGATGGAAGTCGTTCCTTGACGACGTTGACCACGCCGCGCCGAGAGCAGCAGGGCGGTGGACGACGGCGAGGCCTAGCAAGGGGACGACGGGGAGCCGGGGAAGACGCGGCAGTGAAAGCCCGCGTGCGCGTGGAGAGGAGTACGAGGGTTCACTGGTTTGGCTGCGGTGTGAGGCTGCCGTCGCCGTAGGGCCTGGCCAGCGGTGGGAATAGTAGGGGGCGGTGAGGCCTTCGCGGCAGCACAGCCGGCCACGGGAGGCAGGAGCATGCAGCACGACCGGCGCTGCTTTGGGCGGCTGGAGCAAGAAGACCAGAGGTTGAAGAAGCACTACGGCCGTTGGATGGATATCGTACGGTCAGTGGAGCTAGAATCATTCATATTGACTAAAGTTGACAAAGGCCCCCGTCCCAGTCAACTTAGTAGGCCCACAAGTCAGCCTCCCACCATGGTGGGTCCCGGCTAGCAGGGGAAGTATTCATTTTTTGTGCGTAATAAGGAGGCACTTCTGGTGGGTCCGAGCTGACAGCGGGGGGAACGTTTTTTTCGCAAAATACGCTGGCCCGTCCGGTGGGTCCGAGCAGTCAGGGGGAAAACGTTTTTTCACGAAATAAGGTGGCCCGTATGGTGGGTCCCTGCTGTAAGGTGGAGGAATAATTATTTTGCGCGTAATAAGGAGGCACTTCCTTGCGGCCGCCTGGACCCAGCTGTCAGCCTCTCCACGTACAGTACTCTTCCGATGAAAGTCGGTCGTTGACCACGTTGACCGCGCCGCGCCGAGAGCACCAGGGCGGTGGTCTGGACGACGGTGAGGCCTAGGAAGGGGATGACGTGGAGCCGGGGAAGACGCAGCACTGGAAGCACGCGCAGAGAGGAGTATGAGGGTTCACTGGTTCGGCTGCGGTGTGAGGCTGTCGTCGCCGCAGAATAACAGGGGGTGTGGGTGAGTAGAGGGATGGCCTGGCCAGCGGTGGGAGTAGTAGGGGGCGGTGAGGCCTCTGCCGGATCGCAGCCGGCCACAGGAGGCAGGAGCACGAGGCACGACCGGCGCTGGTTTGGGCGGCTGGAGCAAGAAGACCAGAGGCTGAAGAAGCACTACGGCCGTTGGATGGACATTGTACGGTCACTGGAGCTAGAATCGTTCATATTGACTTAGTTGACAAAGCCCTCTATCTCCGTCAACTTAGTAGGCCCACAAGTCAGCCTGCCACTATACTGGGTCCCAGCTAACAGGGGGAGTATTCATTTTTTTTGCGTAATAAGGAGGCACTTCCTTGCGTGCGAAGATATAGCTGGTGGGTCCGAGCTGTCAGCGGCGATAATGCTTTTTCACGAAATACAGAGGCCCTTTCGGTGGGTCCCAGATGTCAGGTGGAGGAATCATTATTTTGCGTGTAACAAGGAGGCATTTCCTTGCGTGCGGCCGTGGACCTAGCTGTCGGCCTCTCCACCTAAAGTCCACTTCAGATGCATGTCGGTCATTGACCACGTTGACCAAGCCGCGCCGAGAGCACCAGGGCGGTGGACGACGGCGAGGCCTAGGAAGGGAATGACACGGAGGCAGGGAAGACTCGGCAGTTGTTTCCAATGCGGAGGGGAGTACGACTGTACGAGGGTTTACTGGTTTGTCTGCCGTCGCCGGAGAATAACAGCAGATGTGGGTGAGTAGAGGGATGGCTAGGCCAGCGATGGGAGTACAGTGGGGCGGTGAGGCCTGCGCGGCAGCAGAGCCGGCCGCGGGGAGGAGGGAGCAGGCAGTCCCGCCGGCGCCCGTTTGAGCGGCTGGAGCAGGAAGAGCAGAGATTGAAGAAGCACGATGGCCGTTGGATGGCCATCTAACAGTCACTGCTTGTGCGTCAACCTTTTTTTTAGGAAAGCCTCAAATCTGTGGGAAACAACATACAACCCATCTTCCATTATTTCTAATAATTTATAGCCCATTTGCTAATTATTAAGGTTTTTTTGGAGCCCATATTCTTTTTGTTAGCATTACAGCCCATATTGTGGCCACGGTTTAAAAATTATACGAAATTTTGCATATTTCGGTGCGATCCGAACTGTTTTTAATCCCGAAATTTCGACTCACAATCAAAATGATTTTACCAATAAATGTATATCAATATAAAATCCAACAAATTCTCCATGCATAAAAATTAATGTAATTTAAAATCTCGAAATGAAAAAAAAACATATTTGAAACTAATTGCCGGTTTGATGTGTTTTAAAAATGTACATCCCATTTCTCATTACCGATGGGCCATTTTCAAGGCCAGCCGAATGAAAGCTCTCCTCGTCTTGAAAGATTTGCAGCCCAACAGGCCTGACAAAACGACTTGCTTGGCAAATCACAAAAAAAACTGGGGTGTGGCCGTGGACCCAGCTGTCAGCCTCTCCACATACAGTACTCTTCCGATGGAAGTCGTTCCTTGACCACGTTGACCACGTCATGCGGAGAGCACCACGGCGGTGGACGATCGTGAGGCCTAGGAAGGGGACGACGCAGTAGTGGAAGCCCGCATGGAGAGGAGTACGAGGGTTCACTGGTTCGGCTGCGGTGTGAGGCTGCCGTCGCCACTGGGCCTGGCCAGCGGTGGGAATAGTAGGGGGCGGTGAGGCCTCCGTGGCAGCACAGCCGACCACGGGAGGCAGGAGCATGCGGCACGACCGACGCTGCTTTGGGCGGCTGGGGCAAGAAGACCAGAGGTTGAAGAAGCACTACGGCCGTTGGATGGACATCGTTGACCAAGCCACGCCGAGAGCACCAGGGTGGTGGACGATGGCGAGGCCTACGAAGGGAATGATACGAAGCCGGGGAAGACACGGCAGTGGCTGCCCACGCGGTGGAGAGTACGAGGGTTGACTGGTTCGGCTGCCGTCGCCGAAAAATAACAGGAGGTGTGGGTGAGTAGAGGGATAGACAGGCCAGGGATGCGAGTATGATGGGGCCGTGAGGCCTTCGCGGCAGCACTGCCGACCACGGGAGGCGGGAACAGGCGGTTCCGACGGCGCTGGTTTGGGCGGCTGGGGCAGGAGGATCAGAGACTAAAGAAGCACGATTGCCGTTAGATTGACATCTAACGGTCTGACGCTGGTAGAGTCGATTGTTGACTAAGTTTCTTTTTTGAGAAACCTTGTGTACGCATGAACTTAGTACGCCCACAAGTCAGCCTCCAAATCTGTGGCAGACAACATAAAGCCCATTTGCTATTTTTTATAATTTGCAGCCCATTTGCTAATTCTTAAGTAATTTATTACAACCCATTTTCTGCCTAGGACCACGGTCAAAAAGTCCAACCTTATTTTGCATATTTCGATGGAGTCCGAACTGTTGTAATCCCGAAATGATAAACATTTTTAAAGAACTTATTGATTTGCAAAAAATCATTTTGTTTCTGTAAGCAAATAAGATGTGGGACAAATTTAGTTGGTTTAAGGGAAAACCAGTGGTAAAAAAATCAGCGCTCGGTGGGAAAAAACAACAAAAATAAGGATGTAAATATGAAAAGGGAATTTTATGTGTTTTCGATATAATGATACGTGTATACGAACTAGTAAAACTATTGGTAGAGCTTAGAAAATGGATGTAGGACATGCGTTTCAAGAGGAAAATAGAACTGGGCTGTGTGTTTGATTTAGTAAAAAAACTGCCTGCGGATGTTGTAAGACAAAATATAACTAACGCTGGCAGGCCAGAGGCCAGTAGATACCTGCTGGATCTTTGTGCCCCATTGTTGTCATGGGCTGGGCCTGTTAAAAACAAAACAACCTTGGCAATCTACAGCCCAGTTGAAACTTGCTCGACCTGAAAAAACAATATACGTGCTCAATAACGAGAGAATTCTGCAAGTACAGACTGATAACTGGGATGCAGCACGGATATGGTTTTTTTATCGTGATAATAAGTGCATGCACTTGTTTTGAAAAAATTGGAGAACTCGGAATTCAAACGGCGGGTGCTTATGCTACCCATCAAATAAAACTCAGTTGCCTGAAAATTTGTTTCGAAAAAAATGATTCAGCTTTATATCCACGTCGACCCTCGGCATGATGGTTGGAAGCAAATGCAAGTTCATACCAAAAGATCGTTAACAACAATACCAACTTGCGGACGACAAGGTAGTATAACTACCAATACCAAACTAACTTATAATCTTTTTACTCCTGGCCCTAGTGTTCGTCTGGTAGAAAATCTTGCAGAGGACCAGCTCCCACTCCTTCTCTTGCTCCAGGTCCCCGAGGTGGTACTGGTGCATCACCCAGTTGGTCCTCTGCTAGTCGAAGTTCTTGTTGGTGTGCAGCACCAGAACCTTTTTTGCTGCCCGTCTGTCGGCCGTTGACCATCACCGGCAAGGTATTGCCGGTCTTGTGCCACATCGCGTGCATGCCGCACTCCGACTGTATCTTGCGACGCGTCCACGCGCCCCTTTTGAATGCCCTGGAATTGTGCTGGAAGAAATGCTTCCTTAGGCCACTCAGTGTGATACCTGCAGTATTGTGGAATACAGGTTTTAGTGTACCTAGTTGTCATTTTCATAACATCTTTGGCATGTTGCAGTCACTTGTCTCACTTTTTATTAACTGTCAAATTGTAATTGCTTCACCAGGTCTGCGTGTAAAAAGAAAAATAGAGCTATAAACAAAGGAATATGTTTGTGCAAGTAGACGGCCGATCGGTGTCTTACCTGAAAGTTTCTTAGGTTGGGTGTGACATATGTCGTGCTCGCTGTCGATGGTTGGTATAAACAAATCGATGAGAGACTGAAATCTCGCGCTGTCAGCATTCACTTTGGCGTCAAGTTTCTCAGGTTGGGCCAATCCTTCTTCGACTTGCATCGGTAATTCCAGAATACCCGAACACGCCGCCGGGATTCTTGTGTCACCTCACGCACAGCGTGTTGTCACGTCAATTCAATGTGTGGACATGATGAATAATTTGACCGACGTATACTAGTACTACTACTGTACTACTTACTAGTCGTATTTAGTGTCACAATTTATACATAGGTTTAACTAAAAAGTACGCACTTGAAGCCTAACTGATATATATATATATATACAGCCGGTCTATACAGCCGGTTTATATATACAGCCGGTCTATTCTGATAATATTATCAGAATAACTATTCTGATAACACTTCCGCACTGCACGCTCAATGCAAGTGCACATCATTGTTTGAACCAAGTGTGCTGCAGTACTGAGGCGAGTGAACTTCCCGTGGCAAAAAACTGCACACAGTGTTTTTTCTGGTACTGTTTTCGCTCTAGTTTTTTAACCGTTTGTCGGAACGAGGCGTGTAATATATCGTTGAAAAGCTATGGATTAGACGCAACTTCACCATGTTGAACACTTTTCGAGATTCCTCACGGTTTAAGAGCAGTTTTGAAAATGGTGCGGCCCACAACGAGTGGCAGCGAGCATTTTTTCGTATTTTTTTCTAAACCGCTCGTCGAAATGAAGAAAATGATACACCATTGGATAGATATCGTCAAGGCACATCTTTTTCATATCTATTTCTTTCTCTAATTAGTTACGGTTTAAGAGCAGTTTCAAATTTACTAAATCATGAAATTTTGTTTTTCAAAAAAATTCAAATTTTCGGTACTGTTTTCGCTCTAGTTTTTCAACCGTTTGTCGAAACGAGGCGTGTAATATGTCGTTGGAAAGCTATGGACAAGGCGCAACTTTCACATGTAGAAATGGTTTTGAGATTCCTTACAGTTTTAAGTTAATTTTGAAAATTGTGTGGCAGACGGCAAATGGCAGCGGCCGTTTTTCGCGAAATTTTCACAAACCAGTCATCGAAATGATTCAAATGATATGTCGTTGGAAAGATATCGATGAGACGCAACTTTTTCATATAGAACACTCTCTCTAATTCCTTACGGTTTAAGAGCGGTTTTAAATTTACCGAAATACGGACACTCTGTTTTTCGCGACACCCAAATCGATGTGGGTACTTCAACCGACTGAAAACCGCACTGCATCGGATGGGTAAGAGAACTGTATGGTTTCTTTTATTCAAACGTAATTTTTTCAAGGACGAGAAAGTAGAGTGCACTTCACATCGGGTGTAAATGAACCACAACACTATCAAGAAGTGAACCGCATTACTTTTTTTCGCTTTCTTAACAATTTTTTTGCACTTACGGGCTGAACAACATCATACGGCCGACCGCACTGCTTCAGAATGAAAACCGCACTGCATCGGATGGGCAAGCGAGCTGCATAATTTCTTTTGTTAGACATAAATTTTCTCAAGCGAGGAAGTGGAAGCAACACTATCGGCATCAGGCAAAAGAACGCACTGCTTAAGACTGAAAACCGCACTGCATCGGACGGGCAAGCAGACTGCATGTTTCTTTTTGTCAAGCATAAATTTTCTCAAGCGAGGAAGTGGAAGCAACACTATCGAGTAGTGAACCGCATTACTTTTTATTTGTCATTTCCGTAAGATTTTCTTTGCACTACACATTAGGAACAAGTAAACCGCGACACTACCCAAAACGAACCGCGACACTACCGAAAATGAAACACAAGAGTTTTTTATTGTCCTTTCGCATACTTATTTTTCTTTATGCGCGTAGAACCGACAAGTGGGCTGCAAGTACTGAGCGAGTGAACTTCATCTAATATAGAAGGGAGCTTCCTTCTTTCAGATGTTTTTATTTTCTATTTACCAAGTGGACAACAGAGGATTTTTTATACCAAAGTGCGCGAGAGATCAAAGTGAGGTTCAAAGATACACACGCACAAACCACTACTGAACTGCATGATCACGCACGCTACATTGCACAAACAGAACACAGAATTACACAGACTGCACACAACGGACTTGCTGTACTGCATGGCTGCGCCGGCAGACTACACGGAGGGGGGCTTCGCCGTGCAAACTGAATGACCAGGAACCTACAAAAAGATGCAATGCGGCGTCCAACTGAAGTGCACCACGTTCTTCCTGCAAAAATCAGTTAAGTGAACCTCAAGAGCTAACAACAGCGAGCTGCAATTTGCACTTAGATTTATTTACAGAAAAACGCAAAAACAGTGTGTATGGGGGTGAGCCACCGTGGTGGATGCGGCATGGAATGCTGCTGGAACTGCTCATTAGGTGGGAATGAGCTGCACCACGTCAGCCATCCTTTCCCGACCTCCTCCTCCAGCGAGCCAGGCGGCCAATGACGGGATCCATTTTTGCCTCCCCCCGCGGAGCACCGGGCCGCCTGGATCCAGCCTCGAGCATCCCCAAGAAAAGGTCACCACCGACAAAAGGGCTTCTAGCGCACTGCACTATCTCAACATAGTGGACCGCATCACTTGCGCCCACGAACAGCAGGGAGATGAAGAGACAAGCTCAGGCCACTGCTCATTGGAGGACGACGTCGGTGATGCGGGGCCCCACCACTGGGTGAGGCGCGCATCAGAGAAGGTCACCCGCGTCGAAGTTAGTGGATCTGCATTGTTGGGAGTCGGGGTGGAGGCTCACCGGACCTATCCAATCCATGTAGGAGGGAGGTGGATCCTCGAAGCGGAGCTCAGGACATGGAGGCTCGCCGGACGGATCCAGGGAGAGGCAGATCCTCGATGCGGTCCGTGCCGCGGCTCATGGGCTGTGCTCGTTGGACGGCTACGGGGGTGGGTGGCATTGCAGGGCCGGGGCCGCCGAGGCCAGCCGTCACGGGGCGGGCCGTAGCCGCGGCAGGGATGGGGCGGTGTTGCGGGGCCGGGGCCGCCGAGGCCGGCCACCGCGGGGCGGGGCCGTAGCCGTGGCCAGGGGTGGGGCGGTGTTGTGAGGGTGGACGGGGCCACCCAGGCTAGCCGTCGCGGGGCCAGAGCCATGGCCGTGGGCGGGATCAGGCAGCGTCGCAGGACGAGGCCGTGGGAGGCCGGCGAGGAAGGTGGAGGTGAGGGGACGGGTGATGCTCCGATCGGGGTGGATGTGGCTGTGCGGGAGGTTGGGTGGGTGGGAGGAAGTGGAGCAGGTGGGGGACATGGGCTTATTTTCTCGCATCGTGCAGTTTTCGGAGTCGCGTGAAGTTGGTTGTTTTGTTATCAGAATAAGGATAGGTGTTATTAGAATAAGGTCTTAAGGGTGTTATTAGAATAGACCCACCCTATATATATATGGCTTCTGCACAGCATCTCCATCATCATTATTAGTACATCCTACGCAGGTGAGTTAGGATGCACTTGATCCCAGGAAGGTATCTATCCTTCAAACCAGAGGAGTGCTTGAAACTAACAACAATACATAATATCCAACAAAAGAGGGTCGTGCTACAGCAGCAGAATACATGGCTCAGTCTAGATATCAGCACGAATCAAGTTGTGCATATTTGCTGTTGGCATGAACCACATCGCCGCATGTCGGGATTGCAAAGGCCATCTATCGCATGGAAGCTTGATGCCTTTCACACAATGAAGATTATGTGGCAACAAGCTGTGTCGACGAATCTCTGGATATGGTGATTCATGAAACCCATGGTATGATGTGTAAACACAGCCCCCCCCTCATGAATGGAAGTTGCATAGCACAGTAATCATCGCCGGTGATATGATCGATGATTGGTTGGATGATCAGATAATTGAGCCCGAGGAACAAGGAGTGGTTGCCGAGGCTGTAAACCCGCCTCCAGTTGAATACGCCTGGCCCAACGGAGCTGGGATCTTTCTCGAACACGAAGCAGCCATAGCCATCAATGTCACGAACGCCCCACTCATTGTACTACATGTGGTTTGATGTAATGGTTTGGTCAATTTGGTTCGTGCGAATGAGCATTAAATGACCGCCGTCAGCTGAACGAGCGATAAACCACCACCCATTGGCTGGTATGATTCCAGGTCTTGGAATCATGAAGGCTAGCGCATTTGCGTCTGCTGCAACAATTCAAATTGGAGACAAAAAGGACAAAAATAAACAATCATGTTCAGAGTATGTGTGGAATTAAGATTATTATAATAGTGACACATATCATAGACAGATAATTGCAATGTCGTGGTCATAATCATACCCCAAGTTAAAAAAATAAGCCAATGGCTTTCATATTCTAGCAATATGTCATGGTTCAAACATCATGTAACAATGAGAGGAAAATAGCTATGACAGCGCCTACTCATATTCTACAATAGCACTTACTACTACTGTTCTCATATCAACTCTAAGCAATAACATGTCGAGGGGCACCACGGCAACCTCCGTAGGATCGTCAAGTCGGTGTCCGAGCACCTGCGAGGATCGGGCATCAGCAAGCAGGGTGTCTTGAAAAGAGCCGGCCAGTTGCAGATGAGTAGATGGTACAAAGACACCGAGCATGCGGCCAGACGGACGGTGCTGAGTAGGTCCATACGACTACAGATCTTCTCCAAGAGAATAGCGGGGAGGTAATTCCAATCGCGGCTCTGCGTGTCAGTCGGTTCTGCCATTGGGGTTTTCGGTACCTGTGAGCCAGCGGGGAAGTGGATTCGGGCGGGCGAGCGAAGAAGCTTCTCCTCGTGTGGCCGAGCAGTGAGCAGGGGGATATGGTACGCGCGAGCTACCAAGGAAGATGGCGCGGGCGGGCGAGCAGTGAGCAGGGGTAAATGGTGTGCGGCCGACGATGTGGAAGAGAGGAGGAAGAAGAAGGGAGGAGGAAGAAGAGTGGAAGACGGGGAAGAAAGTGCATTCAATCTCAATTCTACTAGTACTACTACCAGGATATACCATCCTTCGGAGTGTAAATAGTTACACCGATGACATGTGGGTCTACCACAACAGGGCCCATATGTCAGTTAATGGAGGACAGAGGTGCGTAGGCGTATTTGCAGAAGCGTGCTCTACTGGCAAACATGATGGCAGTACTGGGTAAGGCTGATTTAGTAACACCAACATGCTGGTTCAGCTTATTAATTACGTGTCCCATCTGCTGCAGCATGTATTGTCACTTCACTGTGAAGACTAGTTGAATAGTTCTCTCTGACCGAGATGGGGAATAAATGGATCGCGAGGACTTCCTTTCTACAGTATACCTATGCCTCTACGCTCACTTCACTCATTTTGCTCCGTACCTAGTCACTGGTTGAAATCTGTAGAAAGACCAATACTCCGTATTTGAGAACAGAGGGAGGCTTTTACTCCGTACTACTCCCTCCATTCCAAAATAGATGACTCAACTTTGTACTATATTTGGGAACAGAGGGAGTATCACCATATGGAGGGCACAGAGGAAGCTTGAAATATGAACATGTCAATGGGAGGGAGTAAGCCCCATGCATGCATGCATGCATGCAACATGCAACACTCACACGTACACATGGACGCACGCAACACTCACGCACCCATGCGGCACACAACACACGACGCAACACACATGGTCATGCTCAAGTGCTCAACCTACTCCCTACGTCCGTGAAAGACTGTACATTTAGAGATTTACACATTGACCAGGGCATAATTAACGCCCAAAAGTAGCAGGCTTATGTGTGCATGCGACCATTGAGATAAGAAGATTACATGAAGGCCGTTGCATGTTGTAATTAAGGATAGACATGTAGCCTATACCTATAGCACAAGTTGGTGCATTAGTCAATCAATATCGATTTAGTAGATTAAAGGCTAAATGCATTGGAAGTGTAGATGTACATCATGTAGTACACTCTTTGTTGGAAGACCGAGGGAGGACACATGCATGCACTCACATACACAGCCAGGGCAGTTCACGTGCAAGGGTTGGACTCGTGACGCGCCTGCGTAAAGTTTTGTTTAACTGATTTCTTTGCTCTGCCAACTGATAGGTGGGACATAGAAACCAGGTGACAATTTAACCAGTCAACAAAGTGCCACGTCGACTATGTGGCCGGTCAGTAGGGTGCAATACGGTGCTCTACGATGAGCTAGTGATCGCATAATCGCCGCAAAACTATATATAGTGACCGTAAAGAGCGTACTGTTACATACGTTGACTGCCAGTGTGTTTTTCTCGTTTCAAATTAAGCCATATTAATCGGAAAGGACACAGTATGGACTACTACTACTAGTACTAGTACTGCTTTGATGTGTCCCGTCAACTCGTCGAACGAGGAGAAGCTTGCTTACTATGTCTCTCCCTCGCCCACGCGCGGGGTGGTTCGCAGGATGAGGAGAGGGTTTTGACTACAGCGCCCTCTCCCTCTCCCTCGCCCTCGCCCTCGCGGTGGACGTGCAGCAGTTCAATCAGTGTCAGATTGCCAGAAGCATATTGTACTGTAGTATCATCATTGTTGGACCTTCCGAAGAGGCGAAGAGCCAAGTGCAAGGTTCACACGAGTACGAACTGTTGAACCTCCCGAAGAGGCAAAGAGCCAAGCGCCAGGTTTTATAGGAGTTGTCGTCCTAGTAGGAGTGTACTAGTACAACTATAGTGAACGATGCTACTGTATGATGCGGCCACGTCACGTATATCCAAAGCTGTGCCACCTTTTTTCTCAAAGATCGTGTTAGAGCCCGTGCAACAACCACACAAGTTGCACGTAGACATAACACATTTACTAGTAATAAATTCTAAAGGACAAATGCAAGTATGCCACACAAGTTCATCTCCAACTCATGTGATAAATATGTGCACGACTAGTCTACATATATTCACAGCGCTACCATTCATAATTACCGTACTCCACTTACACGTTATAGATGGGCTACATGTCCTCCTCCAGGTTCCAGTCCCAGGTGTTCTTCATGGATGGCACGATCCATAGCGGTGGGCAACGGGAATCATTGTCGCAGCTTTCTAGTCCGGTTCCACACGATGGAGACTCATCCAAGCTGAAGCGGCATAAATCAGGGATAGCGTGTCCCAGCATGTCGTTCATCCGGCGGTGTGCACTGAAGACACAACCATGCTTCATGAACGGCAGGCCTTCCGTGTCGTGCACGGAAGGTGGCATCCGCTTCACAATGGGGTAGTTGTCCCCGATGAAAAGCGAGTACTCTCCAAGAGTCTTCCTCGGCACCCACGTAGCATCACGGGGGTCGAACTCGGCGCCGTTCATATGGTACATGCGGGATCCCAGATCTGGACACATGGTGACATACATAGTCAAGGTCCATGCATAATAATGTTGTGCTCAAATGTGGCGGTCAGTAATACTGTGCAGCAAATAGTACTACTCCGGTATAGAGGAAGTAAAATAACCGGCTTATTATATATAGCCACTCTTGGCTACATGGATGAGATAGTAAGACATGGAAAAACAAAAATGGTGGCAGCTAGTGGGTTCAAGTCTTCAAGGGCCTAGCTAGCTATATGCGTCCTCCAAGGTAAGAAGTACTCCTACTAGTACGACAAAGTATACTACTAGTACAACAACGAAAGAGAAGGCGAGAGGGTTAAAAATGGAATACCTGGGTAGATGGTGACGGTCTGATCGTGGTAGATTATGTGACCATGTTGCACATCAGTGGTACCATGGGTAATGACTGCTAATATAGTTGATCCCAATATGCCAAAGTCAGCTACAAGGTTCCAAGTTAGACCAAATCACGGATGCAAATGCACATCCAGGATCGGCGATCTTATTTTGATCGGGGGATGACTGGTCCCTGCAAAATAATGAAGTACCGTTAGGGATGCAAATGATGGTTTGTGCATTCCGTTTGTAATCTCCCGTACCGTAGGATGTCAACCAGATGAAACAAGTCCCCTGGCTTGTCACCACGAAGATGCGGCCTAGATGGCGCACGGCGTCTTTGAACATGTAGGGGTACAAATCTGCCGCCGCCAACATGCGCCAGCCTCTACCGTTATTGCGTCCTACATTGATGGCAATCCTTATGTCGAACACCACGATGAGATAGTAATAGTCGTAGCCGCGTCGCTTTGTCGGCGGGTCTGCAATTGCTATCTTCTTCAATCTCATGTAGGCATCATCATACATATTCTTGCCCAGCCAGTCCGGAAGGCCGATCCCAATGGTGGAGAAGGGGTCTACCGGAACGGCCACACTGCTGTGAATGTTGTGCAAAATCATGGTGGTATCCGGCCATGGTATGCAAGCCAATCTTCGTTGGCACCGACCCAGACCTATATATAATACGGTGGGCAGCGGAGAAATTACGGGATGGAAATGGAATAACTAAGTACTACATGATCAAACTCCATTACTGACCTGCTCATCGGACAAAATCCGACTACCTCTCAACGTCGTCAACTCTAGCGGAGTCAACGTGCAACCATGTCCAGGGAGCGGTGGACTGTTTGAAGAATTGTCCCATAGAAGAACCTTCTCGTCGAGGACGCATGGAAGACCAACAAGCATGGACTTTTCCCAAGCCTGTTTAAGCAGCGTCTTGAAAAAGTTGGTGCAAGAAGCACCGAGTCTTGCGGCGGTGAGGACGTCGGAGCGGCGTGCGATTTCTCCCAAAGAATCGTTGTCCAAGGTCTCCCAGCCCCGACGAGGAGGAGAACCGCTTGGCGAATCCATGGGAGCAGCGACGAACTGCCTTCTCTTCGGGGGGGGGGGAACTGGCGAGGAGGAGATAAGAGTGTAGTAACCGCAGGGCCTCGTCCCTTCCAACTGTAGATCGTTCCTCAGCGAAGGGGTGAGGCTATTATTTACTACTCTAAATAATAGCACTAGTAAATAATAGCACTAGTAAGAAATTTTTGCCACTAGGTAGTAGTTTTTGGTACCATGGAGTACTAGTACTAGCATTATGGAACGTTATGGGATTGCATTATACTGTAAATAATAGCACTAGTAAGAAATTTTTGGCACTAGGTAGTAGTTTTGGCGTGGATTAAGAAATTTTGGGTATGTTTTTGCCATTTTTTGTACATGCTAACTAGTGTCCAAAAACGTCGTACATTATGTGACGGAGGAGTACGTACTCGTACTATAGCAGTACTAGTACTACTTTTCTCAACTACTCCTCAAAAAAGCACCCAATTAATGCACTTGTTTTCCTCAAAAAAGTATGTTTACCAATGCATTAATTGCAATGCATGCATGCATAAATTACATTCATTGGTCAATTTTCTCTTAATACTTGCATGCAATGATTTAATGCAGCTTGGAATCTGAACATGTGATGGGAAACAACCAAATTGAGCCTTATAAAATGAAAAAACTAAAATTTTGAGATGAGCCCTATAAACCGGAAAGGAGGGAATACTGTACTTCTAGTCTAGTCTTGTATAGAGCACCAGTTTTGAACTCTTGAATCTCAGGGCGAAGGAGATACAGTTGGAAGTGGAGGGTACTACTGTTCTCTAGAACCATCGTTGTACTATCAATGCAGGGGAAGTACACCTGCGTAGTGGCCTAGTGGGTACTCTCGGTGCTCTATTCAGCCGCTCCTCTCATGTAGCTGGCCTACTCAGCCGCTCCTCTCACGCAGACACTAGAAGCCTGTTTATCAGTGACGGTTACTGCGGGGGCAGAACATTTGAGTTATTTGATACAGCGAGACTAGGCTTTTCGCTTCCATTTGTGGAGGTATAATGGATCTCGTCGAACTTTATTAGTAGTTCCTTCTTTATGAATGAGATGAAGCAAAGCTTTTGCTTCCGTTTCAAAAAAAACACGTCAAGAGGAATTTCTTTTATAGTAGAGTCGATAATGAAGTGAAGTCCATGCATGCAACGCCACAAGCTACAGAGTAGTAGTAGAGCACTTTACGTACAGAGCCATATTGCACAGTTCCCAATGCCCCGCCAGGCTTTTCCGGCTCCTCGGGCTTAATTGGGAGGCGCTAGTTTAAATATGCTACTAGCTGGAAGCTGCAAGCGAGGTGCGGCTAGGGCGAGCACGCGAGCCACGGGATGCTGGGAAGGAAAACCCGTTCACGTGGCTAGGCTGTCCAGACTCTAGTGCACCCAGACTGTGGGGCCGCTCGTCCGTTTGACTTCAAAACTCAAACTACCCGTGTAAATATTGGCTCCCAGCGAAGTGCAGTACTCCCTCTGTTCCGAATTACTCGTCGCGGGTATGGATGTATCTAGATGTATTTTAGTTCTAGATACATCCATTTCTGCGATGTATCGAGATAGTATACTATTTAAAAAAAGGCCGCCGTGCGTTCGGCCGGGATCGAACCCACAAAACGAGGTATACACTCCCGCGACCACTAGTAGTACTCGTTGGAGTACAACGCAACCTAGAATCGCCTTTTGTCGCTAGTAGTACGTACATTGTTCCTTACAAGAAACCCCTAAGAGCATGGTTAATAGTATAGCCAGCTGCTGGCTGTAAGCCAGTGCCATGTCATCTACAACCCATCTTATAGCCAACATGTAGTAGTAGTTTATTTCTTATAGCCTGCTGACTCAGCTCTATTGTACTTGCTCTAATAATGCAAGTGAAAGTGCAACTATCCCTAGGTGGTTTTGGTAATTCATAACAACATATAGCTCATTGAGCTAATTCTATTCCAAGATGATTATTTCAGGAAAGCTCAATGATTGGCATGGCATGGATATGAAAGTGGAACCCTCAAAATGCTAAGGACAATGGATTGGCTCAAGCTCAAAAGCTCAAGACTCTTCATTTTACATTTTAGTGATCCAAGATCACATTGAGTCCATAGGAAAAGCCAATACTATCAAGGAGGGATGAGGTGTTGCTTAATGAGCCTCTTGCTTCATGTGCTTAATGATATGCTCCAAAACCCTCAACTACTTTCCCATATCCACATATGACCTAAACTCTAAGCCAAACTCGGTCCTACCGATTTTTCCTATCCGGCGCCACCGAGTTTCACTTGTCATTAGCCACTGCCAAACCCTAGCAATTCGGTCCTACCGATAAGGATCTTGGTCCCACCGAGATGGGGTTGCAAACTCTCTGTTTCCCTTTCGTAACTTTTCGGTCCCACCGAAAGAGTGAATCGGTCCCACCGAGATTGCAATGTAAACTCAGTGTTTCCCCTTTGTAACTTTTCGGTCTCACCGAGTTCCACTCGGTCCCACCGAAAGAGCAAATCGGTCCCACCGAGTTTGCCTGACCAACTCTCTGGTAAGCTAATTACCAAACTCGGTCTCACCGAGTTTGTGTAATCGGTCTCACCGAGATTACGTTATGCCCAAACCCTAACCGAATCGGTCCCACCGAGTTGCATGTCAGTCCCACCGAAATTCCTAACGGTCACTAGGTTTACATTTTCGGTCCGACCGAGTTTATTGATTCGGTCCCACCGAGATTGGAAAACTGTGTAACGGTTGGATTTTGTGTGGAGGCTATATATACCCCTCCACCTCTTTCTCACTGAGTGAGAGAGCCATCAGAACACACACATCATTCCAACTCATTTGTTCTGAGAGAGAACCACCTACTCATGTGTTGAGATCAAGACATTCCATTCCTACCATATGAATCTTGATCTCTAGCCTTCCCAAGTTGCTTTCCACTCAAATCTTCTTTCCACCAAATCCAAATCCTATGAGAGAGAGTTGAGTGTTGGGGAGACTATCATTTGAAGCACAAGAGCAAGGAGTTCATTACCTACACACCATTTGTTACTTCTTGGAGAGTGGTGTCTCCTAGATTGGCTAGGTGTCACTTGGGAGCCTCCGACAAGATTGTGGAGTGAACCAAGGAGTTTGTAAGGGCAAGGACATCGCCTACTTCGTGAAGATCTACTGCTAGTGAGGCAAGTCCTTCGTGGGCGATGGCCATGGTGGGATAGACAAGGTTGCTACTTCGTGGACCCTTTGTCGGTGGTTGCTTCTTCGTGGACCCTTCGTGGGTGGAGCCCTCCGTGGACTCGCGCAACCGTTGCCCTTGGGTGGAGCCCTGTGTGGACTCGCGCAACCGTTACCCTTCGTGGGTTGAAGTCTCCATCAACGTGGATGTAGGATAGCACCACCTATCCGAACCACGGGAAAAACATCCGTGTCTCCAATAGCGTTTGAAATCTCCAAACCCTTCCATTTATATTCTTGCAAGTTGCATGCTTTATTTTCCGCTGCCAATATACTCTTTGCATGCTTGCTTGAATTGTGTGATGATCGCTTGACTTGTTCTAAAATAGCTAAAATCTGCCAAGAACTAAAATTGGGAAAAGGTTAAGTTTTTATTTGGTCAAGTAGTCTAATCACCCCCCTCTAGACATACTTTCGATCCTACAAGTGGTATCAGAGCTTTTGTCTCCATTTGCTTGATCTCCATAGCTTTTGGTGGTCATAGCCTTGGTTTCACAACCTAGGAGAGTATGGCGTCTAGCGAGGGAAATTATCACCGTAGAGGTCCTTACTTTGATGGTACTAATTTTGCTAGTTGGAAGCATAAAATGAAAATGCATATTCTTGGACATAACCCCGCCGTTTGGGCTATTGTGTGTGTTGGTTTGCAAGGTGACTTCTTTGAAGGGAGAGAACCAAACCGTGAAGCTACCGCGGAAGAGTTGAAGATGTTGCAATACAATGCTCAAGCTTGTGATATTCTCTTCAACGGATTGTGCCCCGAAGAATTCAACAAAATCAGCCGCCTTGAGGATGCAAAGGAAATTTGGGACACTTTGATTGATATGCACGAGGGTACCGACTCCGTCAAGGAATCCAAGTTGGATGTGCTTCAAAGCCAACTTGACAAGTTCAAGATGAAGGATGGTGAAGGTGTCGCTGAAATGTACTCTAGGCTTGCTCTCATCACAAATGAGATTGCCGGCTTAGGAAGTGAAGAGATGACCGATAAATTCATCATCAAGAAGATCCTAAGAGCCTTGGATGGAAAATATGATACCGTGTGCACATTGATCCAAATGATGCCCAATTGCAAAGATCTCAAGCCAACGGAAGTGATTGGAAGAATTGTTGCTCATGAGATGTCACTTAAGGATAAAGAGGAACTTCACAACGAATCAAGTGGTGCCTATAAAGCCTCATGTGAAGCCCCTACATCATCAAGTGAGAAACAAGACTTCAATGAAGAATTGAGCTTAATGGTGAAGAACTTCAACAAGTTCTACAAAAATAGAAGCAAAGATAGAAGCTCCAAATCAAGGTCCTACAATGACAAAAGATCTTTTAGTCGAGAGCGAAACTGTTACAATTGTGGAAGACCCGGACACTATTCCAACGAGTGTACGGATCCCTACAAGAGAAGAGAAGATTCTCCAAAAAGAAGAAGCAAAGGATCACCACCAAGAGAGAGAAGGAGTAGAGATGATCGTTATGAACAAAGATACTCACGGAGAAGCAAGGATTCGAAAAGGAAGGAAAAATCATCAAGGAGCTACACAAGACGAAGACATCAAGCTCATGTTGGTGAATGGGTATCCGGCTCCGACTCCGACAGCCACTCCGAGAGAAGTTATCACTCCGACTCCGAAGATACTCAAGATGAAGGTGTTGCCGGTCTAGCACTTGTGTCAACCAACTCCTACGACATATTTGACTCACCAAATGAAGGAATTGGAAGATGCTTCATGGCCAAAGGTCCTAAGGTAACACACCCCGAGTATGTTGATTTCAATAGTGATGAAGATGACTTGTTAGGTGATGATTTGATAGGTGACAACTCTAGTGATGAATACTATTATGAAAGACCAATTAATCATGCTAATCAAGATAAAACGAGTGACAATGATAAGGAGAAGATTGAGGCCCTAACTAAAGACCTAAAAACTCTTAAGTTAGCTCATGACACTATCTTCGAAGATCATCGAGAACTTTTAAGAGCTCATGATAAGCTACGCTTTGAAAAGCTCAATCTTGAGCAAGAGCATGAGTTCTTAAAGGCAATCAATGATGATCTCCGCAAGAAAAGTTCTTCTTACATTGCCAAGCGTTTACTCTTATCCACTTACATGCCTCAAGTCAAGTATAACAAGAAAGATTCTTCCTCTAGTAGTAACAATGATCATGCTAAACCCAATATTGTTGCTTCTAGTAGTTCTCTTGATTCCACTAAAGATTCTCTTAGCCAAGTTACACTTGAGCAAGAAAATAGCTTATTGAAGGGAATTATAGAGAAAGGAGTGCACAAAAGCCTTGCCGGGAGTAAGAAATTCGAGGAAATTGTGCGCAAGCAAGGAATGCACCGGAAGAATCAAGGTGTTGGTTTTGAACGAAAGTTCAATGCCAATGGAGTTGAATGGGAAGAAGATCAATACCCCAAGACGAAGTTTGTCCCTCAACAAGAGAAGTTTTTCAAAGGGACACAAGCTCAAGATGATCTTCCACCACAAGACTACGAGCAAAACGGCAAGGACAAGCTTCAAGAGGAAATTGATGCATTTGAAGAAGCTCCTAAGACCTTAGTCAAGTGGATTCCCAAGACTACTTCAAGTTCCACTTCATCAAGTACGACTACAACTCCAAGGATTCCCATCAAGATGATGTGGATCCAAAAGAAGAAGAACTAGAGAGTTCTTGAGGGTGACTCCGCCAACATACTTCACTCTTATCATTTTGGCAAGAACAAGTGCAATCAACATCCACATCTTGCACTAGTTCAAGGAGTCACAAACCCTCTTGTTGGTAAGACAAGGGACAAGGTAACCTAAAGTTTTCATGGACATCATATTTTGTGTGCATCACTCTATGTCTATGGATATCCTTGTTTGTTCCTTGTGGGACTAACCCATGTAGGTATTGAAAGTGCAATTCACTCAAAAGGATAGCTCCAAGAGATCTACATCAACATTGAGCATCCACATCTTCAATATCTACATGAAGTCATCATCGACAAAACCCAAGGTTAGTTCATCCCTCTTAAGGGGGATATCACATCTAGGGGGAGCTTTACTCTAAGACTTGAGCTAAAGCAACTCTAAAGATGTGAACAAAACAATGCTTTATGTAAAAGTGGTAACCCCACTTGAGCTTAAACGATGATATGACCTACGATCAAGTGTTCTCACTTGACTCCTAAGTCAATATACTCATATATAGATGACCTAGTCATCGCAAATTGCTTGATAGATGCTAGAATTGGTTGTGCATGCTTTGCCACATATTTCATTTGCTATCATATTTTGTGAGCATGCTGATTGCATATTTTACTCATTCGAGGACATCCACTTGTTGCTTTGATTGTTTGGCTTTATCTTCTGTTGCCAAGTGGATGGACAAGAATGCCTAAGAACCTTCTCTAGCTATCTATGCTTTTCTCGTCTCAAACTCTATTCATGCTGCATCACAAAAATTGATCAAGTCAGATTCGAACCACTCTATGTGAGGAGCGCTCGGAGTCCCCGATTCGTCATAGACTTAAACTTCCAAAACCTCTTTATGAATCTCGGTCTGACCGATACTCCATTTTCGGTCCTACCGAGTTCATTAAGTTGATCTAGGTTTTCGATCTCGGTGCAACCGATTTGAACTTTTCGGTCACACCGAGTTGCAAAAACTGCACACAGTTTTGCATCTCGGTGCCACTGAGTCGTTCCACTCGGTCACACCGACAGGGTCGGGCTATATATAGTGACGGGCAGAATTTTGGAAATTTCTCCGAAACCTCCTCGCCCGCGCGATAGCTTGCTCTGCCCCCGAGGTCTCCGGATCGTCTCCTCGCCGCCAGCAGCCTCCAGTCGCTGGTCTTCGCCGCCGTTAACGAATTTCTGCCCCGTCGTTGCCGCCGTAGCAAGTCCACGCCGAACTAGGGTATGGACTTGATCTTTGTGCTATTCCTCAATCTGTTTCCTAGCACATTGTGATCATCATGATTCTTGCCACATTTGATAAACTTCTATCCAGTCAAAACGCTCGTAGATTAGGTTTAATTCGAAAATTCTAGGTTTAGGTTTCCGTCGAAACCATCTCGGACCCACCGAGTTGAAAAACTCGGTCCCACCGATCTGGCTCTTGCCATTGCACAAGTTAAACTCGATCTGACCGAGAATAACTTATCGGTGTGACCGATTTTGGAATTCTGTGAAACCCTAGCAGTCTCGGTGCCACCGAACTGTGACTCGGTCTGACCGAGTTCACCAGTTCTGGTGCCAAAACTGCTTCGGTGTCACCGAGTTTGAAAATCGGTAGATCCGAGATGCTTTCTGTGGAAAACTAAAACTAAGTTTTTGGATTAATCTTTTGCAAAAATCTCTGTCTTTTGTGATGCTCATCCACTCTATCTTATCCATAATCTATTCACAGGGTCAGCAGTCAGTTTGCAACATGTCTGATCAAAGTGACAGCCAAAACCTCTCAGAGCAGCAAGTTGTGATGAGTGAGGGCACTAGCCCCTCAAGTTCTTCTGATGATGGCAGCAGGAGCAAACCCAGCAATCTGCCTAAGGCTGCCACACGACAAAGAAAGAAGAGAACGTCTGATTCTGAGGATGAAGACTATGTGGCAGAGGAAGAGGCCACTTCCAAAAGGGTTGAGCCAGCTCAAGGCTCAAAGCCAGGCCTGAAAGTCAAGAGGCCAGCAGGGAGGCAGCCAATGTCAAAGGCTAGAGCCTCAACCGAAAAGCCTGCACCTGCTCCCATTGAGCCCATTGCTGCTGAGGGAAAAAAGAGGAAGGAAAGAGTGAAGAAGACAGTAGCCAAAGTGCTTGGGAGAGCCTCCATCATGGTAGAGGAGGAGGAGGAAGAAGAGGCAGCTGCACCAGCGCCCAAGGCACCCAAACTCATGGGAGATGCCATAAGATCAGGAACAGCTGCATCCAAGCCCAAGGAAGCTCCTAAGGCTGCATCTAAGCCTAAGACAACTCCAAAGAGAAACACAAGGAGTATACCTGCTGCAGAAAAGAACAAGGCCCCAGTGCCTGAAGCTATTGAAGAAGAGGAAGAGAGTGTCCTTCGGAAGCTCAAGCCCAAGATCCCAGACCACAACGATGCTCATCCTGTGGCTGAGGACATGAAGCTCAGGAGAGACTCAGGGCTGAGAAAATGGAGAGATGCAGACCTGTATGCTTCTAGGAGAAGGACTGCCGTGGACTACAGATTTCACACAAAGGAGCAACAAGATTTTTATGAGACTGTTTTGCTTGACAAGAAGCCAATCGTTTGTGACATGAGATGGGTCGACTAGACCTACATCAAAGAGCATGAGGAGTACTTCCCAGGAGTTCAGGACAGCTTCAGAGCGTGTGGAGTAGAGGACTTTGTTGGGCAGAAGCTCACAAAGTGGAACGAGGAACTCATCATGCAGTTCTACTCCACAGCTCACTTTTATCCGGATGGAAGGATTACATAGATGTCAGAGGGTACAAGGTACCAATCTACAGTGGCTGAGTGGTCACAGATCATCAATGCCCCAGAGGAGCAAGATGAGGACTTGGACATCTATGCAAAGAAGAAGATGGATCATAACTCCATGTCCAACATGTAAAAGGAAATTCCCAATGAAGCTCTTGACACATTCAAGTTTGGGTCAGTGCACTATCTGCTCTCAGGATTGCCTACTATCAATTGGATACTAAGGCACACTCTGTTGCCTAAGTCTGGAGATCACAAGATGATCAGAGGTCACGCGATCAACCTGCTTCATGTTTTTGATGTGCCTCAGAAATTCAAGGTCATGAGTCTCATAGTTGAAACCATTAAGAGGACAGCTGCAGATCAGAAGAGGAGCTATGGATATGCCCCTCAGATTCAGGAGCTCATCAACTCCAAGATGGGCACGGGCATATATTTGTTGGATAAGGAACACCTGCCCATCCGTCCAGAATTTGAGAACAATGAAGTTGTGATGACAGAGAATGAGCCTTCGTCTGCACAAGCATTTGCAAAGAAGGAGAAGGCGAAGAAGGAAAAAGCTGCCAGGATGCCTACTCAAGAGGAGGCATCTGAGTACTTCTTGAAGACCAAACAAGAGCAGCTCAGTTACCTGATTGCATACTCGCTGAGAATTGAGCAAAGTCTGGCCAACCTCACTAAAAATCAGCAGAGCCTAGAGAGGATCATGGAACAGAAGTTCTATGACTTGGATGTCAAGGTAACAGAAGTTCAGTCTGTAGTGGAGCAGCTCCAGGAGGACATGAATGAGAGGAGAGGCAGGACCACGACTCATGCTTTTTCTAGAGTGCCACGAGGCCCGAGGTCGTCTGCACTGCCAGTTGCTGACACCAGAGCTACAACGTCTGCACCAGCCACAGCCTCAGCTCCAGCGTCAACCTCAGCTCCAACTCCAGCGACTAGTTCAACATCTACAGAAGCCTTCGTCCTTGGAGTGATTCGGACTCCACCACCACCTGAAGATCAAACCTGAGCGTCGATCTAGTGCTATGCATTTTCTAGGAACTTTTTGGTAACTTGTTGCCAAAGGGGGAGAAGATGTATAGATCATAGTCTTTGAGAGAGAGAGTGTTGCTTTTCTCTCTTGTTTTATTTGGTGGTTTCTTCGAACTTTTTCTGCTTTTGTGTGAGATACTTCGTCCTTATGTTTGTGAGACATCGATGATCATGTGTTTGATCATAAGCTACACTTAATGTTTGCTTGATGCTTGTTTAAATATTGTCATTATATCTATCATTTGTGATCATTCACTATTCTTGGTGATGAGTGCATGTATTTCATTCCTATCATTTTGAGCGCTCCACCAAGATGTATGTGACATGGAAGAGTAACCCATGACTCTAACTCATTGTGCATTTGCAGTCCAAAGCAAATCTTAAATATGCACAAATTTAGGGGGAGCTCTTACTTATCACATACTTCTCAAAGCGACGATATATTTCATGCTTATTATCATTTGTCGAAGCTTTGATCTATATGTTGTCATCAATTACCAAAAAGGGGGAGATTGAAAGTGCAACTATCCCTAGGTGGTTTTGGTAATTCATAACAACATATAGCTCATTGAGCTAATGCTATTCCAAGATGATTATTTCAGGAAATCTCAATGATTGGCATGGCATGGATATGAAAGTGGAACCCTCAAAATGCTAAGGACAATGGATTGGCTCAAGCTCAAAAGCTCAAGACTCTTCATTTTACATTTTAGTGATCCAAGATCACATTGAGTCCATAGGAAAAGCCAATACTATCAAGGAGGGATGAGGTGTTGCTTAATGAGCCTCTTGCTTCATGTGCTTAATGATATGCTCCAAAACCCTCAACTACTTTCCCATATCCACATATGACCTAAACTCTAAGCCAAACTCGGTCCTACCGATTTTTCCTATCCGGCGCCACCGAGTTTCACTTGTCATTAGCCACTGCCAAACCCTAGCAATTCGGTCCTACCGATAAGGATCTTGGTCCCACCGAGATGGGGTTGCAAACTCTCTGTTTCCCTTTCGTAACTTTTCGGTCCCACCGAAAGAGTGAATCGGTCCCACCGAGATTGCAATGTAAACTCAGTGTTTCCCCTTTGTAACTTTTCGGTCTCACCGAGTTCCACTCGGTCCCACCGAAAGAGCAAATCGGTCCCACCGAGTTTGCCTGACCAACTCTCTGGTAAGCTAATTACCAAACTCGGTCTCACCGAGTTTGTGTAATCAGTCTCACCGAGATTACGTTATGCCCAAACCCTAACCGAATCGGTCCCACCGAGTTGCATGTCAGTCCCACCGAAATTCCTAACGGTCACTAGGTTTACATTTTCGGTCCGACCGAGTTTATTGATTCGGTCCCACCGAGATTGGAAAACTGTGTAACGGTTGGATTTTGTGTGGAGGCTATATATACCCCTCCACCTCTTTCTCACTGAGTGAGAGAGCCATCAGAACACACACATCATTCCAACTCATTTGTTCTGAGAGAGAACCACCTACTCATGTGTTGAGATCAAGACATTCCATTCCTACCATATGAATCTTGATCTCTAGCCTTCCCAAGTTGCTTTCCACTCAAATCTTCTTTCCACCAAATCCAAATCCTATGAGAGAGAGTTGAGTGTTGGGGAGACTATCATTTGAAGCACAAGAGCAAGGAGTTCATTACCTACACACCATTTGTTACTTCTTGGAGAGTGGTGTCTCCTAGATTGGCTAGGTGTCACTTGGGAGCCTCCGACAAGATTGTGGAGTGAACCAAGGAGTTTGTAAGGGCAAGGACATCGCCTACTTCGTGAAGATCTACTGCTAGTGAGGCAAGTCCTTCGTGGGCGATGGCCATGGTGGGATAGACAAGGTTGCTACTTCGTGGACCCTTTGTCGGTGGTTGCTTCTTCGTGGACCCTTCGTGGGTGGAGCCCTCCGTGGACTCGCGCAACCGTTGCCCTTGGGTGGAGCCCTGTGTGGACTCGCGCAACCGTTACCCTTCGTGGGTTGAAGTCTCCATCAACGTGGATGTAGGATAGCACCACCTATCCGAACCACGGGAAAAACATCCGTGTCTCCAATAGCGTTTGAAATCTCCAAACCCTTCCATTTATATTCTTGCAAGTTGCATGCTTTATTTTCCGCTGCCAATATACTCTTTGCATGCTTGCTTGAATTGTGTGATGATCGCTTGACTTGTTCTAAAATAGCTAAAATCTGCCAAGAACTAAAATTGGGAAAAGGTTAAGTTTTTATTTGGTCAAGTAGTCTAATCACCCCCCCTCTAGACATACTTTCGATCCTACAAGTGGTATCAGAGCTTTTGTCTCCATTTGCTTGATCTCCATAGCTTTTGGTGGTCATAGCCTTGGTTTCACAACCTAGGAGAGTATGGCGTCTAGCGAGGGAAATTATCACCGTAGAGGTCCTTACTTTGATGGTACTAATTTTGCTAGTTGGAAGCATAAAATGAAAATGCATATTCTTGGACATAACCCCGCCGTTTGGGCTATTGTGTGTGTTGGTTTGCAAGGTGACTTCTTTGAAGGGAGAGAACCAAACCGTGAAGCTACCGCGGAAGAGTTGAAGATGTTGCAATACAATGCTCAAGCTTGTGATATTCTCTTCAACGGATTGTGCCCCGAAGAATTCAACAAAATCAGCCGCCTTGAGGATGCAAAGGAAATTTGGGACACTTTGATTGATATGCACGAGGGTACCGACTCCGTCAAGGAATCCAAGTTGGATGTGCTTCAAAGCCAACTTGACAAGTTCAAGATGAAGGATGGTGAAGGTGTCGCTGAAATGTACTCTAGGCTTGCTCTCATCACAAATGAGATTGCCGGCTTAGGAAGTGAAGAGATGACCGATAAATTCATCATCAAGAAGATCCTAAGAGCCTTGGATGGAAAATATGATACCGTGTGCACATTGATCCAAATGATGCCCAATTACAAAGATCTCAAGCCAACGGAAGTGATTGGAAGAATTGTTGCTCATGAGATGTCACTTAAGGATAAAGAGGAACTTCACAACGAATCAAGTGGTGCCTATGCCTCATGTGAAGCCCCTACATCATCAAGTGAGAAACAAGACTTCAATGAAGAATTGAGCTTAATGGTGAAGAACTTCAACAAGTTCTACAAAAATAGAAGCAAAGATAGAAGCTCCAAATCAAGGTCCTACAATGACAAAAGATCTTTTAGTCGAGAGCGAAACTGTTACAATTGTGGAAGACCCGGACACTATTCCAACGAGTGTATGGCTCCCTACAATAGAAGAGAAGATTCTCCAAAAAGAAGAAGCAAAGGATCACCACCAAGAGAGAGAAGGAGTAGAGATGATCGTTATGAACAAAGATACTCACGGAGAAGCAAGGATTCGAAAAGGAAGGAAAAATCATCAAGGAGCTACACAAGACGAAGACATCAAGCTCATGTTGGTGAATGGGTATCCGGCTCCGACTCCGACAGCCACTCCGAGAGAAGTTATCACTCCGACTCCGAAGATACTCAAGATGAAGGTGTTGCTGGTCTAGCACTTGTGTCAACCAACTCCTACGACATATTTGACTCACCAAATGAAGGAATTGGAAGATGCATCATGGCCAAAGGTCCTAAGGTAACACACCCCGAGTATGTTGATTTCAATAGTGATGAAGATGACTTGTTAGGTGATGATTTGATTGGTGACAACTCTAGTGATGAATACTATTATGAAAGACCAATTAATCATGCTAATCAAGATAAAACGAGTGACAATGAGAAGGAGAAGATTGAGGCCCTAACTAAAGAACTAAAAACTCTTAAGTTAGCTCATGACACTATCTTTGAAGATCATCGAGAACTTTTAAGAGCTCATGAGAAGCTACGCTTTGAAAAGCTCAATCTTGAGCAAGAGCATGAGTTCTTAAAGGCAATCAATGATGATCTCCGCAAGAAAAGTTCTTCTTACATTGCCAAGCGTTTACTCTTATCCACTTACATGCCTCAAGTCAAGTCTAACAAGAAAGATTCTTCCTCTAGTAGTAACAATGATCATGCTAAACCCAATATTGTTGCTTCTAGTAGTTCTCTTGATTCCACTAAAGATTCTCTTAGCCAAGTTACACTTGAGAAAGAAAATAGCTTATTGAAGGGAATTATAGAGAAAGGAGTGCACAAAAGCCTTGCCGGGAGTAAGAAATTCGAGGAAATTGTGCGCAAGCAAGGAATGCACCGGAAGAATCAAGGTGTTGGTTTTGAACGAAAGTTCAATGCCAATGGAGTTGAATGGGAAGAAGATCAATACCCCAAGACGAAGTTTGTCCCTCAACAAGAGAAGTTTTTCAAAGGGACACAAGCTCAAGATGATCTTCCACCACAAGACTACGAGCAAAAAGGCAAGGACAAGCTTCAAGAGGAAATTGATGCATTTGAAGAAGCTCCTAAGACCTTAGTCAAGTGGATTCCCAAGACTACTTCAAGTTCCACTTCATCAAGTACGACTACAACTCCAAGGATTCCCATCAAGATGATGTGGATCCAAAAGAAGAAGAACTAGAGAGTTCTTGAGGGTGACTCCGCCAACATACTTCACTCTTATCATTTTGGCAAGAACAAGTGCAATCAACATCCACATCTTGCACTAGTTCAAGGAGTCACAAACCCTCTTGTTGGTAAGACAAGGGACAAGGTAACCTAAAGTTTTCATGGACATCATATTTTGTGTGCATCACTCTATGTCTATGGATATCCTTGTTTGTTCCTTGTGGGACTAACCCATGTAGGTATTGAAAGTGCAATTCACTCAAAAGGATAGCTCCAAGAGATCTACATCAACATTGAGCATCCACATCTTCAATATCTACATGAAGTCATCATCGACAAAACCCAAGGTTAGTTCATCCCTCTTAAGGGGGATATCACATCTAGGGGGAGCTTTACTCTAAGACTTGAGCTAAAGCAACTCTAAAGATGTGAACAAAACAATGCTTTATGTAAAAGTGGTAACCCCACTTGAGCTTAAACGATGATATGACCTACGATCAAGTGTTCTCACTTGACTCCTAAGTCAATATACTCATATATAGATGACCTAGTCATCGCAAATTGCTTGATAGATGCTAGAATTGGTTGTGCATGCTTTGCCACATATTTCATTTGCTATCTTATTTTGTGAGCATGCTGATTGCATATTTTACTCATTCGAGGACATCCACTTGTTTCTTTGATTGTTTGGCTTTATCTTCTGTTGCCAAGTGGATGGACAAGAATGCCTAAGAACCTTCTCTAGCTATATATGCTTTTCTCGTCTCAAACTCTATTCATGCTGCATCACAAAAATTGATCAAGTCAGATTCGAACCACTCTGTGTGAGGAGCGCTCGGAGTCCCCGATTCGTCATACACTTAAACTTCCAAAACCTCTTTATGAATCTCCTTCTGACCGATACTCCATTTTCGGTCCTACCGACTTCATTAAGTTGATCTAGGTTTTCGATCTCGGTGCAACCGATTTGAACTTTTCGGTCACACCGAGTTGCAAAAACTGCACACAGTTTTGCATCTCGGTGCCACCGAGTCGTTCCACTCGGTCACACCGACAGGGTCGGGCTATATATAGTGACGAGCAGAATTTTGGAAATTTCTCCGAAACCTCCTCGCCCGCACGATAGCCTGCTCTACCCCCGAGGTCTCCGGATCGTCTCCTCACCGCCAGCAGCCGCCAGTCGCTGGTCTTCGCCGCCGTCAACGGATTTCTGCCCCGCCGTTGCCGCCGTAGCAAGTCCACGCCGAACTAGGGTATGGACTTGATCTTTTTGCTATTCCTCAATCTGTTTCCTAGCACATTGTGATCATCATGATTCTTGCCACATTTGATAAACTTCTATCCAGTCAAAACGCTCGTAGATTAGGTTTAATTCGAAAATTCTAGGTTTAGGTTTCCGTCGAAACCATCTCGGACCCACCGAGTTGAAAAACTCGGTCCCACCGATCTGGCTCTTGCCATTGCACAAGTTAAACTCGATCTGACCGAGAATAACTTATCGGTGCGACCGATTTTGGAATTCTGTGAAACCCTAGCAGTCTCGGTGCCACCGAACTGTGACTCGGTCTGACCGAGTTCACCAGTTCTGGTGCCAAAACTGCTTCGGTGTCACCGAGTTTGAAAATCGGTAGATCCGAGATGCTTTCTGTGGAAAACTAAAACTAAGTTTTTGGATTAATCTTTTGCAAAAATCTCTGTCTTTTGTGATGCTCATCCACTCTATCTTATCCATAATCTATTCACAGGGTCAGCAGTCAGTTTGCAACATGTCTGATCAAAGTGACAGCCAAAACCTCTCAGAGCAGCAAGTTGTGATGAGTGAGGGCACTAGCCCCTCAAGTTCTTCTGATGATGGCAGCAGGAGCAAACCCAGCAATCTGCCTAAGGCTGCCACACGACAAAGAAAGAAGAGAACGTCTGATTCTGAGGATGAAGTCTATGTGGCAGAGGAAGAGGCCACTTCCAAAAGGGTTGAGCCAGCTCAAGGCTCAAAGCCAGGCCTGAAAGTCAAGAGGCCAGTAGGGAGGAAGCCAATGTCAAAGGCTAGAGCCTCAACCGAAAAGCCTGCACCTGCTCCCATTGAGCCCATTGCTGCTGAGGGAAAAAAGAGGAAGGAAAGAGTGAAGAAGACAGTAGCCAAAGTGCTTGGGAGAGCCTCCATCATGGTAGAGGAGGAGGAGGAAGAAGAGGCAGCTGCACCACCGCCCAAGGCACCCAAACTCATGGGAGATGCCATAAGATCAGGAACAGCTGCATCCAAGCCCAAGGAAGCTCCTAAGGCTGCATCTAAGCCTAAGACAGCTCCAAAGAGAAACACAAGGAGTATACCTGCTGCAGAAAAGAACAAGGCCCCAGTGCCTGAAGCTATTGAAGAAGAGGAAGAGAGTGTCCTTCGGAAGCTCAAGCCCAAGATCCCAGACCACAACGATGCTCATCCTGTGGCTGAGGACATGAAGCTCAGGAGAGACTCAGGGCTGAGAAAATGGAGAGAAGCAGACTCGTATGCTTCTAGGAGAAGGACTGCCGTGGCAGAAGGCGAGGTCAAAACCGCCGGCGGTGCGGAGCCCACGTTGCGGCAGCCCGAATGCCAGCTCCGTCCGGCGCTCGCGGCTGCTAGCTAGCCAAGATAGCTCCGTCCAGCAGCTTGTTTGCAAGGTTTGCTAGCTAGATTGGCACGGCAGTGCGGCGGCTTGCTCGAATGCGCCGTGCTAAGGCCAGCCATCTGGCTCGAGCGAAGGCCTGCACGGAGGCTTTCTCACTCGTGAGTCGCACTCGGGCCAGCCTGCCAACCCGTGCGGAGGCCAGCGCGGCGTCCGGCCCGTCCGGCGAAGCGGCGGCCAACTCGCTCATCACCAGCGCCACCGACGAACACGCATCAGTACTGTTTGAAGTAATGTTCAGGAAAAATAATGATTTGAGGGAGAATAACAGGATAGAAGGTCAGATGTGGGTCCCTCATGTCAACGGTCAAACAAAATGTGTTGGTTTAAGCTGCCTCATCAGCACGGACATGTGGGCCAACCTTGTCATAAATGGGTTAAAATGAACCTAATCGGTAGGAGTACTAGGTAGTTTTTGGCGTGGATTAAGAAATTTTGGGTATGTTTTTGCTATTTTCTGTACAATAGATTCCTCCTAGGGCTGGATGAAAGTGGTAGTTTTTTGTTAAATACTCTACATATTGTAAGTAGGAGTGAAAGTTAAGCTTTGGAAGCCAATAAGCAAGGCTAGTTACATAGTGCATATGTGTACATGATTGAAAGTAAACATCAACCATGAGTGACTAATATCTTGATGAAAACTCAAAACTATGGAATACTAGGAAAAGAAATGCATGGTTGGAAATACTAGAAATGTTCATGTCCGTTGCAACGAATCACAATTAGAATAATACTTATTCACAAACTTGGTACAAATCACTCCAATTTTGATATACATATGTCACTAGAGATATATTATGTTTCAATTAGAATATATTCCTTGGGCTGTTTTGGTGAGGTCAGGGAGGGATGTGGTTGGTTTTAAGATACAAATTTTGGTTTTTCTGCAAATTGGTAGACAAGTGGGATGTTTGTGAGAAAAGGCAACAACTTACCTCACAATCATTAGATGTATATCTAATGGTCAGAAACGACGGATGGCAGACACACCAGCATCACCAACTTAGTCTTGTGTAGGAGTACTAGCAAGATCCGTGCATTGCACGGAACATCAAGATGCAATTTTTTATAAAACACTTGTTGTGATTGACCCTTGCGGGAGTAATCCCATGTGTAAAAACTAATGATATCTCGAGAAATATGAGATAAGGTGAAGAGGAGTGGGGTGTGGTGGTGGTTGGTGTTCGGACTGAGCGGAGGCATGGGGATTGATGACGACGGCAGCGGCCACCAAGCCAGTTTGTTCCAGAGGCTTCCTTTATTAATTGCTCAACAATGAGGTTTGTTGGAGATAAGAATGAACGAGGGAAGGCCTTGTCTACAAATGTGGAGAGGGGTGCGGGTATCTTTTAGTTTAATTTCCATCCGTCAGATATAGATCGGACGGACTATATTGCAAGATGGCACACGTACCATCATCACCAACTCGGTTTTTTATAAGAGACGAAATATAAGTATGGAGATACAAATGTATTATCGATACTTGCTTCCGTAAACTAGCATGTACATTCTATTCAACGCCTCGACATGTGGGGCCTTAGCACAATGACTTCTCGACTTTGTAAAATGAAGATTTTCCCGTCGCCAACAAGGAGGGGGTGCGGGCAGCGCACTTTTTGGCTTGCTCTAGTCCTAGTAGTCATACTAGGTGGTCTAAGCATGTGTAGATTTATTCTTTTTCACGTCTCGTGTTCGCCATACTGCCACGACTGTTCATGAAAAGATGGTAAGTTATTCACGGGGAAACCCTTGTTGAGCGTGTTTGCGAGAGAGAGAGAGAGAGAGGGAGAGAGAGAGGGAGGGAGAGAGAGTGTGCGTGTGTGATATGTTAGAGACTGAGGCAATGATAACAGATTCTTTGTGTCTATGTGTGTGGAGGATAGAGAGAGACATGTACATGGGGATTTGTGTTGTGTAACATGGAGACACATATACATAATTAGAGAGTGAGTGTGTGAGATACACATGCGGACATGAGGAGAGATAAGGATCCAGGTAAATGGGTGTTTGTGCGTGTCTGTGTGTGTTTGTGCACGCGTTTGTGTGTGAGAGGCAGAGAGTGTATGTGGAGTAGAGAGACCACTGATGATGTAAACCTAGTATAAGGGAAGGGGGGATGGTGTGACATGTGTAGTAGCGAGATAGCACGGTTGCGGGCGGGGGGAGCAGACTATTTGGAAGAGACATCGAGTGTGTGTGTGGGAGAGGGGTGTGAGAGTGAGAGAAAGAGAGAGCTAGCGACGGAGAGAGAGAGAGGGAGAGGAAGAGAGGGGGCGAGAGGGGTCGTTCGTGTCCATAAATGGCGTATAGATAGGGAGACAATGTTGATGTTGTCCGAAATTGGCCTATGAACGGAGACGCAAGGGAAGCAAGTCATCGTGTGTGTGATAGGCACTTCATGAGAGATCTAGAAAAGATGGTGTAGAGAACAATGTGCGAAATCGAGAACGATTATACATTAGGGAGCTATGCAAAGGTCATGCCATATATGTATACGGGGAAAGAGCTGGGGCGGGTTCGCATGTGGGAGAGATAGAAAGACGAGAGTGGTGCACAAGGAGACAAAGTGTGCTTGTTTGCAGTGGGGGTTGTGTGTGAGGTGAGTGCGCGAGAACCACATAACTATTGGAAATATGCCCTAGAGGCAATAATAAATTGGTTATTATTATATTTCCTTGTTCATGATAATCGTTTATTATCCATGCTAGAATTGTATTGATAGGAAACTCAGATACATGTGTGGATACATAGACAACACCATGTCCCTAGTAAGCCTCTAGTTGACTAGCTCGTTGATTAATAGATGGTTATGGTTTCTTGACCATGGACATTGGATGTCGTTGATAACGGGATCACATCATTACGAGAATGATGTGATGGACAAGACCCAATCCTAAGCCTGCACAAGATCGTGTAGTTCGTATGCTAAAGCTTTTCTAATGTCAAGTATCATTTCCTTAGACCATGAGATTGTGCAACTCCCGGATACCGTAGGAATGCTTTGGGTGTGCCAAACGTCACAACGTAACTGGGTGGCTATAAAGGTACACTACAGGTATCTCCGAAAGTGTCTGTTGGATTGGCACGAATCGAGACTGGGATTTGTCACTCCGTATGACGGAGAGGTATCTCTGGGCCCACTCGGTAGGACATCATCATAATGTGCACAATGCGATCAAGGAGTTGATCACGGGATGATGTGTTACAGAACGAGTAAAGAGACTTGCCGGTAACGAGATTGAACAAGGTATCGGGATACCGACGATCGAATCTCGGGCAAGTATCGTACCACTAGACAAAGGGAATTGCATACGGGATTGATTGAATCCTCGACATCGTGGTTCATCCGATGAGATCATCATGGAACATGTGGGAGCCAACATGGGTATCCGGATTTCGCTGTTGGTTATTGACTGGAGAGTTATCTCGGGCATGTCTGCATGGTTCCCGAACCCGTAGGGTCTACACACTTAAGGTTCGATGACGCTAGGGTTATAGGGAATAGATATGCGTGGTTACCGAATGTTGTTCGGAGTCCTGGATGAGATCCCGGACGTCATGAGGAGTTCCGGAATGGTCCGGAGGTAAAGATTTATATATGGGAAGTCCTGTTTTGGTCGCCAGAAAAGTTTCGGGTTTTATCGGTAATGTACTGGGACCACCGGGAGGGTCCCGGTGGTCCACCAAGTGGGGCCACCAGCCCCGGAGGGCTGCATGGGCCAAGTGTGGGAGGGGACCAGCCCCAGGTGGGCTGGTGCGCCCCCCCACCAAGGCCCAAGGCGCAAGGGAGAGTGGAAGGGTGCAAACCATAGGCTCAGATGGGCCTAAGGCCCACCTAGTGGTGCGCCCCCCTCTCTCCCCCCTTGGCCGCCCCCCTAGATGGGATCTAGGGCTCGCCGCCACCCCTAGGAGTGGAAACCTAGGTGGGGGCGCAGCCCCTCCCCTCCCCCTATATATACTTGAGGTTTTGGGCTGCCAAACACACGATTCAATCTCCTTCTTGGCGCAGCCCTACCCCTCTCCCTCCTCGTCTCTTGCGGTGCTTGGCGAAGCCTTGCTGGAGTACCATGCTCCTCCACCACCACCACGCCGTCATGCTGCTGCTGGATGGAGTCTTCCCCAACCTCTCCTTCTCCCCTTGCTGGATCAAGGTGTAGGAGACGTCACCGGGCTGTACGTGTGTTGAACATGGAGGTGCCGTCCGTTCGGCACTAGGATCATCGGTGATTTCGATCACGACGAGTACGACTCCATCAACCCCGTTCACTTGAACGCTTCCGCTTAGCAATCTACAAGGGTATGTAGATGCACTCTCCTTCCCCTCGTTGCTAGATTACTCCATAGATTGATCTTGGTGATGCGTAGAAAATTTTGAATTTCTACAATGTTCCCCAACAGTAGCATCATGAGCTAGGTCTATGCGTAGTTTCTATGCACGAGTAGAACACAAGTTGTTGTGGGCGTCGATTTTGTTAATTTGCTTGCCGTTACTAGTCTTATCTTGATTCGGCGGCATCGTGGGATGAAGCGGCCCGGACCGACCTGACACGTACTCTTACGTGAGACTGGTTCCACCGACTGACATGCACTAGTTTCATAAGGTGGCTAGCGGGTGTCTGTCTCTCCCACTTTAGTCGGATCGGATTCGATGAAAAGGGTCCTTATGAAGGGTAAATAGAAATTGGCATATCACATTGTGGTTTTCGCATAGGTAAGAAACGTTCTTGCTAGAAACCTATAGCAGCCACGTAAAAACTTGCAACAACAATTAGAGGACATCTAACTTGTTTTTGCAGCATATGCCTTGTGATGTGATATGGCCAAAAGGATGTGATGAATGATATATGTGATGTATGAGATTGATCTTGTTCTTGTAATAGGAATCACGACTTGCATGTCGATGAGTATGACAACCGGCAGGAGCCATAGGAGTTGTCTTAATTTATTTATGACCTGTGTGTCAACTTAAACGTCATGTAATTACTTTAATTTATTGCTAAAGTGTTAGCCATAGTAGTAGAAGTAATAGATGACGAGACAACTTCAAGAAGACACGATGATGGAGATCACGATGATGGAGATCATGGTGTCATGCCGGTGACAACGATGATCATGGAGCCCCGAAGATGGAGATTAAAAGGAGCAAAATGATATTGGCCATATCATGTCACTATTTGATTGCATGTGATGTTTATCATGTTTTACATCTTATTTGCTTAGAACGACGGTAGCTTAAATAAGATGATCCCTCACTAAAATTTCATGAAAGGTGTTCCCCCTAACTGTGCACCATTGCGAAGGTTCGTTGTTTCGAAGCACCACGTGATGATCGGGTGTGATAGATTCTAACGTTCGAATACAATGGGTGTAAGCCAGATTTACACAGCAAAAAACACTTAGGTTGACTTGACGAGCCTATCATGTACAAACATGTCCTCGGAACACGCAAGACCGAAAGGTCGAGCATGAGTCGTATAGAAGATATGATCAACATGAAGATGTTCACCGATGTTGACTAGTCCGTCTCACGTGATGATCAGACACGGCCTAGTTGACTCGGATCATGTTTCACTTAGATGACTAGAGGGATGTCTATCTGAGTGGGAGTTCATTAGATGAACTCAATTATCATGAACATAGTTTAAATTGTCTTTGCAAATATGTTGTAGATAAATAGCTCACGTTGTAGCTCCCTGTTTCAATACGTTCCTAGAGAAAGATTAAGTTGAAAGATATTGTAAGCAATGATGCAGACTAGGTCCGTAGTCCGAGGAGTGTCCTCACTGCTACACAGAAGGCTTACGTCTTTGGTGCACCGCTTGATGTGCAAACCCCTACAACGTCATCTGTGGATGTTGTGAACACCTGACAAACACATCCTGATGACTACTTGATAGTTTAGTGCACTATACTTTACGGCTTAGAATCGGGATTCCAATGACGTTTTGAACATCATAGAACATATGAGATGTTCCAAGAGCTGAAATTGGGATTTCAGGCTCATGCCCGTGTTGAGAGGCGTGAGACCTGTGACAAGTTCTTTTGCCAACAAGATGGAGGAGAATAGCTCAGCTAGTGAGCATGTGCTCAGAATGTCTGCGTGCTACAATCACTTAAATCAAGTGGGAGTTAAACTTCCAGATAAGATAGTGATTGATAGAGTTCTCTAGACACTATCACTAAGCTACTAGATCTTCGTGATGAACTATGACATGCAAGGGATGGAGTTGATCCCGGAGCTGTTCGCGGTGCTTAAGACCGCAAAAGGTAGAAATCAAGAAGGAGCATCAAGTGTTGATGGTTTAATAAGACCACTGGTTTCAAGAAGGGCAAGGGCTAGAAGGGAAACTTCATGGATGGCAAACCAGTTGCCGCTCCAGTAAAGGAACCCAATGTTGAACCCAAACCCGAGACTAAGTGCTTCTATTGTAAGGGGAACGGTCATGGTAGTGGAATTACCCCAAATGCATGGTAGATAAGAAGGCTGGGAACTTCAACAAAGTATATACGTGTTATTAATGTGTACCTCACTAGTACTCCTAGTAGCACCTGGGTATTGGATACCGGTTCAATTGCTATTATTGGTGACTTGAAGCAAAAGCTATGGACTAAACGGAGACTGGCTAAGGGCGAGGTGACGATGTGTGTTGGAAGTGTTTCCAAAGTTGATGAGATCACCATCGCACGCTCCATCTGCCTTCGGGATTAGTATTGAACCTAGATAAATGTTATCAGGTGTCTACGTTGAGCATGAATATGATTAGATCATGTTCATTGCAATACGGTCATTCATTTAAGTTAGAGAATAATGGTTATCTGTTTACATGAATGATACCTTTCATGGTCTTGCACCCTATGTGAATGGTTCATTGAATCTCGGTTGTGGTAATACACATGTTCACGCCAAAAGATGTAGAGTTAATAATGATAGTACCACTTTCTCGTGGCACTGCCGCTTAGGTCATATTGGCGTAAGATGCATGAAGAAACTCCATGTCGATGGATGTTTGGAGTCACTTGATTTTGAATCGCTTGACACATGCGAGGCATGCCTCATGGGCAGGATGACTAAGACCCCGTTTTCAGGTACAATGAAACGGGCAAGTGACTTGTTGGAAATCATGCATGCTGATGCGTGTGATCCAATGAGAATTGAAGCGTGCAGTGGATATCGCTATTTTCTCATCTTCACGGACGATTTGAGTAGATATAGGTATATCTACTTAATGAAGCACAAAGTCTGAAACATTTGAAGAGTTCAAGCGATTTCAGAGTGAAGTTAAGAATCATCATAACAAGAAGATCAAATTCCTACGATCTAACCAATGAGAATATCTGAGTTATGAGTTTGGCAAACACTTAAGACATTATGGAATTGTTTCACAGTTGAAGCCACCTGGAACACCACTGGGTTATGGTGTGTCCGGACGTCGTAATCGAACCCTATGAGATATGGTGCGATCTATGATGTCTCTTATCAATCTATTGTTTTCATTTTGAGGTTATGCGTTAGAGACAGCTGCATTCACTTTAGATAGAACACCATCTAAGTCCGTTGAGACGGTGTCGTATGAACATTGGTTTGGCAAGAAACCAAATTTTTCGTTTCTTAATGTTTGGGGCTGCGATGCTTAAGGCTTTAGCCGGAGAAGCTCGAACCCAAAGCGGACAAACACATCTTCATAGGATACCCAAAGGTGACAGTAGGGTATACCTTCTATCTCAGATCCGAGGGCAAATTGTTTGTCGCTAAGAATGGGTCCTTTCTCGAGAAGGAGTTTCTCTCGAAAGAATTGAGTGGGAGGAAGATAGAACTTGATGAGGTTGTCGAACCTTTATTTCAACCAGAGAATGATGCAACACAGAAAGATGTTTTCTGTGGCACCTATGTCTGTTGAATAGGAAGTTAATGATAGTGATCATGAAGCTTCGGATCAAGTTGCTATCGAACCTCGTAGGTCGACAAGGATATGTACTACTCCTGAGTGGTAGGGTAATCCTGTCTTAGATATCATGTTGTTAGACAACAATGAACCTACGAGCTATGGAGAAGCGATGGTGGGCCTGTATTCTGACAAATGGTTAGAAGCCATGAAATTCGAGATAGGATCCATGTATCAGAACAAAGTATGGACTTTGGTGGACTTGCCCGATGATCGGCAAGCCGTTGAGATAAATGGATCTTTAAGAAGAAGACGGACGTGGGAGGTAAAGTTACCGTCTATGAAGCTCGACTTGTGGGAAAGAATCTTTTCACAAGTTCAAGGAGTTGACTACGATGAGAATTTCTCACCCGTAGCGATGCTTAAGTCCGTCGGAATCATGTTAGCATTAGCTGTATTTTTCGATTATGAAATCTTACAGATGGATGTCAAAACAAGTTTTCTTACCAAGTTTTCGTAAGAAAAGTTGTATGTGATACAATAAAAGGTTTTGTCGATCCTAAGGATGCTAAAAGGTATGCTAGCTCCAACAATCCTTCTATGGACTAGAGCAAGCATCTCCGAATCGGAATATATGTTTTGATGGAGTGATCAAAGCTTTTAGGTTTATACAATGTTTGCTAGAAACTTGTATTTACAAGAAAGTGAGTGGGAGCAATACAACATTTCTGATAAGTATATGTGGATGACATATTGTAAGATCTGAAATAACGTAGAATTTCTGGAAAGCATAAACGGTTGTTTGAAGAGTGTTTTTCAAAGGAAGACCTGGAAAAAGCTGCTTACAAATTGGGCATCAAGATCTATAGAGATAGATCAAGGCGCCTGATGATACTTTCAAAGAATGCACACCTTGACATGTTTTTGAAGGAGTTCAAAATAGATCAGTCAAAGAAGGGGTTCTTACCTGCGTTGTATGGTGTGAAGTTGAGTAAGACTCAAAGATTGACCACGGCAGAAGAAAGAGGAAGGACGAAGGTCGACCGCTATGCTCTTGTCATAGGCTCTATACGGTATGCCATGCTGAGTACCGCACCTGATGTGTGCCTTGCCACATGTCTGGCAAGAAGGTACAAAGGTGATCTAAGAATGGATCACCAGATAGCGGTCAAAATTATCCTTAGAGGAATAAGGAAATGTTTCTCGGTTATGGAGGTGATAAAGAGTTCGACATAAAGAGTTACGTCGATGCAAGCTTAACACCTATCCGCATAGCTCTGAGTAGAGATGCCGGATACGTACAATGGAGCAATAATTTGGAATAGCTCTAAGTGGAACGTGGTAGCAGCATCTACGATATAAATTTTTGCGAAATTCATAGGGATCTGAATATGGCAAGACCCGTTGACTACAACCTCTCTCACAAGCATAACATGATCAAACCCAGAACTGTTTGAGTGTTTATCACATAGTGATCTGAGCTAGATCATTGAGTCTAGTAGACTCTTGGATGTTGGTCACATGACGATGTGACCTGTGAGTGTTAATCACATGGCGATGTGAACTAGATTATTGACTCTAGTGCAAGTGGGAGACTGTTGGAAATATGCCCTAGAGGCAATAATAAATTGGTTATTATTATATTTCCTTGTTCATGATAATCGTTTATTATCCATGCTAGAATTGTATTGATAGGAAACTCAGATACATGTGTGGATACATAGACAACAACATGTCCCTAGTAAGCCTCTAGTTGACTAGCTCATTGATCAATAGATGGTTACGGTTTCCTGACCATGGACATTGGATGTCGTTGATAACGGGATCACATCATTACGAGAATGATGTGATGGACAAGACCCAATCCTAAGCCTAGCACAAGATCGTGTAGTTCGTATGCTAAAGCTTTTCTAATGCCAAGTATCATTTCCTTAGACCATGAGATTGTGCAACTCCCGGATACCGTAGGAATGCTTTGGGTGTGCCAAACGTCACAACGTAACTGGGTGGCTATAAAGGTACACTACAGGTATCTCCGAAAGTGTCTGTTGGGTTGGCACGAATCGAGACTGGGATTTGTCACTCCGTATGACGGAGAGGTATCTCTGGGCCCACTCGGTAGGACATCATCATAATGTGCACAATGTGATCAAGGAGTTGATCACGGGATGATGTGTTACGGAACGAGTAAAGAGACTTGCCGGTAACGAGTTTGAACAAGGTATCGGGATACCGACGATCGAATCTCAGGCAAGTATCGTACCGCTAGACAAAGGGAATTGCATACGGGATTGATTGAATCCTCGACATCGTGGTTCATCCGATGAGATCATCGTGGAACATGTGGGAGCCAACATGGGTATCCAGATCCTGCTGTTGGTTATTGACTGGAGAGTTATCTCGGTCATGTCTGCATGGTTCCCGAACCCGTAGGGTCTACACACTTAAGGTTCGATGACGCTAGGGTTATAGGGAATAGATATACATGGTTACCGAATGTTGTTCGGAGTCCCGGATGAGATCCTGGACGTCAGAGGAATTCCAGAATGGTCCGGAGGTAAAGATTTATATATGGGAAGTCCTGTTTTGGTCGCCGGAAAAGTTTCGGGTTTTATCGGTAATGTACCGGGACCACCGGGAGGGTCCCGGTGGTCCACCAAGTGGGGCCACCAGCCCCGGAGGGCTGCATGGGCCAAGTGTGGGAGGGGACCAGCCCCAGGTGGGCTGGTGCGCTCCCCCACCAAGGCCCAAGGTGCAAGGGAGAGTGGAAGGTGCCAAATCCTAGGCTCAGATGGGCCTAAGGCCCACCTACTGGTGCGCCCCCCTCTCTCCCCCCTTGGCCGCCCCCCTAGATGGGATCTAGGGCTCGCCGCCACCCCTAGGGGTGGAAACCTAGGTGGGGGAGCAGCCCCTCCCCTCCCCCTATATATACTTGAGGTTCTGGGCTGCCAAACACACGATCCAATCTCCTTGGCGCAGCCCTACCCCTCTCCCTCCTCGTCTCTTGCGGTGCTTGGCGAAGCCCTGCTGGAGTACCATGCTCCTCCACCACCACCACGCCGTCATGCTGCTGCTGGATGGAGTCTTCCCCAACATCTCCTTCTCCCCTTGCTGGATCAAGGCGTAGGAGACGTCACCGGGCTATACGTGTGTTGAACATAGAGGTGCTGTCCGTTCGGCACTAGGATCATCGGTGATTTCGATCACGACGAGTACGACTCCATCAACCCCGTTCACTTGAATGCTTCCGCTTAGTGATCTACAAGGGTATGTAGATGCACTCTCCTTCCCCTCGTTGCTAGATTACTCCATAGATTGATCTTGGTGATGCGTAGAAAATTTTGAATTTCTGCTACATTCCCCAACAATAACTAGGGAGATAGACATTTGGGGGTGACATTTTGTGTGTATGGGAAATATACACTCTACATAGTGCGTGTGCTTGGGTAAGAGAGATAGCGGGGGACTTAGAGAGTGAGGGAAGAGATGTGTGCATGCCCGAGAGACAAAGTGACAAAGTGATAGAGACCTATGTTGGGGTCCGGACTTTACAAGAGAGAGGGGTGTTAATGTGCTCGTGTGTTGGTGTTTGGGGGAGAGAACAACTTCTCTCTCTGTGTGTGTGTGTGTGTGGTGGGGGGGGTTGACTTCAGATAAAGAGTGAGTTGTCTATATTTGAGGGACTTTAGCGTAATTGATATATTGTGCACTCATGGTTGGTCAATTTGTTTCACAGTTTGTACTATGAGATAACGATACTTTTGAACATGCGTGATATACCTTGATGTACGGGAATTACAAACCTAAGATTGGAATTTTGGAATTCGACTCCATCCTTAGCTTTTGTAATTCATTTAAACGGAGGTACATTTTTAAGCCGGGATTTCATGATTTCAAATTCATATATCAAACCTAGAGATATACACATACGGGCATGTTCAAACTTTATAATCATCCACTTTATTCATACACATACACATTTTTGCTTTTGTCATCATATTTAGGATAAACACATTTGGAATTTCATTTGAATTGGACCGTATGATGGTATTTTCTTGTAGTAGCTCAATGATCCATATTTGAATTGAATGGACAATCTAAGTTTCGAGTTGGAGAAATTGATTTTCAAAACTTGCACATTTTTTTGCGTGCAAAACAAACAAATTGTCGGCCATGATATCATAGTCGGCCGTACGAGAGCAGAATACTTATAATTTTAAGCGCCAAAAGCTTTCAAACTTCCCGCTCACATCGAAATATCACGCGCCCGAAAGTTTAGCCCTGCGATATTCCTGTTTTACCCCTGCCACATGAACGGAAAAGGGCTGCTTTGGTAAATCCATTATTTTCCCCTCTTTGCCCCCAACATTCTTCCCCAGAGGCCCTCTCCTCCGCGACCCCCCAACCATGGCAAGCCGCCGAATCTAGTCCTCCGCCGCAGCAGTGGACCTCACACCCCGCCGGATCTACCTTCCGCACCTTGGAACCCCCAACTGCCAACTCACCACTTCATCGGAGCCGCTTCAGCGACTGGCTTGTCCACCGCTCCAGATCTCCTTGACCGCCATCATGGTCCACCGCACCGGATCTGCTTAACCGGCGCCCTCGTCCACCACAGCGTAGGCCCTTCACCGACTCCCTTGTCCGCCCCTTCGCTGGCCCTTCATACAAGCCCTCATCCGCCTCAACAGATCCGCCTCACCGAAAGCATTGTACAACGCGCCCGCCGAAGCCTTCGTCCACTGCACCGGACCCGCTCCACGGACGCCATATTCAACTCCACTGGCCCTGCTTTACCGATGCCGCAGCCTCATCAGGTTATTTCGATTTGTACTCCTTTTGGTTTTTCTCTTTATCGTGCAACTGTTCACTTACCACAGATGAGCTTTCTTGTATGTCACAGGCGCCGCAACCGTAGCACTGGAGCCGCTTCAGCGACGGCGACACCCGGCCCAAACTCAATCGCAACACGAGCACCATCGACGATCCTTAGCTATCAAGTATGACAATGATACCCATACACCGCCGAGAATCAGGTACTATTATCCAACGGCCGGCGCCTACGTTCACTTTTCTAGCATAAGCAGCGCACCTTTGAATTTCTTCAGGGCGTCATTCAGTTTTTCATGAGACGCGTTATTCTGCTTGCACTTGTAGGGCCATACTTATGGCAGTGAACATGTTACATGTGCTAAATTACATACCAGTTCTCAGGACCCCGATTCCAAGTCACATTTATCTAGCCGGTAACACCTCATATCACATTGCGGCCTCACGCACGGTATCCCCACGGGTGTCTCCTTACCATGGCCCGGGACCGTTTGCGCCGTTTGGCTCACGTATATGATAGTGTCGCTAGCATCCATATGACAGAGAACCCGGGCAGACATGGCTAGTCGTGAACCCAAAGCGGCACAGACCTATGGGGACATGCATACATGAATCACATTGAGCATGTCGGTCATCAGCGAGTGAATCCGGGCTGTAGCACTGGGCTAACAGGACTCCGGGGAACCCGGGCTATAGCAGGCTAGGCAGGACTCCGGATGTCACCGCGTGACATTTCCCCGAAGGGAAAGACATAGGAACGAAGTGAAACACATGCCGGCCAGTCAAGTGTCCTGAGCAGTAGTGCTGGGCTAGCAGGACTCCGCTGAACCGGGCTGTAGCAGACTACTATGGCTCGAGGAGCACTAGACTACATTTCCCATAAGAGAGGCTGCCAAGGATAAACAACTAGATTGTCGGATCCCACACATACCAAGCATTTCAATCATACACACAATATGCTCGATATGTGCAAATACAACATGGCATCACAACAAAACTCTACAACTCAAGTACTTTATTTAAAGGCTCCAGAGAGCCATACATAACATGTTCATACAGGTAGGGGTCACATGACCCGACACTCAAGTCATACAAGCATACAAGCACATGCGGAAGCAAATAGTCTGAGTACAGACACTAGAAAGGAAGAAGGCTTGTCGAAGCCTCTCTATCTACATAGGGCCCTCCATGGCTAGGATCACCACCTGGATGGCAACTTACTCATCGACGTCGAGGTCTACATAAAACCCATCGGAGGGGGCGGTGTTGTCGTCTAAAAACAGTAATTAAAGCAAACATGAGTACAAAGGTACTCAGCAAGTCTTACAACAGAACCTACTATACATGCTCATTCTCAAGAAGGTGGTGGAGTTATTGCAGCAAGCCATCTTTGACTCTTGGCTAAGCTATCCTACGAGACACCACTAGTAAAATAGTTTTCGCACACGAGTCCACTAATCACCAACACAATACTCCACCGGGGATCCTCCCTCGTCATCCTACGAGAGAGCCATCCTCGGTACTCACACTTATCTTGAGTCTTTTAGTAGTAACCATTAACTTGTCTATGAACTGTATAGGAAACCAAGTAGTCCTTTACTGCAGATGCGGCTATTCGAATAGATGATGTTAACCCTGCAGGGGTGTACTTCTTCATACACGCTCTCACCACTTACCGTCGTTTACACGACATGTACTCGGCAACCTTCAAGCGGAAGCCGAACGAGGGTGTCGGCCACGGCCTACCTAAACACTCAAGTCTCTAGTCTAGGTTTATCGCCTCTCCAGGTTCCATCCGCAGGGAGTCCGGCCGAGGTTTCCACATACGGCCCCGAACGATGTGAACAGGGTTCCCGAGACACCAAACGGGTGACTCGGTACACCGTGCCACGGTGTATCTACCGCATCATAGCCCACCCCTAGGGTCAGCGCTACACACGGCCGCCAACACATAACCTACAAACACCAAAAACTAGTTGCAACTCCTGGACAGAGTACTAGGGTGATTAAGAAGCCGACAGGGTCCATTGGTTTCGGGCCCAATGTATGGTAGTAACTAAATCTTAAATCACATGTACAGATCTCAGTTCTTAGGGACGGCCTCAATGAAACAACCCACCATGTACTCCTACATGGCCTCTCATCCAAACCTTTACCAAATCATGTTCAACACATCCCTCACATTACCGACATAATCATTTCACTCTAGCCCATCACCCAGATGAACCAGACCTGACACAACTCTAAGTATAGCAGGCATAGCAAGGTAGGAAACACATACATGGCTCAATCAACTCCTACACATGCTAGTGGGTTTCATCTAGTTACTATGGCAATGACACGTCATGCAGAGGATAAGGGTTCAACTACCGCAGCACACAGTAGTTTGAAACGTTGTTGTCTTAATGCAGTAAGTGAGAGCATAAGCAAGAACATGGGATTGTATCGATATGATCAATGGGGCTGCTTGCCTGATGGAGTGGTAGTAGGGTACTGCCCTTCAGCTGGATACTCGGAGATATCCTCGGAGGCAGAACCTACCACGAAAGACACCACAGTATATAATCAACACATGGCAATATGCAACAATATGATGCATGCTATGACATTGCAAAATGAGGTGTCCTGCCTAATGCAATGTGAAACAAGTTGAAATGGGTCCATTTGAATCAAAGATTCAAATGGAAGCTTAAGTTCTTATGCATTAGAAGTGTATTAGCTTGTTTCACCTAAACAGCAAGGTTAAAGTGTTTTGTCATGCATCAAACCATTACAGATGGAAAGATTGAATTTTTTTGATCATTTTTCATATATAAATTGTTTGATTTGGAGCTATGGTTGATTTTCTATGATTTTTAGAAGTTTTGGCTATTTTCTGGAATTTCCTATATAAGAAAAAATCCAGAAAATAAATAACTGCGTCAGCACTGCGTCACTGTGATGTCAGCGGGTCAAAGGCGCCAGCCCAGGTCAAACCTGACGGCTGGGACCCACACGTTAGTGAAACAACTAATTAACAGGGTTAAGTTAATACTAACTAAACTGTCAGTGGGGCCTGGGCCCGCATGTCAGTGACCTATGGGGTTAACTAAAAGTTAATTAGTGCTAAGCTAAAATTAGCAGGGCTCTGGCCCACCTGTCATTAACCCAGGGGAGTTAAACCCCAGGTCAAACAAGGTCAACTCGCTGGCGGTTTGACGCCAGCGACGACAGACGCGGCGGAGGGCTTCGGAAAATGCCCACAGGCGACCATTTGCACGGCGGAGATGCTCTACATGACGAGGAGACTCGTCCGCGTCTGGTGGTGGTGGTGTTTGGGCTCGGGGTGGTCGGAAAAGACGCCGGTGACGACGTTGGCGGCTGCCGGAGCTCGGACGAGTTCGGGGTCGTCGCTAGGTGGCATGGCAGGAGATGCGGAGCGGTGCTGCGGTTCCTGGGGACGTGGTGAGCGTGGTGACGCGCTCGGTTTTGAGCTTATGCATCTATGGCCATGACGACGACATGGCCGGCGGAGCCGAGCTCTCGGCCGTGATGGCCAACGGGGTTAGGGGCAACTCGAGCGACGTGGCTAGGGGGAGAAGAAAGAGGAGCTCACGGCGAGCGCAGCGATGGCCTCGGAGAGCTCGGGAAGGCAGCGAGTCGAGCGCGGGGTCACCGGCGATCTCGGAGCCCGAAGGTTGAAGAAGTCGAGGAAGGCGTTGCAGGGCCTCCGGCGTTGCATAGCTCAGCGAGGAGGTCGAGGGAGATGCGGCAGAGCTCGTGGACACGGTGGGGCGGCGCAGAGCCGACGGTGGCTACGGCTACGACGGTGAGACGGCGGCGGCTGTGTTGGCCATGGCATCGGGGGAGCGAGGGAGAGAGCAGGGGAAGTGTGAGGTGTCCAGGGGGTCGAGGGCGCGACGTGGAGGTCGTCTAGCCCATCCAGCGGTGAAGCGGCAAGCAGGAGGTGGCGCACGGCGGTGCGCACGCGTCAGGCACGCGCCCGTCGTCCTTCTATCCCAAGGAAGGGCACGACTGGCACGGCCAGATGGACCGGGCCATGCTGGGCCGGCCACTTGGGCTACAGGCGCCAGGTAAAAAGGCCCAGGTGGTTTTCTCTCTCTCTCTCTCTATGTTTTTCTGTTTTTATTCATTTTCTATTATTTCTGTAACTTTAGGGCTTTATTAAAAATGCGAGGGCATTTCCAAAAATCATAAAATTAATCATGGCTACTGCTTAGAATAAATCCAATAGTAAACATTTTAGTTTATGATTATTTGAGCATTCAAAATATTTTATAGCATTTAAATGCCCAAATGCAAATACTATATGAATTAATCCAATGACCTTAAGATGTCCTAGAAAAATGTTCACCATTTTTGTCAAAGGTGTTAACCCAAAACAAAAGGTGTGGGCTTTTTAGAAGGGCATTTCAGGTTCATTGAAAAGTTTTTTAGTAAACCCTACTTGTTCTAGTGGGGGTGCTGGGGGTTCTATCATCCCCATTTCATTTTTCTGGGAAATTTAAACATGATGCAATCACACTAATGCATGAACTAGCTAGGGTGTGACAACTCACCCCCACTCAAAAGAATCTCATCCCGAGATTTAGGATCTGTTGGGAAGAAAGTGGGGTACTCGAGTCGAAGTCGATCCTCCCTTTCCCAAGTGGCTTCTTTCTTGGAATGGTGTGACCATTGAACCTTGAGAAACTTGATGTTATGGCGTCGAGTGGTACGCTCGGCTTGATCAAGGATACAAACGGGATATTCCCGATAAGAGAGATTATCTTGTAGATCAAGCATTTCGTGGTCCACTCCACGGATAGGATCCGCGAAGAAACGCCTGAGTTGAGAAACGTGGAAGACATCATATACTCTGGAAAGATGCGGAGGTAGTTCCAATTGGTAGGCAACTTCTCCTCATTTGGCAAGAAAGCAAAAGGGTCCAATGTAACGAGGAGCCAATTTGCCTTTGATACCGAAACGATGGGTTCCTTTTAATGGAGTAACCCGAAGGTAAGCCTTCTCGCTGACTTCATAAGTCATGAGCTTATGTTTACGATCATATTGGCTCTTTTGACAAGATTGGGATGTTTTCAATTTCTCACGAATAACGCGAACCTGCTCTTCTGCTTCCTGAATCATATCCGGGCCAAAGAGTTGTCTTTCCCCGGTTTCTGACCAGTTAAGAGGCGTTTGACATTTTCGTCCGTAGAGAACTTCGAAAGGAGCTTTGCCCAAGCTAGCTTGATAACTATTGTTTTAAGCAAACTCCGCGAATGGAAGGCATTTCTCCCAATCCATTCCGAATAAGATGACAGAAGCTCGTAGCATTTCCTCCAGAATTTGATTGACTCACTCTACTTGACCACTTGATTGGGGGTGGAAGGCGGTGCTAAAAGAGAGATGAGTTCCCATAGCATTTTGGAAACTTTCCCAAAATCAAGAGGTGAAGATACTCCCACGGTCTGAGTTAATTTCCAATGGGACACCATGAAGAGACACTATTCGGGAGATGTATAAATCAGCTAGCTGGCTAGTGGTAATACTCTCATGAACAGGTAGGAAATGGGCTACTTTGGAAAGACGATCGATCACGACGAAGATAGCATTATTCCCTCTCTTGGTCCTGGGAAACCCAGTAATGAAATCCATACTGATTTTATCCCATTTCCACTCAGGAATAGCCAAAGGTTGAACAGTGCCAGCAGGCCGTTGATGCTCTTCTTTAACACGACGACAGAAGGCGCAACTAGCAATGTATTGAGCAATTTCTCTCTTCATCCTAGTCCACCAAAACCTCTGATGTAGGTCTTGATACATTTTAGTACTACGGGGATGAATGGTGAGAGGGGATTCATGAGCTTCCTTAAGAATCAGCCCCCTCAGGTTTCGTGCTTTGGGAACCACTAAGCGGTTTCCAAAGTATACGACACCTTGATAATCAACGGAGAAACAATTCGCGACTCCTTTCTTAATGTTTCTCTTAATACGGGAGATTCTCGGATCTACCTTTTGTGCCTTTATGATCTGATCCGTAAGGGTAGGTTTCGCCACCATTGTGGATAGGAATCCTTGAGGAACAATGTGAAGGTTAAGCTTACGAAATTCCTCATGGAGAAGTGGTTGACTTTGTTGTAACATCAGGTTGTTACAATAAGATTTACGACTTAGCGCATTGGCCATGACATTGGCTTTGCCCGGGGTGTAAGTTATTCCTAAGTCGTAATCCGAGATCAACTTCACCCAACATCTTTGCCTGAGATTCAAATCCGGTTGGGTGAAGATATATTTATAACATTGGTGATTGGTGAAGATCTCGCAACGATTACCGAGAAGGTAATGTCGCCAAGTTTTAAGTGCATGGACTACAGCTGCAAGCTCTAGATCATGTGTGGGATAATTTTCCTCATGTGGGTGTAATTGCCATGAGGCATAGGCAATTACCTGATGATCTTGCATGAGTATGCAACCTAGTCCTTGTCCCGAGGCGTCACAATAGATAATAAAGTCCTTGGAGAAATCTGGTGGTACCAGTACGGGAACGGAGGTCAGGCGTCTTTTCAGTTCCTGAAAGCTGAACTCGCACTGTGGGGTCCACTCGAACTTTTTATCTTTCTTGAGGAGTTCAGTAAGAGGTTTAGCAACCTTGGAGAAATTCTCGACGAAGCGACGGCAGTAACTCGCTAAGCCAAGGAAGCTCCGAACTTGCTTGACCGTCTCAGGTGGAGTCCAATCAAGGACGGCTTGAACTCGCTCGGGATTGACAGCAATACCCTTACCAGAGATTACATGGCCTAGATAGGTCACTTCGGGCAACCAAAATTCACACTTGGAGAATTTGGCATAAAGGCGATGCTCTCGAAGTTTCGTCAATACCAGCCTTAGATGTTCGGCATGTTCCTCCTCATTCTTGGAGTAGATGAGTATATCATCGAGGTATACTACGACGAATTTATCCAAATACTCCATGAAGACCGAGTTCATTAACCGAGAGAAGGTAGCTGGGGCATTGGTTAAACCGAAGGACATAACGGTGTACTCGTATTGGCCATAACGAGTAACAAAGGCCGTTTTGGGAATCTCCCCGTTTCTGATTTTGATTTTATGGTAGCCCAACCTCAAATCCATCTTGGAAAAGACTAAGGATCTAGCGAGCTGATCATACAGATCGTTGATCCTGGGGAGCGGATACTTGTTCTTGATAGTGACCAAGTTGACAGGTCGGTAATCTACCACCATCCGATCCGTTCCATCCTTCTTCTTGACAAAGAGGACGGGGCAAGCCCAAGGAGAGGAACTAGGATGGATGAAACCCTTTTTCAAGGACTCATCGAGTTGGTTCTTAAGCTCGGCTAGTTCTAAGGGTGCCATCTTATAGGGTCTCCTAGAAATTGGGACGATTCCTGGAACAAGGTCTATCACAAACTCGACATCCCTGTCAGGTGGAACACCTGGCAGTTCTTCTGCAAAGACATCCGGAAAGTCTCGGACTACCGGAATATATTGAAGGTCTAGAAGGGGGTTGACATTTAGGGAGTGAAGCTGGCGCTTGGCCACTCGAGTTAAGACATTGACTGTCTTGCTCGATGGGTGAGTAAGTTGAACGGTTCTAGTGGCATAATCAATCTTAGCATAATGAGCTGACATCCAGTCCATACCCAAGATGATGTTTATGTCCGAGGACTTGAGAGATATTAAGGATGCAGGGAAGACAAGTGTATCGACAAGAATTTCGTTCCCATGGCTTACTCTAGAAGTTTGCCATTTGGAACCCGGAGTTTGAATTACCATGGAAGTGGGCATGTCACAGAATGTCGTGTTATGCAATCGAGCATAGTTCTCAGATTTGAATGAATTAGATGCTCCAGTATCAAAAATAATAGATGCCGGATGGCAATTAACAATGAGCGTACCAAGGACGACGTTAGGATCCTCATGAGCCTCCTCAGCTGAGACATAGTAGACATGGCCACGTGAAGTGGTGGTTGGCTTGGCTTAGAAGGTCTTTCCTGCTGGCTTACCGCGGCCAACGGACATTCCAGACTGATTGGGGTTGTTGTTCTGGGGACACTCTCGACTGTAGTGACCCGGCTCTCCAAACTTGAAACATGTCACAACATTGGGGCGTGGAGCAGCATTAGCAGCGGGGCCACCATAGGGCTTAGATGGTGCAAACTGCTGGTTGGGGCGAGGCGCCTCAAAGGATGGCCTCGGAATGAACCTGCGTGGCAGCGCTTGTCGGTGATGAATGACACCTATGGGATCACAAGAATCCCTACTACAGTTGCAGGGCGCGGGGTCGTGAGAAGAGCGGATCAAACAGATAGCACACGGCTCGTTTATCCAGGTTCGGGCCGCGGGGATGCGTAAAACCCTACTCCTGCTTTGGTGGATTGTATATCTGTGTTCTTGAGCTAGCTATGGGGCGTGAGGAGCTCCAAAAAGCCGAATCCTTTTCCTGGTCGCCTTGGGCCTCCTTTTATAGGGAAAGGGGTAGCCAGAGTGGCACACAGGAGGTGGAAAGGGAACAGTGATGCGAGGTTATCCCTCGCATTACATGACAAGGCGCATTTAATGCGTCTTGCCCAGGTGTCCTTGCTTTATCGGGGACGGGGGGAGAGTCCTGTCTCGTCCGTCGCCGCTCCCTCTCATGTCAACACGCGCCCTGGCCAGCGGCGCCCGCGGAGCCACGTAGGCAGGCAGGCAGCTGAGGTGGCGCAGTGTGGGTCTCCACGAAGATCTACATGCCGCCACGCAGGTGCCTGCCCAGCTGGTTGGGTCGGCAGCTGCATGCGAACGGTGGTGGAGGTTTGACTGGCGTGGGGCTGATGGTGGCCCTACGGGTGTTCTCGGCAAGGGCCTTGCCGGGGCCCCGGCAAGGGTCTTGCCGTGGCGCCTGCTGTCATCCCCAGCAAGGCTCTTGCCGGGGGCCTTGTGGTCCTCCTTGGCTGGGATCCCGCCAAGGATCATCATCTTCTAAAGGATGTATCTGATCTTGAATGCCTTCACAAAGATCTGCATTCCACCACGGGGATGTTTCCCGAATCCTTGCCCCATGGGGGCAGTGGACTCAAGAGTGACTCACTCCGTAGGTGTGGGGCGAGCTGCCATGGCAAGGGTCTTGCCGGGCTTGCTAGAACTGCCTCCCGGCAAGGATCTTGCCGGGGGGATCCACTTCGTCCCCTTTTCTCTTTGTGGTCTTGGTCTTGGCGTCGTTCTGCTTCTCCTGAGCTTTGGCCTTACCTTGGCTCACCTCCCTTGCCTTGCTCAGTGTGGTGGTGCCCGTGGCTCAGACTGCCTGTGCACAGTTATAGGGGTACAAAAAGTGTAACCCTCTTTTTGTACACTAACAGGAGCCCCCGGGCCTGGGCCACACATAAGCGCAATCACGTCGTTAGGCTAGGCCCAAAAACGATGCGCGGGCAGGCGGGGCGGTTTTTACCACGGTAAGTTTCTTCGCGCGCTGCGTTTCCCATGCTTCCCGCGCGTGGCGCGGCGTGGGGAGGCATGTGTGATGTGGGTGGCATGCGTGGGGTTTCTTCCCGCGGGCATGCGTCACATCACAGTTAATGTGAAAGGAGGCGGCCCGCGTTTTCCCCCATAAGAAGGAATAACCGTGGACGTGCTGCTCACTTTCTCCTCTTCCCTTGTGCCTTTTCCGATCTCGGAGCCGTTGTTTCCTCTCTTCCTTTCTTTTGAAGCTTCCGCCGTCGCCCGCCGTCGTTGCTTCGCCATCCCCCTTCCTCAGCCCTCTGAACTTCTTGGTCGCCATGGCTCCCAAATTCCCCAAGGGCAAGGGGGTGGCTAAGGGCGCCGGGGCGGTGGAGCCGCCGACGAGCGCGTTGTCGGGGGACCAGACGAAGTCCGCCTTCTTCTTCCCCTTGACGGTTGATGTTCAAGAGCTCCGGGCCTCCTTCAAGCCCTTATGGGGAGTGAAGACTGGGGGAGAGGATTCGGGACACCCGGCGACGCGCGTCATTCCTGCTGCTTGCGCTGATCCTGCCTCAAATCGGTACCCCTTCTTCGTTGATTACTTCTCTTGTGGGTTATGCCCTACTTTCTCCGATTTCTTATGCGATGTTATGCGCACCTTCGGCTTTCGCCTCTTGGATTTTACTCCGAATGCGGTGGCGTGCATGGCTTTCTTCGTGCATCTTTGCGAAGGCTTTGCCGGGGTGCAGCCCAACACGGCGCTCTTCCGCCATTACTTCTTCCCTTGAATCCAGCTAGGAGGAGCCGTCTACGGTTGCGTCACCTGGATCTCAAGATCCAAGGAGGCGTACCCGGACGGTGCCACGAAGGAGAGGTGGGAGGAATGGCGTGGCCGGTGCTGCTGGATTGAAGATGAAAACCCGCCGGAATTCTGCAAGGTCCGCCGAGTGCCGCTGGTCCGTGGCAGCGATTGGAGCAATGTCGACGCCACCGATGAGAGGCTCACCGTCGCCACCACCTGGATTCTCCGGCTTACCCAGGCCGGACTCACCCTTGAGATGATCGAGGCGGACTTCATTTGCCGCTGGATCGCCCCGTTGCACCGCAAGGGGAGGCCAGCTTGGCTCTTTACGAACCCGACTGACATTATGCGACTCCGCCCCGGCCTCGATCACAACCTCACAGTGCTGGCACATGCCCACTTCTGCCAGCGGCTTTTCCAGCTTGATGTGTGTCGCGATGGCGAGGTCGAGCGGACCGGCAAGGCCGCGAGGGCTGCCGCAAAGGTTGGCAAGGCCCTCAAGGGGCCATTTTTCAAGCTGCCAGCGGGGGTGGTCCCGTTGTGCAACAATTCGCGTCGGTCCGAGATCATCGCCATGATGCCGGACTGTAATGCGCACGGCCCTTTCCCGAGCTGGAAGGAGCCGAAGGTCGAGGATGTGCAGCAATTCTTCGACACCTTGATCGAGGTGTACGTCAATGCCGACACCGAGCGGTGGCTTATCATGGACACCACCCAGGCAGAGCTGGACTACATCACTACTAGGGCGAGGGAGGCACAGCTTGCCGTGGAGGCCGGCAGCGCCGGAGGCATGGAGGACAAGGCCGCAACGGTGGCGGAGGAAGAGGAGCTCACCCGGTGGGCGGCAGCCTCCGGGGAGGCCAGCAGCGCCGACACTGGGTCTCCGCTCGTCGAAGACGCGGTCGATGAGTCGTCGTCGTCGGAGGAGGACGTGGCGGCGGGCTCGACGCCAGCCAGGGGAAGACGGCGAGTCATGCGGCGGTCTGGCTCTGGCAAGCCTGTCCGGCCCGGTAGGGCTACGCGACCTCAATTGACCCTGGAGGGGTCTGGGCGCCATACGAGGGCCACGGCAGCGAAGAGGCTGATGAGGGCCGCTGAGAAGAAGAAGGCGACAGCCCCTTCCTCATCCGGGAGCGCACAAACCCCGCCGCCTCTTTCGCCTCCTCCGGCAGGCGTTGACTCAGATGATGATGTGGAGCTCCCTTTTGATCTCGGGCCTCTCAGCCTGGAGAGGAAAAGGAAACTGGTGGAAGAGGGGGAGACGGACAACGAGTAAGTTCTTTGCTCCTTACTGTCATTTCCATTTCCTCGAATTGGATCGCTTGTCTTGATCCATTTTTGCTTCCGTAGGGAGACAGAGACGTTGGCCCAGAGGGCGAAGAGGGCGAGGACCTCGGTGAGAAGCCAGGCCCCGGCTGGAGCTTCAGAGACACCACTGGTGATGCTGAGCAGCCCGGACAGCAGCCCCCAGCGTAAGTTCGTCACCCTCTTCTTACTCGACATGTGGTAGGTGCTCGATGCCATGATGCTGGCGTTGCCGGGTTTGCAAGAGGGGAGCGGCAGCAGGAGGAGCCACAGGGGGCTACTCCTAACGCACCACCCCCATCGACTACGCCGCCGCGGGGGGCGTCCCCGGCAAGGTCATCAGGCACGGAGCCTACACCCATGGAGGAAGAGGGGAACTTGGGCGCTGGTGGCTCTGCCATGGCGCCAAATGCTGGCGGAGAGGGGACTTCTGCTTCACAGCCTGGAACTGGAGAATCGCCTGTCCTTCGTCTCTGTTTTTCCCTTACTCTTTTCTTGGCTTCATTGCTCCCGTTGCTGCCCAGGCCCTCCTTCAACAGGTATGGAGGACGTGGATACCGCTGCTGGGAAAATTGCTGAGGAGGCCGCGTAGGATGCTGCCGAGGACACCGCGGCGGGGGTCGCCAAGGCGACCAACGAGGCTTCTGCCGGGGGCGCCAGCGGTGGACCTGCCGGTGAGGCTGGCAAGGCCTCCGCCGAGGAAGAGGTGGTGGGTGACCAGCCTCCCTCTTCCTCAACCTCGGGCCCCGGTAGATATCTGAAGGTGGGCGACGACCTCTTCGTCCACCTCCCAGGGGCGTCAAGCTGGGCGCCCGCCAAAGGGGAAGTTTTTGACAGTGAGGTGCTTGCCGCCACTGGGCTCGAGGTGGTTGATGAGCCGGGCCTTGGCGGCGATGGTTCTCCAGAAGAGCAGCTCTTCCACGCCATGGGGGCCAATTTCCGGAAGCTCCAAGTGCTCTACCGTGCTTGCCTGGACAAGGTCAAGTCCAGGATGGCAACAGTGGACAACGCGGAGGTGGACTTCAAGGCGCGCGTTGCTGAGACGCAGACCTGGTTCCACCAGGCTTGCGAGGAGCAGAGGGCCTTTCAGGAGAAATTGGCCGAGCGCGATGTGGAGCTCACCATGAGGATGGCCGACATCGAGAAGGCCCAGGAAAAGGCGGCCAACTTGGCTGCCGCGGCCGAGGCCGCCCGGAACCAACATCAGGCCGCCTTGGATTTCCAGGAAGAGGACCTCACCGCGCGTGAGGCGAAACTTGCCCTAGTGCTCCGCGGTAGGGATGAGGAGCTCGAGGCCCTTGTCGCGCGGCAGACTCGCGAGCTGGAGCAGAGGCACAAGGAGGCACTCGATGCCGAGGCTCTGGCCCATGCCGGCAAGGTAAGGGAGTTGGACGTGGCGCAGGACGAGCTGAAGGACCAGGCCCTCAAGCTGTCCAACGAGAAGAGCACGCTCAACAGCGCCTTGGTGGAGGCACAAGGAGCGGTCATCAGCAAGGCTGGGGAGCTCTCCGAAGCGCAGAACTCCGTCAGAGACCTCAAGTTGAAGCTGGAGGATCTCGAGAAGACGCTGTCGGAGGGCAGAGCTCGGGAGGAGACCCTGACCAGGAGCCTGGAGGAGGAGAAGCAGCTGCGGGCGGACGAGGCCGCCTCCCACCAGGATTATGTGGCGGGCGAGAACAGATGGATCAGCCGTTTGGACGAGGTCGCCGGCAGGGTCACCTCACAGTTGGCCACCATGGGGAATGCCACACGTGAGGTACGCCCCAGAGTGCAGCGGGACCGTCAACACCAAGTTGACCCTGTTCTTCGGGGGCGTCCTTAGAGCCCTGGCTTATCTCCACTCCAACAGGATGGCCACGCTGGCCGAGGAGGCCCGGCGACTTTGCCAGAGGGTCGTGACCAAGGTCCTCACCAAGATGGCGTACTGGAATCCTGATCTTGACTTAGCGGCCGCGATGAAGAGCTTGCCGGATGGTGCTGACATCACGGTGCTCAAGGAGCGCATCAAGCCCATCACCGACTGCATCGACGAAATCAAGAGGGTGGAAGGCCAGCGCTGGGATTAGGCATCCCGTTCTTCTTCGCCGCTGCGGGTTCCCAACCAAGACAAATTTTATCTTTAGTTAGAACTGCAGCAATGATGTGATGTAATATAACTTTGCAGTACTCTTAACTTTCATGCTTGTTATTTCCCCGTTCAATTCCTCTTTGTATGCGCGCCCTACGCCGATTGGGAAGGCTTGCCGGCGCGGAAGCCCCTAGCGGCGCTTTGGGGACGGATCCCCATGGCCAGCCGGGTATGCGTGCTGCCGGACGAGCCACCTTTCCGTTCTGAATGTGGCCACTCGAACTGTCGAGTTTGACTCGAGTCAGAATTGGGGGCGTTGCAGATCGCGGAAGGCTACTCTGCCATTCTCAACGCAGCCGCTTGAGCTGTTGAGCGGACTCGAAACAGGGCAAGGGCGTTGCCGATCATGGTAGAGCCCCCTGGCGTGAAGGTTTCTCATACAAAGCAAATATCTCCGAGGGGGAATAACCTCAAATAAGAAGGGTAGCATAAATAAGGGTTTAGTGCAACTTAGCTTCTGTTTGCGATCGCTCGAGTGTCGATCTTCTGGCCTCCTTTCTTCTTCAAGGGTCACGAAGATGAAGGAGTGCCGGGCTAACTACTAGAGCCGATTCACACAACTGCGTCCCCTACCTGGCGTGCCAAAGGTGTCGGTGATGAACGACACCTATGGGATCACAAGAATCCCTACTACGGTTGCGGGGCGCGGGGTCGTGAGACGAGCGGATCAAACAGATAGCACACGGTTCGTTTATCCAGGTTCAAGCCGCGGGGATGCGTAAAACCCTACTCCTGCTTTGGTGGATTGTATATCTCTGTTCTTGAGCTAGCTATGGGGCGTGAGGAGCTCCAAAAAAGTTGAATCCTTTTCCTAGTCGCCTCGGGCCTCCTTTTATAGGGAAAGGGGTAGCCACAGTGGCACACAGGAGGTGGAAAGGGAACAGTGATGCGAGGTTATCCCTCACATTACATGACAAGGCGCATTTAATGCGTCTTGCCCAGGTGTCCTTGCTTTATCATGGACGAGGGGAGAGCCCTGTCTCGTCCGTCGCCGCTCCCTCTCGTGTCAACATGCACCCTGGCCAGCGGCGCCCGCGGTGCCACATAGGCAGGCAGGCAGCTGAGGTGGCGTAGTGGTGGGTCTCCACGAAGATCTGCATGCCGCCACGCAGGTGCCTGCCCAGCTGGTTGGGTCGGCAGCTACATGCGAACGGTGGTGGAGGTTTGACTGGCATGGGCCTGATGGTGGCCCTACGGGTGTTCTCGGCAAGGGCCTTGCCGAGGCCCCGGCAAGGGTCTTGCCGTGGCGTCTTCTGTCATCCCCGGCAAGGTGCTTGCCGGGGGCCTTGTGGTCCTCCTTGGCTGGGATCCCGCCAAGGATCATCGTCTTCTAAAGGATGTATCTGATCTTGAATGCCTTCACAAAGATCTACATGCCACCACGGGGATGTCTCCCGAATCCTTGCCCCATGGGGGCAGTGGACTCAAGGGTGACTCACTCCGTAGGTGTGGGGCAAGCAGCCACGGCAAGGGTCTTGCCGGGCTTGCTAGAACCGCCTCCCGGCAAGGATCTTGCCGGGGGGATCCGCTTCATCCCCTTTGCTCTTTGTGGTCTTGGTGTTGGCGTCGTTCTGCTTCTCCTGAGCTTTGGCCTTACCTTCGCTCACCTCCTTGCCTTGCTCAGTGCGGTGGTGCCCGTGGCTAAGACTGCCCGTGCACAGTTATAGGGGTACAAAAAGTGTACCCCTCTTTTTGTACACCGACAGCGCTGTGCTTGGAATCCACACCCGGCGCTTCTAAGATCCAGAGCCGGATGAAGAGCCAAAATCACGAGAGTGCTTGCGTGAAGCGTCATAGTCAGACTGGTCTGTGTCAGCACTGATGGCTTTATTGACCAACTTCTGAAAGGAGGTGCACTCGTGCAGACGAAGATCACGGCGAAGCTGAGGGCTAAGTCCCTTGCGGAACCTTGCCTGCTTCTTAGCGTCGGTGGATACCTCTTCAGGAGCATATCGTGCCAGATTCCCAAATTCACGACTATATGCATCCACAGTCAGTCTTCCTTGGGTGAAATTGCAGAACTCTTCCCTCTTACGATCTATGAGACCTTCCAGGATGTGATGCTCATGGAAAGCCTCACTGAATTCAGCCCAAGTAGTGATTTGGCCGACCGGGCGCATAGCCTCAAAGTTTTACCACCAAAGGCTAGCAGGGCCTTCGAGGTGATAGGCAGCATAGGTAATGAGGGAGTCCTGGATTAGGGGGTCTCCGGACAACTAGACAATCTCCATTGGCTGGACTGTTAGACTATGAAGATACAAGATTGAAGACTTCGTCTCGTGTCCGGATGGGACTCTACTTGGCGTGGAAGGCAAGCTAGGCAGTACGGATATGGATATCTCCTCCTTTGTAACCGACCTTGTGTAACCCTAACCCTCTTCGGTGTCTATATAAACCGAAGGGTTTTAGTCCGTAGGACAACAACCATAACATACAATCATACCATAGGCTAGCTTCTAGGGTTTAGCCTCTCTGATCTCATGGTAGATCTACTCTTGTACTACCCATATCATCAGTATTAATCAAGTAGGGCGTAGGGTCTTACCTCCATCAAGAGGGCCCGAACCTGGGTAAAACATCGTGTCCCCTGCCTCCTGTTACCATCCGGCCTAGACGCACAGTTCGGGACCCCCTACCCGAGATCCGCCGGTTTTGAAACTGACATTGGTGCTTTCATTGAGAGTTCCTCTGTGTCATCGCCGGTTGGCTTGATGGCTCGTACTATCATCGATAGCGATGCGGTCTAGGGTGAGACTTTTCTCCCCGGACAGATCTTCGTATTCGGCGGCTTTGCACTGCGGGCTAATTCACTTGGCCATCTGGAGCAGATTGAAAGCTACGCCCCTGGCGATCAGGTCAGATTTGGAAGTTTGAACTACACGGCCGACATCCGCGGCGACTTGATCTTCGACAGATTCGAGCCACAGCCGGGCGCGCCGCACTGTTATGATGGATATGACCTAGCTCTGCCGCCGAACAATACCCCAGAGTCCGCGCCCGCATCAGCTCCGACCCTTAGCTCGGAGCAAACTACGCCAATCGAGGACGGGTGGCTAGACACCGCCGCAGGGGATGCAGTCTCAATGGCGATCAAGCCAAACACCAGCATAATCCTCTGCGCAGCCCGTGACTCCAATGTGCCGGACTCTTCTTCTGACTCCGAACCATCCGCGCCCCTGCCAATCGAATCCGATTGGGCGCCGATCATGGAATACACCGTCACGGATATCTTTCAACAGTCGCCCTTCGGCGACATTCTGAATTCACTAAGGTCTCTCTCTTTGTCAGGAGAGCCCTGGCCGGATTAAGGCCAACAGGATTGGGATGCGGATGACAAAGAAATTCGACGCCCACCCACCACCCACTTCATAGCCACTGTCGATGATTTAACTGACATGCTTGACTTCGACTCCGAAGACATCGACGGTATGGACGACGATGTAGGATACGAACATGAATCCGCACCTATAGGGCACTGGAAAGCCACCTCGCCATATGACATATACATGGTGGATACACCCAACGAACGCAATGGCGGCGAGATAGCGGAGGATGACACCTCCAAGAAGCAAACGAAGCGCCGACATCAGCGGGGCCGCTCTAAGTCCCGCCAAAGCAAAAGTGGTGATACCGGCACAGGAGATAATAACACCCCGGATAGTGCCGAAGACAACAACAATCCCCTCCAGCAAGATTTAGAGCAGGAGGATGAAGGAGCCAGCTCTCCTAAGAGAGCGGCAGACGGAGAGAAGGAGGATGATCACATGCCCCCCTCCGAAGATGAGGCAAGCCTCGGCGACGATTAATTCACCATACCAGAGGATCCCGTCGAACAAGAGCGCTTCAAGCGCCGGCTTATGGCCACGGCAAATAGCCTGAAGAAAAAGCAGCAGCAACTTCAAGCTGATCAAGATCTGCTAGCTGACAAATGGACTGAAGTCCTCGTGGCCGAGGAATATAAACTCGAGCGTCCCTCCAAAAGTTACCCAAGGCGCAGGTTACTACCCCGACTAGAGGAAGAAGCGTATGATACGGCTGATCGGCCACCTCGTGACCGCGATAGAGAGGCATTCCAGCCAAAAGCCCAGCCTCCCCCCAATGCCATTCAAATAAAAAGGCATGGGGAGATACGCCAGACCTGCGAGACATATTGGAGGACAAGGCAAAGCATTCAAGATCGATCTATGGATCACGAGGGCGCACCACTCTGCGAGATGACAAACTTCACGACGGATACAGTAAAAGCAAATCCGGCCGGGCCAAACACAGCAGGCAAGACCCATTCGAGCTGCGTCACGATATAGCCCAATACAGAGGCGCCGCACACCCCTTATGCTTCACAGACGAAGTAATGGAACATCAATTCCCAGAAGGTTTCAAACCTATAAATATTGAATCATACGACGGCACAACAGATCCCGCAGTATGGATTGAGGATTTCCTCCTCCACATCCACATGGCCCGTGGCGATGACTTACACGCCATCAAATACCTCCCACTAAAGCTCAAAGGACCAGCGCGGCATTGGCTTAACAGCTTGCCAGCAGACTCCATTAGCTGTTGGGAAGATCTGGAAGCCGCATTCCTCGACAACTTTCAGGGCACTTATGTGCGACCACCAGACGCCAATGATTTAAGCCACATAATTCAGCAGCCAGAAGAGTCGGCCAGGCAATTTTGGACTCGGTTCCTTACAAAGAAAAATCAAATCATCGACTGTCCGGATGCGGAGGCCTTAGCGGCTTTCAAGCACAACATCCGAGACGAGTGGCTAGCCCGGCACCTTGGTCAGGAAAAGCCGAAATCTATGGCAACTCTCATGACGCTCATGACCCGCTTTTGTGCGGGAGAAGATAGCTGGCTGGCTCGCAGTAATAACATATCAAAGAACCATGGTACCTCAGATACCAAGGACGGCAATAGCAGGTCACGTCGCAACAAGCATAAGCGCCGCATTAATAGTGAAAATACTGAGGATACGGCAGTCAATGCCGGATTCAAAGGCTCTAAACCCGGTTAGCGGAAAATCCATTCAAACAAAGTATGCCGGGTCCATCCAGCTTGGATAGTATACTCGATCACTCGTGTCAAATACACGGCACCCCAGACAAGCCAGCCAATCACACCAATAGGGATTGTTGGGTGTTCAAGCAGGCCGGCAAGTTAATTGCCGAAAACAAGGACAAGGGGCCGCTTAGCAGTGACGAGGAGGAGCCCCGGCAGCCACACACTAGAGGACAGAAGATGTTTCCCCCGCAAGTGCGGACGGTGAACATGATATATGCAACCCACATCCCCAAGTGGGAGCGGAAGCGTGCGCTCAGGGACGTATACGCGTTGGAGCCAGTCGCCCCAAAGTTCAACCCTTGGTCCTCCTGTCCGATCACCTTCGATCGCAGGGACCACCCCACTAGTATCCGTCATGGTGGATTTGCCGCACTGGTCCTAGACCCAATCATCGACGGATTTCACCTCACTCGAGTCCTTATGGACGGCGGTAGCAGCCTGAACCTGCTTTATCAGGACACAGTGCGCAAAATGGGTATAGACCCCTCAAGGATCAAACCCACAAAAACGTCCTTTAAGGGCGTCATTCCAGGCATAGAGGCCCATTGCACAGGCTCAATTACATTGGAAGTGGTCTTCGGATCCCTGGATAACTTCCGAAGCGAAGAGTTAATCTTCGATATAGTCCCGTTCCGCAGTGGTTATCACGCGCTGCTCGAGCGAACCACATTTGCTAGATTCAATGCGGTACCGCATTATGCATACCTCAAGCTCAAGATGCCAGGACCTCGCGGAGTTATTACAGTCAATGGAAACATAGAGCACTCTCTCCAAATAGAGGAGCACACCGCGGCCCTCGCAATAGAAGTGCAAAGCAGCCTCTCAAGGCAATCAACCAGTTCGGCATTTCAAAGCCCGGACACCTTCAAGCGCGCTCTGGGCAATCGGCAAATAGACCGCCTGGCGCAATCTGAGCTCGCGTAGCAATACGGCGGCCACCCCAATCCCAGCCCAACGGCAATATTCGTGCCGCGCGTACATAATTACGCATTAAAAATACCATGGGCACAGGTGGGGAGGGGGGCACAACTGCGGCACGCCCCAAAACGCGGCCTAAACCGCACTAGGGGCTTCCCGTTTGGTCATTTTTCTTTTTCTTTCAGGACCTTAATCTCTGGAAACACTGTCCGGCAGCACTATTGCCGAACACATGATGCAGCAACCAAGGAGGCAGACAGCTACGTTATACCACGCAATTCACAGGTTGATTACAGTAACGAGCGAAATATTCGATTTCATATCATTCCTCAGCTTGCCCTTGGTATCATTCATCAGCTTGCCCTTGGAAGGGACATAGTCCTACTCTTTGCTTTTCGCACTATCTGTATCACTCTGCTTTAACGCATTTTTTCAATAAAAAATGCATGACATTACGACTATTATTGCATTCTTTTTTTATTTATATATATATATATAGAATACGTTATTCTTCACCCAAGGTAATTTTACGATCGTATCATAAATAAATTAGGTTTGAAATACAAATAGTTACATTCATATTGATTTACTACATAAAATTTGGCATAAGAATACAAAAATATAGGTGATAAGATCAGAAAAATGCATTTTATGTATATTTTACACTATGTTTTATGTTTGTAATTTTACGTAACATAAAATATTTTTTACGGCGACTATATATTTTCTTACGATCTATTTTTATGTATAAAATAAGACAAAATTTACGGAATGTAAAATTACGGTGCATTGCTATTAAAATAGAGGAGGGTGAAGAATAACTATTCCTCACCCAGGGTGACGAATAGTCAATCCCTATATATATATATATATGTGTGTGTGTGTGTGTTCATTAATGACGCCTTGTAATCGTACACTCTGGTACGGCCAATACACTAGGGGCTTACGTACCCCACAATGCAGTGTGAAAAGTCCGAACACTTTCACAAGTGCGGCACCCCGAACTTATAGCATTATATGGATCAGCTCCGAATCATGTCTTTGGTCAAATGTTGGGTTTGCCCGGCTCCTATGTTTTGGTACCTTACGTTCTGCTCTATCAGCTAAGGTAGCGCTAGGAGAACTACTGCGATTGTGCCCCGGTTCTGCCGGGCTGAGCACCTCAGTAGAGAAAGCTAAAACTGACTGTCATGGTAAGGCGAGAGACTGGTCACTGTTCGGCGAGGTTTTTCGAGTCCCTAAAGACTTATGCCGCTTAGGGCGAGGGGCCGGCCCTGTCCGGCTTACAGGTGTGTATCGCGCCCTGAATTCGGCCTTCCGAATACCAGGGGCTTCGCCGAAATTTAAAATTATAGAATTCTATGGCTAAGTGAGAGTGATAAAGCATTATTAGTCCGGTTGCCTTGTTCGTTGTGCTGAGCACCTCCCTCGAAGGACCCAAACATGGGGACAAGAGTGCTCAGGTTTATCCCGAACACCCCAGCACTCGGGGCATGGGGGCAGAAGCCGAGGACTAGCCATCTCTCAGATTGGATAAACAGCCAAACAGAAGGTAATATTTTAAATTCCAACAAGCGTTGCATAGAGCATATGAAACAAGTTTTCATACATACAGGATAAAATGAGCAAGTCTCATTCAAATATTACATCTTTCGAACACTCGTCCGCGATGAGACGGGCGCCCGGTAGAACACCCTCGTAGTACATCTCAGGTTGGCGGTGCTCCTTGCCCTCTGGTGGCCCCTCCTTGATAAGCTTCATGGCGTCTAGCTTGACCCACTGCAATTTCACACGGGTGAAACCTCGGCATGCACCTTCAATGCAGACAGATCGCTTGACGATCTCCAGCCGCGGGCAGGTATCCACAAGCCGCCTCACCAGGCCGAAGAAGCTGTTCGGAAGGGCGTCGCCAGGCCACAACCGGACTATAAAGCTCTTCATGGACTGATCGGCCGCCTTATGTAGCTCGACCATCTGCTTCAGCTGGTTGCTCATTGGCACCGGATGTTCGGCCTCAGCATACTGAGACCATAACAGCTTCTCCATCGAGCTTCCATCCTTGGCCTGGTAAAATTGTGCGGCATCGGACACACTGCGGGGCAAATCTGCGAATGCTCCTGAAGAGCTCCAGATCTGGGTAAGTAATCGGTAATTTACTTTTACATGCTTGCTTTGCATACAGAAAGCCTTACCCGCCGCTATCTTCTTCATCGCGTCGATCTCTTGGAGGGCCTTTTGGGCCTCGGCCTTGGCACTTTTTACACTCTCGAGGGCCGCGGCAAGCTCAGACTCCCGCGTCTTGGAGTCAAGCTCCAACGCCTCGTGCTTCGCCACAAAATCCTGGAGCTCTTGCTGCACCTCGCCCACCCGAGCCTCGTGCTTCTCTCACTCGGTGCGCTCCTTGGTCGCTGTATCTTCGGCATTGTTCAGCACTTGCTTCAGGGTCGCCACCTCGGTCGTGGCCCCTGGCAAACATACAGTGATCCTGTCATTTTGCAATCACGTCCTTTTTATATATACATATCTATAGACGGGGTATTACTTACCCATGTTCTCCTCGAGCTGCCTCTTGGTAAGGCCGAGCTCTTTCTTGGACCCCTCGAGGTCCTGCTTCAGTACGACGACCTCCACAGTTAGTGCGGCGGATGCCAGCAGCGAAGCCTGCATATGCATATTGACATACTTATATTAGACTCCTGCGACATTATTTGATCCTCTGTTCGGCTTTTCTTTGTGAACACCGAACAAAGCATCAGGGGCTACTTTCTATGCGGTAATATTTCTACTACATTTTAAAACACTTACCTCAAAGCCTGTTAGAAGGCTGGCACATGCTTCAGTCAATCCGCTCTTGGCGGACTGAACCTTCTGGATCACCGCACTCATGATAGTGCGGTGCTCCTCGTTGATGGAAGCGCTATGAAGTGCTTCCAGCAGATTGTCCGGTGCCTCTGGATGGACAGAGATCACCAGCACAGGCGTCTTGCCTCTCTTAGAAGGAGACCGCCTGCCCGAGCCCGGAACCGCTGGAGGGTCCGGCACGGTGTTCGGCTGAGGGCCGAACTCGGAGCTCTCGGGGGCCCCATCCCCGCGGCTCCCACAGTCCGGAAGGTCGCCATGAGGCGCCTCCTGGACTGTCTTCCCTCGATCCGGTGCCTCTTGAGACAGCACCACGGCCTCGTTGGCAGGATGGGGGGAGGTGGCGGTCGGGACTGGATCGCTATCCATGTCCGACAAGCCCAAGGAGTCGTCCGATGATACATCGATACTAGCTCGTGGCAGCCTGCATAATTGCGTTCGGCGTTAGGGAAAGCAGTGCGACAAAGGAATCCTGGGAGTTACTCTGGTATCCGAATACTTACGATCTCCCCGGGGGCTTGACCCTGGGCAACCACTCGCCTTCGCCTTCGTCGGCGGCGGTGGAACTTTCCGGAAGGAGAGTCCTTCCCTTCTTCGACCCTCCGGCCTCCCCAGTTGGGGCGGCCTTCCTTTTCTTGTCTCCTCCAGTCGGTGGGGGAGCATATTCTTCTTCTTCTTCCTCGTCTTCGGGGGAAGAGTGCGACGACGCCTGGCGCCGGGAACTCATTCGGGTTCCCTTGGCCTTCTTGGTCTTCTCCGGCACCTTATAAGGGGCCGGAGTCAGCATCTTCGCCAGAAGAGCGTCTGCGGGGCCTTCGGGCAAAGGAGCCGGACAGTCGATCTGTCCGACCATCTTCTGCCAGTCCTGTCAAAGGTACGAGAGTTTAGATCCCGCAGAGAGTCAATCTATATAAAAAAATAAGTATCCTGTGAAAGGTAAAGCAGCTTACCGCACTGGCTTGGCGCTTCGTGTTGAATCCGTGATCCTCAGTAATAGGGGGAGGGACCTCGGCACTTTTGAACAACACCCTCCAGGCGTCTTCATGAGTTGTGTCAAAGAGCCTGTTCAGAGTTCGATGCTGCGCCGGATTGAACTCCCAGAAGGTGAACTCCCGTTGTTGGCAGGGGAGTATCCGGCGGATGAGCATAACCTGGACTATGTTGACAAGCTTGAGCTTCTTGTCCACCATGTTTTGAATACATGTTTGGAGTCCGATCAGCTCTTTCGAACTACCCCAGGACAGGCCCTTCTCTTTCCAGGAGGTGAGCCGCATGGGGATGCTAGATCGGAACATGGGGGCCGCTACCCAGGCGGGGTCGCGCGGCTCGGTGATATAGAACCACCCCGATTGCCACCCCTTTATGGTTTCCACAAAGGAGCCCTCGAGCCATGTTAGGTTGGGCATCTTGCCCACCATGGCGCCTCCGCACTCCGCCTGGCGGCCGCCCACCACCTTCGACTTGACATTGAAGGTCTTCAGCCATAAGCCGAAGTGGGGCTTGCTGCGGAGGAAGGCCTCGCACACGACGATAAACGCCGAGAGGTTGAGGATGAAGTTTGGGGCCAGATCATGGAAATCCAGGCCATAATAAAACATGAGCCCCCGGACAAAGGGATGGAGAGGAATCCCAGTCCGCGGAGGAAATGGGTGAGGAATACCACCCTCTCATGGGGCCTGGGGGTGGGGATGAGCTGCCCCTCATCTGGGAGTCGGTGCGCCATGTCATCGGGCAGGTATCCGACTCTCCTCAGTTTCTTGATGTCTCCCTCCGTGACGGAGGAGACCATCCACTTGCCTCCCGCTCCGGACATGATTGGAGAAGGTCGAGGTGGGAAGTGCGGACTTGGGCGCTAGAGCTCGAGTGTGCGAAAACGGATGGGTAAGGGAGGAAGAAGGCGTGGATAGAAAGGTGAATCCTTATCCCTTTATATGGGCAGACGAAACTAAGCGTCCCCACTTGCCTGGTAAAACTCGCTTATCCTCCAAGGGTCGCAATTGATGGCGCGGTTGGGTTACCCACGCCCGTATTGATGAGAATCCCGTAATAAGGGGACACGATCTCTGCTTTGACGAGACGTGTCGAAAAACTGCCTCGCATTATGTGCGGGGCTGTTAAAAGAAATGGTTCGCATAATCACCAGGCCATGACGCAATGTCATGCTGCCAAAACAAGCCAGCAAATTAGATCTTCGAAAATATTATTCTCTCTACGGTGGAATGTGGAACTTATTTTGCAGGGTCGGACACTATCCTCGTATTCAAATTCTTCTGCGGTGTATTTGGAGAAGGAACCCGCCTTGCAATGCCGAAGACAATACTGCGCGCCGGACTCATCCTCATTGAAGCCTGGTTCAGGGGCTACTGAGGGAGTCCTGGATCAGGGGGTCTCCGGACAGCCGGACTATCTCCATTGGTCGGACTGTTAGATTATGAAGATACAAGATTGAAGACTTCGTCTCGTGTCCGGATGGGACTCTACTTGGCGTGGTAGGCAAGCTAGGCAGTACGGATATGGATATCTCCTCCTTTATAACCGACCTTCTATAACCCTAACCCTCTCCGGTGTCTATATAAACCGAAAGGTTTTAGTCCGTAGGACAACAACCATAACATACAATCATACCATAGGCTAGCTTCTAGGGTTTAGCCTCTCTGATCTCGTGGTAGATCTACTCTTGTACTACCCATATCATCAATATTAAGCAAGCATGACGTAGGGTTTTACCTCCATCAAGAGGGCCCGAACCTGGGTAAAACATCGTGTCCCCTGCCTCCTGTTACCATCCGGCCTAGACGCACAGTTCGGGACCCCCTACCCGAGATCCGCTGGTTTTGACACGGACAGGTAACCTTATCAGCTTCGGCTACGTTGGCAGAACGTAGCTTGTGTGTGATGCTACGGAGCCAGTCATCCGCGTCGAGGGGCTCGACGGAATGATTAAACTTTGGTGGGTACAACTTGATAAAGTCATTGATTGACACCAAGTCATTTCGCTGATGGCGTGCAGTGTTCTGCTCAATCCGCTCCAGCAGGCGGTTAGTCTCACGCTTGTTTCTTTCTGCCTCCAGCATAACTTTGGCCAGAGAAGGCGGGTGAGGCAGATTTTCACCCCTAGCCGCACTGGCTTCTCCCTGCTCCGGGGCAGCAGGGTTGCTCCGGGTGTTGACCATCCTAGGAAAAACAAGACAACGGTTTAGACAAGGATGGCACAAACTTAGCAAGGAAGTGCAGAATGTAATGGATAACATGGAATGCTAAGATGTTCATTGCACGACATCGTAATATAGAAACTTCCATATATATACCATTGGTCATACACACCGTACATAGTTTAGTACAAGCCCATGCTAGAGTACAACTACGGTGAAAGACATTACATCTCATCGGAGGCATTCCAAGCTCCTATACATTATTTTTCTACACCTCCGGAGCGTGATACACACCAAGTCGTATCCCACGGGTCACGCAGGACTGTGGAGAATACAACTATTACAGTACTAGTGAAACTACTACTAGCTCAGACGGCTCCGTAGTAATCCCCATAAAAGTCGCCACCAAAGCCTGGAAGTGGAACATGATCATCTGGGAACAGACGGTCCTGCGGAGCCTGCGGACCATAGGGACTCGGATGTGGCCTTGGTCCCACAAGCGGTGGCAGACGGGGACCACGAGGAGGGGTGATGCCTCCTACACCGCGCCACTCCATACAATCTGGCAATCCAGACCGTACAGGGTACAAGTCCCTCATGTCCATGTATCCTTCCTGCACCGCAGGTGCAAACCGAGTCAAAGTGGCCCAATGATCAGAACGAATGTGGAAAAGCTCCATACGCAAGGCCCGATTTTCACGGTCCTTATCCTCGAGCATCTCGGCAGTGGTGCGGAGTAATGACTCCTCATGTGTAGAGTCATAGTACAAAGCCTGATAGTACCCCTGTGCTCCAGGAAGTGAGGCTGGCATGTAACGGAAATCAGTGTTCTGAAGCAAGGCAGTCCTGGCTCGAATGATAGTCATCATTGAGTAAGCTGCATCCTGCACAGACATCTCAATAGTGACCCCAAGTCCATAGGAATAGTGAAGGGGTTCAGTGGCTCCAGGATAAGAGGGATATATCCTGACGGTACAAAGGTACTGGCTCTGGTTGAAGTCTCAGAACTGCTCCTCGACGGTATATTCCGGATACCACCGATAGCCTGAATCGACCATCACTCGAACCAACATGGCCGTGTGGCTGGGCACATCGAGGCACCGGGTCAGACGAACCACTTGGTTCTGGGAACGGGTGGCCATCTGAAAGCATAGAATAATGCAAAGGCATTAGAATTTTCTAGGGGAAATCGGACAGCATAACGGCTGTAAATGCTCAGAAAAAGATTTGAGACATCCACAATAGTTTGCAATACCACTCAACAACATCATATCAAGGTTCTGATTCAACTGACAACATACTAAAAGTAGTAGAAACTGTACTGAGGCTTGTAACAACAATCCTATAAGCTACTACGGATTAGTAACACGTGAACCTGATAGAAGGAGAGAGCCTAGTCCTTAACCCATGTAGAATGAGAAGAGAATGATTCAGATCGGAGGGCATAAGGTAAAGGAGTAAAAGAGCCTTACATTCCCTCCCACAATCAATTCCCCTACATATAACTAAAGCATTTCTAGACTCGACATCGACCAGTTTGGCTCAACGAACCTACAGGCAGTCCGACTCTGATGCCAACGCTATCAGGACCCCGATTCCAAGTCACATCGATCTAGCCGGTAACACCTCATATCACATTGCGGCCTCACGCACAGTATCCCCACGGGTGTCGCCTTACCATGGCCCGGGACCGTTTGCGCCTTTTGGCTCACGTATATGATAGTGTCGCTAGCATCCATATGACAGAGAACTCGGGCCGACATGGCTAGTCGTGAACCCAAAGCGGCACAGACCTATGGGGACAGGCATACATGAATCACATCGAGCATGTCGGTCATCAGCGAGTGAATCCGGGCTATAGCACTGGGCTAACAGGACTCCGGGGAACCCGGGCTGTAGCAGGCTAGGCAGGACTCCAGATGTCACCGCGTCACATTTCCCCGAAGGGACAGACATAGGAACGAAGTGAAACACATGCCGGCCAGTCAAGTGTTCTGAGCAGTAGTGCTGGGCTAGCAGGACTCCGGTGAACCGGGCTGTAGCGGACTACTATGGCTCGAGGAGCACTAGACTACATTTCCCCATAAGAGAGGCTGTCAAGGATAAACAACTAGATTGTCGGATCCCACACGTACCAAGCATTTCAATCATACACACAATATGTCGATATGTGCAAATACAACATGGCATTACAACAAAACTCTACAACTCAAGTACTTTATTTAAAGGCTCCAGAGAGCCATACATAACATGTTCGTACAGGTAGGGGTCACATGACCCGACACTCAAGTCATACAAGCATACAAGCACATGTGGAAGCAAATAGTCTGAGTACAGACACTAGAAAGGAAGAAGGCTTGTCGAAGCCTGTCTATCTACATAGGTCCCTCCATGGCCAGGATCACCACCTGGGTGGCAAGTTACTCATCGACGTCGAGGTCTACATAAAACCCATCAGAAGGGGGCGGTGTTGTCGTCTAAAAATAGTAATTAAAGCAAACATGAGTACAAAGGTACTCAGCAAGTCTTACAACAGAACCTACTATACATGCTCATTCTCAAGAAGGTGGTGGAGTTATTGCAGCAAGCCAGCTTTGACTCTTGGCTAAGCTATCCTACGAGACACCACTAGTAAAATAGTTTTCGCACACGGGTCCACTAATCACCAACACAATACTCCACCAGGGATCCTCCCCCGTCATCCTACGAGAGAGCCATCCTCAGTACTCACACTTATCTTGAGTCTTTTAGTAGTAACCATTAACTTGTCTATGAACTGTATAGGAAACCAAGTAGTCCTTTACCACGGACGTGGCTATTCGAATAGATGATGTTAACCCTGCAGGGGTGTACTTCTTCATAGACGCTCTCACCACTTACCGTCGTTTACACGGCACGTACTCGGAAACCTTCAAGCGGAAGCCCAACGAGGGTGTCGGCCACGGCCTACCTAAACACTCAAGTCTCTAGTCCAGGTTTATCGCCTATCCAGGTTCCATTCGCAGGGAGTCCGGCCGAGGTTTGCACATACGGCCCTGAACGATGTGAACAGGGTTCCCGAGACACCAAACGGGTGACTCGGTACACTGTGCCACGGTGTATCTACCGCATCATAGCCCACCCCTAGGGTCAGCGCTACGCACGGCCGCCAACACATAACCTACAAACACCAGAAACTAGTTGCAACTCCTGGATAGAGTACTAGGGTGATTAAGAAGTCGAGAGGGCCCATTAGTTTCGGGCCCAATGTATGGTAGTAACTGAATCTTAAATCACACATACAGATCTCAGTTCTTAGGGACGGCCTCAATAAAACAACCCACCATGTACTCCTACATGGCCTCTCATCGAAACCTTTACCACATCATGTTCAACACATCCCTCACATTACCGACATAATCATTTCACTCTAGCCCATCACCCAGATGAACCAGACCTGACACAACTCTAAGCATAGCAGGCATAGCAAGGTAGGAAACACATACATGGCTCAATCAACTCCTACACATGATAATGGGTTTCATCTAGTTACTGTGGCAATGACAGGTCATGCAGAGGATAAGGGTTCAACTACCGCAGCACACAGCAGTTTGAAACGTTGTTGTCTTAATGCAGTAAGTGAGAGCAGAAGCGAGAACATGGGATTGTATCGATATGATCAATGGGGCTGCTTGCCTGATGGAGTGGTAGTAGGGTACTGCCCTTCAGCTGGATACTCGGAGATATCCTCGGAGGCAGAACCTACCACGAAAGACACCACAGTATATAATCAACACATGGCAATATGCAACAATATGATGCATGCTATGACATGGAAAAATGAGGTGTCCTGCCTAATGCAATGTGAAACAAGTTGAAATGGGTCCATTTGAATCAAAGATTCAAATGGAAGCTTAAGTTCTTATGCATTATAAGTGTATTAGCATGTTTCACCTAAACAGCAAGGTTAAAGTGTTTTGTCATGCATGAAACCATTACAGATGGAAAGATTGAATTTTTCTAATCATTTTTCATATATATAACTTGTTTGATTTGGAGCTATGGTTGATTTTCTATGATTTTTAGAAGTTTTGGCTATTTTTTGGAATTTCCTATATAAGAAAAAATCCAGAAAATAAATAACTGCGTCAGCACTGCGTCACTGTGACGTCAGCGGGTCAAAGGCGCCAGCCCAGGTCAAACCTGACGGCTGGGACCCACACGTCAGTAAAACAACTAATTAACAGGGTTAAGTTAATACTAACTAAACTGTCAGTGGGGCCTGGGCCCGCATGTCAGTGACCTATGGGGTTAACTAAAAGTTAATTAGTGCTAAGCTAAAATTAGCAGGGCTCTAGGCCCACCTGTCATTGACCCAGGGGAGTAAACCCTAGGTCAAACGAGGTCAACTCGCTGGCAGTTTGACGCCGGCGACGACAGACGCGGCAGAGGGCTTCGGAAAACGCCCACAGGCGACCATTTGCGCGGCGGAGAGGCTCTACGTGACGAGGAGACTCGTCCGTGTCTAGTTGTGGTGGTGTTTGGGCTCAGGGTGGTCGGAAAAGACGCCGGCGACGATGTTGGCGGCTGCCGGAGCTCGGACGGGTTTGGGGTCGTCGCTAGGAGGCACGGCAGGAGATGCGGAGCGGTGCTGCGGCTCCTGGGGATGTGGTGAGTGCGGTGACGCACTTTGTTTCGAGCTTACGCGTCTGTGGCCACGACGGCGACATGGCCGGTGGAGCCGAGCTCTCGGCCGTGATGGCCAACGGGGTTAGGGGGCAGCTCGAGCGACGTGGCTAGGGGAGAAGAAAGAGGAGCTCACGGCGAGTGCAGCGGTGGCCTCGGAGAGCTCGGGGAGGCAGAGACTCGAGCGCGGGGTCGCTGGCGATCTCGGAGCCCAAAGGTTGACGAAGAGGTCGAGGAAGGCGTTGTAGGGCTTCCGGCGTTGCGTAGCTTAGCGAGGAGGTCGAGCGAGATGCGGCGGAGCTCGTGGACACGGTGGGGCGGCGCAGAGATGACGGTGGCTATGGCTACGACGGTGAGACGGCGGTGGCTGCGTCGGCCATGGCGTCAGGGGAGCGAGGGAGAGAGCAGGGGGGAAGTGTGAGGTGTCTAGGGGGTCGGGGGCGCGACGTGGAGGTCGTCTAGCCCGTCCAGCGGCAAAGCGGCAAGCAGGAGGTGGCGCACGGCGATGCGCCCGTGTCGGGCACGCGCCCGTCGTCCTTCTGTCCCAAGGAAGGGGACGACTGGCACGGCCAGATGGACTGGGCCGTGCTGGGCCGGCCACTTGGGCTACAGGTGCGCCAGGTAAAAAGGCCCAGGTGGTTTTCTCTCTCTCTCTCTGTTTTTCTATTTTTATTTATTTTCTATTATTTCTGTAACTTTAGGGCTTTATTAAAAATGCCAGGGCATTTCCAAAAATCATAAAATTAATCATGGCTACTGCTTAGAATAAATCCAACAGTAAACATTTTAGTTTATGATTATTTGAGCCTTCAAAATATTTTATAGCATTTAAATGCCCAAATGCAAATACTATATGAATTAATCCAATGACCTTAAGATGTCCTAGAAAAATGTTCACCATTTTTGTCAAAGGTGTTAACCCAAAACAAAAAGGGTGGGCTTTTTAGAATGCAATTTCAGGTTCATTGAAAAGTTTTTTTAGTAAACCCTAGTTGTTCTAGGGGGGTGCTGGGGGTTCTATCATCCCCATTTCATTTTTCTGGGAAATTTAAACATGATGCAATCACTCTAATGCATGAACTAGCTAGGGTGTGACACCAGTGCACATATAGTTAATATGGTTTAGTTTTGTTCTGATGCCACCTGTTGGTTCCATTAGACTGCTTAATTTTCTCTATGCTTAATTACACATCAGCAAACTAGCATGTGGTTCCGCTGCTTTTTGTTCGTTTTACCCTACATTTTTGATGCTGGCTATTACATCACTGCTCCGAGCCTCTGTTCATTACTTGTTTGTGTGTTCTTGATCTTCCCAAGTTGCATGACTAATTTGATGCTTCTATTAATTATGGATCTGCCAACCCCATCAAGCAAAATATTTGTTCTTTTGGGGCTGGCACCTCAAACAAGCATAAAAATATAGGGAAGCAGATATACTCCCTCCGATTCTATTTACTCTGCGCATAACACTTGACGCGCATACCAAGGAGGGCACTGGTTTAATTTTTCTGGACTAATTTGCCAATTAATTAGGGCAGAGGCGGATGAGGCGGGGCACAAAAGGAAACCGCCGCTAGGAATCGGCAACGCACAGACTAATACGAGAAAACCGAGAAAAAGTTATACGCAAAGTAAAAAGAATCGGAGGGAGTATTGTCGTGTATGCACACACCCTTCTTTCATTAGTTTAGATGAACCATTGATGCTCAATTCGGACCAGTGCATGCGATTAAAATTAATTTTACCTAAATAGATGGTGCAGAATAAACTACAACAACTAGATTTGCAACCACGGGATGCTGATGATATCTTCAAAGAACATTGCAACAACAGCTAGGCTTCACAGCAACATATGGTAAGCCAGTGTGTTTTAGTACATGTGAAATGTAATGCGAGTGGGCTGCTTTCTTCGCTTGTGCCCTCAACGTGTAATCCTACCGAATTACAAATAGTTCAGTTGTCTGCTTTGCTGTATTGCTTGATTAGAATGCTTATTTGTTGTTACGCTATACCTGAGTTGGCCAATATGTCAGCAGTGCCTGCTGTACTATCGTAAAGAAATGCATGCCTATTTCATTTGGGTCCTTAACTTTTCCTCTCAACTTCATCACAAGACTATCTTCATAGTTTATATGAGGCCACACTGTTAAGTGATTTCTCAGATTATTTCAACTGCTTAGCTGCCTTGGCAACTTAAATATATCAGATGTACACTCCCTTTCAACTAGGGATGTCAACTGGGTCCAGTTTAATCCCGATTAAAGTCCACTAATGGTATTATAGTTCAAAAGATTTTTTTTGAGGAAAATGAACTAGGGAGGAAGAAAAAACTAACTAGATAGGACTGGCGGATTTCGTTTATTTTCCACTTACATCCCTAGTTTCATCTTACCATTTTAATTTCTTTTCGGCTGATGCTGCTTCGAACCATTTAAATATAGTTTGCCATGCTCGGCAATAATTCGTCCGTCGTTTACCATGTAAGCTTACTGCCTGGATCATACGATAACTATCTCTTACTGATGTCCAGCGGAAACCTTTCAGGATGTCGTTCACACTAGGACACAATGTACAACCCCAGAATCTATTTGTGGAAGCAGTGCGCCATCCATGTTACCAGATGGTAGCAGTTCAGAGGCAACACCGCCGGAGAGCAATCTGAGCACAAATATTATAGTGCTTGAGGCTCTACTAGAGGCAGAAAGAGATGGTGTGGCTGCCATGAATGAGGTAATCTTTATCTTGAGGTTGGAAATTACGGAATTAGCGTCACACATTATGCAAGCAACCCAAGAATTGGAGGAAGTAAGAATGTTGCATTTGAAGACGAAGGAGGTCCTGCTGTTTCTGCTATCTGAAGCCCAAGATAATCCCAGTTCTTCTTTAGATACCAGTTGAAATTTTCATTAGATTATTGTACTTGCATGTTGTGTCATGTCTCTAAATGGATTATGTTGCAAGACCCCCTATGTTGTCCATGTGTTGTAATGATCCAAATTTTTTAGGCGAGGTAATCCTCAGTACTTGTATGATTGACATAAGGTGAACTATTTTTCATGTGAGCATATTGTATTGGATGAAATAACTGTTTGACTCAGAGTGTATCCAACCTACTGAATTCGAAGATCACGGCATTTCTAAATCATAATCATATATAAAGGTGGAATAAATCTTTGTTGTGGTTTTGAAGAAATAAATAACAAAACGTATAATTATCTGTGGATATTCGTAATCGAATACAAATTGGATTTGAATTTAGTTTGCCAGGTCCCAGGGCAAACGTGAATGCTAATTCTCCCAAGTTTTGAATGAAGCGGCTAAACACCCACTATAATTTGTGGGCTGCCCGAAGCAAGTGTTTGCGAGATGGAAATTACTGTCTACCCCTGACACTTGACATCCTTATCGACAGGATTTACACTGTTGTCGATAGGGGTAGACTAGTAACTTCAATCAGACGTGACACGACGGCCTCTGAGCCCATTCAGACACGGTGGGCGCCAAACGTGGGCGGCAAAACACATTTGATTCAAGCTCGTCCGAAAGACATGTGTCTCTTCCTCCATTTCCCCATTCATAAACGGTGGGCGAAAAAACAAACTCTCCTCGTCCGAAATTGATGTAGGCTTATATTTTAAATAGGGGCAGATGTGTAACTTCCATCAGACGTGACACAACCGCCCTACCTGCCAGCCCCGTTCATACATTGTGGGCGCCAACCGTGGGTGGTAAAACACCCTCTCCTCGCCTGAAATAGTTACCGGCAAATATTTGGGAGATGCGAGATTACCGTCCTATCCCCAACCGACGCGATGTCTGAAATTTTAAACGGGGGATAAGTTCGTAACTTTCCCCCATTTTAGAGAAGCGTGTCCCAAAGTTTGAGATCCCCCTGCCCTCCATTTCCCCATTCATACACCGTCGGGGGCACGACAACCTCCGCACTGCGGCCAGCCTCCTCCGTCCGCCACCCCATCCTCCACCTTGCCGGAGCCGCTACCCCTACCCCGTCGTCCACTGCAAGAGATGGACGTCTCTCATCCATGGCACGGGACCAGGATCGTTTCATCGCCTCCTCTCGCTTCGTCGACACCGTCGTCCACCTTGCCGTTGCCGCTCCTACGACAGCCTCGTCCACGACAACAGGATATATCCCCCGACCCGACTGTCTGCCGTCTAAAGTCTTCTTCCCCGCCGCCGACAGCCATCGCACCCGCAGCACCCTCAACGTATCAGCATAGGCCTACACGGCGTCGCAAGAGAGCTGGTACTCTTCCAGATGTGCTTAAGTTATTGATCTCACCCGAAAAATAGATCATAATTTGTTTACTGTACTTTTCTTGTCCGTACCAAATCGTAGTGGCTAGTTGAAAGCAAACATTGGTTGCGAAGTAGCTTTGTCCGGTTTGCACCTTTAGATCCGCCATGGCACGGGCACTATACTTGTAAAGCTTATGGATTCCCCCCTTCATATTCACTACCATCACCGTTGGTGCTTCGTGTCGTGCTAGCACTTCTCCTCAGGGCCTCAACCCAAAGCTTACGTGTTGAAATACAAATCTGATATGATGCTAATATCACTAAAACAGAGAACGTTTAATTGGTCACCTAATGTTCCTATATTCGTTTCGAAAAGCATGTGCGCCACCCACTGGTCCAGCTAGTCCCACTTTCCTGATTTTTTCTCTTGATGCTTAGGGTTTTCCCCTTTTATATACTCTACTATGATCTGCGTAGGTGCTTTCTGTCGTACTAGCATTAGTCCACCCTTGAAGCTAAACAACACAACACTCAGAATTCGAAAGCTTAGTTGTTCAAATATGATTGTGATATGATACTGATATTAGTTAACCGACACATTTAATTGGTTAGCTAAAGGTCCCACTTGAGTTTCCAAATGCATGTTGCGACATATAGAGAGACAGCATAATTGCATTTCTTTGTCACTTGTTGACCGTTCTTTCTTGTCCATACCAAATCTTAGTTGTTATTTTAAAGCAAACATCGGTTGCTAACTACCCTTTGCATGGTTTGTAGCTTCAGATCTGCCATCCCACTGCCACGGTCAACACCGTACTCATCATGCTTATGTTTTCCCCATTTTATGATGACCACAATCAGCCTACGTGGTTCGTGTCGTAATAGCACTGCTCCACCCATCGAGCCAAACAAGCTTAGTTATACAAATTCATATATGATATTATTGCTGATATTAGTAAAACTGAGAGATGTTTAATTGGTTAGCTAAATGTTCCTACTTTAGTTTCGAAATGCATGTGAGCCACATATGGAGAGACCGGAAAGAATAGTATTTCTCTGTGCGCTCTGGTTCATCATGGGTGGCCAACCGACATTGTATTAAAAGACTTGTAATATCTTCAATCTGCTTGCTCTTCTGCTCTTCTTTAAGATGATACTCTTATCTTGCGGTCGACTGGTCAGGTTGAGTTGTTCTCCCTTAGTATATTTTGAATCTGTCAGGTTAGGTCGACTTGTTCTTATTTACTATATGTTGAAGCTATCATCTGTGAAGTGTCATCACTTCTAGAGCTCTCATATTTTGAGTAGTAGGCCACATTATATTAATGCACACAACAAATTACAGCATGCATGGCATCTTTTAAAAGAATTACAGAGATAGCACAAAGGGTTTTACAGGGAGGCAATATTGGATTAGAATCACTTCTGCATTACAAAGAAAATCTCACTTGTTTGTATGTCTTCATGCATGTCAGATATTGAACATTATCAAAATGAATATGAGAATGGGCGCACGAGAGGAATATTGCGGAATGATCCACTGGCTATCAAACTTTGCATGGTGGAGGATGGCCTATCTTATTCACCCATCAAGGTGCTTTCTCTAACTTTGCAAAGTTGTATTGGTCGCACATATTTTGCATCTGACCTCTTGCATTACTTCTACTTCGTTACACCATCTTCTTAGTTTAAGCATCATATATGAGTATATGCCATACCTATCCATTTTCTGTACCTATTCCATGTGTCGTCACACTATGTTTTTCCAGTCAGATGTTGTTCTTTCGTAATAGGTGTCCAAAAGGAAGAGGGTGAGTGCAGGTCGTCAAGGAGTACAAACTAGGTATTTGGAAAAGGTAGTGATACCTGTTAAATCAGATAGATCAGCAGCCACAGAAAACACAGACCCAACTGTACCACACTTTACCCCTACTCCAGTGGCCAAACCCCTATTAGAACTACTGGGAGCCCAGCATCAGGTACTGTCTATGATATCAATTCAAAATTTGAACTCCTAAATTTCTGCTTGTGCCTTACCTTCTCTCCTGTATGAAAACTAATTTCAGATGAATCTCCTTGCTCAAAGGATCATACGATCTCAAAACAATAATGGGCTCTGCATTGCTCTTGTCAGTACCTCTCTTCCTTTTGCCTTGTGATGTTGTACTTAATTAATCGCTATTTGATTATGTATCATCAGTCTGCACCTGAGCTTCATTATCCTCTATTTCTTCCAATATTATTTGATCTATATTTACTCTTTGCAAAATGTAGAATAATGGCAACGCTTATAAAGAATTTTCTTTGGGGAATTTATTGACTTATCCTTCCATCAACATGGAGAAGGGTTTTGTCTAGCCCGTGTTAACATGTAATGTAAGTTCATCCTTCTCAAGCCTTCAAACTTTGTTCTAGTATAGACTAGGATAGGCATCATTTCCTCCACTGCTGTTTGCTTTGCTGTTTACATATGATTGGATGTTTGCAACAACTACCAGTTTCAAATTGTAGTTGTAAAAACATGTTCCTTATGCAGAATAGATCCATTTATTTGCTTATATAATAGTGAAACCTGTTACATGTCTCCTTGTTTCTCTTTCAGAGTTGTATCTCTTATGCTAGGCAGAACTTTAGGGAAGATAGTGAGCCAAACCGTTTTGAGGACAGCGATATGACCCCAAGGTCCTGTCTTGATGAAGACAGTGAGTTGAAGCTACTCACCAGCAGGTGTGAGACAACCTCTATGCAGTCGCTGCCTCAATCAGTTCGACTTTTTCAGTCTCAACTTAAAGCGGAAAGGCTTGCTTCAGCTCAGCTCCAACTTGAAGTCAAAGATGCAATGAAGATGTTAGAGGACTGTCGTGCGCACCATCATGCCTTAAATCTAGAGTTGATGCATCTATCGTTGACACAACTGAGGTCTACTCAGCTTCTTCAGCTGTTTGGGGGGCCCGACCTGGCCAGGCCTAGTGCCTTCTGAAGTGCTCTCAGTTTTTTATATTCTTTTGTCGGCGCATTTATTTGCACTGGTGGCGAACTTTGATGCCCAGTGGATGTAATATGTGTGATAGCCGTGATAGCCTAGCGTAAGTTGCTTGCTTATTTATTTCCTTGTTGTCTTGTTTATTTGTTAGCTTCTAGTCATTGCAGTTCTTTTTCCGCGGTTTGCTAGTGGCTGCATTAACCTATTTTTTAAAACTAGGTCACAATAACCATGGGCTAATATTTACTGTAGTGACACTGGGCCTCCTACGGGCCGTAGAAACAGTGGGCCTTCTACGGGCCGTAGAAACAATGGGCCTTCTATGGGCTGTAGAAACAATGGGCCTTCTACGTGACGTATCATCAATGGACCTTATACGGGCAGTATGATCGATGGCCAAACATGGGCCAATAATAGGCCGCATTATGGCCGTAAACGGGCTAGAGTTGGAATCGTCCATTCATGGGCCGACCATAACGGGCCATCGTTAATAGGCCGTATTTGATGACGCTATGAAAACGGCCCAACGTATTAACAGACCACAAACGGGCCGACTGTAACCATGGGCTGAATTTGGCCCACAAGCAGAAAATGACAGTAACAGCCCGTAAGTAAACGAATGCTGGAAATCAGCCCAAGAATAAATGGGCTCTAAGAAGGCCGAAAGATAACATGGGCTGGAAACGGCCCAACGGAATAACGGGCCGTTAATGGGTATAAAGTGATACACTATTCATCACGGGCCGTTAATGGGTGTAAAGTGATACACTGTTCATTACGGGCCAGTTTCACCACGGGCCGTTAGTAGGCCAAGAGTTACATAGGGCCTCATATGGGCCGAAAGACGTCATGGCCCAAACATGGGCCAGAAGTGAAAACGGGCTGGAATCATATTGGATGGCCCAAATGACGCTACCGGGCCTAATTCGGATAGGGCGTAACGGGCCTTGGGTTAGCGGGCTGTAAATGGGCTATATTCGAACAGGCTATTAACAGGCTTTCCATGGGTCGGCCCGCCAGCTTTTGACCAAGTCAAACGGGCCGGCCTTTACACAGGAATGGGCCTCTGTTGGGCCGTGCCACGTGTCGACGTATCATAGGCGCCTATCTGACCCACTGACGAGCTGACGCGTGTTTCGTATGGCCAATAAGACTTTTACAGGTGGAAATTTCCCATTGGTCGGGTCTGTTAACGGGTTATTGGATCCAAAATCCGACCCGATAGCTTAACGGCGTTCTGTTACGGTGGATGCCACATGTCGGTCACCCTTGACGAAAGCACTTCTGTGACGCACGATTTATCGTCATGGAAGTGGACACTTCCGTGATGATAATTTTGGTAATGTCATGGAACACTTCTACGACAGCACAGGTATGACTATCTTCATTCTGTCATAAATTTGTCATGGATGTACATGCATGACAAAAAAGCGACCTATTGTGACAAACACGTATCATCACGGAAGTGTATTTTTTTGTAGTGATTAGGTTCAACCTTAATTTTTTCAAAGGGTCTACGTCTTCTAATATTACTTTTGTTAACCATAGTTGAAACTTTAGCATGTTGATATGTCTCCAACGTATCTATAATTTTTTATTGTTCCATGCTATTATATTATCCATCTTGGATGTTTTATATGCATTTATATGCTATTTTATATTATTTTTGGGACTAACCTATTAACCTGGAGCCTAGTGCTAGTTTATGTTTTTTAATTGTTTTTGAGTTTAACAACAAACAAGCTGAAACTTTACGACGTTTTTTATGAACCAGCAGAAGCCCACGGAGTATCGGAGAAGGACCAAAGGAGCCACAAGGCATCCACAAGGGTGGTGGGTGCCCCCCTAGGGCACGACCGCTGCCTTTCCACTGCCTCGTGGACCCCCTGACTTGTTCTCGATGCCAAAAATTCCTATAAATATAGAAACCTTCGAAAAGAAACCTAGATTGGGAGTTGCGCCACCTTAAGCCTCTGTAGCCATGAAAAACCAATTGGGAGCCCGTTTCAGCACCCTGTCAGAGGGGCAAACCATCACCGGTGGCCATCTTCATCATCCCGGCGGGCTCCATGATGAGGAGGGAGTAGTTCACCCTCGGGGCCGAGGGTATGTACCAGTAGCTATGTGTCTGATCTCTCTCTCTCTCTCTCTTCTTGATATGGCACGATCTTGATGTACCGCGAGCTTTGTTATTATAGTTGGATCATATGGTGTTTCTCCCCCCTATACCTTCTTGTGATGAATTAAGTTTTACGTTTGAGATTTCACTATTATCGGATTGAATACTATTATGGATTTGAGTACACTTGATGTATGTCTTGCGTGGGATACCCGTGGTGACAATGGGGTTCTACTGATTCACTTGATGTATGTTTTGGCACTCAACTCGCAAATTCCCGTGGTGACATTGGGTTAGTCTATGCATAGGGGTTGATGCACGTTTTTGTCATGGTTTCTCCGGTAGAAATCTTGGGGCATTCTTTGAGGTTCTTTGTGTTGTATTGAATATTATGAATCTGAAGTTGTTTGATGCATATCGTATAATTGACCCACGGATACTTGTGGTGACATTGGAGTATCTAGGTGACATTAGGGTTGATTCATGTGTATCATATGGTGTTATTTTACTATGAACTCTAGGGCTGTTTGTGACACTTATAGGAATAGCCCTATGGATTGATCGAAAAGAATAACTTTCAGGTGGTTTCGTACCCACCGTGCAATTTCATCTTATGTTCTCCATGATAGGAACTTTGGAGTGACTTTTGTCACGGGTTGAGGGATTTCCATCTGATTTAATTATGTTATCATTGTTGAGAGAACTTGCACTAGTGAAAGTATGAACCCTAGGCCTTGTTTTCGAGCATTGCAATACCGTTTTTGATCACTTTTACTACTTTCTACCTTGCTGTTTTTATATTTTCAGATTACAAAAACCTATATCTACTACCCATATACCACTTGTATCACCATCTCTTCGCCGAACTAGTGCACCTATACAATTTACCATTGTACTGGGTGTGTTGGGGACACAAGAGACTCTTTGTTATTTGGTTGCAGGGTTGCTTAAGAGAGACCATCTTCATCGTACGCCTCCCACGGATTGATAAACCTTAGGTCATCCACTTGCGGGAAATTTTCCACTGTCCTACAAAACTCTATGCTTGGAGGCCCAACACAAGTCTACAAGAAGAAGGTTGCGTAGTAGACATCACATGTTCCTTTATCCTAACAGGAAAAGGTGGTTTCTCAATATAAGAAGTAGGAATAATTGTATCAACATTGCAAATGATGGTTTCATCTTTAAGTACAATAGGTTCCTCAATATTTTCTTTAATAGGGGGATGACATTTAAACTACTTCTCCTTAGGGAGATCAACATGAGCAGCACATGATTCACAAAAGGAAGCTACTACCTCAGAGTCAAGTCCATATTTAGTGTTCAACTTATGAAAAGCATCAGTATCCATAAAAGATTTTACACAATCAAAATTAAGCATTATACCTGAATCTTTACCTTTGTCGAGTTCCCAATCTTCAGAGTTGAGTTTAATTCTTTCCAGAAGAGTCCACTTGAACTCAATAGTTTTCTTCATAAAGGAACAAGTTGAAGAAGAATCAAGAATGGTTCGATCATCATGAGAAAGACGAGCATAAAATTTTATAAGATAATTTCTTTTGAGAGATCATGATTGGAGCATGTGTACATCATGTGCTTAATCCTCCCCCAATATTGAGCAATACTTTCTCCTTAATAAGGCCAAAAATTATATATATAATTCCAGTCATGATGAACCAGATACATAGGATGAAACTTCTGATGAAATTCCAATCTCAATTGGTTCCAATCCCAAGATCCAATATCATCACATAGCCTATACCATGTCAATGCCTTTCCCTTCAAAGATAAAGGGAAAACCTTCCTCTTAACTTCATCTCCGGGTAAACCTGCAAGCTTAAATAATCCACAAAATTCATCCACATAGATTAAGTGCACATCGAGATGTTTTGTTCCATCTCCTGCATAAGGATTAGCTAGCAATTTCTCTATCATACCCAAAGGAATCTCATAATAAATATTTTCAGTAGGTGCAATAGGTTGAGGAGCAACTCTTTGTGCTTCTAGTCAAGGTGAACATACCTCGAACAAACCCCTCAAAGGATTGTTTTCCATAGTAACAAGTGACAGTAAATTTCAACACGTAATATAAATGTTTTGTTACCAAATTCCACTCACCAAAGGCGCTTCACTCCCTGGCAACGGCACCAGAAAAGAATCTTGATGACCCACAAGTATAGGGGGTCAATTGTAGTCCTTTCGATAAGTAAGAGTGTCGAACCCAATGAAGAGTAGAAGGAAATGACAACCGGTTTTCAGCAAGGTATTTTCTTTAGGCACTGAAATTGTCGGTAACAAATAGTATGATAGCAAGGCAATTTCTAACGATAAAGTAATGGTAATGGTAACAAAGGTGCAAAAAGGTAGAACAATATTTTTTGTAGCAAAGGATAGGCCAGAAAGGTCTCTTATAATAAGCAAAGCGTTCTTGAGGACACACGGGAATTTCGTCGAGTCACTTTCATCATGTTTGTTTGATTCGCGTTTGTTACTTTGATAATTTCATATGTGGGTGGACTGGTGCTTGGGTGTTGTTCTTACTTGAACAAGACTCCCACTTATTATTATCCCCTCTCGCAAGCTTCTGCAACTACAAAAGAAGAATTAAGATAAATCTAACCATAACATGAAACGTATGGATCCAAATAAGCCATTTTACGGAATAGCGCCTAAACTCTGGTTTAATCTTCTATCACTCTAGTGACCCATCATCTAATAACTACTCCACAATGCTTTCCCTTAGGCCCAAAGATGGTGAAGAGTCATGTAGTTGACATTCACATAACACCACTAAGGGAAACAACAACATACATGTCATCAAAATATCGAACGAATACCAAATTCACACGATTACTTATGACAACACTTCTCCTATGTCCTCAAGAACAAACATAACTACTCACAAAACATGTTCATGTTCAATATTAGTGGTGTATAGAATATCATAATGGATCTGAACATATGATCTTCTACCAAATAAATTAACAACATCAACTATGAGATGTAATCAACACTACTAGCAACCCACAGGTACCAATATTAGGTTTTGACACAAAAATGGAATACAAGAGATGAACTAGGGTTTGAGATGAGATGGTGCACTTGAAGATGTTGATGAAGATTGGTCCTCCCACGATGAGAGGATCATTGGTTGTGACGATGGCTTCGATTTGCCCCTCCGAGAGGGAAGTTTCCCAAGCGCGCCCAGGTGGGTTGTGCCCACCTAAGTGGCCTCCCATACCCCCTCTTCGCCCTATAAATAGTTAAATATTCCAAAAACCCTCGGGGTTAACCTAGATCAGAAGTTCCGCCACCGCAAGGCTCTATAGCCACGAGAAATGTAACATCCCAATTTTCAATTTGGATGTTAATCATTAGGTCATCATATGCATCCATATTTTGAGCAATTTGAATTTGGTTTATTTTGGACACTTTGATCAAAGAGACCTTAAGCAACTCAAGGACCCTGTGAGAGAGTTGGAGGTTTTCATAAAATTCCATTTTTGAATTTTCAAAAGTTGGTAAATTGGATCAAGGTGATTTTTATTTGAAATTGTTTTTCCAATTATTTCAAAATAAATAAAATAATGAGAGAAGAAAATATGACTTCTTCAAAATAGAGGAAATAATGGAAATTAAATTTTGAATAAAACTATATTTATTTGAATTTTATTTGAGATTTTATTTGGTTAAATTAGGGAAAAATTGCATTTTAGCCCAGAAAAATGTTCACGTCGTCCTAAATATTAGGAGATGATCGTGAAAATTATTTTTGGAATTTTAGGATTTTTATTTATTTTATTTTGGAATTTTCTATGCAACGAATTTATATAAAAACAATCTTCCGCGCGCTGACTGCGGCGGCCCAGCCGAGCCAGGCCAAGGCCCAGCTGCCGCTGACCGCCTTACCCGCATCGACGTCGTGCCCACGCCGGACTTCGGATAGGAGTCCGGGTCGGACTCCGCCCGCCGCCGTGGCCCCTTGCCCAAGCCGCTCCCCTCTATATAGTCTTGCCCGCCCCCTCTCCGCCGCAAGCCGCCGCCCACCGCATCGCCGCCGCCGCTGCCGAGCCGCCGCGCCGCGGTAGCCCCGCTCACTGCCGCCCGCGGCGCTGCTAACCACCATGTCGCCGCTGCCCCGCCTCGCCGGAGTAGGCCGTCGCCGTCACCGGTTCTTCTCCTCGAACCGGTACAAAACCGCTAAAACCCATTTGGTTTTTCTTTTTCTTTCTAAAAAGTTCAGTTTTATTTTTATTAGATCGATTTATTATTTAGGTCATGTTATTTAGTGAACGTTCACCTGATTCGTTCTGTTAACGAATGAATTCGTTCGTTAGTTCCATTAGCAAACATTCGTTCGTTATATTTTTCTTTTTAGTTTAATTTTCGGCTAGGGACCTATCCATAATTATTTTCATCGCAGATTTGTCCCTGATCTTCAAACCCTCACTATTTTTTGCTCGTTTATCCAAATCCAGTGAAACCAACGCCAAAGTATTTGACTTGATCCCCTCTATCCAGATAAACAAGTTGAACAGGATTTTGGAAACTTAAAATTTGTTTTCAAGCTGATTTCAATTTTAACTTCTTTTGATCGTAGTTTGAGTTTTGTAACTCCGATTCGAGTGATTCTTTTTGCAACTTGAAGCTCTTCACTTGAACTTTCTGTTTAGATCTTTTATTTTGGTTTTACCTTTGCATCTTGTGCTTAAGTGCTTATGTATGCTATTTTTTGTTCACGATAGAGTTTCCGGAGTGCGAGGCTTGCTACTACGAATCACTAGGATTTTCTGATCGTGAGCAAGGCAAGTAACACTTTGATCATATCTCTTTTACCCAGTTTTTATGCATTAGTTTTAAACCCTCAAACATTGCATGAGTAGAACTTTGATAACATGTGGGTGTTGGGAAGTAGTTGATGAGGTAGGAACCTATTGTCTTATATTCAAACCCCGGGTATTACTGCGTTATGATTGCACTACTTTGCTATGCTCGTAGATGTGGATTGGTTTGTGAGATTCATGAAAGATGTGAGAGTTATTTATAACTAAGGGAAACTTAAGGTGGATACTTTAAGACACATCTTGGTGGATTGGTTGTGGGCACCTGGGGAATCCAGTATTGTCATAGGAGATCCCGGGGTACCCGTATGATCCTCCTATGGAAAGCCACCCAGGCTCAAAGGGATCATAAGATTATTCATGCTAGAAACTTCTGTGTGCAGTCACAAGCCAATATGGGCTCTGGCATAGTTGAGTAAGTTGTGGGAATCCTTTCCATGATGGGCTAGCAGATGTAGGGGAATTGTAGGTGTACCGGCCTATCTATCGGTTAAGGTGACCTCTTCGGAAAGATTGTGTCTCGGTCATCTGTTTCTCAAACATCATGCAGTGCGAGAAATACAACGGAGGGGATGAGTGTTGTGGGAAAAAGTGCGCAAACCTCTGCAGAGTGTATAAACTAATCATGGTTACTTGTGTCCCCGGTTATGGACATCTTGAGTATCTGGTACTTGAATTATTGTGTTGATCTCATCACTTTACTTCATGAATTTGTTGGGCTATAAATGTTAATTTGGGATTGAGTTGGGGGTACCTTCTCAATATTTCATCAAACTTTGTAGTTAAATCAAATATATTCCTTTGTTGTAGGGAAAAATTAGCTTTACGCAAATGATAACCGTAGAGCCTGCACCTGCCAAATATGCATGTAGTGATAGCTGTTATTGTTCATTGCTCTATAGTGTTATCTTGCCAGCATATTCCATGTGCGCCAGGTTCCGTGGAGTTTTCAGACGAAGAGTAAGGTGCGATAGGTCATTGTCATGCACTCAGTTTTGCCGTGGAGTTGGATGGACTCATTTATCTTTGAAGCTTCCATTGTTATCTTATTTAGATGGCCTTCAGCCATATTATTGTAATAAGTACTCTTTGTGAGACACTCGTTGTAATAAGTGTGTGATTGAACTCTGCAATAAATCCTCGAGTACTGTGTGTGTCAGCAATACCGATCCAGGGATCACACTTAAGCACAGAGACTACAGTCCATTGGGATTGGGTCGCTACAAGTTGGTATCAGAGCACACTTGACTGTATGACGCGACCACTAGGAAAAAGCCACATGATACTCTTCTCTACTCATTTCCAACTCTTCTCCATTTCTACTCTATAGATGGCAGACCCAAGGAACAAGTTCACTCAACCGGATGAAGACACCCCTTTCGGATGACACTTGAAGGAAGTCACTAGGTAACTGAACATCACCATACCAAGCTTCACCGGAACCTTCACTGTCACTTTACCAAAAGAGGAGTGTTGGACGATTCAAGTTCGTATTCCAGGAAGGACGTTCACGCCAGTTACCGATTCCATCGAGTTTTCCTTTGATGCACCAACCTGGAATCTAGGAAAGAGCATGGCCACCCACATTGCCATTGGACGCATAGGTGAGGTGTACAACAAGGATCTTAAGGACACCACCTACTAGATATGTGGATGCCGAGATGAGCAATGGGAGATGATTCGCACCAGGAAGGACAAATCCAATGCAGCCTACATACATGAGTTGAACCAGCACATGCGACACTACGAGAACCAGATGTGCGCCAACATGATAGACACGAAGAAGGTGATGACCCGGAACATGGAGCTAGAAGAGGAACTCAAGTCTACACGCGATGGATATGAAGAAGAAATTGTTGTACTACATGAGAAGAATGAAGACCTGAAGAATAAGCTAGGGATATTCATGGAGGATCCCGAACCTGGAGTGGACATTCGTTCAGAGGATTACATCATACTAGACAACACAGACTCCGATCCCGACAGCGATGATGAATATGAAGATGAAGCTGGAGCAGGTATCATGGAGTTCTCCACTGATCAAAATTTCTAGTCAACCACCATATTACCATTAGAATTCTTCCATGTATATAGTAATAGTCCACGAGATTTTGTAAAAGTATCTTAGATCGATTGTATGAATCTTGTTTGAATTGAGTGGTGTGAAATGAACGTGTTTGTCTCATGTGCATATGGGTAGTGAAATATCTCTTTAGACCTCACTCTATTCCGTTCTCACCCCTCTAAACCTATCAGATGCCTCCGAGACATGACCCCGCATTCTCCTTTCCACCGGAGCTCACTCAGTTGATCCAACAGCAGAATGCCTTGATGCAATTGCTAGTCTAAAACCAAGGCAACAACAACAATCCACCGCCACCACCTCCAGTCGACAACTTAGCCCTCTTTCTAAGGTTAAATCCGCCGGTGTTCTCTAGTAGCACCGACCGATTGTTGCTGATGATTGGGTCTGCAAGATTGGAAGGGAGCTGACCACCACAGGTTGCACAGAAGATGAGAAGGTGCGCTTTGCCGCACATCAACTAGATGGACCCGTAGCCTCATGGTGGGAGAACTACACCGCCACTTTCCCCGTGGCCAATGTTACTTGGGATCAATTTCAGTAGGCCTTCCGCACTGCACATGTCTCAGCTGGAGCTATGAAAATGAAGAACTGTGAGTTTCACAACTTACGCCAGGGAAACCGTACTATGGCCCAGTATGTAGATGAGTTTAGCAAGTTAGCTCGCTACGCCACAAATGATGTGGCCACAGATGCCGCGAAGCAGGAGAAGTTTATGGAGGGGCTGAATGATGAGCTAAGTATGCAGTTCATGGCAGCAACATTCGCCAACTATCAAGAGCTGGTAGAAAGGGCTCTTATGATTGAAGGCAAGCAGCAGCAAATAGAGAACCGCAAACGGAAGTATGGATAGGGGAAGTACAACTTTGGAGCTCAACAGAAGCCTCATTTCACCCCAAACTCGGGAAGACATACCTATCATAACCATGGAGGCCATTCTCACAATGGAGGAAGTTCACATAATCACAGTGGCCCTAAGAATGGAGGAAACAATAGTCAGAGCCGTTCCAACCGGGCAACACCCGCGAAGAAGGATCTGAGCCATGTTACCTATTTCAAGTGCGGGAAGACTGGACACTACGCCAATGATTGTTCTGAGGTAAAGAATGGTAACGGAAATGGAAGCTCTGGAAAGAAGCCCAACCCTTTCACCAGTGGGCAAGTGAACCACGTCAACGTGGAGGAAGTTGAAGAGAAGCCTGATGCCGTTATTGGTAAGTTTTTTGTTAAGTCATTTAGAGCTATTGTCCTTTTTGACACTGGTGCATCGCATTCATACATATCAAGGGTATTTGTGGATAGGTTTAAGTTGCCCACCGTAGCCCTAAAGACACCTATGTTAGTAAGCTCACCTGGAGCGGAGTATATGGCTAGCAGAGGATGTTTTTCAGTTGCCATTGACCATAGGTAGGCATGTTTTCCCCTCAGACCTAATAATTTTGGAGTCACACGGATTGGATGTGATACTAGGCATGGACTGGCTATCGATGTACAGAGGAAATATCGATTGTGCTAGTAAGTAAATTCTCCTCACCACCCCAGAGGGTAAAAGGATCAAGTATGTGCCTAGGCATGCCCCAAGGAGGACTCAAGTGAATTCACTTTTCAGAGTTGTTAAGGAGGAAGTGCCAGTTGTGAAGGATTATCCCGACGTATTCCCGGAGGAACTACCAGGCATGCCACCAGATCGAGATATAGAATTTTTGATAGAGTTGTTAGCAGGCACCGGACCAATATCGAAGAGACCATATCGAATGCCCGCAAATGATCTGGAGGAAATTAAGAAGCAGATTAACGATTTATTGGAGAAAGGATATATTCGACCAAGTTCATCACCATGGGGAGCCCCGGTGCTCTTAGTTGAGAAGAAGGATGGATCTTTCAGAATGGTTGTAGATTATCGTGCACTGAATGAGGTGACAATCAAGAACAAATACCCACTACCGATGATCAATGATTTTATTTGACCAGCTGCAGGGAACTAAAGTATTCTCCAAGATCGATCTTCGATTAGGATACCACAAGCTGAAGATCCGAGAACATGATATACCTAAGACAGCTTTTAACACAAGGTACGGGCTATATGAGTACACTGTCATGTCCTTTGGTTTGACTAACACCCATGCCTACTTTATGAGTATGATGAATAAGGTGTTCATGGATTTCTTGGATAAGTTTGTTGTGGTGTTCATTGATGATACATGGGTATACTCGAGGAATGAAGAAGAACACAAGGAACATTTGCACTTGGTTCTCGAGAAGCTTAGGGAACATCAACTATATGCCAAGTTTAGAAAATGTGAGTTTTGGTTGAAGGAAGTTGGATTTCTCAGACATGTTCTATCAGGAGAAGGTATAGCAGTAGACCCTTCCAAGGTTGAGTCCGTCACTGAGTGGTTCCCACCCACCTCTGTTGGAGAGATACATAGTTTTCTTGGACTCACAGGATATTACCAGAGATTCATTGAGAATTTTTCCAAGATTGCAATCCCATGACGGAGTTATTGAAGAAGGACACCAAGTTCAAATGGAGCTAGAATGTGAGGCCAGTTTTCAGGAATTGAAGAAGAGTTTAGTTATAGCCCCAGTGCTAATTCTTCCGGATATACGCAAGGAATTCAAGTATATTGCGACGCTTCTCGCCAGGGACTTGGAGGAGTACTTGTGCAAGACAGAAGAGTTGTTTCATATGCCTCACGTCAGCTTCGACCTCATGAGTTGAATTATGCCACGCATGATTTGGAGTTAGCAGCCGTAGTGCATGCACTTAAGATCTGGAGACATTTTCTTATTGGAAACCTTTGTGATGTATACACGGACTATAAGAGTTTGAAGTACATATCACACAGAAGGAGTTGAATCTCAGGCAAAGGAGATGGTTCGATCTAATAAAGGATTATGATATGAAGTTGCATTATCATCTAGGAAAGGCCAATGTTATAGCAGACGCTTTAAGCCACAAGAGTTATATTAATACTCTTGTGATCGGAGGATTACCGCAAGAGATAGTCGACGATCTCAGAGAACTTCGTTTGGAGATAGTTCCGAGAGGTTTTGTTGTAGCGTTGGAAGTTCACTCCACGTTGTTGGGAAAGATTCGAGAAGCACAGAAGACTGATAAGGAGATTGCGAAGATAAAGGAAAAGATGAGTAAAGGAAAAGCCAAAGGTTTTCATGAGGCTGAGCACGAAACTTTATGGTTTGAGAATCGTATTTATGTGCCCAATGACCTAGGAATCAGGAAGTTAATACTTCAGGAGGCTCATGACTCGCCATACTTGATTCACCCAGGAAACACCAAGATGTATTTGGATTTGAAGGAACGTTTCTGGTGGACAGGTATGAAGAAGGATATTGCTGAGTATGTAGTAGTATGTGACGTATGTCAGAGAGTTAAGGCAGAACACCAGAAGCCAGCAGGATTACTTCAGCCTATGCCGATACCCGAATGGAAGTGGGATAAGATTGGCATGGATTTCATCACCGGATTACCCAGGACACGATCAGGTTATGATTCCATCGGGGTAGTAGTAGATCGCTTGACCAAAGTGGCTCACTTTATCCCCATGAAAACCACTTATACGAGCACGAAGTTGGCCAAGATATATATGACCAAGATCGTATGTCTGCACGCAGTTCCGAGGACCATCGTATCAGATAGAGGAACACACTTTACCTCAAAGTTTTAGAATCAATTACACCAGACTTTGGGTACCAGGCTAGAGTTCAGTACAACCTTTCATCCGCAGACAGATGGATAGACTAAGAGAGTCAACCAAATTTTGGAGGACATGTTGAGAGCGTGTGTACTAGATTATGGATCTAGTTGGGATGATAATTCTCCATACGCAGAGTTCTCATATAACAATAGCTACCAAGCCAATTCTAAGATGGCCCTTTTGAAGCTTTGTATGGAAGGAGGTGCAGGACACCATTGATGTGGGATGAAGTTGGAGACTGTCAATTGTTCGGACCAGATTTAATCAGACAGTCTGAAGAGAAAGTTAAGTTGATTCGTGATAGACTGAAGGTAGCTCAATCCAGGCAGAAGAGTTATGCTGACACTAAATGCAAGGAGGTAGCCTATGAAATCGGAGACAGAGCATATCTCAGTGTGTCACCACTTCGAGGAGTTAAACAATTTGGAGTCAAGGGAAAGCTAGCCCCAAGGTTTGTAGGACCATATCGAGTTTTCGAATGTATGGGAGAAGTTTCCTACAAATTTGAGTTACCCGAAGGATTGTCAGGAGTTCATGATGTGTTTCACGTTTCCATGTTGAAGAAGTGCCATGCAGAGATGGCCGATATTCCTCTAAGAGATACAGTGCCCCTGGGAGCAATTCGGCTGGAGAGTGACCTAACCTATGAGGAGAAACCCGTCAAGATTCTCTAGTTTGCCAGCTGAGTTACACGCAGCAAGGTCATCAAGTTTTGCAAAGTTCAGTGGAGCCACCATACCAAGGAAGAAGTCACCTGTGAGCGAGAAGAAGACCTACGGAAAGACCACCCACACCTATTTGCTAGCCAACCCGAATCTCGAGGGCGAGATTCATCTTAAGGGGGGTAGGTTTGTAACATCCCAATTTTAAATTTGGATGTTAATCATTAGGTTATCATATGCATCCATATTTTGAGCATTTTGAATTTGGTTTATTTTGGACACTTTGATCCAAGAGACCTTAAGCAACTCAAGGACCATGTGAGAGAGTTGGAGGTTTTCATAAAATTCTATTTTTGAATTTTCAATAATTGGTAAATTGGATCAAGGTGATTTTTATTTGAAATTATTTTTCCAATTATTTCAAAATAAATAAAATAATGAGAGAATAAAATATAACTTCTTCAAAACAGAGGAAATAATGGAAATTTAATTTTGAATAAAAAAATATTTATTTGAATTTTATTTGGTTAAATTAGGGAAAATTGCATTTTAGCCCAAAAAAATGTTCACGTGGTCCTAAATATCACGAGAGGGCCATGAAAATTATTTTTGGGATTTTAGGATTTTTATTTATTTTATCTTAGATTTTTCTCTGTCGCAAATTTATAAAATAAAAAATCTTCCTCGCGCTGACTGGGCCGGCCCAGCCGCTGCCGACCGCCTTCCCCGCGTCGCCGCCGTGCCCATGCCGGACTTCGGCTAGGAGTCCGGGTCGGACTCCGCCCGCCGCCGTGGCCCCTTGCCCAAGCCGGCCCCACCCCCCTTTATATAGTGCCTCACTTTATTTAGCGCCCCCCTCTCCTCCTCAAGCCGCCGCCCGCAAGCCGCCACGCCGTCGTAGCCCCGCTCACCGCTGCCCGCACCGCCGCTAGCCGCCGCTGCCCCACCTTGCCGGAGTACGCCGCCGCCACCGCTGGTTCTTCTCCTCGAACCAGTACAAAACCGCTAAAACCCGTCCGTTTTTTAAGTTCGGTTTTATATTTATTAGATCTGTTTATTATTTAGGTTATGTTATTTAGTGAACATTCACCCGATTCATTATGTTATCGAATGAATTCATTCGTTAGTTTCGTTAGCGAATGTTCATTCGTTAGATTTTTCTTTTTAGTTTAATTTTTGGCCAGGGACCTATTTGTAATTATTTTCATTGCAGATTAGTCCCTGATCTTCAAACCCTCACTACTTTTTGCTCGTTTATACAAATCCAGTAAAACCAACACCAAAATCTTCGTCTTGATCCCCTCTGTCCAGATAAACAACTTGAACATGATTTTGAAAATTTAAAATTTGGTTTCAAGCTAATTTGAATTTGAACTTTTTTTGATCGTAGTTTGAGTTTCCTAACTCTGATTCGAGTGGTTCTTTTTGCAACTCGAAGCTCTTCACTTGAACTTTCTGTTTAGATCTTTTATTTTGGTTTTACCTTTGCATCTTATGCTTAAGTGCTTATGTATGCTATTGTTTGTTCACGATAGAGTTTCCGGAGTGCGAGGTTTGCTACTACGAATCACTAGGGTTTTCCGATCGTTAGCAAGGCAAGTAACAATTTGATCATATCCCTTTTACCCAGTTGTTATGCATTAGTTTTAAACCCTCATACATTGCATTAGTAGGACTTTGATAACATGTGGGTGTTGGGAAGTAGTTGATGAGGTGGGAACCTATTGTCTTATATTCAAGGGACAATTCCATTTCTGCCCCTAACTGGATCCCACTACTCAAATTTGCCCCTAATTTCAATGTGTGCTCAAATTTGCCCCTCTGCCGTTAGTTGCCCTTATAGAAATGCCCTTCTGTGTCATTGCCGTCTGGTCAAACAGCTTTGACCATCTTGAAAAATAGCAAAAAAAGTCAAAAAAATCTGAAATTTTGTGGGATCGAAGGTACTCAGGTTCGCAACGTGCGTGCAAATTTTCATGTTGTTTGGACATTCTAGGAGCTCGTGGCGAAGGAAAAACAGTAAATATGTACTCGTGTGAATCGTAAATTCAAAAAAATAGCAAAAAAATTCAAAAAAATATGAATTATTTTGGCATCTAAGATGCATAGGTATGGAAGGTGTGTGCAAAATTTTGTTGTGTTTGGACATTGTAGGAGGTCGTGGAGAAAAAAACAAAATTTATCTTGGAAAAAAACTTGTCAAAAATACACTATTTGGGTTTTTTTGCGAGAGCTCCTCGCATGTCATTTGATAACAAAATTTAGCACACGCCTTGTGCACCCGAGCATCTTGGATGCCAAAAAAATTCATATGTTTTTGAATTTTCTTGCTATTTTTTTTGAATTTATTATTCAAAGATGTACAGATTTATTGTTTTTCTTTGCCACGAGCTCCTCGTATGTCTAAATAGCACGAAAATTTGCACGCACCTTGCGCACATGAGTAGCTTCAATCCCACAAAATTTCAGATTTTTTTATTTTTTTACTATTTTTTCGAGATGGTCAAAGTTGTTTGACCGGACGGTAACGGCGCGGAAGGGCATTTCTATAAGGGCAACTAACGGCAGAGGGGAAAATTTGAGCACACATTGAAATTAGGGGCAAATTTGAGTAGTGGGTTCCAGTTAGGGGCAGAAATGGAATTGTCCCAATATTCAAACCCTAGGTATTACTGCGTTATGATTGCACTACTTTGCTATGCTCGTAGATGTGGATTGGTTTGTGAGATTCATGAAAGATGTGAGAGTTATTTATAACTAAGGGAAACTTAAGGTGGATACTTTAAGACACATCTTGGTGGATTGGTTGTGGGCACCTGGGGAATCCAGTATTGTCATAGGAGATCCCGGGGTACCCGTATGATCCTCCTATGGAAAGCCACCCAGGCTCAAAGGGATCATAAGATTATTCATGCTAGAAACTTCCATGTGCAGCCACAAGCCTATATGGGCTCTTGCACAGTTGAGTAAATTGTGGGAATCCTTTCCATGATGGGCTAGCAGATGTACGGGAATTGTAGGTGTACCGGCCTATCTATCGGTTAAGGTGACCTTTTCGAAAAGACTCTGTCTCGGTCATCCGTTTCTCAAACATCATGCAGTGCGAGAAATACAACAGAGGAGATAGAGTGTTGTGGGGAAAAGTTCGCAAACATGTGTAGAGTGTATAAACTAATCATGGTTAGCCGTGTCCCCGGTTATGGACATCTTGAGTATATGGTACTTGAATTATTGTGTTGATCTCATCACTTTAGATAATGAATTTGTTGGTTATAAATGTTAACTTGGGATTGAGTTGGGGGTACCTTCTCAATATTTCATCAAACTTTGTAGTTAAATAAAATATATTCCTTTGTTGTAGGGAAAAATTAGCTTTACGCAAATGATAACCGTAGAGCCTACACGGCTACAACATATCATGTTGCAGAGTTTTCAGACGAAGAGTAAGGTGCGATAGGTCGATGTCATGCACTCAGTTTTGCTGTGGAGTTGGATGGACTTATTTATTTTCGAAGCTTCCGATGTTATCTTATTTAGATGGCCTTCAGCCATATTATTGTAATAAGTACTCTTTGTGAGACACTCGTTGTAATAAGTGTGTGATTGAACTCTGCAATAAATCCTCGAGTACTGTGTGTGTCAGCAATACCGATCCAGGGATGACACTTAAGCACAAAGACTATGGTCCATTGGGATCGGGTCGCTACAAGAAACCAATCTACACCCCGTTCCGACACTCCGCCGAAGGAGGAAATCATCACCGATGGCCATCTTCATCGTCCCGACGGCCATCATGATGAGGAGGGAGTAGTCCACTCTCGGGGCTGAGGGTTTGGACCAGTAGCTATATGATCTCTCTCTCTCTCTCTCTCTCTCTCGTGTTCTTGAGATGTCACGATCTTGATGTATGGCAGGCTTTCTTAATATAGTCGGATCGTATGGTGTTTTCCCCTCTCTATCTTGTGATGAATTGAGTTTTCCCTTTGAGATTTCATTTTATTGGATTGAATACTTTTATGGACTCATGAGCACTTGATATATGTCTTGCATATGAATACAAATGGTGACAATGGGGTATTATTTTGATTCACTTGATATATGTTTTGGCACTCAACTCGAGGATTCTCGAGGTGACATTGGGGTAATCTACGCATAGGGGTTGATGCACGTTCTTGTCTTTGTTCGGTAGAAATCTTGGGCCACTCTTTGAGGTTCTTTGTGTCGAATTGAGCATTATGAATCTGAAATTATTTGGTGTTATTTTAGTACAAACACTTGGATAGATCGATCAGAAAGGATAGCTTCAAGGTGGTTTCGTACCCTACAAACGATTTCTTCTTACGTTCTCCTCTAGATAGGAACTTTGGAGTGATTCTTCGTTGCACTTTGAGGTATGGTTATACAATCCAATTATATTAGCATTGTTGAGAGATTGCACTAGTGAAAGTACGGACCCTAGGCCTCATTTTCAAGCATTGCAATACCGTTTGTGCTCCGTTTTATGAATTGCTATCTTGCTGTTTTTATTGTTCTTATTAGAAAAACCAATATCTACTATCCATATTACACTTGTATCATCATCTCTTCACCGAACTAGTGCACATGTACAAATTACCATTGTATTTGGTGTGTTGGGGACACAAGAGACTTTTTATTATTTGGTTGCAGGGTTGTTTAAGATAGACCATCATCCTACGCCTCCCACGGATTGATAAACCTTAGGTCATCCACTTGAGGGAAAATTGCTACTGTCCTACAAAACTCTGCGCTTGGAGGCCCAACACGTTTCTACAAGAATAAAGTTGCATAGTAGACATCAAGCTCATTTGGAGGTGTTTGGAAAAATGCCTCTGATATAGCCCTTTCCGATCCATAATTCCAGCTGCCGGCAATCTCCCTCTTTATGTGAAACTTGCAAAATTTACAGAGAAGAGACATAATGATTGTATCATAAAGTTAAATAATAGTCCATAATGCAATAAATATCAACATAAAAACATGATGCAAAATGGATGTATCACAACCAACTGACTGGGTCGGAACAAAGGAGATGATGTTGTGTTCATCGAGAGGTAACCGACTAGGTCGGAATGTGTCCTATTCAATGGGAGCCAACCGACTTGGATGGAACAGTCAAAATGGGGCTAGTGTACCGCAGAATGGAGGATACGACTTGCTGTTCAACCGCCTATAGTCAAAACAGGATCCTGTTCATGGGAGGGGTGTGGCGTACTGCAAAATGGAGCAAATAGACTTATGTTCGAGTGCCTACGGTCGAAACGGGGTCCTGTTGATTGGGAGGTGTCTGGCATACCGCAAAATGGAGGAAACACACTTCTGTTTGAGCGCCTATAATTGAAATGTGGTCCTGCTCATCGGGAGGGGTGTGGCGTACCGCAAAACAAGACTCCATGGTCTATTGTTCATCCATCGTCTACTGCCTCGCTCCAGCCTCCACAAACTCATGTTCATCCACCGTCGACTTCATCTAGCCTTCACCTGCTATTGTTCATCCACCATGACTTCCTCTAGCCTCCACCACGTATTGTTCATCCAACCTCCACCAGCTATTGTTCATCTAGCCTCCACAGGGTCATGATCATGCACCTGTTGGGGAATGCAGTATTTCAAAAAATTTGCCTACGCACAAGCAAGATCCATCTAGGTGATGCATAGCAATGAGAGGGGGGAGTGTGTCCACGTACCATCGTAGACCGAAAGTGGAAGCATTAAGTAACGCGGTTGATGTAGTCGAACGTCTTCGCGATCCAACTGATCAAGTACCAAACACACGGCACCTCCGTGATCTACACACGTTTAGCTCGATGATGTCCCTCATACTCTTGATCCAGCTGAGGCCAAGGTAGAGTTTCATCAGCACGGTGGCGTGATGACTATGGTGATGAAGTTACCAGCGGAGGGCTTCGCCTAAGCACTACAACGATATGACCGAGGTGGAAATCTATGGAGGGGGCACCACACACAGCTAAGACAACTATCAACTTGTGTGTCTATGGGGTGCCCCTCCCCCGTATATAAAGGAGGGGAGGAGGGGAGGACCGACCCTCTCTATGGCGCGCCCAAGGGGGAGTCCTAATCCCAGTAGGAGTAGGTTTCCCCCTGTCGGTGTCAAAACCGGCAGATCTCGGGTAGGGGGTCCCGAATTGTGCGTCTAAGGTTGATGGTAACAGGAGACAGGGGATACGATATTTTACCCAGGTTCAGGCCCTCTTGATGGAGGTAATACCCTACGTCCTGCTTGATTGATATTCATGAGTATTAGGATTACAAGAGTTGATCTACCACGAGATCGTAATGGCTAAAACCCTAGAAGTCTAGCATGTATGATTATGATTATGATCGCCCCTACGGACTAAACCCTATGGTTTATATAGACACCGGAGGGGCTAGGGTTGCACAAAGTCAGTTACAGAGAAAGGAATCTTCATATCCGAACGCTAGGCTTGCCATCCACGCCAAGGAGAGTCCCATCCGGACACGGGAGAGAGTCTTTTGTCTTGTATCTTCACGGCCCATTAGTCCGGCCCATGTCCACCAGGTCGGATGGCTGAGGACCCCTTAATCCAGGACTCCCTCAGTAGCCCCTGAACCAGGCTTCAATGACGAGGTGTCTAGTGCGCAGATTGTCTTCGGCATTGCAAGGCGGGTTCCTTCTCTGAATACTCCAAAACAACATTCGAACACAGAAAACGTGTCCGGCTCTGCAAAACGAGTGCCACACGCACAGAGTATAATATTTTATGAGTCCAATCCACTGACAACTTTTGTAGCGTGACATCACGTCATAGCCCGGTCATTATTTCGAACCATTTTTAGCCTCCCGCTCGATGTTTCAAGATGCGGTTTTATTGGCAGGTCATGTCAAAGCAGAGATTGTGTCCCTTATTACGGGATTCTCATCAATACTGGCATGGGTAATCCAACCGCGCTGCCTGCATGACCCTTGGGGAATAGGCGAGTTTTAAGGCGAGTGGGAGGCGCTTGATATTCACTGCCTTTATAAAGGGATAAGGATTCACCTCTTTCACCCACGCCTTCCTTCTCTCTGCCCATCCATTCTCGAGCTCCAACGCCCAAGCTTCCATCCATTCCACATCAAAAAATCACTCTAGCCATGTCCGGATCTGGAGCACAAGGCAAGTGGCTGGTTTCCTCCATCAAGGAGAAGGACATCACCAAGCTTCGGGAGGCCGGGTATTTAGCCAAGGAAATTTCCCACCGGCTTCCGGCCAAGGGACATATCGTCCCCACCCCGGAGCCCCATGAGAGGGTTATGTTTATCCCCCACTTTGTCCGCAGATTAGGATTCCCTCTCCACCCATTCATCCGCGGGCTCATGTTCTACTACGGGCTGGATTTCCATGATCTGGCCCCCAACTCCTTCCTCAACATCTCGGCATTTATTGTCGTGTGCGAGGCCTTCCTCCGTATCCCACCCAACTTCGGACTATGGTTGAAGATCTTCAACGTGAAGCCGAAGGTGGTGGATGGCCAACACGCTGAGTGCGGAGGCGCCATGGTGAGCAAGATGCCCTACGTCATATGGCCCAAGGGTACCTTCGTGGAAACAGTCAAACGGTGGCAAAAGTAGTGGTTCTACGTCACTGAACCTCGCAACGCCACCTGTGCCGCGGCTCTTGAATTCCAGTCCGGCACCCCGATCCGGCTCACCTCCTATCTAGAGAAGGGCCTGGACTAGTCTTCATCAGTCGAGCTGACAACGCTTCAGATGGGCATCAGGAGCATGGTGGACAAGAATGTCAAGCTTGTCAATGTGATCCAGGTGATGCTCGCTCGCCGTATCCTTCCGTGCCAAAGCCGGACTTGCCATTTGTGGGAGTTCGATCCAGTCAAGCACCATACCTTGCAACGGTTCTTCGGCACTACGCACAAAGACATATGGAAGGTGCTCTTCAAGGCGAATGAGACATGGCCAGCTACGACCGAAGACCACGGGCACGACCTGGCCCATCCCGCTAGTGCGGTAAGTTTTTCATATTTCAAGGTGTATCCTTTACTTGCATACTCTAGGAAGATGTCTAAGCTTCCCTATTTGTTTTTTCAGGGCTAGACAAAGAAGGCGGAGTGGATTCAGCGTCCGGGTCTGCTGCTCGAAGAACCAGCTATCCCGCTTCTGACGAAGATGCTGGTTCTGGCACCCTATCAAACACCGGAGAAGAAGGCCAAGAAGAAGGCCAAGGGGACCAGAGGTGGCCTCCACCATAAGGGCACTTCGGACGTGACGTCTGAAGACGCCGAAACCCACTCCCCTCCCGTCACCGATGACGAGGAAGAGGAGGAAAGCAATTCTCCCCCTGAGGGGGGAAGGAAGAAAAGGGCGGCCTCCATGCATCTGGAGGCAGAGGCGTCCAAAAAGGGGAAGGCCTCCGCCATAGACAAATCTGCGTGGGACATCGATATCAGCTCGGAGTGGCATGCCAGAGATAAGCCACTGGCCGAATCATGAGTACTCAAGGGCACTAACGCGTTCATATACCTAGCCTCTTTACTTAATAATTTTAACATGTTGAATCATGCATTTGCAGTCCTGCTCGTTCTGACCTCGAGCGATCCTCATCTTCGGGAAACTCGCTGGATCCGAAGGAGATGGACAGCGGGTCCCTTCCGGCGGCCTCCTCTCCCAAGACTATGAAGGATGCTGAAGTGTTGTCCCAAAGGACCCTCCTGGCTCTGGGGAAGGCACAAGAGGCCGTCACGGTGGCGCCAGAGGATGATACCTCGGCCGCCGGACACATGGGGGAGCAGATCCCCATGGAGACTGGCGATGGGGGCCATATCCAGTTCAGTCCCTAGCCGAATACGATCCCGGAGACCTACTCGGCTTCGGAATCCGGCAAGCAGCCTCCTTCAAAAGAAGGAGGTGCACCAATTCCACCAGTGACCTCTGTCCATCCAGAGGCACCAGATACTCTACTAGAAGCGTTGCGAAGTGCTTCCATTGTTGAGGAACACCGTACCCTCATGGGTATGGTGGTTGAGAGGATTCAGTCCACAAAGAGTGGGCTGACAGAAGCCTGCACAAGCCTTCTAACAGGCTTTGAGGTAAGCGATGCAATTGTATAAAAAGAATGTCATAGTATAGACAGTAGCCCCTGAGACTCTGTCCGGTGTTCGGAAAGAAAAAGCCGGACAGAGGATCAAGTAATTTTCGCAGGAGACTAACCAAATATGTCTTATGTGAATAAGCAGGTGTCGTTGCTGGTTGCGACCTCTCATTCTGCCAAAGTCTCCGGACTAAAGCAGAGTCTGGAGCGGGCCGAGGAAGAGCTCGGCCATGTTAAAAAGCAGCTAGAAGACAAGCAAGGTATGCGATGACCTTTGGTAGATCCAGAAAGGATGGATGATTTGTGCTAACCATAGTGCCATGATATTTGTTAGGAGCGGCGACCGAGGGGGAAATCCTCAAGAAGGCGCTGGTCGAGGCCGAGGAGAGAGCGGCAAAGGAACAAGCCGCCCCCTAAAAGCATGAGGCCAGGGTCAGTGAGGTCTAGCAGGAGCTCCAGGACGTCATGAAGAAATACAAGTCCTTGGAGCGCCACGTTGCGGATCAAGAGTCCGAACTCGCCAAGGCCCGCCAAAGAGCACAAGATGCCTGGGTCAAAGCCCAGGGTGCCCTCTAGGATATCCAAGAGGCCAGAAAAATTGCGGCGGGTAAGGCCTTCATTATGCAGAGAAAATATGTCAGGAAGAGGTATCTCTTACTAACCCGGATTTGGAGTTCTCCAGGAGTGTTTGCGGATTTACCACACAGTGTTGCCGATGCAGCAGAGTTCTTCTGAGCCGAAGAGGGGAGCTCGACAGAGAAGCTGTTCTGGTCGCAATACCTTGCGCGAGAACATTTGGTGCCCTTTAGCGATCAGCTAAAATAGCTGGTCGAACTGCATAGGGTGGCCGAACTAGCCATGAAGGATATAATAATCCGGCTATGGCCTGCCGAAATCATACCCAGCAGTTACTTCGGGCTCGTGAAGCGGCTGGTCAATGACTGCCCCCGGCTTGACATCATCAAGCGGTTAGTCTGCATCGAGGGTGCGCGGATGGCCTTCGCTGGTGTCAAGGTACAGTGGCTGAAGATGGACGCCGTCAAGCTCGCGACTGAGGGACCGCCCACGGGCAAGGAGCACTGCACGCCGGAGTGATATTTTGACGATGTCCTCAAGGGGGCCCGCATTGTAGAGGGCCAGTGTTCAAAAGACATTATCTTCGAATGAATGCATTCATGTTATCTTGTCTTGTATGATGGAAACAAAGCCATTATGTAATATAATGCTTATTTATTATTTAAAAAATTCCTCCTATGCGGCTATTTTTATTAAATCTGAGAGTTGGCCAGTCATCGGCTTCAGCCCCCACGTAGGTAGTACGGGGGTGTTCAGGATGGAATCTAAACACTCTTGATCCAAGAATTTGGTCCTTGAAGGAGGTGTTTAGCGCAACGAACTAGGCAATCAGACTATGTGGCTTTATCACTCTCACTTAGCCATAGGAGTTTGACAATAAAAATGTAGGTGCAGCCCCTAGTTACCATTTAATCCGGACTAGGGTGCTATAAACACCTGATCGGATGAAGGTCGATTCATCACATAATGCGGGAAAAATTGCAAAAAAAAAAAATTAACCTCCAAAGAGCTGACCGGCTCATGCCGCATCATGACAGTCAATTTTCGGCTTTCTCTACTGAGGTGCTTGAAAGTGCTAGTGATCGACTAGAGGGTGGGTGAATAGGCGATTTTTATGAAAGTCTTCAAAACATGGAAGTTTAGAAGACAAACGATAGAAATAAACCTATTACCATGCAGCGGAAGGTAGACTACACTAAGCAAGCCATAGTGAAGTATTCAATGAAGTGAAAGCACAATGACTAATAGCAGCTAGGCAGTATAGATCAGGTAGGAAGATAGTGTGAAGCCAATCAGAACAATCAATTACTCAGTGAAGATAAAAGATAATGCAATCACACAATGATTTCACCAGGGCCAACAGTAAGTAAAGGAATGGGAAGGACGAAACCAGTGACTCGTTGAAGACAATGATTTGTTGGACCAGTTCCAATTGCTGTGACAACTGTACGTCTGGTTAGGGAGGCTGAGATTCAACTCAGAAGACCGCGTCTTCACCTTATTCCCCTTGAGCTAAGGACACCCAGTCCTCACCCAATCACTCTGGTAAGTCTTCAAGGAAGACTCCCAAACCTTCACAAACTTCGTTCACCGGCGATCCACAATGACTCTTGGATGCTTAGAACGCGACGCCTGACCGGCTGGAGGATTCACAGTCCTCAAGTGTAATAAGTCTTCAGATCACACAGATAGGAAGACTTCAGTGATGCCTAACACTCTTTGGCTCTGGGTGGTTAGGGCTTTTTCCTCGCAAGGAATTCTCTCTCAAAGGCTTCGAGGTGGGTTGCTCTCAAACGACAAAAGCCATACACTAACTCTGAGCAGCCAACCATTTATGGTTGTAGGGGGTGGGCTATTTATAGCCACTAGGCAACCGACCTGATTTGTCCGAAATGACCCTGGGTCACTAAGGAACTGACACATGTTCCAACGGTCAGATTTCAAACACACGCGGCAACTTTACTTGGGCTACAAGCAAAGCTGACTCATCCAGCTCTGGATAAGATTTTCTCTCATTGTCTTCGCTCGAAGACATAGGATTTTTGTTGAGCATCACTTCAGTCACTCTGACTTTGTTCACTTGGACCCCACTAAACAGTACGGTGGTTCCTATGACTCAACAAAGAAGAAAAGGAGACAACGGAACAACTAAGTCTTCGCACCCCATAGTCTTCACACAATGTCTTCTCTTGTCATAGTCTTCAATGTGAATATCTTCACATACCACCATTGTCTTCAATGTCTTCATACATTTTTAGGGGTCATCTCCGGTAGATAAACCGAATCAATGAGGGACTACTACCTGTGTTATCCTGCAATTCTCACAAACACATTAGTCCCTCAACCAGGTTTGTCGTCAATACTCCAAAACCAACTAGGGGTGGCACTAGATGCACTTACAATCTCCCCCTTTTTGGTGATTGATGACAAACTGGTTGATGTTTTCAACGGGGATAAAAGTATGTGAAATGTAAAGGATTTAGGTATTGTCTTCATAAGTGGCAAAGGCTCCCCCTGAAGATGTGCATATAAGTAATTTGCTTTTGGAATGCAAATGCACATGGCAGGTTGTACTTGTGGAGATCCTCTTCAACTTATGACGACAATTCATCATGCATGAAAAGTATGTGAAGATAATGACATGCATAATGAAAAATGGACGTCTGCAGAATGACCTAAGTGTGGAAGTTATCATCGCACATGCGGAATTTATCATCGCATCACAGAATAGCAAATAAGTAGCAGACGACCATCGAGTTTAAGTGTTACAACTCAAAGAACCAAATGTATCAAAAAGTGAGAGTTTTAAACACTAGGCAAAATATAAAACCACCGCCCATATGGACCCGCTTGAAGACTATCAAACTCATATGCTTCTCACCCTTTTGTCAGTAAGGACCAAAAAGGTTTGAAGACATAGAGCACCTACTCGTTCCCATGAGGAGTTGGTGAAGCAGCGGGGTCGTCGGTGTTGGTTGGCGGTGCAGACGGACTTGGTGCAGTGTTGATTCGCGCTGAAGGTGGTGAAGTAGCATCGTCTTCATCATCGATGACACGTGCATTCACTGTTGCAGCAGAGGAGAACTCAGAGTCTTCAAGAGATGGAGTACGCCACAGCACAGTCCTTCTCGGAGGTGTTGAGTCAAACTTGAAGCGTTCAGAGAAGCCATCATCTTGAAGATCATCTTCAGAACACATAAGCGTCAGCCCTTTCCATGTACGCCGACAAGTTTCATGGGTGACAAAGGCATTCTTGGTGGCAAGGTTGCGAATCCTGTTTATGTCCACCAAGAGGCTTTTCATTTGGCGCTTCAGCCAATCATGATGCTTATCATGTTTCTGATGAAGGGCAACCAGAAGCTCTCGGTCATTGAGAACATAAGATCGCTTCTTAGGCCGTTGTGCAATGGTGCTTTCAGTGGCTTCAGTCAGGGCATGATGAGGTGCACGGGTAGTACCAGCCAGAGGATAAACACGAGTGACTGCTTGGACTCCTTCAATGTGTTGTGAGAAGCTTTGATTATCAGCATTTTGAAGACTAAGGGGCTCCATGGCAGGCTCTGGATAGATGGCTTGAACTGACATATCGACGTCAGGCAGAAAAATCAGATGATTGCGAGCAGAGGGTTGATAGGTGACAGCTGAGTGTAGTTTGATCATACGCATAATCCATGGAGCGTAAAACTTCAAGCCAAAGAGATCAGATCCTGATGCAGCAAGTTGGCGGATGAAGAAGTCTTGTGCATTGAAGCTTTTGCCATGAAGAATATGGAAGACCAAAGTCTTCATTGCACCTTCAAGCTTTGCATGTGGAGAATGTCCTTTGATGGGCCAGAGAGTTCGCCTTATAATGTGATAGATAGTACGTGGCAGATACTGAAGGTCTTCAACAAAGAACTCCTTAGGATATTCAGCATCGAGAGGCAAAGGCTTCATCATGCTAAGCATCTGACTCATGTTGGGTTCAGGCTTGTGAAAAATGCTTTCCATAGCAGCACCATGAAGCTGACAACCAGGTTCATAAAGATCACCTAGAGTGGGCAGGCCAGTGAGCTCAATGACATCAAAGACTTTGGCTTCATGATGAACATTGCCTGTCATCCACTCAAGGACCCAAGTTTTCGGATCCCTGTTGTAGCCACGAATATGAAGAGTGGCATAGAATTGGAGCAACAATTCTTCGTTCCAGTGCTCCTTGTCAGTGATGAACTGCAACAAGCCAGACTCTCTGAAGCAATCCAGCGCTTCTTCCAAACAGGGCAGACTAGTTATGGCTTCAGTGTCAAGACGCATATGTGGAAAAATGCGACCTTGATTGTATAAGATGCATGAGTAATAACTGTGTTGCTGATAGCTGTAGAACAGATCAAAAGATATGCTTGCCTTAGAGTAGGGGTTCTTGGCGCTATCAGAGAAGGTGTTGTGTGCTTTGAAACAATTGATATTGAATGATCCGGGTGCAAATGCAATGCCTGGAAACCTAGGCAGCCTTGGCATTGGCTTCTGAACCAGAGGCCTGCGCTCGACGTGATAGTCAAATTGGGGACCAGCAGCAGGTGGAGGAACAAGAAGAGGCCATTTGACAGTGATAAGTTGGCCATAGTTGTATGCTTGCTCGATAGTATGTGGCCTTGGTGGCGAAACAGGAGCAGTGGTATCAACAGAGGCGTCAGGATGCACATCTGTTGCAGGTGCACCATTGGCTTCATTGGCTTCTGGCACAGTGTTTGGTGCAGGCTCCACATTGTCTTCAGCCATGACCACGTCATTGGCTTCAGTGGTGTTAGTGGTGGCAGCCTCAGGATTCTCAACCTCCACTTGAGGAGCTGGAGGGTCGGGCACCGACACGTTCACTTCAGGAACAACTTCTTCAGTGATGGGGGGAGTAGGGACACGTTCTTCTGCTTGTTTTTCTTCGGCTAATGCAGCCGGATTGTCTTCAGCAACTTTAGCTTCAGACTCGGAGACATTCACAGTAGGAGTGGCTTCTGGGAACAGCTGACGTGCAACAGATTGGTGGTGCACTTCTCCTTCTGGAACGCTCGAAAGAGGGACTTGGGGCCTTGGTCCTTTGCAAAGCCTGCGTAATGCTGGCGACGCCTGTGGAGATGGAGTTGGCTGGGCCTCAAAGTCATCTTCTTCTTCTTCTTGCACTGGTGGGGTGACTTGTTGTTGGGGAGTACTCGGGGTGTCTTGTTGTTGTGGGTGATCAGCCCATGATGCATCCTGAGCAATTGGCGTCAGAGGACGACCAATGCTGATGAGTTCGCTGTTCATGAGAATAGGCGATGATACCAAGTTGTGCTCGATCTGAGGAAGAACTACAAGATCTTCAATATTTTCATGGTGACCAATGTCTTCAGCAGCGGTGGGGTCAACTGCTGGAATGTCTTCAGCTTCAGGAGCCTTTGGGGAAGCAGGCTCATGAACTACCATCCGTTGTTCTTGATGCGAAGAGTCAGGACGAGCAACCGAGATGGGCTCGACAACAAGGGGCTCTGTGGGAGCAGCCCGATCTTTCTTGGTTTTGCGCTTCTTCTTGGAGGGAGTGACATCAGAAGCTTCAGGATTTTTCCTCTTTCTGGCTTTAGCCTCGGCAGCCCTTGTCTTTTTCAGTTCTGAAGCGGTTGACTTGACCTTTGGCTTCAAGCCAGACATGCTGCTTGGGAAGACAATGCGAGGTTCTTCCCGCCTTGAAGGTGCAGATTTGTCAGTCGATGGCTTCTTCTTCTTTGCAGCCATTCTGGGGTCGATGCCAGGACGCCCAAGAGCCTTTCGCTTCTTAGCTTCATTGTAGGCTTGCACGCACTTGTCAGCCAGACTCTTCATACGCTCACGAGAACCTTTAGCTTCTTCTCGTTTCTTGAGAAAAGCTTCCTTGAGCTCGTGCAGCATAACCTTGAAGTTTTTGACATCTTGCACGCTGAGCTTTGCCATGTGCTTCCTGAACTGAGCTTTCTCATAGTCGATCTTGTGCTTCAGTTCAACGATGCGCTGAGCTAGAGCTAGCTCAGAAGAAATGGCGCCATTGAAAGAGACGCTGAGGCCAATTGGAAGTTGCAGATCTTCAAAGCTGAGATTGGGGGTTTCAAACCACTCATCAATGAAGTTGTGGATTATTGCCACGTAAAAGAGAGGCAAATCATTGAAGATTTGTGCTTCTTCCTTGCTCTTAATCAGTTGCTCAAGAGCGTCATCTGCAAGATCTTCATCACTGGACAGATCAATGTGTTCGTCTCGCAGAATGGCAGCAGGGGTCTATGCCTGATCAGTATTCTTTTTCATATTCATCTTCTTGGAGATACGTGATAGATCTTTAGACTGCACACTGTCTTCAGGAGATGCAGTAGCTAGTGGCTTCGCAGGTGAAGCTTTTGGAGGAGCGGCTGACTTTGAAGCTTTAGCCTTCTTTTGCTTCTGCGGCTTTGGAGTAGGAGCTGGGGCTTCATCAGTGTCGGCATCATCATTAGAATGATCCACTTTGGCACCTTGAACAGAAATGTGAGTGATAAGGCCATCAAGGTTGTAGAAAGGTCTGATGATATTGGGTTCAGCATCGCGTGTGCCGTCAGCCCGGGGAGCAGAAGGACCAGGGTTGAAGTCTAGTCCCAATGACTTCTTGTTTTCCTTGGCCGATGCCTTTGCATGCTAGAAGTTGCGCTTCAAGAGATTATCGTCACGACAACAGAGCAGTGATGATGGGTCGGCATTTTCAGGCTGTGGTCCACGGACCATACAGGGATAGAAACCCTGAGCAATAGCTTCAGCTCTCGTCTTGGGTGGAAGGCTTTGGAAGAGAATGTCACTCCAAGGACTCTTGATGGCATTCTTCTCAGCATACTCCTGGGTCACAAACTAGTATTTAAACCATTGTTCGGCCCAATTTCTTTGTATCCATTAGATTCGTGTCTTGCGCTGATTGTAATCCTCTTCTCGATCTGTCTTGTACAGCTCTGAGAGGTCATCAGGCAGATCTCTTGATGTTCCCCCTCGACGCTGTCTGCCACCCTTCCTTTCTGATTTCTTTGTAGCCATGAACTTCAAACTGAATGGCTTCAACACGTTCAAAGGCTTCAAAGGCTTCCGCTTGCTGGTCAAACAGGAACTGGCTTCGGGAGAGTTAATGTGATGCTATAAGAATTCTGCAAACAAATGCAGACTATGATAACCAAGGGATTCTCCCACGGATATGTACCTGTGACAACATTAGAGATGCGAGGGAAGGGGAGAGGTCATATGCAATCTCAGAAGATTTTGAAGATAAATCAGTTTGAAGACATTGACCTCATGGTGCGAAGATATTCACTTATGTGTTTGAAGTTGGTTCCAGATTTGTATGAATCCAGGAATAGGTACAAGTGAGGAATCTAACTCGTTATGAAGCTTAAGTGAATATACTAGGCATTATATGAGATGCAGACAGGATAGATCTAACATTGAGTAGGCAGAAACCATTTTCGGTAAACAGGATGAATCTTTTAGGATCAAAAAGATGGTAAAAAGAGAGTTTTATTTACCACACGATGAACTGCTAGATGGGAAGAGTAGGATACCGAGCAGTTCAATCCACCGTGCCCTAACTTGGCGATGGAGGACACCTACGGCGGTGGCGGAGAGGACGATGACCGCGACCGGCGTGAGGACGGTGTCGGTGAAGTCGCGGCAGCTAAGCGCTTCGTCGCCGGCGTCGTCGAGAGCTAGCGGTGGCACTAGGGTTTTGACGAGGTGGATAGGTGGAAGAAGGTTTTCTTGATCGCAGGGGACATGTATTTATAAGGAAGTATGCGGCACAGCGTAATTATGCAGGTGCCCCTCGCGGTTCACATCTGAGGGACACGTGGAAAGCATGCAACATACTCGGAGTTGTCCCACGTTCCCACGCCCGCCCGAACTGTCGGATGGTCGTTCTGGCTTCTCCGGATTTCAGGCAATAAGGATAGAGCATTTAAAACAGACTTAATGTTTGTCTCTGTATCTTCTGCTGACAAGGACACAGAGAAGACATTCGACGGTTTCAATAGAATGCACATGATTTGGACAGATAGAGTTTGAGATACAAAGCATAGAGAGATTAGGGTCTGATCACATTCACTTAGTTCAAAAGATTCAACAAGGAAGACGTAGCTATAAGTTAATGCTGTAGAGGACAGAACACTAATATGTATATATCAGAAGACAATCAAATCAACATAGTGAAGATAATCATGAAGACAAGTTGAAATTGAAGACAAAACAAATGTGAAGACATAGAAAATGTAACGCCATGAGTAAAACACTTCAAACAGAAGAATTTGGTGGTGGCGTTACCCACCGTATAGGAAGTATTAGACCCAGACACGACGCACAATTATTGTGGCGCTCCGAAGTCAAATTCTATGTTAATGTATTCACACTCAGAATGTAAGTCTTCATTGATTGAAGATATACTTTACTTTGTGTGTTGCATGTCTATGTCATCAACATGCTTAAGTGTTAGGATGTGTGCCTGATCACAGGACATTTGAGGATTCCAAGATATTTAGCTCACACTGTAACTTGCAAAACCTCTTCTCATCCAAGGGTTTGGTGAAGATATCTGCCAATTGCTCTTTAGTGTTGACGTGTATGATACCAATATCTTCCTTCATAACATGATCTCTGAGAAAGTGATGACGAATTTCAATGTGCTTTGTCATCGAGTGCTAAACTGGGTTGTTGGCAATATTGATGGCACTTTCGTTGTCGCAGTAGAGTGGCACTTGCTTCAGATGAATGCCATAGTCTTTGAGTGTTTACTTCATCCATAGAAGCTGAGCGCAGCAAGATCCAGTAGCAATGTATTCAGATTCAGCAGTGGAGAGAGATACACAGTTCTGCTTCTTTGAAGACCAACATACAAGTGATCATACCAGAAAATGACATGTGCCTGATGTAGACTTGCGATCCACCTTGTCACCAGCATAATCAGCATCCGAGAATCCAACTAGATCAAACTCTGAGCCCTTTGGATACCATAATCCTAGTGTTGGGGTGTGAGCCAAATATCTGAGAATTCGCTTCACAGCTAAGTGATGCGATTCCTTTGGTGCCGCTTGGAACCGAGCACACATGCAAACACTAAGCATGATATCTGGCCTAGATGCACATAAATAAAGCAAGGAACCAATCACTGAGCGGTATACCTTTTGATCAAACTCTTTACCATTATCGTCGGGACCCAGATGATGTTTGGCTGGCATTGGCGTCGTGAGGCCTTTGCAATCTTGTTTCCCAAATTTCTTCAGGCAATCTTTGAGGTATTTCTCTTGAGATATAAAGATGTCGTTGCGTTGCTGACATATTTGAAGACCAAGGAAGAACTTCAGCTCACCCATCATGGACATGTGATATTGCTCTTGCATCATATGTCCAAACTCTTCACTGTATTTCTGATTGGTGCAGCCGAAGATAATGTCATCCACATGTATTTGGCACACAAACAGTTCACCATCATATGTCTTCATGAAGAGAGTGGGGTCAAGGGAACCAGGTTTGAAGCCTTTGCTCTTCAGGAAGTCTTTGAGTGTGTCATACCAAGCCCGAGGGGCTTGTTTGAGGCCATACAGTGCCTTGTTGAGCTTGTACACCATGTCAGGATGTTTTGGATCTTCAAAGCCAGGCGGTTGTGCAACATACACTTCTTCTTCAATCTTCCCATTGAGAAAAGCGCTCTTCACATCCATTTGAGACAGAAGAATGTTATGATGATTTGCATAGGCCAGCAGTATGCGTATGGCTTCAAGCCTAGCCACAGGAGCAAATGTTTCATCGAAGTCAATCCCTTCAACTTGAGTGTATCCTTGAGCAACGAGACGAGATTTGTTTCTGACAACTTGACCATGCTCATCTTGCTTGTTGCGATATATCCATTTAGTGCCTATTATATTGTGCTTACGAGGATCAGGACGCTTAACCAGTTCCCATACATTATTCAGCTCAAACTGTTGAAGCTCTTCTTGCATAGCTTGAATCCATTCAGGTTCCATGAAGGCTTCATCAACTTTCTTGGGTTCAGATATTGAGACGAATGCGAAGTGCCCACAGAAATTTGCTAGCTATGTTTCCCTTGAACAAGTGAGTGGACCTGGTGCATTGATGCTATCAATTATTCTCTCAATCTGTACTTCATTTGCAACACGAGGATGTACAGGACGAAGATTTTGCTCTTGCTGATCATTGTCATCGTTAGAAGGATTGTCTTCAGGCTGAGCATTGTCTTTAGGTTGATCAGGTGCGGAGATGATAAGTTCCTCTTCAGGATGAGCTTCAGATGGTATGATTTCTCCAGTTCCTATAAGTTTGATTGATTCATTGGATGGAACTTCATCTAGCACATTTGGCAGGTGCTCTCTTTGCGAGCCGTTAGTCTCATCGAACCGCACATCCACAGTTTCAACCACATTATAGTGAAAGAGGTTGAAGACTCTGTAGGAGTGTGAATCCTTTCCATATCCAAGCATAAAACCTTCATGTGCTTTCGGTGCAAATTTTGAAGTGTGATGTGGATCCTTGATCCAGCACCTGGCACCAAATACTCTGAAGTAACTGACATTTGGTTTCTTGCCAGTAAGGAGCTCATAGGATGTCTTGTTGAGAAGCTTGTGAAGATAAACACGGTTGATGATATGGCATGCAGTATCAATGGCTTCAGGCCATAATTTTCTTGGAGTCTTGTATTCATCAAGCATCGTCCGGGCCATCTCAATAAGTGTTCTGTTCTTGCGTTCCACTACGCCATTCTGCTGCGGTGTGTACGGAGCTGAGAATTCATGTGTGATGCCCAAAGTATCAAGATATGTATCTAGGCCAGTGTTCTTGAATTCAGTGCCATTGTCACTTCTGATGTGCTTTATCTTGACGCCATAGTTGTTCGTGGCTCGATTGGCGAAGCGTCTGAAGACATCCTGCACTTCAGTCTTGTAGAGGATTATATGCACCCAAGTATATCTTGAATAATCATCAACAATGACAAAGCCATAGAGACAAGCACTAGTCGTAAGAGTTGAGTAATGAGTGGGACCGAAAAGGTCCATGTGGAGCAGTTCGAAGGGTTGAGTCATTGTCATGATTGTCTTCGAGGGATGCTTGGCCCTCGTCATCTTTCCTGCTTCACAGGCACTGCATAAGTGATCCTTCTTGAACTTGACGCCCTCGATGCCTATGACATGCTTCTTTCTTGCAAGAGTGTGCAAGTTCCTCATGCCAGCATGCCCTAGCCTCCGATGCCAGAGCCAGCATTCTGAAGCTTTTGCTAGAAGACATACGGCAAGTTGTGGTCCTGCTGAGAAATCTACCACGTACAAATCATCTTTCTGATACCCTTCAAAAACTAGAGACTTGTTAGATTCCATTAGAACAAGGCAACGATATTTTCCAAACATCACAATCATGTTTAAGTCGCAAAGCATTGAGACAGACATTAAGTTGAAACCAAGGGATTCAACAAGCATGACTTTATCCATGTGTTGATCCCTTGAGATTGCAACTCTACCTAGACCCAATACCTTGCTTTTACCAGTGTCAGCAAATGTGATGTGACTTTTGTTAGATGGATGTAATGTTGAGTCCATAAGAAGACTTCGCTTGCCAGTCATGTGATTAGTACACCCACTATCAATAATCCATTCTGAAGCAGCTGGTGTCGTACCCTACAGTGTGCAGTTAGGGGGATAGGCTTCACGAAGAGAATTGTGAAGCATAAACATTTGACGAGCAAGTGGATTATGAAAGCTTAGATCAAGGTTAGGACTGATCGGACAAGTAGCAAGCGACTCAGGAACAAAATATATAATAAGACCATTTGGGCATTTGATCTTGCGCCCTAAAAGATGTTTAAGGTCCCCAGCAATAGCTTCAGACGATTTTGGTTTTCGGCTGGAGACCTTTCCCTGCAAAAGAGAGTTAAGCTTTCTTAGCCACCCACATCTTCAAGGGTGGCTTCGAAGCAATGAGTCTAAGTGCAGCATTTGAGAACTTTGGCTTTGGAGCCCTAGCAAAAAGTCTTGCAGGTGGACAATAGTACTCATAAGAATAAGAAGAGTAGTTCTTGGTCTTATGAACATGGCGGTTTGATGAAACGCGCTCATAATCATAGGCCTGAGTATGGCTTCCCTGCAAAACATATGCATTAGTGTGACTCAGGTGAGTCCTTTGCCTGTATGAAGCCTTTGGATCATATGAAGCCTGTGGTCTGGGGTTTGTCTTCTTCACTTGTGGTGTCATGATGACATTCACAGGAAGATTCTCCAAACACCTTTTCGGCAACCAAACTTTCTTCATAGGCGGCCCATTCCTGCAGTTAGTACCAACATACCTGGCAAACACTTCACCATTCTGATTCTTAAACAGTTTATAGTTTGCATCAAAGGATTCATTAATAACAATGGGATTAGCACAAGTGAAGCCAGATAGGGTGGATGGATCCACTGAAGGTTCCTTTGCAGCAACCCATGTGGTTTTGGGGTACTGCTCAGGTTTCCAGTAAGAGCCATCAGCATTCATTTTCCTTTCGAACCCAACACCCTCTTTCCTAGGGTTTCGGTTCAGGATCTGCCTTTTGAGAACATCACATAGTGTCTGATGCCCTTTGAGACTTTTGAACATCCCTGTTTCAAGCAATGTCTTCAACCTAGCATTCTCATCAGCAATACAATGGCATCATCAGCAGAGGGGTTAGTTACCACATCAGCAGTTGAAGATATTGAAACAGAAGTAGTAGTAGAACATTCAGCAACAGAAGTAGCGTTATCATGCTCAATGCATTTAAGACATGGTGGTTCAAATCCTTCGTGAGTGGAACTGATCTGTTTGGCGCGAAGTGACTCGTTTTCCTTTTGAAGATCTTCATGAGCCGCTCTCAATTTCTCAAGATCTTGCTTCCTTTGAAGATAATCATAGGAAAGCTTTTCATGAGTTGTTGAGAGCGTTTCATGATGACTTTCAAGTTCCTCATACTTAACATGAAGATTTTTTATGTCTTCAAATAAGGACTGAGATCGAGTCATTTCAGCGTCTAACAGGTCATCTCTTTTGTCTAATAGTTTTTGAATATGTTCCATAGCTTTCTGTTGTTCAGTTGCAATTTTAGCAAGTGTTTTGTAGCTGGGTTCGGAACCACAATCAGAGTCATCTTCACTTGATGTTTGATAGTGAGTGGCGCATGAGTTTACCTTGGCACCGCGTGCCATGAAGCAGTAGGTGGGAGTGGAGTTTTCCTTGTCATTAGCATCGGCGTTGGTGACGAAGTCATTGTCTTCAGTGTTCAAGATGGACTTGGCAACGTAGGCTGTAGCCAGACTTGCAACGCCAGAATTGGACTCCTCCTCAAACTCCACCTCTGCCTCCTCAGAAGCAGATTCCTCCTCTGAATCCATTTCCTTGCCGACAAACGCGCGGGCTTTGCCAGATGAGCTCTTCTTGTGTGATGAAGACTTTCAGGAAGACTTGGAAGAAGACTTTGAGTATTTCTTCTTCTTCTTGTCGTTAGAATCATACTCCTTGCTCTTCTTCTTCTTGTTGTTCTCATTGTCCCACTGTGGACACTCAGAGATGTAGTGACCAGATTTCTTGCACTTGTGGCATGTTCTCTTCTTGTAGTCATGAGCAGAAGCTTCATCATTTCTTGAGCTGGATCGTGATGACTTTCTGAAGTCTTTCTTCTTGGTGAATCTCTAGAACTTCTTCACAAGCATAGCAAGCTCCCTTCCAATGTCTTCAGGATCATCAGAACTGCAGTCAGATTCTTCATTAGATGAGGAAACAGCTTTTGCCTTCAAGCCGCGAGTTCGCCCATAGTTGGGACCGTAGATGTCTCTTTTCTCAGAAAGCTGAAACTCATGTGTGTTGAGCCTTTCAAGTATGTCAGACGGATCGAGTGTCTTGAAGTCAGGATGTTCTTGAATCATCAGGGCTAGGGTGTCAAACGAGGTGTCAAGTGATCTCAGGAGTGTCTTGACGGTTTCATGCTTGGTGATCTCAGTAGCGCCGAGAGCTCGAAGCTCATTTGTGATGTCAGTGAGGCGGTTAAACGTGAGCTAGACATTCTCATTGTCATTTCTCTTGAAGCGGTTGAAGAGGTTGCGAAGGACACTGATTCTTTGATCTCTTTGGGTTGAGACGCCTTCGTTGACCTTGGAGAGCCAGTCCTAGACTTGCTTGGATGTTTCCAGAGCACTCACACGGCCATACTGTCCTTTGGTCAGATGACCACAGATGATGTTCTTGGCAGTGGAATCTAGTTGAACGAACTTCTTGACATCAGTAGCGGTGACACCTTCACCAGCCTTGGGAACGCCATTCTTGACGACATACCAGAGGTCGACATCAATGGCTTCAAGATGCATGCGCATCTTATTCTTCCAGTAGGGATATTCAGTTCCATCGAAGACGGGGCATGTAGCGGAGACTTTAATTATCCCTGTAGTCGACATAGCTAAAACTCCAGGTGGTTAAACCGAATCACACAGAACAAGGGAGTACATTGCTCTGATACCAATTGAAAGTGCTAGTGATCGACTAGAGGGGGGGTGAATAGGCGATTTTTATGAAAGTCTTCAAAACATGGAAGTTTCGAAGACAAACGATAGAAATAAACCTATTACCATGCAGCGGAAGGTAGACTACACTAAGCAAGCCATAGTCAAGTATTCAATGAAGTGAAAGCACAATGACTAATAGCAGCTAGGCAGTATAGATCAGGTAGGAAGATAGTGTAAAGCTAATCAGAAAAATCAGTTACTCAGTGAAGACAAAAGATAATGCAATCATACAATGACTTCACCAAGGCCAACAGTAAGTAAAGGAATGGGAAGGAGGAAACCAGTGACTCGTTGAAGACAATGATTTGTTGGACCAGTTCCAGTTGCTGTGACAACTGTACGTCTGGTTAGGGAGGCTGAGATTCAACTCAGAAGACCATGTCTTCACCTTATTCCCCTGGAGCTAAGGACACCCAGTCCTCGCCCAATCACTCTAGTAAGTCTTCAAGGTAGACTCCCAAACCTTCACAGACTTCATTCACCGGCGATCCACAATGACTCTTGGATGCTCAGAACGCGACGCCTAACCGGCTGGAGGATTCACAGTCCTCAAGTGTAATAAGTCTTCAGATCACACAGACAGGAAGACTTCAATGACGCCTAACACTCTTTGGCTCTGGGTGGTTAGGGCTTTATCCTCGCAAGGAATTCTCTCTCAAAGGCTTCGAGGTGGGTTGCTCTCAAACGACAAAAGCCATACACTAACTCTGAGCAGCCAACCATTTATGGTTGTAGGGGGTGGGCTATTTATAGACACTAGGCAACCCGGCCTGATTTGTCCGAAATGACCTTGGGTCACTAAGGAACTGACACATGTTTCAACGGTCAGATTTCAAACACATGCGGCAACTTTACTTGGGTTACAAGCAAAGCTGACTCATCCAGCTCTAGATAAGATTTTCTCTCATTGTCTTCGCTCAAAGACATAGGATTTTGGTTGAGCATCACTTCAGTCACTCTGACTTTGTTCACTTGGACCCCACTTAACAGTACGGTGGTTCCTATGACTCAACAAAGAAGAAAAGGAGACAATGAAACAACTAAGTCTCCGCGCCCCATAGTCTTCACGCAATGTCTTCTCTTGTCATAGTCTTCAATGTGAATATCTTCACATACCACCATTGTCTTCAGTGTCTTCATACATTTTTAGGGGCCATCTCCGATAGATAAACCGAATCAATGAGGGACTACTACCTGTGTTATCCTGCAATTCTCACAAACACATTAGTCCCTCAACCAGGTTTGTCGTCAATACTCCAAAACCAACTAAGGGTGGCACTAGATGCACTTACAGTGCTCATCTGGATAAACCAGGACACAATCATAGTAGTTCTCCCTTTACTACCCTAGCCGATAGAGCAGAACGTAAGGTAGTAAGAACAGGAGCCGGGCAACCCAACTATTGACCAAAGACATGATTCGGAGCCGATGCATATAATGCTAAATCCGGGGGCCGAACTATACTGTAAAAGTGTTCGGACTTGTTGTCGTAGTATTGAGCGCAATAAAGCCCCTGGCAAACTATAGCGTACCAAAGTGTACGGATGCAATCGATAAGAATAGCGAAATAAAATGAAGTAGTAAGCTAGTGCCACATAAGTTGGGCCGCAAAATGTTTCCATTATAATTTTGATTAATACGGCAATTAGTATTTGTACAAATAGTGCGATAAGCAATAGTGGATATTTAACATGCCAAGACCAAAGGGGGGGCGCATATGGGTCCTGAAAACAGGTAGGATGTTCGCTAAGAAGAACATCTAGTGATTCCCCCACACGTCTGTGCTATGTGCCACCTTGGTATATCCGTCCTTAGAAAGGATCGATTATCAGGCCGTCGAAAGGGGCCTGTGGAAAAGAAACCTGGAAAGGATAAAAAGAAAAGTAAAAGTATGCGTGTCCCGGAAAGGTCGAGCGTATTGTGGACCACAGTCTGGTTATGCCTCCATCTCTACACATGGTATTTTTGTGCATAGTTATGTACGCGTGGTACATATGCCGCCACTTGGTCGGGACTGAGACGAAGGTCGAATTGCTAGTATAACTCCAGACAAGCCGGACTGTCATGCCGCAGAGTAGTTCGGACTCGTTTGACAGTGTCCGGGAGCTTGGCCGCTGAATTAAAGTTCTGCCTTAAAAGGCCGCTCTGTACTTCCGCTGCGAGGGCCGCGGTGTGTTCCTGGATACGGAGGGAGCGCTCCGTGTTTCCATTGACTGTTATGACACCGCGTGGTCCGGGCATCTTGAGCTTGAGATAAGCATAGTGCGGCACCGCATTGAATCGAGCAAACGCGGTTCGTCCGAGCAGTGCGTGATAGCCGCTGCGGAAGGGGACGATATCGAAGATTAACTCTTCACTTCAGAAGTTGTCCGGAGATCCGAAGACGACCTCCAATGTGATTGAGCCCGTTCAACGAGCCTCTACACCTGGTATAACTCCTTTAAAGGTAGTTTTGGTGGGCTTGATCCTTGATGGATCGATGCCCATTTTGCGCACTATATCCTGATAGAGCAGGTTGAGGCTGCTGCCACCGTCCATGACGACTCGTGTGAGGTGGAATCCATCAATTGTTGGGTCGAGAACCAGTGTGCCTGAACCGCCATGATGGATACTGGTGGGATGGTCCCTGCGATCAAAGGTGATTAGGCAGGACGACCATGGGTTGAATTTTGGGCCGACTGGCTCTATCGCATAGACGTCCCTGAGCGCGCGCTTGCCCTCCCTCTTGGGGATATGGGTAGCATATATCATGTTCACAGTTTTGACTTGAGGGGGAAACTTCTTCTGTCCTCCTGTGTTCGGTGGACGGGGCTCCTTGTCGTCATTCTCGCTTTGCGACCCCTTCTCCTTGTCTTCGGCATTTAACTTGCTGGCCTATTTGAAGACCCAATAACTCCGGTGGGTATGGTTGGCTGGTTTATCAGGGGTGTCATGGATCTGACATGGACGATTGAGTATGCGGTCCAGGATTGAAGAGCCCGAACTGTTCCTTTTATATGGCTTCTTCCGCTGACCGGACTTGGAGCCACTGAATCCAGCGTTGACCGCTGTGTCTTCAGTATTGTCGCTATTGTTTCGGCACTTATGCCTGCTGCGTCGGGGCTTGCCATTGCTATTTCTGGCTTCAGAGGTGTCAGGCTCGCTTGCATTGTTATTGCTACGGGCTAGCCAGCTATCTTCGCCCGCGCAAAAGTGAGTCATGAGTGTCGTGAGGGCTGCCATGGACTTCGGCCATGGCCGAGGTGTCAGGCAAGCCATTCGTCGCGGACTCTATGCTTAAAGGCCGCTACGGCTTCGGCATCTGGGCAGTCGATGCTCTAGTTCTTTTTAGTTAAGAACCTGGTCCAGAATTTCCTGGCTGACTCTCCGGGCTGTTGAACTATATGACTTAAGTCATCGGCATCCGGAGGTTTGACATATGTGCCTTGGTAGTTGTCGCGGAAGGCGTCTTCTAGGTCTTCCCAACTGCCAATAGAGTTTTCAGGCAGGCAGTTCAGCCAGTGTCAGGCTGGTCCCTTGAGTTTAAGGTGTAGGTATTTGATGGCATGAAGATCATCACCGCGGGCCATATGAATATGGAGAATAAAGTCTTCAATCCATACCGCAGGATCTGTTATTTCATCATATGATTCGATATTCATGGGTTTGAACCCTTCTGGGAATTCACGTTCCATTACTTCATCAGTGAAGCAAAGGGGGTGTGCGGCGCCGCTATATCGGGCCAGATCGCGACGTAGTTCGGATGGAGTCCCTCTGCGGTTTTCGGCCTGGACATGATTGTACTTGTCATGTTCGGCTTGATAGCCGTCGTCGCGTCTCGGGGCACGCCCCCGCTGTAACGCCCCGAGACCGTTGCGCCAGGTGTCGTCCAGTTATTCGTTGTCGTTGCCTTGTCTTTTGCTTGCGCGTTGTATCTTGCCATGTCATCATGTGCATTGCATCATGTTTTAAATCTTGCATTCGTCAGGGTTCTCCGAGTTCTCTCCATTTTCCGTTCTGAGCCCAACCTCACTTGCATGCGCCCGCGGCACGTCTGAAATATTATTTTATAAGTGGCCGGAAGATGTTCTCGGAATGGGATGAAAGTTGGCGTGTGGTGTTGTTTTGTTGTCAGTATACCGCCCGCCAAGTTTCATCGCGTTCGGAGTTCGTTTGTTAGCCTAACCGTTAAACTATAGCGGCAATATAGCCGGTCTAATGTCAGACGTTTTCGGTCATCGGAAACAGTCGCCGGGCCTCCCTCTCTTCTCTTCTCTCAGCTCGAGACCGTCTACACAACTCACTACCTACCGCCATGTCCATCCTAACCTCTCTCGTCAGCCCGCAGCCCCCCTCGCGCGCGTCCGAAAGTTGTCCCGAACCGACCCGGGGAGTCATCACCGTTGTGTCCGGATCATCCCCAAACATCTACAAAACGTCACCGTTTTCTTGTTTGGACTCCCTATCTATTTTTTTCCGGCCGTCTGATTACGATCGGAGGGACGAGATAGCCCCTAACCTATCCTACTCGCTATATATATTAGCCTAACCCTAGACCAACTCCCTCTTTTTCCTCACCCGCCGCCACTCTCTCATCGGGATCATCCCAGATCCCCTTCTCACCCAACCAGCTAGCTCCTTCGAGTATCCCTCGATCCCCTCCAAATCTGCAAACAACCTCCTCCTCCCTGTTCGATCCAGAGGAGTGGAGCTCTTCCGCGCCCATAGGCCCTCCCGCTCGAAGGCTCCACGCTGTAGCTCCAATCCGACCCCGAGCCCTCTCCCTCGGTCCCTCCTTCTCTTCTTTCTTTCTCCTACACTCTCAACTCTCTCTCTGTGTGCCTCGCAGGACGCCATGGCTGCCCTGAAGCTCCAAGACGCTACTGTCCCGCGCCCGGGTCCTGCAACCTCGCCCGCACCTCGGATCCGTCCCTTGTTTCGCCTCCCGCACTGAGCTCCTCAAGTCCTGCGTCCGTCGTGGCCATCAAGCACATCGGCGTCGTCCTCGCCTCCCTGCAGGAACTGAACATCGCCGCCGCCCATGGAACTCCTCCTCCATGGACAGCGTCTCTCCAGCGCCTTGCGTCGCCTACTTCGCTCCGGGACCGACTCCTTCCACCTCGATCCGGTTGCTGCTGTCGCGCCAAGCTCCGCCGTCGCCTGCCCGCGTCCTGGTCGCCCGCCTCTACTTCCTCTGCAACGAGCAGAGGCACGTTCGTCAGGCGCCCGCTTCCCCTATTCCTACTCGCTCGCGTGAGACGAGCGCCTCGCCCGCCCCGTTGACCGCATCGCTCCCTGTTTCGCTAGCACGGGCCGGCCTCGCCTGCCCAGATCCGCCCCCTGGGCCACTTTCCTCGTGTGCGTGTGGGCCGACCCCGTCCAAGGCCAGCGTGCCCTGCCAGGCTGCCTCCTCCACAGATCTAGGCCAAGCCCATGGTGAGAACCCCCCATTCAGACCTCTGTGCGGTTGGGCCAGCCAGATTCGGCCCATGTCACGTTTTTTTCCGTTCTGCGATCTGTCTATTTATCCAGTGTTTTCCTGTTTTACAGAAAATCCCTTGTGCTACATGCATATAATAACTCACAATTGGTGCATCGGATTAAAATGAATTATACATGAAAGTTTCTTAGAATTTTGTGTAGATTAATAATATCCAACTTTCATCTATGTTTAAAATGCTTAAAATGTTGTTTGGTTAAATTTGCTCCTATGCCATGTTAAAATGATTTAATTTATAACTAATTAACCGTAGCTCCGAATCTAACAAACTTTAAATGTAAATGGGGTAGAATTTTGCCTAGTTTAACATGGTGCACTTGTTTTGCATGTTTAATAACTCTAAAATTATGTTTAGGGCAGAACAGTACCAAACCTAAAATATGCATATGGGGATTTACCGGAAATGTTGTTCGTTGCTTCCGGCCTCATTTAAATTTGACTAGATAGGTAGTTTTACTTTGCTTCACCCGCTTGCCATGTTTAACAACATTTAATATTGTTGGATACATAAACGAGAGAGAATTAAATAAGTCATGTGGTGTTTCGTCAATATGCAACGGAGTTGCATATTGAGCCCCACTTAACTTGTAGTGTTGTTTGTGCACTTTGCCATGCCATGCTTCATTAAACCGGACATGCATCATATTTGTTTGTGCATCATGCCATGTTGATGTGTTGGTTGTTTACTATGTTGTTTTGCTTCTTTCCGGTGTTGCTTCTTCGGGTTGGTTCCGATAACGTCGCGTTTATGAGGAACCGTTCGACTACGTCCGTTTGTCTTCTTCATGGACTCGTTCTTCTTCCTTGCGGTATTTCAGGCAAGATGATCATACCCTCGAAATCACTTCTATCTTTGCTTTGCTAGATGCTTGTTCTTTTTCTATGCCTATGCTGCGATACCTACCACTTGCTTACTGTTCCTCCTATATTGTTGAACCAAGCCCCTAACCCACCTTGTCCTAGCAAACCGTTGTTTGGCTATGTTACCGCTTTGCTCAGCCCCTCTTATAGCGTTGTTAGTTGCAGGTGAAGATTGAAGTTTGTTCCTTGTTGGAACATGGAGATGTTGTTCCTTGTTGGAACCTGTTTACTTGTTGGGATATCACAATATCTCTTATTTAATTAATGCATCTATATACTTGGTAAAGGGTGGAAGGCTCAGCCTTATGCATGTTGTTTTGTTCCACTCTTGCCGCCCTAGTTTCCGTCATATCGGTGTTATGTTCCCGGATTTTGCGTTCCTTACGCGGTTGGGTAATAATGGGAACCCCTTGATAGTTCTCCTTGAATAAAACTCCTCCAGCAATGCCCAACCTTGGTTTTACCATTTGCACTAACAACCTACCACCTTCCCTTGGGTTCTGCAGACTCAAGGGTCATCTTATTTTAACCCCCCCGGGCCAGTGCTCCTCTGAGTGTTGGTCCAAACTAGAGTCCTGTGCAGCGCCCCCTCGGGGAAACTCGAGGTTTGGTTTTAGTTGTATGGAAAGCTCATCTAAGTGTGCCCTGAGAACGAGATATGTGCAGCTCCTATCGAGATTTGTCGGCACATTCGGGCGGTGTTGCTGGTTTAGTTTTACCATTGTCAAAATGTCTTGTAACCGGGATTCCGAGTCTGATCGGGTCTTCCCGCTAGAAGGAATATCCTTCGTTGATCGTGAGAGCTTGTGATGGGCTAAGTTGGGACACCCCTGCAGGGATTTGAACTTTCGAAAGCCATGCCCGCGGTTATGGGCAGATGGGAATTTGTTAATGTTTGGTTGTAGAAAACCTGAAGTTGACCATAATTAAAATGCATCAACCGCGTGTGTTGCCGTGATGGTCTCTTTCTGGCGGAGTGCGGGAAGTGAACATGGTGTTGAAGTTATGCTTGATCGTAGGTTGTTTTAGGATCACTTCTTGATCATAGTTTCTCGACCATGCATTGCCTTCTCTTCTCGCTCTCATTTGCGTATGTTAGCCACCATATATGCTAGTCGCTTGCTGCAGCTCCACCTCTTACCTTTACCTTACCCATAAGCTTAAATAGTCTTGATCGCGAGGGTGCGAGATTGCTGAGTCCCCATGACTCACAGATACTTCCAAACCAGCTTGCAGGTGCCGATGAGTCCGTGCAGATGACGTAACCAAGCTCAGGAGGAGCTCGATGAAGATCTTGTCCTTTGAGTTGTTTCGTTCTAGTTGATCAGTAGTGGAGCCCAGTTGGGGTCGATCGGGGACCTTGTCGCATCTGGGGTTCTTCTTTTATTTTGGTTCCATAGTCGGACCTTGATTGTATTTGGTTGTTGTAATGCTTTATTCATGTAATTGTGTGAAGTGGCAATTGTCAGCCAACTATGTATCTTTTCCCCTATTGTATTACATGGGTTGTGTGAAGATTACTTCACTTGTGACATTGCTTTCAATGCGGTTATGCCTCTAAGTCGTGCTTCGACACGTGGGGGATATAGCCGCATCGAGGGCGTTACACCTGCGATCCGTAGATCGATCTTCAGGTCCTGCCACAGGTCATATGTATATTCCCAAGCTTTTTTATCTCTGCCTTTACGGTGAGGTGGGACGGGCTGGTGTTCGGCTTGAGTTGCCGCTTTGTCCCGGCCATGTGGTGGTCGGACAGCCGCATTACGTGTTGCTGGTATGGGCTCGCATGCCTCGTCGTCGAATTGAGGTAGCAGTTTACGATTCGGGTAATGTTTGGTTGGGCACATGAGGCCATATTCCTCGGCTGCCAGGACATTGGTCCATCTGTCATTGAGTAGATCTTGATCAGCTTGAAGCTGCCGCTGTTTCTTTTTCAGGCTCCTTGCAGTGGCTATTAGCCGTTGCTTAAAGCACTCCTGCTCGAGAGGTTCCTCAGGCACGAAAAAGTCTTCTTCGCAGAGGCTCACTTCATCCTCGGAGGGTGGAAGGTAATTACTGTCCTCCAAGTCTTTGTTTGCAGCCTGTTCATCAGGGCTAACTTGCCCATCCTCCCAGTCGTCTTGTTCAGAGTTTTGCTCGACGGGGTTTTCTTGGTCTTCGGCATCATCTAGAGTATTTGTTGTCTCTTGTGTCGGTATTGTTGTCTTTGCTGCGGCGTGATTTAGAGCGGCGCCGTCGGTGCTTTGGTTGTATCTTGGGAGGTTTATCCTCTAGTGGATTTTTCTCATTATCGCTGTCACCCTCCTTGGGTGTATTCACCACGTACACGTCGTACGAAGAGGTGGCTGTCCAGCGTCTGGTAAACGGTGGGTTTTTGGCTTGCTCCTCTCCGGCATCGTCATCCATACCGTCGATGTCTTCCGAGCCTAACTCGAGCATATCAGTTAAGTCCTTGGCTGTGGCAATGAAGTGGGTGGTGGGTGGGACGTAAAATCCCCCGCTCTCAGCCCCTAGTCCGGGATGGGTGTAGTTCGGACGATGCTCCTCTGTAATCACGAGGGATCGCATCAAGTCCATATCCTCACTTAAAGGCGAGGTTTGTCAAGGGAGAAAAGAATCCATGGAGTATGGCGGGAAGGGAATTCCTCGACCGAGCTCACACGATGCTGACTCGGAGAGTTTGGAGCCAGTTTTCGGGGAAGAGTCCGGCTTTGTGTTGGTTGCCGGCGACACTCCTTCCTCCGGCTCTCCAGTACTGGGCCTAGTGGCCACAGATAGTCCGGCGGGTTTAGAAATCCCGTCTTCGGTCCTGGCGAGGCGCTCCGGCTCTAAGGCTAGAGCGGAGGTTGGGGTCATGAAAACTTGGAAGATCAAGTCTCCTCGGATATCAGCGACATAATCCAAGTTTCCAAAACTAATCTGTTGACCTAGGGAGTAGCTGTCGATCTGCTCTAGATGGCCAAGCGAATTGGCCGGCGGTGCGAAGCCGCCGAATACGAAGATCTGGCCGGGGAGAAAAACCTCCCCTAGGGCAGCATTGTTGCAGATGATGGATGGAGCCATCGAACCTTCTGACGGCGACACAGTGGAACTCTCAATGAAAGCACCAATGTCGGTGTCAAAACTGGCGGATCTTGGGTAGGGGGTCTCGAACTGTGCGTCTAGGGTTGATGGTAACAGGAGGCAGGGGACACGATGTTTTACCCAGGTTCGGGCCCTCTTGATGGAGGTAATACCCTATGTCGTGCTTGATTGATATTGATGAGTATGAGGATTACAAGAGTTGATCTACCACGAGATCGTAATGGCAAAAACCCTAGAAGTCTAGCATGTATGATTATGATTATGATCGCCCCTATGGAGTAAACCCTCCGGTTTATATAGACACCGGAGGGGGCTAGGGTTTGATACGTCTCCATTGTATCTATTTTTCCAAACACTTTTACCCTTGTTTTGGACTCTAACTTGCATGATTTGAATGGAACTAACTCAAACTAACGCTGTTTTCAACAGAATTGCCATGGTGTTATTTTTGTGCAGAAATAAAAATTCTCCGAATGACCTGAAAATCAACGTAGATTATTTTTGGAATATATAAAAAATACATGAAGAAGAATCCATGTCAGGGGCCCCACACCCTGTCGACGAGGGTGGGGGCGCGCCTACCCCCTAGGCGCGCCCCCTGCCTCGTGGGCCCCCTGACGCTCCACCGACCTCAACTCCAACTCCATATATTCGTGTTCGAGGAGACAAAAATTAGGGAGAAGGATTCATCACGTTTTACGATACGGAGCCGCCGCCAAGCCCTAATCTCTCTCGGGAGGGCTGATCTGGAGTCTGTTCGGGGCTCTAGAGAGGGGAATCCGTCGCCATCATCATCTACCTTCGTCCATCACCAATTCCATGATGCTCACCGCCGTGCATGAGTAATTCCATCGTAGGCTTGCTGGACGGTGATGGGTTGGATGAGATTTATCATGTAATCGAGTTAGTTTTGTTAGGGTTTGATCCCTAGTATCCACTATGTTCTGAGATTGATGTTGCTATGACTTTGCTATGCTTAATGCTTGTCACTAGGGCCCGAGTGCCATGATTTCAAATCTGAACCTATTATGTTTTCATGAATATACGTGAGTTCTTGATCCTATCTTGGAATTCTATAGTCACCTACTATGTGTCATGATCCGGCAACCCCGAAGTGACAATAATCGGGACCACTCCCGGTGATGACCGTAGTTTGAGGAGTTCATGTATTCACTATGTGTTAATGCTTTGGTCCCGTACTCTATTAAAAGGAAGCCTTAATATCCCTTAGTTTCCAATAGGACCCCGCTGCCACGGGAGGGTAGGACAAAAGATGTCATGCAAGTTCTTTTCCATAAGCACGTACGACTATATTCAGAATACATGCCTACATTACATTGATGAATTGGAGCTAGTTCTGTGTCACCCTATGTTATAACTGTTGCCTGAATAATCGCATCCGGCTTAATTCTCCATCACCGATCCAATGCCTACAAGATTTTCATATATTGTTCTTCGCTTATTTACTTTTCCGTTGCTACTGTTACCATCACTATGAAACCCAAAAATGTTACTTTTGCTACCGTTACCACTACTATCATATTACTTTGCTACTAAACACTTTGCTGTAGATATTAAGTTTCCAGGTGTGGTTAAATTGACAACTCAGCTGCTAATACTTGAGAATATTCTTTGGCTCCCCTTGTGTGGAATCAATAAATTTGGGTTGAATACTCTACCCTCGAAAACTGTTGCGATCCCCTATACTTGTAGGTTATCAAGACCATTTTCTGGCGCCGTTGTCGGGGAGCATAGCTCTATTCTTTGAGTCACTTGGGATTTATATCTGCTTATCACTACGAAGAACTTGAAAGATCAAAGAACCAAGATCTATCCCTCAACTACGAGGGCTTTAAGGAACTGCCATCTAGCTTTGCACTTGTTTCACCTTCTATTATGAGTAAACTTGCGACACCTACACATGCTATTGATTCCGATAGGTCGCATGTTATTGATGATGCCACTTCTGCTTTGCATGATACTTATGATGAAACTACTTCTACGCTTGATACTACTATGCCACTTGGTGAATTTCTTGATGGACAAATTGCTAGGGCTAGAGAGAATGAAATTATTGAAACTGATAATATAGATGAAAGTGATGATGAAGATTCTCCCCCTAGATATGAATTGCCTGTTGTGCCTGAGGGTTATGTTATGGATGAAGAAACTGCTAGAGACTTTCTTGCCTGCAATGATAGAAGTGATCTTAAGAAACTATTAGCTAAGCTGAAAGAAAAATCTCTGAATGCTAGAATGAAATATGATCCTGCTTATGCTACTTCACCTATCTTTATTACTGAGAAGGATTATGATTTCTCCATCGATCCTGAGATAATTACTTTGGTTGAATCTGGTCCTTTTTATGGCTATGAATCTGAACTGTTGTGGCACATCTTACTAAATTAAATGATATAGCTACCCTGTTCACTAATGATGAGAAAACTCGCTACTATTATATCCTTAAATTATTTCCATTCTCATTAAAGGATCATGCTAAGATATGGTTTAATTCTCTTGATCCTGGTTGTGTGCGTAGCCCCCACGATATGATTTATTACTTCTCTGCTAAATATTTCCCAGCTCATAAGACACAAGCTACTTTAAGGGAAATATATAATTTTGTGCAAATTGAAGAAGAGACTCTCCCACAAGCTTGGGGGAGGCTTCTCCAATTACTTAATGCTTTGCCTGGTCATCCTCTCAAGAAAAACGAAATACTTGATATCTTTTATAATGGACTAACTGATGCTTCGAGAGATTACCTGGATCGTTGTGCTGGTTGTGTTTTCAGTGAAAGAACTGTTGATCAAGCTGAATTGCTATTGAATAATATGTTGACTAATGAAAATAATTGGACACTTCCTAAACCAACTCCTAAGCCAACTCCGAAGAAAAGGGGTATTCTATTTCTCAGTCCTGAAGATATGCAAGGGGCAAAAAAATATGAAAGAAAAAGGTATAAAAGCTGAAGATGTTAAGAATTTACCTCCCGTTGAAGAAATACATGGTCTTAATTGATCACCTATTGAAGAAACACATGGTCTCGGTTACCCGACACAGGTAGTAAAGGTAAACTCTCTCTATAGATTTGATGAAGGTGATATTCCTCGTAATAAGTCTGCTAGCCAATGCTTAGATGAGTTTGATAATTTTATTGTCAAACAAGAAAACTTCAATGCTTATGTTGGTAGACAGTTGAAACATAATGCTTATATGATTGAACACTTGAGTGATTATATGTCTAGTGTTAAAGGTGAACTTAAACTTATTAGTAAACATGCTTCTATGGTTACCACTCACTTAGAATAAGTGCTTAAAGCTCAGAATGATTTGCTCAATGAATTAAATATTAAGAATGATAATGTTGTTAAACTTATGACTAGAGGTGGTAAAATGACTCAGGAGCCTTTGTATCCTGAGGGCCACCCTAAGATAATTGAGCAAGATTCTCAGAGAACTACTATAGATGCACCTAGTCCTTCTAAAAGGAAGAGAAAGAAAAATGATAGGACTTTGCATGCTTCTAGTGAACCTGTTGTAGACACACCTGAGAATCCTAATGATATTTCCATCTCTGAAGCTGAAACACAATCTGGTAATGAACATGAACCTATTGATAATGTTAAGGATGATGTTCATGTTGATGCTCAACCTAGCAATAATAATGATGTAGAGATTGAACCTGTTGTTGATCTTGATAACCCACAATCAAAGAATCAACGTTATGATAAAAGAGACTTTGTTGCCAGGAAGCACGGTAAATAAAGAGAACCATGGGTTCAGAAACCATGCCTTTTCCTTCTAAACCATCCAAGAAAAAGGGTGATGAGGATTTTGAGCGCTTTGCTGAAATGATTAGACCTATCTTTTTGCGTATGCGTTTGACCGATATGCTTAAAATGAATCCTTATGCTAAGTATATGAAGGATATTGTTACAAATAAGAGAAAGATACCGGAAGCTGAAATTTCCACCATGCTTGCTAATTATACTTTTAAGGGTTGAATACCAAAGAAACTTGGAGATCCAGGAGTACCAACTATACCATGCTCCATTAAAAGAAACTATGTTAAAACTGCTTTATGTGATCTTGGAGCCGGTGTTAGTGTTATGCCTCTCTCTTTATACCATAGACTTGATTTGAATAAGTTGACGCCTACTGAAATATCTTTGCAAATGGTTGACAAATTAACTGCTATACCTATCGGTATTTGTGAGGATGTGCCTATTGTGGTTGCAAACATTACTATTTTAACGGACTTTGTTATTCTTGATATTCCCGAGGACGGTAGTATGTCTATTATTCTTGGAAGACCCTTTTTTAATACTGCAGGGGCTGTTATTGATTGCACCAAAGGCAATGTCACTTTTCATGTTAATGGTAATGAGCATACGGTACACTTTCCGAGGAAACAACCTCAAGTCCACAGTATCAATTCTATTGGAAAATTTTCAACAATCACTATTGGAGGTTTTGAATTTCCTCTTCCTACTGTCAAGAAGAATATGATATTCTTAATGTTGGGGACGTGCATATCCCCGTTGAGGTAACCTAGAGTTATTCGAAAATTCCTCGGTTTCATGCAATTCAGAATGAATTTGTTAACAAGACTTGATCAACCTTGTTAGTGGATTCCTTTTGATGAGCATGAGATGGATGATGTTAGAAAACACAACTTTCTGTACCATCTTTTTACTTTCTGTTGTTTATATTAAATAAAGCAAAAATAGTATTTTCTGTCTGTTTTCTGAATTATCCTTGCAATAAAAAATACCCCGAAAATAAAAGTTCTCCAAATGCCGTGAAAATTAAATATGTTTTTTCTAGAATATTTGAGAATATCTGGCACTGAGAAAATATCAGGGGGAGCCAGCACCTGGCCACGAGGGTCCAGGGCACGCCCTACCCCCTTGGGCGCGCCCCATGCCTCGTGGGCCCCTGGTGGCCCCCCTCCACTTATTCCAGCCACCACACACTCCTTCTTCCTCCCAAAAAATCAGCAACCAGCTCAAGCACGAGTTCTAGCTCATATTGCTGCCATTTTCGATCTCCTAGCTCAAAGCTCCACTCACAAAACTGCTTTGGGGGATTGTTCTTTGGTATGTGATTCCTCCAATGGTCCAATTAGTTTTGGTTCTAGTGCTTTATTTACTGAAAAAAATTGCTGCTTAGGTGACCCTGTTCTTGAGCTTTCATGTCAAATTTTTGTGGTCAAAAGTAGTTTTAATGCATGATATAGTCTCTAGGCACTTGTGGGAGTAGTTGCTATCAATTTTGTTGAGTTCGGTTCACTTTTATTTTGAGTTGCTAAAAAAATTCAGAAATTTTCAGAAAAAGATGAAGAGATTTTTGAGGGGCTCATTGAGTCAAAGCTCGAAGGATAAACAAAATGAAGAGAACAAGAAGCCCAAGTATAATCTCCCTCGTACTGCGGAGGTTCGGTCGTGTGAATGGCCTTGTGATGATTTCTTGAGAGAAGCCGGGATTCATGAAGATTTTTATTATTTGGCTGAGAATGCAGGCCTCACCGCCTTCCTCCATGACCAACGTGAATAGTATCTCTTACTCACCAATGTCTTTGTGCAAAACTTTCATTTCCATGCTAGGAGCTCACCACCTTCGGTGGAATTTTATTTATATGATAAGCATAAGGAGATGTCACTTCATGATTTTTGTCGGGTTTGTTTGATACCTTTTGAGGGCAGCATAGAGGAACCACATCGTAATGATGTGGAGGGATTTATTGATATGATTGCTGTGGGGGAAACGAGGAAAGTTTCCGATGCGAGACTCACCAGCATACATTTTCCTGTTATACGTTACTTTGCAATATTTGCTACTAGATGCTTAATTGGTCACGGGAACTGTGGGAACCTTAGTGCTCCTGATATTGTTATTTTGCGCCATGCCTTGTTTCAAGATACACTACAAAAAAATACACTTCCGTGATGATACGTGTTTGTCACAGTAGGTCGCTTTTTTTGTCATGCATGTACATCCATGACAAATTTACGACAGAATCAAGATAGTCATACATGTGCTGTTGTAGAAGTGTTCCATGACATTACCAAAATTATCATCACGGAAGTGTCCACTTCCATGAAGATAAATCGCGCGTCACAGAAGTGCTTTTGTCAAGGGTGACCGACACGTGGCATCCACCGTAACGGAACGCCGTTAAGCTATCGGGTCGGGTTTTGGATCCGATAACCCGTTAACAGCCCCGACCAATGGGGATATTCCACGTGTAAAATCATCATTGGCTAGAGAAAACACGTGTCAGCTCGTCAGTGGGTCAGATAGGCGCCTTTGATATGTCCACGTAGCACGGCCCAACAGTGGCCCATTTAGCTTACAAAGTCGGCCCGTTTGACTTGGTCAAAAGTTAACGGGTTAGCCCATGAAAAGTCTGTTAATGGTCTCTTTGCAAATAGCCCATTTTACGGCCCGTTAACTCACGGCCCGTTAGGCCCTAAAGGAAATCGGCCCAACAACGTCATGTGGGCCGTCGAATATAATACCAGCCCATTTCACTTTCGGCCCATGTATGGCCCACGACGTCTTTCGGCCCATATGAGGCCTTCATATCTTTCGGCCCATTACAGGCCCACGGTGACTCTAGCCCATAATGAATAGTAATTTTATTTATACCCGTTAACGGCCCCTGATTTACATGGGCCGTTTCCAGCCCGTGTTAGCTTTCGGCCTATTGACGGCCCATACGTTCTTGGGCTCCTTTTCGGCCCTCGATTACTTCCGGACCGTTACTGTCATGTTCCCCTAATGGGCCAAATTCGGCCCATGGCAAGAGTCGACCCGTTGCTGGCCTGTTCCACTAATGGGCCAAATTCGGCCCATGGCAAGAGTCGGCCCGTTACTGGCATGTTACCCTAATGCGCCAAATTCGGCCCATGGCAAGAGTTGGCCCGTTTCTGGCATGTTAACCCGTTGCGCTGTTTCTGGCCCGTCCTATATTATGGCCCATTAACGACCCGTTATGCCTACGACAGAATTAAGCCTTTGCTGTCCTACGGCCTGTTAACGGCCTGTTACCGTGCTGGGCTGATACCAATTACGCCCGATTATGGTCCATGTAGACCCATTTATTCGACGGCCCGAGGCCCACCGATTACAGGCCCATTTATCGACGGCCCGTAGGAGACCCATGGATCCTACGGCCCATAACTAATGCTAGGCTATTAAGGCGATTGCACAGATTACATCCACTCGGCATCAAAGATCGCCACCAGTGCAAATATAGGGAACACCCTACACTATACAAAAATGGCTTGTTGTTTCTTCAAGCGGTGGCTGCACGCTAAGAATAAATTTTGTATCGCACCAAAACAAATTACAACTATATAACAAAAGGAAGGTTGGCATAAAACTTAACAGTCTAGCAGATAAATGCACCACCATAAGTTCAGAAGCTCAGTTCATTTGACCTGACTGTTACGTTTTCATGTTGTATTGTCCGATGGAGCACCATAACCCTCGCCTTCATTTCCCCTAGGCTCCTGAACAACATAGCAAATGTCTGATAGTCTGGTTTCAAAACCATGCATATCTTGACGACATTGAGCAATGTTTCTCCTTGTTTCACAAAGGGTCTCTGTTAGGGAATGGACTTGTGTCTGGAGCGCAGATACAACATTGCTTTGAGCTTGCATATCTTGATCATGAGGCAGTTTGGACGATATTGCCTTAACAACCAACCCAGTATTACGCAGGAACGTGCTTTGGGCACTGTTAGTGGACAGGTACTGACCCACTGCAGCAAGAGCTGACATTGCGGTTATAGTTGCGTCGCCACCTTCAGAAGGTGGCGGTTCCACCATTTTTTCCATAGCTCGCTAAAAAGTTGAGGTTTTACATTAGTAGTACCAGAACAGAAGATATTAAGGAGGCAGCAAAACCAAACAAAATAGCTTTGGTCTATATATAGAACTTATTCTGGTGAACCCATGTAAAATATTATTTGTATTTTGTTGCAAAGTACATAATAAAACCAGGTTCCAAACATATGACCATGTACCATCGCTAATGTATTGTCTATTTCTTCACATTGTATTGAGGGCTAAGGATAAAGAGACGAAGTTTATAATACGGTAAGCATAATATGACGTCATTCATATCACAAAACAACTGAGAACAGACAAATAGGCAATTGTAACATTGTGTGGGCAAGTCCAGAATGGAACTAGATTACGGGTCAAGATCAAAGGATCATCACTCCTCTCTTTTAAACCTTGTAAGGTGCAATGATACGCTAAGACAATTGTGTATAAAATTGAAAATAGTAATAGACATTGGCTGCAAACCATGCAATTCAAGGCACAAGTCAGAGTAAGTAGTAGTTAAAAGGCATGAGGATTAAGGACTTACAACAGCGGCTTTGACTAGTGTAGTCATGCCCTTCTTCTTGCTGGTGTGACAGTCCTTGAAGATTTCCACAGCATTTGGTTCTGGTACTTTTTGGTCCTTGCGGGCTTTCCTCTGCATTTCGAACAAGTCAATATAGATCTAATAATATGGTATAGCGAAAAGAGTGAAACAGCAGCTAATTACAAGAGCCTCACAGTGTGCAATATAGCTACGAGATCCTGTCATCTGTTGGAATTTCACTTTCATATGGTTGGCCTTGTTCTTTGAACAGTTCACCTACAAGAAGATAGATTTGTGTGGCACATGCATAAATAGGACTTCAACATGTGATCTGATGACATATATATAATGTACCTGATACTTCGGATCGGACCAGTGTTTAACGAGGCCTCTCCAGTCTTCATCAGATATATTTTCCACTGGAGATGTTTGGGCAAGTTCACTGTTAGCCCTGCCTTCAAAGTGAGTTTTCCTCAAGTTATACCGATACTGTCGCAGAGCAGACTTGAAAACATGGGTGCAAGCTTGTCTGGTTGCATCATCTTGGCTATCCAACTTGAACCTCATCTATTGAATATTATGGGAGTCTCATTATCAGCAACCTAGAAAGTATTGGACAGAGCAAGACGATATTACTAGTTTCCATACATAACCATACTTACAGATAAATGGTCGAGGAAGATGTTGAACTGGGTTTCATCTTTGTCATTCCTGTACGGAATCCATGTTGGGAGGATACGTACATGACACCTAACAGCAACCGCTGCCTCTGATACTAACTTGGCTGACTCTGTAGCATCACGTGGCCTTTTTAAACCTGCCTCAAAATGGATCTCCATTCTTCCTCCTCTAGATTTAGTTAACCTATCAAGCATTATCCCTGATGTTTGTTTCCTCTTGCGCCTAGGTGCTAGTCCAACAACAAACATAGGAAGTGTTAGTGTACATCAAACTGTGAGACTACATATAAAGAAGCATGCAACTGTAACTTGACTCCAGCAACTACCTTCTTGTTGTTGAAGCTCATAAGGTTCATCTGATATTGCCAACTCGTCTTGTGTCAAGAGTGATTGGGAAGTAGTGTCAGGTGGCAAGGGAGCTTGGGAACGTGCTGCTAGCTTAGTTGACGCATGAGTACATCGCGTAGCTGATAGTACTGTGGTAGGTGTTTCAAGAACTAGGGTTGTCTCTGCTTGTTTGGTGGCAACTATTTGTTGCTGTTTTTCTTTTTTGCAACTCGTGTAGCATGGGATGCTGTGTTTGTAGAATTTTCTGCTGGATTTGACCTTCTATTGCACCATCAGTACCAGCAGAATCTGCAGGATTCATCCGCTTCTCATTCCCTACCATTTTGTGTTTCTTCCTCTTTCTCTATGCCATGTTAAGTCAAGCCGACAAGAAAAATGAATAACAATTTAGTTCTTCAGAACAAATTGATGCGTGATGCAGACGAACTGAACTTTGATGTTAGACAACCACATGATAGGAGGATGTAATATGTATGAAAAATAGGAAGGAAGAGATAACCAGAACTATGATGTGTAAACTAAGAAGAAGACATTTCACCAAATTAGAAGCAATGCAATGGAAGGTAGACACCATATGAAAGATGCTACAAATATCGCTCTGCCAGGTTAATAGTGTCTCATCATAAATGGCGTTTAAACAAATGTGAAGCAGTACAAGAAATAAATCATATGTAAGATGCAAAAAACATCACACTACCATGTTAGAGGTCTCTGATCATTAGTGCCATTGTATATTCACAGCATTGCATATTCACAGCTTATGATGTGTAAACTAAGGAGAAGGCATTTCAACAAATTAGAAGCAATGAAAGCTAGACACCATATGAAAGATGCAACGAATATCACTCTACCAAGTTAAAACTGTCTCGTCATAAGTGCCATTTCAACAAATTAGTAATACAAGCTAGAAAAGAATGTGAGATGTAACCTATATCACACTCCGAAGTCAAACGTGTCTTATGATAAGTGATTGTTGCAGGTTACACAACAGTAGTAATTTGATGTAAGAACATGGTGTGACAGACAGATATTGTATGTTCTAGAAACGGGAACACGTGTCTTATTCAAGTATAATGTGTAAAGTAAGCAGATGGAATTCAACAAAATTAGAAGCAATACAAGCTAGACATCACACATAACATGCAACCACATATAACAGTGCCAAGTTAGAGGGAGCACGGGTGATGCTGCACTAGGGGAGACGTGCTCATCATAAACACAGCTTTGTTGACTGTCTATGCATGTGTTGTCTTGGAAATCATCTTGGGGGTGTGGAGGGGTAGAAACTGTAGAGGCCCTCCGTTCGGAAGGAGCGCCTTTATCCGCTGCCTTGCTAACTTCCTTCCGCTTTATTGATTTTGAATTGTCAAGTAAAACCGACAGGAAAAAGAAATAAAATTCTCTCTTCAGAACTCATTCATGCATGATACTGACAATCACTACTTTGATGTAAGGCAAACACATGATACCAGGATGGAATATGTATGAAAAATAGGACGACATGGCATGTTCACAACTGTTTGTGTAAACTAAGCAGAAACCATTCCAGCAAATAAGAAGCAATGCAAGCTAGACACCACATGAAAGATGCAACCAATATGACTCTGCCAAGTTAAAAGCGTCCCATCATAAATGGAATTTCAACAAATTAGAAGCAGCGCATGTAAATCATATGAAAGATGCAACTAATATCACACTGCATATACTAAAGGTGTCTCGTCATGTTGATTGATGTGGGATACAACAAAACAATAGTTTTATGTAAGGACATGCTTAATAGACAGATGTACTATGTACTAAATACAGGAAGGCATGTCACATTAATAGGTATAACGTATAAGCTAAGCAGACTAGCACATGCAGTTTAACCAGATTGGAAGAATTACAATCTAGACACCATATGCAACATGCAACCACATATCACGCTGCCAAGTTAGAGCAAGCACCTGCGATGCTAGTTTAGGGGAAATGCTGTAATCAACTACAGAGCTACATTCACTATCTTCATCTAGCATTTCTGTTTCTTGAGAATCATGTCGGGAGGCTGATGCTGCATTCTTTAAATGAGGAGTAGTCCCCTTGCCTGCCTGCCTCATCATAAGTGATTGATGAGGGATACACAAGAACACTAGTTTGATGTAAGAACATGGTTAATACACAGATGTACTAGTATGTACCAAAAACAGAAAGGCATGTCATATTCAAAGGTATAATGTGTAAGCTAAGCAGATGCAATTTAACCAAATTGGAAGCAATACAAGCTAGACATCCGGCTGGAGTGGTGAGCATGATCATCTAGGACCTGAGAGCCTGGTGGGAGGTAGACTGCTTCGCCACCATAGCAGCTTTTTAGTTGGCTTCCAGGTGATGCCTATCTTTGTTGGGCTTGTCACTGGCTCGGCCAGTGCCCTGACTAGCTATTTGTCTTCTAGTGCTCACGGGATGGTGGTTCATGTAAAAAAAATATTGCCTTATCTTACCGACTTCGGCCTTTCGAATACAAGCTAGACACCATATGGAACATGCAACCGCATATGACACCGCGAAGTTAAAGCAAGCACCTGGGATGGTGGTTCATTGCGAGCGAGGTCATCAACTCCGGAGCTACATTCCCCGTCTCCATCTGCTGACACTACACCCTTTAAAGCATTGAAACGTGTATTGCCTAGCCGCACACCAAACTGGAGCGACTTCTCTCTTTTCTTTTTGGCTTCTCTCATGGCAGCAGAGTCTGAAATACCCTTGCATAAAAACACAACAGTGAGAGTAAGGGTGAAGTGTGTGCAGAACTAGTGCACTATAAAAGTAGCAGATAGCAGGTGGCTGAAAAATAAATGACAGGAGACATATGATAGCTCTACAACATAGCAAGGCAAACAAAATTAGATTCTACTCTATATGATTTTGTAATATATGAGCATAGGAAATGCAGGTACTCCTCCAGCACACCACCACATGTGGTCATATCTAAGATAACAGTCGAATGAAAATAAATAGGTCAGTCGATTTTTTAATGAACCGTCCGATCTATAAGGAACGGGCAGATGGCCTTCATCTACCTCCCGCCAGTCACTATTGACGATCTTTCTCGAACTGCCAGCGACCACCGGCCCAGACCCCTGCCTCCGCCGCCCCGCCCTCCCATCGACCTCACACCACCGCCGTGCTTGGCAGCGCCCCCAGGCCATCCCTTTAATCCCGGCCGACCTCCAGATCAGGCGCCAGTAGCTATAGGCCGCACACGCCCCTAAGATAAACACCAAGGCGCTGCTTCCCCGGCATAATAGGCATACTAGCGCCTGTTACGCTGGGGAATGCTTCCGTTAATTGGGAATCAAGTGCCCAGAAATTAAAATTCAGGGGGGCAACGGACCTCTAGCTAAGGTGAAATAGTATATGAGGAGAAACCTTGTGCATCACGAGTTACTAGGAACATCTAGTATCAAGAAGAAGCGGTCAACTAGTGTCTTCTGTGGGATGAATACCGTCCAAGAAGAGACGTACGATTTGCATGAATAAGGGAAGAGGAGTACCTTTTTCGGTTGCCGGTGTGGTCACCTCCACAAGTCGCGCCGATTTTCTTCTTTTTACCGGGGAAACCGATGTTCTGGAGGGTGCAGGCTTGGATGAACCCATGGCCAAATTGTTGACTGTGTTGCCGTGGCCATATGTCGGCGGAGGGGAAGCAGATCCGAGGCGGTGAAGGACGGCGTAGCAGGAACAGCTCCGGTGTGGTGGAGGGTGGCGAAGTTGGAGTGGCAGTGATGAGGCGCAGGACGGCGTGGTTGAACAGGCTCGGGTACGGACGGCTCGGCCTCGGCTTCAACTACTAGCCGTGGAGGGCGTTGCGGTTGAGGTTGCGGTGGACGATGACGTCGGGGTATTGGCTCCGGCGTGATGGAGGAGGGTGGCGGTTGATGGGTGGGATGGGGTGGCGGACGAAGGACGCCGGGGTTTCGCGGCTGGTGGAGAGGTAGTTTTGGTGCCCACAGAGTACGAATGGGGAATCGGACGGGTGGGGGGAACCATGTTTCTGTCTGGGACGCGCTTGTTTTTGGCTTTTTTGAACAGAAGATGTGACGCGCTTGTTTGAAATTTGGGGAAAGTACAAACTTTGCCCCCCTCTTACATTTCGGACCTACTGCGGGTCGGGGGTAGAATGGTAATCCCAGGTGTCCCAAATAGTGGGCGGGAGCGATTTTGGCCGCGCGCATGTGTGCTTAGGCGGCCATTGTGTATGAATGTTTTTCGGATGCGGTTGCGTGGCTTCTAGATGAAGCTACAAACCTACCCCGGTTTAGACCTTTGGACGTCGGGCCAGTAGGTTTCACGGTTCGGAGTTATGAGAAAAGTAATTTCCTTGTACTACCAAACATTGGTCTCACGCGGCGAGTAGAGGCTCTTTTGGCGCTTCGTTCGAAATTTTGAAACACAAGCATTCACGTTTAGAGTAGTCTTGAACTATGAGGATTAACCTAAATATACAATGTTATATTTGACCTTGTATGTTTGAAAACCTCATTGAATTATTCGCTTCTTTTTGAAATTATGACACTTGAAAATCCTATAACTACGATTATTTTGGAATGGAGGAGCTAAATTTGAATCTATTTTGTACACGACTACATATGCTATTATGTACAAAATCAGAGCAAAGATTGGTGCCCCCGTAATTTAGGTATGGTTTACAAATGCCATGATATCAAATTCAAATAATTGAATGGACTTCATGTTGAATTCGATTTTTTTTAAACCACCTTAATTTGAATTCAAATGTATGCTAGTTCATAGGTAGTAGCTATTTATAATGTCCATTGTGTAACTTTCGTATGTATAATGTGCTTTACACACACAACATGAACTATACTCACGTTTATATTCGATTGCTAAAGTGATGCATTGTCTGGAGTTCAAAATACTAACTATGTGGATCAGTTGTGTCAAATAATAACATAGACATGCTCAAAATCGATAGAATCTAGATGTCTGATGGATCAATGACCGCTCCTTACACGAATTGCAAATATCATGATCCCATCCTAATATTTGGATACAATTTATATCTTTAATCAATGTGTAGAGCAGTCTTTTACATGTAGTTTCACTCTCCATCGGTGGTCTCTCACACATGCTCACACACTCTCTCCCGAGGTGTCTTTCTCGCACACATGCTCTAGATATAACCCTCCCTCCCTCTCGTAACCATTTACAACTGTTTTCACTAACCTTTATCACAAGCACTCTTCCTCTCGCAAACATACACACGCACAATCCTCATCGACCCTTTCTATATACATGGACCTGCCTACGTGTCTCATGTACGCACATTATCTTTACGCCTGTCTCTCACGCATTGTCTCACACCTCTCTTCCTAATCGACGAGTATGATTCTAGCAGAGCATTCTGTAGGATGCCCCTTAAAGTTAGGTTGGATGAATAGTAATATCAGAGATAAAGGGGTTACCTTAGTACGAGAACCTAGGGTTACAAATCCTAGCCAGCTTTGTCAGTGGACACAGACTCCTTCACAATTCTGCTATCTTTGTCTTGTACGACTAGTCATCCATGGGTCTTCCTAAATGCGTCACGGGCAGACCAACGTTGCGCAGGACGGAACAGAACGAAGGGCCTCACCTCGACCCACCGGACCTCACGTGGTGACACACCCTCTGCCCCCACGTCTCATTATCTTCTCACACCCACACATACCAACACAAACACCACACACACAGAAAATTTCTCCTGGTGCCTCTATTCCCTCCCCTTGCATATACACACTCAAGGGAATGGAATCTCTTGTCGTGACGTCATATTCGTCTCTCTCTTTCTAGACCACTCTCATTTCTCGTGCTATCTCTCCAAGCCCCCCCCCCGGTCGGCCCCTCTATCCATGCATCTCTCGAATACGTAATACACACACATACCTCTCTAGGCCCCGCCAAATGCATCAACTACACATTCACACATGTTACATCACATACCCCATTGATCTAAAAAGCCCTCTCTTCACGTTTATTTCGCATACAACATTCCTTTTGAATAAAGTGTGGACAAAAAATTATTTTAGAGTTTCTACATATATACAACATTACAAACTTATATGGAGGAGTACGAACGCTAATTTGCATTGCATGGTGCCCACAATGATATTTACTCCTCACTGTGAATTTCTATATTTTTATACTATATACAAAGTTAGTCATAATAAAGAGAAACGAAGAGCATCTCTCTCTCCATCACATACCCCCCATGTACGCCCCTTTCACGTATGCACACAAACTGCAGCCACGCAACACTCACACAAACACATGCACCCATGCACGCACGCAACACTCACATGTACACACGCAGCCACGCACGCACGCAACACTCACATGCACACACGCACACATGCATGCACCCACCAGTACACCACACGACCAACACACACTCTCACGCTCAAGTGCTCAACCTACACGTGCATGCGCACACATCAAGCCCTGACAGACACATACACAACTAGGTGATTCCCGTGCACGGGTTGGAGCCTTATCGCGCCTGTGTAAATTTGTGTTTATCTGACCTTTTACCTATGCGAACTGACAGGTGGGACCCACAACAAACGTGGTCAATTTAACTAGTCAACATGGCGCCACGCAGACTATTTGGCCAGTCAACAGAGTGCAATCCGATGCTAAGCTGTGAGCAAGTGACCGTATAATCACCGCAAAACATATATAGTGACCGTAATCAGCTTATTCTGAAGTTCGGTGACCGTATTACGCTTTTCTCTCTGTAGGCCCTCCAAAACTACATCTCTACACGTTCTCGCATGTTACATCTAACAACTATGCAATACAACACTACTACTACACTCTAACACAATAAATCATATGTGGTTTTAGTTTTACTAGATATCATATTGTTACTTATAATTATTCAGTTTGCATACATTAAAATTGCCTTTGAAATGTATGGCCAGTATCATCTACCACGCAGGAAAAATCCCGCCCTTTCCTGTTTAATCAGGTTTGTATCGATGGATCGTGCGAAACAGCAAAACTATAGTACTATACAGTACAAGTGACAGTTCACTGGGCCGTCGTGTCGTCTACTCCTCCGTCGTAAGAGTGGAGCGCTCGCTTTCATAAATCTTCTAGTCCCTTTCGCTGACATGCAGGACATCAAGCTACCGGGTCCACATGCCATACCGGAATACAGTGCAGAGCAGCCGGGGTGAAGCACCCCAGTCATGGCGCCGGCGTAGTAATGAGCAATGAGGCGTCAAATCACAAAGCTGCACCTTTCCCGCAGTTAAGTTGGAGGGACGAAGCAACCATCATTTAACTCGTTGCTGAATCCGCTTCTCCCTCATCTTCTTCAACTTAACCACGTGTTGCTTTTGTCGTTGTTCTGCCTCATGTGGGACGCGGATCGGCTTGGTAAAGCACTGACACATGGGACCGCATGTTAGCAAACCGCCAGGACAACGTCCTCCGAAAATAAGAAGCCTAATCCTAGACTTACAAAGAGCTACGTAGCTGCTACGTATACTTTCCATATAATCTATATATGCCCCCCTGATTTTCAGGTGGGGTGGGCCTAATCCTCTCCTTTAATCCAATCAAATAGTCCCACATCACATCAGTTCGTAACTTTACATAAACCATTACGTGGATGTAGCATTGCTCAAATAAGAAACCTCCCCCGCCATCCGCGCGGCAAAATCACCTCCTTTTTACTAATCTCGATTCTATAATTTTTTAGATCAATATAATTGAGATTTGTATAGATAGCACACAGGAGCAAAACCAAGTGGTACGGTTAAGGCCATCCACAATGTGTAGCCAAATGTGAAAATAGCTTTTGGCATCGTGGGAACCATTGTGGACGGTGTTGCCAAAGCCAAAAAGATGGGACCGAAGCTCCCTGATTGATTGATTGAAGGAATAGAAAAATGCAACGTCTCTCCTCTTTCTCCCATGCTTGGACGCATGTAGTACAGTATAGAGCACAGAGTCTACTCCCCTGTCCCTTCTATCACAAATCACAAAGCAGTGAGGCGTCAAATCACAAAAGCACGGACGAAGCAACCATCATTTCACTCTTCGGTGACTCCGCTTCTCCATCGTCTTCTACGAGATGCCATATCACCGCATTAGTTACTCCAAGTAGTACTAGTAAAGGACTTCCTGGATGCAAATAAGGCGGTTGTCTCGGCTTGCAGGTGGCACTTGCGAACGACTTACCGTGGTCTCCCTCAATGGTGTTCTCCGTCGAACACACTTCGCCAAACCACCCAAAAAATATCGTCAACGTCACCGCAATGGGGAAGGAAGTCAAATATAGTTACTACCTCCATTTTTTTGTACACAAGACCAGTATATCAAAATTACAATTTGCAAAGGGCCACTAACACTAATCGAGGCAAAATTGATGGGGTTAGCAACCAAGGACATTAATATCCCTTGCATGCATGCTCAAGTGAGAAGGTTGGTTTGCATGGCGCTGCATTAATCAAGCGATGAGGAGTGAGATGGTTAGCTCTTTGGTCTTTGGAGAAAAAAATACGCATTAATTGACACGTGAAACGAGGATTTGTATCGATTAAATCCCGTGAAGGAAAACCCAGCCTTTATTTTTTTAACACTAGTACTCCTAGTACGTATGTACTTATCCTATTTGGGTCTAGGCCTTGCATTGCCAAACTTCGCCACACATTTTTGCCAAGATTTCCTAAAGTTTTCAAAATGAGAAGGAGGTCCACTTGCGCACGGCTATCGCGGTCGCACCGCACCCTCACACGGTCGCTCCTGCACGCCGCGGTCGCACCGCACCCTGACACAGTCGCTCCTACACGCCGTGGTTGCACCGCACCCTGACACAGTCGCTCCTGCACGCCGCAAACCCAACCAAGGGAACGCACACTCACTGACATGTGTTGTCGCATGTGAACACACCAAACTCAGTCATCCTATCGCTGACACATAATTTTCGTTTCATAGAGTATGTTTATCCAACCGCATGTTGGGGAGTATCTGTACGGCCCGTGCGGTGGTCTGTTGGGGAAGAAGAAGAGGGGAGGAAGGAGGAAAGAAGGGTTAGGAGACATAGGATATTCATCCAACCGCCTGAAATGGTAGACTGACCCAAGTCAGTCGACTTGCATAACAAATATATGTTTTTACACAGCAAAAGATCCATAAAAACAACAACATAAAGAAAAACTATCACTGCTCGCGGAAAGAGACGACCTCGTCGTCTTTGGCTGCCAGCGTGAACCAGCCGCCGCTGCCGACATGTGTCTACGCACCGTGGTTGTCCTCGGCCTCCAGCTACTCGTTCAAGAGGAGCGTGCGGGCGCTCTGCACGGACGAGAGCACAGCCTGGTTCAAGTCGAGGACGTTCGGTTCCGCCTGCAGGAGGGCCTCGATGGCAGCGGCATCCGCGCGCTCCGCGTCGAGTCGAGCCTCCGCCGCCCGGTTCAAGTCCAGGACGTCCGGCTCCGCCTGCAGGAGGGCGTCGTTGAGAGCGGTATCCGTGCGCTCTGCATCGAGTCAAGCCTCTGCTGCCCGGTTCAAGTCCAGGACGTCCGGTTCCGCCTGCAGGAGGGCCTCGATGGCAGCGGCATCCGCGCGCTCCGCCTCAAGTTGAGCCTCCGCCGCCTGGTTCACATCCACGACATCCGGTTCCGCCTACAGGAGAGCCTCGATGGCAGCGGCATGCACCCGCTCCGCGTCGAGTTGAGCCTCTGCCTCCCCGTCCTCCTTTAGTATCACCATGTTAAACCGCTGATCCGCCCGCACCATGGGGGACTCAGACGCCGGCACGAAGTCGACGTCCATCGTCTCATACCCATCGGGGGCCTTCTGCACCGCGACCTCCGCCATGAACATTGGATCGGCTTCCTCCTCCTTGTAGCTTGGCTCCATAGAACTCGGGGATTGACCCGCCGCAAAGCGAGCTTGGGAACGGAGGTCTGTGGCGCCGACCGCCGCCGCGATTTCTGCGCGGCGCTCCGGCGTCAGCATCTTGTAGTAAGTGATCTTGCGACGCACCATGGCTTTCCGGCGAACTAGGGGATGCTTGATGCGGGCTAGGGGATCGAAGGTGGGGGAATGGGCTGGAGATTTGGTGTTGTTTTTAGGGAAGTGGCTGGCGTAGGCCGAGCAGCGAAGGTTCTGGTGTGAATAGTGGTTCCGGTGACGACCGGTCAATCGGTTTTGACTGGACATCGCTCTTGTCGCGTTCGCGTTGCAGCCCGGCACGTTGGATCCTCCCGTCACTCACTGAATGGAACGCACTTTGTCTTGCGTTTTCGCTCGCTTGTGGGACCGCAGTTGAGAGCAAACCGACGTCCCTCCCCTCCCCCGTCCACGTCATTTATTATACCACCACTCCCTCCATTTTATGCGGAGTAAATAAAAACAGAGGGAGTATACTACGGATGAGGATCCCCTGACGTGGCCAAACCCATTGAGTAACTGACATGCGGGGCCTAGCAAGCATGGGGTCCGCCAGTAAGTGACTGAAAGGGAGGGTAAGGCAGGGATACCTACGTCAGAGGATCCACTTCCAATATACTACTTTGACCAAATGTTAGAGTAATAATATATGACATGCAACTTACACAAAGCATACAGTCAAATTCGTATGTGAAAGGAGTTTCCAATGATATAATTTTCACATTATACATCTCATGTACTAGTAATCTTGTCAAAAGTAAAATTGGAAACCATCTCGAGTACAAATCTAGGAGTACGTACGAATCTAACAATATTGATTGGGAATTGTTGAATGTTGATACCTTTTTGATCAAAGTAGATATACTTTGACTACACATAAAACTTATATGTAAACTAGAAAGGATAGGAGGGAGTATATTGTACGTTCAAAAATGAAACGAACATTGAATATCCTTTATATATGATTTGCGGATGCTATGATCACCGGTTCAAAATTTTGAATCCGCCTTAGGTATCACGTGCCCCCACTCGTTCCCTCTCAATTTCATCTCGGGGTCCGGAGATCTATTGAAAGAGGACTAGGGTAGGTACATGCGAATGATACTCGGCGGAATGTTCAAATGAGGCATGCGGGAGGATGGACTCGACTGGAGGGCGACATGATCGATGGAGAAGAGGGTTGGAGAGGAATGAGAAATAAGCAAACACCACATGATTATACTTGAATGGCTCAAATAAACAATAAGTTGTCTCGCTTGGCCTACATACTGAAAGGCCTAATGCACAACACGGAGCACTGACGCTCGAATATGGCTGGGAAAACAGGGAAACAGACATGTGGGGCACACCCGTCGGGACGACGTAGCGCAAACTAGTCCAGTGGAGGAGCTGGCCCACGACCTGCTCGCCACCGACAACCGTTCATGTGGGTCGTCGGGCCAACAACGGGGCGCAGCTCCAGCACTGCCTCTGGACACGGCGACCGCGGTGAGCGACACGCTCATATCATTGCTAGACACGGTCGGTTTCAGTTTGCAGAGGGTGGTGTTAGTACTGTGGCACGACCAACGGTATGTTTGGTTTGTGCCCAAGGTTGCCCCATCAAAGCATTGGGTAGCCAAAATTTTGGTTGAGGTATTGGTTGCCCAGGATTTGGCCGACATTGGGAAGAAAAATGAACTTGAGTTGGCTAGAGTTCATTGGCATGCCAAAGAAATGGCAACCATCCAAACAAAGACCAATCTTTGGGTCATGACCAAAATTTTGGTTGAGGTTTTGGTTGCCCATGATTTGGCCGACATTGGCAAGAAAAATGAACTAGAGTTGGCTAGAGTTCATTGGCATGCCAAAAAATGGCAACCATCCAAACAAAGACCAATCTTTTGGTCATGACCAAAATTTTGGCAAGGTGCACTTTGGCCACAATCCAAACACACCCCAACACCCGGCTCGTCGAGGATGCACGGGGCGCCGTGACGCGTCCGCGGAGTGGTGTAGCGCGGCCAACTGCATCCTCTGGACCTGAGACCATGCCGGGTCGTCTTGCTTTTTCAATGACATGCGGGGATCGCATGTGAGCAAAGGGCATCTCCAACGTTGCCACGAGCGCAACTGACTACCCTGTCACACCAAAACCCTCGTCCCTCGCACCATCGCGCGGTGCGTTCCCAGCCGGCGCCAGCTGCCCGCATTCATGCCATCCATTCGTATGTCGTTATTAAGAGGCTTGGTGCTCGCGGAACCAACTCCGGTGACTTAATGACGCACCAGGGCGCTTGGCCTCACCGGAATGCGCTACTTAAAGCGGTAACACGCAGCTAACCTCCACACCATAGCGCATCGTCCTCCTACCTGGAACCACATCCGCCATGACCGCAAGCGCGAACGCTCTGCGGGAGAGCTTGTCTGCGGGGATGGAGCTCGAGGTCGCCGCCCTCGCTCAAGTCGCCGCACAAGTGGTGGCCACGCTGGCGGCCGACGACGGGAGCACCGTCAGCCATGCGTCCTACTTGCCGCCGTCCAACGTCCGGCACCGCTGAGGTCGGGGACTCCTCCGAGGATGAGTAGGGCATGGGAGGCAGCAGGACATGGTGTGCCAACTGGTCGGTCCGTCTCCCGTGTTCTACTTTTCCTTGCCGGAGACCGCACCTTCACTTCACGGGTCTTGAACCCCGCCCCCGTACATGGAGATCACAGATGGAGGACGTCGGTCGCCGCCGTAGAATAGGTTTAGGGTCGGGTTTCTTTTATTTTTTTGTCCTATAAAAGTTCGAAATGTAATGAAAATCTGCCGTGTTTGCATTAATCTCGGCCGGTGTATATGAACTTTCACAATAATATACATATTGTAGGAGTACTAGCAAGATGCCCGTGCATTGCACGGAAGATCAAGATCTTGTGGGAGAAAAGGATGAACGAGGGAAAGCCTTATCTGCAAATGTGGAGAGGAGTGCAGGTAAATTGTCATAGTTTCCTTCCTATCCGTTAGATATAGATCGGACGGCCTATATTGCAGGATCTGACACATCTTTCTACATCTACGGGAACCTACGAAAGGGTTAACGTAAATTGCCTCTCTCTCCCCTCCCCTGATTTTCATGGTGGTGGTCCCCTCCCTCCCCCCAATCTACAATCAACAGCTCACACGTTTCACATTACATTAATTACGTAACTAGGATTACGTAGGTGTAGTATTACTTGTCCTAAAAAACCCAACTAAGCTAACCTCCCAGCATATCGCGCGGGAAAAGACCCGGCCGCGCCGTTTTAGTCGGGATTACTGGATTACTAGTAGTAGTATCGATGGATCGCGCGAAGCAACAGATATTTTTTTGAGGGGGCGAAGCACCTAGTTTAAAAGGAAAAAATGCGGTACACTCACAGCACTCCTGTCGCGGTCGCATTGCACCCCACACACGTTCGGTCCTGCACACGGCTCACGCAAACGGAACGCGCTTCGGCTTGCCTCTTCACTGACACGTGGGACTGCACTTGGAGAAACCGACCATGCGCCAAACTCCCCCCGCCCACCATGCAACCCCCCCCCCCACACACACACACCCAAAAATTCCCCCCAAATTCGATTCAACTGCCCTTCGGCCAACTAGCCAATAATATTCCCCAAACCCCCCTCCCCCTGTCCCCCTCCACTCCATTCGCTCCGCCAAAGCCACCCTCCCCGCCGCACCGATATGTCGGCGCCGCGGTTCGGCGATCCTCTTGCTCCCACAGTACGCTCTCGTAGACTGCCGTCCTCTAGCCGCGCCGCCACCTCTGGCTACGTTCTTGTGGAGGCGCATGGCGGTCAACGTCGCCACCGCTGGTGACGTTCGTGTGGAGACGCACGGCGGTCAGCTTCTCCCACGGTACGTGCATTCTAGACTGAGGCCCCGTTAATGTCGGTGTAGCGCTGAATGTTAGCTGATAGACGCTGTTACTCTCACTGTTTGCCAAGGTAGTTTACTGTCAATATGCTCTGCTTAAGAAGCTTCCTTGCCCTGTTCTGCACTCAATTTGCTTGGCTGAGATGGCATGCCAAGGCCGATTAGTTGCTAAAATATCCTGCCATATATTTATTGTGACGTAGATTGCCATGGTCTAGTAGCCAATCTGTTAGCTAAAATAGCTCTACACCGTTTTATACTCGATTTTTGTTATTGCGATGGCCTTCGATAGTTCGATGGCTGTGTGCTCAACCTCATTGACTGCTGAAACAGCCTAGCATAATTTGGCACTCAAATCTGTTTGCTAAATTAGCTTTACATATATTTCATTACTTAGATCTGCTCCTCCAAATATCTTGCCATAGCTTTACACATCGACCTAGGTATTTTTTTCTGGACTTCATAAAAAAGCATATATGTTTTTCCTGTAATATCTAGTAGAAGAACTAATTTGTATGTCTAACAGATGGACAGGACTTGGATAACTTCTACTCGAAGATTCTCCGCTGCATATGTCGAGGGGATTGAAAACTTCATGAACTTTATCAGAGCTAAGTACGGTGGTCCGAAATCAGATGTGCTCTGCCCGTGTAGCAGTTGTATGAATTCAGTTACAAGACCCCAGTCAACTGTGCAAAATCATCTACACTTCTATGGGATGTCGGTCACATATACTAGGTGGGTTCATCATGGTGAAGCTGTGAATGTCAATGTTATTGACTACGTGGAAGCAGCAGATCACCATCTTGATCTGCCTGATGCTCAGGTGGAAGAGGAGGAGGAGGTGGTGGTGGCAGAGCCAGTGAGTTTGACCAACATTGAAACAATGCTATGAAATGCTCGTGCATTCCATGAACTTTCACCTGCAGAAGAAAAATGGTGGGCCCGCATGTTGGAACAATGCAACGGTTGCTGTCACCCCAGGAAATAAGCTGTCAGTATTCTCAGCTATGGTCACCTTTCTTCAGGTGAAGACATCTGAGCGGATGACCAACAAATCATTCGATGCGATGTTGGCTGCTTTCCGCGAATCTTTCCCAGATGCGTCTGAGCTGCCACACACCTACAGTAAAATGAAGAATTTCCTTCGTGTAGTTGGAATTGAATATGATATGATCCATGTTTGTAAGAATAATTGTGTTCTGTTCCGGAAGGATTATGCCAACTTAAGTGAATGCCCGAAATGCAAATCATCAAGATGGAAAGATGGCGATGCTGTGAAGAGGATTCCTCATAATGTTCTGAGACATTTTCCAATTACACCAAGATTGCAGAGGTTGTTTCATGATGCTGAAACAAGAGAGGATGTACCGTGGTATTCTAGGAACCAGGAGTACAGAGATCAGAATGTAATGAGCCATCCATCTCATGGTAGTGAGTGGAAAAGCTTCAATGATAAACACAAAGAGTTTGCTGCTGACCCGAGAAACATTAGACTTGGCTTAACTTCAGATGGATGTAACCCATTTGGCCACCAGAGCGCCACATATAGCATGTGGCCAGTGCTTGTTATCCCTTACAACATGCCTCCAAATGTCTGCACCAAAGAATCAAACTACATGATGGTCTTGCTCATCCCAGGTCCAAAAAGTCCTGGAAAGGATTTTGATTTGTTCATGGAGCCTCTTGTGGAGGAACTTCAACAGCTATGGAAGGGTGTTCTCACTCGAGACCTATATAGCAGCCCACCAGTTGATTTCTTTCTGCGTGTTGTTATAATTTGGTGCATCCATGATTATCCGGCTTTGGGCACTATGTCAGGGCGAACGACACATGGTTACAATGCATGTGTTCGCTGTGACAGGAATCCGCTGTCATACGCAATACTTAGCAAGATCTGTTACATTAGACACCACCATTTCCTTGCCAAGGACAAGCCGCATCCTTGAAAATACCGAAGACATGTGTTCAATGCAAAGCATGAAAACCGTGATGCGCCAAAGAGGCTCACCGCTGATGAGTTGCAAGTGGAATTAGAGAAGGTCAGGCATATTACACCAGGAAACCATCCTGGTAATGGTAGCGGGAAAAGGAAACGTGGCAGGGTAGAAGAGAGATTATTGTTTACCCACATGTCCACTTTGTGGGACTTGGAGTATTGGAAAGATTTGGATCTGCGGCATAATCTTGATGTGATGCACATCGAGAAAAATATATGTGATAGCATTATCGGCACACTTCTTAATATTGAAGGCAAGACGAAACATACCTTAAAATCTAGGATTGATTTGACACACCTGGGTATCAAAAAGGATTTGCAGGTGCAAGGTGAAGGTAAACCACGGGATATGGCACCAACTGTGTACGTCTTGGACAAGGTAAAAAGAAAAGAATTCTGCGAGGTCCTGTCACGTGTGAGATTCCCAGATGGATTTGCTTCCAACCCTGAAAGGAGAGTCAGTGCAGATGGAAACAAGGTACAAGGGTTGAAAACTCATGACTGCCACGTCCTACTTCAAAGGGTTTTACCTGTTATCCTTAGAGGATTGGGCCGCCCTGACTTATACAGAGCAGTTGCAGAGTTGGGACAATTCTTCAGGGAACTCTGCAGTAGGAATATGAGGAAAGATGCTTTGGAGCGTCTTAGAGACAAGATACCAACTATCCTATGCGACCTTGAGAAGATATATCCTCCAGCCTTCTTTGATGTGATGGTGCATTTGGCTGTTCATCTACCTGATGAGGCACTACTTAGAGGTCCTGTACAGTACGGTTGGATGTACCCTATTGAAAGGCGGCTAGGCACTTTCAAGGGCTATGTTAGGAACATAACTAGACCCGAGGGTTCCATTGTAGAGGCCTACATTGCTACAGAAGCGTTGACATTCTGCTCAAAATACATTGAAACAACTGATCAGCTTAACAAAGTGGTGGGTGAAGACAATCCCGGGCTCAATGTTTTCAATTATTCTATTCGAGTTACAGGGAAGAGTCAACAAGAGGACAAACCTAAAGATTTGGACAAAATGGTTTGGTATGTGTTGAATAACTGTCCTGAGATACTACCTTATATCAAGTAAGTGCAGTACTACAGCTTATACATCGTAATCTACTAAACTTGCAGCACATTCTTATATATTTAGATGTTTGACGCGATCAATATGTTGTGCAGCATCTACAAAGAGGAGTTACTGTCAAAAAATCCAAGAAACATTGACAAACTGGTTATGGCAGGATTTGCAAAATGGTTCAAGAACCATGTAAGCTTTTGAAGTGCACTGTCAGTTTTTTCAATATATTGAGTACATAAGATGATTAGCTTGTCTATTTTCTAACCATAGGTTAAGAAGATGCAAGAGGATGGGCAGGCAGTTGATGATGCCCTTTACTCACTGGCAATGGGTCCTGATACTCGGGTAAGACATTATGAATCTTGCGTTGTTGGAGATGTGCGCTACAACACCCTTGCACGAGACAAAGCAGGAAGACACAAAACAGTGCCATCATGAGCACGGATACGTATGACAAAGAGACAACTGAAATGTATGCTAACATAACAGACATTATTCAGTTGCTGTATATCTCTAGTTTCGAGGATCATCGGTGTGTGGTTCTGTTGTGCTGTCGTTGGTATAACATGTTTTCCAGGATCGCAAAACCTAGAGCTGATGATTATTTCAAATCCATCAATGTCAAGGCAGCGTACCAGACCAACGAGCCTTTTATTTTGGCAAATCAAGCAACACAGATATTTTTCATGGAAGACACATTTGCACGTAGTGATGACTGGAGAGTATTGCAAAGGTTTGAGCAGAGGAATTCGTTTAATGAAGTTGCACAACAAGATGATGCTTACACTGCTCCTGATGTACAAGATAACACAGATGTTCCTAATATCTTTGAGAACCATCACGTCAATGACGCCGGCGAAAAGATTGCCTGTCGTGCTGTGGACATACAAGAGTTGATCAAGAAGAAGCCAACGTTCGAGGACGTTGAGGACAAAGAAGAAGATGACACCGTGGGGAATTATGATTCAGACTGATACACATGGCGAAGATGTTGATGTTGCTGCTGCAGATGATGATTACATAGCTTTTGTCGTATTTGCCTGTCAGAAGACGTTTTTTTATCTACTATGTGAAATTGTGGTTGCTATGACAACTGAAACCTGATGAACATGTTGTTTAGTATTTTGCTGTGATAACATCACTTGTTATGTATGCTGATTTGTGTTTGGTGATTGTATGACAACAAAAACATGATGACATTGTTGTTTAGTTTGCTATTGGACTTTAATTTTCTCGACGTCTTCAAATGAGAACAAAGCTGACCCGACAGGGCCTCTGCTATTTATTTATTTATATGAGCAAAAGGGGATACCCCCTTATTTCCGTTAATAGAAATCATTAGATGTTCACAACACTACGCCCAGCCTGCTACATAGGTTTCATTCATTACTAGTTTCAGCAAAGTGCTCATGTCGTAGCCACTGAATACATCACGAGTGCTACATACACTGCAAATAAAGAGACAATCATCCTACAGAGCACATCGATTTTGCCCATTATCTTCACAAGCTCTTTCATCTCCTCATTGCTGTCAAGGCTGTTCAGCAGCTGTTGCTTGGCCATGATCAGAGGAAATGCATCTTTAACCTTCTGCTCTGCATCTTCCTCTTCTGTCGTTCCTTCAGTTACTTGTCCAACACCCCAACCTGCTGGTATTGGGATTCCTCGGCTAACCAAATAATCAGCGTAGTTGCATTCCCCCACATCAGCAACTTCCTAGAAATACAAATCACATGAATCTTCCCTTTTCTGCACGAATCAAATTGGTAGATCATCAACCAAACTATTAAAAAAATCAGCAACTGAAAGCAGCAGAACAACACTTAAACATATTATTACCCCATGATTCGGGCATTTGTAGAAGACTCGGCCAGGGTTTCGGATTGTGGTTGAGACGCGACGGATTACTCTGCGTGATTTCCAGCAGTGGCACCACACCAACGGCAGCGGGTTGCGATGAGCAATCGGCTGCGGTGCACGTGCCGGCGAGGGTGTGATGAGACCCCCAGGCGATGGTAGGGATTGCGACTTGGCGCATATCTGGTTGTTGCCTGCTGAAGAGCAGGTGGACGAGCAGCCAGCGGACATGGTTGCTGCGGCCAGAGCTTCTGATGCTAGGCAGAGTAAGTAGAGAAGAGGAGAAGCGAACGTTGGATATGTCAGTTTCATTACTTGCAGAGTAGCATAGCACCATATATAGTCATAGTCTAGGTTTTGATTCGAACCAGCTACAGGAGCACGTCTTTCTTTTTTCTAAAACTCGGCAACGTCTCATTACTGGTACACTAGCTTGTTCTGTACGCCTTCCCAAGTCTTTGATTTTCTTTCCATTTTTTTGCGAGGAAGGAAGGAGGACAAAATTGAGAGTTCCTGGGACTCGAACCCAAGACCTCTTGGTTGAAAACCAAGGGTGCTAGTCACTTATGTGGCGAACGTTCCCTGTGAGGAGGACGGCAGACGAACGTATTTTCCTCACAGTTTTCTTCCTATATATAAAAAAAGTATGCTACTTGGTGTCCGCTTAGTCAACAAACGATTGTGCCAACCTTGACCGTTGGCTTGACATTCAATGTCTGTCGCGTTTCTTCAGTCTCTTCTTCCTCGAGCCGCCAAAGCCAAACCAGCACCGGCGGGACCGCCTGCTCCCGCCTCCCACGGCTGGCTGTGATCTGCCCCGGCTCCTGTTCGTTCCCGTCCGAGGCCTCACCATCGTCCTCTGCCTTGGTTCGCTCACCGCGGCGCCGCCCTCCGGTGTTGTCAACATGGTCAACAACTGAGAGGAATAAGGAGATGACTGTACATGGTGAGGATGACAGTAGGGACCCAGCAGCGCGCGCAGTAATTTTGTTTTTTTGGGACGGAGAAGGGTATCAACTGGGTTGTGCGGGACCCGTGGCCCGTCTAGCCCAGGCTTTTATTTCATATGTTTAGCACATGACCAACCCAGTTTTTTTTCCTTTCTGAAAATTGCTAGCCAGCTATTTTATTTTTTGCAGAATAACCAACGTAGGCCTACTTGCTTTTCTACGCCCTGCTGGGCCGGGAATCTTTCAAGATGAGGAGGGATGCATTTTGCCCAGAAAATGGGCTATAAGTAATAAGAAGTCGGCTATAAGTAATAATAAATGGGCTGTAAAATGAAAAAATACAGCAAACAGACAATTAGTTCCAAAATACTGTTTTCTTTCGGATTTTGATATTTCAAATTTCATTGTTTTTGTGCGGGTAAAATTTCATTGAATTTAAATTAAGGTATATTTAGATTTAAAATTAATTTGAATCTGGCTAGAAATTTCGGGCTGTATGATGTTTGGGACAGATTTGGAGGCTGGCTTGTGGGTCTACTAGGTTGACGTGTACTTTGGCTTTGTCAACTTAGTCCACAAATGATTCTAGCAGCAGTGACCGTTGGATGTTAATCCAACGGCCGTGCTGCTTCTTCAATATATGATCTTCTTGCTCCAGCCGCCCAAACCAGCTCCGGTGGGACTGCCTGCTCCTGCCTCCCGTGGCCGGCTGTGCTACCGCACAGGCCGCACCGCCCCGCCCTACTTCATTGCTGGCCAGGCCATTCCTCTACTCACCCACACCTCCTGTTATTTTCCGGCGATGGCAGCTGCACCAGTAAACCCTCGTACTCCCCACCGCGTGGGCAACCATTACCGAGTCTTCCCCGGCTCCGTGTCGTTCCCTTCCTAGGCCTCGCCGTCGTCCACCTCCATGGTGCTCACGGCGCGGCCTGGTCAACTTGGTCGGCGAATGACATCCATCGTCCATGGACTGTACGCGCAAAATAATGATTCCTCCACCTAACAGTTGGGACCCACCGGAAGGGCCTCTGTATTTCGCGAAAAAAACGTTCCCCCCGCTGACATGTCGGACCCACCAGCTATATCTTCGCACGCAAGGAAGTGCCTCCTTATTACGCACAAAAAAATGAATACCCCCTGCTAGTTGGGGCCCACCATAGTGGGAGAATGACTTGTGGGCCAACAAAGTTGACGGGGACGGAGGGCTTTGTCAACTTAGTCAATATGAACGATTCGAGCTCCAGTGACCGTACGATGTCCATCCAATGGCCATAGTGCTTCTTCAACCTCTGGTCTTCTTTCTCCAGCCACCCAAAGCAGCGCCGGTCGTGCCGCATGCTCTTGCCTCCTGTGGCCGGCTATGCTGCTGCGGAGGCCTCACCGCCCCCTACTATTCCCACTGCTGGCCAGGCCCTGCGGCGACGGCAGCCTCACACCGCAGCCGAACCAGTGAACCCTCGTACTCCTCTCCGCGCGGGCTTCCACTACCGCGTCTTCCCCGGCTCCGTGTCGTCCCCTTCCTAGGCCTCGCTGTCGTCCACCGTCGTGGTGCTCTCCGCGCGGCGTGGTCAACGTGGTCAAGGAACAACTTCCATCGGAAGAGTACTGTATGTGGAGAGGCTGACAGCTGGGCCCGCGTCCATAGCCCAGTTTTTTGTGATTTGCCAAGTAAGTCGCTTTGTCAGGCATGTTGGGCTGCAAATCTCTCAAGACGAGGAGAGCTTTCATTCGGCTGGCCGAGAAAATGGCCCATCAGTAATGAGAAATGGGTTGTACATTTTTAAAACACATCAAACCGGCAATTAGTTTCAAATATATTTTTTTCATTTCAAGATTTTAAATTACAATAATTTTTATGCGTCGAGAATTTGTTGGATTTTATATTGATATACATTTATTTTTAAAATCAGTTTGAATGTGAGTCAAAATTTCGGGATTAAAAACAGTTCGGACCGCACCGAAATATGCAAGATTTCGTATAATTTTTTAACCGTGGCCACAATTTGGGCTGTAATGCTAACAAAAAGAATATGGGCTCCAAAAAAATCCTTAAGAATTAGCAAATGGGCTGAAAATTATTAGAAATAATGGCAGATGGGTTGTATGTTGTTTTCCACATATTTGAGGCTTTCCTAAAAAAAGGTTGACGCACAAGCAGTAACTGTTGGATGTCCATCCAACGGCCGTCGTGCTTCTTCAATCTCTGCTCTTCCTGCTCCAGCCGCTCAAACAAGCATCGGCGGGACTGCCTGCTCCCTCCTCCCCGCGGCTGGTTGTGCTGCCGCGCAGGCCTCACCGCCCCACCGTACTCACATCGCTGGCCTAGCCATCCCTCTACTCACCCACACCTGTTGTTATTCTCCGGCGACGGCAGACGAACCAGTAAACCCTCGTACAGTCGTACTCCCCTCCGTGTGGGAAACAACTGCCGAGTCTTCCCTGCCTCCGTGTCCTTCCCTTCCTAGGCCTCGCCGTCGTCCACCGCCCTGGTGCTCTCGGCGCGGCCTGGTCAACGTGGTGAATGACTGACATGCATCTGAAGTGGACTGTACGTGGAGAGGCCGACAGCTGGGTCCACGGCCGCATGCAAGGAAATGCCTCCTTATTACGCGCAAAATAATGATTCCTCCACCTGACATCAGGGACCCATCGAAAGGGCCTCTGTATTTCGCGAAAAAAACATTACTGCCGCTGATAGCTCGGACCCACCAGCTATATCTTCGCACGCAAGAAAGTGCCTCCTTATTACGCACAAAAAAATGAATACTCCCCCCGTTAGCTGGGACCTAGTATAGTGGCAGGCTGACTTGTGGGCCTACTAAGTTGACGGGGACGAAGGGCTTTGTCAACTTAGTCAATATGCACGATTCTAGCTCCAGTGACCGTACGATGTCCATCCAACAGTCGTAGTGCTTCTTCAACCTCTGGTCCTCTTGCTCCAGCCGCCAAAACCAGCGCCGGTCGTGCCTCGTGCTCCTGCCTCCCGTGGCCGGCTGCGATGCGGCAGAGGCCTCACCGCCCCCTACCACTCCCACCGCTGGCCAGGCCATCCCTCTACTCACCCACACCCCCTGTTACTCTACGGCGACGGTAGCCTCACACCGCAGTGAACCAGTGCCCTCGTACTCCTCTACGCGTGGACATCCACTGCCGCGTCTTCCCCGGCTCCGCGTCGTCCCCTTCCTAGGCCTCGCCGTCGTCCACCGCCCTGGTGCTCTCGGCGCGGCGTGGTCAACATGGTCAAGGAATGGCTTCCATCGGACGTGGACTGTACGTGGAGATGCTGACAGCTGGGTCCACGGCCGCAGCAAGGAAGTGCCTCCTTATTACGTGCAAAATAATTATTCCTCCAACTGACAGCGGGGACCCACCAGACGGGCCATCGTATTTCGCCCCCTGACTGCTGGGACCCACCAGCTACATCTTCACACGCAAGGAAGTGCCTGACAGTCGGGACCCACCTGGTCGAAGCGTATGTAGCATTGTCATTCTGGTTGCGAACGTGTACGTACATATATACTGGTGGATGTAAAGGCGCGCACGTGTCGTAGTAGAGGCGGCCAGGGTGCAAGAAAGAAAATACGGCCACTTATGTGTACATATGGGTGGGGTCTCGAACGCCTACTCGCGCATACGTACGGCGAGGGCTCGTTGACATGGCTGGGTCGGAATGGAGAAACAGCGTCGTCGTCGTGTTCATGGGGAGGCAACGGAATGTGTCATGTTCATGGGGAGGCAACGGAATGCGTCATGTTCATGGGGAGGCAACGGAATGTGTCGTGTTCATCGGGAGGCAACAGAACGCGTGGGAGCCAACCGGCTGGGTCGGAATGGAATGCATGGTCGTGTTCATCGGGAGGGCTTGGACGGAACAGCCGATGGAAATGAGGCCTGGCGTACCTCACAACGGAGGAAACGGACCTCCTACGTTCGGAACGGGGTCCTGTTGATCGGGAGGGGTCTGGCGTACCGCAAAACGGAGGAAACGGACCTCCTACGGTCGAAACGGGGGTCCTGTTCATCGGGAGGGGTGTGGCGTACCGCAAAATGGACGAAACGGACCTCCTATGGTCGAAACGGGGGTCATGTTCATCGGGAGGGGTGTGGCGTACCGCAAAACGGGACTCCACATGATACTGTTCATCTCCACTGTCGACCCCCTCCAGCCTCCATGAGCTACTGTTCATCCACCGTCGAATTTCTCTAGCCTCCACCTGCGACTGTTCATCCACAGGCTCCTGTTCATCCAGCCTCCACCGCGCGCTACTCCACCGGCTACTATTCAACCAGCCCTCTCCACGGGATCCTGTTCAACCACCCCTCCACGGGCTACTGTTCATCCTGCCCTCCACCGTCTACTGTTCATCCTGCCCTGCACGGGGTGGTCCTGTTTATCCAGCCCCAACCGGCTCGACCGATCGGGGTCCTGTTCATCCAGAGGCAACACCACGGGGTCCTGTTCATCCACCCCCACCGGGAACTGTTCATCCACCCCCCCCCCCCCCCCCGCGCAATGCTCACTGTTCATCCAGAGGCAGCATCGATCGGCTTCAGTTAGCAGCAGTAGCGAAGGAATCGCTCGATCGGGTTCAGTTAACAGCCATCAATCAATCGCTCGGGTTCAGTAACGCGTAGCCTGCAGTGCAATCGCTCGGGTTCAGTTAGACCCCAATGCCTCACTCGGGTTCAGTTAGAGCCAACGCCTCGCACACACGCGCGTACGTGTACGAGAGAAACGCGCATCGCTCGGCCCCCGACCTCCCACCGTAACCGGGAACTCCCCGAAATTTTCCTCGCCCTCGCTTCTACCACAGTTTTTTCCATCATGGACGGCCCAAAGAATGTCATGCAGCTGCGTCTCCGGCCCACCCAGGACGAAAAGCCCATTTTCTGTCATGATTTTTTGTCATAGAAGTAGGAGCCCACCACATCTATGATGATACCGGGTTTTGTCACAGTTATCGTCATAGAAGTGTCATATGTATGACAGAAAAAAAATTCGTTCGGCCCAAAATGTCACGGATGTGTCTTTTTTTGTAGTGATACTACCTTCAGTTTAGGCACTATTGTTGCTAAGCGGTTAAATATGAACTGTACTAAGGGCCCCGTCCTTGGAGGCATCTTTTCCTCGCACCTAGCTGCACACTTTAACATACCTGAGGGAGTCCTGGATTAGGGGGTCTCCGGACAGCCGGACTATATCCTTTGGCCGGACTATTGGACTCTGAAGATACAAGATTGAAGACTTCGTCTCGTGTCCGGATGGGATTCTCCTTGGCGTGGAAGGCAAGCTAGGCAATACGGATATGTAGATCTCCTCCCTTATAACCGACTCTGTGTAACCCTAGCCCCCTCCGGTGTCTATATAAACCGGAGGGTTTAGTCCGTAGGACAGAGACAATCATACCATAGGCTAGCTTCTAGGGTTTAGCCTCTACGATCTCATGGTAGATCAACTCTTGTAATAATCATATCGTCAAGAACAATCAAGCAGGACGTAGGGTATTACCTCCATCAAGAGGGCCCGAACCTGGGTAAACATCGTGTCCCCTGCCTCCTGTTACCATCCGCCTTAGACTCATAGTTCGGGGCCCCCTACCCGAGATCCGCCGGTTTTGACACCGACATTGGTGCTTTCATTGAGAGTTCCACTGTGTCATCACCGTAAGGCTTGATGGCTCCTTCAATCATCGCTAACAATGCGGTCCAGGGCGAGGTTTTCCTCCCCGGGTAGATCTTTGTATTCGGCGGCTTTGAACTGCGGGCCAATTCGCATGACCATCTGGAGCAGATCGAGAGCTACGCCCCTGGCCATCAGGTCAGATTCGGAAACTTGAACTACACGGCCGACATCCGCGGAGACTTGATCTTCGACGGATTCGATCCCATTGATCTTCGACGGATTCGAGCCCATGTCAGGTGTGCCACACAGTCGCGACAAGCATGACGTAACTCTACCGTCGGACAATGTTTGGGAGATCGCATCTGCAACTACTTCGGCCATCAATCCGGAGCAAATTGCGCCATCCGAGAGCGGAGGGATAGACCCCACCATGGAGGCCGCACTCTCACTTGTGATAGAGCCGTATACTGACTTCACCCCTTACGAGAGCCGTGTCGCCGAACCACTGGATTCTTCTCCGGCCACGGACTCCGAGCCGCCTGCATCCGCACCCATCGAATTCGATTGGCCGCCGATCATGGAGTTCACCTCCGCGGATATCTTTCAGCACTCACCTTTTGGCGATGTGCTAAATTCATTATGGTCTCTCTTCCTGTCAAGAGAACCTTGGCCGAACTATGTCCGGCTAGAATGGGATGCGGACGATGAAGAAATTCACTGCCCACCCACCACCCACTTAGTAGCCACTGTCGACGATTTAACCGACATGCTCGACTTTGACTCCGAAGACTTCGACGGTATGGACAACGATGCAGGAGACGAACAGGAACCACCGCCCACAGGGCGCTTGACCGCCACCTCAGCATATGATATATACATGGTGGACACCCCCAAAGAAGAAAATGGCAATGAGACAGTGGAGGATGACCACTCCAAGAAGCAACCCAAGCGCCAACGTCAGCGGCGCCGCTCTAAGTCCCGCCACAGCAAAAGTAGTGGTACCGGCATAGGAGATAATAACACTCCGGATAGTGCCGAAGACAACAACAATCCCCTCTAGCACGATGTAGAGCCGGAGGACGAACAAGCTAGCCCTCTAGAGCGGGCAGCAGATGGAGAACCGGAGGAGGACAATTACATGACTCTCTCCGAAGACGAGGCGAGCCTCGGCAACAAAGAATTTATCGTGCCTGAGGACCCCGTCGAGCAAGAGCGCTTCAAGCACCGGCTTATGGCCACGGGCAACTAGCTTAAAGAAAAAGCAGCAACAGCTTCAAGCTAATCAAGACTTGCTTGCAGATAGATGGACCGAAGTCCTTGCGGCCGAGGAGTACAAACTCGAGCGCCCCTCCAAGAGTTACCCAAAACGTAGGTTGCTACCTTACCTCGAGGAGGAAGCATTGAAACCGCATTCACCAGTGTACGATGCGGCTGACCGGCCACTACGTGGCCGAGCCAGACAGACGTTTCAGCCCGAAGTTCAGCCCGCACCCCGCCTCCACTCAATCAAAAATACTATGGCCCGGGGCAACACAGGGGACCTGCGAGACGTCTTGGACAGTAAGGCAAAAATCAGAAGGTCAACATATGGGTCATGGGCACGCGCGCCAACACGGGACGATGATCATCGCGTCGGATACACCAAGAGTAAATCCGGCTGGGCCGAATACAGCAGACAAGACTCATACGAACTGCGTCAGGATATAGCCCGGCACAGAGGCGCCGCACACCCCCTATGCTTCACTGATGAAGTTATGAATTATGAATTCCCGAAGGGTTTCAAACCCGTAAATATCGAATCATACGATGGCACAACAGATCCCGCTGTATGGATTGAGGATTTCCTCCTTCACATCCACATGGCTCGCGGCGATGATCTACATGCCATCAAGTACCTCCCACTAAAATTCAAAGGACCAGCTCGGCATTGGCTGAACAGCTTGCCAGCAGACTCCGTAGGTACTTGGGAGGATCTGGAAGACGCATTCCTAGATACCTTCCAGGGCACTTACGTGTGGCCACCGGATGCTGGCGACTTGAGCCATATAACCCAGCAGCCAGGGGAATCAGCCAGACAATTCTGGACACAGTTCCTGACTAAGAAAAACCAAATTGTCGACTGTCCGGACGCAGAGGCCCTAGCGGCATTCAAGCATAACATCTGTGACGAATGGATGGCTCGCCACCTTGCCAAGGAGAAGCCGAAATCTATGGCAGCCCTCACAACACTCATGACCCACTTTTGTGCGGGCAAGGATAGCTGGCTGGCTCGCAGCAACAACACATCAAGGAATCCGGGCACTTCGGATACAAAAGATGCCAACGGTAGGCAACGTCGTAACAGACCAAAGCGCCGCAATAACGGCGATAACACAGAAGATACGGCAGTCAATGCTGGATTCAGAGGCTCTAGATCCGGTCAGTGGAAACAGCCATTTAAAAGAAGTACTCTGGCTCCGTCCAGTTTGGATCGCATACTGGATTGCTCGTGTCAAACCCATGGAACCCGACAAGCCAGCCAATCACACCAACAGAGAATGCTAGGTGTTAAAGCAGGACGGCAAGTTAAACGCCAAAAACAAGGACAAGGGGCTGCATAGTGATGACGAGGAGGAGCACTGGCCACCAAACACAGGAGGACAGAAGGGGTTCCCCCCACAAGCGAAGAAGGTGAACATGATATATGCAACCCACATTCCCAAGAGGGAGCGGAAGCGTGCACTAAGGGACGTCTATGCGATGGAGCCCGTCGCCCAAAAGTTCAACCCATGGTCTGCTTGCCCGATCACCTTTGATCGCAGGGACCACCCCACTAGCATCCGTCATGGCGGATCCACCGCAATGGTCCTAGACCCCATCATCGATGGATTTCACCTCACTCGAGTCCTTATGGACGGCGGCAGCAGCCTGAACCTGCTCTATCAGGATACAGTGTGAAAAATGGGTATCGATCCCTCGAGGATCAAACCCAGCAAAACCACCTTTAAAGGCGTCATCCCAGGTGTAGAGGCCCATTGCATAGGCTCAATCACACTGGAAGTGGTCTTCGGATCACCGGACAACTTCCGAAGCGAGGAGTTAATCTTAGACATCATCCCGTTTCGCAGTGGCTATCACGCACTGCTTGGACGAACTGCATTTGCAAAACTCAATGCAATACCGCACTACGCATACCTCAAGCTTAAGATGCCAGGACCTAGGGGGTCATAACAGCGAATGGAAGCACAGAACGATCGCTCTGCATGGAAGAGCACACTACGGCCCTCGCAGTAGAAGCACAAAGTAACCTTTTAAGGCAAACCACTAATTCGGCGATACAGCCCCCGGACACCTTCAAGCGAGTCCGGAGTAAACTGCAACAGGATCGCCTGGCACGTTCAGAGCTCGCCTAGCAATTCGGCCCCCATCCCAGTCCCAGTCAAGCAACGAAATCCGTCCCGCGCGTACATAATTACACACTGAAAATACCATGGACATAGGCAGGGGCACGATCAGGGCTCGTCCCGCAATGCGGCTTAACCGCCCTAGGGGTTGTATACCTTTATCATTTCTTTTCTCTTTCAGGGCCTAACTCTCTGGAAGCCCTTTCCGGCAGTACGATTGCCGGACACATTCCGGAAGCAACAACCAAGGCGGTAAGAAGCTAAGATGAACACGGGAACCCCCAGGTGGTCTCTAATAGTAATTGATATACCCGTTTTTCACTATCTATGCGTAGCTTGCCCTGGGATAGGACATTTCGAATTGTCCTACTTTCTGCTTATTGCACTACTTGTACCAGTACGCGTCGACGTATTATTTAACAATGCATAGCATTAGTCTATTATTGCATTATTCATCTTTTTTCTCTTATATGTCCATTTACGACAATCCGCACCCGCATGTTCGGGTACGGTCAGTACGCTAGGGGCTTTCGTTTACCCCATAATACGATGCAAGAAGTCCAAACACTTTCGACAGTGCGGCACCCCGAACATATAGCATTATATGCATCAGCTCCAAATCATGTCTTTGGTCAAATGTTGGGTTTGCCCGGCTCCCATGCTTTGCTACCTTACGTTCCGCTATATCGGCTAAGGTAGCGGTGGGAGAACTACTGCGATTGTGTCCCGGTTCTTCCGGACGAGCACCTCAGTAGAGAAAGCCGAAAACTGACTGTCATGATAAGGCGAGAGACTGGTCGCTGTTCGAGAGGTCTCAAGTCCTTAAAGACTTTTTCTGCTTCGGGCGAGGAGTCGGCCTTGTCCGGCTTTGGCATGTATAGCGCCCCAAATTCGGCCTTCCGAATACCAGGGGCTTCGCCAAAATTTAAAATTATAGACTTCTATGGCTAAGTGAGAGTGATAAAGCATTATAGTCCGATTGCCTGGTTCGTTGCGTTGAACACCTCCCTTGAAGGACCCAAAATTGGGGTAAAGAGTGCTCAGGTTTATCCCGAACACCCAGTACTAGTTACATGGGGGCAGAAGCCGACAACTGGCCAACTCTCAGATTTTATAAACGGCCGCACAGAAGGTAATATTTTAAATTAAAAAAGTGTCGCATGGCACAAATGAACTCGTTTCATATTACAGGATCGCATGAGCATGTTCATTCAAAAACTACATCCTTGGCACACTCATCCGCCACAAGGCGGGAACCCTTCAGGACACTCTCATAGTACATCTCGGGGCAGCGATGCTCCTTGCCCTCCGGCTGCCCCTCCTTCACCAGCTTCACGGCGTCCAGCTTCACCCAGTGCACCTTTGCCCGGGCAAAAGCCCTACGCGCACCCTCGATGCAGATGGACTGCTTTATGACTTTAAGTCGTGGGCAGGCGTCGATGAGCCGCCTTACCAGACCGAAGTAGCTACCGGACAGGGGCTCTCCAGGCCACATCCAGACTATAAGGTCCCTCATGGCTTGTTCGGCCGCCTTGTGAAGCTCGACCAATTGCTTCATCTGGTCTCTCAAGGGCACGGGGTGTTCAGTCCCAGTATACTGAGACCAGAACAACTTCTCCGTCGAGCTCCCCTCCTCAGCTCGGTAAAACTCCACGGCATCCAGTACACTGCGGGGAAGATCTGCAAACGCTCCTGGAGAGCTCCGAACTCGGTTAAGAAAAAGGAAAGTCCCCTTCACGTGCTTGCTTTGCATAATGAATGCTTTACCCGATACTATCTTCTTCAACGCATCAATCTCCTGGAGGGCCTTGTGTGCTTCGGCCTTGGCACTCCGGACGCTTTCAAGCGCCTGCGCGAGCTCGGACTCTCGCGTCTTAGAGTCAAGCTCCAAGGACTCGTGCTTTTTGGCGAGAGCCTCGAGCTCTTGCTGCACCTCGCCTACTCGTGCTTCTTGCTTCTCCCATTCAATGTGCTCCTTGGCCGCTTTGTCTTCGGCCTCGGACAACGCCTTCCTCAGGGTTGCCACTTCGGTCGTAGCCCCTGGCAAATTCATGATGATCCTATTATTTTGAAAGCGAACTTCTTTTCAAAAGTGTAGACAAGGTATTGCTTACCTTTGCTCTCCTCGAGCTGCCTCTTGGTTAGGCCAAGCTCGTTCTCGGACCGCTCCAGGTCCTGCCTCAGTGCAGAAACCTCCGCAATACGTGCGGCAGCGGCCAGCAGGGAAGCCTGCACTTACACATAGACATATTCTTATTAGACTCCTGGCTCATCATTTGATCCTCTATTCGGCCTTTCTTCTCGAACACCGAACAGAGCATCAGGGGCTACTATCTATGTGGTAATATTTTCTTATATATGTTTTGATTGCATACCTCAAAGCCTGTTAGGAGGCTGGCGCAAGCTTCGGTCAGCCCGTTTTTGGCAGACTGAACCTTCTCAACCACCGCATTCATGATAGTGCGGTGCTCTTCGTCGATGGAAGCGCTGCGAAGCGCTTCCAGCAAGTTGTCCAGTGCCTCTGGATGGACAGAGGACACCAGCATGGGTGGTTGGCCCCCCTTAACGGGGGACCGCCTGCCGGAGTCTGGAACCATCGAAGGTTTCGGCGCAGTGTTCGGCTGGAGGCCGAACTCGGAGCCCGTAGGAGCCTCGCTCCCTTGGTACCCAGGGTTCGGGAAGTCGCCTCGAGGAGCCCCCAGGACCATCTCCCCTTGGCTTGGTGCCTTTTGAGACAACACCTCGGCATTTTCCTTACGGCGACGGGTGGAAGCGGTCGGAAGAGAACCACTGTTCATATCCGACGAGTCCAATGAGCCGCTCGATGAGGATACGTCAAGATGAGCTCGGGACGGACTGTATAATCATGTTCGGCATGAGGAGAAGTAGTGCAATAAAACATACCAAAAAGTACTAGGGTGTCCGGACACTTATGACTTCACCAGGGGCTTGACCCTGGGTAGCCACTCGTCGCCGCTATCGGCGGCCGTCGTGGAACAGTCCGGAGCGCGGGTCCTTCCCTTCTTGGACCCTTCGGCCTCCCCGGATGGGTCGGCCTTCCTTTTCTTGTCTCCCCCGTCCGGGGGGAGAGAACTTTCCTCCTCCTCGTCTTAGTGGGAGGAGTGCGCGTCGAAGTCATCGGACGATGAATCCAATACAACCTTGCGCCGGAGACCCTTTCGGGTCCCCGCGGCCTTCTTCTTGGTCTTCTTCACCGGCACCTTGTAAGGTGCCGGAGTCAGCATCTCCTTTAGGAGAGCGCCCGCGGGATCTTCGGGCAGGGGGCTGGGTAATCAAGCTGCTTCGCTATCTTTATCCAGTCCTGTTAATGGCATAGAAGCTTAGATCCTGCATATGACTAAACCGGGGCAAATAAATACCTTGAGAGATATAAAAACTTACCGGATTGGCGCGGCACTTTGCGCTGAGTCCGCGGTCCTCGGTGAGGGAAGGAGGAACCTCGGCGCCCTTGAACAGCACCCTCCAGACGTCCTCGTGCATCATGTCATAGAGCTCTCGCAGCATCTCGTGCTTGGCCGAGTCGAACTCCCACAAATCAAATGCCCGTCGTTGACACGGGAGGATCCGGCGGAAGAGCATGACCTGGACCACGTTGATGAGCTTGATTTTCTTGCTTGTCATGTTCCGGATGCAGGTCTGGAGTCCGGTCAACTCTAACGAAGGACCCCAGGACATGCCCTTCTCTTTCCAGGAGGTGAGCCGCGTGGGGATTCCAGATCGAAATTTGGGGGCCGCCACCCAGTTGGAGTCGCGCGGCTCGGTGATGTAGAACCACCCCGATTGCCACCCCTTTATGGTATCCACATAGGTGCCCTCGAGCCAGGTGACATTAGGCATATTACCCACCATGGCGCCTCCGCACTCTGCTTGCTGGCCACCCACCACCTTCGGTTTAACATTGAAGGTTTTTAGCCATAGGCCGAAGTGGGGCCTGATGCGGAGGAAGGCCTCGCACATGACTATAAATGCCCAGATGGTGAGGATTAAATTGGGGGACAGATCATGAAAATCCAGCCCGTAGTAGAACATGAGCCCGCAGACAAACGGGTGGAGGGGAAATCCCAGTCCGCGGACAAAATGGGTAAGAAAAACTACCCTCTCATGGGGTTCGGGCATTGGGAAGATCTGCCCCGCATCTGGCAGCCGGTGCGCGATATCCGCGGTAGATATTTGGCTTCCCGTAACTTTTTGATGTTCTCCTCCGTGACGGAGGAGACCATCCATTTGTCTCCTGCTCCGGACATGCTTGGAGTGGTTTGAGAAGAAGAACGCGAGCTTGGGCTCTAGAGCTAGAGTGTGCGGGAATGGGTAAGCAAGGAGGAAGAAGGCGTGGGTAAAAAGAGTGAATCATAATCCCTTTATAAGGGCGGAAGAGGCAATGCACCTCCCCACTTACCTAGCAAAATTTCTTATTCCCCAAAGTGCCGTAATTGATGGCGCGGTTGGGTTACCCACATCCGTATTGATGAGAATCCCGTAATAAGGGGAACACGATCTCTGCTTTGACAAGACGTGTCAAGAAAACCGCCTCGCGATATGTGCGGTGCTGGTTGAGAAAAACGGTTTGAATAATGATCGGGCCATGGCGTGATGTCATGCTGTCAAAATGTGTCAGCAGATTAGATTTGTGGAAATATTATTCTCTCTACGGTGGTATGTGGAACTTGTTTTGCAGAGCCGGACATTATACCTTGTGATCAAACTCTTCCATGGAGTATTTGGAGGAGGAAACCGCCTTGCAATGCCGAAGACAATATTGCGCGCCGGACTCATCGTCATTGAAGCCTGGTTCAGGGGCTACTGAGGGAGTCCTGGATTAGGGGGTCTCTGGACAGCCGGATTGTTGGACTATGAAGATACAAGATTGAAGACTTTGTCTCATGTCCGGATGGGATTCTCCTTGGCGTGAAAGGCAAGCTAGGCAATACGGATATGTAGATCTCCTCCCTTGTAACCGACTCTATGTAACCCTAGCCGCCTCCGGTGTCTACATAAACCGAAGGGTTTAGTCCGTAGGACAGAGTCAAACATACCATAGGCTAGCTTCTAGGGTTTAGCCTCTACGATCTTGTGGTAGATCAACTCTTGTAATACTCATATCATCAAGAACAATCAAGCAGGATGTAGGTTATTACCTCCATCAAGAGGGCCCGAACCTGGGTAAACATCGTGTCCCCTGCCTCCTATTACCATCCGCCTTAGACGCACAGTTCGGGACCCCCTACCCGAGATCCGCCGATTTTGACACCGACAATACCCATCAGGCATTATGAGAAAGAGGAAAAGTTGCTGCCTAATATTTTTCTAGATTATAAGAGCATGGTAGCACAATATTTTATTGTTAAGAATAAGAAGAAGTTGCTTAACTATAGATTGATTTTTGGTAAGAATAATTTTGAGACTATTACCTTGCCTGCTCCCTCTTTGTTTAACATATTTTCAGGCAAGTACCTTGTTTTACCGGAGGACGTTTATGCATACTGGAGTGTGACACCAGCTCCAGAGCCTGAGCCGGAACCACCCAAGGACCCTTATCGGCAGTCAGTTTATCAATGGAATCCGGAGGAGATTGCCAACCAGTGGCACCCAGAGGACACTCCCCCTTACACCGGAGAGGGCTACTTTGATCCATGGGCATAGATCAAGTTAGGCCAAAATCCTAAGCTTGGGGGAGTACCTATTTCTCACCGACATTACATTCATGTTCACACACTCATGCTAGTTGTCAGTGCTCATACTTTTTCATTGTATCATCCATGATAGTTTATTTCCTTTTTAGCTTTCTTCTTGTGTGTTTGAAAAACCTTAAGAAAAACAAAAAAATTAGTTGTAGCTTTTAGCTGGTTTACTTTCCATGCCTGTAGTAGTAGTAACTAAAAAGAAAACCCCAAAAGATTTCTCGTTCTCCTTTTGCTTGTTGGGAGCTTTCCCGTGTAAATAGTTTTGTTTCTTTTCTTTGGGGGTCGAGAGGAGAAGACCATAATGAAAATGTTGAGTGGCTCTCATATGCTTTATTTTTGATCTAACAAAGAGCCCATATTACCTTGTCTTCTCTCTTGAATTGAATGCTTGCAGATTCCAGCTTAGTCCAATGCACGTGCACTATTATTATTATCCACACCGTTCGGTCGTGCAAGTGAAAGGCAATAATGATGATTATATGATGAACTGATTGAGATGAGAAAAGCTGGTATTAACTCGACCTCTCTTATTTTTGTAAATATGATTAGTTCATCATTCCTGATTCAGCCTATTATGAAAGAGACATATTTGCAATGACAATTAGGGATTATAGTTGCTTATGCCATGCTTAATTAGCTAGGAGTTTACAATGGTTTACCATGCATGCCAACATGCTATTAAAATGGTTGTGATGTGGTATAATAGGGTGGTATCCTCCTTTGAATGATTCGAGTGGCTTGACTTGGCACATGTTCACGCATGTAGTTGAAACAAAATCAACATAGCCTCTACGATATTTATGTTCATGGTGAATCATATCCTACTCATGCTTGCATTCGGTGTTGATTAATTTTAATGCATGTTCATGACTGTTGTCGCTCTCTAGTGGTCACTTCCCAGTCTTTTTCTAGCCTTCACTTGTACTAAGCGGGAATACTGCTTGTGCATCCAACTCCATAAACCCCAAAGTTGTTCCATATGAGTCCACCATACCTACCTATATATAGTATCTACCAGCCGTTCCAAGTAAATTTGTATGTGTCAAACTCTAAACCTTTAAATAAACATTCTGTTTTGTATGCCCGAATAGCTCATGTATGCCCGAATAGTCCACCATATGCTAGGCAGGTTATTCTCGAGAGGAGTGGACTCCGCTCCTCACTCACGAGAAAATGGCTGGTCACCGGGATGCCCAGTCCTATGCTTTATGCAAATCAAATCAAAATAACTACAAACAAAACTCCCACAGGATTGTTGTTAGTTGGAGGCACCCGTTGTTTCAGGCAAGCCATGGATTGATGCTTGTTGGTGGTGGGGGAGTATTAACTTTACCATTCTGCTTGGGAACCGCCTATAATGTGTGTAGCCTGGAAGATATCAAGATCTCTCGGTTGTTATGTTGGCAATGAAAGTATACCGCTCAAAATATTATTCATATCTATTTCAAAACCGAGCTCTCGCACCTCTACAAATCCCTGCTTCCCTCTGAGAAGGGCCTATCTATTTACGTTTATGTTGAGTCATCATCCTCTTATCAAAAAGCACCAGTTGGAGAGCACCGCTGTCATTTGCATCCATTAATGTTAGTTACATTGAGTATGACTTGACTAGATCTCTTTTACCATGAATTACAATGTCTAGTTAGTCCTTGATCTTTAAAGGTGCTCTGCATTTATGTTTTGCGGTCTCAGAAAGGGCTAGGGAGATACCATCTTGTTATATCATATTATGATTGTTTTGAGAAAGTGTTGTCATCCGAGATTTATCATTATTGCTCGCTAGTTGATTATGCCATTGATATGAGTAAACATGAGACCTAAATGTTATTGTGAATATGGTTAGTTCATAATCTTTGCTGAAAACATGAATGTTGGCTTTACATATTTACAACAACAAGAGCAAACAGAATTTGTAAAAGTTTTCTTTATCACTTTCAGTTTATAAACTGAATTGCTTGAGGACAAGCAAAGGTTTAAGCTTGGGGGAGTTGATACGTCTCCATCGTATCTACTTTTCCAAACACTTTTGCCCTTGTTTTGGACTCTAACTTGCATGATTTGAATGGAACTAACCCGGACTAACGCTGTTTTCAGCAGAATTGCCATGGTGTTATTTTTTTGTAGAAATAGAAGTTCTCAGAATGACCTGAAAATCAACGGAGATGATTTTTGGAATATATAAAAAATACTGGAAGAAGAATCCACGTCAGGGGGGCCACACCCTGTCCACGAGGGTGGGGGCGCGCCTACCCCCCTGGGCGCGCCCCCTGACGCTCCACCAACCTCAACTCCAACTCCATATATTCGTGTTCGGGGAGAAAAAAATCAGGGAGAAGGATTCATCGCGTTTTACGATACAGAGCCGCCGCCAAGCCCTAATCTCTCTTGGGAGGGCTGATCTGGAGTCCGTTCTGGGCTCTAGAGAGGGCAATCCGTCTCCATCGTCATCATCAACCTTCCTCCATCACCAATTCCATGATGCTCACCGCCGTGCATGAGTAATTCCATCGTAGGCTTGCTGGACGGTGATGGGTTAGATGAGATTTATCATGTAATCGAGTTAGTTTTGTTAGGGTTTGATCCCTAGTATCCACTATGTTCCGAGATTGATGTTGCTATGACTTTGCTAAGCTTAATGCTTGTCACTAGGGCCCGAGTGCCATGATTTCAGATCTGAACCTATTATGTTTTCATGAATATATGTGAGTTCTTGATCCTATCTTGCAAGTCTATAGTCACCTACTATGTGTTATGATCCGGCAACCCTGAAGTGACAATAATAAGGACCACTCCCGGTGATGAACATAGTTTGAGGAGTTCATGTATTCACTAAGGGTTAATGCTTTGTTCCGATACTCTATTAAAAGGAGGCCTTAATATCCCATATTTTCCAATAGGACCCCGCTGCCATGGGATGGTAGGACAAAAGATGTCATGCAAGTTCTTTTCCATAAGCACGTATGACTATATTCGGAATACATGCCTACATTACATTGATGAATTGGAGCTAGTTGTGTCACCCTATGTTATAACTGTTGCATGAATAATCACATCCGGCATAATTCTCCATCACCGATCCAATGCCTACGACCATTTCATATATTGTTCTTCGCTTATTTACTTTTCCGTTTCTACTGTTACCATCACTATAAAACCCAAAAATATTACTTTTGCTACCGTTACCACTACTATCATATTACTTTTCTACTAAGCACTTTGCTGCAGATATTAAGTTTCTAGGTGTGGTTGAATTGACAACTCAGCTGCTAATACTTGAGAATATTCTTTGGCTTCCCTTTTGTTGAATCAATAAATTTCGGTTGAATACTGTACCCTCGAAAACTGTTGCGATCCCCTATACTTGTGGGTTATCAGGGTTGCACAAAGTCAGTTACAGAGAAAGGAATCTTTGTATCCGAACGCCAGGCTTGCCATCCACGCCAAGGAGAGTCCCATTGCTACCTATTGAGCACTGCGTTGGTTTTCCCTTGAAGAGGAAAGGGTGATGTAGTAAAGCAGCGTAAGTATTTCCCTCGGTTTTTGAGAACCAAGGTAACAATCTAGTAGGAGACCACGCATGAGTCACCTCGTACCTACACAAACAAATAAGAACCTCACAACCAACGCGATAAAGGGGTTGTCAATCCCTTCACGACCACTTGCAACAGTGAGATCTGATAGAGATAATAATAATAATAAGATAAATATTTTTGGTATTTTTATGATATAGATTGAAAGTAAAGATTGGAAAATAAAATAGATTGGAAACTTGTATGATGGAAAATAGACCCGGGGGCCATAGGTTTCACTAGTGGCTTCTCTCAAGAGCATAAGTATTACGGTGGGTGAACAAATTACTGTCGAGCAATTGATAGAAAAGCGGATAATTATGAGAATATCTAGGCATGATCATGTATATAGGCATCACGTCCGTGACAAGTAGACCGACTCCTGCCTGCATCTACTACTATTACTCCACACATCGACCGCTATCCAGCATGAATCTAGAGTATTAAGTTCATAAGAACAGAGTAACACCTTAAGCAAGATGACATGATGTAGAGGGATAAACTCATGCAATATGGTATAAACCCCATCTTTTTATCCTCGATGGCAACAATACAATATGTGTCGTTTCCCCTACTGTCACTGGGATCGAGCACTGCAAGATTGAACCCAAAGCTAAGCACTTCTCCCATTGCAAGAAAGATCAATCTAGTAGGCCAAACCAAACTGACAATTCGAAGAGACTTGCAAAGATAAACCAATCATACATAAAAGAATTCATGAATAATCAAATATTGTTCATAGATAATCTAGATCATAAACCCACAATTCATCGGATCTCGACAAACACACTGCAAAAGAAGATTACATCGAATAGATCTCCAAGAGAATCAAGGAGAACTTTGTATTGAGATCCAAAGAGAGAGAAGAAGCCATCCGGCGGAGCTCCAGAGAAGGCCCCAAGATGGGATCTCTCGGGTATAGAAGGTTGCGATGGTGGAATTAGGTTTTTGTGGTGCTCCTGGATGTTTGTGGGGTACGTGGAATTATATAGGAGGAGGAAGTAGGTCGGTGGAGCAATGAGGGGCCCACGAGGGTGGAGGGCGCGCCTAGGGGGCTAGGCGTGCCCCCTGCCTCGTGGCCTCCTCGATTGTTTCTTGACACCCACTCCAAGTCTCCTGGATCACGTTTGTTGTGAAAATCACGTCCCCAAAGGTTTCATTCCGTTTGATATTCCTTTTCTGCGAAACACTGAAATAGGCAAAAAAATAGCAATTTGGGCTGGGCCTCGGGTTAATCGGTTAGTCCCAAAAATGACATAGAAGTGTAAAATAAAGCCCATTAACATCCAAAATAGATAATATAATAGCATGGAGCAATCAAAAATTATAGATACGTTGGAGACGTATCAAGCATCCCCAAGCTTAATTCCTGCTCGTCCTCGAGTAGGTAAATGATAAAAAGGAATTTTTGATGTGGAATGCTTTCTAACATATTTCTCAATGTAATTTTTCTTTATTGTGGCATGAACGTTCAGATCCGAAAGATTCAATATAAAAGTTTAATACTGACATAAAAATAATAATACTTCAAGCATACTAACTAAGCAATCATGTCTTCTCAAAATAACATGGCCAAAGAAAGTTATCCCTACAAAATCATATAGTATGGCTATGCTCTATCTTCACCACACAAAATATTTAAATCATGCACGACCCCGATGACAAGACAAGCAATTGTTTCATAATTTTGATGTTCTCAAACTTTTTCAATCTTCACGCAATATATGAGCATGAGCCATGGATATAGCACTATATGTGGAATAGAATGGTGGTTGTGGAGAAGACAAAAAGGAGAAGATAGTCTCACATCAACTAGGCGTATCAACGGGCTATGGAGATGCCCATCAATAGATATCAATGTGAGTGAGTAGGGATTGCCATTCAACGGATGCACTATAGCTATAAGTGTATGAAAGCTCAACAAAAGAAACTAAGTGGGTGTGCATCCAACTTGCTTGCTCATGAAGACCTAGAGCAATTTTGAGGAAGCTCGTCATTGGAATATACAAGCCAAGTTCTATAATGTACAATTCTCACTAGTATATAAAAGTGATGACATAGGAGACTCTCTATCATGAAGATCATGGTGCTACTTTGAAGCACAAGTGTGGAAAAAGGATAGTAACATTGTCCCTTCTCTCTTTTTCTCTCATTTTTTCTTCCTTTTTTCTTTTTTATTTGGGAATTCTTTCTTTTGTTGCCTCTTTTTTTGTCCGGAGTCACATCCCGACTTGTGGGGGAATCATAATCTCCATCATCCTTTCCTCACTGGGACAATGCTCTAATAATGATGATCATCACACTTTAATCTACTTACAACTCAAGAATTACAACTCAATACTTAGAACAAAATATGACTCTATGTGAATGCCTCCGGCGGTGTATCGGGATGTGCAATGATACATGAGTGACATGTATGAAATTATGAACGGTGGGTTTGCCACAAATATGATGTCCACTACATGATCATGCAAGCAATATGACAATGATGAAGCGTGTCATAATAACGGAACGGTGGAAAGTTGCATGGCAATATATCTCGGAATGGCTATGGAAATTCCATAATAGGTAGGTATGGTGGCTGTTTTGAGGAAGGTAAGTGGTGGGTTTATGGTACCGGCGAAAGTTGCGCGATATTAGAGAGGCTAGCAATGGTGGAAGGGTGAGAGTGCGTATAATCCATGGACTCAACATTAGTCATAAAGAATTCACATACTTATTGCAAAAATCTATTAGTTATCGAAACAAAGTATTACACGCATGCTCCTAGGGGGATAGATTGGTAGGAAAAGACCATCGCTCATCCCCGACCGCCACTCATAAGGAAGACAATCAATAAATAAATCATGCTCCGACTTCATCACATAATGGTTCACCATACGTGCATTCTACGGGAATCACAAACTTCAACACAAGTATTTCTCAAATTCGCAAGTACTCAACTAGCATGACTCTAATATCACCATCTCCATATCTCAAAACAATTATCAAGTATCAAACTTCTCATAGTATTCAATGCACTTCTATGAAAGTTTTTATATTATTCCTAAAAGCAAATTTCCATGTTGTTCTAAAGGACACTCAAGAGAATATAAGTGAAGCATGAGAGATCAATTATTTCTATAAAATAAAACCACCGCCGTGCTCTAAAAGATACTCCCTCCGTTTCAAATTACTTGTCGCAGGTATGGATGTATCTAGATGTATTTCAGTTCTACATACATCCATTTCTGCGACGAGTAATTTGGAACAGAGGGAGTATAAGTGAAGCACTAGAGCAAAAACTATATAGCTCAAAAGATATAAGTGAAGCACATAGAGTATTCTAATAAATTTCAAATCATGCGAGTCTCTCTCAAAAGGTGTGTACAGTAAGGATGATTGTGGTAAACTAAAAAGCAAAGACTCAAATCATACAAGACGCTCCAAGCAAAACACATATCATGTGGTGAATAAAAATATAGCTCCAAGTAAAGTTACCGATAGACGAAGACCAAAGAGGGGATGCCTTCTGGGGCATCCCCAAGCTTAGGCTTTTTGGTGTCCTTATATTTTACCTTGGGGTGCCATGGGCATCCCCAAGATTAGGCTCTTGCCACTCCTTGTTCCATAATCCATCAAATCTTTACCCAGAACTTGAAAACTTCACAACACAAAACTCAAAAAAGAAAATCTTGTGAGCTCCGTTAGCGAAAGAAAAAAAACACCACTTCAAGGTACTGTAATGAACTCATTATTTATTTATATTGGTGTTAAACCTACTGTATTCCAACTTCTCTATGGTTTATAAACTCTGTTACTAGCCATAGATTCATCAAAATAAGCAAACAACACACGAAAAACAGAATCTGTCAAAAACAGAACAGTCTGTAGTAATCTGTAGGTAACGCAAACTTCTGGAACCCCAAAAATTCTAAAATAAATTGCTGGACGTGAGTAATTTATCTACTAATTATGTGCAAAAATAATTAAATAAATATCACTTTCCAAATAAAAATGGAAGCAATTCTCGTGAGTGCTTAAGTTTCTGTTTTTTACGGCAAGATCAAAAAGACTTTCCCCAAGTCTTCCCAATGGTTCTACTTGGCACAAACACTAATTAAACACAAAAAAACCAAAACAGAGGCTAGATAAATTATTTATTAATAAACAGGAGCAAAAATCAAGTAATAAAAATAAAATTGGGTTGCCTCCCAACAAGCGCTATCGTTTAACGCCCCTAGCAAGGCATAAAAGTGAAGATAGATCTAGGTATTGCCATCTTTGGTAGGCAATCCATAAGTGGCTCTCATAATAGATTCATGTGGTAATTGAAATTTCTTTCTAGGGAAGCGTTCCATGCCTTTCCTTAATGGAAATTGGAATTTAATATTCCCTTCCTTCATATCAATAATTGCACCAATCGTTCTAAGGAAAGGTCTACCAAGAATAATAGGACATGAAGGATTGCAATCTATATCAAGAACAATGAAATCTACGGGCACATAATTCCTATTTGAAACAATAAGAACATCATTGATTCTTCCCATATGTTTTTTAATGGTGGAATCCGCAAGATGCAAGTTTAAAGAATAATCATCAAAATCACGGAAACCTAGCAAATCACACAAAGTTTTTGGAATCGTGGAAACACTAGCACCCAAATCACACAAAGCATAACACTCATGATCTTTAATTTTAATTTTTATTGTAGGTTCCCACTCATCAAAAAGTTTTCTAGGGATAGAAACTGCCAACTCAAGTTTTTCTTCATAAGATTGCATCAAAGCATCAATGATATGTTTAGTAAAAGCTTTATTTTGACTATAAGCATGAGGAGAATTTAGCACGGATTGCAACAAGGAAATACAATCTATCAAAGAGCAATTGTCATAATTAAATTCCTTGAAATCCAAGATAGTGGGTTCATTGCTATTTAAATTTTTAGCCTCTTCAATCCCACTTTTAACAATTTTTGCATCAAGATCTAAAAACTCTGAATCATTGGAACGCCTTTTAAATAAAGTTGACTCATCTCTAGTCCAATCATTGTCAAGATTCATATTGCAAAACAAAGATTTAATAGGGGACACATCAATCACTTTTATATCTTCATCCTTGTTATCTAACTCTTTTGGTTTAGCGGCCATCTTATTAACTAAAGTGGCCTGCTTATCAGAAATTTGGGCAATTAATTTTTCAAGATGAGCAAACTGAGATTTCAAACCATAAAATTCCTTAGACATATCATCGAGCTCTTTATTCATGAAACCAATAAAACCTTTTTGTTCCTTAAGCTCGTTTCTAAAGAAATTATTATGCTCAAACTGCAAGGACATAAAACTCCTAACGTTGTTTTCGATTTCTTCCAACCTTTTAAGGTGAAGATCAACACCTTTTGGTAAACCCATAAGGGCAACAAGCAACAAGAGGCAAGCGAAAAGAGACGAACTAGAAAAGAGAGAGTGAAAGGAAAAGGGGGCAAAGTGGGGGAGAGGAAAATGAGAGGCAAATGGCAAATAATGTAATGCGGAGGATAAGAGTTGTGATGGGTACTTGGTATGTCTTGACTTGGCGTAGATCTCCCCGGCAACGGTGCTAGAAATCCTTCTTGCTACCTCTTGAGCACTGCCTTGGTTTTCCCTTGAAGAGGAAAGGGTGATGCAGTAAAGCAGCGTAAGTATTTCCCTCAGTTTTTTAGAACCAAGGTATCAATCCAGTAGGAGACCACGCGCGAGTCACCTCGTACCTACACAAACAAATAAGAACCTCGCAACCAACACGATAAAGGGGTTGTCAATCCCTTCACAGCAACTTGCAAGAGTGAGATCTGATAGAGATAATAATAATAAGATAAATATTTTTGGTATTTTTATGATATAGATTGAAAGTAAAGATTGTAAAATAAAATAGATTGGAAACTTGTATGATGGAAAATAGACCCGGGGGCCATAGGTTTCACTAGTGGCTTCTCTCAAGAGCATAAGTATTACGGTGGGTGATCAAATTACTGTCGAGCAATTGATAGAAAAGCGAATAATTATGAGAATATCTAGGCATGATAATGTATATAGGCATCAAGTCTGTGACAAGTAGACCGACTCCTGCCTGCATCTACTACTATTACTCCACACATCGACCGCTATCCAGCATGCATCTAGAGTATTAAGTTCATAAGAACAGAGTAACGCCTTAAGCAAGATGACATGATGTAGAGGGATAAACTCATGCAATATGATATAAACCCCATCTTTTCATCCTCGATGGCAACAATACAATACGTGTTGTTTCCCCTACTGTCACTGGGATCGAGCATCGCAAGATTGAACCCAAAGCTAAGCACTTCTCCCATTGCAAGAAAGATTAATCTAGTAGGCCAAACCAAACTGATAACTCGAAGAGACTTGCAAAGATAAACCAATCATACATAAAAGAATTCAGAGAAGAATCAAATATTGTTCATAGATAATCTGGATCATAAACCCACAATTCACCGGATCTCGACAAACACACCGCAAAAGAAGATTACATCGAATAGATCTCCAAGAGAATCGAGGAGAACTTTGTATTGAGATCCAAAGAGAGAGAAGAAGCCATCTAGCTACTAGCAATGGACCCGAAGGTCTGAAGTAAACTACTCACACATCACCGGGGAGGCCATGGAGTTGATGTAGAGGCCCTCCGTGATCAATGCCCCCACCGACGGAGCTCCGGAAAAGGCCCCAAGATGGGATCTCTCGGGTACAGAAGGTTGCGGCGGTGGAATTAGGTTTTTGTGGTGCTCCTGGATGTTTGCGGGGTACGTGGACTTATATAGGAGGAAGAAGTAGGTCGGTGGAGTAATGAGGGGCCCACGAGGGTGGAGGGCGCGCCCCCTGCCTCATGGCCTCCTCGATTGTTTCTTGACGCCCACTCCAAGTCTCCTGGATCATGTTTGTTGAGAAAATCACGTTCCCCAAGGTTTCATTCCATTTGGACTCCGTTTGATATTCCTTTTCTATGAAACACTGAAATAGGCAAAAAACAGCAATTGCCAAGGCAAAAAAAACACCAATTGCCAAGGCAAAAAAAACACTTGATCGCGGATGGAATTGAAGCGTCTCTTGATGTGTTTGGTTCTCTTGTGAAATCTGGATTCCTTTGCCAAGGAAATTGCACCAGTATTGTCACAAAAGATTTTCATTGGACCAGATGCACTAGGTATGACACCTAGATCGGATATGAACTCCTTCATTTGCTGCTTCCGAAGCAGCTATGTACTCTGCTTCACACGTAGATCCCGCCACGACGCTCTGCTTGGAACTGCACCAACTGACAGCTCCACCATTAAATAAAAACACGTATCCGGTTTGTGACTTAGAGTCATCTGGATCAGTGTCAAAGCTTGCATCGACTTAACCGTTTACGACGAGCTCTTTGTCACCTCCATAAACGAGAAACATAGCCTTAGTCCTTTTCAGGTATTTCAGGATGTTCTTGACCGCTGTCCAGTGATCCACTCCTGGAATACTTTGGTACCTCCTTGCTAAACAAATAGCAAGGCACAAATCAGGTCTGGTACACAGCATTGCATACATGATAGAACCTATGGCTGAGGCATAGGGAATGACTTCCATTTTCTCTCTATCTTCTGCAGTGGTCGGGCATTGAGTCTGACTGAACTTCACACCTTATAACACAGGCAAGAACCCTTTGTTTGCTTGATCCATTTTGAACTTCTTCAAAACTTTATCAAGGTATGTGCTTTGTGAAAGTCCAATTAAGCGTCTTGATCTATCTCTATAGATCTTGATGCCTAATATATAAGCAGCCTCACCGAGGTCTTTCATTGAAAATTCTTATTCAAGTATCCTTTTATGCTATTCATAAATTCAGTATCATTTTCGATCAACAATATGTCATCCACATATAATATCATAAATGCTACAGAGCTCCCACTCACTTTCTTGTAAATACAGGCTTCTCCCAAAGTTTGTATAAAACCATATGCTTTGATCACACTATCAAAGCGTATATGCCAACTCCGAGAGGGTTGCACCAGTCCATAAATGGATCGCTGGAGCTTGCACACTTTGTTAGCACCTTTTGGATCGACAAAACCTTCCAGTTGCATCATATACAACTCTTCTTTAAGATATCCAATAAGGAATGCAGTTTTGACATCCGTTTGCCAAATTCCATAATCATGAAATGCGGCAATTGCTAACATGATTCAGACGGACTTAAGCATCGCTACGGGTGAGAAGGTCTCATCATAGTCAACTCCTTGAACTTGTCGAAAACCTTTCGCAACAAGTCGAGCATTGTAAACAGTAATATTACCTTCTGCGCCAGACTTCTTCTTGAAGATCCATTTATTCTCTATTGCTTGCCGATCATCGGGCAAGTCAACCAAAGTCCACACTTTGTTCTCATACATGGATCCCATCTTAGATTTCATGGCCTCAGGCCATTTTGCGGAATCTGGGCTCATCATCGCTTCCTCATAGTTCGTAGGTTCGTCATGGTCAAGTAACATGACCTCCAGAATAGGATTACCATACCACTCTGGTGCGGATCTTACTCTGGTTGCCCTACGAGGTTTGGTAGTAACTTGATCAAAAGTTTCATGATCATCATCATTAGCTTCCTCACTTACTGGTGTAGGAATCACTGGAACTGATATCTATGATGAACTACTTTCCAATAAGGGAGTAGGTACAATTACCTCATCAAGTTATACTTTCCTCCCACTCACTTCTATCAAGAGAAACTCCTCTAGAAAGGATCCATTCTTAGCAACGAATATCTTGCCTTCGGATCTGTGATACAAGGTGTACCCAACAGTTTCTTTTGGGTATCCTATGAAGACACATTTCTCCGATTTGGGTTCGAGCTTATCAGGTTGAAGCTTATTCACATAAGCAATGCAGCCCAAACTTTAAGAAACGACAACTTGGGTTTCTTGCCAAACCATAGTTCATAAGGTGTCGTCTCAACGGATTTCGATGGTGCCCTATTGAACATGAATGCAGCCGTCTCTAAAGCATAACCCCAAAACGATAGCGGTAAATCAGTAAGAGACATCATAGATTGCACCATATCTAATAAAGTGCGGTTACGACGTTCGGACACACCATTACGCTGTGGTGTTCTAGGTGGCGTGAGTTGTGAAACTATTCCGCATTGTTTTAAATGAAGACCAAACTCGTAACTCAAATATTCTCCTCCACAACCAGATCGTAGAAACTTTATTTTCTTGTTTCGATGATTTTCCACTTCATTATGAAATTCTTTGAACTTTTCAAATGTTTCAGACTTATGTTTCATCAAGTAGATATACCCATATCTGCTAAAATCATTTGTAAAGGTCAGAAAATAACGATACCCACCACGAGCATCAACACTCATCGGACCGCATACATCAGTATGTATTATTTCCAATAAGTCTGTTGCTCGTTCCATTGTTCCGGAGAATGGAGTCTTAGTAATCTTTCCAATGAGGCATGGTTCGCAAGCATCAAGTGATTACAAAAGCCCATCAGCATGGAGTTTCTTCATGTGCTTTACACCAATATGACCTAAACGGCAGTGCCACAAATAAGTTGCAGTATCATTATTAAACTTATATCTTTTGGCTTCAATACTATGAACATGTGTATCACTACTATCAAGATTTATTAAAAATAAACCACTCATCAAGGGTGCATGACCATAAAAGATATTTTTCATATAAATAGAACAACCATTATTCTCTGATTTAAATGAATAAGCGTCTCACGTCAAACAAGATCCAGATATAATGTTCATGCTTAATGCTGGCACCAAATAACAATTATTCAGGTCTAAAACTTATCCCAAAGGTAGATGTAGAGGTAGCGTGCTGACGGTGATCACATCGACTTTGGAACCATTTCCCACGTGCATCGTCACCTCGTCCTTAGCCAATCTTCGCTTAACCCGTAGCCCTTGTTTCGAGTTGCAAATATTAGCAACAGAACCAGTATCAAATACCCAGGCGCTACTGCGAGCATTAGTAAGGTAAACATCAATAACATGTATATCAAATATACCTTTCACTTTGCCATCCTTCTTCTCCGCCAAATACTTGGGGCAGTTTCGCTTCCAGTAACCGGTCCCTTTGCAGTAGAAGCACTCGGTCTCAAGCTTAGGTCCAAACTTTGGCTTCTTCACTTGAGCAGCAACTTGCTTGCCGTTCTTTTTGAAGTTACCTTTCTTCCCTTTACCCTTTTTCTTGAAACTGGTGGTCTTGTTGACCATCAACACTTGATGCTCCTTCTTGATTTCTACCTCCGCAGCTTTTAGCATTGCGAAGAGCTCGGGAATCGTCTTATCCATCCCTTGCATATTATAGTTCATCATGAAGCTCTTGTAGTTTGGTGGCAGTGATTGAAGAACTCTATCAATGACACTATCAACTGGAAGATTAACTCCCAGCTGAGTCAAGGGATTGTGGTACCTAGACATTCTGAGTATATGCTCACTGATAGAACTATTATCCTCCATTTTGCAGCTATAGAACTTACTGGAGACTTCATATCTCTCAATCTGGGCATTTGCTTGAAATATTAACTTCAACTCTTGGAACATCTCATATGCTCCATGACGTTCAACACGTCATTGAAGTCCCGGTTCTAAGCCGTAAAGCATGGCACATTGAACTATCGAGTAGTCATCAGCTTTGCTTTGCCAGGTGTTCATAACATCTGGCATTGCTCCTGCAGCGGGTTTGGCACCTAGCGGAGCTTCCAGGACGTAATTCTTCTGTGCAGCAATGAGAATAATCCTCAAGTTACGGACCCAGTCCGTGTAATTGCTACCATCATCTTTCAACTTAGCTTTCTCTAGGAATGCATTAAAATTCAACGGAACAACAGCACGGGCCATTTATCTACAACAACATAGACATGCAAAATACTATCAGGTACTAAGTTCATGATAAATTGAAGTTCAATTTAATCATATTACTTAAGAACTCCCACTTAGATAGACATCCCTCTAATCATCTAAGTGATCACGTGATCCATATCAATTAAACCATGTCCGATCATCACGTGAGTTGGAGTAGTTTTCAATGGTGAACATCACTATGTTGATCATATCTACTATATGTTTCACGCTCAACCTTTCGGTCTCAGTGTTCCCAGGCCATATATGCATATGTTAGGCTCGTCAAGTTTAACCCAAGTATTCTGCTTGTGCAAAATTGGCTTGCACCCGTTGTATGTGAACGTAGAGCTTATCACACATGATCATCACGTGGTGTCTCGGCACGACGAACTATAGCAACGGTGCATACTCAGGGAGAACACTTGTACCTTGAAATTTAGTGAGAGATCAACTTATAATGCTATTGTCGTACTAAGCAAAATAAGATGCATAAAGGATAAACATCACATGCAATCAAATAAGTGATATGATATGGCCATCATCATCTTGTGCCTTTTGATCTGCATCTCCAAAGCACCGTCATGATCACCATCTTCACCGGCTTGACACCTTGATCTCCATCAAAGCATCATTGTCGTCTCGCCAACTATTGCTTCCACGACTATCGCTGCCGCTTAGTGATAAAGTAAAGCAATTACATGGCGATTGCATTTCATACAATAAAGCGACAACCATATGGCTCCTGCCAGTTGCCGATAACTGTGTTACAAAACATGATCATCTCATACACATTTTATATAATCACGTCTTGACCATATCACATCACAACATGCCTTGCAAAAACAAGTTAGACGTCCTCTACTTTCTTGTTGCAAGCTTTACGTGGCTGCTACGAGCTTCTAACAAGAACTGTTTTTACCTACGCATCAAAACCACAACGTAGTATAGTGATTGCTTTTTTATCTTCAGCAAGAACCATGTTCATTGAAACCGATTCAACTAAAGTTGGAAAAACAGACACCCACTAGCCACCTGTGTGTGAAGCATGTCGATAGAACCAGTCTCGCGTAAGCATACACGTAATGTAGGTCTGAGCCGCCCCACAACTCCTTTGTGTTCTACTCGTGCATATAACATCTACGCATAGACCTGGCTCGGATGCCACTGTTGGGGAACGCAATATTTCAAAAAAATTGCCTACGCACACGCAAGATCCATCTACGTGATGCATAGCAACAAGAGGGGAGAGTGTGTCCACGTACTATCGTAGACCAAAAGCGGAAGCGTTAAGTAATGCGGTTGATGTAGTCGAACGTCTTCCCGATCCAACCGATCAAGTACCGAACGCACGCACCTCTGCAATCTACAGATGTTCAGCTTGGTGACGTCCCTCGTACTCTTGATCCAGCTGAGGCCGAGGGAGAGTTTCATCAGCACGACAACGTGATGACGGTGATGATAAAGTTACCGACACAGGGCTTCGCCTAAGCACTACAATGATATGACCGAGGTGGAAATCTGTGGAAGGGGGCACCGCACACGGCTAAGACAACTATCAACTTGTGTGTCTATGGGGTGCCCCCTCCCCCATATATAAAGGAGGGGAGGAGGGGAGGGCCGGCCCTCTCTATGGCGCTCCCAAGGGGGAGTCCTACTCCCAATAGGAGTAGGTTCCCCCCCTTCCCTAGTTGGAGTAGGAGAAGAATGAAGAGGGAAGAGGGAAGAGGGAGATAGAGGGAAGGAAAGGGGGGCCGGCCCCCCACCCAATTCGGATTGGGCTTGGGGGGACACGCCCTCCACCTGGCCGCCTGTGACACCCACGATCCGGCTATATCTCCCACGTGTCGGAGCATGACTTAGAGGCATAACCGCATTGTAGGCATGTTGCAAGAGGGGTAATCTTTACACATCCCATGTACTGAATAAGAAAGAGGTACAGAGTTGGCTTACAATCACCACTTCACACAATACATAAATATAGCATTACATCATCCGAATACAATCAAGGTCCGACTACGGAACCAAAATAAAAGAAGACCACCCCTAATGTGAAAGATCCCCGATCGTCCCAACTGGGCTCCACTACTGATCAACTGGAAACAATACAACGCAACGAACACGATCTTCATCGAGATCCTCCCTGAGCTCGGTTGCGTCACCTGCACTGGTATCAACGGCACCTGCAACTGGTTTTGGAAGTAAACTGTGAGTCATGGGGACTCAGCAATCTCACACCCTCGCGATCAACACTATTTAAGCTTATGGGTAGGAAAAGGTATGTGAGGTGGAGCTGCAGCAAGCACTAGCATATATGGTGGCTAACTTATGCACATGAGAGCGAGAAGAGAAAGCATGGCTCGGTCGTGAACTAGAAGTGATCAAGAAGTGATCCTGAAACTACTTACGTTCAAGCATAACACAAGAACCGTGTTCACTTCCCGGACTCCGCCGGAAAGAGACCATCATGGCTACACACGCGGTTGATGCATTTTAACTAAGTTAAGTGTCAAGTTCTCTACAACCGGACATTAACAAATTCCCATCTGCCCATAACCATGGGCACGGCTTTCGAAAGTTCAAAACCCTACAGGGGTGTCCCAACTTATCCCATCACAAGCTCTCACTGTCAACAAAGGACATTCCTTCTCCAAGGATGACCCGGTCAGACTCGAAATCCCGGTTACAAGACATTTCGACAATGGTAAAACAAGACCAGCAAGACCACCCACTGTGCCGACAAATCCCGATAGGAGCTGCACATATCTCGTTCTCAGGGCACACCGGATAAGCTAAGCGTACAGGAGCCGACGTAACCCAAGTTGCCAAGGGATGGCCCTGCACGGTGCTCTAGTTTGGACCAACACTCAGAGGAGCACTGTCCCGGGGGTTTACATAAAGATGACCCTTGAGTCTGCAGAACCCAAGGGAAAAAGGCTTAGGTAGCAAATGGTAAAACCAAGGTTGGGCCTTGCTGGAGGAGTTTTATTCAAGGCGAACTGTCAAGGGGTTCCCATTATAACCCAACCGGGTAAGGAACGCAAAATCAAGGAACATAACACCGGTATGACGGAAACTAGGGCGGCAAGAGTGGAACAAAACATCAGGCATAAGGCCGAGCCTTCCACCCTTTACCAAGTGTATAGATGCATTAATTAAAATAAGAGATATTGTGATATCCCAACAATAACCATGTTCCAACATGGAACAAACTCCAATCTTCACCTGCAACTAACAACGCTATAAGAGGGGCTGAGCAAAGCGGAAACATAGCCAAACAACGGTTTGCTAGGACAAGGTGGGTTAGAGGTTTGACATGGCAATATGGGAGGCATGATATAGCAAGTGGTAGGTATCGCAGCATAGCAAAAGAGCGAGCAACTAGCAAGCAAAGATAGAAGTGATTTCGAGGGTATGGTCATCGTGCCTGAAATCCCGCAAGGAAGAAGGACGAGTCCATGAAGAAGACACACGGACGTAGTCGAATGGATCCTCACAAACGCGACGTTATCGGAACTAACCCGAAGAAGCAACACCGGAAAGAAGCAAACAACATAGTAAACAACCATCACATAAACATGGCATGATGCACAACCAAGTATGATGCATGTCCGGTTTAATGAGGCAAGGCATGGCAAAGTGCACAAACAATACTACAAATTAAGTGGAGCTCAATTTATTTCGATCTCGTTTATGTACCCAACAATATTATATGTCGATTAACATGGCAAGAGGTGAAGCAAATGAAAACTACCTATCTAGGCAAGTTTAAATGAGGCCGGAACAACAAACAACAAGTCCGGAAACTCCTCATGTGCATATTTTAGGTTTTGGTACTGTTCGGCCCTAAACCATATTTTAGAGTTGTTAAACATGCAAAGTAAAGCCACCATGTTAAACTAGGCATTTTTCTACCCCATTTACATATAAAGTTTGTTAGGTTTGGAGCTACGGTTATTTAATTATGAAATAAAGCATTTTAGCATGGCAATTAAGCAAAATTAAAAAATAGCAAGTTTAAACATTTTAAACATGCATGAAAGTGGAAAATTAAACTAGAAAAAATTCTAGACATTTTACATATAAAGTTTGTTTTAATCCGATGCACGGTTGTGAAGTTATTAAATGCATGAAGTTTAGGGGCTTTTCTGCAAAACAGGCAGCATCTGGATAATTACTAAAATCGCTGGACAGGAAAAAAACATAACGGGCCGTATCTAGCTGGCCCAACAATGCACGGTCCAAGGGCCAGGCGGAATCTCACATTGGGCCAACATGCCGGCTTGCATCTTGGGCTGACAGGGGCAAGGTGGAGCGTGCTGGGCCTAGCGAGGAGGTGGATGCAGTAAACGTTCGAGGCGTTCGTCATCTCCCGACGAACAGGAGGCAGTCGAGGCAGGGGCCGTGGGCGCAGGAACTTGGTACTATCGTGGTTGCAGGCAAGGAGGACGACTCCGGCGGCGCAGGTCCTAGCGGCAAACGGCGATGAACGGGGCAGGGCGGCGGATCTGGGCGAAGAGGAGCTGGGCCTTGGCGCGCGGCTGGAGAGGAGGCAAGACATGGGACAGCTTGCTGCAGGGCCGGCACGCGCGAGAAGCGGCTAGTCGCCGACGCGGTGCAGCAGCGGTGGAAGAGGCGCAGCAAGGCACTCCGGCGAAGAGCGGGCAGACGGCAGAGTTGCGGTTCCATGGCGGCATTGTCGACCTGCAGCTCGATGCAGAAGAAGCAGTGCTGGAACTTGGCGTAGGGTCAGGTCGTTCGATCGACAGGGGAAAACAAACGGCAGCAGCAGGTGAGGCCGGCGACGGCACCGGTGGTCGGGGATGGGGCCCAGCCGGCGGAATCGGGCAGGAACGGTCAAGGGCAGCGAAGGCCCGTCGGATCTGGTGGTTTTCGACAAGGTTCCCTGCAGCAGTGCTCCATCAGGCGCCCATGGCAAACCTGCGATGGGTTAGAGAGGGGAGGTGAGAAAGAGAAGAACGGGAAGATGGAATGGGAGGCAGGGAAGAGAGGGGTGGTACGGGCCTGCTGGAGGAGGTCGCCGGTGACGCGGCTGGTCGCGAGGACGGCGAGGGGTTCGGGCCTGAACGCAGCTGAGCTCGGAAGCACTCCAGAAGGTGGATCGAGCAGAGGAAGCATGGCCTCGGGCTCGAGGGGAGAGGAGGCCGCGGGATTAGTCGGGCACGGAAATGGAGGCGATGGTGGATCCCGAGAGAGAGAAAGGTATGTAGGCGGCGGCGGAGGGACAAGGCTCCTAGATTTTAGGGTTAGGTTGATTCGATAGGTGGTGGTCTTATATAAAACAAGTGGATTTGTGATAGGGGTATTTGGTCCCTTCGATTTTAATCGGACGGACCCGGATAAAAAAAGGCTAGGGCATCCAAACAAAGAATCGAAGACATTTTAGGGATGTTTGGGGATGATCCGGACCCAACGGTGATGACTCCCCGAGTCGGGTTCGGGACAACTTCCGGACGCACGTGAGGGGTTCGATGCACTGTGGAGAGAGGGTTTTCGGACCGAGCGATCGCATCGGACGGCTCCGGACGCGAAGAGGGGTAGGTGGATGGACTAGGTGGGCTGTGGCGAGGCTGAGAGGAGAGAAGAGAGAGAGTGGGCCCGGCAGCAGTTTTCGGAGACCGAAAACGTCCGACGTTATACCGGCTATATTGCCGCTATAATTATCCGTTGGGGCGTCAACCGGACTCCGAACGCGATGAAACTTGGCAGGCGGCCTACCTACACTAAAATAAGACCGCACGCCAACTTTCAAGCCATTATGAGAACATTTTCCGGCCACTTATAAAATAATATTTCGGACGTGGCACTGGCGGGTGCAAGTGTGTTTGGGCTCAGAACGGACAACAGAAGGAACTGGGAGACCCGGACGAATGCAAGCTTCGAAAATATGATGATGCAATGCGGATGATGACATGGCAAGATGCAACACACAAGCGAAAGGCAAGGCAACAACAGCGAATAACTAGAAGACACCTGGCGCAACAGTCTCGGGGCGTTACAACACTCCACCACTACGAGAGGATCTCGTCCCGAGATCTAGGATGGCACCGGAGAGAAGCGGGAGAGGAAAAGAAGAGGTAAAACGAAGTTGCTTTTTGACAAAAGAGTGAAACTAATGAACCTTGAGAGGTTAAACAATTTAAAAGAAAGAATACAACGAAGATGAACAAAGTCGAAAACACTCCATTAGAAAATAGGAACAAGGAACATCACGAGAACCCTGTAGGTTGGAAGACATGAGAAAAGGGTTGCAATGGACAAGAAGTACATGCAAGCACCTCGGTTGACACGAGATGTACAAGGAATGATAAAGATCAATTACGGCAACACTCCGCTTGGAAATGGAAGGTAAAGAATATGAGCTTTGCAGTATGAAAGCACTTGGATGAGACTCCGGTTAGAAGAGGAATGATAGACACAACACTCCGGTTAAAACAAGATAGAGAAGGAATAAGACTGATATAATTTGGACAGCACTTTGATTGTAAATGGAAGGAATTGAACAAAGATCTTGACAAACAAGATGATGGGTTGAAGAGAGCAACATCACAATGCCTCCGAAACAAAAGATAGAATGGACTGGAAGTAACAAAGAAGAAAACAACATCTTCTACGTCGAATGAATTTGAAAGCGTACTTAGAAAGAACAATTGAATGGAGTTGTTGAAAATTAAACAACAAAAGAATAAGGTTTTTGTGGGCTTATGGAAAAACATCTCAAAACTATGAGGTGAAATTCTGCCACTAACCGAAACAATAGATTGGATTGATATCAACAAGAAGACGATAAACTTATTTCACCGGGAGGATAAATGAAGAACTAGGGTCGTTTATAAGCACCATAAATAGCAAAATCCTTAGGGAAAGCTTTAGGTGAAATATAACCCAAGATAAATCCAATGAATAGGTTGATTGGTTGAAAAGATGTCTTGAGCGAAGAGAAAATGATGGATTTAGATATGTCACTCTTGAAAACATGTGAATCATGAAACATGAAGGGAAATTATCAACAATGACATAACACCACCTCAGATGATAAGGTAGAAAGAATTGCATTTTGGAATGCAAGATGAAGAATACTTGAGCTCCTCTGAAAAGAATCTCGATGACTGCTTCAAGAAGGAATTAAATCCTTGATGAGCCATCATGTAGAGCCTCCATGAAGAACTCCGGTAACAAACGGATGATCAAACGAAAGGAAGGAGAAATTGAAAACACAAGGTGAAGCCTTGCGATGATTTAGAAGGAGCTTCGCAATGAGATAATGCGGAAAAGCTTGGAACTCCGGAAAAGAAAGATGAAACAAATGAAATCAAGAATTTTGATGAACCTCCGGGATAAGAAATTAATCACTTGGATGGAACAATAATAAGAATTACATTATGCTTATTTGACATACTACTTATTCTCGTAGAAAAGGATTAAGATAGATATAGCGCAAACTTGAGAAAATACTTCAACGGTCCGCCGGTAAGATTGAAACAACGAATGAATTGATATGATAACCAAGAGAAAAGGAATCTTGAATGAACCATCGTAAGAATTGGAAATGAACAAAGTAAAGGGATGAATCACCGGTAAGAATTAGCAAATGAACGAAAATACATGTGAGAGTTTAGATACAAGAGAACGAAGAGATCAAGAACTGATTGGAGAATACTTGAGCGAAGCACCGGTCAAATTTGGAGAACGAGAGATGAAAGCTGAGAATGAATAACCCAACAGGATGGTCTTCAGACAATCGAACTGAAAAGACTCATGGATTGCTCCGGAAAGGTGAAAAGAATTCTCACAATCGAAAACAATTATGAGAGGAAGGCATCAAGCTAAACCAAGAATCTTCAAGAGAACGGATATGATTGTAGAGAAACTCTTCTTCGGTCTTCAAATGTTGATAATGACGATGAGAAGCACCACCAAGAATTGGTGAGGCACTCCGGAATGAAAAAATAGAAAGGTTGAACCAACAATGAAAAGAATTTGAAAGATCTTGGAGAAACCATCTGACTGATGGTGAATCATTCTTACGTCAAACTTCGAAAAAGAATTGAGAATAACTCCGGGAAAATAAGAAGAGTCAGGTAAGATCCTGGAAAAAGACCTGTCGGTTAGGACCCACTCAAAAGAAAACACCGTTGAAATGATTGCTTAGGAAGAGATAATGCACCGGTTGATTTAAATGGCTTGAATGAGATAACATCCTCAAAAGAACTTGAACGAATTGAGAATGGAAAACTTGAATCTTCTGAGATATCTTCAGCACTCCGGAACAAATGAATAGCGAGAGGTGAATGATTAAGAGGTGCACTGGCAAGAGAAAACATTTGGAACGAGGAAAATATATGATCGACAAGGCTTGACTTGAATCAACCGAAGAAGAAAGAGAACGAATAATGATGAACTTGAAGCTTCCTTAGCAACTGCACGATAAATCACCGGATCGAAACTTGAAAGAAAAGGATGAAGAGGTTTCACATGAATAAAATGGATAGTTGATTTAGAAATCTGAGTCCTCGAAGAAAAAGGGTGGGAGGGTGGGAAAACAAAGGCAACTTGGGACGGATGAAACAAACACCGTTGAGAAGAAATGATAATTGATCTTGCTGATGTTGAAATGATCGGATCCACTTGAAGAGAAAACACGCCGGTTGAAAAAGGATTGAGAAAACAATCTCGATGATCAAGAAGGAGTAGTATTCACATAGAAATATGAGAACACCGCTTAGGAAAGGTATGGAATCAACACTTGACATTGAAGCAACTCGAATACCACAACTGAAAACAAAACAAAGGATTGGCTTGCAAAATAAGCCGGAACAATCATATGATAGAGATTTCGTCCGAAGTTTTCGTGGTGGGGCCCACACAGGCTCGATCGTACAGCACCATCATGTACAAGGCAGTGCACATGACATACGAAGCGTCCCCGAGTTAGCATAGCCAAGTACTCTTTAAGACACAACGAGACCACTGTAAAACCAACCGTGGATAGGCGGACCACTAGACGTCGAACCCCAATTTCATATCATACATCTGTCGGAAAGATATCCTACGATATACTTGAATTCCCACTTATAAACTCCCGAAACTTTCTGGTTATGCAATCAGGTGTTAGGGATACAGGGGAAGCATAATATCTCACCCAAAACTAGCAAATCCTACATCCAACTATATCCATCCTTCAACACATAACCAAGAAACCTTCGGAAATCATTTACCTCAACCTTCAAAAAGCATCCGTTATACAAGTTATGGCAATACTCCCGAACTCCCGCCCCAGTACAGGGTGGCGTCGAGGGTTATCTCACCAACAACTGCATAAAAGAGATTTTCGATGTCGGCGAAACTCAGGTATTCCAGAACTGTAACGATAAAATTGTGACGACAACACCTCGGAGCTCAACTCCCTGGGACATTGCCACAACCCCTAAATGTCAGGAGGCACCAAGAACAATTTTCTCGTCACAAAAACCATCGGAACGATTCCAAGTTCCCGTGTGATCCTAAAAAAAAATTAGTGAAATTTTGAGAAGAGAAGAGTCAAAACTCTACGTCAGGAGGCCTCACCAGAGCGACGAAGGGACTGAGGAGTAAAAAGAATCCTACTCTCCGAAATATATAATCCTATAAGACTCAAAACATTTTTCTAGACTCAACAACGCCAGCGATTCGATCAAGCAGGGGGCTCCTAAGTCGGGGAAGGCTCTGATTACCAACTTGTGACACCCACGATGCGTCTATATCTCCCACGTGTCGGAGCACGACTTAGAGGCATAACCGCATTGTAGGCATGTCACAAGAGGGGTAATCTTTACACATCCCATGTACTGAATAAGAAAGAGGTACAGAGTTGGCTTACAATCGCCACTTCACACAATACATAAATATAGCATTACATCATCCAAATACAATCAAGGTCCGACTACGGAACCAAACTAAAAGAAGACCACCCCTAATGCGAAAGATCCCCGATCGCCCCGACTGGGCTCCACTACTGATCAACTGGAAACAATACAACACAACGAACACGACCTTCATCGAGCTCCTCCCTGAGCTTGGTTGCGTCACCTGCACTGGTATCAACGGCACCTGCAACTGGTTTTGGAAGTAAACTGTGAGTCACGGGGACTCACAATCTCACACCCTCGCGATCAAGACTATTTAATCTTATGGGTAGGAAAAGGTATGTGAGGTGGAGCTGCAGCAAGCACTAGCATATATGGTGGCTAACTTACGCAAATGAGAGCGAGAAGAGAAAGCAAGGCTTGGTCGTGAACTAGAAGTGATCAAGAAGTGATCCTGAAACTACTTACGTTCAAGCATAACACAAGAACCGTGTTCACTTCCCGGACTCCACCGGAAAGAGACCATCACGGCTACACACGCGGTTGATGCATTTTAATTAAGTTAAGTGTCAAGTTCTCTACAACCGGACATTAACAAATTCTCATCTGCCCATAACCGCGGGCACGGCTTTCGAAAGTTCAAAACCCTGCAGGGGTGTCCCAACTTAGCCCAGCACAAGCTCTCACGGTCAACGAAGGATATTCCTTCTCCTAGGTCGACCCGATCAGACTCAGAATCCCGGTTACAAGACATTTTGAAAATGGTAAAACAAGACCAGCAAGACCACCCGCTGTGCCGACAAATCCCGATAGGAGCTGCACATATCTCGTTCTCAGGGCACACCAGATAAGCTAAGCGTACAGGAGCCGACGTAACCCAAGTTGCCAAGGGATGGCCCTGCACGGTGCTCTAGTTTAGACCAACACTCAGAGGAGCACTGTCCCGGGGGTTTACATAAAGATGACCCTTGAGTCTGCAGAACCCAAGGGAAAAAGGCTTAGGTAGCAAATGGTAAAACCAAGGTTGGGCCTTGCTGGAGGAGTTTTATTCAAGGCGAACTGTCAAGGGGTTCCCATTATAACCCAACCGGGTAAGGAACGCAAAATCAAGGAACATAACACCGGTATGACGGAAATTAGGGCGGTAAGAGTGGAACAAAACACCAGGCATAAGGCCGAGCCTTCCACCCTTTACCAAGTGTATAGATGCATTAATTAAAATAAGAGATATTGTGATATCCCAACAATAACCATGTTCCAACATGGAACAAACTCCAATCTTCACCTGCAACTAACAACACTATAAGAGGGGCTGAGCAAAGCGGAAACATAGCCAAACAACAGTTTGCTAGGACAAGGTGGGTTAGAGGTTTGACATGGCAATATGGGAGGCATGATATAGCAAGTGGTAGGTATCGCAGCATAGCAAAAGAGCGAGCAACTAGCAAGCAAAGATAGAAGTGATTTCGAGGGTATGGTCATCGTGCCTGAAATCCCGCAAGGAAGAAGAACGAGTCCATGAAGAAGACAAACGGACGTAGTCGAATGGATCCTCACAAACGCGATGTTATCGGAACTAACCCGAAGAAGCAACACCGGAAAGAAGCAAACAACATAGTAAACAACCATCACATAAACATGGCATGATGCACAACCAAGTATGATGCATGTCAGGTTTAATGAGGCAAGGCATGGCAAAGTGCACAAACAATACTACAAATTAAGTGGAGCTCAATATGCCACGAGTTGCATATTGACGGAACACCACATTCAAGTTATTTAGTTCGATATCGTTTATGTACCCAACAATATTAAATGCCGATTAACATGGCAAGAGGTGAAGCAAATGAAAACTACCTATCTAGGCAAGTTTAAATGAGGCCGTAACAACAAACAACAAGTCCGGAAACTCCTCATGTGCATATTTTAGGTTTTGGTACTGTTCTTCCCTAAACCATATTTTAGAGTTGTTAAACATGCAAAGTAAAGCCACCATGTTAAACTAGGCATTTTTCTACCCCATTTACATATAAAGTTTGTTAGGTTTGGAGCTACGGTTATTAAGTTATGAAATAAAGCATTTTAGCATGGCAATTAAGCAAAATTAAACAAACAGCAAGTTTAAACATTTTAAACATGCATGAAAGTGGAAAATTATTAAACTAGACAAAATTCTAGACATTTTACATATAAAGTTTGTTTTAATCCGATGCACGGTTGTGAAGTTATTAAATGCATGAAGTTTAGGGGCTTTTCTGCAAAACATGCAGCATCTGGATAATTACTAAAATCGCTGGACAGGAAAAAAACATAACAGGCCGTATCTAGCTGGCCCAGCAATGCACGGTCCAAGGGCTGGGCGGAATCTCACATTGGGCCAACAGGCCGGCTTGCATCTTGGGCTGACAGGGGCAAGGTGGAGCGTGCTGGGCCTAGCGAGGAGGTGGACGCAGTTAATGCTCGCGGCGTTCGTCATCTCCCGACGAATAGGAGGCAGTCGAGGCAGGGGCCGCAGGCGCAGGAACTTGGTGCTGTCGTGGTTTCAGGCGAGGAGGACGACTCCGGCGGTGCAGGTCCTAGCGGCAAACGGCGATGAACGGAGCAAGGCGGCGGATCTGGGTGAAGAGGAGTTGGGCCTTGGCGCGTGGCTGGAGAGGAGGCAAGACACGGGACGGCTTGCGGCAGGGCCGGCAGGCGCGAGAAGCGGCTGGTCGCCGACGCGGTGCAGCAGCGGCGGAAGAGGCCCAGCAGGGCACTCCGGCGAAGAGCGGGCAGACGGCGGAGTTGCGGTTCCATGGCGGCAATGTCAACCTGCAGCTCGATGCAGAAGAAGCAGCGCTGGAACTTGGCATGGGCTCGGGTCGTTCGATCGACAGGGTAAAACAAACGGCAGCAGCAGGTGAGGCCGGCGACGACACCGGTGGTCGGGGATGGAGCCCAGCCGGCGGAATCCGGCAGGAATGGTCAAGAGCAGCGGAGGCCCGCCGGATCTGGTGGTTTTCGACGAGGTTCCCTGCAGCAGTGTTCCATCGGGTGCCCATGGAGAACCTGCGACGGGTCAGAGAGGGGAGGTGAGAGAGAGAAGAACGGGAAGATGGAATGGGAGGCACGGAAGAGAGGGGTGGTACGGGCCTGCTGGAGGAGGTCGCCGGTGACGTGGCTGGTCGCGAGGACGGCGAGGGGTTCGGGCCTGAACGCAGCTGAGCTCGGGAGTGCTCCAGAAGGTGGATTGAGCAGAGGAAGCCTGGCCTCGGGCTCGAGGGGAGAGGAGGCCGCGGGATTCGTCGGGCACGGAAATGGAGGCGATGGTGGATCCCGAGAGAGAGAAAGGTATGTAGGCGGCGGCGGAGGGACAAGGCTCCTAGATTTTAGGGTTAGGTTGATTCGGTAGGTGGCGGTCTTATATAAAACAAGTGGATTTGTGATAGGGGCATTTGGTCCCTTCGATTTTAATCGGACGGACCAGGATAAAAAAAGGCTAGGGCGTCCAAACAAAGAATCGAAGACATTTTAGGGATGTTTGGGGATGATCCGGACCCAACGGTGACGACTCCCCAGGTCGGGTTCGGGACAACTTCCGGACGCGCGTGAGGGGTTCGATGCACTGTGGAGAGAGGGTTTTCGGACCGAGCGATCGCATCAGACGGCTCCGGACGCGAAGAGGGGTAGGTGGATGGACTAGGTGGGCTGTGGCGAGGCTGAGGGGAGAGAAGAGAGAGAGAGAGCCCGGCAGCAGTTTTGGGAGACCGAAAACGTCCGACGTTAGACCGGCTATATTGCCGCTATAATTATCCGTTGGGGCGTCAATCGGACTCCGAACACGATGAAACTTGGAAGGCGGCCTACCTACACTAAAATAAGACCGCATGCCAACTTTCAACCCATTCCAAGAATATTTTCCGGCAACTTATAAAATAATATTTCGGACGTGCCGCGGGCGCGTGCAAGTGTGTCTGGGCTCAGAACGGACAACGGAAGGAACTGGGATACCCGGACGAATGCAAGCTTCGAAAACATGATGATGCAATGCGGATGATGACATGGCAAGATGCAACACACAAGCGAAAGGCAAGGCAACAATAGCGAATAACTAGAAGACACCTGGCGCAACGGTCTCGGGGCGTTACACCGCTCCTCCTCTCTCCCACTAAGGCCCAATAAGGCCCATTAACTCCCCGGGGGGGTTCTGGTAACCCCCCCCCCCGGTACTCTGGTAAATGCCCGAACTCATCCGGAACCATTCTGATGTCAAAACATAGCATTCCAATATATCGATCTTTATGTCTCGACCATTTCGAGACTCCTCGTCATGTCTGTGATCACATCCGGGACTCCGAACTACCTTCGGTACATCAAAACACATAAACACATAATATCGATCGTCATCGAACGTTAAGCGTGCGGACCCTAAGGGTTCGACAACTATGTAGACATGACTGATACTCACTTCCGGTCACTAACCAATAGCAGAACCTGGATGCTCATATTAGTTCCTACATATTCTACGAAGATCTTTATCGGTCAAACCGCATAACAACATACGTTGTTCCCTTTGTCATCGGTATGTTACTTGCCCGAGATTCGACCGTCGGTATCTCAATACCTAGTTCAATATCGTTACCGGCAAGTCTCTTTACTCGTTCCGTAATGCACCATCCCGCAACTAACTCATTAGTCACATTGCTTGCAAGGCTTATAGTGATGTGCATTACCGAGAGGGCCGAGAGATACCTCTCCGACGACCGGAGTGACAAATCCTAATCTCGATCTATGCCAACTCAACAAACACCATCGGAGACACCTGTAGAGCATCTTTATAATCACCCAGTTACGTTGTGACGTTTGATTACACACTAAGTGTTCCTCCGGTATTCGGGAGTTGCATAATCTCATAGTCATAGGAACATGTATAAGTTATGGAGAAAGCAATAGCAATAAACTAAACGATCGTAGTGCTAAGCTAACGGATGGTTCAAGTCAATCACATCATTCTCTAATGATGTGATCCCGTTCATCAAATGAGAACTCATGTCTATGGCTAGGAAACTTAACCATCTTTGATTAACGAGCTAGTCAAGTAGAGGCATACTAGTGACACTCTATTTATCTATGTATTCACACATGTACTAAGTTTCTGGTTAATACAATTCTAGCATGAATAATAAACATTTATCATGATATTAGGAAATATAAATAACAACTTTAGTATTGCCTCTAGGGCGTATTTCCTTCAGCACCCCCAACTAGCTGGGGTGTGGCGGCCTCCTTTGGGTCCTGTTCATCCAATGGCAACCACATGGTCCTATTCATCCAACCCTCAGCAGGAACTATTCATTCACAGCCAATCAACCGGCTCAACTCACCACGTCTCGAATCATTCTACGTATCACGTGCACGGTAGCAATGGTTACTGTTCATCGAGAGGCAACCCAACACCGGTTGTCCACGTCTCGCACAGTGGCTCGATCAACTTCAGTAAGCAGCGCCAACGATCCCTCGCATGGGTTCAGTTAGCAGCAGCAGCAGCGAAGGAATCGCTTGAATCCAGTCAGCAGCGATGGGATCAATCGCTCGGGTTCAGTAACGCGTAGCTAGTGCAATCGCTCGGGTTCAGTAAGAGAAGGCCTCCCTCGGGTTTAGATAGAGCCATGCCTCGCACACATGCACGTACATACGAGAGAAATGTGCAAACCACGGTGCATCGCTCAGCCTCGGCCACCCACCGTAATCGGGAACTCCTTGAAATTTTCCTCGCCCTTGCTTCTACCATGATTTTTTCTGTCATGGACGGCCCAAAGAATATCATGTAGGTCCACCTCCAGCCCACCCAGGATGAAAAGCGCATTTTCTGTCATGATTTTTTGTCATATAAGTAGGAGCCCACCACATCTATGATGGTACGTGTTTTGTCACAATTATCATCATAGAAGTGTCATAACCATGACAGAAAAAGTTTTCGTTCGGGCCATAATGTCATAGATGTGTCTTTTTTGTAGTGCATCGTCTTACGTTCCTTGCCTTGATAAGTGTTATGTACGTGGACCTGAGCTAAGGTATAATGTCCTAACTTGAACAAATACCTACTTATGATTGTACTCTCCGTGCAAGCATCTACAACTACAAGAGAAGTAATTGAGATAAATCTAACTATGTCATTAAACAGTTGGCTCCAAAGAAAACCTTACGGAATAATTCACAAATTAGGGTATAGGTTTCTATCACTCCTGCAACCGATCATCCTCAAACTAATTCCACAATGCCTTCCCCAAGGCCCAAATATGGTGAAGTGTCATGTAGTCAACGTTCACATAACACTACTAGAGGAAGAACAACATAACATAATATTAAAACATTGAATAGACATCAACTTCACATAATTATTAGTAACAATACTTCTCTTGTGTCCTGAAGAACTAACAGAACTACTCACAACTTATCATATTGATCATGACCAGTGGGTTGCTACGTCTTGAGCTTGCGTTGGTTTTCCCCGAAGAGGAAGGGATGATGCAGCAGAGTAGCGTAAGTATTTCCCTCAGTTTCTGAGAACAAAGGTATCAATCCAGTAGGAGCCCATGCTTAAGTCCCTCGTACCTGCACAAAGCGATAGCTACTCGCAACCAACGCGATTAGGGGTTGTCAAGCCCTTCACGGTCACTTACGAGAGTGAGATCTGATAGATAGAATATTTTTGGTATTTTTGATATAAGGATGCAAAGTAAAAAGTAAAAGCAAAGTAAATAGCAAAATAATATAAAGTGATGGAGATTGATATGATGAGAATAGACCCGGGGGCCATAGGTTTCACTAGTGGCTTCTCTCAAGAGCATAAGTATTCTACGGTGGGTGAACAAATTACTGTTGAGCAATTGATAGAATTGTGCATAATTATGAGAATATCTAGGCATGATCAGGTATATAGGCATCACGTCCGTGACAAGTAGATTGAAACGATTCTGCATCTACTACTATTACTCCACTCATCGACCACTATCCAGCATGCATCTAGAGTATTAAGTTAAAAACAGAGTAACGCCTTAAGCAAGATGACATGATGTAGAGAGATAAATTCATGCAATATGAAATAAACCCCATCTTGTTATCCTCGATGGCAACGATACAATACGTGCCTTGCTGCCCCTTCTGTCACTAGGTAAGGACACCGCAAGATCGAACCCAAAGCTAAGCACTTCTCCCATGGCAAGAACTACCAATCTAGTTGGCCAAACCAAACGGATAATTCGAAGAGACTTGCAAAGATAACCAATCATGCATAAAAGAATTCAGAGAAGATTCAAATATTATTATAGATAGACTTGATCATAAACCCACAATTCATCGGTCTCAACAAACACACCGCAAAAAGAAGATTACATCGAATAGATCTCCACAAGAGAGGGGGAGAACTTTGTATTGAGATTCAAAGAGAGAGAAGAAGCCATCTAGCTACTAACTATGGACCCGAAGGTCTGAGGTAAACTACTCACACTTCATCGGAGGGGCTAGGATGATGTAGAAGCCCTCGTGATGACGGCCCTCTTCCGGCGGAGCTCCGGAACAGGCCCCAAGATGGGATCCCATGGATACAGAAAGTTGCGGTGGTGGAATTAGGGTTTTGGCTCCTGTTCTGATCATTTGGGGGTACGTGTGTATATATAGGAGGAAGGAGTACGTCGGTGGAGCACCGAGGGGCCCACGAGGCAGGGGGCGCGCCCTAAGGGGGGCGCCCCCCACCCTCGTGACCACCTCTTTGATCCCTTGCAGTAGGGTCCAAGTCTCCTGGATCACGTTCGGTGAGAAAATCACGTTTCCGAAGATTTTATTCCGTTTGGACTCCGTTTGATATTCTGTTTATCCGAAACACTGAAATAGGCAAAAAACAGCAATTCTGGGCTGGGCCTCCGGTTAATAGGTTAGTCCCAAAAATAATATGGAAGTGGAAAATAAAGCCCAATATAGTCCAAAACAGTAGATAATATAGCATGGAGCAAACAAAAATTATAGATACGTTGGAGACGTATCATGGATATAGACATATGATTAACAATTTGAACATAATAATATTTCACCAATTAAACCAACAAGCATCAACTACAAGGTGTAATCAACACTACTAGCACCCCCAGGTATCAATCTGTGGTTTCATACAAAGATTGAACACAAGAGATGAACTAGGGTTTGCAGATGAGATGGTGCTGATGAATATGTTGATGAAGATTATGATCCGCATGATGAATGGAGTGTTGGTGATGATGAAGGCTTTGCTTTCCCCCTCCCGGAGGGAAGAGTCCCCGTTAGAATCGCTATGCCAAAGCGCAAAAGTGCTCCGCCCAAATTCCGCCTCGCAAGCGGCAAAGCAAAGTCCTGAAACTTTTTTGTGATTTTTTCTTGGATAAATGGGATTTCATGGCCAAAGGGCAACCAGAGGCGAGCCACCAGATGCGCACATGGGCAGGGGTGCGTCCAGGGGGTAGGCCGCGCCACCTACCCATGTGGTTACCCCATGGCAGCCCTCTGGTATTTATTTACTCCAATATTCCTTATATATTCCAAAATAATTCTCCAAAAATTCGTGTTTCATTTTGAGCTCCGGAGAATTGCTTTCTCTGTTGTTGCTATTTTAGGTCCATAATTCCAGTTGTCGGCAATTCCCCTCTCTTTGTATAGCTTGCATTTTAAGAGATAAAAGACATCAGAATTACACCATAATATGAAATATATCATTAGAATAAGATAAATTACAATAAAAATAATGATGCAAAATGGATGTATCAGTAGTATTTCTTGCTTTTAGACGAAGTACTACTTTCTGGATTTTTGCGAAGTATGTACTAAATATATTTGTTCCTAGATGAAGTGTTACGTCATTCTATGAAATTTCTGAATGTAACAAAGAACCTTGGGTATGTATGGAATCAATGAACTAGGGAGTTTAGTTTCTTTGCTGCAACTTCTCACCTTAGAAGCCAAATATTTTTTGTTCTTGTTTTGGTTCCCATAGTAGACTTCAATCGAATTAGTCTGTTGACAAATGTAACCTCATATTGCCTGAATGATTATTTTAAAAACAGTGGCTAATTTAGGTTCTGCACCAATTTGGCCCTATTCCCATTCAACTTCGTTCGAGGTTTGGTTTCCTCAGTGATGGATTTTTAGATTTGACAATACATGTGATTAGCATCGTTATGCTCCACCAATAATTATGACGCTGCCTTAAGGTCGCCATTCGCGGAGCTGGGGTAGCGTGGAGGATGGCAAGGACATGCACAAACAAGCACTTGGAAATGGCGATGGCACAAACTTATGCAAGAAGGGTCAATATGAATAAACCATCAAGGAACACATTAAATAAAATATATTGCAGCTATGGAGAAGTTTCATAGGGTAAGTTTCACCCTACTTGTATTTTCTGTTATGTTGGCATCTACCTATCCTTGTCAACAGATTTTACTTTACTGTGTTGATGATTTATCACTTCATTTTTTACCTATTCTATAACTTGCATAAGAAAGAGAGGGACTTGAAACGACGACATCACAAGGATGACTGTTTAGCTTTTTCTAATGTTTTCCAAACCCCTTCATTAGACGAACGTAAACCTGTCAGCTACAATTACTATAAGGAGTATCTCTTTTCCACAACATTAGCTACAGATGGAAAATAAAACACTTTAAATTTCCAACAGAAGATGAATAATTGCAAATTTTAACCTAACCATGTCCCAGTGGCAACATTTTTGGCTTCACGACCTGCAACTAGGTTGTTATATTAAAACTCATGTTCTTTTGGCATCCCATTTATGTAATCAAATTTATGCATTACTGGTTCTGAACACCACAGGAAAATTTAGGGGAGTTGGAAGGCTAATTATATTTGATAGTATTTGTTATTTGCAATGTGTGATGTAGGTTGCTTCCTTTGTGTTCCACTATTGTATAAGCTTATATTTTGACCGTCAATTAATTAATTATATGTGTGTGTGTGTGTGTCTGTGTGTGTGTGTGTGTTATGACCACCTGCTATCCTATTGACATTGATATCAGGTGTTTGTTTTGTGTGAGGATGATTATGATAGTTCCATAAAACGGGACATACAAGCTACAACATAAGTTCAAGCCATTCCACTTTTGATTTTCCCTAGTTTCTTAGTAAATATTGGCATTTAGTTGTTCTGCTGTAATAGGAGCATAATCAAATTTGTTTATGATAATGCTTACTGCCTTTTCAAAGTGCATCCTTGCATGATCATTTTTATTCGAAATAAGAATGTTATGCAATTTATAAATTATGATTGGGGAGTGTTGCATATAGATCTCTGAAGAAATGAGAAAATTGATGTTTGGGTCTTGGTTCCACGGATTTGACCTTGTATCGGTTTTTTGGAAGAAACATCAAAGGGAGATATGGCTTGCATTCCCATTTCTTTTTTATCTACTTAAATTTCACTGGTTGTTTCTTACTTTATGCAACCACAATGCATTCTTCTTAAAAAGAATCACACAAGGAGGCAGACAAAAAGGAAAAATGTCTGTTGATCTCTTCATTTCTTTTTCTTATCTTGGAGCTCCGTTCAATTGTCATGTTAGCGGAATGATAATTATTCTTTTGAAGGGGCATCCACAAGATAAGAGAAAAAAAGTAAGATATCAATACGTGTTTTTCTTTTTTTCCTTGCCTCCTTGTCTGAATAAGTATCTTTTCCTTTTCCGCATCCAAGTACAAGGATTCTTTTCAAGAAGAATGCATTGCCATTGCATAAAGAAAGGAGCAACCAATGAAATATCTGTAGATGAAAAAGAAATGAGAATGCAAGTCATATTCTACTTTTTTGTTTCTCCAAAAAAAAGACCTAAACAGGCTCAAATCCATGGAACCAAGACCTAGATATCAATTTTTTTATTTCTTTAGAGTTATATATGCAACACTCCCCAATCAAAATTTACAAACTACAAAGCATGCTTATATACAATATCAATGCTCAAGCAAGGATGCACTTTGAAAAGGCAGTAAGCATTATCATAAACATATTTGATTATGCTTCTATTGCAACAGAATAGCTAAAGGCTAGTATTTACTAAGAAACTAGGGGAAAACATAAGTGGAATGGTTTGAGCTTATGTTAGCTTTTATTGCCTCCTTTATAAATTATCATAATTAGCTTCACACAAAACAAACACATGATATCAATGTCAATAAGATAGGAGGTGATCGCAAAGTATAAATTTTATTAATTAATACTCAAAATATAAACTTCTCCAACATTGTAACATAGAGGAAGCAACCTACATCACATATTACAAATAAGAAATAATGGTAGATAGAAACAAAAATTCCAACTCCGCTAAATTTTCCTTAGACGATCAAAACAAGTAAAAACATATTAATAGATGCATAAATATGATTACATAAATGAGGGATGTCAAAAGAATATGAAGTTTAATATAACCACCAAGCTGCATGTCCAGAAGGCAAAAATATTTCCACTCTGACAAGGTTCCGTTAAAATTAAAACTATTCATCTACTTTGGGAAATTAAGTATTTTGCTTTCCATATGTAGCTAACGTTGTGGAAAGGAGATGATCCTGACAATAATTGTAGCGGACAAGTCTACTTTCATGCAATGAACGGGTTTGGAAAGCATTAACAAAAGTTAAACGCTCATCCTCCTAATGTCGCGTTTCAAGTACCTCTGTTTCTTTTGCAAGTTAAAGAACAAGTAAAAATGTAGTGATAAATCATCAAAGCAATTAAGTAAAATTTGTTACCAAGGAAAGATAGATGCCAACATAACAAAAAAATACAAGTTGGCTGAAACTTTCCTTTTGAAACTTCTCCACAGTTAGAACAATTTGTTCTTTAATATGCTCCCCAATGGTAGCTCCGGATCGACCTTTGCTGCATAAGTTTCGCGTGCCATCTCCAAGTGCTCATGTGTGCGTGGCCTTGCCATCTTCCACGCTACCCTAGATCTGCGCAAGGCGACCTCATGGCAGCATCATAACTAATGGTGGAGCATGACGACACTAATCATTTGCATCATCAAAATCAAAAATCCATCACACAAGAAACCAAACAACGAACAAAATTGATTGGGAACAGGGCCAAATTGGGGCAGCACCTGAACTAGCCACTGCTTTTTAAAATAACCATTCAGGAAATATGTAGGTCGCATTGGTCGATAGATTAATTTGATAAAACCCTACGTGGGAAGCAAAACAAGAACAAAAAGTCTATGGCTTCAGAGCTGAGAAGTTGCAGCAGGTAAAATTAATTCCCTAGTTCGTCAATTCCATACATAACCTAGGTTCGTTATAATGTTCACAAATTTCATAGAAAGACATATATATATATATATATATATATATATATATATATATATATATATATATATATAGTACTTTATCTAGGAACAGACAAATTCAGTACGTACTTGACAAAAATCTAGAAAGTAGTACTTCATCTAGGAACAAGAAATACTACAATGTTGGAACAAAAAGATACATTGTATACTTCACAAAAATATGTGTGATGCATAAAAAAGGTGGCCCACGGTAATGAGAAATACATCAAATAGTTATGCTCGTCGTCTGGCTCCTGGCACACGACGATGGCTAGTACCACAGCCTCGCCATGGATCCTTGAGGAGGAGCGGCTAGGTGTTTGAGATTCCGAGCACCATGGGCCGTTGAGGATACCGCATCCCTCTGCTCATGGAACTCGATGGAGACCTATAACACGATGAGAGCTCGGTGGAGAGCAACAAACCCCGAACATTGAGAACTTCACCTACTAGTAACACTGGAGACGGATGGGGAGAAGGTTATGGATGCAACTTGTGGGTGAAATTGTCGATAACGAGGAGGGTGTGTTGGGTGTGATCCTCCATCTCTACCGATCCGAGCACCTGCGCCCCCACCGCTGCCATGCACGATGGTCATTTCGTCCCCGTCCCTGATTCTACTCGTATGCTACCATCGCGTGCTCGCTAGGAAAGGGAGGGGTGGCTCGCCGTGGAGAGGAAGGGAAGACGGTTGTGGTAGTGAGATCTTGGTTGGCATGGAGAATGAGGGAGAGAGATGTAGGTGGTTGGTGGAGAGACAACGATTGGACGAGTGAGAGAGAAATAAGGTGTAAATAGCCCAGACCGCAACCGAAAAAGGAACTACTAAAAAAGCATGAACTGTTTGTAGGGACCTTCATCCACTGGTGACCTTTCGTGGGCTGGGAACTCTTCGCTTGCGGCCGGAAGATTGATGTGCTCCAAGAATGCCAGCTCCCGTGGCTATGCACATGTGAATGTGGTCCATATTCATCTAAAATGAAGAAATAAACTTGACACATCGAAAATGAGAGAAATGTTCAAAGAGAAAGAAAGGGGAACAGACCCCAAGTAGACCATGTGGCTTAGATTGCCACCAATAGAGAGAAACACACTAGCCATGCTTCTCTCTCTCTTTGTGTTACATATAATGATAAATCTGAAGAATCGATACAGGTGGGTTTGCGCAAAACAAAATGAGAGAATTCCTTATTTAACACTATTTTAATTTCATTTTCCTATTTGACACTGGATTTTCTTCTTCTTTATATATCATTAAATTCAAATTATGTTTCTTTTGTGACACTTCCATCCATTTTGACTATTATCGGTGTTAAATGGCACCTAAAAAAATGAGTTTACTGCTGATGCAGTTTGTGACCATAATTATTCACATGACCAAAGAAGTAATTTTGTTCATAGTTACATGTATAATCACTGTCGATGCCAGTGAACCAATTTAGAATAACGATTCTGGAAACCTTGCCACCCCTTCACACAGCGACCGAGCATGAACTAATTTAGAATCACGATTGTGGAAACCTTGCCACCCCTTCACAGGGCGACCGAGCTTAATGGTTGCCGAATTGTGACGCTGGACAACTGAGTAATGAACTGAACTAAACAAAGCAGCCTACATAATTTAAGCTGGATCTTAGTGACCTCGTGAGCGATCAAGCCACAATTATAGTCGTCGGCGTTAATTAGCAAATCTGTCAGACAACTAAGATCATCTCTAGCACACCCCGTAAAAGGGCCAGACCCATATAATTCCGATGAGTATACGTGTTCGGCCCATTTTTCTGGTCAGAATAGAAACCGCATCCGTGGCCCGACCCATAACTAATTTACGGCGGCCCGCAAAACATTCACTGGACCGGTATATATGCAGTTTCACTGCTCGGATACGGGTCAAACCCTATCCGCATTCGCCGCGATTCCCTTCCTCCTCCGCCCAATTTCTCGCCGTCGGTGAGCCTCAAAAAGCCATGGATGACTATGGTAGCTCCGGGGATGAGGCGGAGCACTGCCGCTGCGCCAGATCTGACGTCGCGCGCAAGCGGGCGCACGGAGGTGGTTCAACTACGGTAGCCGGCCGCCGCCGGCATTCGAGCACGAGCTCGCCCGCCATTGCCACACCTCCTCCAGCTCCTCTACCGCGGGCAGCTCATCCGCGGTCGCCTCGAGCTCGCGGCTCACTCCGGTGAAGAGAGAGTCGGAGGAGCTCGGGCCGCGCGCCATCAAGCTCGAGGCCGACGCGCCGCCACGTCGAGGCGTGATCGGCCCCGAGGACTACCTCCCTCCGGGGCAGGAGGAGCACCTCGAGCGCGTCATCCTGGAGCAGTCGGCGAGGGAGCAAGAGGAGGCCGAAGAGCGCCGCCGCTGCAAGCTCGAGTACGAGCACATGTTCCTCCATGTTGGAGTATAATGTCCGGCCCCCTCTCCCAGATTGGTCTTTTGGTTGCATTGGCTAGAGCAAGCACTTCTATATGGTATCAGAGCCAAGAGGTCTTGAGTTCAAGACCCTGCCAACGCAGTATTAAATAAAACGATTCTGCGGCCTACATCGATCCCACGTCTAAAAACTAAAATAGCCAAGACGTGAGGGTGAGTGTTGAAATATATTGCCCGCCTCACTCCATCAGTTTGGACTTTTGGATGAGTTGGTTGGAGCATGAATTCAATATGGTATCCGAGCCAAGAGGTCTTGAGTTCAAGACCCTGCCAACGCAGAATTAAAATAAAAAGATCCTGCGGCCTACACCGATCCCATGTTTAAGGACTAAAATAGCCTAAACGAGAGGGGGGGTGTTGAAATATATTGTCCGTCCCCCTCCATCAGTTTGGACTTTTGGATGAGTTGGATGGTGCATGAATTCAATATGGCTCGGATACCATATTGAATTCATGCTCCAACCAACTCATCCAAAAGTCCGAACTGATGGAGTGAGGCGGGCAATATATTTCAACACTCCCCCTCACATCTTGGCTATTTTAGTTCTTAGACGTGAGATCGATGTAGGCCGCAGAATCGTTTTATTTAATACTGCGTTGGCAGGGTCTTGAACTCAAGACCTCTTGGCTCGGATACCATATTGAATCATGCTCTGATACCATGTAGAAGTGCATGCTCTAGCCAATGCAACCAAAAGACCGGTCTGATAGAAGAGACTAGGCAGCACATTATACGTCAACACTCCCCCTCGCGTGTGATTCCCTCAGGCCTAAATATGGACCGAAAGTGGGCTGCAATTTAATTGCGTCGGTCGGGTCTTGAACTCAAGACCTCTTGGTTCTGATACCATCTAGAAGTGCATGTTGTAGCTAATGCAACCAAAAGATCGGTCTGATGGATGAACTGGTTAAGTGCATAAACTTACAACCAACAGGTTCAGGGTTCAAAACCTAGTAAACACAATAAATAATTGCGGCCTGCCCCCGTTTCCGCTGCCCACGTCATATAGCTCCAATGGAGTATAGACGTGAGGGGGAGTGTTGGAGTATAATGTCCGTCCCTCTCTCTCAGATCGGTCTGATGGATGAACTGGTTAAGTGCATAAACTTACAACCAACAGGTTCAAGGTTCAAAACCTAGTAAACACAATAAATAATTGCGGTCTGCCCATGTCATATAGCTCCAAAGGAGCATAGATGTGAGGGGGAGTGTTGGAGTATAATGTCCGGCCCTCTCTCTCTCAGATTGGTCTTTTGGTTGCATTGGCTAGAGCATGCACTTCTACACTCCAGACGGGCGTAGCGGCGTCGCAAGCGCACGAGTCCAAGGAGATGGACCTGCGCTTCATGAAGGCAGAGCGGGCGAAGTTCTTCATCGACCTTGACTCCTTTGACTCCGATTGAGCGCCGCCGCTAGTCTGCTACCGCACAAGCTCCAATGAGCTCCATTTTGTGTAGTGTTGTGGTAGCGTAGGTCCGGCGTAGCTCCGGCGAGCTTCTATGTAACATATCTATGATGTGTACGAACGATCTGCCCCTCTGTGAAGAAGAATGATCGATTCTCCGGCGAGCTTAAGCTTAAATTTTTCGTGCGAAATATGTTTTTTAAAATTTTACAGTTTTGAATACAGTTTCTCATCTGCCACGGCGATTTTGAGACTATATACACGCCCCCGCGTGAACTGTAAACTTCGCAGAATAGGGGGTCTGTTAGAGATGCTCTAACCAAACATACTAGTGTCTTGCGAAGAAGTAGAGGCTTCTATAAGTGCACCAACCAGTCATCACATCAATCTAGAAGGGTGGGAGATGGTTGAGCTAAAAAATTAGGCTTTGCACTCGTGGGAAAAAGGGTTTGTACATCGTCCTGTAGTACAGCTTCTGCATGCATACTATCTCCATGGACCTGAATACCTGAGCGTGTCATCGTGCACTGAAGCTCCATTGTTCGTGTAAACACGAAATAAAACAATTGTCTATTACTCATACGAATAATTCTGGTCACAAGTTGCACTAGGGTAAAATCGTATTTTCAGGTTTCGTTTACCACCATTAGTAGTTAATATGAAAGGAAATATCACAAAGGAAATACAATTTAGATTTGGTGTTAGATAAGGTAGGAAAAAAATTAATATCAAATAGGAACCAAATTTAAGATAGTGCTCCCCAGCAAAAAAAATTAAGATAGTGCTAAATAAAGAATTCTCTCAAAGAAAATAGTTGCCAAGCTGGCCCATTTACCCCATGTCTTGTGTGATTTGGGCATCTATTCCGACAAATGCTATGTATCACGGGAGCAACTAGTTAACGAGCGCTCCTTCGGGAGCCTCGCAACGATCTGCGCCACTTGGCGCGCTCTCAGCTATTCGTCATGTGTCGCGCTCTGGACGCTCCCTTCGGATTTTTTTCCCGCACGCGTTTTTGGCTTTTTAAACGGTTTTTTGGGTTTTTTTGACGTTTTGGTTTTCCCCCGGTTTTCCTTAGCTTTTCGATCAAAAAAAATTTGAAAAAAAATTTTTTAGCGAAAAAACGCAGTGGTTCGACCTCCCAAAGGTTAAAGAAAGACATCGGTATTAAGACCACTCCCTCCGGATGATGATATGTCCCAACCATCTATAGCCTATGATTCGTTACTCGGGAATTCGGAGAGGTCAGATGAGATAGATGGGTGTGTTCAAAATGGAATGATCCCCTTTTCTCATGTTTGCATTTTTGTTGTCCACAAACAAATAAAGAGTCCGAAAAGACGTACGCATAACAGACTCGGTACCTAGGTCAATGGGTTCAGTGGAGAGAAATGGAATAAAAAATTCCCGGTTTCTTGACTGTTTCTGAGATTATTTACCTTTATTTACATGAAGATGCACGGTCTCTTACACTTTTCCTAGCTTAAGTTGGCAGATTGGTAAACAAACGGCTCTGCAGCTCCGTTCGCTTCGGCACCACTCCCTTGCTTCTTGTCGAGGTCGGTGCCAACAAACAAGTCCCTACACTTCAATTTCTCGTTGTTGACACGGTTTACACTTGACTTCATTCAAACTGACACTTATGTATCTATCTAGGCGGGCGGGCACTTAACCAAACTCAGGTTGACACAAACTATACAAAAGTCTTAATTAGGGTGTGTTTTTTCGATCAACCCGAAACTCCGAACAGAACCGATGTAACTGATGCTTATATTCGAAATATGACAAGCAAGAAACCTACTATTGCCGTAAACAAAAACCCAAACATTAGTAACTAACAGATCTTTCCTATTCTAACTATTTCCCTATAAACCATGATTGATATACCAATCAAAAAAGAGTATAACACTATCCTGGCATAGGCAGCAATAGCAGCTGAGAGCTGAACTGCTGTATTAGCTGGCTGCTTTGTTGTCTCCTCCATTTCCTTATTTAGTTCCCGCAGAAAGAGATGCGCCATAGTATCCCTCGGGCATGGGCCAACCACCAAGGCCAGGAACTAGAACAACTCGGTACTTTCCACCATCCACAACCCTTGATTTCTCATATTTGTGCAATGGCTGTTCTGGCAAAGCCAACAAGCCTTCGCTCAGAAGCTCTTTCTTCATCTAAGCTTTTAGTAACATTAGCTGTCATCAATAGGGTGGAACGCATTAACCAGTAGAAACCTTGCTTCAAGGTAGATTCTTACATGTTTGGAGTTTTGTCTGGATCCAGGTACCTCAACTATTGGCCTTACATGACCTGACATGGGTATTCCCTCTTTCTAGTCCCACTCTTATCCAACAGAGCTCCCTCTTACCGTACGTGCGACTCTCACCGCATACGGCTCGCACAAAGACTCCAAAATCCATCCCGAGCTTTTTATTCCACCTCTCCCTCCTCTCCAATCCTCGATCAAACTAGCCTTCCCCAGCTGTTCCTATAGAACACAAGTCTTTCTCTAAAGCACGACCTTCCGATTGGACTACGTCTGGTCTCTATCCTTTTTATTCCAAAAATGGGTCCTCGATCAAAATGATCTGGTGTCTATGTCCATGCCTGAGGTTGGTAAACCCTATATCTATTGCGGGGTGGTTTGAGGAAGGGACAGCTTGTAACACTAAAGACTAAAGCTAGAACATCTATAGTGACAGACGAGGGCGAATCGTAACTAGAAGAAGGCCTCCGAACTGCTTCAAATCAAGAAATTGTGGGGAGCTTTTGGTCAAGTCTTGGAAGGGACTCCCATCCCAGAGTGTGAAAGCTCTCGGGAGAAGGGAATCGACAACACAACTGGAGTAGATGCTCAAGCGAAACATTCCACTTATTGAAGAAGGGATACAGGTATTTCAAGTTCAAGAAGTAGGCATTGATCCCAAAGAATGTAGTGAAAATCTAGGCTAGGAGGAATGCATCAGAGCCGAAATAGAGATTTTAGGCGCAATAGAAAGGAATGTTGTCACCGGGGTGGGTGAACCCTCATAGATATCAGGTGCCCACATATATAGAGTCAAAAGAGAGATTGAGTCTGAGGGAGAGGGGGGGTTTCTTGGGGCTCGAGAGATTGAATAGATAGGGCCCCACAAGTTGTTAATTCGCCACTGGGGAATTCACACAAAAGGGAAGGACTTATTCTCAACGAAAAAAGTGCTCTCTGAACCCAGAAGTCCTAGCTCCCGACCCTGGGCTACTGGGGAAAGTAAACAGGCGAGTAACTGAAGAAATGAACGCAAGCCTCTTGGCTCCGTTCTCTATTCCTTTTAAAGCTGCTGATGCGAGCTACCGAACAAACAAGATTAGTACAAAAAGCCACAACTAGCACTAGCTTTCGTGATTGCTTCTTTCTACCTTTCTCACTCCGGTAATTGCTCCTTCTCCAAAATATCACTACGGACAAGATGAGCTAATAGAAAAAGTTAGGGCAACAGATGATAGCGACTCGCCAGACTCGAACTGGCATAGGCGGATCGGATCAAACGAAATTAGCCTTTCTTCCATCAACAGGAATCGAGACTCAATATGCCCACCTTTTTGGTGTATCCGTAGCTTTAAAATACTTAGGTATCCCAATTCACCACAGGAAGCTCCTAAATAAGGAATCCCGGGGGACGCTTTTCTAACTGGTTTAGCCTCTAGAGTGGGGAGGAAGAACACCCTCTAGACCAGGATAACTTACTAATTCAATTGACAAAGCGTCCTATTTGCTAGATTTCTAGTCGTTAGCTCTTAGTGAAGACGAATTGCTATCATCTGCGGGCGGCCCTCATTATTGAATTTATCCGCCTTCGATGGTTCGTTCTGACTCCTAGCTTAGCTGGAAAGCTTTTGCTTGTATCTGGCAGTGGGTGTAACATCCATCATACTCAAACAGAAGAAGGTTTGCTTATCTAGCTCCTCTCCATTTTTCATATGGAAAGGGAAAGTAGTGCCAACTTATTGGAATTCTGCATGGCATATTTCCCAACCTTCATTCCTGCTATTCCAGGCTCTAGTGGGCACCAATACCACTGGCATGAAGTGCTTGCAAGATGTTTTTTTTCATTTAGAAGTTTGCACCAACCCATACTCTTCCTCTATATCGAATGACCCCATTATGCAATGAATATTTGCTATTCTTGTGAGTGCTCAGGACTGCCAATTCAGATAGTAAATTCTGGGTGAATGTGTCTTTGATGTACCCTGCAACAATATCAGTGAGCCATTGTGGTTGACAGGAAGTAATGGCATTGAGTTCATCTGGCTCATGTAATCTAGATAGTGGTGCATCAGCTGCTTTCCAAAAGAAATTGAAACTATCATGCCTGAGACTAGCCAATAGAAGAAAGAGCCACAAGCAAGCCATAGCAGCATCCTTTTTCTTCGCTTTCTTCAACAATGCGAATCTACCTATCCAAATCCTCTGACACTCCTTTTCAGCTGCTATTTGAATACATGTTCAGATGCAAAAGAGCTCGACTTCGAGTATGGTCTTGTTCTTAACTGCTTGAGAGAACGCATATATCCCCTTTTTATTGCTAAACCTCCACAAGCCTTCCCATGCTCGCTAATTGAACCGTCCGTCTTCATCTTAATCCATTCGTTTCCCGGTGGTCAACACACAATAGAATATGTTTGTTTTTGATCGGATTGAGACAAAAGTACCATTTTTTAGGATGTTCGCCGATTCTTCCTCTTCTTTCTCTCATAAAACTGGAGATACTAGCTTCTAATCTGCATATTTTTGCAAATCCTTTTCCATTTGGATTTTGGATGATGCAGAAGGGCCAACATCAGAGGATCAATTGAATAACCAACTCTCCCGCCCCGCTGCCGCTACTGCTCGAAAGCCTTTGGATCCCCTACAGGGCTGTCATGAGCCCCTACAAGGAGTCAAAATAAAGCCGAAACCAGATACAGGAAGTGTTGACCCGGATCAATTGAGTGCCAAAGATACTCGGCTTCCTCTTCATCAAGTCACGAAATTCGACCCTTAGTTAGCAGCACCAAAACTAGAGCAGGCCCAAGACAAGCAAGAACAGTCAGTCAGCACCGATCAGGCAGGAAGCAGACAGTAAGCTAAGAATACTGGAAGACGCCTTTGACACTTCCTCCAGGTGGAGTTGATTAACACTCTCATGGTTGGTCGATGGAAATAGCAAGACGAGACAGACATGATAATCTGAGAAATATATGTGGTGATCCCTTAAGCAATATCTAAGAATTCAATGTGTCCAAGATTCAATTGATTGGTTGAAGCCAAGGTCTCGAGCTAGTCCATCTTCCTATATGATATTCATAGATACCTTCGCTATTACAGTAACGCAATTCTCCACTAAACCCATTGACCTAGGTACCGAGTCTGTTATGCGTACGTCTTTTCGGACTCTTTATTTGTTTGTGGACAACAAAAATGCAAACATGAGAAAAGGGGATCATTCCATTTTGAACACACCCATCTATCTCATCTGACCTCTCCGAATTCCCGAGTAACGAACCATGGGCTATAGATGGTTGGGACATATCATCATCTGGAGGGAGTGGTCTTAATACCGATGTCTTTCTTTAACCTTTGGGAGGTCGAACCACTGAACCTATTTCTTTGACCTTGGGACTGATAGATAAGAAGGCAAGGCAGAAGAACCAATTGAATCGCGGAGAACAGGTAGCTCCGGCATGTGAACTTGTCGAGGGGAAATTTTTCCAACTAGACCGATAAATGAGAAAAAGTACCAGTCATACCAAGAACCAAAGGCGCCAGCTTTCATTGATATATATACCGTATCTTTTAGCTGAAAATTTTATGGATAAGAACCGGCTCTGGGAGGAGGGGTGGCGCGACAGAGCAATGAAAAGCTGGGATCTTTCCTTATTGTAGGGAGGATCCATAAGATCTGAATGCATATTCTCCCACGAAATTAATAACGATCCACCCGTCGCCCACCCTAGAAATGGTTTAGAATTTCTCATAATTTCCATGAAATTACCCATCCCTGATATGAGTTCCAGAATCGCAGCATCACCTTGTGTGATACTCAACAATGTCATAGTCCCACAACAGCCTAACTGGACACTTGCGAGTAGATTCCCATACACGTATCTGTAACCCACAGACGTATTATCCATTATGACAAGGGCTTTAGTCTTCATCGCTAGAGCATTGATACCCCTATGCGTCCGGAACCAGTGCAATTGGTGTGATAGTTCGTTATGCAAGTGTTGTATCGTTGTGTTATATTCAGGAATACGACGATCAAAGACTCCTTTATCCCAAAATATTTCCTTCATCGTTCTTAAACACATGAGATGATTCAAATATGCCATATGGGGACTTGTCATATTTAGAATCTTTCTGCGGTCTGCTCTGTTTACAGTTCTTTCGTACTCTCTTCTCTTTACCACGCGATAGGTCAGCGAAGCGTGAGCGGGTGATCCGAAGTAAAGGCCAAACACTTCGGCCTAAGGGGAATCCATGAGAAAGCCCATATTGTTCGTGGCAATGGAACATTCCTTTCCACTTTTTTGAATGGAGATCACTGACGAGCACTCTTGCGCAAATCAAGAGTAAAGGTAGGAGCTATGAAGCTGTCCCGGGTAGGAAAGGATCCCTTTGAGATCATATTGCTGCAGGAGAAAGAGAAGGGCACAGAGCTTCTATATACCACTGGATTCCACCAGACTGTTGTTGTATGTTGATGATATCAAACTGACTGGTGATTACTCTGTTACCATATCGCTGATCAAGTGTCGCCTTCATCAATTATTTGCAATGAAGGCGCTGACGCGCCCTAAGCCTTTTCTTGGCTTGGAGGTCGCACATTCTCCTCGTGGATATTTGGTATCCCAGAAAAGAGAATCCATGGCATGGCTATTCACTCAATCAAAAGAGAAGGTCATAATCTGGAAACTATTCTAACACAGAAGGGTTCTACGGGCGAGGGCATTATTGATTTCAACCTAATAGGGCTACTCTAAAACCTACCGATTTATCATTTATCCTGCTCGACGATCAAAGACACATTAAAAACCTCTCAATAAATCCCTTCTTAATACGAAAAAGAAAAAGGGGTGATGATGTGAGGGAAACGATAAAGGATGAGAGAAACGCATGTAGGATTAGGTTAGAACCTACTCTTTATTTCTGAAGATAGGAATTCCAGATAAATAGATCCGCATTCAAGTTTTAGGCTTGTGTCCTTTCATCTAGAATGGCTGCTGCTTGGTCTTCTATGAGCGACGCATTTTCTTTTTTCTTTCTTTTGCGAAAGTCACGGTTTTTTTCTGCGAGAGTCACGACCGTGCCTTTCGGAAACGAAAAAAACGCGTTTTTTGTTTTTTTTTCTTTCGCGGGAGTCACGGTTTTGCTTCCACGAGAGGCACGGTTGTGCTTTCGTGAGAGTCACGGCTGTGCCTCTCGGAAAAGGGAAAAACAAAACACGTTTTTTTGTTTTTTTTATTTCGCGAGAGTCACGGTTTTGCTTCCACGAGAGGCATGGTTGTGCTTTCGCGAGAGTCACGGCCGTGCCTCTCAGAAAGGAAAAAAAATGTGTTTTCTATTTTTTTCTTTCGCGAGAGTCACGGTTTTGCTTCCGCGAGAGGCACGGTTGTGCTTTCGCGAGAGTCATAGCCGTGCCTCTCAGAAACGAAAAAAAAACGTATTTTCTGGTTTTTTTCCTTCCACAAAAGGCACGGGTGTGATTTTCGTGAGAGGCACGGGCGTGCCTATTTTGGAAAAGGAAAAAAACGTGCTCCCTATTTCGGTTTTTTCGCCCGATTTTTTTCGTCCGTTTTTTTTCGTGAAAAAAAATTTCGTCAAAACCTATCAACATGAGATCTAGCTTTGAAGATCTCGACGCGAGGAATCCAATAGTGAAAACGGTTCGAGATTTGAACGCACGGTTTAAAAGATAAAACGTTTTGAATAAACGGATCTACGGAAAAAGGGAGAACTTCAGGTTGCGACAAGTGGCATGCTGCATGTGTGCCACTTGTCGCGACCTGAAGAAGTGGAGTGTTTTTTGCAATAAGTACTCCTTAATTAGTGATTTCGATGTATCACTCATTATAAGTGGTTGCCTGAAAAAAAACTCATTACAAGTGGTACAATATTGATCGCCCAAGCAGCCCTTCTCATGGGCCAACCCATCAGCGTGGCTATCCGGCGGTACAGTAAACCATCTATAACAGAGCTCACGGCTGTTTTGGGACCTTCGCCTAATTTTGGGAAGGTTGTGACCATTTTCTTATCTTTTCTTTGTTTCTCTACTTGTCCTTCTCTTTCTATAATCTATTCTCTCTGTAAACTAATATAAATACGGAGGGAGTATTTTTCTTTTTCCATTTTTTATTTCCATGTTATATTTTTTTTTCCTTCTCATTTTCCTTCTTCATTTCCCTTTCTCCTTTTTCCATTTGTTTTATAAAATTCATGAATATTTTTAAAATTCTCTGAAAATAACTAAATTCACGAACAGTTTTAAATCCGTGAATAATTTTTGAATTCCCAAATATTTTTTAATTTGTGTATAATTTAATATTTGGGATTTTTTAAAATTCATGACCTTTTCCCAAATTGATGAACATTTCATGGTTTTGCAAACAATAGCGGGAAAAAACATATCCTTATGCGCAGACCATAAGCCCAAGAAAGATAACTTGCGCAAAAGCAAGAAATTTGCATCATCTTAGCCCATGTCGTACTTCTGTGGAAAACTAAAGCATGGTTGAATGAACTTCATAGCTTCCCGTACTCAAAGATGACATGAATGAGTTGATAGTGTTAGAAAATAGATATAAACATTTTGTCCAAAATAGGTACTACCCTTCAAGAATAGGTTAATTGTATACAAAAAGAGGAAAATATTCAAAACTCGTTTAAAAGGACAGATGATTGCAACTGAGATACTCTCGGTGCCTCTAGAAGCACAATCTTTAATTAGGCAACCCAGAGAAGCAAAAACCGCGCCTAGGGTACTCAGGGTAGGTTAATGATAGTAGTACTTATATAAGGTAGATTAATGATAGAAGTACTAATGCACAAACATTATTCGGTGAACAAATAAGGAAAAGTGAACAAATAGCAAACATATACATATTCGGATTACTAAGTGTTGACAAACCGCAAAGTATAAAATAAATAACCTAGGTATAACCTAGGTATACAACATTCCTTTCTCTACAGATTGCAACCTAGCTACCATTTGTTGTTATTGCAGAAATAAGAAAGTATCGAAATGATAAATGGATAAACCTGCGATGATCGTATTCAAGGCACAAACTAATAAAATTGGGAAAAACTTAGCGGAACACATGCTAGTATGCTACAGGATTGTGGCCTCAGAACAAGATGATACTAAAAAGCTTAGGGTCCTCTTTTGCTTTTCTAGTTTTATCCTTTTTCAACCATGTGTCAGAGACATACATATTCAAGCAAAGAACCTTTTTTATTCAGGGAGTAAGCTGTTCGTGCCATCAAACTGATGTATTACCTATATTTGAGGGTGCCTAAAATCAGGCTGAGCATGGTCCATGGCTTCTGAACTTGTTTTATATTCCTCCTCCTAATGGTTGATGGTTGTTGGTATCATAACCTCCTTTTTCTTCCTTGCCTTCCATGGTGATTGGCCTTCTGTGGCACAACCATGGAACAAACATTCAACTTTCAGTGCAAGCAATACAGAATTTTATCAAATCCAAGTTTAGTTCCATCAACCACAACTTTTGATCCAATAAAATTTAATTCCATCAACCATAATTTTTAGTCCAACAAAACTGATATTTAAATACCTAACAAACAAACAAACTCTCCACTTGATTAATCACGGAATTGTACTAAAATCCTCGGAGGAAAACACACAAAATCAAATATGGGAAGCCAAGATGGTACCTTCCACTTGCAGCTCCAGGCAGAGGGAAGGGACGCATCGGTGCCACGCCGGTGACGACCCTCCAACCGTAGCTGCATTCTGCAACTACGATATCGGTATAGAGAAAGTGTGTTGCGAACGTGCAAGGTCAAAGTGGATGATCCATGACCTGACTGTCGTGACATCCCCTCTTCTTGTGGATGGTTGCGGCCAAGTGGATGATGAACGGTGGATGCGAGGGGTGCGCTCAGATCCCGGACGAGCTGCAATATGGCGAACAAAATTAGTCACACGCGCGCACACACACAAAGAGATGAGGGTAACGAATTCACCTCGCAGTGGCTTATCTAACCCAAGGCGGCGGGGTCATCTTTCCTTCACTGCTCGTGACGAACCGAGTTGGGCAGGGGATTGAGGTGGCGGCCTCATCGGGGGATAAACGGCGTGGGAGGAGGCTGAGGCCCTCTAGGAGGCTGAGGCCCTCTAGGATAAGTGGCCGGGAAGGGGAGCGAATGAGCACGGGTGGATGCATGGATGGGGCGGCGGCTAGGGTTCTACCACTAGGGTTGTACGGGAGGTGCTGCATTTTACGTATATGCTTATATGTGAAATGAGATGAAATGACAAAAATGCCCTGGTAGGGGATGGGATATTACAATTTATTGCAATTGGAATTTTATCAGACGCTTGAGATTTATCAGGTAAATATCGAACGACTCATGGTGATTCTGCCCGAAATCGGATGGTCAGGATCGGTAGGCCGAACAGAGCTAACAGTCCATATACTCTAATTACTGTGAGGGCCTAGTTTTACTCAGCTATCATACTATGGGATTATTGAGGAATATAAGCCTCTCTTTTAGGGTATCTACAACATGAACCCCTAAAATGAACTATCTATTTATCTGCGGACACGTCCATGGATAGTGATACAGGAGCCGACTATCCAACCCTAGAGATCAAAAATTGGGACACATTTCAAAAGTAATTTGTATAAATAGGGCAAATTTCATGTGAACCAGGCAATTGTTATTTACAGCGGACCAATTCATTAAACTTCCAACATATCTTTACTAAATGTAAGTAGAAGAAACTTTTTTTAACGTAGTCTACATCTTCGCTGGGCGTGGCGGCATCCATTTTGCACGTCATCTCTTCCCCATGTCTGGCAACCTCAATAGTCATGATCCCTATGAAGTGAAGCTGTGAGAGGGGAAGAGTAAGACATGGGGCACAACCCACATGGGACACCATATGTGCCCACGTCCCATGTCCTACTCTTCCTTGTCAGAGTCCGCCTTATCGGTGGCGCCAGATGTGGATGGGCCAGCCTTTTAGTCCTTGTGGTGGGGCGCAACCACGGGGTGGTGCAGCCAAAGCAGAGCAGGCGACGTCCTCAGTTGCATGCGCCTTCTCTTCATCTAGATCCGCTTCGATCTCCGTGAACAAGGCGTCTCTCTCCGCCCGCAGGACACACAGCCGCCATCGCTCGCGGCAGATGTGGCAGGCGCTGTGCATGGACACGTACAGCGCCTGTTGGTCATCTAGGAAGCTCGGATCACCCGCGACCATGGCTGCAAAGGCATCGTCTTTCATCTGGTTTGTGGCGATTTTCCTCTCTGCGGGTCAGTGTTCATCGAGGAACCGGAGGTGTAGCATTGGTCCTCTTACGCCTGCCCGAATGGCGACATCAGCGGCGCTGGTTGTTCTTATGCCATGATGGTATTGAAGTGTGCCTGTGCGGAGGGGGCTCCGGCTCATGGTCGGACTCCTCATCCATCATTTGGTCCTCATCGCTGACCTCCGGCAAGCTCGCCCACATCCAGCCTCTGTTTGTCGCACACGATGGGGCTGCCAGCCGGCCACAATGTTGGCCAACTCCTGCTACTTCTTCGTAAAGAGGCTCTCCCACGCCACTCTAGAGCTCATTGACATGGTGGACATGGTGTGGTGCTGGTTGTGCTGGGTGAGAAGGTAACATTTAAATGGTGGGTGTCGACCAGGCCAAGCAGCAGGTTGTCTTAATGCAGGCTTTGAAGTGGGACTCTCGGCCCGCGCACCTATTTAATGCCTACACGCGGATGAACGCGAGTCGGTTTGAACATGGTACACAACAGTCCAGTCCCGTCCGGTCACATCTCTCCGGCATTGAACAGACACAAAGACCCAGTGTGCCGCTTCAATGTCAGTTTTGTTGAGAGGTCGCGTCCGCTCTTGGCTGACATGCATGCGGCGCTGATCGGATGAATGCACAACAACTACTTCACGTGGAAAGGTTTCTGGTGGGTCCGATGGGTCGGACGTGTCCTTGGCAGCGGTCCAAACGCCAGCAAAACCCCCTGATTTGTGTCTGGTTTGTAGAATCTTCGGCATCCTGACTGGTTCGCGGATCGATGGCTACCACGTTGGATGAAAATTTGTGTTCGAACAGATACTCCGAAACGGCGACCCTCAAACCGCACACATACGTTCGAATTGCGGTATCTATCCAACGTGGTCCTGTATCGGTCCGCCGAGCGGTCTGAATGTGTTTTCTCTCGCAAACCTGAGACAAATGTATGGGAGGCTTTGCAGGCGTCCGAACTACTACCACGCCCGCGTCTAAAAGCCCTAGCCCACCCATACCCCCTACCCTCCCTCCCGCGCTTTCCATCCCACGCGTTGCGCCACTTGTCATGTCGTATTCATGCTGGCCTAGAGCATGCAGCGGTCCGCATTGATGCCCACGATTTGACCGTACAGGACAACGACGTAGATGGACACGACCTCTCACTACCGGCATTGAAGCGCCGCACCGGCTGAGAGAGCACCGGCTGAGAGAGCGCCGAGCGATGTTCTTCTAGATGAACACGCCTCCTTGCTGCATTAAAATGGTCACAGACTTCCTACCTTACTCCATTAAAATGCATGCATATGCTAGCAAACCTACTCCAGCCGCAGGTCCGTTTGTGAGCCGCCTGTCCTTAAACACAACGGCGGTTCGGTTCGGCCGTCCCCTCACTATTTAAACGATGCCAGATGCCGGGATAAATATCGCACCAAACTCCGCTCACATCTCCTACTTGCACACCATTTTCTCCACAACCTCCATGGCTTCGGGCGAGCAAGAATCCAAGTTCTCCAGCATACAAGCTGGTTGAGTGGCCTGTCAAGCCCGCCGGATGCGAGCCAGACAACTCTATGCTATGTCTCCCGATACTTCCTTTTGATGTGATCCGGTAATGGAACAGAAAGTACCCCACACCTATTTCCCCCAAGAGGTGACCTTGGATTATCAAAACCGCGAGAGGAAGATTCCCTTTAATCTATGGTCTCTAGCAAGCTTTTGTCAAAGAAATAATTCCAGATTTTGACCGGATCAATCAAGCTAATTGTTATTAAACACTTATAATAAAAAGAGGTACAGGTATGAAATCTCAATGCTTACAACCATGTATTTGTGTTGGGACCAAATGCTTACTTTGTGCGCTGGAAGTCACCCATCAAGATGTGTTTTTTATGAACCGAAGTGGGAGATGTGTCCAAATAACATCTTGATCGGCACGCATTCTGAATTAGTTGTCCAACCTAAGGCCCTATCCATCGCGCGGGGTTGCCCTGATAATTAAGATTATAATAATCAGACAAAAGCTTTGGGAGTTTAATGACTACACATCATGAATCCCAGGAATTGGATCTGTGTTACCATACTAAACCCTTCGCTCACTGGTGTTTAGAATAACACTTCACGTTCACCCTGCCCTTAGCCTCTCCGTGGCTCGATCTCCATGATCCTGGGTGCCTGCAGGGATGAAGATCTCCAACAAGATATGAGACATCTACGGAAAAAAATTATTTCACACATATGGGAAGTTAAGTCAAAGCCCTTCCATTGATCCCCACAATGAATAGAGAGGGTTGCAAGCTCTATGCCTCAACCCATACCTTACCAAACAACTCACACTTCGAGATCGGATCGCATGAAGAACACATCTTGAAGATCGATTAATTGATAACATGTCTTACAATGGATGTCTTGTGCGATGCATGATTACAATTATGAACTAGAGGGAGATGGATTATGGTGGTGATGGTGGCTATGGAGATGGAAATGGTGGAGGCTAGGATTGATGAGAGAGGATGAAGATAGGGTCTCCTTTATAATATTTGTTCAGGTTGACGAGGAGCCTCGGAATCCACGCCAAACGACCGCTCATGCGAGTGCTCGCGGTCGTATGGAACGCCGTCTTTTGTGTTGTTTCCTTTGGTGTGCCTCCTGGTTTTTTTCTATCTCCTTTTCCACTCCTTTTCATGTTCACACGTGATTTCTTCCCTTTTAGCCCATTTCATGTGGAAACACATCAAAGAGAGGATTTGTGGAATCCTTTGCATTCATTAGTCATTAATAGCAATATCAGAGCGAATATCTCGGTTTTAATGAAACATCGCAGTTTAAACAAAGGGTGAATGAGCGTAAAAATATCACTCATCACCTCCATCAACGGGCCAGGCAGCTACAGGCCAGCTCGCGGAGGCAGAAGCTCCAAGCCATCATGTCGTTCAACAACTCGCCGCTCCGAGCCAACTCGCAGAGTAGTGGCGCGTTGCTCCAGGCCGGCACGTGGTGGATCACGGTGGCGTAGGCATCATGGTTGTCGAGGACGATGTCCTATCACACCGCTCCTCCCGTGTCTGTGACCGCGCCATCCGCCGTCAACGCGTCTGTGACTGCGTGCTGCTGGCGGAGGTTGGCAACACGGCATCCAGCACATCCGCACCCACCGAGGTCACCAAGGAGAAGTAGAACATGGGAGGCCGTCGGCGCTTGGGTCCGATGAAGGCCACCGCTGAGGCGACGCCGACGTACACAGCCAGTGTTTTGCCCGGTTCAGAGCAGACCATCGTCGACCCCACCTTGGCTTCACGGATGCGGAGCCCCCAATCCCCTCCACCTAATGCACCACCTTTTCCACTCTGATGAGCGGCGCAGCCAGGCATAGGGAAGATACGGGAAATAATATACTTCTGGGGCTCACGGCAGTACGATGAGCGGGCTGCCGGACATGGGAAAGACAAAAAGATCCGCCGCGGTCGGCCGTAGACTAGTGTAGTGTATTCGTGTCGTGGGAATGGAGCTCCGCACGACAGGACGTGCACATAGTTTTAGCTATTTTAATTAAAATATGTTCAAAATGTACTGAATTTCGTTCAGTTTATATGAAATTTATTTTTCTTTTGCATTAATTTCATTCGGTTTGTTGAAAAAGTGTTTGAAATATATGCACACAACGTTGAATGATGGCCTCCCGCATTCATATCCATGGACTAATCCCGTGTCCACGGGCAGATGCGGGAGGAAATTTAGGATCGTCAGATGCCCTTATACCGTAAAAAGTGCCACTACTTTGACTTGTGAAGTTGTGCTCCTCTAGTTGGACTGTACTAATGCTCTTTCCACTAGTTAGGAGGACCCCATGGGGTCCGTTAACCTTTCTTTGACCTAACTAAGTCTCCAATGAAAGAAGAGATTAACAACTCGATGTGTATCTTCCCAAACCGCAAGCACTGATTTCGCTTTCAATTGAAATAGATTTAGCGAGAATTGGAGAATGTTCTAGGATAAGGGACTCCTTTTTATACAATGAACAATCTACTCTTGTTGGTTCACTAAGCTGCTACATACACAATTTAGATTTTAGAAAATGTTAACTACTTGTTTGCATGGGCGCATGCACAGATTTACGTTCAATAATCCTTGGAGCTTTCAGTTTAACACGTCCTCATTCGTGATTTCTTAGAGCCCAATTCCCATCAATAGGATCACCCAAGTCGTCGATCACACGTCCTAACATGGCCTTTCCCACATAAACATCCACGGTAGATTCAATATGTATCAGAGCGGGTATTAAAATTTGGCAGTAATTAAATATTTATTTGAAGGTACCCAACTCGATGTATACAGTCATATTTATTTTATATTTTTTGATAATTTTTAAATTGTTAAAAGTTTAGCCATCCTTAACTAGCTCTGTGGCAAAGCTATGATAGACATAGTTTTACCCAGATATACATATACATATACATATATATACTAATTGGAGACACCATTCATGATCTCTTATTAATACACATCATCAAAATTAATTAAACCATTAGATTGAAAAATTTACGATCAGGATATAAGAAAAGCGTCATGTCAAAAAAAAATAGAACGAGGAAAGCCTTATGTCAAAAATATAATTTTGAACACATTATAATAAGGGAAGTCTCACATCAGAAAAAAAAAGACTCCATCCGTTCACACAAATTAAGAAAGAAATCCTCACGTAAAAAGAAGGAAAGTCTCACGTCAGAAAAAAGGAAAGGCTCCATCTGTTCAAACAAATTAAGAAGGAAAGCTCCAACAAGAGTTTAAATGACATATCCAGTCCACCTCAAGAATTCATTTTTTTGAATATCAATACAGACACAAGCACTCATATACATGCGCATACATTCACCCCTATGAATGCACACACGCACACCCTACCTCTATGAGTATCTTCGAAAGACTGGGCTGACATATCATCTTGAAATTTACGAAGTCACCGTAGGCACCTCATCGTTGACAGAAACGTCTCCTCCCACTGAATGCGCATCGCTGGAAATCCTGAAACAAATCTAAGAATAAATGCGAGCAGCAGGATTTGAACCCTGGTGGGCTAGGGATACCACAGTCTCTCTAACCATCCAACCACATATTGGTTCGCCACCCCAAGAATCCATTAGTATTACGATTGGAAGGAAATATTTGATGTCAAAAAAGAAGGAAGGAAGCGTGCAGCTCCCTAAAAGAAAGAAAACATGCAAATTAAAATCAGCTAACAAGTTAAAGATTTTTTAAATGAAAACATAGTGATGAAGCTACAAACGTGCATACGCGTAGCACAGCTAGGTACACATATATGATCACTTGACTCGTGGGTGCAGCGAAGAGTTAGATAGACTATGTGTGTGTCTGCGCATGTGCATTTGTTACACACACACACCACTAGTGCGTATTAACTCGTATAGGATTTTTGTAAGGGTCTCTTTTAGACCTGGCCATGGGCAGCCGGCTCGACCCGGCCCGAAAAAGCCTGACCCGGCCCGGCCCGACGCTGCTCCCGGGCCGGGCTTGGGCCTAGATTTTGAGCCCGGTGGCCTGGCAGGGCCGGGCCCGGGCCCGTCATTTTTGCAGTTTTTTGAAGGGGCCCGGCCTGAGGCCCGGCGGGCTTTTGCATGTTCGGGCCGGGCTTGGGCCCAAAAACTAGGCCTGATGGCCCTGCCGGGCCGGGCTCGGGCCCAGGTTTTTTGGCTCGGGCTTGGCTAGGCCCGGCCCGAGGTTTGGCCAGGTATAGTCTCTTTGCATCAAATTGTATAGACCCACACGTACTTCTTTAAAAGAAAAATAAAAAGTGATCCAGTCAAACACTTGGGTTCAAATGAAATCATGTAGGATTGGCATGGACATGGCATTGCAATCTTATGTTTTTTCTATTCTCATGATTTCAGGATTCTACCAAGGGAGATGTTCTAAATTGGCCAACCGGCCAAGCCACGCGCTTGTCGCGAGTCACCACGCGCAGTGGGCCTCTCACCCATCACGCCCTCGTACACTATCTTTTTGTCCCAGAGACGCATTCATGGACACTCGTCGTCTTTCCACCGCTCCTGAACCCATCTCTCTCATCGTCCCATTCCACCTCTCTCGTATCGACTCGTCTCAAGGCACCTCAGCCTCCCCGCCACTCCGCCACCTATCCTTTTCCTACAACAGCACGACGACGAGCAATTCAATTGTTTCTCGCTCGTCTTAGAGGAGGGGGCACGACTGCGGCCAAACATGGGGCGATGTTGTCCAGGGCTCAATCGATGCCTGCAAGGCGCGAAGTCGTCGTGGGTGAGGTTGCGAGCCAAGCATGGGTTAGTGCAACGCACGTCGCCATTGATGTGAACTAGCGTCGAGGGATGTTGGAACCAGCAACAGGTTTCGCTGCTGAAGCTGTGACCGGCAGTGCAGGATATTGCGACTCGCATGAGCCAAAGTTGCGACCCGGTTGCCCAGATGCTAGAACCAGTGGTACGGGAGGTTGCGACCGACAAGATCTGAAGTTGTGTGACGCCCCTGATTGAATCATACACTAATCATACACGCAAATGTGTACGATCAAGATCAGGGACTCACGGGAAGATATCACAACACAACTCTAGACACAAATAAAATAATACAAGCTTCATATTACAAGGCAGTGGCCTCGAGGGTTCGAATACAAGCTCGATACACAAGCGTCAGTGGAAGAAACAATATCTGAGTACAGACATAAGTTAAACAAGACTTCCTTAAGAAGGCAAACACAAAATAACAACGATCGAAGAGGCAAGGCCTCCTGCTTGGGACCTCCTAACTACTCCTGGTCATTGGCGGTCTCCAGGTAGTAGTAGGCAGCGGGGGTGGCATCTGGCTCCTGGGATACACCATCTGGTTGCAACAACCAGAAAGAAGAAAGAAGGGGGGAAAGGGGTAGCAAAGCAACCGTGAGTACTCATCCAAAGTACTCGCAAGCATCAGATCTATACTAAGTATGCATTGGTATCAAATGAAGGTTTGTATCTGTGGACTAAACTGCAGAATGATAGAATAGAGGGGAAGGCCTAGCCTATTGAAGACTAGCAACTTCAAGCAGCTCCAAGCATCTTGCAGCATGTAGAAGAGTAAAGAATATAATTTTAATTAACAAGCATGTTGTAGCATTAACGCCCTGAGATCCTTTCTCGACTCCCTGCCAGAAAGCAATCTCGGAGCCACATATCCATCACATGTCTCAGGTAACCAGTTCTAGTTGTAATAGATCAGGATACAAGTCTGAACGTCCATTACCGTGGACACGGCTATTAATAGATAATCTTCCCTGCAGGGGTGCACTACATTACCCAACACGCTCGTTCACTCCGGCCGGACACACTTTTCTAGGTCAATGCCCGACCTCGAAAGATCAACACGTCGTAGCCCTACCTAGGCTCAGCAGAGAGGTCCCCGCCGGTCTACATCCTAAGCACTCCGGGGTCTAGGGCCATCGCCCGTTGCACTCTGGGTCGTTGTGCGATGAGCCGGGACGAGCACCACCTCATACTGGATGGCATTGGTGAAGGAAATATGCCCTAGAGGCAATAATAAAGTTGTTATTTATATTTCCTTATATCATGATAAATGTTTATTATTCATGCTAGAATTGTATTAACCGGAAACATAGTACATGTGTGAATACATAGACAAAACAGAGTGTCTGTCGTGGAAGTGTCACGGCAGATGTCCTCATGGAAGGACTTAGTTGTGGAGCCATTACGATGAGGTTAGATTAAAGGGGTTAAACGAGACAAAGGACACGGAGAGTTTATACTGATTAAACTGGCTCTTGGGGACTACAAATGCAAAATTATGCTATTATCAGCATCCGGTTTAGTTTTAAACCGGACTTGGAGGGAGTCTAGGACAGAAGCTTGTATGTTTTTAAAGTCTACAGATTATTCAATCTTATCATAATCAGAAGACTTAGGGGCTGGCAGGATATATAACTTATGTAAGTCGGATGACGTACCTCATACTTCTGGTGCATCTATTTAATCATTTCAATTTCCAAGTCACGGCTGGAGTGTACTTGATTGAGATAACCAGATAATACTTTACTATTACTCAATTGAGCATAGTGGGAGACATCAAACCTCACTTTCTGTCTCTCCATGACCTCTTGTTTGGCAGAATGTCTAGCTAATACAGTTGAATTCCCCGGTTCAGTAAAGCCAGTGCCAGTGATCTAAATGTCATCACCATGAGTCTCTGGCAGGTTAAGTGAGCTTGACGGTTCAGTAGTTGACGGGTCAATGTTGGTTTCATCAACAGACAACTCAGGCATCTCAGTTTGAGTATTGGAAGAAGGATCATATGGTGCAGAGGCTCGCTGATCCGGTTCAACAACTTTAGGATCTTCGGCCATTTTTGTCATCTTCGCCTTCTTGTTGGGTTTTGTTTGGCCGCTGAAAAGAATTTGGACAAGTCAGCATAATGGTGAAGATATAAAGGTACAGAAGAAAGATAATTAATTGTGACCCAGGGGCAGTCTTGAAAGCTGCCAGCTGAGTCTGGGATGAATCGCCAGACGAAGAACGGGAAATCTCCTGCAAAATTTAATCAAAGGAATTGGGTAGTTAACGAAAGAAACCCGCCAGTAAATAAAAAAATTCAGGCCAAAAAGAACCTCATTTTGGCGTTTCCGAGGAGTGTTTGTTAAACCGGAGGATAAATCTTCACCTCCACTGGTCCGGTTCTGGCGGCGGCTCTCGTGTTGCTGTCATTTCAAAAGAAAGTGAGGATCTAAATAAGCCAAGGGGTGTGAAAACCTTAATTTCCAGGTTACTCGCCGAGGTTTCTGCCTTGGTAAAGGTTCTGAGTCAGAGGAAATAATAGTTACCTCTTCTTCGACTGCTTGGCTGGCTCCCGTGTCATCCTGGCAATAGTCAGTGTCAATAAGGTGGTTGAAAAACAAGCCAAGAGAGTCAAGAGCTACCTCTGACTGAGAGTTATCGTCGAGCTTAAGCAGATCAGAGGCGCTTGATTTCTTACTAGGTCTCTTGCTGGTCTTTTTGGCGGCTTTAGCGGCAGCCCTAGCCTTTTTGGCAGCCTCGTGGTCGTATTTTGCCTTCCAGAAGTCAGATTTAGCCTGCGCAAGAGTAACATATTTGAGTTCATGCAACGTTTGGGTGATGAAGTAAAGTAAGGGAAATCAAGAGACTTACGTCTGGTGGCGGGTTAAGCTTGTAGAAAGGATTCAGACCCACTTTGCTGCAGTCTTCGAATTTGCTATTTACAAGTGTTGTTGTCATCTCAATAATGCCTTCTTCAGTCAGACGCACAAAGCTATGGCGTAATGGATCGTTTGTTACTCCGGTATAAGTACACATCAAGCCAGATCGGCGGCTTAAGGGTATGATCCGCCATGCGACCCAGCAGCGGATTAAATCGACTCCGGTTAAACCATTTCCTAGGAAGGCTTGGACTTTTCTGATTGTAGGGACGAGTTTCTTGCATTCAGCAGCGGTAAGTTTCTCAGGGAGTTGATAACTTGAGTCAAGACATTCAGCACGATAACTCGGCAATGGATTTTCATCAGACGGCGAGATATCTTTAAAGTAGAACAATGTTTGATTCCAGTCTTTGGGGTGACTCGGTAGAGCTGCTTGAGGGAAGATGGCGTCTCTTCTGCGTTGAATTGAAATTCCACCAAGTTCCAAGTTGGGCCCGTTTGTGAACTCATTTTGCCGGTTCAGATAGAAGTATTCCTTGAAAAGCTCAACACTAGGCTCTTCTTGAAGGTATACTTCACAGAAAACTTGAAAGTTACGGATGTTTGACACGGAGTTGGGTCCAATGTCTTGCGGATGGAGTTTGAAGAAGTGCAGAACATCCCTAAAGAACTTAGAGCTGGGCGGCGAGAAGCCCCGGTTCATATGATCAGTGAATACAATGACTTCACCGTCCTTTGGTTGAGGTCTCTCTTCGCACGGGTCAGGAGCGCGGTAATGCATGACGCTTTTCTCTGGCAAATATCCAACCATGACAAAATCTTTTAAAGTACCCTCAGTGACGATGGAGGGGACCCAGTTACATGTAGTAACTGTCTTTGGCGGCATGGTGAAAGGACAACCTAAAGAAAGGGAATAATTTGTCGGCTCAAATTAGTTGGTGAAATCACAAGTTAACAGTTGCGGTGTATGATCAGAATGGCGGTTTAAGCGAGGGCTAATGATATATGAAGTAATGATAAGCCGGCAAAGTAAACCACCATGACTAAAGATATTCAAGATCTACTAAGAGCAAAATTTTCTAAGTATGGGGACGAACAGGTTCTACAGGTTAAAGCTATAAATTCGGATCTACAGCTGTTCAGTAAAAGGAAACTCATTGTAAATCTACAGAGGCGGCGGCAGAAAAGTGGAGGTGCCCCAAAAGAGATCTATCACAATGAGGATATGTTCTAATATCAAAAGCGGGTGCTAAGACTGCTACCGCACAAGAACTACATAATTTTCGGATCAAAACTACGCGATCTAGCAAGAAGAAGGAGGAGCAGTGATGAACACCGACGAACACTGAAACCCTAAAGAATAGATCCATCAAAAGGAAAAGGGGAGACTTACTGATGCTAGTTGACAGCAAGGAGTGCCGCGGCGTTTCTGGACCGTTTAGGGCGATGCAGCGGCCGGAGTTGATGAAGGGACAGAGGACGACGGTGACGGAGCTCATGAGGGCTGGTGCGTCGCGAGGAAGAAGAAGACGAGAAGGAGAAGAGAGGAGAATGAGAAAGGGGTGTTTTGACCCTATTTATAAGGAAAAGAGTAACAGGCACGCGCGAAAAATGAGGAGGCCAAATGATGATTATCCAGCTAATTGAACGCCTCGATTCTCGGAAGGTCATTAAGGATAAAGATCCGTTAAAGATGACGTCGTGGCGGGTTTCCAAAATTTCCGGAGATGACGTCATGGCGGGTTACAATGCTTCACAACAGAGGAAGAAGGATTTTTTTTAAGTGTTGAAGATTGACCTGAACAAGTTCAAATCAACCTGGGGCCTAATGTTGGGGATGTGACTATCAGGTATGACCCCCCAGGAGGGGCCGGGTCAACCACAATGACGGTTCATCCTAGAAGCCCAAGAGAGTATACCAGACGGCGGTTCATAGATAGGCCGGTAAGAGGCCCAAGCCCAGAGACGGCTTAAGGCTCGTAAGTGTAAACCGCCATGTATGAGTAGACTTGTAATTTAAGGCATGTAAGATACATCACCGAGCCGGACACGTTGTATGAGCCGGCCGGGACTCTGTAGGCCGCAGGGCGTCAACCCGTGTATATAAGGGGATGACCCGGCAGCGGCTTAGAGCAAGAAACATCAAATCGAGAGCCACGCAAAGCGTGTTTGCTCCCTGGTAATCGAAACCCTAGCAATACCACCTCAACTGGAGTAGGCCTTTACCTTCACCGCAAGAGGCCGAACCAGTATAAACTCTCCGTGTCCCTTGTCCCGTTTAACCCCTTTAAGCTAACCTCGTTGCAATGGCTCCACAACTAAGTCCTTCCATGAGGACATCTGCCGTGACACTTCCACGACAGTGTCCCTAATATGCCTGTACTTGACTGATCGTTAGTCAAAGATGGTTAAGTTTCCTGACCATAGACATGTTGATACAACCGTATCTAATATGGAGAACAAGGTGGTCCAAGCATTGGGTACTGTTCCAGCTACATGTGCAGCCTATGTGTATAGCTTGATGCATGTTCAAGAAGAGAATAGCAAAGTTGAGTATAACCACATCATGTGTGTACGTTCCATAGCTTGCATGGATAAATGGGAGGAGGATCAAGTATATGAAGAGATTTACGTGGAGGGAAACTCTAAGCAGCTAATAGCACGTACAATGATAATTACTGCTACTTTGAATGTTCACGTCCATCAAAACAGAAGCTTGCCAGAGAATTTAATCTGTTTATTAATTAATAATATTTGCCCCATACAATTAGGAGACCAGGATCAGAAAGAAGTCCATGTATTTCGCTACTACTTTGGAAGGCTACGACCACCAGAGATATGTGAGATCGTCAGGAGGCGCCGACCGACGGACGTGCTGTGCTTGTGCGCTACAGGATGGGGTCCACCAAACCAGCAGGTTATGTACGGCAAAGAGGTGGTGCACCTAATTTTATATGTATTAAGTTTGAGTCGGTTTGCTAGTTTGAGAATAAAAGAAAACTACGGAGATGTAAAAAGCAAGTACTTTTATATTTTAGAAGAGTCTAGGATTTATTTGAAGCTAGAGATATGGTCTGTCTTACTAGGCAAGTCTATACGTGGGTTATAAATAATGAGTGTGCGGCCATGTAAAAAGGAGGTTATCTTTTTGAGAATAAACATGATGTGTTTTTAGGATAGACACCCGTATTGAGTTTTGGGGGAAGCTATCTAAAAATCCCTAAGTTTTGGAGGAAGCTTTAGAAAACCTCTTTGTTGCGATTTCTACAAGGAAATTGTTTTGCGCGTGAGTACCGTCGTCGATATTGGTTTTCTCGTGCTGGACCGTAAGGTTCAATCCCTCTATTTCGCGTACATCGCGTGCGCGGGCAAGAGCTTACTACTGCTGAAGGAGGACTGTCGTGAAAGATCGGGCCGCAATAACCGATCGGATCTCACCACGAGATTCGGTTGACATCACATATGTTGCCATTTGACAAACGGGATCACATCATTAGAGAATGATGTGATGGACAAGACCCATCCGTTAGCTTAGCATAAATGATCGCTTAGTTTTATTGTTGTTGCTTTCATCATGACTTATACATGTTCCTCTGTCTATGAGATTATGCAAGTCCTGAATACCGGAGGAACACCTTGTGTGCTATCAAATGTCACAACATAACTGGGTGATTATAAAGATGCTCTATAGGTGTCTTCGATGGTGTTTGTTGAGTTGGCATAGATCGAGATTAGTATTTGTCATTTCAATTTTCGGAGATGTATCTCTGGGCCCTCTCGGTAATGCACATCACTATAAGCCTTGCAAGCAATGAGACTAATGAGTTAGTTGCGGGATGTTGCATTACGAAACGAGTAAAGAGACTTGCCGGTAACGAGATTGAACTAGGTATGATGACACCGACGATCGAATCTCATGCAAGTAACATACCGATGACAAAAGAACAATGTATGTTGTTATACGGTTTAACCGATAAAGATCTTCGTAAATATGTAGGAGCCAATATGAGCATCCAGGTTCCGCTATTGGTTATTGACCGGAGATGTGTCTCGGTCATGTCTACATAGTTCTCGAACCCGTAGGGTCCGCACGCTTAACGTTCGGTGACGATCGTTATTATGAGTTTATGTGTTTTGATATATCGAAGGTAGTTCGGAGTCCCGGATATGATCACGGACATGATGAGGAGTCTTAAAATGGTAGAGACATAAAGATCGATATATTGGAAGGCTATGTTGGGACATCAAAATGGTTCCGGGTGAGTTCAGGCATTTACCGGAGTACTGGGGAGTTCCCGGAACCCCCCAGGGAGTCATTGGGCCTTAATGTGCCTTAGTGGGAGAGAGGAGGAGGCGACCAAGGTGGTCCCCCCAAGCCCAATCCGAATTGGGGTGGGGGCCGGCCCCCATTTCCTTCTCCCTCACTCCTCCTTCCTTCTTCTCCTACTCCAACTAGGGAAGGGGGAATCCTACTCCCACCGAGAGTAGGACTCCCCCCTTGGGCGCGCCATGAGAGGGCCGACCCTCCCCTCCTCCGGTCCTTTATATACGGGGGAGGGGGGCACCCCATAGACAAAACTCTGCGTCGACCTGCGTCGGTAACTTCATCATCAGCATCATCATGTCGTCGTGCTGACAAAACTCTCCCTCGACCTCAGCTGGATCTAGAGTTCGTGGGACGTCACCGAGCCGAACGTGTGCAGATCACGGAGGTGTCGTACCTTCGGTGCTAGGATCGGTCGGATCGTGAAGACGTACGACTACATCAACCGTGTTGTCATAACGCTTCCGCTTACGGTCTACGAGGGTACGGGGACAACACTCTCCTCTCTCATTGGTATGCATCACCTAGATGGATCTTGCATGTGCGTAGGAATTTTTTTGAAATTACTGTGTTCCCCAGCAACTGACCCGACAGGCCCACAATGCTGAACTAGACGTCTGACAAAGCTTCGGTTGATACTACACCGTCGAGGCCCATAACTATTCTCGCGTGGTTAGTGCGCAAAGGCCAAAGGCCAACTTGGAACAAATACCCAATCCTGTTAGTGCATTGGGGGCTCGCGGAGACGAGCAGAGACTCGCGATAATGTGACACTGTCGCGCCGTCTCGTGGACTTACAACAAGGGCCTAGAATGCCCGGCCGTGCCTTGTAGAAAACTCACGGGTGCTCTATGGGCCCACCTGACTTTCACATCAACTCGCGGGTACCCCTCAGGGCCGACCCGACTTCAACAATGGTCTTAAGTAAAGTCCGGGTAACCGTGTGTCCAAACATCAAGGGGAAAACCCGATGAATCACCCTAGGTGAATTCCACTCGATGTAATCATCAAGGTGAACGTAAGAGGAACCACCCTCGAGGTACACACTTGAGGGGTTGCATGACAGATTCGTATCGGGAGTGGTTAAGGGGGAATCACCCTCGATGACCACGACCGAATAGCTACACTACAGAGTCATCATCAGGAGTGCGTTATGAGGTATCACCCATGGCAGTCGATAGTAGCTCTGCAGAGTCGAGCAACAAAAGGGGCGTGATGTGATGTGAGGTGGGGGTCACTGATGGATCACTAACCAACCTATACTAAGCAGTTTAGGATAAGCAGGTAAGGTACAATGAGCAGGTTACAAAAGCAGGCTATGCATCAGAATAGGAGAAATCAATTACAGTAGCAAAATCTAATGCAAGCATGAGAGAATGGAATGGGCGATATCGGGATGATCAAAGGGGATGGGCTTGCCTGGAAGCTCTGCTGAAAGGGAAGAAGGATCATCAACGATGTAGTCGATCACAGCGGCATCAGCATCGGTCTCGAGGTCTACCAGAGAGAAGAGGGGGAAGAAGCAGTAAATACAGAGCAAACAGATGCATGATAGGCAATAAGCAGCGCAAGGGGTGTTCTAACGCAGGGCTACACGATACCGGCGAAGGGGGGAATCATCTGAGATTGTTTTCCTGAAGTTAGGCATTTTCGGACAGACGAAATAGTGGGGGACGGTTGCAGGTTTACTATGCTAGGAACGTGTGCCATATGAATAGGCTGTGTATTTGGATTCGTCTCGTCATTCTGAGCAACTTTGATGTACAAAGTATTTTAATTCGTGACACGATTGTTTTTCTATGAATTATTAAAGTTTTAGCAATATTTTGGAAATTTTGGAATTATATTTTAATTCGAAAATAAGCTGAATTTGCTAGGTGTAACCATGGAATAATACCCTGAGTGCATGACAAGTGTGTCCAGTCAAAGTCAACAAGGTCAGAGTTGACTAGGTCAAAAGTAAACAGTGTGCATGGGTCCACATGTCATTGTCTAAGGTTTAGTAAGTTAGTTAACTATTTATCTAGTTAATTAGATTAAATTAATTAAGTTAATTAACTAAACCACTAATTAATTAATTAAATTAAATATTTATTTTAAATTTGTTAACATTTTCTTTTTCGTTTTTAGACAGGGCATGGGCCCCATCCGCCGTAGGCACAGGGCCTTAGCGGGGCGGGTGTGCGGTTACGGGCGAACGGGCAGGGGCGGAGCCTCAGGGGGCGCGGGCATGGGCATCGGGTGTCGGACGCCGAAGCGCGCGGCGCGACGGAGTGGCGTTGGGCGCGGACGAGGGCAGCCGGCCAGATCGGGGCTGCCGGGCGCGGGCATACGACGAGCAACGGCGCGGGGTGGGCGCGGTGGTGCGGTGATGCGGGGACAGAGGCGGGCGGCGAGGCTGGCGCTGGGGAGACGCGGCCAGCGAGCGGGCTTGGCGGGGCTCGCTCGCGGACGACACTGGTGAACAGGGCGAAGCCGGTGGCGGTGGCTGGCGTCGGCAGAGGGAGGGGCGACTGCCGTGAGCGATAGGCGGCGCGGGCAAGGCTGGAGGCCGCAGCCGAAGAAGGCGAGGCCAGCGCGCGGATGGGGGACGGCCGGAGCGCGGCCATGGTGGCCAATGGCGTGCGCGGCCACCTACGATGACAAAGACGAGGGGGGGGGGGGGGGGGGGGATCGGCGGGGGATCACAGCGGAGCGTGGGGGCGGTAGTGGGCTCGGGGAGGCAGACTGGGTGGCGATGTCGAGGGCGCCGACATCGGGGACGTTGGGGTCGGGGCGCAGCGGGGGTGGATGGCGCCCAGGTAAGGGAGAGAATGGGGGAGGCGACGTGGTTGGGGCGGCAGCAACCGGGCGGCGCTGGTGCGGTGGCGCTGGCATTGGGGGGCCGCAGGGCACAGTCGATGGGGCGGATCTCCGAGCGGCGGTGGCGATCGGCGGGGCCGGTCAGGGTCGCCCCGATCCGATCGAGGGGGGAGGAAAGAGTGGGGGATCGTGGGGGGTTGTGGGTTGGGCTAGGGTTAGGTGCCCCCAGGGTGGGGTTATAACCAGGGGCAGTGGGTCGGCCGGCCTGCTGGGCGTTGGCCCAGTTGGGCCAGGGTCGAGGGGGTTTCCCCTTTTCCTTTTCTTCTTTTTCTTTTAATGTTTTAATTTAATATTTCGCTTCTATTTTACCTAGTTTAGAGCCTTTAAACCCTTTATAAAAATATTGGGTCACTACCATAATTTGCTATGGAATATTTACCACACTTTGAACATTTTAGTTTGCACGTTTGACAAAATTTGAATTTTGACTTTAAACTCGGTTTTAATTTGAATTGTGATTTTGATCAAGCGAAGATTAGCAACAGTAATATGATGACGTGGCATCATTAGTAGAAGATTACTGTAGAATAATTATCCGGGCATTACAATTCTCCTCCACTAAAAGAAATCTCGTCCCGAGATTTAGGAGGTAGAAGGAAACAGCTCGAGGTATTCATCATGCAGGCGATCCTCGCGTTCCCAAGTGGCTTCGTCTTCAGAATGATGTGACCACTGGACTTTGAGGAACTTGATCGCCTTCTGACGTGTGCGGCATTCAGTTTGGTCGAGAATGCTGACCGGATGCTCCTTATAGGAGAGGTCCTGTTGCAACTCGAGCACTTCATGATCCAATGCTCGGATTGGGTCCTTGAAGCAGCTGCGGAGCTGTGACACGTGGAACACATCATGGACTTGAGAAAAGTTCGATGGAAGATCCAACTGGTATGCCACTTTTCCACTCCTTTCGAGAATAGTGAATGGACCAATATAGCGAGGAGCTAGCTTGCCCTTGATGCGGAAGCGGTGAGCACCCTTCATCGGTGTGACTCAAAGATAAGCCTTTTCGCCAGGTTGATAGACCATGTCTTTGTGATGACGGTCATACTGACTCTTTTGACGTGAATGAGTAGTCTTGAGATTTTGACGAATAATGCAGACTTGTTCTTCGGCGTGTTGGATAATATCCGGACCGAAGAGTGGACGTTCCCCAGTTTCTGACCAGTTCAGAGGGGTTCGGCACTTTCATCCATATAATACTTCGAAGGGAGCCATCTTCAAACTAGCTTGATAGCTATTGTTATAAGAGAACTCAGCATACGGGAGAGATTCCTCGCATTTCTTTCCGAAGGAAATGACACAAGCTCGAAGCATGTCTTAGAGAACTTGATTAACGCGTTCAACTTGTCCATGCGACTGAGGGTGAAAGGCGGTGTTGAATGACAGATGAGTTCCCATAGATTCTTGGAAACTTGCCCAGAATCTTGAAGTGAATAAGCTTCCACAGCCTGGGCCAATTACCAGTGGAATACCGTGGAGTGAAACAATCCTGGACCTATAAAGAGTTGCCAACTAACTAGCAGTGATCATCTCTTTGACGGCCAGAAGATGTGCAACTTTGGAAAGCTGGTCAATGACGACAAGTATAGCATCATTACCCTTCTACGATTTGGGAAAACCAGTGACGAAGTCCATTTCAACATGGTCCCATTTCCATTCAGGAATAGAGATAGGTTGCAGACTTCTAGTAGGCCTTTGATGTTCTGCTTTGATACGTCGACAAATGTCACATTCAGCAACATAGCGAGCAATGTCTTGCTTCATGTTTGACCACCAGAATCTCTGACGAATATCTTGGTACATCTTGGTGCTACCCGGATGAATAGACAGAGGCGTATCATGAGCTTCTATCATAACTTCCTGAATCATATCCGGGTTGTCTTTTGAAGGGACCACTAGGCGACCTTTAAAGAACAAAGTGTCATCATCTTCAATAGTGAAGAATGAGGGCCTTCCTTCTGTGAGGTAGTGCTTAATCTTCTCAACTTGAGAGTCATAGTTCTGCAGTCTCTTGATGCTCTCCATGAGATCTGGTTCGACAACTAGGGTATTGAGGGAACCCCGGGGAATAACACGGAGGTTCATCTTGCGGAACTCCTTAGGAGGGGGAGCGAGTGCACCCAGAGGAACAATATGGAGGTTCAGCTTTCTTAATTCTTCAACAAGCGAGGGTTGAACTTTGCAAACCTCGAGATGGTTGCAATATGACTTGCGACACAAATCATCAACCATTACATTAGCCTTTCCTGGTGTATAGGAAATACCCAAGTAAAAGTCTGCTACGGTCTCCTGAGGGAGTCCTGGACTAAGGGGTCCTCGGGTGTCCGATCTATTGGATGTGGGCCAGACTGATGGGCCGTAAAGATACAAAGACCGAAGACTCTACCCGTGTCCAGATAGGACTTTCCTTGGCGTGGAAGGCAAGCTTGGCGATCAACTATGAAGATTCATTTCTCTGTAACCGACCTTGTGTAAACCTAGATCCCTCTTGTGTCTATATAAACCGGAGGGCTAGGTCCTTAGATATATCCTCATAATCATAGCTAGGCTAGACTTTTAGGATTTAGCCATTACGATCTCGTGGTAGATCAACTCTTGTAATACTCATATTCATTAAGATCAATCAAGCAGGAAGTAGGGTATTACCTCCATAGAGAGGGCCCAAACCTGGGTAAACATTGTGTCCCCCGTCTCCTGTTACCATCGATCCTAGACGCACAGTTCGGACCCCCTACCCGAGATCCGCCGGTTTTGACACCGACATAGGTGCTTTCATTGAGAGTTCCATTGTACCGCCGTCAAGAGGTTTGATGGCCCCTTCAATCACTTACAACCATGCTGTCCAAGGGGAAGTCTTCCTCCCCGGACAGATCTTCATGTTCGGAGGCTTCGCACTGTGGGTCAACTCGCTTGGCCATCTAGAACAGATCGAAAGCTACGCCCATGGCCACCAGGTCATATTTGGAAGCTTGAACTATGTCGCAAATATCCGTGGAGACTTGATCTTTGACGGATTCGAGACCACGACAGCTGCTCCCAGCCACCACGATGAACATGCCTTAGATCTGTCATTGGGCCATACCTAGGAAATTGCACCTGGAACCGCTCTGGCCTTAGATCTGGAGCAGGTCGCTCCATCCGAGGACAGGAAGCTCAACCCCGCCACTGAAGCCTCAGACTCCACGGCGTTGGTGCCGCACACAAACTTAACTTCAAGTAACATCTGTGTCACTGGAGCTACGAACTCATTTCCGGTTATAAGTTCCGAACTATGTGCGTCCGCGCATGTCGAGCATGATCGGTTATTGATCGCCGAATTTAGCGCCGCGGACATCTTCCAGCACTCGCCTTTGGGCGACGTGCTAAACTCCTTAAGAGCACTATCTTTAGCGGGAGGCTCACAGCTGAATTGTGTCCGGCTCGAACCGGAGGCTGGTGATGGAGAATTTCACTTCCCACCCACCGCCCACTTCATAGCCACTGTCGAAGACTTAACTGACATGCTCGATTATGGCTCCCACGACATCGACGGTATGGACGACGATGCTGGAGAAGAAGAGGCCCAGAACCCGCCATTCACCGGACGCTGGACGGCCACTTCCTCGTATGATGTATACATGGTGGATTCACCAAAGGAGAACAGCGGCGATGACAATGAAGATCCAGTTGAGGATAAACCTCCTAAGATACAATCAAAGCGCTGGCGTCAGCGGCGCCGCTCTAAGTCGCTCTGCAGTAAAGATAGCAACACCGGCACAGGAGAAGATAACACTCCGGAAGGCGCCGAAGACAACGAAGACCCTGCTGACGCAGCTACTGAACAGGATGAACGGGAAGATGGGAAGGATAGCCCTGGTAAACAGGCCATGCACGAAGACTCGGAGGACAGTAATTATCTCCCGCTCTCCGAGGATGAGGCGAGCCTCGGCACTGAGAATTTCATCATGCCTGAGGAACCTCTTGAGTAGGAGCACTTCAAGCGCCAGCTAATAGCCACTACAAGGAGCCTGAAAAAGAAGCAGCAGCTTCAAGCTGACCAAGATCTGCTCAACAATAAATGGACCGATGTCCTAGCAGCCAAAGAATACGGCCTCAAGCGCCCAGCCAAAAGCTACCCGAAGCGCAAATTGCTACCTCAGTTCGACGACGAGGCACCAAAACACATACCACCATCACGCAATGCGGCTGACCGACCACCACGTGGTCGGGATAAAACAGCAACTCAAGCCGAATACCACCCCGTCCCGCCTCATCGCAAAGGCAGAGGTAAACTAACTCGCGGTCATACATATAACCTTCGGCAGGACCTGAACAATAAAGGAGGACATACCAGATCGATCTACGGATCGCGACGACGTGCCCCGACACGCGATGATGGCCATCTATTCGGATGTGACAAACCTAGTCATGCGCGGGCTGAAAGCCGCAGACGGACTCCATCAGAGCTATGTCATGATACGACCCGATATAGAGGCGCCGCACACCCTCATTGCTTCACCGACGAAGTCATGGAACATGAATTCCCAGAACGGTTCAAACCCGTGAATATAGAATCATACGATGGAACCACAGACCCCGCGGTATGGATCGAAGACTTCATTCTCCACATTCATATGGCCCGCGGTGATGACCTTCATGCGATTAAATACCTCCCACTAAAACTCAAAGGACCAGCCCGGCACTGGTTGAACAGCCTGCCCAAAAATTCCATCGGCAGCTGGGAGGACTTGGAAGAAGCCTTCCTTGATAACTTCCAAGGTACATATGTTCGACCTCCAGACGCTGACGACTTAAGCAATTTAGTCCAACAGCCCGGAGAGTCTGCCAGGAAATTCTGGACTAGGTTCTTAACTAAAAAGAACCAGATTGTCGACTGTCCAGATGCCAAAGCCCTAGCAGCCTTTAAACACAGCATCCGCGATGAATGGCTTGCCCGCCACCTCGGCCAAGAGAAGCCAAAGTCCATGGCGGCCCTCACGTCACTCATGACCTGCTTTGTGCAGGCGAGGATAGTTAGCCAGCCCGTAGCAAAAACAATGCAAGCGACACCGACACCCCTGAAGCTAAAAATAGCAACGACAAGTCTCGACGCAACAGATACAAGCGTCGAAATAACAATGAAAACACCCGAGGATATGGCGGTCAATGCCAGATCCAGTGGCTCTAAGTCCGGTCAGCGGAAGAAGTCGTTCAAAAAGAACAATTCGGGCCCATCTAGCTTGGACCGCATACTAGATCGTCTGTGCCAGATTCACGGCACACCAGACAAACCACCCAATCATACCAATAGAGATTGTTGGGTTTTTAAACAAGCTGGCAAGTTAAATGTCGAAAACAAGGATAAGGGATCGCAAAGCGAAGACGACGAGGAGGAGCCCCGGTCGCCGAAGACAGGGGGACAGAAGAAGTTCCCCCCTCAGGTCAAAACGGTGAACATGATATATGCTACCCACATCCCCAAGAGGGAGCGCAAGCGCGTGCTCAGGGACGTCTACGCGATAGAGCCAGTCGCCCCAAAATTTAATCCATGATCGTCATGCCCGATCACTTTTGATCGCTGGGATCATCCGACTAGTATCTGTCACGGCGGTTCAGCCGCACTGGTCCTGGACCCAATAATTAATGTGTTCCACCTGACGCGAGTCCTGATGGATGGTGGCAGCAGCCTCAACTTGCTCTATCAGGATACAATGCGCAAAATGGGCATTAACCCATCACGGATCAAGCCCACAGAGACTACCTTTAAAGGAGTCATACCGGGCATAGAGGCCCGCTGTACGGGCTCAATCACACTAGAGGTTGTCTTCGAATCTCCGGACAACTTCTGAAGCGAGGAGTTAATCTTTGATATTGTCCCCTTTCGCAGAGGCTACCACACACTGCTCGGACGAACCGCATTTGCTCGATTCAACGCGGTGCCACACTATGCTTATCTCAAGCTCAAGATGCCCGGACCACGCAACGTCATAACAGTCAATGGAAACACGAAACGCTCCCTCCGCACCGAGGAGCACAGCACTGCCTTAGCGGCAGAGGTACAGGGCGACCTTTTCAAGCAGAACCTCGATTCGGCGGCCGATCCCTCGGACACTGTCAAGAGAGTCTGAACCATTCTGCAGAAGGACAGCTCGGCTCGTCAAGAGCTCGACTAGCAATTTGGCCTCCGTCCCAGTCCTGACCATGTGGTGGCAATTGTACCGTGCGTACATAATTATGCACTAAAAGTACCATGGACACGGATGGAGGCATAATCAGCTTGTGATCCGCAATACGGCTCGACCACCCGGGACACACATAATTTCACTATATCCTTTTTTTCTTTTTTTCTTTTCACAGGCCTTTCCTGATGGCTTGACCATCGAATCTTTTCAAAGGATAAAAACACAAAGGCGACAAGAAGCATGGACGTACTGGGGAATCTTTAGGTGGTTTCTTTAACGATCCCTTTACCTGTTTTCAGGACCCACACGCAGCTCTCCCTTGGTTAAGGCATAGTAAATAGACTTCTGCTTATCGCACTACTTGTATAAATGCGCTTTAATGCAGCAAGGAAATTATAATAGAAACAGTTTGCAGCCCAAATTTTACGGCCCTAGCTTACCACTTGTTCTTCTTTTTCTTCCTTTTTGTCTTCTCTTTTCTGGTAACTCTATCAGATAACACCCATACACTCTGGTGCATTTCAATTTGCCACGGGCTTCATAGTTCCCCGCAACATGGCAACAAAAGTCCGAACACTTTTACAGTACAGTTCAGCACCCCGAATTTAGCACTATATGCATTGGCTCTGAATCATGTCTTTGGTCAATAGTTGGGTTTCCTGGCTGTTGTGCTTACTACCTTACGTTCTGCTGTATCGGCTAGGGTAGTGAAGGGAGAACTACTGCGATTGTGCCCTAGTTTACCCAAGTGAGCACCTCAGTAGAGAAAGCCGAAAACTGACTATCATGATGTGGCGAGAGCCGGTCAGCTCTTCGGAGGTCTCAAATCCATACAGATTTTTCCGCTTTACGCGAGGGATCGGTACTTACTCGATTAAGTGTTTACAGCATCCTAGTCCGGATACTAGGGGCTGCGCCTATATTTCTATTGTCAAACTCCTATGGCTAAGTGAGGGTGCTAAAGCCGCATAGTCCGATTTCCTGGTTCGTCGTGCTAAACACCTCCTTCAAGGACCAAACAATTGGATCAAGAGTGTTTAGATTACATCCCGAACACCCCCATATTTCCTACATGGGGGCAGAAGCCGACGACTGGCCAACTCTCAGATTTCACATAACACGGCCACACAGGAGGAGAATTTTTTTAAAAAACCATTATATTACATAGCAATTTTGTTTCATCATACAAGGCAAAGACAACATGAATGTATTCATTCGAAAATAATGTCTTGCGCACATTGTGTTGCTACAATGCGAGACCCCTCCAGTACATCTGCAAAATACCGCTCGGGCGTGCGTTGCTCCTTGCCCTCTTCGGCCCCTCGGTCGTCAGCTTGACGGCGTCCATCTTTGGTCACCACACCTTGACGCGGGCGAAGGCCATGTGCGCACCTTTAATGCAGGCCGATCGCTTGACGACGTCCAGCCGAGGACAGGCGTTCACCAGCCGCTTCACAAGCACGAAGTAGCTGCCGAGCATAGATTCGGTAGGCCATAGCCGGATTATCAAATCCTTCATGGCCAGTTCAGCCACCCTATGCAACTCAACCAGCTGTTTTAGCTGATCGATGAAGGGCACATGATGTTCTGGCGCAAGGTATTGCGACCAAAATAGTTTCTCCATTGAGCTCCCTTCTTCGGCCAGGAAGAACTCCGCGGCATCGGACACACTGCATGGCAGATCTGCAAATGCCCATGGAGAACTCCGAATCCGGTTAGTAGGAAAAATTTCTTCTTCACATACTTGTTTTGCATACTAAATGCCTTACCCGCCACGATCTTCTTGGCCTCCTGGATCTCCTGGAGGGCACCCTGGGCTTCAACCCTGGCTGCTTCCGTGCTTTGGCGAGCCTTTGAGAGTTCGGCCTCTCGACCCGAAACATCACCTCAAAGGCCTCATACTTATTCACAGCATCTTGGAGCTCTTGCTGGACCTCGGTCAGCCTGGCCTTAAGCTCCTTACGAGCGGCCTGCTCCTTGACAGCTTTCCCCCCGGCTTCGGCTAGGGCCTTTTTCAGGGCCTCGACTTCGGTCATCTCCCCCACACATTGTTGGGGAACGTAGCAGAAATTCAAAATTTTCTACGCATCACCAAGATCAATCTATGGAGTAATCTATCAACGAGGGGAAGGAGAGTGCATCTACATACCCTTGTAGATCGCTAAGCGGAAGCGTTCAAGTGAACGGGGTTGATGGAGTCGTACTCGTCGTGATCCAAATCACCGATGATCCTAGTGCCGAATGGACGGCACCTCCGTGTTCAACACACGTACAGCCCGGTGACGTCTCCTATGCCTTGATCCAGCAAGGGGAGAAGGAGAGGTTGAGGAAGACTCCATCCAGTAGCAGCACAACGGCGTGGTGGTGGTGGAGGAGTGTGGTACTCCAGCAGGGCTTCGCCAAGCACCGCAAGAGACAAGGAGGGAGAGGGGTAGGGCTGCGCCAAGAAGGAGATTGAATCGTGTGTTTGGCAGCCCAAAAACTCAAGTATATATAGGGGGAGGGGCTGCGCCCCCACCTAGGTTTCCACCCCTAGGGGTGGCGGCCAGCCCTAGATCCCATCTAGGGGGCGGCCAAGGGGGGAGAGAGGGGGTGCACCACTAGATGGGCCTTAGGCCCATCTGAGCCTAGGGTTTGCCCCCTTCCACTCTCCCTTGCGCCTTGGGCCTTGGTGGGGGGGCGCACCAGCCCACCTGGGGCTGGTCCCCTCCCACACTTGGCCTATGCAGCCCTCTGGGGCTGGTGGCCCCACTTGGTGGACCACCGGGACCCTCCCGGTGGTCCCGGTACATTACCGATAAAACCCGAAACTTTTCCGGCGACCAAAACAGGACTTCCCATATATAAATCTTTACCTCCGGACCATTCCGGAACTCCTCGTGACGTCCGAGATCTCATCCAGGACACCGAACAACATTCGGTAACCACGTATATCTATTCCCTATAACCCTAGCGTCATTGAACCTTAAGTGTGTAGACCCTACGGGTTCGGGAACCATGCAGACATGACCGAGATAACTCTCCGGTCAATAACCAACAGCGGGATCTTGATACCCATGTTGGCTCCCACATGTTCCACGATGATCTCATCGGATGAACCACGATGTCGAGGATTCAATCAATCCCGTATGCAATTCCCTTTGTCTAGCGGTACGATACTTGCTCGAGATTCGATCGTCGGTATCTCGATACCTTGTTCAATCTCGTTACCGGCAAGTCTCTTTACTCGTTCCGTAACACATCATCCCGTGGTCAACTCCTTGATCACATTGTGCACATTATGATGATGTCCTACCGAGTGGGCCCAGAGATACCTCTCCGTCATACGGAGTGACAAATCCCAGTCTCGATTCGTGCCAACCCAACAGACACTTTCGGAGATACCTGTAGTGTACCTTTATATCCACCTAGTTACGTTGTGACGTTTGGCACACCCAAAGCATTCCTACGGTATCCGGGAGTTGCACAATCTCATGGTCTAAGGAAATGATACTTGACATTAGAAAAGTTTTAGCATACGAACTACACGATCTTGTGCTAGGCTTAGGATTGGGTCTTGTCCATCACATCATTCTCCTAATGATGTGATCCCGTTATCAACGACATCCAATGTCCATGGTCAGGAAACCGTAACCATCTATTGACCAACGAGCTAGTCAACTAGAGGCTTACTAGGGACATGGTGTTGTCTATGTATCCACACATGTATCTGAGTTTCCTATCAATACAATTCTAGCATGGATAATAAACGATTATCATGAACAAGGAAATATAATATTAACCAATTTATTATTGCCTCTAGGGCATATTTCCAACAGTCTCCCACTTGCACTAGAGTCAATAATCTAGTTCACATCGCCATGTGATTAACACTCACAGGTCACATCGCCATGTGACCAACATCTAAGAGTCTACTAGACTCAAGGATCTAGTTCACATCACTATGTGATAAACACTCAAACAGTTCTGGGTTTGATCATGTTATGCTTGTGAGAGAGGTTGTAGTCAACGGGTCTTGCCATATTCAGATCCCTATGTATTTCGCAAAACTTTATATCGTAGATGCTGCTACCACGTTCCACTTGGAGCTATTCCAAATTATTGCTCCATTGTACGTATCCGGTATCTCTACTCAGAGCTATCCGGATAGGTGTTAAGCTTGCATCAACGTAACTCTTTATGTCGAACTCTTTATCACCTCCATAACCGAGAAACATTTCCTTATTCCTCTAAGGATAATTTTGACCGCTATCTGGTGATCCATTCTTAGATCACCTTTGTACCTTCTTGCCAGACATGTGGCAAGGCACACATCAGGTGCGGTACTCAGCATGGCATACCGTATAGAGCCTATGACAAGAGCATAGGGGACAACCTTCGTCCTTCCTCTTTCTTCTGCCGTGGTCAATCTTTGAGTCTTACTCAACTTCACACCATACAACTCAGGTAAGAACCCCTTCTTTGACTGATCTATTTTGAACTCCTTCAAAAACATGTCAAGGTGTGCGTTCTTTGAAAGTATCATCAGGCGCCTTGATCTATCTCTATAGATCTTGATGCCCAATTTGTAAGCAGCTTTATCCAGGTCTTCCTTTGAAAAACACTCTTCAAACAACCGTTTATGCTTTCCAGAAATTCTACATTATTTCGGATCTTACAATATGTCATCCACATATACTTATCAGAAATGTTGTAGTGCTCCCACTCACTTTCTTTTAAATACAAGTTTCTAGCAAACATTGTATAAACCTAAAAGCTTTGATCACTCCATCAAAACATATATTCCGATTCCGAGATGCTTGCTCTAGTCCATAGAAGGATTGCTGGAGCTAGCATACCTTTTAGCATCCTTAGGATCGACAAAACCTTTTATTGTATCATATACAACTTTTCTTACGAAAACTTGGTAAGAAAACTTGTTTTGACATCCATCTATAAGATTTCATAATCGAAAAATACAGCTAATGCTAACATGATTCCGACGGACTTAAGCATCGCTACGGGTGAGAAATTCTCATCGTAGTCAACTCCTTGAACTTGTGAAAAGATTCTTTCCCACAAGTCGAGCTTCATAGACGGTAACTTTACCTCCCACGTCCGTCTTCTTCTTAAAGATCCATTTATCTCAATGGCTTGCCGATCATCGGGCAAGTCCACCAAAGTCCATACTTTGTTCTGATACATGGATCCTATCTTGGATTTCATGGCTTCTAACCATTTGTCGGAATACGGGCCCACCATCGCTTCTCCATAGCTCGTAGGTTCATTGTTGTCTAACAACATGATATCTAAGACAGGATTACTGTACCACTCAGGAGTAGTACATATCCTTGTCGACCTACGAGGTTCGATAGCAACTTGATCCGAAGCTTCATGATCACTATTATTAACTTCCTATTCAACAGACGTAGATGCCACAGACATCTTTCTGTGTTGCATCATTCTCTGGTTGAAATAAAGGTTCGACAACATCATCAAGTTCTATCTTCCTCCCACTCAATTCTTTCAAGAGAAACTCCTTCTCGAGAAAGGACCCGTTCTTAGCGACAAACAATTTGCCCTCGGATCTGAGATAGAAGGTATACCCTACTGTCACCTTTGGGTATCCTATGAAGATGTGTTTGTCCGGTTTGGGTTCAAGCTTCTCCGGCTGAAGCCTTAAGCATCGTAGCCCCAAACATTAAGAAACGACAACTTTGGTTTCTTTCCAAACCAATGTTCATACGACGCCGTCTCAACGGACTTAGATGGTGTTCTATCTAAAGTGAATGCAGCTGTCTCTAACGCATAACCTCAAAATGAAAACAGTAGATTGATAAGAGACATCATAGATCGCACCATATCTCATAGGGTTCGATTACGACGTCCGGACACACCATAACCCAGTGGTGTTCCAGGTGGCTTCAACTGTGAAACAATTCCACAATGTCTTAAGTGTTTGCCAAACTCATAACTCAGATATTCTCATTAATCAGATCGTAGGAATTTGATCTTCTTGTTATGATGATTCTTAACTTCACTCTGAAATCGCTTGAACTCTTCAAACGTTTCAGACTTTGTGCTTCATTAAGTAGATATACCTATATCTACTCAAATCGTCAGTGAAGATGAGAAAATAGCGATATCCACTGCATGCTTCAATTCTCATTGGATCACACGCATCAGCATGCATGATCTCCAACAAGTCACTTGCCCGTTTCATTGTACCTGAAAACGGGGTCTTAGTCATCCTGCCCATGAGGCATGGCTCGCATGTGTCAAGCGATTCAAAATCAAGTGACTCCAAACATCCATCGACATGGAGTTTCTTCATGCATCTTACGCCAATATGACCTAAGCGGCAGTGCCACGAGAAAGTGGTACTATCATTATTAACTCTACATCTTTTGGCGTGAACATGTGTATTACCACGACCGAGATTCAATGAACCATTCACATAGGGTGCATGACCATGAAAGGTATCATTCACGTAAACAGAATAACCATTATTCTCTAACTTATATGAATGACCGTATTGCAATGAACATGATCTAATCATATTCATGCTCAACGTAGACACCTGATAACATTTATCTAGGTTCAATGCTAATCCCGAAGGCAGATGGAGCGTGCGATGCTGATCTCATCAACTTTGGAAACACTTCCAACACACATCGTCACCTCGCCCTTAGCCAGTCTCCATTTAGTCCGTAGATTTTGCTTCAAGTCACCAATAATAGCAACTGAACCGGTATCCAATACCCAGGTGCTACTAGGAGTACTAGTGAGGTACACATTAATAACACGTATATACTTTGTTGAAGTTGCCAGCCTTCTTATCTACCATGCATTTGGGGTAATTCCGCTACCAGTGACCGTTCCCCTTACAATAGAAGCACTTAGTCTCGGGTTTGGGTTCAACCTTGTGTTCCTTTACTGGAGCGGCAACTGGTTTGCCATCCATGAAGTTTCCCTTCTAGCCCTTGCCCTTCTTGAAACCAGTGGTCTTATTAAACCATCAACACTTGATGCTCCTTCTTGATTTCTACCTTTTGCGGTCTTAAGCACCGCGAACAGCTCCGGGATCAACTCCATCCCTTGCATGTCATAGTTCATCACGAAGATCTAGTAGCTTAGTGATAGTGTCTAGAGAACTCTATCAATCACTATCTTATCTGGAAGTTTAACTCCCACTTGATTTAAGTGACTGTAGCACGCAGACATTCTGAGCACATGCTCACTAGCTGAGCTATTCTCCTCCATCTTGTTGGCAAAAGAACTTGTCAGTGGTCTCACACCTCTCAACACGGGCATGAGCCTAAAATCCCAATTTCAGCTCTTGGAACATCTCATATGTTCTATGGCGTTCAAAACGTCATTGGAATCCCGATTCTAAGCCGTAAAGTATGGTGCACTAAACTATCAAGTAGTCATCAGGATGTGTCTGTCAGGTGTTCACAACATCCACAGACGACGTTGTAGGGGTTTGCACATCGAGCGGTGCATCAAAGACGTAAGCCTTCTGTGTAGCAGTGAGGACACTCCTCGGACTACGGACCTAGTCCGCATCATTGCTTACAATATCTTTCAACTTAATCTTTCTCTAGGAACGTATTGAAACAGGGAGCTACAACGTGAGCTATTTATCTACAACATATTTGCAAAGACAATTTAGACTATGTTCATGATAATTGAGTTCATCTAATGAACTCCCACTCAGATAGTGTAACACCCCGGATGTAACTTTCCCAACTTGTACTCCAACTCTTGACGTTTACGGCGTCAAGTTATTTATTTTCTCGAGTTCGGGTCTTTGTCTCCGTGTGTTGTTATCGTTGTCATGCATCTCATATCATGTCATCATGTCCATTGCATTTGCATACGTGTTCTTCTCATGCATTCGAGCATTTTCCCCGTTGTCCGTTTTGCATTCCGGCGCTTCGTTCTCCTCCGATGGTCATTTCTACCTTTCTTTCGTGTGTGGGGATTAAACATTTCCGGATTGGACCGAGACTTGCCAAGCGGCCTTGGTTTGCTACCGGTAGACCGCCTGTCAAGTTTCGTATCATTTGGACTTCGTTTGATACTCCAACGGTTAACCGAGGGACCGAAAAGGCCTCGTGTGTGTTGCAGCCCAACACCCCTCCAATTTGGCCCAAAACCCACCAAAACCTTATCCATCATCTAGAGCGTTCGATCATGATCGCGTTGCCAAAAACCGCACCTGATTTGGACTCTCCTAGCTCCCTCTACCTCTATTTAAAGTCCCCTCCCGAAATTCGCGGATCTCCTCTTCCCCTAACCCTAAAAATCCCATCGCGCACCGCCGGACTAAGTCGCCACCGACGGACATTGTCCGCTCCTCCCCACCAGCCACTCCGGGCGCGCCACATGGCCGAGCCGCCCCACATCGCCGCCTCAGTCCCGCCGGCCCGCTCGGCTCGGCCGGGGCCCCCGAAGCCCATCGGCTCCACCCCGCCGCCTGGCCGCCCGCGCCGCCCGCGCCTCCTCGTCTCTCCCTCGCCCGCCGCGCGTGCCGTCCGCGGCCGCCTCAGCGTCCGTGCCGCCTCGCCACCTCCCCCACGCCGGATCCGACCCCTCTCCGTCTCTCCCTCGACTCTGGTGACGCCCCGCAGCTCCGGCGAGCACGAACTCTGGCGCCGGTGAACAGTGCTCCGGCGGATCTCGTAAATCGCGCCCGATCCGGATCTGGATCTGGATCTGAGGGTTGACTTTTGCCCGAAACCCTAATCCATGTGCTCCTGTTCATCATGATATATCTCCGCATTCGTAGCTCCGTTTTTGGCATATAGCATATCAAAATGTTCATCTCAGAGAGTACATCATTTCATTCCATTGCATCATTTTCATTTGAGTTTATCTTGATGCCCGAAATGCTGTTAGAAGAGTGCTACTTGAGATAATTGTCAGATCTGCTACTCCATTTAGCTTTTTGTCATTTTTGCCATGATTAATGTGTGCATGATATGTCCCCGAGCTCTTCATATGTTTTGTTAAGGGTTTTGCCATCTTTCCAGAGGTGCAACCCATGTATTTTTGTGATGTGTGTGGTGACTAGCACAAGCTTGCAAAGTGGTGCACTTGGTAATTCTGATTTCAGGGACTTAGCATTTCCACCAAGTCCTTGAGCTGCTTATCTCATATGGCCATATGTTCATGTTGTTTCCAAGTGATCCGTGCCTCTTTTGAGGATGATCATTAAGGATGTTTTGTTAATATTGTAGTGCTCTATCCATCCATGTCTTTTTTTGCAATTATGGAGCACCCTAGCTTGAGTCAATCGAGTTCTACTTTTGCTACTTTGTGAATCTGGGCAGATTGTCTACTTGTTAGCGATTTTGCCGATGATGTTGTAGTAGATCCGTGCATGCTATGCTATTGTTCTTGCCATGTCTAGCTTGCATTTTGTGTATTCTTAATGGGTGTATGCTTAGCTTATCATGACTTTCTCCGTAGTGAGTGCATCGAGCTCGTAAACATGCCTACTTGAGATATATTTCAGCATGTGCCAGTTTTCACTAAGTCTGAAAACTGATTATGTTTTTGCCATGTTCACATGCTTGCAATTGTATTTTCTGATCCCTTTTGGCTCAAGGTCACTAAGGGACTTTTGTTAAGCTCTTTGATTAGCTCCATGCCATGCTTTACTTTGCCATGTTCAGGTCATGTAACATGTAGTTTTGTTGCTCCGAAGAGTGCTACCTGATCTGAAATTCCAGACAAGTGTTAATTTCACTAAGTCTGAAATCTGTTTGCCATATGCAGTTTTGCCATGCTTGTTTGAACCTGTTAATGGATGAATTGGTCGTAGCTCAGTGCTAGACTTTTGTTAAGAATCTTTAATTCATACCTTCCATGTATTTTGTTGTCATGTTTGGGTGCTTTAGCATGCTCATCTCGTTGCATTTAGATGGCTACTTGATGTAAATCGCAGACCGGTGTCATATTTGAATTGCTTGCCATTTCCAAACCGTAACTCCGATTCCGGCGTTCTTTATATCGTTTTCAAGCGATTTCATCTCATCTTTCCAGTGGCACACTTGGATTTCCAAGTTGAGGCCAGGTTTTTTCATTTCCTGTCACATCTTGCATATGCATCCCGCATTGCATCCCGCATAGCATATCATCATGGCATCATATTGTTTGATCCGTGCACGTGGTTGATTGTGTCCTTGTTGCTTGTTTGTCTTGTTTGGGTAGATCCGGGAGACGAGTTCGCTAACGAGGAGCCCGTTGAGTTTGCTTTCGAGGATCCAGTCAACTCTGACAATTGTGCAGGCAAGATGATCATACCCTCGAATCACTACTATCTTTGCTATGCTAGATTGCTCGCTCTTTTGCTATGCCAATGCTACAATGCCTACCACTTGCTTTCAAGCCTCCCAAATTGCCATGTCAAACCTCTAACCCACCATGTCCTAGCAAACCGTTGATTGGCTATGTTACCGCTTTGCTCAGCCCCTCTTATAGCGTTGCTAGTTGCAGGTGAAGATTGGAGGCTGTTCCTTGTTGGAACATTTATTACTTGTTGGGGTATCATTATATTATCTTGTTATCTTAATGCATCTATATACTTCGTAAAGGGTGGAAGGCTCGGCCTCTCGCCTAGTGTTTTGTTCCACTCTTGCCGCCCTAGTTTCCGTCATATCGGTGTTATGTTCCCGGATTTTGCGTTCCTTGCGCGGTTGGGTTATAATGGGAACCCCTTGATAGTTCGCCTTGATTAAAGCTTTTCCAGCAATGCCCAACCTTGGTTTTACCATTTGCCACCTAACCTCTTTTTCCCTTGGGTTTCCGGAGCCCGAGGGTCATCTTATTTTAAACCCCCCCGGGCCAGTGCTCCTTTGAGTGTTGGTCCAACTCGTCAGCCGCCGGTGGCTACCAGGGGCAACTCTGGGCTGGCCTATCGGAAGTTTGGACAATCTGAGTGTGCCCTGAGAACAAGATATGTGCAGCTCCTATCGGGATTTGTCGGCACATTCGGGCGGTGTTGCTGGACTTGTTTTAGCCTGTCGAAGTGTCTTGAAGAACCGAGGTACCGAGTCTGATCGGAACGTCTCGGGAGGAGGTATATTCCTTTGTTGACCATGAGAGCTTGTCATGGGATAAGTTGGGACTCCCCTGCAGGGATTTGAACTTTCGAAAGCCATGCCCGCGGTTATGGGCAGATGGGAATTTGTTAATGTCCAGTTGTAGATAACTTGAACCTTAACCTAATTAAAATGAATCAACTGAGTGTGTTACCGTGATGGCCTCTTCTCGGTGGAGTCCGGGAAGTGGACATGGTGTTGGAGTAATGCTTGCGCAGGTTGTCCTCTAGTTTCTCGCTCGCGCTTTGCCTCTTCTTCTCGCTCTCTTTTGCGAATAAGATAGCCACCATATATGCTAGTCGCTTGTTGCAGCTCCACTTATTTTTAACTTGCCATACCTATTAAGCTTAAATAGTCTTGATCGCGAGGGTGCGAGATTGCTGAGTCCCTGTGGCTCACAGATTACTATTACACCAGATGCAGGGCCTGATGATTCCGCTCTAGGTGACGCCCTCGAGCTCAAGTGGGAGTTCGACGAGGACTCTCAACGATACTATGTTTCCTTTCCTGATGATCAGTAGTGGTGCCCAGTTGGGGGTGATCGGGACCGTGTCGCATGTTGGGTTATCTTTATTTTGGCGCCGTAGTCGGGCCATGAGTGTTTGGATGATGTAATGTTATTTATGTACCTTGATTGACGTGGCGAGTGTAAGCCAACTATGTTATCTCCCCTTTATTATTTATATTACATGGGATGTTGTGAAGATTGCCTTATTTGCGACATATGCCTTCAATGCGATTATGCCTCTAAGTCGTGCCTCAACACGTGGGAGATATAGTCGCATCGAGGGTGTTACAGATAGACATCCCTCTAGTGATCTTAGTGAAACATGATCCGAGTCAACTAGGCCATGTCCGATCATCACGTGAGACGGACTAGTCAACATCGGTGAACATCTTCATGTTGATCGTATCTTCTATACGACTCATGCTCGACCTTTCGGTCTTGCGTGTTCTGAGGCCATGTCTGTACATGCTAGGCTCGTCAAGTCAACCTAAGTGTTTTTGCTGTGTAAATCTGGCTTACACCCGTTGTATTCGAACGTAAGAATCTATCACACCCGATCATCACGTGGTGCTTCGAAACAACGAACCTTCGCAACGGTGCACAGTTAGGGGGAACACCTTTCTTGAAATTTTAGTGAGGGATCATCTTATTTAAGCTACCGTCGTTCTAAGCAAATAAGATGTAAAACATGATAAACATCACATGCAATCAAATAGTGACATGATATGGCCAATATCATTTTGCTCCTTTTGATCTCCATCTTCGGGGCTCCATGATCATCGTTGTCACCGGCATGACACCATGATCTCCATCATTGTGTCTTCTTGAAGTTGTCTCGTCATCTATTACTTCTACTACTATGGCTAACGCTTTAGCAATAAAGTAAAGTAATTACATGACGTTTAAGTTGACACGTAGGTCATAAATAAATTAAGACAACTCCTATGGCTCCTGCCGGTTGTCATACTCATCGACATGCAAGTCGTGATTCCTATTACAAGAACATGATCAATCTCATACATCACATATATCATTCATCACATCCTTTTGGCCATATCACATCACAAGGCATATGCTGCAAAAACAAGTTAGACGTCCTCTAATTGTTGTTGCAAGTTTTTACGTGGCTGCTATAGGTTTCTAGCAAGAACGTTTCTTACCTACGCGAAAACCACAACGTGATATGCCAATTTCTATTTACCCTTCATAAGGACCCTTTTCATCGAATCTGATCCGACTAAAGTGGGAGAGACAAACACCCGCTAGCCACCTTATGCAACTAGTGCATGTCAGTCGGTGGAACCAGTCTCATGTAAGAGTACGTGTAAGGTCGGTCCGGGCCGCTTCATCCCACGATGCCGCCGAATCAAGATAAGACTAGTACGGCAAGCAAATTGACAAAATCGATGCCCACAACAACTTGTGTTCTACTCGTGCATAGAAACTACGCATAAACCTGGCTCTGATACCACTGTTGGGGAACGTAGCAGAAATTCAAAATTTTCTACGCATCACCAAGATCAATCTATGGAGTAATCTAGCAATGAGGGGAAGGAGAGTGCATCTACATACCCTTGTAGATCGCTAAGCGGAAGCATTCAAGTGAACGGGGTTGATGGAGTCGTACTCGTCGTGATCCAAATCACCGATGATCCTAGTGCCGAACGGACGGCACCTCCGTGTTCAACACACGTACAGCCCGGTGACGTCTCCTACGCCTTGATCCAGCAAGGGGAGATGGAGAGGTTGGGGAAGACTCCATCCAGCAGCAGCACGACGGCGTGGTGGTGGTGGAGGAGTGTGGTACTCCAGCAGGGCTTCGCCAAGCACCGCAAGAGACGAGGAGGGAGAGGGGTAGGGCTGCGCCAAGAAGGAGATTGAATCGTGTGTTTGGCAGCCCAAAAACTCAAGTATATATAGGGGGAGGGGAGGGGCTGCGCCCCCACCTAGGTTTCCACCCCTAGGGGTGGCGGCCAGCCCTAGATCCCATCTAGGGGGGCGGCCAAGGGGGGAGAGAGGGGGCGCACCACTAGATGGGCCTTAGGCCCATCTGAGCCTAGGGTTTGCCCCCTTCCACTCTCCCTTGCGCCTTGGGCCTTGGTGGGGGGGCGCACCAGCCCACCTGGGGCTGGTCCCCTCCCACACTTGGCCTATGCAGCCCTCCGGGGCAGGTGGCCCCACTTGGTGGACCACCGGGACCCTCCCGGTGGTCCCGGTACATTACCGACAAAACCCGAAACTTTTTCGGCGACCAAAACAGGACTTCCCATATATAAATCTTTACCTCCGGACCATTCCGGAACTCCTCGTGACGTCCGAGATCTCATCCAGGACACCGAACAACATTCGGTAACCACGTATATCTATTCCCTATAACCCTAGCGTCATCGAACCTTAAGTGTGTAGACCCTACGGGTTCGGGAACCATGCAGACATGACCGAGATAACTCTCCGGTCAATAACCAACAGCGGGATCTGGATACCCATGTTGGCTCCCACATGTTCCACGATGATCTCATCAGATGAACCACGATGTCGAGGATTCAATCAATCCCGTATGCAATTCCCTTTGTCTAGCGGTACGATACTTGCCCGGGATTCGATCATCGGTATCCCGATACCTTGTTCAATCTCGTTACCGGCAAGTCTCTTTACTCGTTCCATAACACATCATCCCGTGATCAACTCCTGATCACATTGTGCACATTATGATGATGTCCTACCGAGTGGGCCCAAAGATACCTCTCCGTCATACGGAGTGACAAATCCCAGTCTTGATTCGTGCCAACCCAACAGAAACTTTCGGAGATACCTGTAGTGTACCTTTATAGCCACCCAGTTACGTTGTGACGTTTGGCACACCCAAAGCATTCCTACGGTATCCGGGAGTTGCACAATCTCATGGTCTAAGGAAATGATACTTGACATTAGAAAAGCTTTAGCATACGAACTACACGATCTTGTGCTAGGCTTAGGATTGGGTCTTGTCCATCACATCATTCTCCTAATGATGTGATCCCATTATCAACGACATCCAATGTCCATGGTCAGGAAACCGTAACCATCTATTGATCAACAAGCTAGTCAACTAGAGGCTTACTAGGGACATGGTGTTGTCTATGTATCCACACATGTATCTGAGTTTCCTATCAATACAATTCTAGAATGGATAATAAACGATTATCATGAACAAGGAAATATAATAATAACCAATTTATTATTGCCTCTAGGGCATATTTCCAACACACATATCATGACACTACGATCAGTATGCATCATTTATTCTTTCCGAATACATAGCGAGTCACTACATACCTTGCTGGTCTTCCAGCTGCTTCCTCGCCTGGTCGTGCTCCTCTTCGGCCCGCTCCATCTCTACTTTAGTCCGGAGACTTCGGCAGTGTGAGAGGTCGCGGCCAGCAGCGACGCCTGCTTATGCACATCAGACACAGTTTGGTTAGTTTCCTGCAAAATTTAATTGATCCTCTGTTCGACTTTTCTTTCCGAACACCGGCCAGTGTCTCAGGGGCTACTATATATATTGGGATTTTCTCGGTTAACGCTGCTTACCTCGAAACCTGTCAGCAGGCCGCTGCAGGCTTCGGTCAGTCCGCTCTTGAAGGACTGAACCTTCTCAACCACCGTACCCATAAGGATACGGTGTTCTTCCACAATGGAAGCGCCCCGTAGCGCTTCCAATAGATTATCCGGCGCCTCTGGTTGGACAGAGGTCGCGGCGGGATAGGCACGCCTCCTTCTCTTGAAGGAGGATGCTTGTCGGACTCCGTGGTCATATGGGTCTCCGGATCCATGCTCGGATGGGGTCCGAATTGGGCACGGCCCCCATTGTCAGTCTCCATGGGGGTATGTTCCCCCATGTGTCCGTCGGTCAAGGTGTCTCTCTCCGGTGCCGCCATGACGGCCTCCTGAACCTCTCCTGGCCTGGGAAGGTCCTTTGGGACAGCACCTCGTTGTCTCCCTTGGCCTTGGGAGAGTAAGCAGCCGGCTGTGTCTCGTTGGCCTTTTCCTTTGAGTCCAACGAGCCTCTTGATGAGGATCGCTGGGAGCTGTCGTGGGCCGGCCTGTAATAACATTATTAAACCATGTAAAATACCATAAGGTGGAGAGGCCGGATAAATGGACGTGTGCGGGTTCTTTGTACTCACGATGCGGCTAGGGGCTTGTTCCGGGGGCGTCGCTCTGGACTGCTGTCGACATCTCACGCGGAGCAGTCCGTGACAGGGACTTTCCCCTTCTTGGGCGCCTCCGCCTCCAGATTTGTGGAGGCTGCCCTCTTCTTCCTCCCCCCGTAAGGGGGAGGGTCGCTCTCCTCCTCCTCCTCCTCATCGTCGTCGTCTTCGGCAGCGGAGGAGCGGGTCTTGTCTTCGGACGTCACGTCCGAAGCGCCCTTGCGGCGGGGGCCACTCCAGACCCCCTTGGCCTTCGCATTGGCCTTCTTCTCCGGCGTCATATAGGGTGCCGGCACCAGCATCTTCGCCAGGCGCGGGATGATTGGTTCCTCGGGTAGCAGAGCCGGACACCGAATCCGCTTCGCCCTCTCCATCCATTCCTGAAGAAGCAATGATTATAAAAGTTCAGATATCCTCCTTGTAACAAGCAAGTAGAGGATGTGTTAAAGGCTTACCTCATTGGCGAGGTGGTTAATGTCGTGCCCGCGGTCTGAGTCTGTAGCTGGCGGTGTCTCGTTGCCCTTGAAGAGAAACTTCCAGGCATCTTCGTGAAAGAGCCTCTTCAGGGTTTGGTGCTTCTTCGGATTGAACTCCCATAAAGAGCAACTTCGGAGGTTCAAATATGGCTAAGTAAACAGATACTTCAGACTTTGGTGGTCGGCTGTAGCGACCCGACCTCAAACGGTCAAGCCTCTGTGTATCCGTGCCATCCCTGGATCGGTATGCTGTCACACACAGTACATCAATGTCTATATCAAAGTGCAATCACATGTATAAATAATGTAAAACTGATATATACCTCATAAATCTCAGCGGAAACAATCGAATGGGTGTGGAGTCCCATCAACGCCAACGGCAAGTTGAGTGTAGACCGTAACCCTACAACGTAACTCTTACTTGTCGTAGAAAATTCCTGCAACATAAGACGTTGCAGCCCTATAGGTCAGTACATTGAATGTACTGGCAAGTCACATCATAAGAATAATGAACCTACTTGTACATGCAATTTGGCTGGTGGAAATCTCTAAGTTTAGTTTTTGCATGAAGCTAGTTTTTCCCTAGATTAAAAAGGTATTATTCTACTACTACAAAATAGCATCGGATGAGTTGGCAAACCCAACTCAATCCATTCCCAAAGTTTCATTTCAAACCCAAATGTTTAATTAAGAGTGATGAGATCTCCCAACATTTCCATTACTAGATGCTCAAGTTGTCCGTAACCGGGGACACGGCTAATCGATTAGGTTTTAACACTCTGCAAAGGTTTGCGCACTTTTCCCCACAAGACTCGATCGCCTCCCTTGAAGTTCTCGCACTGCCTGGCATTTGAGAACAGGATGACCGAGACATAGTCTTTCGAAAATGTCCCCCTTAACCCACGGATAGGCTGGTACACCTACATCATTCTAAATCTGCTAGCCCATCCCGGAAGGGGTCACACTAACTACTCAACTATGCCAGAGCCCATATTGGCTTGTGGCTGCACACGTAAGCTTCTAGACATGAGAATATGATTAATCTCTTTGAGCCTGGGCGGCCGACCACTAGTGGTGCACCACCATGGATTAACCATGCATGCTGCCACTGTACTTCGCCACCATTCAAACCAAATACCGCCCAGGTAATTCATTTACAAGTCTTGGTCCTGATTACTACTTTGTCACTCATGTCTCGCCATGTTCGCTTCCCAAACCACGTCTATATTTAGCAAGGAAAAAATAAACTTACACGGTGGTGACAAGGATGTATAGATCAGACCTACCTCAAATGAACTACTAGGTAACGGCATAGCCATCTGGCAACAATAAATCTTACCATGCAATCCTACCTCAAAGGACTAAGTGCATAATAAAAACATAGGTAATTGAAGGAATGGTCAAATGTGAACTTGCCTGGTAATAGTTGATGAAGATTATATCGCTCTCAGAAATTTACTTAATAGAGCTATTCGTCACTCTCCGATGAAAATATATAAGGTCAAACATTGCACACACATAAGCAATCATTTCAGAGAACCAAGAAGAACATGCAAAGCAAAAGTCTTGGAAAACCAAATGAACATTCAACACACTTAACTAGCATGGAAATATCCTAAATGCAAAACAACATGTGACATAGGGTGCAAAGATGTGATGTGTACTGAAGTGCATACATGGCTTAATAGTAAAACTATCATGGACAGAATCTAATGTGTGTGAAAAATTAGTGTGACAAAGGTCCAGGTGATAGGGTTTGGCTATGGTGACACAGTGCAAAAAGAATCAACCTATTTGGAGCTACGGTTTAGGAGATATGGCCAATTGAAATTTGAATTCAAATCTGAATAAAGTTCAAATTTGAATTTGGCCAAAAGTTTTCAAAGTTGGTTTTCTGGATAAAGCTATTCGAGACGAACATTTTGCCGCTGGTTTCGTCGAATTTGGAGTTACGGTTAAAAAGTTGTGGCTAATCTAAGTTTACGGGCTAAACTGAAATTTACAGGGACCTAACCGTGAAAGAAATAACTATGAACATGCCCTGGCCACGTGGCGGCTTGCGGGTGGCTGAGCAGCATTCGCTGTGGAAGCCTATACGGCGAACAGTCGCTATATAAGTAAAACTGCAGCATAGGCTAATTAGAACAAAAAACCGATCGGTTTTTTAATAAAACCCGTGGTTTAAGGAAACCTCGGTTAACCGATCTAATTCGAATATAAAAAAAACCTAAACTAAGCGAACGGGGCAGTGGCTCACGGTGGCGACGATGACGAACAGGGACAGCGGCACTGGCGTTGGCCAGTGATGGGGCGGCGACTCCGGCGCTCCTCGGCGACGGGGAAGGAGTCAGGGAGGTCGGGTGCGGCGTGGGAAGTCCGGTGGTGGAGGCTGGTGTCCTCGAGGGCGTCGGGGTGGTGCTGCGCGGGGACGACGGCTCCGTACTCCGGCGAGGACGCAGGTCGTCGGGGCGGCGGTTCCGGCGAGACCTAGGCGGCGAAAACATGTCAACCGAATGCACACGTACTCGGGCAGTATCTTGGTGAAGAATAACGTGGTCGAGGTGGCCTTACGGATGACGGCAAACTTCGGCAACGGAGCTTCGACCGACGAGATCCACATGGCGATGGCAAGCGCTGCGAGGGGCGAGGGGGTGTGCGAGTTGACTGAATGGAGAGAGGAGGTCTTGGGGATTTTATAGGCGCGGTCAAGAGCTCGGGGAGCGAGGGATAATGATTATCTCTGAGGCGATGGCGCCGGTGGTTGCGGGAGCGCGAGTGCGTGCTCTATCCGAGCGGAACGAGCAGAGGTTGGAGACGAAGGGCGGGCCCCATGCGTCAGCGGCAGCAGCGGGTAGCGAGCGCAGGAGGAGCACGCGGCTCGTGCGGCGGCGCTGGCCTCCTGGCGCTGGCCTGGCAGGCCACTGGTGCCCTAGCGCTGCGGCTGGCCCATGGCCTCGCTGGCCTGTGGCTGGGCCGACTGGCCGGCGCGTGCGTGCGTGTGTCCTTTTTTTTACAGAAAGAAGAACTGCAACAGAGAGAAAGTAAATAAAAAATCTACATAAGCATATTATATACCAAAATGCTCAGAAAAATAGCAGCAATAAGATGAACTATTTTTCAGGTTCAACTAAATTCCATAAAAATCCCTAAAAGTCAAAGAGCGCTACCATTGCATTTAAAATCAATAAAAATCATTTCTAAAATAGCAAAATGATTTCAAATTTATTTTCTCCTAATTTTCTATTGAAGGGAATCATTTTACCCTTATTTATATTTATTTACTTTTAGGAGAAAATAATAATATTAATATAATACTAAATAACTCCCAAGAGGATTTGAATTTGGAATTTCAAACAACTTCGAATGGAAAACGAGTTTCAAATAACTTCAAAGTGAATTCCAATTTATCTCTTTGAAACTTCCAGCTCTCTTTCTTCAAATATGAAGAAGTCATTTTATGAAATCATTGGGTTGCTTAAAGTTTCTAAGTTTGAAATATTTCAAATGGAATTCAAATAATTTTCAAACCCCTTTTCATTTCTTTAAATGGAAGAAGTCATATTATCTTCACTCTAGGATCTTGTGATGAAATGAATTTGAATTCTTCGAGATCAAAATGCAAGATGAAAGTTTTGGGAAAGTCCTTTTATTCCCACTCATTCAACTTTCAAAAAGTTTCAATTTCCACTCAGTTTCACACAATGAATCACACAAAAATCAAACAAACAATCACAATTATTTATTTAATATAACATTCCAAAATTTAGAATTTTGGGATGTTACAAACTACCACCCTTAAAATGAATCTCGTCCTCGAGATTCGGAGAGGCTAGAAAGAAGGTTAGGTTTGGGGGGAGGGGTCTCCTCGAAAATCCATTCATCAACACATGGTATGGGGTGCTACCACCCTTAGAATCATGGTTACGGTTCCGACAAAACTCATGTACTCCGCCCTTTGCATTGACGGTGCCGGTCTTCTCATATTCTCCGGGATAACTCCTTCACTTTTTCTCTTCCGGTAAGGGCATGGCCTTTTCCTCAAAACCTTGAGTCCTTGTATCAAAATAGGATCCTTCCGAGACTGGGGCTTCTTAGCTGTCAGGTCTGTCGCCAATGCTAAACAACTATCAAAAATCTCATGGTGGTCAACAATTATTGGTTCCTCCTGCAGGAAATGGGTCTGGGCTGAACCTCACCGCATAACCTACGATTTGGCAACAGGTGCCTGTACAGGGTTTCCATCGTCCTGCCATTCTAAGGCTTTTGGCTTGTCGTGTCAACACTCTTCTAGGGTTTTAAGGCTCTCTGATTTTCTATCAACATATGATAGCTCATGATAGAAGTCTTCGGTATGGGGGCCAATCCATCCCGTACTTGAATCTTTACCACATACGCAGATAGTGAATCACGTATTCTAACACTTGGGCATCCTCACAAGCATTGCAGAACTTCTCTTCTCCATGATCTGGGTTCGGATAAATCCATTTGTTCTGCATGCCAAACAAAATCTCTATCGCTTCTTCACAACTCTCAGGTTTTACGTAACCTCCTATGAAACGTATGATGATGAAATCATAGCTTCTTTCAGAATTATTTTCTTCAACAAGATTGTGCTTGTTTCCTTATCAAATCCTGGGTCCTGTGGGTTATGTCCCACTTCAACACTTGTATATCTTTAACTCATCCTTGGAGTTACTATTGTTCCATATTCCAACATTATATCTCCTTTAAATCCAATAGTACTTCATTCCTTCATATTCTTGGGGTAACCAACATAACTAAAACCAAACTCCAACTCATTTGTCCAAACTCCACTCTATGGAATACATTTCCTTTTCCATTGGTAAGTGTTCACACAGACAAGTATCACCAAAAAAATGCACTGGTTCATCCATAATTCATATTCTCTTCATATCAAATCTTTTATTACATCCTTAACCACTACTCAAAACCCAAATTTCAAAAGTACTCTATTACAAAAGCTGCCACCCACATAGTTTGGTATGGTTAAGCATTACTTCCATCTTTATTCAATTGCCCTTCTTGAAGATACTTCAGTCCCACTAGAATTGTGCGATGTGATCCTTCAAATCATCGATGTTTTGCTTCATTGTGGTGGCCATGAGCTTCATCTCTATTATCTCTGCATGGACCTCCCTCAAGTATTCCTGAGTGTGACGGAGTCTTGCTTCTAGTATTTCTCCAATCTGACATATGGCTTCCATAGCAGCTTCACGAACAGAGTCGAAGAATGTTGCTCGTGGTACTCGAGAAATGAAAAAGTATTGCCCCATAGTATTTGGGCAAACTCCCTTCACACGGTGGAGGTGTACCTCCACGTACCAAAGTTCAACTCCATTCTCCATGAAAGGATAACCCTTGTAGACTGCATCTCCTTCAAGATGAATATGCTTCATCATGTCTTTCAGGATTTTTGGGTAATCCTGATCACTGGTCAGGGTCATGATCGTTTCCGGGCCCTTGAGAAAAGACTCGTAAAGGGTTGTCATCTGCAGGCATAAGATAGAAGGGGTACTCAGGATACTGTATGTATTTCCTTTGGTGAAATGTGGTTATTTTTTTGGGAAAGGTTTGTGGTCAGCTTGTCCATGGGTTCAAGGTTTTAGTCTGGGTGAGATAGCAAGAGAGGTACTCACAATCAACAAACAACTCATGACACCTCATATGAGATTCCAACCACATCAACTTTTATTGCTTCACGAACCATTACAATTCCCATTTCACAACTCAACTCAACATCCCCAATGAAAATAAAAGTGCATCCCATATTTATTACATGCTTTATTCCAATATCAAGATCTCAACTACTCTGCTCAAGCTCTCCTCGGGTCTGAACATTCTTTGGCAAAATGTCCTACTCCTTTACAGCATAAACAAATGACTTCAGACAAATCCAGGGGCTTCCTGGTGGGTATCTTGGCTCCTTGGGTTCTTGGCTTCCTTGCTGGGCATTTGCTAGCGTAATGACCTAAATCCTTGCGCCTGTAACAAGTGATTTGACTCAGGTCCTTTTCTGCAGAAATTGGGTTGTTCTGGGGATACATGCTCTTTCTCTTCCTAGACTTCTTTGTTCCGATCAATTCTTCTATCTCATGTGGATCAAACTCCACTTCTTCTATCGGGAAGTCTCCCAGATACTCTTGGTTTTCCTTCATGCAATATTTTGAAAAATGTCCTTCTCCACATGAATAGCAAGCATTGGAGTAAAATTGCTTTAGGCTTTCTCCATCAGGGTCATCAACATCTTCTTTCATCACCATTTTTCTTAAACTTTCCCCGAGGGCTTCTTTCATTGCTCCCTTCTGTTGCTTGGAAATTTCTTGTACCTTGGGGTAAATATGACACTGGGCAGGGTAGTGCGTAGTTCCTTCACACAAGAAACAAGTAACCTGCCTAGTTGGGCATTCTTCAACTCGGTGATTTTCTTCACAATGAGGGCATCCATCCTTGTGTTCCTCATGGGTATGTCCTATCTCACCGCAAATCTTGCATGCACAAGGTTTCCTCATTTTATTGCCATAGGGTTTCTGAATAAGATGAGATCTCAGTAGAGTCGTCTTGAATTGCTCCCAATTTTTTGCTCCATTACATCCTTGTATGGCCTGATGCATTTTCCACCAGGTTGCAGCACTTTTTGTAAAGTACCAAAGAGCGTACTGAACCTCATACTTCCTTGCAACCAAATTGCTCCTGAAGTGATTCTCCCTGTTTTGAATCCATAGCTCTGCCTCCAACTGAGTGATCGGTCCAGAGAATACAAGTCCTTCATTCATCATCTATTGGGTCCAAGGGTTTTGGGATGAGATTAGAGGGATAGAGAGAGATACAAACAAGACAAACAATATAGTTTTGTAAATGGTTTTATTGTTGCTGTCTGAAAAAACATCAAACAATGACAGCTCACAAACATCGCATCTAACATGAGTATACAACAGGGGTTTGGTCCTCTAAAGTTCTTATAAATCTTGGAATATGTTAGTGTCTTCAAATTCTTCAATTCTTCAGAGGATTCGACAGTTGTAGCTTCAGTTCTTCTAGTGTATGGTGAAGTCTGATATCTTGTCGTTCTCGGAGTGGCTTCAGTTCATCCTCCGTGTGGTCCAAAGGGAACGGGGTATTGTCTAACTATTTGAGGTAAAAGGAAAGATTTGATAAAGCTCAGAAAAGAAGAGAGGTAAAGGACCTTTTTCAAAATAAAGTTTAAGAGAAATCCTTTCCTAAGGGCTTTCCAGTTTCTAGGGTCACGTCCTACAGTCAACATGTGCTCTGATACCATCTCTGTAACGACCCGACCTCAAACGGTCAAGCCTTTGTGTATCTGTGCGATCCCTGGATTGGTATGCTGGCACACACAGTACATCAATGTATATATCAAAGTGCAATCACATGTATAAATAACGTAAAACTGATATATACCTCATAAATCTCAGCGAAAACAATCGGAATGGGTGTGGAGTCCCATCAACGTCAACGGCAAGTTGAGTGTAGACCGTAATCCTACAATGTAACTCTTACTCGTCGTAGAAAATTCCTGCAACATAAGACGTTGCAGCCCTGTAGGTCAGTACATTGAATGTACTGGCAAGTCACATCATAAGAATAATGGACCTACTTGTACATGCAATTTGGCTGGTGGAAATCTCTAAGTTTAGTTTTTGCATGAAGCTAGTTTTTCCCTAGAATAAAAATGTATTATTCTACTACTACAAAATAGCATAGGATGAGTTGGCAAACCCAACGCAATCCATTCCCAAAGTTTCATTTCAAACCCCACTGTTTAATTAAGAGTGATGAGATCTCCCAACATTTCCATTACTAGATGCTCAAGTTGTCCGTAACCGGGGACACGGCTAATCGATTAGGTTTTAACACTCTGCAGAGGTTTGCGCACTTTTCCCCACAAGACTTGATCGCCTCCCTTGAACTTCTCGCGCTGCCTGGCGTTTGAGAACAGGATGACCGAGACATAGTCTTTCGAAAATGTCCCCACCTTAACCCACGGATAGGCCGGTACACCTACATCATTCTACATCTGCTAGCCCATCTCGGAAGGGGTCACACTAACTACTCAACTATGCTAGAGCCCATATTGGCTTGTGCCTGCACACGTAAGCTTCTAGACATGAGAATACGATTGATCTCTTTGAACCTGGGCGGCCGACCACTAGTGGTGCACCACCATGGATTAACCATGCATGCTCCCACTGTACTTCGCCACCATTCAAACAAAATACCACCCAGGTAGTTCATTTACAAGTCTTGGTCCTGATTACTACTTTGTCACTCATGTCTCGCCATGTTCGCTTCCCAAACCACGTCTATATTTAGCAAGGCAAAAATAAACTTACACGGTGGTGACAACGATGTATAGATCAGACCTACCTCAAATGAACTACTAGGTAACAGCATAGCCATCTGGCAACAATAAATCTTACCATGCAATCCTACCTCAAAGGACTAAGTGCATAATAAAAACATAGGTAATTGAAGGAATGGTCAAATGTGAACTTGCCTGGTAATAGTTGATGAAGATTATATCGCTCTCAGAAATTTACTTAATAGAGCTATTCGTCACTCTCCGATGAAAATCTATAAGGTCAAACATTGCACTCACATAAGCAATCATTTCAGAGAACCAAGAAGAACATGCAAAGCAAAAGTCTTGGAAAACCAAATGAACATTCAACACACTTAACTAGCATGGAAATATCCTAAATGCAAAACAACATGTGACATAGGGTGCAAAGATGTGATGTGTACTGAAGTGCATACATGGCTTAATAGTAAAACTATCATGGACAGAATCTAATGTGTGTGAAAAATTAGTGTGACAAAGGTCCAGGTGATAGGGTTTGGCTACGGTGACACGGTGCAAAAAGAATCAGCCTATTTGGAGCTACGGTTTAGGAGATATGGCCAATTGAAATTTGAATTCAAATCTGAATAAAGTTCAAATTTGAATTTGGCCAAAAGTTTTCAAAGTTGGTTTTCTGGATAAAGCTATTCGAGACGAACATTTTGCCGCTGGTTTCGTCGAATTTGGAGTTACGGCTAAAAAGTTGTGGCTAATCTAAGTTTAGGGGCTAAACTGAAATTTACAGGGACCTAACCATGAAAGAAATAACTACGAACAGGCCCTGGCCACGTGGCAGCTTGCGGGTGGCTGAGCAGCATTCGCTGTGGAAGCCTATACGGCGAACAGTCGCTATATAAGTAAAACAGTAGCGTCGGCTAATTAGAATAAAAAACCGATCGGTTTTTTTAATAAAACCCGCGGTTTAAGGAAACCTCGGTTAACCGATCTAATTCAAATATAAAACAACCTAAACTAAGCGAACGGGGCAGTGGCTCATGGTGGCAACGATGACGAACAGGGACGGCGGCGCTGGCGTTGGCCGGTGATGGGGCGGCGACTCCGGCGCTCCTCGGCGACGGGGAAGGAGTCAGGGAGGTCGGGCGCGGCGTGGGAAGTCCGGTGGTGGAGGCTGGTGTCCTCGAGGGCGTCGGGGTGGTGCTGCGCGGGGACGACGGCTCCGTGCTCCGGCGAGGACGCAGGTCGTCGGGGCGGCGGTTCCGGCGAGACCTAGGCGGCGAAAACATGTCAACCGAATGCACACGTACTCGGGCAGTATCTTGGTGAAGAATAACGTGGTCGAGGTGGCCTTACGGATGACGGCAAACTCCGGCAACGGAGCTTCGACCGACGAGATCCACATGGCGATGGCAAGTGCTGCGAGGGGAGAGGGGGTGTGCGAGTTGACTGAATGGAGAGAGGAGGTCTTGGGGATTTTATAGGCGCGGTCAGGAGCTCGGGGAGCGAGGGATAAGGCTTATCTCCAAGGCGATGGCGCCGGTGGTTGCGGGAGCGCGAGTGCGTGCTCTATCCGAGCGGATCGAGCAGAGGTTGGAGACGAAGGGCGGGCCCCATGCGTCAGCGGCAGCAGCGGGTAGCGAGCCCGGGAGGAGCACGTGGCTCGTGCGGCGGCGTTGGCCTGGCAGGCCACTTGTGCCCTAGCGCTACGGCTGGCCCATGGCCTCGCTGGCCTGTGGCTGGGCCGGCTGGCCGGCGCGTGCGTGTGTGTGTCCTTTCTTTTACAGAAAGAACTGCAACAGAGAGAAAGTAAATAAAAAAAATCTACATAAGCATATTATATACCAAAATGCTCAAAAAAATAGCAGCAATAAGATGAACTATTTTTCAGGTTCAACTAAATTCCATAAAAATCCCTAAAAGTCAAAGAGCGCTACCATTGCATTTAAAATCAATAAAAATCATTTCTAAAATAGCAAAATGATTTCAAATTTATTTTCTCCTAATTTTCTATTGAAGGGAATCATTTTACCCTTATTTCTATTTATTTACTTTTAGGAGAAAAAAATAATTTGAATATAATACTAAATAACTCCCAAGAGGATTTGAATTTGGAATTTCAAACAACTTCGAATGGAAAACGAGTTTCAAATAACTTCAAAGTGACTTCCAATTTATCTCTTTGAAACTTCCAGCTCTCTTTCTTCAAATATGAAGAAGTCATTTTATGAACTCATTGGGTTGCTTAAAGTTTCTAAGTTTGAAATATTTCAAATGGAATTCAAATAATTTTCAAACCCCTTTTCATTTCTTTAAATGGAAGAAGTCATATTATCTTCACTCTAGGATCTTGTGATGAAATGAATTTGAATTCTTCGAGATCAAAATGCAAGATGAAAGTTTTGGGAAAGTCCTTTTATTCCCACTCATTCAACTTTCAAAAAGTTTCAATTTCCACTCAGTTTCACACAATCAATCACACAAAAATCAAACAAACAATCACAATTATTTATTTAATATAACATTCCAAAATTTAGAATTTTGGGATGTTACATCGGCGAAGATATCACCACGATTACTGAGGAGGTAATGATGCCACTATTTCAGTGCATGTATGACAGCAACAAACTCGAGGTCGTGAACTGGGTAGTTCTTTTCGTGAGGGTGCAACTGGGGAGATGCATAGGTGATTGCTCCCTGACTATAACGCCAGAAAACTCCTGTGTACTAGGACTATGTCGGTATTTCCCCAAAGAAGAAGGGATGATGTAGCACAACGAAGGTAGGTATTTCCCTCAGTGATGAAACCAAGGTCATCGAACTAGTAGGAGAACCAAGCAACACAACGTAAGTAGCACCTGCACACAAATAACAACATCTCGCAACCCACGTGTTAAAGGGGTTGTCAATCCCTTTCGGGTAATGATGTCAAAAGTTTTTAGTAGATTGAAATAATAGATCGTAAATAAAATAAAGTGCAGCAAAGTATTTTTTGTATTTTTGGTTTAATAGATCTGAATAAAAATGCAAAGGAAAAGTAGATCGCAAGCAAATATATGAGAAAGAAGATCTGGGGTCGTAGGTTTCACTAGTGGCTTCTCTAGAGAAAGGTAGCAAACGGTAGGTAAACAAATTACTATTGGGCAATTGATAGAACCTCAAATAATTATGACAATATCCATGAAATGATCATTACATAGGCATCATGTCCAAGATTGGTAGACCGACTCCCGCCTGCATCTACTATTATTACTCCACACATCGACTGCTATCCAACATGCATCTAGTGTATTAAGTTGATGGAGAAACGGAGTAATGCAATAAGAACGATGACATGATGTAGACAAGATATATCTATGTAGAGATAGACCCCATCATTTTATCCTTAGTAGCAACGATACATACGTGTCGGTTCCCCTTCTGTCACTGGGATCAAGCACCGTAAGATCGAACCCACTACCGGGCACCTCTTCCCATTGCAAGATAAATAGATCAAGTTAGCCAAACAAAACCCAAATATCAGAGAATAAATAGGAGGCTATAAGCGATCATGCATAAAAGATATCAAAGAAACTCAAATACTTTCATGGATATAAAAATATAGATTTGATCATAAACTCAAAGTTCATCGATCCCAACAAACACACTGCAAAAGAGTTACATCATATGGATCTCCAGGAGACCATTGTATTGAGAATCAAGAGAGAGAGAGAGAGATGAAGCCATCTAGCTACTAACTACAGACCCGAAGGACTACGAAGAACTACTCACGCATCATCGGAGATGCACCAATGGAGATGGTGAGCCCCATCTGAGATGGTGTCCAGATTTGATCTGGTGGTTCTGGACTCTGCAACGGCTGGATGAATATTTCGTCGATGCCTCTAGGGTTTCTGGAATATTGGGGTATTTATAGAGCAAAGAGGCGGTCCGGGGGGCACCCGAGGTGGGCACAACCCACCAGGGCGCGCCTGAGCCTCCTGGCGCGCCCTGGTGGGTTGTCCCCTCCTCGGGACTCCCCCCAGGTGCAACCAGGGCCCACCATGTTCCTTTTGGTCCAAAAAAAATCTCCGTCTGATATCAATTTTCTGCGATGTAAAAAACACGGAAAAAACAGGAACTGGCACTTGGCACTATGTTAATAGGTTAGTACCAAAAATGATATAAAATGACTATAAAATGATTTTAAACATCCAAGATTGATAAAATAATAGCATGGAACAATCAAAAAGTATATATACGTTGGAGACGTATCATCATCCCCAAGCTTAACTCCTACTTGTCCTCGAGTAGGTAAGTGATAAGAACAGAATTTTTGATGTGGAGTGCCTTTTAACATGTCATATCATATTATTTTCTTTATAGCATGGACATCTGGACTTTTTATGTGATTCAAAGCAATAGTCTAGTTTTGACATAATAATTTAGATACTCAAGCATATCAACAAGCGACCATGTCTTTCAAAATATCAATGCTAAAATAAGTTATCCCTAGCCCATCATGCTCAAACATTGATCCATTCATGAAACACACTCGAATATTAGCTACACCCAATACTTAAGTACGATCATATTGCCTCCTAGTTGGTGCTTTTTATAAGAGAAGATGGAGAATCAAATGAGTAATTGCATAAAGTAAAAGAAAGGCCCTTCGCAGAGGGAAGTAGGGATTTGTAGAGGTGCCAGAGCTCAAATCGAAAAATTAGAGAGAAAAACATTTTGGGAGGTGTATCCATCCCACCAAAGAAAACGACTTAGAGTTCCCAATGCTTTCCATGCATAGATATATCATAGGCGGTTCCCAAACAGAAAATAAAGTTTATTCCTTTTTCCACCATAACTTTCACTTTCCATGGCTAGCCGTATCCATGGGTGCCCTCCATACCAACACTTTCCAAGGAATTTATTATTTGACAACATAAAGTAAATTCAGTTTTTTGCATTTTGGGACTGGGCATCCCTAAGACATTTGCCTTACTCTCGTGCAATGACAATTGAATAAACACTCATCTTGAGAATAACACATCTAGCATGGAAAATATTAGCCACCCTTCACCGCTCCGTGAGAAAAACAAACACACAAAAGAGAATTTTATTTTGAAAATTAGAGATGGCACATGCAAATTTTCTTAGAACGACAAAAGTATACCGCATATAGGTAGATATAGTGGACTCATGTGGCAAAGCTGGGTTAAAGGTTTTTGGATGCACAAGTAGTGATCATACTTAGTGCAAAATGAAGGCTAGCAAAAGATTGGGAAGCGACCAACTAAGAAATAGATAATCTCATAAGCAAGCATTAACCATAAATAACACCAAATAATGCACCATAAGTAGGATATAATTTCATTGCATGACTGTTGACTTTTGTACTTGCATGGGGAATCACAAACCTTAACACCAATATTCTTACTAGAGCACAATTACTCATCAACATAACTCACATATCACATCATCATATCTCAAAACTATTACTAAGAATCAAGTTTATTTTGTCCAATGATCTTCATAACACATATTTTTTCCTTTTTTTCTTTATCCTTCTTCGATATCTATTACTTTGGGGCTAATTTTCATGTTGCTTTTCATAAGCTCAAACAAATATAAGTGAAGATCATGAGCGTAACAAATTTTATTTCTCTCAAATTAATTTAAGTGAAGAAAGAGAGAATATCTTCAAAGTTTAACTAACTCTCAAATAAATCTAAGTGAAGTGATAACCCACAAGTACAGGGGATCGCAACAGTTTTTGAGGGTAGAGTAGTCAACCCAAATTTATTGATTCGACACAAGGGGAGCCAAAGAATATTCTCAAGTATTAACAGTTGAGTTGTCAATTCAACCACACCTGAAAGACTTAATATCTGGAGCAAAGTATTTAGTAGCAAAGTAATATGGAAGTAACGGTAACGGTGGAAAAAGTAATAGTTTTGGTTTTGTAGTGATTGTAACAGTGGCAACGGAAAAGTAACTAAGCAAAGATCAATATGTGAAAAGGTCGTAGGCAATGGATCAGTGATGGATAATTATGTCAGATGCGATTCCTCATGCAACAGTTATAACATAGGGTGACACAGAACTAGCTCTAGTTCATCAATGTAATCTAGGCATGTATTCCGAATATAGTCATATGTGCTTATGGAAAAGACTTGCATGACATCTTTTGTCCTACCCTCCCGTGGCAGCAGGGTCCTATTCGAAACTAAGGGATACTAAGGCCTCCTTTTAATAGAGTACCGAAACAAAGCATTAACACTTAGTGAATACATGAACTCCTCAAACTACGGTCATCACCGGTAAGTATCCTGATTATTGTCACTTCGGGGTTAACGGATCATAACACATAATAGGTGACTATAGACTTGCAAGATAGGATCAAGAACTCACATATATTTATGAAAACATAATAGGTCCATATCTGAAATCATGGCACTCGGGCCCTAGTGACAAGCATTAATCATAGCAAAGTCATAGCAACATCAATCTCAGAACATAATGGATACTAGGGAACAAACCCTAAGAACATAACATGATAAATCTCATCCAACCCATCACCGTCCAGCAAGCCTACGATGGAATTACTTACGCACGGCGGTGAGCATCATGAAATTGGTGATCGAGGAAGGTTGATGATGACGATGGCGATGGATTCCCCTCTCCGGAGCTCCGAACAGACTCCAGATCAGCCCTCCCGAGAGATGTTAGGGCTTGGCAGCGGCTCCGTATCGTAAAACGCGATGAATCCTTCTCTCTTATTTTTTCTCCCCGAACGTGAATATATAGAGTTGGAGTTGAGGTCGGTGGAGCTCTAGGGGGCCCACGATGCAGGGGCCCACCCAGGGGGGTAGGCGCGCCCCCACCCTCATGGACAGGGTGTGGGCCCCCTGGTCTTGATTCTTTCGCCAGTATTTTTATATATTCCAAGAATATTCTCCATGAAGTTTTAGGTCATTCCGAGAACTTTTATTTCTGCACAAAAATAACACCATGGCAATTCTGCTGAAAACAACGTCAGTCCGGTGTGTTCCATTCAAATCATGCAAGTTAGGGTCCAAAACAAGGGCAAAACTGTTTGGAAAAGTAGATACGTTGGAGACGTATTAACTCCCCCAAGCTTAAACCTTTGCTTGTCCTCAAGCAATTCAGTTGACAAACTGAAAGTGATAAAGAAAAACTTTTACAAATTCTGTTTGCTCTTGTTGTTGTAAATATGTAAAGCCAACATTCAAGTTTTCAACAAAGATTATGAACTAACCATACTCACAATAACACTCAGGTCTCATGTTTACTCATATCAATGACATAATCAACTAGCGAGAAATAATAATAAATCTCGGATGACAACACTTTCTCAAAACAATCATAATATGATATAACAAGATGGTATCTCGCTAGCCCTTTTTGAGACCGCAAAACATAAATGCAGAGCACCTCTGATGATCAAGGACTAACTGGAAATTGTAATTCATGATAAAAGAGATCCAGTCACAGTCATACTCAATATAAACTAATATTAATGCATGCAAATGACAGTGGTGCTCTCCAACTGTGCTTTTAATAAGAGGGTGATGCCTCAACATAAAAGTAAATAGATAGGCCCTTCAAAGAGGGAAGCAGGGATTTGTAGAGGTGCCAGAACTCGATTTTTGAAACAGAAATGAATAATATTTTGAGTGGTATACTTTCATTGTCAACATAACAACCGAGAGATCTCTATATCTTCCATGCTACACACATTATAGGCGGTTCCCAAGCAGAATGGTAAAGTTTATACTCCCCCTACCACCAACAAACATCAATCCATGGCTTGTCCAAAACAACGGGTGCCTCCAACTAACAACAATCCTGGGGGAGTTTTGTTTGCAATTATTTTAATTTAAGCATGGGACTGGGCATCCCGGTTACCAGCCATTTTCTCGTGAGTGAGGAGCGGAGTCCACTCCTCTTGAGAATAACCCGCCTAGCATGGAAGATATAGACAACCCTAGTTGATACTTGAGCTATTCGAGCATACAAAGCAGAATTTCATTTGAAGGTTTAGAGTTTGGCACATACAAATTTACTTGGAACTGCAAGTAGATACCGCATATAGGAAGGTATGGTGGACTCATATGGAATAACATTGGGGTTTATGGAAGTGGATGCACAAGCAGTATTCCTGCTTAGTACAAGTGAAGGCTAGAAAGAGACTGGGAAGCGGCCAACTAGAGAGAGACAACAGTCATGAACATGCGTTAAAATTAATCAACACTGAGTGCAAGAATGAGTAGGATATAATTCACCATGAACATAAATATCATGGAGGCTATGTTGACTTTGTTTCAACTACATGCGTGAACATGTGCCAAGTCAAGCCACTCGAATCGTTCAAAGGAGGATACCACCCTATCATACCACATCACAACCATTTTAATAGCATGTTGGCACGCGAGGTAAACCATTATAAACTCCTAGCTAATTAAGCATGGCATGAGCAACTATAATCTCTAATTATCATTGCAAACATGTTTCATTCATAATAGGCTGAATCACGAACGATGAACTAATCATATTTACAAAAACAAGATAGGTCGAGTTCATACCAGCTTTTCTCATCTCAATCAGTTCGTCATATATCGTCATTATTGCCTTTCACTTGCACAACCGAACGGTGTGAATAATAATAATAGTGCACGTGCATTGGACTAAGCTGGAATCTGCAAGCATTCAATACAAGGGAGAAGACAAGGTAATATGGGCTCTTTGTTAGATAAAAAATAATGCATATGAGAGCCACTCAACATTTTCATTATGTTCTTCTCCCCTCGACCCCCAAAGAAAAGAAAAGAAACGAAACTATTTACACAGGAAAGCTCCCAACAAGCAAAAGAAGAACGAGAAATATTTTTGGGTTTTCTTTTTAATTATTGCTACTACAAGCATGGAAAGTAAACTAGCTAAAAGATACAACTATTTTTTTTGGTTTTTATTAAGGTTTTTCAAACACACAAGAAGAAAGCTTAAAAAGAAATTAAACTAGCATGGATAGTACAATGAAAAAGTATGAGCACCGACAACTGGCATGAGTGTGTGAACAAGAATGTAATGTCGGTGAGGAATACGTACTCCCCCAAGCTTAGGCTTTTGGCCTAAGTTGGTTTATGGCCATGGCTGACCTGGTGGAAATCCAAAATTTTAACTGGGGTCGTATTGAGATACAACATCTATTGCCTCACGAGCTGCAGCTTAAAGGCGAGCTGCCTCCGTCCTCCTCTCGTACTCGCTCACCTCCTCCCTGGATATAACATATCTCCCTTTTGTCTAAAAGTCAAAGAAGGCAGGAGCAGGGAGAGCAACATGGACGGTGCGCCGTCTGTCAAAGATTAGTCGGTAAAGGACAAATTGTTCATTCGTCTCAATAAACTGATGACGAACCATAGCATTATAATCTAGATAAGCAGGAGGCAATTCTATATCATTTTCATGTATGGGTATCTCAAGAAAGTTAGCTACATGAGTTGCATAAATTCCACCAAACAAGTCTCCACTTAAACTATTAAGATGCAACCTACGTGCAACAATAGCCCCCAAGTTATATTATTTATCACCCAATACCGCACTCTTGAGGATACTAAGATCTGGAACGCACATGTGACAAGCCTCATATGTACCGTTAATGCATCTACCCACGAAAAGAGCAAAATAATGTATGGAAGGAAAATGAATGCTCCCTATGGTAGCTTGTGTGATTTCTCTAGATTCCCCCACAGTGATATTAGCAAGAAAGTCTTCATATTCAGATTTGCGAGGTTCACTAACATTGCCCCAATGCGGGAGTTTACAAGCAGTATTAAAATCTTCTAGGTCCATGGTATATGATTTATCATATAGATCATATAGGACAGTGTGAGAATTGCGCGAGGATGTACATTTAAACCTTCTCACAAATGAATCAGTTAGGTAGCGGTATTGCGGGCACTTATCTGACACGAAGCCCTCAAGATCAGCGTTACGCACATACGCGTCAAATTCTTCCTTGATGCCTGCACGGATCATAAACTCCTCTGACAGCCATTCACAAGGTCATACTTGAGCTTCCCTTGGTAGTTCATTGTCCGGCTCACATATCACGGGCCTTGGGCCTTGCTTCCTTGAGGAACCACCTTGGTACATTTTCCTAAACATATTTCTTCCTCTGAAAAATTTCTGAAATTTTTAGTGACTCAAAATAAAAGTGAACGAAACTCAACAAGATTGATAGCAACTACTCCCACAAGTGCATAGAGACTATATAATGCATTAAAACTACTTTTGACCACATAAATTTGACATGCAAGATCAATAACAGGGTCACCTAAGCAGCAAAAATTTGCAATAAATAAAGCACTAGAACAAAAACTAATTAGACCATTGGAGGAGTCACATACCGAAGAACAATCCCCCAAAGCAGTTTTGTGAATGGAGCTTTGAGCAAGGAGATCAAAAATGGCAGCAAGATCTGCTAGAACTCGGGTTTGAGCTGGTGGATGATTTTTTCTGGAGGAACACGAAGTGTGTCAGTGCAACAATAAGTGGAGGAGGCCCACGTGGGGTCCACGAGGGAGGGGGCGTGCCCTCCACCTCATGGGCACATGGTGGGCCCCCTGGTGTGTTCTCAGTGCCAATAATTCTTAAATATTCTAAAAATATCATATAAAAATTTTCAGGACATTTGGAGAACTTTTATTTTCAGGGTGTTTTTTATTGCAAGGATAATTTAGAAAATAGACTGAAAATACTATTTTTGCTTTATTTAATCTAAATAACAGAAAGTACAAGGAGGGTACAAAGAGTTGTGCTTTCTAACTTCATCCATCTCATGCTTATCAAAAGGAATCCACTAACAAGGTTGATCAAGTCTTGTTAACAAACTCTTTTCGAATAACATGAAATTGGAGAATTTTTGAATAACACTAAGTTACCTCAACGGGGATATGCATGTCCCCAACAATAAGAATATCATATTTCTTCTTGACAGTAGGAAGAGGAAATTCAAAACCTCCAATAGTAATCGTTGAAGTTTTTCCAATAGAATTGATACTATGGACTTGAGGTTGTTTCCTCGGAAAGTGTTCCGTATGCTCATTACCGTTAACATGAAAAGTGAGATTGCCTTTGTTGCAATCAATAACAGCCCCTGCAGTATTCAAAAAGGGTCTGCCAAGAATAATAGACATACTATCGTCCTCGGGAATATCAAGAATAACAAAGTTCGTTGAAATAGTAATGTTTGCAACCACAACAGGCACATCCTCACAAATACCGACAGGTATAGCAGTTGATTTATCATCCATTTTCAAAGATATTTCAGTATGTGTCAACTTATTCAAATCAACTCTACGATATAAAGAGAGAGGCATAACACTAACACCGGCTCCAAGATCACATAAAGCAGTTTTAACAGAGTTTCTTTTAATGGAGCATGGTATAGTTGGTACTCCGGGATCTCCTAGTTTCTTTGGTATTCCACCTTTAAAAGTATAATTAGCAAGCATGGTGGAATTTTCAGCTTTTGTTATCTTTCTTTTATTTGTAACAATATCTTTTATGGACTTAGCATAAGGACTCATTTTAAGCATATCAGTCAAACGCATACGCAAAAAGATAGGTCTAATCATTTCAGCAAAGCGCTCAAAATCCTCATCATCCTTTTTCTTGGATGGTTTAGGAGGAAAAGGCATGGGTTTCTGAACCCATGGTTCTCTTTCTTTACCATGTTTCCTAGCAACAAAGTCTCTCTTATCATAATGTTGATTCTTTGATTGTGGGTTATCAAGATCAACAGCAGGTTCAATCTCTACATCATTGTCATTGCTGTTGGAAATATGCCCTAGAGGCAATAATAAAAGCATTATTATTATATTTCCTTGTTCATGATAATTGTCTTTATTCATGCTATAATTGTGTTATCCGGAAATCGTAATACATGTGTGAATAACAGACACCAACATGTCCCTAGTAAGCCTCTAGTTGACTAGCTCGTTGATCAACAGATAGTCATGGTTTCCTGACTATGGACATTGGATGTCATTGATAATGAGATCACATCATTAGGAGAATGATGTGATGGACAAGACCCAATTCTAAACATAGCACAAGATCGTATAGTTCGTTTGCTAGAGTTTTCCAATGTCAAAGTATCTTTTCCTTAGACCATGAGATCGTGTAACTCCCGGATACCGTAGGAGTGCTTTGGGTATACCAAACGTCACAACGTAACTGGGTGACTATAAAGGTAGACTACGGGTATCTCCGAAAGTGTCTGTTGGGTTGACATGGACCAAGACTGGGATTTGTCACTCCGTATGACGGAGAGGTATCACTGGGCCCACTCGGTAATGCATCATCATAATGAACTCAAAGTGACCAAGTGTCTGGTCACGGGATCATGCATTACGGTACGAGTAAAGTGACTTGCCGGTAACGAGATTGAACGAGGTATTGGGATACCGACGATCGAATCTCGGGCAAGTAACATATCGATTGACAAAGGGAATTGCATACGGGGTTGATTGAATCCTTGACGTCGTGGTTCATCCGATGAGATCATCGTGGAGCATGTGGGAGCCAACATGGGTATCCAGATCCCGCTGTTGGTTATTGACCGGAGAGTCGTCTCGGTCATGTCTGCTTGTCTCCCGAATCCGTAGGGTCTACACACTTAAGGTTCGGTGACGCTAGGGTTGTGAAGATATGTATATGCAGTAACCCAAATGTTGTTCGGGGTCCCAGATGAGATCCCGGACATCACGAGGAGTTCCGGAATGGTCCGGAGGTAAAGAATTATATATAGGAAGTGCTGTTTCGGCCATCGGGACAAGTTTCGGAGTCACCGGTATTGTATCGGGACCACCGGAAGGGTCCCGGGGGTCCACCGGGTGGGGCCACCTATCCCGGGGGGCCCCATGGGCTGAAGTGGGAGGGAACCCAGCCCATAGTGGGCTGGGGCGCCACCCCCCAAGGGCCCATGCGGCTAGGGTTGGGGGGGAGACCCTAGAGGGGGCGCCCCTTGCTTGGGGGGCAAGCCCCCCACCCTAGGCCACCGCCCCCCCTAGTAGATCCATCTACTAGGGCCGGCGCCCCCCCCATGGCACCCCTATATATAGTGGGGAGAGGAGGGACTTCAAACCCAGCCCCTGGCGCCTCCCTCTCTCCCCGTTACGTCTCTCTTCCTCGTAGTATAGGCGAAGCCCTGCTACTGTGACGCCCTGCATCCACCACCACGTCGTCGTGCTGCTGGATCTTCATCAACCTCTCCTTCCCCCTTGCTGGATCAAGAAGGAGGAGACGTCTCCCATCCCGTACGTGTGTTGAACGCGGAGGTGCCGTCCGTTCGGCGCTTGGTCATCGGTGATTTGGATCACGTTGTGTTCGACTACATCATCACCGTTCTTTGAACGCTTCCGCACGCGATCTACAAAGGTATGTAGATGCATCTGATGGCTCGTTGCTAGATGAACTCCTAGATGGATCTTGGTGAAACGAGTAGGAAATTTTTTGTTTTCTGCAACGTTCCCCAACAGTGGTATCAGAGCTAGGTCTATGCGTAGTTCTTCTTGCGCGAGTAGAACACAATTAGTTGTGGGCATAGATTTGTCAACTTTCTTGCCGTTACTAGTCTTTTCTTGCTTCAGCGGTATTGTGGGATGAAGCGGCCCGGACCAACCTTACACGTACGCTTACGTGAGACCGGTTCCACCGACTAACATGCACTAGTTGCATAAGGTGGCTGGCGGGTGTCTGTCTCTCCCACTTTAGTTGGAGCGGATTCGATGAACAGGGTCCTTATGAAGGGTAAATAGAAGTTGACAAATCACGTTGTGGCTTTAACGTAGGTAAGAAGACGTTCTTGCTAGAACCCTAATTCAGCCACTAAAACTTGCAACAACAATTAGAGGACGTCTAACTTGTTTTTGCAGCAAGTGGTTTGTGATATGATATGGCCAAAGTTGTGATGAATGATGAATGATCTATATGTGATGTATGAGATGTTCATGCTATTGTAATAGGAATCACGACTTGCATGTCGATGAGTATGACAACCGGCAGGAACCATAGGAGTTGTCTTTATTCTTTTATATGACCTGCGTGTCATCAAGAAACGCCATGTAAATTACTTTACTTTATTGCTAAATGCGTTAGCCATAGTAGTAGAAGTAATAGTTGGCGAGCAACTTCATGGAGACACGATGATGGAGATCATGGTGTCAAGCCGGTGACAAGATGATCATGGAGCCCCAAGATGGAGATCAAAGGAGCTATGTGATATTGGCCATATCATGTCACGTTAATTATTTGATTACATGTGATGTTTATCATGTTTTGCATCTTGTTTACTTAGAACGACGGTAGTAAATAAGATGATCCCTCATAACAATTTCAAGAAGTGTTCTCCCCTAACTGTGCACCGTTCCTAAAGTTCGTCGTTTCTAAGCACGCCGTGATGATCGGGTGTGATGGATCCTTACGTTCACATACAACGGGTGTTGACGAGCCTAGCATGTACAGACATGGCCTCGGAACACATGCAAAACACTTAGGGTTAACTTGACGAGCCTAGCATGTACAGACATGGCCTCGGAACACAGAAGACCGAAAGGTCGAGCATGAGTCGTATAGAAGATACGATCAACATGAAGATGTTCACCGACGTTGACTAGTCCGTCTCACGTGATGATCGGACACGGCCTAGTCAACTCGGATCATGTAATACTTAGATGACTAGAGGGATGTCTAATCTAAGTGGGAGTTCATTAATAATTTGATTAGATGAACTTAATTATCATGAACTTAGTCTAAAATCTTTGCAATATGTCTTGTAGATCAAATGGCCAACGTAGTCCTCAACTTCAATGCGTTCCTAGAGAAAACCAAGCTGAAATACGATGGCAGCAACTATACGGACTGGGTCCGGAACCTGAGGATCATCCTCATAGCTGCCAAGAAAGATTATGTCCTACAAGCACCGCTAGGTGATCCACCCGTCCCACAGAACCAAGACGTTATGAACGCTTGGCAGACACGTGTTGACGACTACTCCCTCGTTCAGTGCGGCATGCTTTACAGCTTAGAGCCGGGGCTCCAAAAGCGTTTTGAGAGACATGGAGCATATGAGATGTTCGAAGAGCTGAAAATGGTTTTTCAAGCTCATGCCCGGATCGAGAGATATGAAGTCTCCGATAAGTTCTTCAGCTGTAAGATGGAGGAAAATAGTTCTGTCAGTAAGCACATACTCACTATGTCTGGGTTACATAACCGCTTGTCTCAGCTGGGAGTTAATCTCCCGGATGATGCGGTCATTGACAGAATCCTCCAGTCGCTTCCACCAAGCTACAAGAGCTTTGTGATGAACTTCAACATGCAGGGGATGCAAAAGACCATTCCTGAGTTGTTCTCTATGCTGAAATCAGCGGAGGTAGAAGTCAAGAAGGAACATCAAGTGTTGATGGTCAATAAAACCACTAAGTTCAAGAAAGGCAAGGGTAAAAAGAACTTCAAGAAGGACGGCAAGGAGGTTGCCGCGCCCGGCAAGCAAGCTGCCGGGAAGAAGCCAAAGAATGGACCCAAGCCTGAGATGGAGTGCTTTTATTGCAAAGGGAAGGGTCACTGGAAACGGAACTGCCCCAAATACTTAGCGGACAAGAAGGCCGGCAACGCCAAAGGAGCTGCGGAATAAACGGAGACTGGCGAAGGACGAGGTGACGATGCGCGTCGGGAATGGTTGCAAGGTCGATGTGATCGCCGTTGGCACGCTGCCTCTACATTTACCTACAGGATTAGTTTTAAACCTCAATAACTGTTATTTAGTGCCAGCTTTGAGCATGAACATTGTATCAGGATCTCGTTTAATTCGAGATGGCTACTCATTTAAATCTGAGAATAATGGTTGTTCCATTTATATGAGAGATATGTTTTATGGTCATGCTCCTATGGTGAATGGTTTATTCTTAATGAATCTCGGGCGTATTACTACACATGTTCATAATGTGAGTACCAAAAGATGTAAAGTTGATAATGATAGTACCACATATTTGTGGCACTGCCGCCTTGGTCACATAGGTGTGAAACGCATGAAGAAGCTCCATACAGATGGACTTTTGGAGTCTCTTGATTATGAATCATTTGACACGTGCGAACCATGCCTTATGGGTAAAATGACCAAGACTCCGTTCTCAGGAACAATGGAGCGAGCAACCAACTTATTGGAAATCATACATACAGATGTGTGCGGTCCAATGAGTGTTGAGGCTCGCGGTGGCTATCGTTATGTTCTCACCCTCACTGATGACTTGAGTAGATATGGGTATGTCTACTTAATGAAACACAAGTCTGAAACCTTTGAAAAGTTCAAGGAATTTCAGAGTGAGGTTGAGAATCAACGTGACAGGAAAATCAAGTTTCTACGATCAGATCGTGGAGGAGAATACTTGAGTCACGAGTTTGGCGCACACTTAAGAAAATGTGGAATAGTTTCACAACTCACGCCGCCTGGAACACCTTAGCGTAACGGTGTGTCCGAACGTCGTAATCGCACTCTATTGGATATGGTGCGGTCTATGATGTCTCTTACTGATTTACCGCTATCTTTTTGGGGCTATGCTTTAGAGACTGCCGCATTCACTTTAAATAGGGCTCCGTCGAAATCCGTTGAGACGACACTGTATGAATTATGGTTTGGGAAGAAACCTAAGCTGTCGTTTCTAAAAGTTTGGGGATGCGATGCTTATGTCAAGAAACTTCAACCTGAAAAGCTCGAACCCAAGTCGGAAAAATGCGTCTTCATAGGATACCCTAAAGAAACTATTGGGTATACCTTCTACCTAAGATCCGAAGGCAAGATCTCTGTTGCCAAGAACGGACTCTTTCTGGAGAAAGAGTTTCTCTCGAAAGAAGTAAGTGGGAGGAAAGTAGAGCTTGATGAAGTATTACCTCTTGAACCGGAAAATGGCGCAACTCAAGAAAATGTTCCTGAGGTGCCTGCACCGACTAGAGAGGAAGTTAATGATAATGATCAAGATACTTCTGATCAAGCTCCTACTGAAATTCGAAGGTCCACAAGGACACGTTCCGCACCAGAGTGGTACGGCAACCCTGTCTTGGAAATCATGTTGTTAGACAACGGTGAACCTTCGAACTATGAAGAAGCGATGGCGGGCCCGGATTCCGACAAATGGCTAGAAGCCATGAAATCCAAGATAGGATCCATGTATGAAAAGAAGTATGGACTTTGACTGACTTGCCCGTTGTACGGCGAGCCATAGAAAATAAATGGATCTTTAAGAAGAAGACAGACGCGGATGGTAATGTGACCATCTATAAAGCTCGGCTTGTCGCTAAGGGTTATCAACAAGTTCAAGGGGTTGACTACGATGAGACTTTCTCACCAGTAGCGAAGCTAAAGTCCGTCCGAATCATGTTAGCAATTGCCTCATTCTACGATTATGAGATATGGCAAATGGACGTCAAAACAACATTCCTTAATGGTTTCCTTAAGGAAGAATTGTATATGATGCAGCCGGAAGGTTTTGTCGATCCTAAGAATGCTGACAAGGTGTGCAAGCTCCAACGCTCGATTTATGGGCTGGTGCAAGCATCTCGGAGTTGGAACATTCGCTTTGATGAGATGATCAAAGCGTTTGGGTTTACGCAGACTTATGGAGAAGCCTGCGTTTACAAGAAAGTGAGTGGGAGCTCTGTAGCATTTCTCATATTATATGTAGATGACATACTTTTGATGGGAAATGATATAGAACTCTTGGACAGCATCAAGGCCTACTTGAATAAGAGTTTTTCAATGAAGGACCTTGGAGAAGCTGCTTATATATTAGGCATCAAGATCTATAGAGATAGATCAAGACGCCTCTAGGTCTTTCACAAAGCACATACCTTGATAAGATATTGAAGAAGTTCAATATGGATCATTCTAAGAAGGGGTTCTTACCTGTATTACAAGGTGTGAAATTGAGTTCAGCTCAATGTCCGACCACGGCAGAAGATATAGAAGAGATGAGCGTCATCCCCTATGCATCAGCCATAGGTTCTATTATGTATGCCATGCTGTGTACCAGACCTGATGTAAACCTTGCCGTAAGTTTGGTAGGAAGGTACCAAAGTAATCCCGGCAAGGAACACTGGACAGCGGTCAAGAATATCCTGAAGTACCTGAAAAGGACTAAGGAAATGTTTCTCGTTTATGGAGGTGACGAAGAGCTCGTCGTAAAGGGTTACGTCGACGCTAGCTTCGACACAGATCTGGATGACTCTAAGTCACAAACCGGATACGTGTATATTTTGAATGGTGGGGCAGTAAGCTGGTGCAGTTGCAAGCAAAGCGTCGTGGCGGGATCTACATGTGAAGCGGAGTACATGGCGGCCTCGGAGGCAGCACATGAAGCAATATGGGTGAAGGAGTTCATCACCGACCTAGGAGTCATACCCAATGCGTCGGGGCCAATCAAACTCTTTTGTGACAACACTGGAGCTATTGCACTTGCCAAGGAGCCCAGGTTTCACAAGAAGACAAGGCACATCAAGCGTCGCTTCAACTCCATCCGTGAAAATGTTCAAGATGGAGACATAGAGATTTGTAAAGTACATACGGACCTAAATGTAGCGGATCCGTTGACTAAACCTCTCCCTAGAGCAAAACATGATCAACACCAGAATTCCATGGGTGTTCGATTCATCACAATGTAACTAGATTATTGACTCTAGTGCAAGTGGGAGACTGTTGGAAATATGCCCTAGAGGCAATAATAAAAGCATTATTATTATATTTCCTTGTTCATGATAATTGTCTTTATTCATGCTATAATTATGTTATCCGGAAATCGTAATACATGTGTGAATAATAGACACCAACATGTCCCTAGTAAGCCTCTAGTTGACTAGCTCGTTGATCAACAGATAGTCATGGTTTCCTGACTATGGACATTGGATGTCATTGGTAACGAGATCACATCATTAGGAGAATGATGTGATGGACAAGACCCAATTCTAAACATAGCACAAGATCGTATAGTTCGTTTGCTAGAGTTTTCCAATGTCAAAGTATCTTTTCCTTAGACCATGAGATCGTGTAACTCCCGGATACCGTAGGAGTGCTTTGGGTATACCAAACGTCACAACGTAACTGGGTGACTATAAAGGTAGACTACGGGTATCTCCGAAAGTGTCTGTTGGGTTGACATGGACCAAGACTGGGATTTGTCACTCCGTATGACGGAGAGGTATCACTGGGCCCACTCGGTAATGCATCATCATAATGAGCTCAAAGTGACCAAGTGTCTGGTCACGGGATCATGCATTACGGTACGAGTAAAGTGACTTGCCGGTAACGAGATTGAACGAGGTATTGGGATACCGACGATCGAATCTCGGGCAAGTAACATATCGATTGACAAAGGGAATTGCATACGGGGTTGATTGAATCCTTAACATCGTGGTTCATCCGATGAGATCATCGTGGAGCATGTGGGAGCCAACATGGGTATCCAGATCCCGCTGTTGGTTATTGACCGGAGAGTCGTCTCGGTCATGTCTGCTTGTCTCCCGAACCCGTAGGGTCTACACACTTAAGGTTCGGTGACGCTAGGGTTGTGAAGATATGTATATGCAGTAACCCGAATGTTGTTTGGGGTCCCGGATGAGATCCCGGACGTCACGAGGAGTTCCGGAATGGTCCGGAGGTAAAGAATTATATATAGGTAGTGCTGTTTCGGCCATCGGGACAAGTTTCGGGGTCACCGATATTGTACCGGGACCACCGAAAGGGTCCCGGGGGTCCACCGGGTGGGGCCACCTATCCCGGGGGGCCCCATGGGCTGAAGTGGGAGGGAACCCAGCCCATAGTGGGCTGGGGCGCCGCCCCCAAGGGCCCATGCGGCTAGGGTTGGGGGGGAAACCCTAGAGGGGGCGCCCCTTGCTTGGGGGGCAAGCCCCCCACCCTAGGCCGCCGCCCCCCCTAGTAGATCCATCTACTAGGGCCGGCGCCCCCCCATGGCACCCCTATATATAGTGGGGAGAGGAGGGACTTCAAACCCAGCCCCTGGCGCCTCCCTCTCTCCCCATTACGTCTCTCTTCCTCGTAGTATAGGCGAAGCCCTGCTACTGTGACGCCCTGCATCCACCACCACGCCGTCGTGCTGCTGGATCTTCGTCAACCTCTCCTTCCCCCTTGCTGGATCAAGAAGGAGGAGACGTCTCCCGTCCCGTACGTGTGTTGAACGCGGAGGTGCCGTCCGTTCGGCGCTTGGTCATCGGTGATTTGGATCACGTCGTGTTCGACTACATCATCACCGTTCTTTGAACGCTTCCGCACGCGATCTACAAAGGTATGTAGATGCATCTGATGGCTCATTGCTAGATGAACTCCTAGATGGATCTTGGTGAAACGAGTAGGAAAATTTTTGTTTTCTGCAACGTTCCCCAACAATTGCTAGGTTGAGCATCAACATGAACATCATCATTGATATTATCACTAGGTTCATGTTCATTACCAGATTGTGTTTCAGCATCAGAAATAGAAATATCATTGGGATTCTCAGGTGTGTCAACAACAGGTTCACTAGAAGCATGCAAAGTCCTATAATTTTTCTTTTTCTTCTTCTTAGAAGGGCTAGGTGCATCAACATTAGCTCTGTGAGAATCTTGCTCAATGCTCTTAGGGTTGCCCTCATGATACAAAGGTTCCTGAGTCATTTTACCCCCTTTAGTCACAACTCTAACATAGTTTTCATTTTTCTTATTATTTAATTCATTGAGCAAATCATTCTGAGCTTTAAGTACTTGTTCTACTTGAGTGGTAACCATAGAAGCATGTTTACTAATAAGTTTAAGTTCACCTTTAACTCTAGACATATAATCACTCAAGTGTCCAATCATATAAGCATTGTGTTTCAATTGTCTACTAATATAAGCATTGAAGTTTTCTTGTTTAACCATAAAATTATCAAACTCATCCAAGCATTGGCTAGCAAACTTATTATGAGGAATATCACCTTCATCAAATCTATAGATAATTTACCTTTACTACCTGTGTCGGGTTATCAAGACCATAAATTTCTTCAATAGGTGGTAAATTCTTAACATCTTCAGCTTTAATACCCTTTTCTTTCATAGATTTCTTTTCCTCTTGCATATCTTCAGGATTGAGAAATAGAATACCCCTTTTCTTCGGAGTTGGCTTAGGAGTTGGTTCAGGAAGTGTCGAATCATTTTCATTACTCAATATATTATTCAATAGCAATTCAGCTTGATCAACAATTGTTTCCTTGAAAACACAACTAGCACAACTATCCAGGTGGTCTCTGGAAGCATCGGTTAGTCCATTATAAAAGATATCAAGTATTTCATTTTTCTTGAGAGGATGATGAGGCAAAGCATTAAGTAATTGGAGAAGCCTCTCCCAAGCATTAAGTAATTAAAGAAGCTTGTTTCTTATGAGCAGGGAAATATTTAGCAGAGAAGTAATAAATCATATCCTGGGGACTACACACACAACCAGGATCAAGAGAATTAAACCATGTTTTAGCATCACCCTTTAATGAGAACGGAAATAACTTATAGTAATAGCGAGTTTTCTCATCATTAGTGAACAGGGTGGCTATATCATTTAATTTAGTAAGATGTCCCACAACTGTTTCAGATTCATAGCCATAAAAAGGACCAGACTCAACCAAAGTAATTAACTCAGGATCGACAGAGAAATCATAATCCTTATCAGAGATACAGATAGGTGAAGTAGCAAAATCAGGGTCATATTTCATTCTAGCATTCAAAGATTTTTCTTTCAACTTAGCTAACAGTTTCTTAAGATCATATCTATCATTGCAAGCTAAAAAGTCTCTAGCAGTTTCTTCATCCATAACATAACCCTCAGGCATAATAGGCAATTCATATCTAGGGGGAGAATCTCCATCATCACTTTCATCAATATTATCAGTTTCAATAATTTCATTCTCTCTAACCCTAGCAAGTTGTTCATCAAGAAATTCACCTAGTGGCACAGTATTATCAAGCATAGAAGTAGTTTCGTCATAAGTATCATGCAAAGAAGAAGTGGCATCATCGATAGCATGCGACATATCAGAATGAATAGCAGGGGTAGGTGTCACAAGTTTACTCATAATAGAAGGTGAATCAAGTGCAGAGCTAGATGGCAGTTCCTTACCTCCCCTCGTAGTTGAGGGAAAAATCTTGGTTCTTTCATCTTTCAAGTTCTTCATAGTGATCAACAGATATAAATCCCAAGTGACTCAAAGAACAGAGCTATGCTCCCCGGCAACGGCGCCAGAAAATAGTCTTGATAACCCACAAGTATAGAGGATCGCAACAGTTTTCGAGGGTAGAGTATTCAACCCAAATTTATTGATTCGACACAAGGGGAGCCAAAGAATATTCTCAAGTATTAAAAATTGAGTTGTCAATTCAACCACACTTGAAAGACTTAACATCTGTAGCAAAGTATTTAGTAGCAAAGTAATATGGAAGTAATGATAACGGTAGCAAAAGTAACAGTATTGGTTTTGTAGTGATTGTAACAGTGGCAACGGAAAAGTAACTAAGCAAAGATCAATATGTGAAAAGCTCATAGGCAATGGATCGGTGATGGATGATTATGTCGGATGCGATTCCTCATGCAGTAGTTATAACATAGGGTGACACAGAACTAGCTCCAGTTCATTAATGTAATGTAGGCATGTATTCCGAATATAGTCATACGTGCTTATGGAAAAGAACTTGCATGACATCTTTTGTCCTACCCTCCCATGGCAGCGGGGTCCTATTGGAAACTAAGGGATATTAAGGCCTCCTTTTAATAGAGTACCAGAACAAAGCATTAACACTTAGTGAATACATGAACTCCTCAAACTATGGTCATCACCGATAAGTATCCCGATTATTGTCACTTTGGGGTTAACGGATCATAACACATAATAGGTGACTATAGACGTGCAAGATAGGATCAAGAACTCACATATATTCATGAAAACATAATAGGTTCAGATCTGAAATCATGGCACTCAGGCCCTAATGACAAGCATTAAGCATAGCAAAGTCATAGCAACATCAATCTCAGAACATAATGGATACTAGGGATCAAACCCTAACAAAACTAACTCGATTACATGATAAATCTCATCCAACCCATCACCGTCCAGCAAACCTACGGTTGAATTACTCACGCGCGGCTGTGAGAATCATGAAATTTGTGATGGAGGAAGGTTGATGATGATGATGGCGACGGATTCCCCTCTCCGGAGCCCCTAACGGACTCCAGATCAGCCCTCCCGAGAGAGATTAGGGATTCGCGGCGGCTCCGTATCGTAAAACACGATGAATCCTTCTCTCTTATTTTTTTCTCTTCAAAAATACTAAGCACACCGTGCTCAAAAAGATATAAGTGAAGCACTAGAGCAAGTCCATTGCTCATAAAAGATTTAAGTGAAGCATAGAGGCAATTCTAACAAGTCATGACATAATTTTGGTTCTCTCAAATAGGTGTGTCCAGCAAGGATTGATGACTTAAAACACAAAATAAAAAAAGCAAAGACCCATATCATACAAGACGCTCCAAGCAAAACACATATCATGTGACGAATAAAAATATAGTTTCGAGTAAAATACCGATGATCGTTGGAAGAAAGCGGGGATGCCACTCGGGGGCATCCCCAAGCTTAGTTGGTTGCTCATTCTTGGATAATAGCTTGGGATGTCGGGGCATCCCCAAGCTTAGGATCTTCCATCCTTCCTCCATCCATAGTAAGATAACCCAAAACTTGAAAGCTTCAATCACACAGAACTCAACAAAACCTTCGTGAGATCCGTTAGTATAAGAATAATAAATCACGACAATAGGTGTTGTATCAAACCAATTCATATTTTATTTTTGTATTATATCTACTGTATCCCAACTTTTATATGGCAAAAACTCATCAAAGAAAACCGTAGAGCCATCAAAATAAGCACACAACACAAAGAAAACAGAATCTGTCAAAACAGAACAGTCTGTAGCAATCTGACTATTTCGAATACTTCTGTAACTCCAAAAATTCTGAAAATTTAGGAAGACCTGAGAAATTTGTATATTGATCTACTTCAAGTGGAATGGATATTTTATCGCTCTCTGGTAAAAAATGAAAATTAATTTCGCGAGCGTAAAAGTTTCTGTTTTTTCAGCAAGATCAAACAACTATCACCCAAGAAGATCCTAAAGGCTTTACTTGGAACAAAAACTAACTAAAACACAATCATAATAGTAGCATAATTGTGCTAACACTCAAGAACAGGATCATTTGGTTGCCTCCCAACAAGCGCTACAGTTTTATGCCCTTAGCTAGGCATAAGGCAAGGATCTAAGTTTTTTCATCTTTGTTCTTAACTTTCTTAGAGGTATTTTCATCATGAGGCTTTGTAAACACAACATAAAACATGTTATCCATAGAGGTCTTAGCAATCCTAAGTTGGTTTTCATCATACCCCTTTTGCTTGCCTGCAACAATCCAAGAGTAATGTTGATTAACATTATTGAAAACTTGTTGGATTATATCTAGAACTGGGACTTCCTTTTTAAGATTCTCATCAAAGATTTTGTTTTCCCCAAGCAAATGTATTAAAGCATAGTAACTATTGTAAAGAATTTCATCTATCACAGATTTTTCATGATTTATACCATAAAAGTCAAAGATTTCCCTAGCTTCGCGTATTATGTAGTCAAACTCATTCATTAGAACAAGAGTGGCCAACTTTTTAGCTCTAGGATTCTTTATAATGGGGAGCTCAAAAAACATTCTTTGCAAGGTAGGATGGGTACGAATAAATTTACTTTCAAGTTTCAAAACTAGTGCTGAAATAGCATCCGCATAAGTTCTAGTAGTTTTGAGTATAGGAGCATCATCAAGATTTAGCTTCCCAACACAATTGAAAAATTCTTTGATACGTTCTTTTCCCATAACGTTCCCTTGACCCAAGATAAAAGTTCTACCATCCAGATTGCCCGTACGTCCTATTTTAGGAGTTAGGCCATCATCTGTTGGTGCCATACCGAAATCACTCATGATTGCAAGCAAATGATAGATCTGGCAAGAAAACGACAAATGGAAAAAGAGAGGCGAATAAAACGACAAATTTTTGTGAAGTGGGGGAGAGGAAAACGAGAGGCAAATGGAAAATAATGTAAATTGCGAGGAGATGATATTTGTGATTAGGAACCTGGTATATGTTGAAGATCCTCCCCGACAATGGTGCTAGAAATTCCTTTTGATTGCTCCCTGACTATAACGCCAGGAAACTCCTGTCTGCTTGGACTACGTTGGTATTTCCCCAAATAGGAAGGGATGATGTAGCACAACGAAGGTAGGTATTTCCCTCAGTGATGAAACCAAGGTTATCTAACTAGTAGGAGAACCAAGCAACACAACGTAAACAACACCTGCACACAAATAACAACACCTCGCAACCAGACGTGTTAAAGGGGTTGTCAATCCCTTTTGGGTAACGATGCCAAAAGTTTGTAGTAGATTGAAATAATAGATCATAAATAAAATAAAGTGCAGCAAAGTATTTTTGAATTTTTGGTTTAATAGATCTGAATAAAAATGCAAAGGAAAAGTAGATCGCAAGCAAATATATGAGAAAGAAGACCCGGGGGCCGTAGGTTTCACTAGTGGCTTCTCTCGAGAAAGATAGCAAATGGTGGGTAAACAAATTACTGTTGGGCAATTGATAGAACCTCAAATAATTACGATGATATCCAGGCAATGATCATTACATAGGCATCACGTCCAAGATTAGTAGACCGACTCCTTCCTGCATCTACTACTGTTACTCCACACATCGACCGCTATCCAGCATGCATCTAGTGTATTAAGTTCATGGCGAAACGGAGTAATGAAATAAGAACGATGACATGATGTAGACATGATCTATCTATGTAGAGATAGACCCCATCGTTTTATCCTTTAGTAGCAATGATACATACGTGTCGGTTCCCCTTCTGTCACTGGGATCAAGCACCGTAAGATCGAACCCACTACCGGGCACCTCTTCCCATTGCAAGATAAATAGATCAAGTTGGCCAAACAAAAACCAAATATTGGAGAACAAATACGAGGCTATAAGAGATCATGCATAAAAGAGATCAAAGAAACTCAAATACTTTCATGGATATAAAAAGATAGATCTAATCATAAACTCAAAGTTCATCGATCCCAACAAACACACCGCCAAAGAGTTACATCATATGGATCTCCAAGAGAACATTGTATTGAGAATCAAGCGAGTTAGAGAGATGAATCCATCTAGCTACTAACTACAGACCCGAAGGTCTACAAAGAACTACTCATGCATCATCGGAGTTGTACCAATGGAGGTCGTGAACCCCATCCGAGATGGTGTCTAGGTTGGATCTTGTGGTTCTAGACTCTGCAGCGACTGAATGAATATTACGTTGATGCCTCTAGGGGTTCTGGAATATTGGGGTATTTATAGAGCAAAGAGGTGGTTTGGGGGGCACCCGAGGTGGGCATAACCCACCAGGGCACGCCATGGCCTCCTAGCGTGCCCTGGTAGGTTGTCCCCTCCTCGGGACTCCCCCCCAGGTGCAAACAGGGCCCAACATGTTCCTTCTGATCCATAAAAAATCTCTGTAAAGTTTCGTGGCATTTGGACTCCGTCTAATATTGATTTTCTGCGATGTAATAAACACGGAAAAAACAGGAACTGGCACTTGGCACTATGTCAATAGGTTAGTACAAAAATGATATAAAAATAACTATAAAATGATTATAAAACATCCAAGATTGATAAAAATAACAGCATGGAACAATCAAAAATAATAGATATGTTGCATATGTATCAATAAGCAATCACTCTGCTCTCTTGCATTAGGACATAGCCTAATCCTTGACGTGAAGCGTCGTAGTAAATGACGAAATCCTCCTTAGTATCTGGAGGAGCAAGCACTGGGGCAAAAGTCAGCTTGTCTTTGAGTGCTTGGAAACTTTCCTGACACTTTTCTGTCCACTCGAACTTGACGCCTTTGTGAAGCAGACCAGTCAAGGGCTTGGAGATCTTGGAGAAGTTCTCGGCAAATCAACGGCAATAGCTGGCGAGTCCGAGAAAACTTCTCACTTGTTTGACATTCTTCGGGGGAGTCCAATCAATAATAGCCTGAACTCGCTCGGGGTTGGCAGCAATACCATCCTTGGAGATGACATGCCCAAGATAGGTCACTTCGGATAGCCAGAATTCACACTTAGAATACTTGGCATATAGTTGATGCTCTTGAAGTTTTTCCAGAACAAGTCGAAGATGTTCAGCATGTTCTTCTTTGTTCTTGGAGTACACAAGGATATCATCCAGATAAACCACGATGAACTTGTCGAGGTATTCCATGAATATATAGTTCATAAGACGAGAGAAGGTGGCTGGAGCATTGGTCAAGCCAAAGGACATGACGGTGTACTCGTATGAACCATAGCGAGTAAGGAAATCCGTCTTGGGAATATCCTCTTCACGAACCCGGATCTGGTGGTAACCCAACCTCAAATCAAGTTTAGAGAATACCGAGGAACCAGGAAGTTGGTCATAGAGATCGTGGATTCTCGGAAGCGGATACTTGTTCCGAATTGTTGCCTGGTTGATAGGACGGTAATCTTGGACCAACTGATTAGTTCCATCCTTCTTCTTGACAAAGAGAGAAGGTGCTCTCCAAGCATAGGAACTTGGACGGATAAAACCCTGAGGGAGTGAAGTGTCGATTTCCTCCTTGAGCTCAAGGAGTTCATGTGGTGGCATATTGTATGGCCGCTTGGCAATAGGAGTAGTGCCCGGCTTCAAGTTTATGACGAATTCGATAGCTCTAGCAGGGGGTATTCCTAGAAGTTCTTATGGAAAGACATCTTCAAAATCATGAACGAATGGAATGTTCTCTATTCCCTCAAGAGGTGAAGCATTCAAGGCATTCAGAACATATATCTGACTCTCCGCATTCTGAGCCGTTCGAGCTGAGTATTGGTTTGTCTGGCCAGAAGGGTGAGTGAGCTGGAATTTCTCACCTGCACAGTTTATCAGGGTTTGGTGAGGACCCAACCAATTCATGCCCAAAATGACATCTATGGTAGAAACCTTGAGGTCCATAAGTGAAGCAGTGAATACTAACCCCCCGATTTCAATGTGGTTATTGTGGGCTATCATGGAGGTATCCCACCTAGATCCTGGAGAGCTAACCACCAGCGGAGGGTACATGTTTTCGAATGATAATTCTTGCTTGCGTGCAAATGCTTCAGAAGAGAAAGAATGTGATGCTCTCGAATCAAAAAAGAACAGACGCTGGGACTGAATTCACTAGAAGGGTACCCATCACAATCTTGGGGTCCCGTCGAGCTTCTTCAACCTTTACATGATTAACATGACCATGAATGAGTGCATGCGGCCTGGCATTTGGGTTTCTGGGTTGATGAGCTCGTGCCTTTTTATTCAGTGTCGGGCAGCAGCTGGCAGCACGGTGCCCTGGCTGTCCACACTTGCGGCATAAACCATCATTATGAGGAGGAGCCATAATATTGGGTTGTCCAGCCTAGATCGTTAGCTGTGTCGGCGACGGAGGCATACGAGGTGCAACATAAGACGGCCTTGATGTTGGAGCAGGTCGGTGAGGAACATTGTGTGGGATCCAGACTCGACGTTTCTGAGCAGGCTGACCCGAGGATGGGCCAACATCTCTGGTACGCTTGAGCGAATCCTGGTACTGAGTTAGACCATTTTTAGTTCGGAAAGCTTGGCTGAGAAGCGTTGCAAAGTCCACGCAATCATGAGCAACAAGTGCGAGCTTTATATTGGGATGCAGTCCTTCACGGAATTTCTCCTTCTTGCGAGTGTCAGTGTAGACGTCATCCACAGCATAGCAAGATAATTAAAGGAATTTCCTCTGATATTCATCGACAGTCAGTGTACCCTGTGAGAGTTTGTGAAACTCCTTCTTCTGGTCCATCAGACCTTGAGGAATGTGCCGTGCACGGAAGGCTAACTAAAATTCCTGCCAAGTGGTTATAGTCTCTGCAGGCAGCATACCCCTGTGGCTTTCCCAAGTGGTTATAGTCAATGCCCGGCCTCGGAAGATCAACACGTCGTAGCCCTACCCAAACTCAGCAGAGAGGTCCCCGCCGGTCTACATCCTAAGCACTCCGGGGTCAAGGCCCATTGCCCGTTGCACTCTGGGTCATTGTGTGACGAGCCAGGACGAGCACCACCTCATACTAGATGGCACTGGCCCGACAGGCCCACAATGCTGAACTGGACGTCTGACCAAGCTTCGGTTAATACTACGATGTTGAGGCCCATAACTATTCTCACGTGGTGGTTAGTGCACAAAGGTCCAAGGCCAACTCAGAACAAATACCCAAACCTGTTAGTGCATTGGGGTCTCGCGGAGACGAGCAGAGACTCACGATAATGTGACCCCATCGCCCCGTCTCGTGGACTTACGACAAGGGCCCAGAATGCCTGGCCGTGCCTCACAGAAAACTCGAGGGTGCTCTATGGGCCCGCCCGACTTTCACATGAACTCGCGGGTCCCCTCAGGGCCGACCCGACTTCAACAATGGTCTCAAGTAAAGTCCGGGTAACCGTGTGTCCAAACATCAAGGGGAAACCCCGAGGAATCACCCTCGGTGAATACCACTCGACGTAATCATCAAGGTGAACATAAGAGGAACCACCCTCGAGGTTCACACTTGAGGGGTCGCACGACAGAGTCGTAATGGGAGTGGTCAAGGAGGAATCACCCTCGATGACCATGACCGAATAGCTACACTACAGAGTCATCATCAGGAGTGCGTTATGAGGTATCACCCCCGACACTCGATAGTAGCTCTGTAGAGTCGAGCAACAAAAGGGGCGTGATGTGATGTGAGGTGTCGGGCTCTGGTCGTCGATCACGTTGATCGAGTCATCGATGATGAAGCAGGGGCAACAAGGACAAGGTGGGGGTCACTGATGGATCATTAACCAACCTATACTAAGCAGTTTAGGATAAGCAAGTAAGGTACAATGAGCAGGTTACAAAAGCAGGCTATGCATCAGAATAGGATCAATCAATTACAGCAGCCAAATCTAATGCAATCATGAGACAATGGAGTGGGGGATATCGGGATGATCAAAGGGGGGCTTGCTTGGAAGCTCTGTTGAAAGGGAAGAAGGTTCGTCAACGATGTAGTCGATCACATCGGAATTAGCACTACTATGAAAAGGCCTACTAGTGGCGCACCTGTTTTGCCTACTAATGGCGCACTACAGGTGCGCCACTAGTAGCACGCCATTAGTATTTTTTACTAATGGCGCACCTGTGGTGCGCGCCATTAGTATCCCACAGGCGCACCATTAGTATCTAGTGTACTAATGGTGCAACACATAGAAGTGCGCCATTAGTATCATTTTTCTAAAAAATTTATAAAAAATCAATTTTTTCAATCTTTTTTAAAAAAACTATTAATTTTTTTCATTTATTTCTTAATCTCGGGTTACTATGGCTTAATCTCAAGTCAAATCACACTCTATGGTCAAACTTCCCAGAAGGTCACCCATCCTCACACTACTCTAGGCCGAGCATGCTTAACTTTGCAGTTCTATCCAACCCCAGCACCAGCTCACTTCACAGGCACTTGTTGATATATCTATCATATCAATCCTATTAAACCTTGTTGATGTCTAGGACTTTGTTCATATTCATGAGTATGATGAATTTTTGAAAAAATATTTCAAACTTCCCAGTCATATTACGTATCATATTTTGAAAAAAAATCCAAATTTTTTTTGAAACCAATTTTTTTCTGTTACTAGTGGCGCACCTAGCAAATCGTGCGCCACTAGTAAGTTTGAATTTTTTTTTCATTTCCCCCCTCTAGATCTTAAAAGCCCCGTATCTTTCGTTTTGTTAGGTTTTTGGGGATTTTGAAGATGTCGAACAAAGTTCTCCCAGTTCAACTCGGATGTAACTTTTCGAGTAGATGATTTTTCATATAAAAAAGTTTTTAATCCGAGTTCGTATGCAAAAGTTATGCCCATTTTACTAAATTCCAGAGAAATTTTGCAAATACAGTCGAAATTCATATTTGTAAATTTTCCCAACAACTAGACCACATATCACATGGGAAACTTATTTTTTTTGACATTTTCATCATTTTCTTTTATTTTTTTAAAACTGAAAAGGCGGTCCACCGGGGGGGTGCATTTAGCACCAGGGTTAGTAATGGCGCACCGTCCACTCGTGCGCCATTACTAACAATTTTTTTAAATTTTTTTATTAAACTACTAATGGCGCACGGTGGGTGTGGTGCGCCTTTACTATCTCAACTTGTAATGGCGCACTATCCCATGGTGCGCCATTACTAACAATTTTTTTTATTTTTTTTTTCAAAACTACGCGCACCACACACCAGGTGCGCCATTAGTAATATATTACTAATGGCGCACCTGTATCTGGTGGGCCACTGCTATATAGCAGTGGCGCACCACATACACGGTGCACCATTAATGTCCATATCATCTATAGCCCTTTTCCTAGTAGTGCAGCATCGGTCTCGAGGTCTACCAGCGAGAAGAGGGGCAAGAAACAGTAAATACAGAGCAAACAGATGCATGACAAGCAATAAGCAGTGCTAGGGGTGTTCTAACGCAGGGCTACATGATACCGACGAAGGGGGAAACATCCGAGAATGTTTTCCCGAAGCTAGGCATTTTCGGACAGACGAAATGGTGGGGGAAGGTTGCAGGTTCGCTATGCTAGGAATGTGTGGCATACGAATGGGCAGCGTATTCGGATTCGTCTCGTCATTCTGAGCAACTTTCATGTACAAAGTATTTTAATTTGAGCCACGATTATTTTTCTATGAATTATTAAAGTTTTAGCAATATTCCGGAAATTCTTGAATCATATTTTAATTCGAAAATAAGCTGAATTTGCTAGGTGTACCCATGGAATACTACCCTAAGTGCATGACAAGTGCGTCCAGTCAAAGTCAACAAGGTTAGAGTTGACTAGGTCAAAAGTAAATAGTGTGCGGGGGTCCACATGTCATTGTCTAAGGTTTAGTAAGTTAGTTAACTATTTATCTAGTTAATTAAATTAAATTAATTAAGTTAATGAACTAAACCACTAATTAATTGATTAATTTTAATATTTATTTTAGTTTTATTAACATTTTTTTTCGTTTTTTAGACCGGGGCGTGGGCCCCATTCGCCATAGGCCCAGGTCCATACGGGGCGGGTGTACGGTTACGGGCGAACGGATAGGGGCGGAGCCCCAGGGGGCACGGGCGTGGGCACCGTGCGTTGGACGCCGGAGCACGCGGCGCGACGGAGTGGCGCTGGGTACGGACGAGGGTGGCCGGCCAGATCAGGGCTGCGGGGCGCGGGCGGACGATGAGCAATAGCGCGGGGTGGGCGCGGTGGTGCGGTGAAGCGGGGACAGAGGCGGGCGATGAGGCTGGCGCTGGGAGGACGCGGCCAGCGAGCTGGCTCGGCGAGGCTCGCTCGTGGACGGCGCTGGTGAGCAGGGTGAGGCCGGTGGCGGCAGGTGGCGCCGGCGGAGGGAGGGTCGGCTGTCGCGAGTGAGAGGCGGCACGAGCGAAGAGCGCGGGCGAGGCTGAAGGCCGCAGCTGGAGAAGGCGAGGCCAGCGCATGGATGGGGGATGGCCAGAGTGCGGCCATGGTGGCCAATGGCGTGCGCGGCCACCTACGATGACAAAGACGAGGGGGGAAGGAGGGGGAATCAGTGGGGGCTCACAGCGGAGCGTAGGGTGCGGCATTGCGCTCGGGGAGGCGGAAGGGGTGGCGATGTCAAAGGCGCCGGCGTCGGGGACGTTGGGGTTGGTGCACGGCGGGGCGGATGGCGCCCAGCTCGGGGAGAGAACGGGGGAGGCGACGTGGTTGGGGCGGCAGCGACCAGGCGGCGCTGGTGCGGTGGTGCCTGCGTTGGGGGGCCGCGGGGCGCGGTCGACAGGGCGGATCCCCGTGCGGCAGCGGCGATTGGCGGGGCCGGTCGGGGTTGCCCCGATCCGATCGAGGGGGAGGGGAGGAAGGAGAGAGTGGGGGAACGTGGGGGGTTGTGGGGTTGGGCTAGGGTTTGGTGCCCCCAGGGTGGGGTTATAGCCAGGGGCAGTTGGTGGGCAGGCCTGCTGGGCCTTGGCCCAGTTGTTGGGGAACGAAGTATTTCAAAAAATTTCCTACGATTACGCAAGATCTATCTAGGAGATGCATAGCAACGAGAGGGGAGAGTGTGTCCACGTACCCTCGTAGACCGAAAGCGGAAGCGTTTAGTAACGCGGTTGATGTAGTCGAACGTCTTCATGATCCAACCGATCCAAGCACCGAATATACGGCACCTCCATGTTCAGCACACGTTGAGCTCGATGACATCCCTCGATCTCTTGATCCAGTTGTGGACGAGGGAGAGTTCCTTCAGCACGATGACGTGATGACGGTGATGATGAAGTTACCGGCACAAGGCTTCACCTAAGCACTACGATGATATGACCGAGGTGTGTAACTGTGGAGGGGCGCACCACACACAGCTAAGAGAAGATTTGGTGTGTCTTTGGGGTGCCCCCTCCCACGTATATAAAGGGGGGAGGAGAGGTGGCCGACCCTAGGGGGCGCGCCATGGGGGAGTCCTACTTGGACTCCCGGTCCAAGTAAGATTCGGTCCCCCCTTTCCTATTCCAAGTAGAAGAAGAAAGGAAGGAGGAATATGAGAGAAGGAAGGAGGGGGTGTTGGTGTCAAAACCGGCGGATCTCGGGTAGGGGGTCCCGAACTGTGCGTCTGAGGTTGATGGTAGCAGGAGGCAGGGGACACGATGTTTTACCCAGGTTCGGGCCCTCTTGATGAAGGTAATACCCTACGTCCTGCTTGATTGATATTGATGAGTATAAGGATTACAAGAGTTGATCTACCATGAGATCGTAATGGCTAAAACCCTAGAAGTCTAGCCTGTATGATTATGATTATGATCGCCCCTACGGACTAAACCCTCCGGTTTATATAGACACTGGAGGGGGCTAGGGTTGCACAAAGTCGGTTATAGAGAAAGGAATCTTCATATCCGAATGCCAGGCTTGCCATCCATGCCAAGGAGAGTCCCATCCAGGCACGGGAGAGAGTCTTCTGTCTTGTATCTTCACGGCCCATCAGTCCGGCCCATGTCCAACAGGTCGGATGCTCGAGGACCCCTTAATCCAGGACTCCCTCAGTAGCCCCTGAACCAGGCTTCAATGACGAGGTGTTCGGCACGCAGATTGTCGTTGGCTTTGCAAGGCGGGTTCCTTCTCCGAATACTCCAAAACAGCATTCGAACACAGAAAACGTGTCCGACTCTGCAAAACGAGTACCACACGCAGAGAGTATAATATTTTATGAGTCCAATACACTAACAACTTTTGTAGCGTGACATCACATCACAGCTCGGTCATTATTTCGAACCATTTTTAACCTCCCGCTCCATGTTTCAAGATGCGGTTTTATTGGAAGGTCTTGTCAAACAGAGATCGTGTCCTCTTATTATGGGATTCTCATCAATACGGGCATGGGTAATCCAACCACGCCGCCGGCATGACCCTTGGGGAAGAGGAGAGTGGGGAGGCGCTTGATATTCACTGCCTTTATAAAGGGATAAGGATTCACCTCTTTCACCCACGTCTTCCTTCTCTCTGCCCATCCATTCTCGAGCTCCAGCGCCCAAGCTTCCATCCATTCCACCTCAAAAAAGCACTCTAGCCATGTCCGGATCTGGAGCGCAAGGCAAGTGGATGGTTTCCTCCGTCAAGGAGAAGGACATCACCAAGCTCCGGGAGGCCGGGTACTTAGCCAAGGAAATCTCCCACCGGCTTCCGGTCAAGGGACAGATCGTCCCCATCCCGGAGCGCCATGAGAGGGTTGTGTTTACCCCCCACTTCGTCCACATATTGGGATTCCCACTCCAGCCATTCGTTCGCGGGCTCATGTTCTACTACGGGCTGGATTTCCATGATCTGGCCCCCAACTCCTTCCTCAACATCTCGACATTTATTGTCGTGTGCGAGGCCTTCCTCTGTATCCCACCCCACTTTGGACTGTGGTTGAAGATCTTCAACGTGAAGCCGAAGGTGGTGGATGGCCAACACGCAGAGTGCGGAGGCGCCATGGTGAGCAAGATGCCCAACGGCATATGGCCCAAGGGTACCTTCGTGGAAACCGTCAAAGGGTGGCAACAGTAGTGGTTCTACGTCACAGAATCTCACTACGCCACCTGGAGCGCGGCCCCTGAATTCCAGTCCGGCGCCCCGATGTGGCTCACGTCCTGACTAGAGAAGGGCCTGGATTGGTCTTCGTAAGACGAGCTGACATCACTTCAGACGCACATCAGGAGCATGGTGGGCAAGAACGTCAAGCTTGTCAATGTGATCCAGGTGATGCTCGCTTGCCGGATCTTTCTATGCCAAAGCCGGACTTGCCATTTGTGGGAGTTCGATCCGGCCAAGCACCAGACCTTGCAACGGTTCTTCGACACTATGAACGAAGACATCTGGAAGGTGCTCTTCAATGCCAACAAGACGTGGCCGGCGACGACCTGGCCCATCCCGCTAGTGCGGTAAGTTTTTCGTATTTCAAGCTGTACCCTTTACTTGCATACTCCAGGAAGATGTCTAAGCTTCCCTATTTGTTTTTCCAGGGCTGGACAAAGAAGGCAGAGCGGATTTAGTGTCCGGCTCCGCTGCCCGTAGAACCAACAATCCCGCTTCTGATGAAGATGCTGGTTCCGGCGCCCTATCAAGCATCGAAGAAGAAGGCAAATAAGAAGGCCAAGGGGACCAGAGGTGGCCTCCGCTATAAGGGCACTTCGGACGTGATGTTCGAAGATGCCGAAACCCCTCCCGTCCCGTCACCGACGACGAGAAAGAGGAGGAAAGCAATTATCCCCCCTCAAGGGGGGGGGGGAAGAAAAGGGCGGCCTCCACGCATCTGGAGGCAGAGGCGTCCAAAAAGGGGAAGGCCTCTACCGTGGACAACTCCGCGAGGGACATTGATAGCAGCTCGGAGTGGCACGCTAGAGATAAGCCCCTAGCCGAATCGTGAGTACTCAAGGGCACTGACGCGTTCATATACCCAACGTCTTTACTTCATAATTTTAACATGTTGAATCATGCATTTGCAGTCCGGCTCGTTCTGACCTCGAGCGATCCTCATCTTCAGGAAACTCGCTGGATCCGAAGGTGATGGACAGTGGGTCCCTTCCGGCGGCATCCTCTCTCAAGACTATGGAGGATGCTGAAGTGCTGTCTCGAAGGACCCTCCTGGCTCTTGGGAAGGCATAGGAGGCCGTCACGGTGGCGCCAGAGGATGATACCTCGGCCGCCGGACACATGGGGGAGCAGATCCCCATGGAGACTGGCGATGGGGGCCATATCCAATTCGGTCCTCATCCGAATATGACCCCGGAGACCTACACGGCTCCGGAATCTGGCAAGCAGCCTCCTTCAAAAGAAGGAGTTGCACCAATTTCACTAGTGACCTCTATCCATCCAGAGGCACCGGATATTCTACTAGAAGCGCTGCGAAGTGCTTCCATTGTTGAGGAACACCGTACCCTCATGGGTACGGTGGTTGAGAGGATTCAGTCCGCAAAGAGCGGGCTGATCGAAGCCTACACAAGCCTTCTAACATGCTTTGAGGTAAGTGACGCAATTGTATAAAAAGAATGTCATAGTATAGACAGTAGCCCCTGAGACTCTGTTCAGTGTTCGGAAAGAAAAAGCCAGACAGAGGGTCAAGTAATTTTCGCACGAGACTAACCAAATATGTCTTATGTGAATAAGCAGGCGTCATTGCTGGCTGCGACCTCTCATTTTGCCGAAGTCTCTGGACTAAAGCAGAGTCTGGAGCGGGCCAAGGAAGAACTCGGCTGTGTTAAAAAGCAGCTAGAAGACAAGCAAGGTATGCGATGACCTTTTGTAAATCCAGAAAGGATGAATGATTTGTGCTGACCATAGTGCCATGATATTTGTTAGGAGCGGCAACCGAGATGGAAATCCTCAAGAAGGCGCTGGCCGAGGCCGAGGAGAGAGCGGCAAAGGAACAAGCCGCCCGCGAAAAGGATGAGGTCAGGGTCGGTGAGGTCCATCAGGAGCTCCATGACGCTGTGAAGAAATACGAGTCCTTGGAGCTCCACGTTGCGGATGAAGAGTCCGAACTCGCCAAGGCCCGCCAAAGCACACAAGATGACAGGGTCGAAGCCCAGGGCACCCTCGAGCAGATCCAAGAGGCCAGAAAAATCGCGGCGGGTAAGGCCTTCATTATGTAGAGCAAATATGTGAGGAATAGGTATCTCTTACTAACCCGGATTTGGAGTTCTCTAGGAGTGTTTGCAGATTTACCATGCAGTGTTGTCGACGCTGCAGAGTTCTTCTGAGCCGAAGAGGGGAGCTCAATGGAGAAGCTGTTCTGGTCACAATACCTTGCGCCAGAACATCCGGTGCCCTTTAGCGATCAGCTAAAATAGATGGTTGAACTGCATAGGGTGGCCGAACTAGCCATGAAGGATTTAATAATCCGGCTATGGCCTACCGAAGTCATACCCACCAGTTACTTTGGGCTCGTGAAGCGGCTGGTCAATGCCTGCCCCCGGCTTGACATCATCAAGTGATCAGTCTGCATTGAGGGTGCGTGGATGGCCTTCGCCCATGTCAAGGTACAGTGGGCGAAGATGGATGTCGTCAAGCTCGCGACCGAGGGACCGCCCGCTGGCAAGGAGCACTGCACACTGGAGCAATATTTTGACGATGCTCAAGGGGTCCCGCATTGTAGAGGGCCATTGTTCAAAAGATATTATCTTCGAATGAATACATTCATGTTATCTTGTCTTGTATGATGGAAGAAAGACGTTATGTAATATAATGCTTATTTATTATTTAAAAAATTTCCTCCTATGCAGTCGTTTTTATTAAATCTGAGAGTTGGTCAGTCATCGGCTTCAGCCCCCATGTAGGTAGTACGAGGGTGTTCGGGATGGAATCTAAACACTCTTGATCCAAGAATTTGGTCCTTGAAGGAGGTGTTTAGCGCAACGAACCATGCAATCGGACTATGTGGCTTTATCACCCTCACTTAGCCATAGGAGTTTGACAATAAAAATGTAGGTGCAGCCCCTAGTTAGCATTTAATCTGGACTAGGGTGCTGTAAACACCTGATCGGATGAAGGACGATTCATCACACAATGCGGAAAAAATCGCAAAAGACTTTTAACCTCCGAAGAGTTGACCGTCTCACGCCGCATCATGATAGTCAGTTTTTGGCTTTCTCTACTGAGGTGCTCATCTGGATAAACCAGGACACAATCGTAGTAGTTCTACTTTTACGACCCTAGCCGATAGAGCGGAACGTAAGGTAGTAAGCACAGGAGCCGGGCAACCCAACTATTGACCAAAGACATGATTCGGAGCCGATGCATATAATGCTAAATTCGGGGGCCAAACTATGCTGTAAAAGTATTCGGACTAGTTGTCGTAGTATGGAGCGCAATAAAGCCCCTGGCGAACTACATCGTACCAAAGTGTATGGATGCAATCGATAAGAATAGCGAAATAAAATGAAGTAGTAAGCTAGTGCCACATAAGTTGGGCCGCAAACTGTTTCCATTATAATTTTGATTAATACGTCAAAGCGTATTTGTACAAATAGTGCGATAAGAAATAGTGGCTATTTAACCTGCCAAGACCAAGGGGGAGCTGCGTACGGGTCCTAAAAACAGGTAGAATGATCGTTATGAAGAGCATCTAGAGATTCCCCCACACGTTCGTGCTACATGCCACCTTGGTATATCCTTCCTTCAGAAGGACCGATTATCAGGCCGTCGAGAGGGGCCTGCGGAAAAGAAACCTGAAAAGGATAAAAAGTAAAGTAAAAGTATGTGTGTCCCAGGAAGGTCGAGCCGTATTGTGGACCACAGTCTGGTTATGCCTCCGTCTCTGATAATCCCCAAGTGCAGTGAATCATCGTAGCAATTCCCAAAGGTGGAAGTGATATGTATGGGGTGTCGAACCCACAAGGAGCTAAAGGTAAGATCAATATTCTCTCAAGTCCTATCTGCCTATACGACTCTACGTACACCGAACATTTGCTTCCAATTAGAAACGAGAAATAAAAGTACGTTGTGGGTATGAAGAGGATAACTTTGCATGATATCGGAGAGCTGAAATATAAAAGTAGGTGTTGTTATCATAAAGTTAGAATATATTACTTAAGTATTATAAATAGCGAGTGTGGAATAATGATGGATCGGTGTGCGGGACTGTCCTAGGCAATTGTTAACAAGACCGATAGTCGTCATTGCAATTTCATATGAGGGAGAGGCATAAGCGAACATACTTTCTCTTCTTGGATCATATGCACTTATGATTGGAACTCTAGCAAGCATCCGCAACTACTAAAGATCATTAAGGTAAAATCCAACCATAGCATTAAAGCATCAATTCCCCTTTATCCCATACGCAACAACCCCCTTACTTGGGTTTATGCTTCTATCACTCAAGCAACCCACTATAAGAGAATCATGAACGTATTGCAACAATCTACAGCGGGAATCCCTCACACTTGCGCGACACGGAGGGCGCAATAGGACAGCACCAAAATAAAAACATACAACTCATACCAATCTAGATCATCAATCAACCCCAAGACAAATGATATCTACTCAAAACATCATATGATGGCAACACATCATTGGATCATAATATGTGGCATAAAGCACCATGTTCAAGTAGGGATTACAGCGGGGTGCGGGAGAGTGGACCGCGTAAAAGAGATGAGGATGGTGATGTTGATGAAGACAATCACCGCGGCGATGATTCCCCTCCTGATGGCACTCCGGTGCCACCGAGAGAGAGGAGGAGAGATTCTCCCCCTTGTGCTTCCTCCTCCATAGCCTCCGCCTGGATGGGGAGAGGTTCTCCCTCTGGTCCTTGGCCTTCATGGTGATGATGGCCCCTCCGAGGGAGTCCTGGATTAGGGTGTCCTCGGACAGCCGGACTATATACTTTGGCCGGACAGTTGGACTATGAAGATACAAGATTGATGACTTCGTCCCGTGTCCGGGTGGGACTCTCCTTTGCGTGGAAGGCAAGCTTGGCAGTTCAGATATGTAGATGTCCTCCCTTGTAACCGACTCTGTGTAACCCTAGCCCCCTCCGGTGTCTATATAAAATGGAGGGTTTAGTCCGTAGGACAACAACAATCATAATCATAGGCTAGCTTCTAGGGTTTAGCCTCTAGGATCTCGTGGTATATCAACTCTTGTAATACTCATATCATCAAGATCAATCAAGCAGGACGTAGGGTATTACCTCCATCGAGGGGGGCCGAACCTGGGTAAACATTGTGTCCCCCGCCTTCTGTTACCATCCGCCTTAGACGCACAGTTCGGGACCCCTACCCGAGATCCGCCAGTTTTGACACCGACATTGGTGCTTTCATTGAGAGTTCCACTGTGTCGACACCATAAGGCTTGATGGCTCCTTTGATCATCAGCAATGATGCGGTCTAGGGTGAGGTTTTTCTTCCCGGACAGATCTTTGTATTCGGCGGCTTCGTACTGCGGGCCAACTCGCTTGGCCATCTGGAGTAGATCAATAGCTATGCCCCTGGCCATCAGGTCAGGTTTGGAAGCTTGAACTATACTGCTGACATCCGCGGAGACTTGATCTTCGAAGGATTTGAGCCCATGTCAGGTGCGCCGCACAACCACGACGAGCATGACTTAGCTCTGCCGCCGGACGGTGTTCGGGAGATCGCACTTGTGGCTACTCCGGCCCTCAATCTGGAGCATATTGTGTCATCCAGGGACGGGTGGGTGGACCCTGCCACGGAGGCCACACACTCAGCGGCGATAGAGCCAAATACTGACTTCACTTCCTACGAGACCTGTGTTGCCAGATCCTTGGATTCGTCCCCAACCACAGGCTCCGAACCGCCTGCGTCCGTGCCCATCGAATCTGATTGGGCACCGATCATGGAGTTTACCTCCGCGAATATCTTTCAGCACTCGCCCTTGGGTGACGTGCTAAATTCATTGAGGTCTCTCTCCTTGTCAGGAGACCCTTGACTGAACTATGTCCGGCTTGAGTGGGGAGCGGACGACGAAGAAATTCATTCCCCACCCACCACCCACTTAATAGCCATTGTCGACGACCTAACCGACATGCTTGATTTCGACTCCGAAGACATCGACGGTATGGACGACGATGCGGGAGAGGAACAATAACCACCAACCACAGGGCGCTAGACAGCCACTTCATCACATGATATATACATGGTGGATACACCCAAAGAAAACAATGACGAGGAACGGAAGGATGCAGCGGAGGATAATTCCCTCGAGAATCAACCAAAGCAACAACGTAGGCGCCACTCCAAATCCCACCATGGCAAAAACAGCGATAACAGCGCAAGAGATTAATACCCCAGTAGACTCTAATACGTCTCCGTCGTATCTACTTTTCCAAACACTTTTGCCCTTGTTTTAGACTCTAACTTGCATGATTTGAATGGAACTAACCCGGACTGACGCTGTTTTCAGCAGAATTACCATGGTGTTATTTATGTGTAGAAACAAAAGTTCTCGAAATGACCTGAAACTTCACTGGACAACTTTTCAGAAAATATAAAAAATCCATCCAAAAGATGAAGGCTAGGGGGCCCACCACCTGTCCACGATGGTGGGGGGCGCGCCCCCTACCTCGTGGGCCCTCCTGGAGCTCCTCCGACCTCAACTCCAACTCTATATATTTGGTTTCGGGGAGAAAAAAATCAGAGAGAAGGATTCATCGCGTTTTACAATACGAAGCCGCCGCTAAGCCCTAAAACCTATCGAGAGGGCTGATCTGGAGTCCGTTCGGGTCTCCAGAGAGGGGAATCCGTCGCCATCATCATCATCAACCATCCTCCATCACCAATTTCATGATGCTCACCGCCGTGCGTGAGTAATTCCATCGTAGGCTTGCTAGACGGTGATGGGTTGGATGGGATCTATCATGTAATCGAGTTAGTTTTGTTAGGGTTTGATCCCTAGTATCCACTATGTTCTGAGATTGATGTTGCTATGACTTTGCTATGCTTAATGCTTGTCACTAGGGCCCGAGTGCCATGATTTCAGATCTGAACCTATTATGTTTTCATCAATATATGAGAGTTCTTGATCCTATCTTGCAAGTCTATAGTCACCTATTATGGGTTATGATCCGTTAACCCCGAAGTGACAATAATCGGGATACTTACCGGTGATGACCGTAGTTTGAGGAGTTCATTTATTCACTATGTGTTAATGCGTTGTTCCGGTACTCTATTAAAAGGAGGCCTTAATATCCCTTAGTTTACGTAAGGACCCCGCTGCCACGGGAGGGTAGGACAAAAGATGTCATGCAAGTTCTTTTCCATAAGCACGTATGACTATATTCGGAATACATGCCTACATTATATCGATGAACTGGAGCTAGTTCTGTGTCACCCTAGGTTATGACTATTACATGATGAACCGCATCCGGCATAGTTCTCCATCACTGATCCATTGCCTACGAGCTTTTCATATATTGTTCTTCGCTTATTTACTTTTCAGTTTCTATTGCTATCATCACTACAAAATACCAAAAACATTACTTTTGCTATCGTTACCTTTTGTTACCGTTACCACTACTATGATATTACTTTGCTACTAAACACTTTGCTGCAGATATTAAGTTTCCAGGTGTGGTTGAATTGACAACTCAGCTGCTAATACTTGAGAAAATTCTTTGGCTCCCCTTGTGTCGAATCAATAAATTTGGGTTGAATACTCTACCCTCGAAAACTGTTGGGATCCCCTATACTTGTGGGTTATCAAGACTATTTTCAGGCGCCATTGCCGGGGAGCATAGCTCTATTCTTTGAGTCACTTGGGATATATATTTGCTTATCATTATGAAGAAATTGAGAGATCCTAAAACCAAGATCTATCCCTCAACTACGAGGGGAGGTAAGGAACTGCCATCTAGCTCTGCACTTGATTCACCTTCTGTTTTGAGTAAGCTTGCGACACCTAAACCTGCTTCTGCTATTCATTCTGATATGTCGCATGTTATTGATGATGCCACTTCTGCTATGCACGATACTTATGATGAAACTACTTCTATGCTTGATACTACTGTGCCACATAGTGAATTTCTTGATGAACAACTTGCTAGGGCTAGAGAGAGTGAAAATATTGAATCTGGTAATACTGATGAAAGTGATGATGAAGACTTGCCTGTTATTCCTGAGGGTTATGTTTTTGATAAAGAAGCTTCTTTAGCTATTTTAGCTTGCAAAGATAGATACGAACTCAAGAGGTTATTAGCTAAATGGAATCAGCAATCTCTAAATGCTAGAATGAAACCTGACCCTGCTTTTGCTACTTCACCTATCTGTGTTACTGATAAGGATTATGAATTCTCTGTTGATCCTGATATAATTACTTTGGTTGAATCTGATCCTTTTCATGGCTATGAATCTGAAACTGTTGTGGCACATCTTACTAAAATAAATGATATAGCCACCCTGTTCACTAAAGATGAGAGAACTCGTTACTTTTATATCCTTAAAATATTTCCGTTCTCATTAAAGGGTCGTGCTAAGATATGGTTTAATTCTCTTGATCCTAGTTGTGTGCGTAGTCCCCAGGATATGATTTATTACTTCTCTGCTAAATATTTCCCTGCTCATAAGAAACAAGCTGCTTTAAGGGATAGATATAATTTTGTGCAAATTGAAGAAGAGAGTCTCCCACAAGCTTGGGGGAGGCTTCTCAAGTTACTTAATGCTTTGCCTGATCATCCTCTTAAGAAAAATGAAATACTTGATATCTATTATAATGGACTAACCGATGCTTCCAGAGATTACCTGGATAGTTGTGCTGGTTCTGTTTTCAGGGAAAGAACATTGGATGAAGCTGAAATTCTATTGAATAATATGTTGACAAATGAAAATAATTGGACACCTCCTGAGCCTATTGCTAAACCAACTCCGAAGTAGAGAGGTATTCTATTTCTCAGTCCTGAAGATATGCAAGAGGCAAAGTAATCTATGAAAGAAAAAAGTATTAAAGCTGAAGATGTTAAGAATTTGCCTCCTATTGAAGAAATACATGGTCTTAATTTACCGCCTGTTGAAGAAACATATGATCCTAATCCATTACCTATTGAAGAAACTCATGGTCTTGATAACCCGACACAGGTAGTAAAGGTAAATTCTCTCTATAGATATGATAAAGCTAAAATCCCATTTACTAAATTTGCTAGCCTATGCTTAGATGAGTTTGATAAATTTATGGCTAAGCAAGAAGATTTTAATGCTTATTTTGGTAGACAATTGAAATACAATTCAAATATGCTTGAACACTTGGGTGATTATATGGCTAATGTCAAAGGTGAACTTAAACTTATTATTAAACAAGCTTCTATGGTTACCACTCAAGTAGAACAAGTACTTAAAGCTCAAAATGATTTGCTTAATGAATTGAATAGTAAGAATAATGATTATGCTGTTAGAGTGGGTACTAGAACTGGTAGAATGACTCAGGAACCTTTGTATCCTGAAGGCCATCCTAAGAGAATTGAGCAAGATTCTCAGAAAAATAATGTAGATGCACCTAGTCCTTCTAATAGGAAGAAAAACAAAAATGATAGGACTTTGCATGCTTCTAGTAAACCTGTCACTGGAACACATGAGAATCCAAATGATATTTCTATCTCTGATGCTGAAACACAATCTGGTAATGAACCTGAAACTAGTGATAATGTTAATGATAATGTTCATGATGATGCTCAACCTAGTAATGATAATGATGTAGAAATTGAACCTGCTGTTGATATTGATAACCCACAATCAAAGAATCAACGTTATGATAAGAAAGACTTTGTTGCTAGGAAACATGGTAAGGAAAGAGAACCATGGGTTCAGAAACCCATGCGTTTTCCTCCCAAACCATCCAAGAAAAAGGATGATGAGGATTTTGAGCGCTTTGCTGAAATGATTAGACCTATCTTTTTGCGTATGCGATTAACTTATATTCTCAAAATGAATCCTTATGCTAAGTATATGAAAGATATTGCTAATAATAAAAGAAAGATACCGGAAGCTGAAATTTCCACCATGCTTGCTAATTATACTTTTAAGGGTGGAATACCTAAGAAACTTGGAGATCCAGGAGTACCCACTATACCATGCTCCATTAAAAGAAACTATGTTTAAACTGCTTTATGTGATCTTGGAGCCGGTGTTAGTGTTATGCCTCTCTCTTTATATCATAGACTTGATTTGAATAAGTTGACACCTACTAAAATATCTTTGCAAATAGCTGATAAATCAATTGCTATACCTGTCGGTATTTGTGAGGATGTGCCTGTTGTAGTTGCAAACATTACTATTTTAACGGACTTTGTTATTCTTGATATTCCCGAGGACGATAGTATGTCTATTATTCTTGGAAGACCTTTCTTGAACACTGCAGGGGCTGTTATTGATTGCACTAAAGGCAATGTCACTTTTCATGTTAATGGTAATGAGCATATGGTATACTTTCCGAGGAAACAACCTCAAGTTCATAGTATCAAATATATTGGAAAAATCCCATCGATTGTATTTGGAGGTTTTGAATTTCCTCTTCCTACTGTCAAGAAGAAATACGGTATTCTTATTATTGGGGATGTGCATATCCCTGTTGAGGTAACATAGTGTTATTCGAAATTTCTCCGGTTCCATGTTATTCGGAATGAGTTCGTTAACAAGACTTGATCAACCTTGTTAGTGGATTCCTTTTGATGAGCATGAGATGGATGAAACTAGAAGGCACAGCCTCCTATACCCTACTTTTACTTTCTGTTATTTATATTAAATAAAATAAAAATAGTATTTTTCTATCTGTTATCTGATTATCCGTGCAATATAAAAATACCCCGAAAATAAAAGTTCTCCAAATGCCCTAAAATATAAATATATTTTTTCTGGAATATTTGAGAATATTTGGCATTGAGAACACAGCAGGGGGTTAACCACCTGCCCATGAGGGTAGAGGGCGCACCCTACCCCCTCGGCGCGCCCCCTGCCTCATGGGCCCACGGTGGCCCTCCTCCACTTATTCCTGCACCCACACACTCCTTCTTCCTCCCCCAAACACGAATATCCAGCTCAAGCACGAGTTCTAGCTCATTTTGCTGCCATTTTTGATCTCGTTGCTCAAAGCACCTCTCACAAAAATGCTTGGGGAGATTGTTCCTTGGTATGTGACTCCTCCATTGGTCCAATTATTTTGAAGTTACTAAAAATTTCAGAAATTTTTCAGAGGAAGAAATATACTTAGGAAAATGTTCCAAGGTGGTTCTTCAAGGAAGCAAGGACCCAGGCTTGCAATGCGTGATGCTGATGATGAGCCACCAAGAAACGCTCCAGTGCGTCCTTGTGAATGGCCTTCGGAAAACTTTATGGATCGAGCGGGAATTATGGAAGAATTTAACGCGTATTTTGCGTAACGCTGATCTTGTGAGCTTCGAGGAAGAGAAGTGCAGCCAGTATCACCATCTCACTAGTTCCTTTGTGAGGAGGTTTGAATTTTCATCTTCACATAATTCTCCAACTGTCCTGTTTGATCTTTATGAAAATTCTTACACTATGGACTTAGAGGATTTTACCACTGCTTGCAAACTTCCACAATGGGGTAGTATCAGGGACCCTCGCAAATCTGAATTTAGAGATTTTCTTGCCAATATAACTGTGGGGGAATCCAGAGATATAACACAAGCTACTATAGGGAGCATTCATTTTCCTGCTATACATTATTTTGCTCTCTTCATACGTAGATGCATTAATGGTAAAGATGAGCATGTCACATGTGTGTCCCTGACCTCAGTATTCTTAGGAGTGCTGTGTTAGGAGATAAATATTATAATTTGGGAGCCATTGTTGCACGTAGGTTGCATCTTAATAGATTTAATGGAGATTTCTTTGGTGGAATTTATGTGACTCGCATAGCTAATTTTCTTGGTATAGCCATACGCGAAGATGATATTGAATTACCCCCTACTTACCTAGACTTTAATGCTATGGTTCACCACCAGTTTGTCGAGAGGAATGAATCACCTCTCCAGTATCGACTAATCTTTGACAGACGCCGTGTTGTCCATATTACTCTCCCTGCTCCTGCCTTCTTTGATCATCAGGCAAAAGGAAGATATGTTATTACCAGAGAGGAGGCAGATGAGTACGAGAGGAGAGCGGAGGCCGCTCGTCGCCACGCTGCAGCTCAGGAGGCGATAGCCGCTGCATCTCAGTACGACCCCAACTACTATTATGGATATCCGCCAGGCCAGCCGTGGCCATCGACCAACTTAGGCCAAAAGCCTAAGCTTGGGAGAGTACGTATTTCTCACCGACATTGCATTTATGTTCACACACTCATTGCTAGATGTCGGTGCTCATACTTTTTCATTGTATTGTCCATGCTAGTTTATTTCCTTTTTATGCTTTCTTCTTGTGTGTTTAATAAACTTTAAGAAAAACCAAAAATATTAATTGTAGATTTTAATTAGTTTACTTTCCATGCTTGTAGTAGTAATTAAAAACAAAACCCAAAAAGATTTCATGTTCTTCTTCTGCTTGTTGGGAGCTTTCCCATGGAAATAGTTTTATTTCTTTTCTTTTCTTTGGGGGTCGATAGGAGAAGACCATAATTAAATTGTTGAAGTGGCTCTTATATGCATTATTGTTGATCTGACAAAAGAGCCCATATTGCCTTGTCTTCTCCTATTTATTGAATGCTTGCAGATTCCAGCTTAGTCCAATGCACGCGCACTATTATTATTATTATTCACATCGTTCGGTCGTGCAAGTGAAAGGCAATTATGACGATATATGACGGACTGACTGAGATGAGAAAAGCTGGTATTCACTCGACCTCTTTTGTTTTTGTAAATATGATTAGTTCATTGTTCCTAATTCAGCCTATTATGAATAAACATGTTTGCAATGACAACTAGAGATCATAGTTTCTTGTGACGTGCTTGATTAGCTATGACTTATAATGGTTTACCTTGCGTGCCAACATGCTATTAAAATGGTTGTGATGTGGTATGATAGGGTGGTATCCTCCTCTGAATGATTTAAGTGACTTGACTTGGCGCATGTTCATGCATCTAGTTGAAACAAAATCAACATAGCCTTCACGATATTTATGTTCGTGGTGGATTATATCCTACTCATGCTTGCATTCGGTGTTGATTAATTTTAATGCATGTTCATGACTGTTGTCGCTCTCTAGCTGGTCGCTTCCCAGTCTTTTGCTAGCCTTCACCTGTACTAAGCAGGAATACTACTTGTGCATCCAATCCCTTAAAGCCCAAAGTTATTCCACGTGAGTCCACTATACCTTCCTATATGGGATATCTACCTACCGTTCCAAGTAAATTTGTATGTTCCAAACTCTAAACCTTCAAATAAATATCATGTTTTGTATGCTCGAATAGCTCATGTATCAACTAGGGCTGTTCGTATCTTCCATGTTAGGCGGGTTATTCTTAAGAGGAGTGGACTCCGCTCCTCACTCACGAGAAAGTGGCTGGTCATCAGGATGCCCAGTCCCATGCTTTATGCAAACTAAATCAAAATAATTGCAAACAAAACTCCCCCTGGGACTCTTGTTAGTTGGAGGCACTCGTTGTTTCGAGCAAGCCATGGATTGATGCTTGTTGGTGGAAGGGGGGTATAAAATTTACCATTCTATTTGGGAACCACCTATAATGTGTGTAGCATGGAAGATATTGCCATCTCTTGGTTGTTATGTTGACAATGAAAGCATACCGCTCAAAATATTATTCACCTCTATTTCAAAATCGAGCTTCAGCACCTCTACAAATACCTACTTCCCTCCGCAAAGGGGCTATCTATTTACTTTCATGTTGAGTCATCATCTTCTTATTAAAAAACACCAGTTGGAGAGCACCACTTTCATTTGCATTCATTATTGTTAGTTTACATTGAGTATGACTTGACTGGATCTCTTTTACTAGAATTACAATGTCTAGTCAGTCCTTGATCTTTAAAGGTGCTCTGCATTTATGTTTTGCGGTCTCAGAAAGGGCTAGTGAGATACCATCTTGTTATATCATATTATGATTGTTTTGAGAAAGTGTTGTCATCCGAGATTTATGATTATTGCTCGCTAGTTGATTATGCCATTGATATGAGTAAACTTGACACCTAAGTGTTATTGTGAATGTGGTTAGTTATAATCTTTGCTGAAAACTTGAATGTTGGCTTTACATATTTACAACAACAAGAGCAAACAGAGTTTGTAAAAGTTTTTCTTTATCACTTTCAGTTTGTCAACTGAATTGCTTGAGGAAAAGCAAAGGTTTAAGCTTGGGGGAGTTGATACATCTCCATCGTATCTACTTTTCCAAACACTTTTGCCCTTGTTTTGGACTCTAACTTGCATGATTTGAATGGAACTAACCCGGACGGATGCTGTTTTCAGCAGAATTACCATGGTGTTATTTATGTGCAGAAACAAAAGTTCTCGGAATGACCTGAAACTTCACGGGAAAACTTTTTGGAAAATATAAAAAATCTTTGCAAAAGATGAAGGCCAAGGGGCCCACCACCTGTCCACGAGGGTGGGGCGCGCGCCTGCCCCCCTACCTCGTGGCCCCCCTGGAGCTCCTCCGACCTCAACTCCAACTCTATATATTTGGTTTCGAGGAGAAAAAAATCAGAGAGAAGGATTCATGGCGTTTTACGATACGGAGCCGCCGTCAAGCCCTAAAACCTCTTGGGAGTGCTGATCTGGAGTCCGTTCGGGGCTCCGGAGAGGGGAATCCGCCGCCATCGTCATCATCAACCATCATCAATCACCAATTTCATGATGCTCAGCGCCGTGGGTGAGTAATTCCATCGTAGCCTTGCTAGATGGTGATGGGATGGATGGGATCTATCATGTGATCGAGTTAGTTTTGTTAGGGTTTGATCCCTAGTATCCACTATGTTCGGAGATTGATGTTGCTATGACTTTGCTATGCTTAATGCTTGTCACTAGGGCCCGAGTGCCATGATTTCAGATCTAAACCTATTATGTTTTCATCAATATATGAGAGTTCTTGATCCTATCTTGCAAGTCTATAGTCACCTAATATGTGTTATGATCCGTTAACCCTGAAGTGACAATAATCAGGATACTTACCGGTGATGACCGTAGTTTGAGGAGTTCATTTTTCCGTAAGGACCCCGCTGCCACGGGAGGGTAGGACAAAAGATGCCATGCAAGTTCTTTTCCATAAGCACGTATGACTATATTCGGAATACATGCCTACATTATATCGATGAACTGGAGCTAGTTCTGTGTCACCCTAGGTTATGACTGTTACATGATGAACCGCATCCGCCATAATTCTCCATCGGTGATCCATTGCCTACGAGCTTTTCATATATTTTTCTTCGCTTATTTACTTTTCCGTTGCTATTGTTATCATCACTACAAAATACCAAAAACATTACTTTTGCTACCATTACCTTTTGCTACAGTTACCACTACTATCATATTACTTTGCTACTAAACACTTTGCTGTAGATATTAAGTTTCCAGGTGTGGTTGAATTGACAACTCAGCTGCTAATACTTGAGAATATTCTTTGGCTCCCCTTGTGTCGAATCAATAAATTTGGGTTGAATACTCTACCCTCAAAAACTGTTGCGATCCCCTATACTTGTGGGTTATCAGACTCCAAAGCAAGCGACGACCACATGGACCCAGTGACAGAGCAGGATGAACCAGCGGACAGCGAACATAGTACCGAGCTGTTGTCCGATCACGGCGACGCCGAGGGTAAAGCTCATCAACCTGTCTCCGGAGAGAAGAACAGTTCGGATGACGATGCACACATCATCCCGGAAAGGAACTCAGAGCAAGAGGACCTCCATAGAAGGCTTATTGCCACCGCGAGGAGTCGGAAGAAGCAGAAGCAAAGGCTTTAGGCCGCGCAAAATACACTCAATAGTAGATGGAACAAAGTGCTCGACACTGAAGAAAAGTACGGGGGCAGCTGAGGGAGTCCTGGATTAGGGGGTCTCCGGACAACCGGACTATATCCTTTGGCCGGACTGTTGGACTATGAAGATACAAGATTGAAGACTTTGTCCCATGTCCGGATGGGACTCTCCTTGGCGTGGAAGGCAAGCTTGGCAATATGGATATGTAGATCTCCTCCCTTGTAACTGACTCTGTGTAACCCTAGCCCCCTCCGGTTTCTATATAAACCGGAGGGTTTAGTCCGTAGTACAACAACAATCAGACCATAGGCTAGCTTCTAGGGTTTAGCCTCTACGGTCTCATGGTAGATCAACTCTTGTAATACTCATATCATCAAGATCAATCAAGCAGGAAGTAGGGTATTACCTCCATCGAGAGGGCCCGAACCTGGGTAAACATCGTGTCCCCCGCCTCCTGTTACCATCCGCCATAGACGCACAGTTCGGGACCCCCTACCCGAGATCCGCCGGTTTTGACACCGACATTGGTGCTTTTATTGAGAGTTCCACTTTGTCGTCACCATAAGGCTTGATGGCTCCTTCGATCATCGGTAACGATGTGGTCTAGGGTGAGGTTTTCCTCCCCGGACAGATCTTCATATTCGGTGGCTTCGCACTGCGGGCCAACTCGCTTGGCCATCTGGAGCAAACCGAGATCTACGCCCTTGGCCATCAGGTCAGGTTCCGAAACTTAAACTACACTGTCAACATCCGTGGAGACTTGATCTTTGATGGATTCGGGCCTATGTCAGGTGCGCCACACGATCACGACGAGCATGATTTAGCTCTACCGTCGGACAGTGTTCGGGAGATCACACCTTCAACTCCTCTGGCCTTCAATCCAGAGCAAATTGCGCCATCCGAGGATGGGTGGATAGACCCCGCCATGGAGGCTGCACTCTTAGTGGCGATAGAGCCGGATACTGACTTCACCCCTTACGAGAGCCGTGTTGCCGAACCACTGGATTCGTCTCCGGCCACGGACTCTGAGCCGCCTATGTCTATGCTTATCGAATCCGATTGGGCGCTGATCATGGAGTTCACCTCCGTGGATATCTTTCAGCATTCACCTTTTGGCGACATGCTAAATTCATTAAGGTCTCTCTCCTTGTCAGGAGAACCTTGGCCGAACTATGTCCGGCTAGAATGGGATGCGGACGACGAAGAAATTCGCTGCCCACCCACCACCCACTTAGTAGCCACTGTCGACGATTTAACCGACATGCTCGACTTCGACTCTGAAGACATCGACGGTATGGACGACGATGCAGGAGACGAACAGGAACCACCTCGCACAGTGCGCTGGACCGCCACCTCATCATATGATATATACATGGTGGACACCCCCAAATAAGGCAATGGCGACGAGACAGCGGGGGATGACCCCTCCAAGAAGCAACCAAAGCGCCGACGTCAGCAGCGCCGCTCTAAGTCCCGCCATAGCAAAAGTAGTGATACCGGCACAAGAGACAATAACACTCTGGATAGTGCCGAAGACGAAAACAATCCCCTCCAGCACGATTTAGAGCGGGAGGGTGAACAAGCTAGCCCTCCAGAGCGGTCAGCAGATAGAGAATCGGAGGAGGACAATTACATACCTCTCTCCGAAGACGAGGTGAGCCTCGGCGACGAAGAATTTAACGTGCCTGAGGATCTCGTCGAGCAGGAGCGCTTCAAGCGCTGGCTTATAGCCACAGCAAATAGCTTGAAGAAAAAGCAACAACAACTTCGAGCTGATCAAGATTTGCTAGCAGACATATGGACTTGCGGCCGAGGAATACGAACTCGAGTGCCCTCCAAGAGTTACCCAAAGTGCAGGTCGCTAGCCTGACTCGAGGAGGAAGCATTGAAACCTACATCACCAGTGTACAATGCGGCTGACCAGCCACCTTGTGGCCGAGCCAGAGAGGCGTTTCAGCCTAAAGTTCAGCCTGCACCCTGCCGCCACTCAAACAAAAATACCAAGGCCCGGGGCAACACACGGGACCTGCGAGACATATTGGAAAGCAGGGCAAAACATGCAAGGTCGATATACGGGTCACGGGGGCGCGCGCCAACGCGGGATGATGATCGTCACGCCGGATACACTAAAAGTAAATCCGGCCGGGCCGAATATAGAAGACAAGACTCATATGAACTGCGTCGTGATATAGCCCGACACAGAGGCGCCGCACACCCCCTATGCTTCACTGATGAAGTTATGGATCACGAATTCCCGGAGGGTTTTAAACCCGTAAATATCGAATCGTATGAGGGTACAACAGATCCCGCTGTATGGATTGAGGATTTCCTCCTCCACATCCACATGGCTCGCGGTGATGATCTGCATGCCATCAAGTACCTCCCACTAAAACTCAAAGGACCAGCTCGGCATTGGCTGAATAGCTTGCCAGCAGACTCCGTCGGTAGTTGGGAGGATTTGGAAGACGCGTTCCTTGACAACTTCCAGGGCACTTATGTGCGACCACCGGATGCTGATGACTTGAGCCATATAACTCAGCAGCCAGGGGAATTGGCCAGACAATTTTGGACACGGTTCCTAACTAAGAAAAAACAAATTGTCAACTGTCCAGATGCAGAGGCCTTAGCGGCATTCAAGCATAACATCTGTGACGAATGGCTCGCTCAGCACCTCGGCGAGGAGAAGCCGAAGTCTATGGCAGCCCTCACGACACTCATGACCCGCTTTTGCGCGGGTGAGGATAGCAGCAACCACACATCAAGGAATCCGGGCACTTCGGATACCAAAGATGCCAACGGCAGACCACGCTATAACAGACACAAGCGCCGCAACAACGGCGATAACACCGATGATACGACAGTCAATGCCGGATTCAGAGGCTCTAGATCCGGTCAGCGGAAAAAGCCATTCAAAAGAAGTACTCCGGGCCCATCCAGTTTGGATCGCATACTTGATTGCTCGTGCCAAATCCAGGGCACCCCCGATAAGCCAGCCAATCACACCAACAGAGAATGTTGGGTGTTCAAGCAGGCCGGAAAGTTGAATGCTGAAAACAAGGAGAAGGGGCTGCATAGTGATGACGAAGAGGAGCCCCGGTCGCCGAACACGGGAGGACAGAAGAGGTTCCCCCCACAAGTGAAGACGGTGAACATGACATACGCAACCCACATTCCCAAGAGGGAACGGAAGCGCGCACTAAGGGACGTCTATGCGATGGAGCCCGTCACCCCAAAGTTCAACCCATGGTCCTCTTGTCCGATCACCTTCGATCATAGGGACCACCCCACTAGTATCCGCCATGGCGGATCTGCCGCATTGGTCCTAGACCCCATCATTGACGGATTTCACCTCACTTGAGTCCTTATGGACGGCGGTAGCAGCCTGAACCTGCTCTATCAGGATACAGTGCGCAAAATGGGTATAGATCCCTCGAGGATCAAACCCACCAAAACCACCTTTAAGGGCATCATCCCAGGTGTAGAGGCCCATTGCACGGGCTCAATCACACTGGAAGTGGTCTTCGGATCTCCGGACAACTTCCGAAGCGAGGAGTTAATCTTGGATATCGTCCTGTTCTGCAGTGGCTATCACGCACTGCTCGGGCGAACCGCATTTGCAAAATTCAATGCGGTACCGCATTACGCATACCTCAAGATGAAGATGCCAGGACCTAGGGGGTCATAACAGTCAATGGAAACACAGAACGCTCGCTCCGCACGGAAGAGCACACTGCGACCCTCGCAGCAGAAGCACAAAGCAGCCTTTTAAGGCAAACCGCCAATTCGGTGACACAGCCCCGGGACACCGTCAAGCGAGTCCGAAGTAACCTGCAACAGGATCGCTTGGCACGTTCAGAGCTCGCCTAGCAATTTGGCCCCCGTCCCAGTCCCAGTCAAGCGATGAAATCTGTGCCGCGGGTACATAATTACGCACTGAAAATACCATGGGCATAGGTGGGGGCACGATCAGGGCACATCCCGCAATGCGGCTTAACCGCCCTAGGGGCTGCATACCTTTATCATTTTTTCTCTTTCAGGACCTTGCTCTCTGGAAGCCCTTTCCTGCAGTATGATTGCCGGACACATTACAGGAAGGAACAACCAAGGAGGAAAGAAGCTAAGACGTACAAGGGAACCCCCAGGTGGTCTCTAATAACAATCGATATACCCGCTTTTTACTACCCATACGCAGCTTGCCCTTGGATAGGACATGTCAAATAGTCCTATTTTTTTGCTTATTGCACTACTTGTATCAGTACGCTTCGACGTATTATTTAAATAACAATGCATAGCATTAGTCTATTATTGCATTATCCATCCTTTTTCTTCTCTTATATGTTCATTTACGACAACTTGCGCCCGTACATTTTGGTACGGTCAGTACGCCAGGGGCTTTCGTTTACCCCATAATACGGCGTGAGAAGTCCTAACACTTTTGACAGTGCGGCACCCCGAACTTATAGCATTATATGCATCAGCTCCGAATCATGTCTTGGGTCAATAGTTGGGCTTGCCCGGCTCCCATGTTTTGGTACCTTACGTTCCGCTATATCGGCTAAGGTAGCGCTGGGAGAACTACTGCGATTGTGTCCTGATTCTTCCGGACGAGCACCTCAGTAGAGAAAGCCGAAAACTGACTGTCATGATAAGGCGAGAGCTGGTCATTGTTCGAGATGTCTCAAGTCCTTAAAGACTTTTTCCACTTCAGGCGAGGAGTCGGCCTTCCCCGACTTAGGCGTATATAGCGCCCCAAATTCGGCCTTCCAAATACTAGGGGCTTCGCCAAAATTTAAAATTGTAGACTTCTATGGCTAAGTGAGAGTGATAAAGCCTTATAGTCCGATTGTCTGGTTGGTTGTGCTAAACACCTCCCTCGAAGGACCCAAAATTGGGATAAAGAGTGCTAAGGTTTATCCCAAACACCCTAGTACTAGTTACATGGGGGCAGAAGCCGATGACTGGCCAACTCTCAGATTTTATAAACGGCCGCACAGAAGGTAATATTTTAAATTCAAAAAGCATTGCATAGCGCAAATGAACTCGTTTCACATTACAGGATCACATGAGCATGTTCATTCAAAAATTACATCTCTAGCACATTCCTCCGCCACAAGGAGGGAACCCTTCAGGACACTATCATAATACATTTCGGGGCAGTGATGCTCCTTGCCCTCCGGCGGCCCCTCCTTCAACAGCTTTACGGCGTCCAGCTTCGCCCACTGCACCTTCGCCCGGGAAAAAGCCCTGCGCGCACCCTCGATGCAAACAGACCGCTTTATGACTTCAAGCCGTGGGCAGGCATCCACAAGCTACCTCACCAGACCGAAGTAGCTGCTAGGCAGGGGATCACCAGGCCACATCCGGACTATAAGACCCTTCATTGCCTGTTCGTCCGCCTTGTGAAGCTCGACCAGTTCCTTCAGCTGGTCGCTCAAGGGCATTGGGTGTTCGGTCCCAGTATACTGAGACCAGAACAACTTTTTTCGTCGAGCTCCCCTCTTCAGCTCGGTAAAACTCCGCGGCATCCAGTACACTGCGAGGAAGATTAGTGAAAGCTCCGGGAGAGCTCTGAACTCGGGTAAGTAAAAGGAAAGTTTCCTTCACATGCTTGCTTTGCATAATGAATGCCTTACCCGCTGCTATCTTCTTCACCACATCAATCTCCTGGAGGGCCTTGTGGGCTTTAGCCTTGGCGCTCCGTGTGCTTTCGAGCGCCTTTGCAAGCTCAGACCCTCGCGTCTTAGAGTCAAGCTCCAACGACTCGTGTTTTTTGGCGAGAGCCTCGAGCTCTTGCTGCACCTCGCCTACCCGAGCTTCTTGCTTTTCCCGCTCAATGCACTCCTTGGACGCTTTGTCTTCGGCCTCAGACAACGCCTTCTTCAGGGTCGCCACCTTGGTCGTCGCCCCTGGCAAATTCATGATGATCCTATTACTTTACAACCGAATTTCTTTTTAATATATAGACAAGTATTGGTTACCTTTGCTCTCCTCGAGCTGCCTCTTGGTACGGCCGAGCTCTTCCTCGAACCGCTCAAGGTCCTGCTTCAGTGCAGCGACCTCCGCAGTACGTGCGGCAGCGGCCAGCACTGAAGCCTGCATATGCACATAGACATATTCTGATTAGACTCCTGAGTCATTATTTGATCCTCTATTCGGCCTTTCTTCATGAACGCCAAATAGAGCATCAGGGGCTACTGTCTATGCGGTAATATTTTCCTATATTTTGATTGCTTACCCGAAAGCCTGTTAGGAGGCTGGCACAAGCTTCGGTTAGTCGGTTTTTGGCAGACTGAACTTTCTCGATCACCGCACTCATGATAGTGTGGTGCTCTTCATCGATGGAAGCACCGCGGAGCGCTTCCAGCAAGTTGTCCGGTGCCTCTGGATGGACAGAGGCCACTGGCACAGGCGGCTTGCCCCTCTTCACGGGGGGTCGCCCGCCGGAGTCCGGAACCACCGAAGGTTCCAGCGCAGTGTTTGGCCGGGGGCCGAACTTGGAACCCATGGGAGTCTTGCTCCCATTGTGCCCAGGGTCCGTAAGGTCGCCTCGAGGCGCCCCCAGGACTACCTCCCCTCGGCACGGTGCCTTTTGAGACAACACCTTGACGTTGTCCGTAGGGCAAGGGGTGGAGGCGGTCGGAAGTGAATCGCTATTCAGATCCGACGAGTCCAAAGAACCGTCCGACAAAGATACGTCCAGACGGGCTCGGGACGGACTGCATAATCATATTTAGCGTAAGGAGAAGCAGTACAATAAAGCATACCAGGAATTACTATGGTATCTGGATACTTGCGACTTCGCCAGGGGCTTGTCCCTGGGTAACCACTCATCATTGCTATGGGCGGCCGTCGTGGAGCAGTCTGGAAGGAGGGTCCTTCCCTTCTTGGACCCTTCGGCCTCCCCGGTTGGGGCAGCCTTCCTTTTCTTGTCTCCCCCGGCTAGGGGGAGAACTTTCCTCTTCCTCCTCCTCATTTTCATGGGAGGAGTGCGCTTCAGAGTTATCGGACGATGAGTCCGATATAACCTTGCGCCAGAGACCCTTTCGGGTCCCCGTGGCCTTCTTCTTGGCTTTCTTCATCGGCACCTCGTAAGGCGCCGGAACCAGCATCTCCGTTAGGAGAGCATCTATAGGATCTTCAGGCAGCGGGGCTAGGCAATCGATCTACTCCGCTCTCTCTACCCAGTCCTGTTAATGGCATGGAAGCTGAGATCCCGCACATGATTAAACTGGGGCAAATAAATATCCTGTGAGATATAAAAACTTACCGGATTGGCAGGGCGCTTTGCATTGAGTTCGCGGTCCTCGGTAAGGGGAGGAGGTACCTCGGCGCCTTTGAACAACACCTTCCAGCCGTCCTTGTGTGTCGTGTCAAAGAGCTCTCGCAGCGTCTGGTGCTTGGCCGGGTCAAACTCCCACAAATTGAATACCCGTTGAGGGAGACCTGGATTAGGGAGTGTTCGGATAGCCGAATTATACCTTCAGCCGGACTCCTGGACTATGAGGATACAAGATTAAAGACTCCGTCCCGTGTCCGGAAGGGATTTTCCTTGGCGTGGAAGGCAAGCTTGGCGATACGGATGTTCAGATCTCCTACCATTGTAACCGACTCTATGTAACCCTAACCCTATCCGGTGTCTATATAAACCGGAGGGTTCTAGTCCGTAGGACAACATACACATCTACAATCATACCATAGGCTAGCTTCTAGGGTTTAGCCTCTCTGATCTCATGGTAGATCAACTCTTGTATTACCCATATCATCAATATTAATCAAGCAGGACGTAGGGTTTTACCTCCATCGAGAGGGCCCGAACCTGGGTAAAACTTCGTGTCCCCTGCCTCCTGTTACCATCCGTCCTAGATGCACAGTTCGGGACCCCCTACCCGAGATCCGCCGGTTTTGACACCGACATTGGTGCTTTCATTGAGAGTTCCTCTGTGCCGTCGCCGTCAGGCACGATGGATCCTACGATCATCAATGGCGATGCAGTCCAGGGTGAGACCTTCCTCCCCGGACAGATCTTCGTCTTTGGCGGCTTCGCACTGCGGGCCGATTCACTTGGCCATCTAGAGCAGATCGAAAGCTACGCCCCTGGCTGTCAGGTCAGATTCGGAAGTTTAAACTACACGTCCGACATCCGCGGGGACTTGATCTTCGACGGATTCGAACCACTGCCAGCGCGCCGCTCTGTCAGGACGAGCATGATCTAGCTCTGCCGCCGAACAGAGCCCTGGAGGCCGCACCCGCATCGGCTCTGACCCCTAGTTCGGAGCCGACCGCGCCAATCGAGGATGGGCGGTTGGACGCCACCTCGGGGGCTGCGATCCCAACGGCGGTTGAGCCGAACACCAGCCCCGTACTCTGCAAGACTCGTGACTCCATGGAGCCGGATTCTTCTCCGGACTCCGAACCCTCCGCGCCCCTGCCGAGCGAATCCGATTGGGCGCCGATCATGGAGTTCACGGCCGTAGACGTCTTTCAGCACTCGCCTTTCGGCGACATCCTGAAATCACTGAAGTCTCTCTCTTTGTCAAGAGAGCCCTGGCCGGACTACGGTCAGCAAGGTTGGGGTACGGACAATGAAGAAATTCAAAACCCACCCACCACCCACTTTGTAGCCACTGTCGACAACTTAACCGACATGCTCGACTTCGACTCCGAAGACATCGACGGTATGGACACCGATGAAGGAGATGATGAAGAACCAGCGCCCACTAGGCCCTGGAAAGCCACCTCGTCATATGAGATATACATGGTGGACACCCCAAAAGAGGGAGAGGACGATGGAACATTGGAGGATGACCCCTCCTAGAAACAGCAAAAGCGCCGGCCTTAGCGGCGCCGCTCAAAATCCCGCCAACACAAAAACGGCGATTCCAGCACGGGAGATAATAATACCCCGGAAAGCGCCGAAGAACATCCCCCCGAGCAAGATTTAGCACAGGAGGATGGAGAAACCAGCCCTCATGAGAGAGCGGCCGACAGAGAGGTCGAGGACAATAATTGTATGTCTCCCTCCGAAGACGAGGCAAGCCTCGACGACGACAAATTCGCCGTGCCACAGGATCCCGTCGAACAAGAGCGTTTTCAACGCAGGCTTATGGACACGGGAAGAAGCCTCGAGAAAAAACAGCAACAGCTTAAAGCTGATCAAGATCGGCTAGTCGATAGATGGACTGAAGTCCTTGCGGCCGAAGAGCATAAACCCGAACACCCCTCCAAGTGCTACCCGAAGCGCAGGTTGCTACCCCGATTAGAGGAGGAAGCACTCGACGCGGCCGACAGGCCACCTCGTGGCCGCGACAGAGAGGCCTCATGGCCCTCCACCCAAGCCGCACCCCGTACCAAGGCACGAGAATATGCGCCGGACTTACGAGACATGTTGGAGGACAAGACAAGGCAAACAAGATCGATCTACGGATCGCGTAGGCACCCCACGGCTCGAGACGACAACCGTCACGCCGGTCACAAATTCGGCAGGGCCGAACACAGTAGACAAAGCTCATTGGAGCTATGTCATGATATCGCCCAATACAGAGGCGCTGCACACCCATTGTGCTTCACAGACGAAATAATGGATCATCAAATCCCCGAGGGTTTCAAACCCGTAAACATCAATCATATGATGGCTCAACAGATCCCGCGGTATGGATCGAGGATTATCTCCTTCATATCCACATGATTTCCACGCCATCAAATACCTCCCACTCAAGCTCAAAGGACCAGCCCAGCAGTGGCTTAACAGCCTGCCAACAGGGTCAATCAGCTGTTGGGAGGACCTGGAAGCCGCATTCCTCGACAATTTCCAGGGCACTTATGTGCGACCCCCATACGCTGACGACCTAAGCCACGTAATTCAGCAGACAGACGAATCGGCCAGGCAATTCTGGACACGGTTCCTAACAAAGAAAAATCAAATACTCGACTGTCCGGACGCAGAGGCCTTAGCAGCCTTCAAGCATAATATCCATGACGAGTGGCTTGCCCGTCACCTAGGACAAGAGAAGCCGAAATCTATGGCAGCACTCACGGCAGTCATGACCCGCTTTTGCATGGGAGAAGATAGCTAGCTGGCTCGTAGCAACAATATGACCAAGAACCCTGGTCGTTCGGACACGAGGGACATTAGTGGCAGGTTGCGTTGCAACCAATAGAAGCGCCGCATCAATGGCGACAATGCTAAGGATACGGCAGTTAATGCTGGATTCAGAGGCTCTAAATCCGGTCAGCGGAAAAAATCATTCAAAAGGAATCCCAAGGGCCCGTCCAGCTTGGACCGAATACTCGACCGCTTGTGCCAAATACATGGCACCCCCAAAAAGCCGGCCAATCGCACCAATAGGGACTGTTGGGTGTTCAAGCAGGCAGGCAGATTAAGCGCCGACAATGAAGACAAGGGGTTGCATAGCGATGATGACCAGGAGCCCCGGCCGCCGAACAACAATGGACAGAAGGGTTTCCCCCCACAAGTGCGGACGGTGAACATGATATACGCCACCCATGTCCCCAAGAGGGAGCGGAAGCGCACGTTAAGGGACGTATACGCGGTAGAGCCAGTTGCCCCAAAGTTTAACCCATGATCCTCCTGCCCGATCACCTTTGATCGAAGAGACCATCCCACTAGCATCCGTCATGGCGGATTCGCCGCATTGGTTCTCGACCCAATTATTGACGGATTTCATCTCACTAGAGTCCTTATGGACGGCGGCAGTAGCCTGAACCTGCTTTACCAGGATACAGTGCGGAAAATGGGCATAGATCCATCGAGGATTAAGCCCACCAAAATGACCTTTAAAGGCGTAATACCAGGTGTAGAGGCCAGCTGTACAGGCTCTGTCACACTTGAAGTGGTCTTCGGATCTCCGGATAATTTCCGAAGTGAGGAGTTAATCTTCGACATAGTCCCGTTCCGCAGTGGCTACCATGCACTGCTCGGGCGAACCGCATTCACCAAGTTCAATGCGGTCCCGAACTACGCATACCTTAAGCTCAAGATGCCAGGCCCTCGAGGAGTAATTACGATCAATGGAAACACCGAACGCTCCCTCCGAACGGAGGAGCACACGGCGGCCCTTGCAGCGGAAGTACAAAGCAGCCTCTCCAGGCAGTTCTCCAGTCCGGCCATTAAACGTCCGGACACAGTCAAGCGCGCCCAGAGTAACCTACAACAAGACCGCCTGGCATGTTCCGAGCAGGCGTAGCAATGCGGCCCCAACCCCAACCCCCGCAAAAAGGTGACGCCGGTACTTCGCGTACATAACTACGCCCTAGAAATACCATGGGCATAGGGGGAGGGGAACCATCACGGCACGCCCAAAACACGGCTTAAACCGCACCAGGGGCTGCCGACTTTTTTTTATACTTTTCTCTTACTTCCAGGACTCTATTCTTCGGAAGGCTTGTTCGGCAGTTCAATTGCCGCACAAACGATGCAAGGACCAGGGAAGCAGACAAGCCATGCCGCATTACGGAAATCACGAGCAGTATACCTGTTTCGCATACTATCCCGCAGCTTGCCCCTGAAGCAGACATGTTAAATAGTCCAACTTTTCGTTTATCGCATCACTTGTATCGTTCTGCTTTGATCGCAGCTATTTTAATGAACAATGCATAGCTTTTGTATATTTTTTGCATTACCTTTTTAATATATATATATATATATGTTCCTTAATGACATGTTGCACCCGTACACTTTGGTACGGCCAAAATACGCCAGGGGCTTCAGTACCCCTCAACATGGTGTGAGAAGTCCGAACACTTTAACAAGTGCGGCACCCCGAACTTATAGCATTATATGCATCGGCTCCGAATCATGTCTTGGGTCAATAGTTGGGTTTGCCCGGCTCCTATGTTTTGGTGCCTTACGTTCCGCTATATCGGCTAAGGTAGCACTAGGAGAACCACTGCGATTGTGCCCCAGTTGAGCTGGGCCGAGCACCTCAGTGGAGAAAGCTAAAACTGACTGTCATGATGAAGCGAGAGCTGGTCGCTGTTTGAGAGGTTTTTTCGAGTCCCTAAAGACTTATGCCGCTTCGGGCGAGGAGTCGGCTCTATCCGTCCAAGGCGTGGATAGCGCCCCAAAATCGGTCTTCCGAATACTAGGGGCTTCGCCGAAATTTAAAATTATAGAATTCTATGGCTAAGTGAGAGTGTTCACGCATTATAGTTCGATTGCCTCGTTCGTTGGGCTGAGCGCCTCCCTCGAAGGACCCAAATATGCGAAAAAGAGCGCCCATGTTTATCCCTGAACACCCCAGCACTAGCGGCATGGGGGCAGAAGCCGACGACTCGCCATCTCTCAGTATTGATAAACAGCCGCACAGAAGGTAATATTTTAAATTCAAGCAGCATTGCTTAGCGCATATGAACAAGTTTTCAGCGCACAGGATAACACGAGCGGGTTTTACTCAAAAAATACATCCTTGGTACATTCATCTGAAACAAGGCGGGCACCCTTCAGAACATCCTTATAATAATTCTCGGGCTTGCGATGCTCTTTCCCTGGCGGTGGCCCGTCCTCCACAAGCTTCTCCGCATTCAGCTTGCCCCAGTGCACCTTAGCACGGGCAAGGGCCCTACGGGCACCTTCAATGCAGACGGAGCGCTTGATGTCTTCAAGCCTCGGACAGGCCTCCACCAGTCGCCGCACTAGACCAAAATAGCTCCCAGGCAGAGCCTCTCCAGGCCACAGTCGAACTAGGAGGCCCTTCATGGCCTGTTCGGCCGCGTTGTGGAGCTCGACCAGTTGCTTCAACTGGTCGCTCAAGGGCACGGGGTGTCCGGCCTCAGTGTACTGAGACCAGAACACCTTCTCCGTCGAGCTGCCCTCCTCGGCTCGATAGAATGCGGTGGCATCAGATACACTCCGAGGAAGATCTGCGAACGCTCCTAGAGAGCTCCGGATTCGGGTAAGTAACAGGTAACTCACGTTTATGTGTTTGCTTTGCATAAAGAATGCCTTACCCGCCGCAATCTTCTTCACCTCATCCAACTCCTGGAGGGTCTTCTGGGACTTGGCCTTGGCAGACTTGGCATTTTCTATAGCTGCCGCGAGCTCGGACGCCCGCATCTTCGAGTCAAGCTCCAAACTCTCATGTTTCTTCATGAGAACCTGGAGCTCTTGCCGCACCTTTCCAACCTCAGCCTCATACCTCTCCCGCTCGGTGCGCTCCACGGCCACACTCTTCTCGGCCTCGAGCAGCGCTTGCTTAAGGGTCGCCACCTCAGACGTGGCCCCTGCAATAGCCATGTCAATCCTGTCATTTTTTGCAATTGCACCTTTTTATATACATATTCAAACAGGGTATTTCTTACCTTCCTTCTCCTCGAGCTGCTTCTTGGCACGCCCGAGCTCTTGCTCGGACTTCTCGAGACTCTGCTTCAGCACGTCCACTTCCACAGTCCATGCGGCGGACGCTAGCAGAGAATCCTGCATACGCATATTTGACTCCTTTTGTTAGACTCCTGCGAATTCCTTGATCCTCTATTCGGCTTTTCTTCCCGAACGGCCAACAGAGCATCAGGGGCTACTGTCTATGCAGTAACATTATTTGAACATTCTTTACTTACCTCAAAGCCTGTTAAAAGGCTTGTACAAGCTTTAGTCAGTCTGCTTTTGGAGGACTGAACTTTCAGGATCACCGCACTCATAATAGTGCGGTGCCCCTCGTCGATGGAGGCACCTTGGAGCGCCTCCAACATATTGTCCGGCGCCTCCGGTTGGACAGAGGTCACCGGCACGGTAGGCTTGCTCCTCTTGGAAGGAGGTCGCCCGCCAGACTCTGGAACCCTTGAAGATTCCGGAGCTGTGTCCGGCCTTAAGCCGGACTTGGAGCCCTGGGGGGTTTCATCCCCTTTACTCCTGGAGTCCGGGAGGTCGCCTTGCGGCGCCTCCAGGACCACCTCCTCCCGGCTTCGAACCTGTTGGGACAACACTTCGGTGTTGTCCGCAGGGCGGGGGGATGAAGCCGCCGTAAGCGAGTTCACCTCCGACGGGTCCAGTGAGCCGCTCGACGATGCGTCGAGCCAGTCCTTGGGTGGGCTGCATAAACATATTCGACATAAGTAAAAGCTGTGCGAAAAATGAATACTATGAATTACCCCGGTATCCGGACACTTACGATTTCGCCAGGGGCTTGGCCCTGGGCTGCCACTCCTCTTCGTCGTCGTCGGCGTCGATGGAGCAGTCCGGAGGAAGGGTTTTCCCCTTCTTGGACCCTCCGGCCTCCTCGGAGAGGGCGACCTTCCTTTCCTTCTCTCCTCCCGCTGGAGGGGGAGAGGTCTCTTCTTCTTCCTCCTCGTCTTCATGAGAGGAAGGCGCTTCGGGACCGTCGGATGACGAATCCGACACCTCCTGGCGCCGGGCACTCTTTCGAGTCCCCGTGGCCCTTTTCGTGGCCTTCTTCTCCGGCACCACATAGGGCGCCGGAACCAGCAGCTTCGCCAAGCGAGCGTCCGCTGGGCCTTCGGGCAGAGGAGCCGGACAGTTGATCTGTCCGGATGTCGCCACCCAATCATATCAAAGATAAGGGAACTCAGATCCCGCATAGAGTCAAACTATGAAAAACTGATACCCTATAAAAGGACAAAAACGGCTTACCGCATGAGCATGATGCTGAGTACTGAATCTGCAATCCTCGGCAGCGGATGCGGGAGCCTCGGCGCCCTTCAAAAGCACCCTCCAGGCATCTTCGTACGTCGTGTCGTACGGGAGGATCAGGCGGATGAGCATAACCTGGACTACGTTGACAAGCTTGAGCTTCTTGTCCACCAGGGTTTGGATGCATGTTTGGAGTCCGGTCAGCTCTCCTTTTTTATCCCACGACAGGCCGGTCTCCTTCCAGGAGGTGAGCCGCATAGGGGGTCCGGACCGAAACTCGGGGGCTGTGACCCATTTGGAGTCGCACGGCTCGGTGATGTAAAACCACCCCAATTGCCACCCCTTCAAGGTCTCCACAAAGGAGCCCTCGAGCCACAGGACGTTGGCCATCTTGCCAACCATGGCACCGCCGCACTCCGCCTGGCTGCCGCGCACCACCTTCGGCTTGATGTTGAAGGTCTTTAGCCATAAGCTAAAATGAGGGCGGATGCGGAGGAAAGCCTCACACACGACGATAAACGCCGAGATGTTGAGGACGAAGTTCGGCGCCAGATCGTGGAAATCCAGGCCGTAGTAGAACATGAGCCCCCGGACAAATGGATGCAGAGGGAAGCCCAGTCCGCGGAGGAAATGGGGGAGAAATACCACCCTCTCATGGGGCCTAGGAGTGGGGATGAGCTGCCCCTTCTCGGGGAGTCAGTGCACGATGTCGCTGGCCAGATATCCGGACTTCCTCAGCTTTTTTATGTGTCCCTCCGTGATGGAGGAGACCATCCACTTGCCTCCCGCTCCGGACATGACTGGAGAAGGTCGAGGTGGTAGTGCGGACTTGGGCGCTGGAGCTCGAGTGTGCAAGAATGGATAGGCAAAGGAGGAAGAAGGCGTGGGTGAAAAGGTGGATCCTTATCCCCTTATATGGGTGGGCGCGACTACATGCCCCCACCAGCCTGGTAAAACTTGCTTATCTCCAAGCGTCGTAATCAAAGGCGTGGTTGGGTTACCCATGCCCGTATTGATGAGAATCCCAGAATAAAGGGACACGATCTCTGCTTTCGCAAGACGTGCCAAGGAAACCGCCTCGCATAATGTGCTGAGGTGGGGCAATGAAACGATTTGGATAAAGGCTTGGTCGTGGCGTGTCGCACCACGAAATATGTCAGCAGATTAGATTTGTGTTAATATTATTATTCTCTCTATGGCAATATGTGGAAATAAGGACACTATCTTTGTGTTCAAAATCTTCTATGAAGTGCTTGGAGGAGGAACCCGCCTTGCAATGCCGAAGACAATTTGCGCGCCGGACTCGTCGTCATTGAAGCCTGGTTCAGGGGCTACTGAGGGAGTCCTGGATTAGGGGGTGTTCGGATAGCCGAATTATACCTTCAGCCGGACTCCTGGACTATGAAGATACAAGATTGAAGACTCCATCCCGTGTCCGGAAGGGATTTTCCTTGGCGTGGAAGGCAAGCTTGGCGATACGGATGTTCAGATCTCCTACCATTGAAACCGACTCTATGTAACCCTAACCCTATCCGGTGTCTATATAAACCGGAGGGTTCTAGTCCGTAGGACAACATACACGTCTACAATCATACCATAGGCTAGCTTCTAGGGTTTAGCCTCTCTGATCTCGTGGTAGATCAACTCTTGTATTACCCATATCATCAATATTAATCAAGCAGGACGTAGGGTTTTACCTCCATCGAGAGGGCCCGAACCTGGGTAAAACTTCGTGTCCCCTGCCTCCTGTTACCATCCAGCCTAGACGCACAGTTCGGGACCCCCTACCCGAGATCCGCCGGTTTTGACACCGACACCCGTTGTTGACACGGGAGGATCCGGTGGAAGAGCATGACCTGGACCATGTTGACGAGCTTGATTTTCTTGCTCATCATGTTCTTGATGCAGGTCTGGAGTCCGGTCAGCTCTACCGGGGAACCCCGGGACATTCCCTTCTCTTTCCAGGAAGTGAGCCGCGTGGGGATTCCGGATCGAAATTCGGGGGCCGCCACCCAGTTGGTGTCGCGCGGCTCGGTGATGTAGAACCACCCCGATTGCCACCCCTTTATGGTCTCCACACAGGAGCCTTCAAGCCAGGTGACGTTAGGCATTTTGCCCACCATGGCGCCTCCGCACTCTGCTTGCTGGCCGACCACCACCTTCGGTTTAACATTGAAGGTCTTCAGCCACAGGCCGAAGTGGGGCCCGATGCGGAGGAAGGTCTCGCACACGACGATAAACACCGAGATGTTGAGGATGAAATTGGGGGCCAGATCAAGAAAATCCAGCCCGTAGTAGAACATGAGCCCGCGGACAAACGGGTGAAGGGGAAATCCCAGTCCGCGAACAAAGTGGGTAAGGAAAACTACCCTCCCATGGGGTTCGGGCGTAGGGATGATCTGCCCTGCATCTGGCAGCCGGTGCGCGATGTCTGCGGCCAGTTATCCGGCTTCCCGTAGCTTTGTGATGTTCTCCTCCGTGACGGAGGAGACCATCCACTTGCCTCCTACTCCGGACATGCTTGGAGTGGTTTAAGGAGAAGGACTCGAACTTGGGCACTGGAGCTCGAGTGTGCGAGAATGGATAAGCAAGGAGGAAGAAGGCGTGGGTAAAAAGGGGGAATCTTTGTCCCTTTATAACGGCGGAAGAGGCGATGCGCCTCCCCACTTACCTGGTAAAATCGCTTATTCCCCGAATGCCGTAATTGATGGCGTTGTTGGGTTACCCATACCCATATTGATGAGAATCCCGTAATAAGGGGACACGATCTCTGCTTCGACAAGACGTGTCAAGAAAACCGCCTCGCGATATGTGCAGTGCTGGTTGAGAAAAACAGTTCGAATAATGACCAGGCTGTGGTATGATGTCATGCTGTCAAACGTGTCAGCAAATTAGATTTGTGGAAATATTATTCTCTCTACGGTGGTATGTGGAACTTGTTTTGCAGAGCCGGACACTATCCTTGTGTTCAAAATCTTATATGGAGTATTCGGAGGAAGAACCCGCCTTGCAATGCCAAAGACAAATCTGCGCGCCGGACTCATCATCATTGAAGCCTGGTTCAGGGGCTACTGAGGGAGTCATGGATTAGGGGGTCTCCGGACAGCCGGACTATATCCTTTGGCCGCACTGTTGGACTCTAAAGATACAGGATTGAAGACTTCGTTCCATGTCCGGATGGGACTCTCCTTCACGTGGAAGGCAATCTTGGCAATACGGATATGTAGATCTCCTCCCTTGTAACCGACTCTGTGTAACCCTAGCCCCCTCCGGTGTCTATATAAACTGGAGGGTTTAGTCCGTAGGACAACAACAATCATACCATAGGCTAGCTTCTAGGGTTTAGCCTCTACGATCTCGTGGTAGATCAACACTTGTAATACTCATATCATCAAGATCAATCAAGCAGGAAGTAGGGTATTACCTCCATCGAGAGGGCCCGAACCTGGGTAAACATCATGTCCCCCGCCTCCTGTTACCATCCGCCTTAGATGCACAGTTCGGGACCCCCCCTACCCGAGATCTGCCGGTTTTGACACCGATAGAAGCCGCCACACAAAGAGCTATCCAAAGCGCAAGCTGCTGCCCGAATTCGACGACGAGGCCTTAGAGCCTATACGGCCGAAAAATAAACGACCGATCAGCCGGATCGACCACCCTGTGGCCGCGATAGGGCGGCTAACGATGTCGCACATAAGTCAGCACACGATTTATGTGAGGACTTGCACCAAAAAGGCGGTATGACTAGGTCCATCTACGGATCTAGGAAGCGCGCTCAGACACAGAATCAAAACCGAACACTACAACCTCAGAATGCCATGACACATCCAAATACAGGGGTGCCGTGCACCCCCTATGCTTCACCGATGAGGTTCTGGATCACGAATTTCCAGAAGGATTCAAACCCATGAACATAGAAGCATACGACGGAACGACAGACCCTGGGGTCTGGATTGAGGACTTTATCCTTCATATCCACATGTCTCGCGGAGATGATCTCCACGCCATCAAATACTTACCCCTCAAGTTGAAAGGACCAACTCGTCACTGGCTGAAGAGCCTTGCCGAAAACTCAATTGGAAGTTGGGAAGAGCTTGAAGATGCTTTTCGGGCTAATTTTCAAGGGACCTATGTCCGACCTTTGGATGCAGACGATTTAAGTCATATAATTCAACAGCCCGGAGAGTCAGCCTGAAAGCTTTGGAACAGATTCCTCACTAAGAAGAATCAAATTGTTGACTTCCCAGACGCCAAAGCCCGAAAAGCATCTTCAAGCTCTTCAAACATAGGGCCCGGGACGAATGACTCACCAGACACCTCGCCCAGGAAAAACCGAGGACAATGGCAGCCCTAACAAGCCTTATGACCCGCTTTTGCGTGGGTGAAGACAGCTGGCTGGCCCGTAGCGGCACCAGCGACCCAGACACATCCGAAGTCAGGGATGGCAATGGAAAACCACGACAAAATAAAAGCAAGCGTCAAAACAATGAAGACAACCCAGACAACACGGCGGTAAATGCCGGATTTAGGGGCTCTCGACCCGGTCGACGGAAAAAGCCATTCAAAGGCAGTAGAGATGGAACGTCCAGCCTAAACAAGATTCTAGACAGATTATGTCAGATTCATGGCACCTCCGACAAACCGGCAAATCACACCAATAGAGAATGCTGGGTCTTCAAGCAGGCCGGCAAGCTAAACACCGAACATAAGGGGGGGAGACACCAAGCGAAGACGAGGATGAGCCTCGCCAGCCGAACACTGGGGGATAGAAAAAATTCCCACCAGAGGTCAAAATAATGAACATGATTCACGTAACGAGGAGGAGCAAACATGCACTCCGAGACGTATGCGCAGTGGAGCCCGTCACCCCCAAGTTCAACCCTTGGTCGGCCTGCCCGATCACTTTTGATCGCAAGGATCACCCGATTAGTATCCGGCACGAAGGATCGGCTGCCTTGGTACTAGACCCAATAATTGACGGATACCATCTCACCTGAGTCCTTATGGATGACGGCAGTGGTCTTAATCTGATATATCAGGACATAGTCCGCAAAATGGGGATAGACCCGACAAGAATCAACCAAAGAAATACTACCTTTAAAGGAGTAATACCTGGCACAGAGGCCCGCTGCACGGGCTCTCTAGTACTAGAGGTTGTATTTGGTTCTGCCGGCAAATTCCGAAGTGAAAAGTTAACCTTCGACATCGCTCCATTCCAAGGCGGCTATCAAGCACTACTCGGAAGAACGGCCTTCGCTCGTTTTAATGCAATACCGCATTATGCTTATCTTATGCTTAAGATGCCTGGTCCATGTGGCATCATCACAGTCAGCAGAAACACATAGCGTTCCTTACGTACGGAAGAATGTGTGGCGGCTTTAGCATCCGAACACTGAACGGCCTCTACAACCAGAATAAATGATCGGTCGTCAATGCCGCGGACACGGCTGGACGAGTCCGGCGCACCCCTAGCTGTAACAGCCCAAATAAACCTGAGATTGGGTCGAGGGATATAACCCCATAGGTGGCGCTAGGGGCTTCTCGCATGTACAAAGGCCTACAGTTCTGCTTGACATTATTTAGATTGAATTTTAATGGTTTATTAAGAATAACCAATTTTTCACACGATAACTTTCACCTGGGTTTCTCTCTTTTATGGATGATAATCGTGCTACACCCTTCCAGGATACGACACAACGGAGACACAGGCGCAGACGTGCAACAGGGCCCTGCTCAAAGGTTTCTTTTTAGATTAAGACCCTGTGTAAACCTTTTTTACTATCTCTTGTTGCTTCACACCCTCAGGATACTGAACATAACCAGGAGGGATGCTGGCGTTATTAACATTTTGTCACGTCAGACTAATGCACGTACCTAGAAATTTAGGGCTTATTATCGAGGGCGTTACTCAGCCCAGTATACGTTGTAAAGACCGAATACCTTAGGGAGTGTTCGGCGTCGCGAGTTTGGCCTTATATGCGTCAGCTCTGAATCATGTCTTTGGTCAACAGTTGGGTTTGCCCGGCTCCCGTGTTTTGCTACTTTACGTTCCGCTCTATCGGCTAAGGTGGCACCGGGAGAACTACTGCGATTGTCCCCCAGTTCATCTGGATGAGCACCTTAGTAGAGAAAGTCGAAAACTGACTGTCATGATAAAGCGCGAGACTGGTCAACCACTTGAGGACTCAGCGGAATCTTTGCGATTCCTCCGCATTAATGAAGGACCGGTTTTCCGGTCATGTATGTACGCGCACCATATTTGGATAAGCGCGGAAGTACCAAGGGCTATATAGTAGCCCCACTGTCAAACTCCTGTGGCTAAGTGAAAGTGTTAAACCAATATAGTCTGATTGCCTTGTTCGCCGCACTATCACCTCCTTAATGGACCAAGACGTTGGATCAAGTGTGAATACGTGTTTTTTCGAACACCCCCGCATTATATGTGTGGGGGCTGAAGCCGACGACTGCAAACTTTCAGGTTACATACATACATAAATGGCCGCACAAGAGGTATCACAATACTTTCAGGCAAAAATATAAACACAGCCTTTATTATCAAAATAGCATTGTTTTTACAATTGGGATACATGTCACTCGAACATGATACTCTTCGAGCATTGAGCCTCTATTAAACGAGCGCCTTCTAGGACTTCTTCAAAATAGTGCTCGGCCGAGACCTGGCCTACGGCCGGACCCTGGGTGACAATAGCGGTGGCATCCATCTCTGTCCAGTATGTCTTAATACGGGCAAGAGCCATCCGCGCACCCTCTATGCATGCCGACCTCTTTGCAGCGTCGATATGCGGCACAACACCAAGGAATCATTGCACTAAACCAAAATAACTATTCGGCCTTGGTCCTTCCGGCCAAAGATGATCCACGACAGACCTCATGGCAAGCCCGGACAACCTATGGAGCTCAGCCCACTCGACCATTTGCTCATTTAACAGAAGCGGACGTGTTGGAGCACTAAATTGCGACCAGAACAACTTTTCCACTTCGTGATCTTTTTGATCTTTGAAAAACTCAGTCACATCAGCAGCACTCATTGCCAGGTCCGAATACGCGTCTGCAGCACTCCATAATTGATCCAGAGGGGCATACTTCGGATCTCCGAACTTCGCCCGCAACAGAAAGGGCTTCCCAGCCGTGATATCTCCGGCTTGATGAAGCTCCTCCTTCGCTGCTCTGATTTTAGAGCGGGTCTCCTTGGCTGCTACCATGGTTTTCTCCAGGTCCTCCACTTTTGCTTGGCTTTCCTTTTCAAGAAGCTTCTACCGGTCGGCGGCATCCTTCAGCTCAACGGCCATCTTGGCTATTTTATCCTCGCTCTGGCGACGAGCGGCCTGTTCGGCTCTTAACTCTTCGGTCGCCTTTAGGGCGGCCGCATCACTCCTCCTGGCTTGTTCCTTGGCTTGGGCAAGTTCCACCCGAAGGGTCTCCACAGCGGCAGCTCCATCTACAATCATAGCATATTATAGATACTAGCATCATGCTCCTCTTAATATTTGTTGACCACCCGAAAATACATACCCTGTGCCTCGTCAAGCCGCTTGTTCACAAGCGCGATGTCAGCATCTTCCGCGTCAAGTTGCCGGCTAAGTCCGGCAAATTTAGCAGTCCGGCCAGCCACCGGACTGTCAGCCGCCTGCACATGAAGGCAGCGCGATCATTACCTGGGACAACGATCCTCTGTTTGCCGCCTCCGGATAGCAACCAGAGTCTCAGGGGCTACTATCTGTATAGAGCACACCTAGCATGTGCAGTACTATCAAAAAAATTATATATTACTTTGCGTACCTCAAAGCCTCTTAGCAGACTCACAAAAGCTTGATGCAACCCACTTTTGGCAGATGAAATCCTCTCAACCACCGTACCCATTAAAGTACGATGCGTCTCTGAGATAGCCGCTTTCTCCAAAAGACTCATCAGTGCGTCCGGTTGCGCACCAAACAGTCCCAGACTCTTTTTGTTGCTCTCTGTACGAGACGACTATTCCGGACTTCGAGTGGCCGAAGGGTTACCTTCTGGCCTTGGCGGGTCAGGAGAAACCCTCCGTGATGACACCTCAGGGTCGTCCGCCCCGGGAGGCGGGGAGGCAGGGGGAGGCGTTTCGCTCTCCATCATCTCCGAAAGAAGATCCCCCGAAGACAAATTCTTTTGAGAAGGGCTATGAGCCGGACTGCAAGATATATGTCTCGGTTATTGTCCTCAGAGATAAAGTAGGATATATTTACCAGGAGTACTCTTGATTCACTTATAGCTCGGTGGAGGGCTGGCCCCCTTGCGGGCACTGTGCGGTAAGGATGCCCTCCGGGGCAGGGGCCCCTGGCAAAGGTTTCTTCCCTCGTTTGGAAACTTTTGTTTCCGAGTCATCAGAGGCAGTCCTTTTCCTTCCTTGGGGAGAGGGGATTCTAGATTCTTCTCCCCGATTATCCCCTTCGCGAAGACACTAATTCCCCCAGTTTGGATGAGTAATGTGTGAGGCCCTCTTTCGGCTTCTTTATCTCTCCCTTTATCTTCCCCCGATGGCACTTGATAAAGTCCGTGCTCGAGCATCCTGGCTAGCACAGGATCCGGTGAGCCTTCGGGAAGGGGGGCGGAACACCTGATCATCTTCGCCTTTCTTACCCAGTCTTGGCCAAGAGCAATGTTTTCAGAATGATATTATGACAAATGAAAAAACGACGTGTTCGGCCGCAGAATTACTTACATGGGTATCTGGATGATTGCAGTTTAGACCCGCATCCTCGGTGGTGTCCGAACACTTTATTCGTGATCCGAAGAATAATCCATACATCCCTTCGAGCGTCATGCCGAAGAATTGCTGAATAGCTCACGGTCCTTCCAGGTTGAACACCCACATACGGAGAGATCGACGTTGGCATGGCAGGACCCGGCGAACTAGCATAACTTGCATTACCTTGACAAGACTGACATCCCTCCTGAGGAGATCTCGAATGTGACTCTGCAATGTCGGCATGTCATTAACTGTCCCCCAGTCCAGCCCCTTGTTGACCCATGACGCCAGTTGTGGCGGGGGGGCCGAACGGCACTACAAAAAAAATGCACTTCCGTGATGATACGTGTTTGTCACAGTAGGTCGCTTTTTTGTCATGCATGTACATCCATGACAAATTTATGACAGAATCAAGATTGTCATACCTGTGCTGTCGTAGAAGTGTTCCATGACATTACCAAAATTATCATCACAGAAGTGTCCACTTCCATGACGATAAATCGCGCATCACAGAAGTGCTTTCGTCAAGGGTGACCAACACGTGGCATCCACCGTAACGGAACGTCGTTAAGCTATCGGGTCGGGTTTTGGATCCGATAACCCATTAACAGCCCCGATCAATGGGGATTTTCCATGTGTAAAATCATCATTGGCTAGAGGAAACACGTGTCGGCTCATCGTCGGGATAGATGTCATCCACCCACTGGACAGAAGGCGCCTATGATACGTCGACATGTGGCACGGCCCAACAAGTTTAAATGGGCCGGCCCAACTAAAGGCCCATAAGATTTTGCGGACCATAATGGGCCGGTCCAGCTAAAGGCCCACAAGATTTTGCGGACCATAATGGGCTAGCCCAGCTAAAGGCCCACAAGATTTCGCGGGCCATAATGGGCCGGCCCAGGTACAGGCCCACAAGATTTTTGTGTGCCATAATAGGCCGGCCCAGGTAAAGGCCCACAAAATTCTTGCGGATCATAATGGGCCGGCCCAGCTAAAGGCCCACAAGATTTCGCCGACATTAATGGGCTGACCCAGCTGTAGGCCCACAAGATTTTGAGGAGCCTAGTAGGCCGGCCCGTTAACTAGCTGTCATGTTTTGGGCCAAATGCCGGCCCATATTTGATACGGTCTATTAATGGCCTGCCACGCTCCGGGCCTAATAGTGGCCCATATGAGATCCGGCCCGTTAAAAGCCTACCATGTTCTGGGCCAAATTACGGCCCAGATCAGGTCCGACCCTTTAAGAGTTTTTGGGCCTAATTATGGACCATATCAAATTCGGCCCGTCAACTGGACACTATGCTTTTGGGCCCACTTGCTAAAGGCCCACTTAGTAATTGGCCTGATATTAGTTTTCGCGTGTTAAGGGCCCGTTTAACATTTCGGCCCTATATTAATTTCAGCCTGTTAAAAGCCCGTCATATAGTTGGGCCTAACTACGGCCTGGTTTGCATCCGGCCTGCTCGCAGCCGATATCTGATTGGGCCAAACAAGGACCGAGACAATTTTTTGGCTTGTTAAAAGCCCGTGATTTGATTCGCACAACCATGGGTCGGGGTTCATTTCGGGCTGCTGCGGGCCTGTGAGCTGATCGGCACGTTTCAGGCCCAACCTACATCGTGATTGCATGACGGCCTAATTATGTATCGTAATTTTATGGTTTGGCCGGTTTACTGCGAAGACAGGATATATATACAGTAAAATAACTGCAGCATCGTGAATAAGAAAAAACCTATACTATACAATAAAGAAATTACGGCATATTACATCCACTGGGCATCAAAGTTCGTCACTATGATAATAAAGCACAAGCAGACAACAGATTACATACATTGGGCATCAAAGATCGCCACCAGTGCAAATAAACACGCCGACAAAGTAATATACAAAACCGACAGCACTTCAATAGAGTTCAAGAAAGGTTAGCCCTGCTGGGGAGCTGCAGCGCAAGCAGCTGAGCAAGATGATGAGACTGCACTTGTTCATAACTTATATCTTCCCCTCTCTGAAAGATAAACAAGCAGACAGATGATAGGTTTTGCACATAAAAGTATCAGTGTGACAATTCATCACATTTCTTACTGACGAATAAAGTGACACAGTTTAAATTTGCATTAACACAATATGGTATTGTTCAGGTCAAGACACGGCAGGAAATGACATTGTGAAGGAGTTGGCAGCTTCACGACACCACTGGATTACAGATCAAGAACTCATAAGTATCAATGGTTAGTGTGCTGTCAATTTGTACCATTTCAGATTGGCAAATAAAGAGATAGTTTAAATAATAGTAGAATGATATGACATTTTTCATAGTTAAGACATTGCAGAATATGACATTGTGCTGTAGTGGGTAGGTTCACCACACCACTGGATTACAGATGAAGAACAGAAGCATACATGCAGTGCAAAAGAAGATCACTTGCTCTGTATAGTTTAATTTACATGGTATGAAGAAGGAACTTGGTTGTACAACTGAAAACTTGAATTGAGAAAGGACGAACTTTTGTTTATGAACTACATATAATAAACTTTAAACAACCAATTTGATGCAAACACCAAAAATAAACAGTTGTTGCAGTCATGCCTAACCAAATATATACAACAAAGTTTGAAGGCTTGAGATGGACAAACTTACATTATTGGTGAAGACAGACTCTATAAAGGCCTTGTCCATGCTGATGGGGGGGCAATTCAAGAAGTTTACCACAGAATCTTCTTCAAAAGCATTGCCTTTATTCTACATTTTGTAAAGAGTAAATATAGATGTGATAATATACGAAAAAATGGAGAATATTTAAGATAAGATGAAGAGTGATGCTACATAACCATGTAGCTATAAATGTAAGTGCAGCGATACAGGCAAAAGGTATAGCCAAGAGCAATGCACAGCTAAACTTCTTCAGTACCAACCTTATGGTGAGAGTAAATATAGATCTGATGTGTAGAAAATGGAGGGCAAAGGAAAATAAGCTGCAGAGTGATGGTACATGAACAACTACTTGTCATTATAATTACACTGATAAAGGACAGCATGTACTTACAAGAACAATGCAGAGCTAAAAAAACATTGGCATTGGATATATTCTACACTAATGTAACCATTCATACAGATCAGATAATTTGGAGCGAACAATTGATAAGAAAGCTATCATGCATACTGCTGTCACATAATGAACTAGGTATGTATGCAAGTACAGTGATACAGGACAACATGTACTAACAAGAGCAAAGCAGCGGGCAGCATATTTGAGATATCCTGTCGTTCTTGTCAGACCGGAATTCTTCTTCGAGCAGATTTCCTGCAAAAAAGATCCGTAAGGCACATGCAGAAAAGTAGAAGTTCAAATTGTCATGTGATTTCATAGACAGTACCTCATCCTGGGAACGAGACCAGTGCATAACAAGGTTTTTCCATTCAATGTCTTCTAAATTTAGCACAGGAGACTTCACCAGGAATTCGTTTATAGACTTGCCATCAAAGTGTGATTTCCTCAGGTAACACCGATACTGCTGCAATGCTTCCTTGAAAAGCACAAGCAAGCTTTGCTTGTCATGACTATCCAGATTGACCCTCGCCAAGTTACAACAATGTAATGTAAATCATTGATGTGTTCAATCAGCAGAAAACAGGAAAATAATAGCCATGAATAATAGCACTTACACGTAAGTTGGACAGGAAGATGTGAAAATGGTGTTTGTCTTCACAATAATCTTCCCATGATGGGAATATATGCACGTAGTCCCTGACAACATTGAAAGCATTGTCTTTTAAATTGGGAATAAATGGAATGGGGTTCCAATCTGCAGGAATTGGCCGTCTCTGCAGTTGGAATAGGTCTTCGGCCGGTGGACTTGCTGTACTTTTTGCTGGAGTGGGATTTTTCTGTGGTACAGCTGGTGCTATGGCAAATGAAATCGGTATACCTTTTGCTAGAGTGCAGGTCCTGTGTGGTGGGGCTAGTGGTGTGGCCAGTGAAGTATGGGTACAGTCTGCTGGAGTCGGTCCTACGTTTTGTGTCACTGGTTGTACAGCCTATATAAGTGGGGTGTTGTTTGATTTCTCTGGCACCACCACATTTTTCAATTACTTTGCTGGTGCTCCTTCAGGTTCGGCAATCACCCTCTTCCTTTTTGATGTCTGATGCATAAGAACAGCATTTGAGTGGAAAAACATGGTATGATGACAGATGGAATATGTATTGATAATGGATGGGCATGGCATCTCGACATAATGATGAGTAAACTAAGCAGATGGCGGTGCAACAAAGTAGAAGAAATGCAAGACAACATATGCAAGATACCCGCAATCAATAAAACATTGCCAAATTAGAACAGGCACCTTGATGGGTGAATAGGACAGGCCATCTGCCTTTGACTCCTCGAGGTTAGAATAGTCATTAGGATGATATTCTGAACAAGAATCAACAGGTGGGGAGCGTATGAGTTTCATTGCATCCAGAATGGCACTCAATGCCTTGGTGCCAATTTTGTAAGTCATTCCAGTGTTTAGCTTCAAGAGTGGACTGCTGCTAGTGCGACACAAAGCAGCTACACAGATCATAGTGTAGATATAACGGGAAAACCTTAAGCATCAGAGTAAAATCAGCAAAGTGGAACTTGCTGGAATATATGTGCTAGTATTGCCGGTATGGCTAGAAAGGCTTCGGATACCATCTCTCTTCAAGTGAAGGTGCGGTACTGTTAATATCAATGTAACTCTCAAAGGCGACACAGCTCCCCGCATTTCCTTGCTATTCTTATAGGATTCAAGTGGGCAGGCCACTACAAATCCTATTCCTATGTTTACAAGATCCTATGAATCAAAGAGGCTCAAAGTGTCCATCACAACCGACCGTATAGACCTCTACACTGCAAATGTCCCTGCTCATCTTCTGTACAAGGAACATACTGTACTACTATCATACTCCCTCCGTTCCAAAATATAAGTCTTGGTAGAGATTTCCACTATGGATCACATACAGATGTATCCAGGTACATTTTAGAGTGTAGATTCACTCATTTTGCTCCATATGTAGTCCATCGTGCAATCTATACAAAGACTTGTATTTAGGAACGGAGAGAGTACATATTAAAGAAGAACGGAAGAGGAACATGGTAAAGAAGAGAAAGCAGATTTTGGATAATAAAAAAATTGGTTACGCAGTGCCCACACATGATGAACCAGAGCGCATTAAGAATGCAACTCCTAGCTATCTCTCGACCATTTCAGGCGGTTGGATGAAGATCCTACATATCCTAACCCTTCTTCTTCCTCGTCTCTGATTCTTCCCATATAGAACACCGCACGGGCCGCCGGCCGGACCACTGGCCCCCATCGCCTGTGTTCCTCCACCACCCCCACCCCCACCCCAACCCCCACCCGCGTCGAGTTTTCTTCGTACGGCAAGGCCCCACAACCACCCGAGCCCCTTCCATCGCACCGGCGAACTCCGGTGAGCTCTGAAAAATTGACTGACCCAATTTTGAAATTTAGTCTACTGTGATTTAACTAGTGTGGAATATAAAAGGGGAAAACCATAAGCATTGCGAGTATGGTGTTGAGCGTGCCATGGCGGATCTGAAGGTGCAACCGAACAAAGGCAACTTTGCAACCAAGACAAGAAATCAGAGTAAAGCAGTGGCGATCTATTTTCTTGCTGCGATAAATAAGTTGAGCAGATATGAAAGAGTACCGCCTCTGGTGCAGCGCCATGTAGGCATCTGCTGACAATTTGATGGTGATGCGGTAGCGTTGGCTGTCGGCGGCGTGGAAGTAGATCTAGGAGGGTAGACGGTGGCGGAGGGGCGCGGTGGATGAGACGGTCATAGGAGCGGCGCCGGCAAGGTGGACGATGGCGGGGATGAAGCGAGAGGACGGGATGCAAGGATCCCAATCCGAAGCCGTGGATGAGAGAGGTCGATCTCTTGTAATGGACGGCGGCGTTGGGGTATCAGCTCCGGCATGGTGGAGGAGGACGGCGGTGGATGGGGTGGCGGACGGCGGCGGACGGAGGAGGGTGGGGTGGAGAGGGTGTTTTGGCGCCCACTGAGTACGAATGGGGAAAAGGGAGGTAGAGAGGAAGGGGGGAACCATGTATTCAGGGCGCGCTTGTCTCAAATGCGAGGAAATTTACAAACTTAGCCCCCGTTTCAAATTTCTACTACATCACAGCAACACTAGTCGGCCGGGGATAGGACGGTAATCTCGCATACACCGAATATTTGCCGACGAGAGTTTGTTTTTGGCGCCCACTGTGTTTTGGCGCCCACCGTGTATGAATCCGGGTGAGAGGCGGTTACGTCACGTTTGGGTGAAATTACAAACCTACCCCTATCAAAACCTATAGAAATCCAGCATATAGGCTTTGCGTGGCAGGGATAGGCAGTAGTGACTTCCATCTCGCAGATTTTGGTTTTGGGCGGTTACTGCGACTTTCCCCGCTTCGTTCAAATTTTGCAGAGTGCACGTTTACCGTGCCAACTCAATTCGAATCCCGTTTGTATTCTATTTTTTCGGGCGGGATCCATTTTCAATTGGAATTACATTCTATATACATCATTATATATATATATACTTTCAAAAGCACAACAAAGAATTCTGCTCCTTTATATGTAATGATCTACAAATATAACAATCTCGAAATCTTAAGGTTGAATTCGAAAAAATTTAACCAAATTATGTTCTACTAAAATGTATGGATCAGTAATATCTACATATTAAATAACATAGATGTGCGTGAATTCATATGAGTATGCATGTTTGATAGATCAATTTTGGTTCGAGTATGGATTACATATATCATCATCTTGAATTCAAATATTTGAATCCCTTTTTTGATCACTCCTTTCATGCCCATCTCTCTAGCATGCATGCTCCTTTAGGTAGCTATCACTCTCTTTTCTCCAGTTCACCTGCACGCTCACTTCATGTTGCTCCTATCCTCGCAAACATGGTCTCTCGACGTCTCCCTTTAGAAGTGTCACACTCTTCCTATCATTATAAATTACACGGTTTTCATTATCTCTCACGTCTCTACTGTTCTCTGGTATCACTCGGTACCTAAGCTTTCTTTTTCACCGCCAAACACACAGTCTCCACTCGTCTTTCACTTTGTCTTTCTATCTATGGGATTCTCTCACACACCCTATATGTCTCTACATATGACTCATACCACTAAAATTACTCTCTCTATATCTCATGTAGACACAACATTTGTTGCGGTTTCCTTTTTGTCTCCATCCCAGACTGACATTATTCATTTGTTTACCGATCAGACAACCCCGACTATCGTCTCCTCTATCTCTCATAGACACACACGCACAACTCCTACCACTAAAATGTGAATGGAAAACGAGATTTTGTTATACCCAAACAAAAAAGGACTGGAGGGAGTGATTGCTCTGACACGAACGCGACCTCTCATAGCGCACGCATTGAACCGGCGCGCCGGCCAAGAGGGCCGCACTCGCTGCAGGCCCGGCTGAGCACGCCTCCTCGCCGCATGCAACCAGCTTAAGACTGCCCTGCCTGCCTTCATTGAATCCGCGCGTGTGCCGGCAACACGTCCTTCCGCGAGCCGGCAGGCATTTTAGAACACAAAAAATGACACAATATAATTAATTTACGCATGGTCTTGACTTGTTGTGCTCGCACTGGTAGCAAGCACTAGTAGAGGATTTTCTTTATTTATAACTCTCCTCACATTTTTTGGCTTTGAAGTGGATCATGGTTGTGGACATTATGTATGAAAGTGCAGATATCTGTGAACATGAGTTTGATGTGGATGTTGAACTTGGAATGTCGGGCTTGCGCGTGAACTATACCATGTCCAATGCTTCGTCTGTTATTGTTTGGAAAGTAATTGCTATTATTACATGACCCGAAAAAAACATTTTGTGCCACATCAGTAGATGCACGGACATCACAACAGGCATGCTGACTGGATAAACATTTGAACCTAGCTATTATGAAGGAAATTTTGTATTGACAACAGTTTTAGATAGCAGGAGACGCCTAGCCTGCTCTGCCTCTGCTAGCTTATTTATGGCTTCTTCCATCTCTTCTTTGGCTTGGGTGAAGAGAGCATCTGATTGCTCTTTTCGCTTCTTCAGGAACTCAGCTACATTCTCAAGGGCTGCTGCACGCTTTCTTTCAGCCTTTGCTAATGCCACGAGGACACGAACAGCTGACGACTCCACCTGGCTTGTGTGTAATCCAGCATCATCTGGGAATTTGCACCTTATGTCTAATCCAACATCATTAGGGAACTGGCACCTTGTGTGTAATCCAGCCTCATTTTGGAAACATGATCTCGAGGTTGACCATACTTCCCTCCTCGCAGGAACTGCATCCTGACATGAACTTACTTCTTTTTTAGATCAATACTCAGAGCAACCTAGATCCATTTAGTAGAAGCCAGATAAACAGAACTCGGAGAAGTGAATTCAAAAGGAATAAATAAATAAAAACAGACTACAAGGTGAGAACACCCACTTCCTACATCAAGCTAAAAATGAAAGCATTAGGACGATTAAGACTCTTCTTATTACACATCAAAGAACACCACGCTTAAGAGAACCAGAAACTACAACATATACACATCAAAGAACACGAGGCTACATGGAAGTAATTGAAAGGGTGTTACTTACCAAAGCTTGTTTTACAGGTTCGGTGCAGCTCCTCTTTAACTTGCCACGCTCCTTGAAGATGTCCCGAATATCCCGTGTTTGATCTTCATTGCTCCTCTGCATGTTCGCACTCGTGGTTTTAAAATCTCAACATGGCAAGAAAAATATACTAATAGTAATACTCGCGCATCTTGTGGGCAACATTAAAGCACTCGTCTGCCATGTTAGAGCATCTCCAACAAGATAAACTACTCATACAAATGCATCTTGATGCGTGCAACGCATGGGAATTTTGCTAGTTCTAAAAACATTTCCATCATTTGCCACACTACTGGTTGCAGATGAAAAACCTACCCAAGCACAGCGCGATACAGGAGCGACGCACAATTACAAGCTGATATTCTGTTGGACAATGGAGGCTATAACCAATTACTTTTATGGGAACAATAGCACCCAGGAAATTTGAAGGGTAGGTATGAACGAAATTGGAACTGCACATGTACTGCTAAGTGATTGAATACACACATTACCAATCAAGGAGGAGAACGATGGTCGCCGTGGCCTCTGTGAGTCATGGTCGGCAACGGGAGTCAGTTCATTGTCCACGACGGTGGTCCTTCTGCGCTTGGCGTCGGCTTCTGGGAAGCAGATACGAGATCGTGGAAGACGATGCCGGGGAAGAGGCTCCGTGTACGACGACGACGGTGGACCGGCTCAAGTGCGGCGTACGAGTTCATCGATTAGGCAGATGCGCTGCGGTGGACGAGTGCGCTGATGTAAAGGGGAGGAGCACGAAGGCTGCGGTGCCGTGGAGAAGTCTATTTTTCGGTGGGGATAGAAATTGGGGAGTATTCAGGTGTACTACTCTGGGTGCCGGGGTGGGGTTGGCTGGGTAGGGTGAACCTGAAGTTACGAAAACAGCCCCCTACCAAGCGTCATCCGTAGGCCTGTTCCGAAGGCTATGATGGTAACTTCCCACTGCTCGAATCAGGGTCGCGGGAGATTTTCCCGCCGACCTCAAAATTTTGTGACACTGGACTCCCCGTGTGGCGTGTTGAGTGATTCGGCTAAGCAACTAGCGAGTAGTAGTAGTAAACTCTGCATATTAGGTTTGACCGAAGTCAAATTTCCTAAAGTTTGACCAAGTTTATAGAAAAATATAAACATTTACCATAACAAATATGTATGATGTGAAAGTACATTCAATAATGAATCTAATGGTATTTATTTGTTATTGTATATGTTAATATTTTTGTTATAAGCTTTCTGAGAGTTTACAAAACTTGACTTTAACCAATGCTAATACACGGACTTAAATAAAAACAGAGGGAGTACACATTTGTTTTCTTAGTTTGTAGTGAAATAATCATTTGTTGAAATGTGAAATAAATATATTAGGCTATTGACTTCGAATGTAATGGTCTATACAATTCAATAGTTACAATCATTGTCGAATCGCAAGATGTATACAAGGTCTATAGTACTTCACAACATGCTCAAACTCACATAATCCCAATCAAATGAGAATCTAAATGCATTTCATAGTTATTACTTTGTAGGATGCAACAAGAACAACCATAACTCTACATCAGCCATTATAGAAGCAGCATTTTGACATATCCCAATGTGTGAATGAAACGTGCAGAGAGAGCTTTTGAAGATGGAGCAGATAGGGAGGGAAAGATTGTATGTATGTGGACGAGAGAGTAGGAGACAAACCTAACGAGACAGAGAGAGAGAGAGATAGAGAGAGAAAGAGAGAGGAAGAAGTTAGGTCTGTGAGAAAGATGCATACATGTAATATACATGAGATGCGTGTGCATCTGGATTCTGTATACGTGGAAGGAGAAGAGACAACATGTTTGATGAGAGAGAAGGAAAAACATGGATGAGAAGGGAAGGATCTCGTGGGTTGAGGGATTGACAATTTTGTGCGGGGGAGAGAGGGATTGGGAATTTTGTGCAAGAGAGAGAGAGGGTGGGGGGAGGAGTAAGTCAGCCGTCGTCACATCACCCTGCTTCCAAATGACCCCCCATTCTCTAGCGTGGTGTGGTCGCCGTCTTCGATCTGCTCGTTGCCCTCTTTGAAGATTGAGGTGTTGTGTATGTTTGGGTGCAAAGAAGCACAAGCGAGATTGGTCGCCGTATAACCTTGGATGGGGATGAATTGTGTGTTCGGGGGAGTGTGTGTGTGTGTGTGTGTGTTGTGATGCGTGGCTCTCTCTCTCTGTGTGTGTGTGTGTGTGTCAGATATTGAGAGAAAACAAACCTAAGGAGAGAAATGGGTATTCACGAAGAGATTGTGCGGGCCTTGAGGTGGGCAGGGGTCGGGTTAGGGTGTCAAAATGTGTGCGTTGATGCATGTGTTGCATGCGACCGTGCGAGGGACGGGAGAATCGAGAGAGATGGTTGTTGTGTTACGGATGCTCCTCTCTCTGTCTCTCTCTCCCTCTCTCTCTCTCTCTCTCTCACACACACACACACACAAGTAAACTAGAAGACCGTTCTCTCATGTATACACAACATATCGGCATCGGTCTATGTCTCACTCATGCACGATCATTTGCACATTCACACCTCTCTATATCTGTATCACATGCACACCGTCTCCACATTGCCCTTCCGCCACAACACACATATGGACACATACACACGTTCTCTCTCAATCACACACACAAAATCAGTATTAAAAAAACTAGGGCACACCTAAAACGTCCAAATCCAAATAAACACGAACTGGAGCTAAATTCAAATATATGGAAATATTGCAGCGTCAAGAACTTTCACAGGAAAAAAAAAGTTGAGTAATATTCGAGGATTGTTTTCACACACACAAAAAGGTTCGGTGGATGTCCTTCGAGCATGACACAGTGACGCACCGTTCGATCGACCGCGCAGCCACGGTTCACGCGCTTGCACAGGATTCCGTATCGTGGCCGTGGTACTAAGGCTGGTCATAATGGGCAAGAACATAAGCTAGTAACTAATAAAAGCGCTGCCTAAGTGGAAGAAGCCCTTCTAGCCATCTTCTTCCTCCGCCAGCTAGAAGGGCTTCTTCCACCTCTTCTGCCGTCTTTTCCTTCGCTCTGTCGAACTTCTTTCACAAATCGACTGGCCCAAATTATACTACTAGTACGAATTTATTAAGTATAGTAGGAACACGAAGATATGAGCAGTAGTACCAACTGCAAGAAGAACAGTAGTAAGACATAGTACTAGTACTACTGTACGTACTAAAGAGTTCATATAACGAGAAAGAACATAAACATAGGGGTTGTTTGGTTCCTAGCCACACATTGCCACACTTCGCCACACCTAACCTTAGGAAAGTTTGACCAAGTTAGGTAGGTGTTTGGTTCTAGCCACACTTGAGACAAGGAATTTTTTATGAGCAGTGAACCCCGCATGTCATAGACACAAAAAGTGTGGCAAGATTCCCTTAGGCAAGCCAAAGTATGGCTAACAATTTGAGCAACTCAAGTAAGGCAAGTGTGACAAATGTGGGAAAAATCATGTGGCAACATATGGCAAAGATAGTCACAATCCAAACAGCCCCATAGTTCTGCTGGGGCCTCAGCACAACACACCCTTGAAAATAAACTAATAAGCAGCTAGTCCGCTTGACACTGTAGTAGAACCAGCATGAGCAACGGCACTACCACCTACTTGGAGTCCGAGTCCACGTCCTCGACTTCGTCCTCGTCCCTCTTCCTCTTCCTCTTCGCCGACGCTTCTTTGCTTGAAGCGGACACTGGGCTCTGCTTCTTCATCCAACCTTTGTAGATATTTAAACAAAGGTAGGCATCCATTGCTGCGTACATGATGTGATCTTCATCTAATATCTTCGACTCCCATGCATGATGAAACTCGTGATGAGGTTTCTTCAGTTTAGCGTACGAAGGATCAATCATGGCTCCTGCCAGGGTCAGCATTGAAGGTTGAGAGGAGGACACCAGGCTTTCCTTCTAGAGATCGAAGGGCTGGCCTACAACGAGACCTGTCCGACGTAGGACGTCACTGTCGTTCTTAAAGCCTACAGTAACGAATTTCACTCTTTTGTCCTTGAGGAAGTTCTTAAAATCCTGGCACTCGACGTCGGCATGGCATATGTGGTAGAACAAGCAAACGCCTGGATCACGGCGGGCTTCTTCCTCCCTTCTTACTTTAGATCCTTCTCTCATCCCAGGACTGTGGTGTACTCAACATCTAGCCCAGCGACCCACTCATCCGTTGAACTGTTGAACATGTGTAGGAAGTGAGCAAGCCATGCTTTCACCGTCTCGGATCCACGTGTGTAGATGACGATGAAATGATCGCCGGTGATGGCTCTAACCTGGTACTCAGCGGCGACCATGGAGATTTGGGAGGCTATGGATTTTGGAGGAGGGTTAGGAGAAGTTGAACTGTTGTACCCCGCAAAAAAAACTGGGAGCGAACTAATGTGAAAGGACGGGATGACTGGGAGCGAACTGTTGTAAGGTAGAAGACAGGGACGAGTAGGGCATGCGAACGGCATGGGGTTGCTGGCTTGCCTGGTCGATAAACGGCTGCAAGCCCTCAAAGAGTTCTCGAGAACTATGCGGGACCCACTAGATGTCATGTCTACTAGACCCATATCGTAGGCCTAGCGGTATAGCTTCTGCCTGTTCGCACGCCATGTCGGCGCGTGGATGTAACTTCACTTAATTCCGTCAAACGTCGTGCCTCCCATGACCTTCGCCTCCCCCGCGCGGTCGTGCCCTTTGAGACTTCGACCGGCTATAAATGAGCAATTATTTTTGCCTTTTTTAGACAAGCAATTTTTTTGCCTACTCCGCATGCATGATACTCCCTCTGGTCCTTTTTACTACTGTCAACCGTTTGCAAAGTGTTTGACCAAATTTATACTTTTTTTGAACACCACCTTATATTAATTAACCAGCCACACCAGTACACTCATTCAATACAATATTCACCACACAGGGCGGTACGTTATTTACAAGAATACCATCTAATCTATTGTCAAAGCAATACTTAGCGATTAAGTGTGCCACCTTATTGGCCGAACGGCTAATCTTTGACAATTGAAGATTGTTGATCAACTTCGAGATGCTCAACGCTTTCATCTTCAGGTCACGCATAGCAGACCTGTCAACACTTTGACAAGCATCAATGAAATCCCACGACCAAATTTATACTAAAAATAACAATATCTACAATACTCCCAAAACACTTAGGCGCGGTGCATTCACTTCTACCTCGTTTCTTGTTTCTTGACATATCAACCAATAGGAGATGTCGGTGTGCACGCTTTTAATGACTTGAGACTACCAAACACGACATGCAGTGGTTAGTTCATTGCATGCAATGCTATTAATTAGCAAATAAACATTAAGATCTCTCGTTTTCCCCTCCTCCTTGGTCACAATGCACAATCTAAGATGACTTGCTCACCTAGACGGAGGGAGTACTGATTATAAACATTAAGATCTCTCGTTTTCCCCTCCTCCTTGGTCATAGTGCACAATATAAGATGACTTGCTCACCTAGACAGAGGGAGTACTGATTATAATGAGTACTTAACTAGTACTAGTATAAGAACTATGTTTTATAATGAGTGTAAAAATATTGATTTGACATTGTGAATGTTGACACATTGTGGAATAGTTTTTGAAGTCTACAAAAGTACTCACTAGTGCTGTCGTTCTCCACAAAAAATGTGTTTACCAATGCATGCATGAACTCTAGTTACTCTAACCCCCCTCTCTTCTTTAATTCTTTGCCACATCAGCATGTTTGCTATTCCCGTGTGCATGATACCAGCTAAGATACCACCATTATGGTCAGCCTTAATCATCGCATGCAATAATTTAGTGCACCTTGAAATATGAACATGTGTGGGGTGTGTTTGCTTTTAATGACTTGAGACTATACCTAGCCCGACATGCAAGATGACTTATTATGCACCGTTCCCCATACCTGCAGGAAGCCCGTTCGTCTCCAAAATTTTTCCTCTCCATGTGTGAAACAATATGCCTGCCAAACTCTCCTTCTCCCTCCGGCGGTCCCACCACTCCACCCCGTGTGAAAAAAATGCATGCATGACTCTCCTCCCCCCACGCTCGTCCAATCCGTTGTGACCAGCAATATTTCCACCCCTTCACTCCCCCGTAATTTACTCCAACAAATATGCCCACGTAGTTGTTACTTAATTGTAGGTGCATTCGGTCACTGACATATGGGCCCAACAGGGGTCTGGCCCACATGTCAGTGACGCAACTGGACCGGCAGTTAAGTCAGTGAAGCTCAGTCCATATCTTATGTAGGTGTGCCATTGCTCGCTATAAATACTGTGCCTCCCACGACATCGCTATCTCCCCCCCCCTCACGTTCATGTTCATCGCTATCTCCTCCCCCTCCCTCTCACATCGACCACCATGGCATCGCCCCTCCCAAGCCCTAGGATCCCCTCGCTGCACCGCGCGGACGGTCACGCGTCGTCATTCCGTTCCTCGCCGCCACTAGTCGAGGAGGACGCATCGGTGTTCTGCTCCTCGCCGCTATGCGACGCGTCGCCGTTCCATTCCTCACCGCCACTAGTCGAGGAGGACGCGTCGACGTTCCTCTCCTCGCCGCGACGCGTCGAGGTGGATGCGTCGGCGTTCCCAGTCTCGCCAGCACGCACGCCGGAGGACGTGTCGGCTCCCTGCTACGAAGAGAACGCCGCGCCGCCCGCCGAGCCCCCCGTCCTTGAGGAGCTTTGGAAAGAAATGGATGTCGCCTTGTGGGAGGCTTTGCCTCCAGCAGAGCGCGCCAAAATAGAGGCGGAGAAGAAGGCCGAGGAAGAGAAGCGCACCGTGGAACAAGCTACCTGGGAGGCCTATGTCGCGTCCGAGAGAGTCAGGCAATTGGCTCTTTGGCAGAAGGCTCATGCGAGGGCCGTGAGGGTGGCGGAGGACGCCCGTGCCGACGCCCTGATTGCAGTCGGGCCCAAGCGCCTCATCTACTCTTGGCGGTACGTGGACCGGGTGCACGCTTCCAGCGAGGAGGAGTACCTGTTGGCGCCGGATCACCACACTAGTGAGATCACGCTCGCCCGCCGACAAGCCACCAATCAGCACCTTGCGAGTTGCAAGGCTGAGGAAGAGGCGTTCTGTCGGCGCGCTGGGAAACAGCCGCACACCAGGGCACTCGTGGCGCGCCGCAAGCGCTCCTGCGAGCGCCATGGCTTTTAGGAGGAGTATAATTTTTGTTTCGTAAGGCGATCTCATTAGTTTTGGGACACAAATGATAAATCCCGAACGTTTAGGAATTTTTAGCGTCCTTAATTATGTATGTAAAAGGGAAAGTTTGGAAACCTTGTGTATTCGTACGCATTTTGCAAGTACGTGCATATAGCACAAACTTTACTATATACTATCGCAGGAAAAGAATTCTATGAGACCAGGTCTCACGCGAGACCCATCCTGATGGATGACACATGGCATTCACAAATCACAAAGCATCCCCCACCCCCCACTTAAAATCCATGTGTCATCCATCAGGACGGGTCTCACCTGCTAACCGTGAGACTTCGTCTCATATACGAGTAATTTTTTTCCACTATCGCACTACACGTCTCTCTCGATATATGCTTGCAGACTGTGCTACTCCCTTCGTCCATGTCAATAAGTCATCTTCGGTTGTGCACCGTGACCAAGAAGGAGGGAAGACTCACCTAGACGGAGGGAGTACTACTATTACTTATGTATGTGCAAATGCACGTTTTAACATTACGATGCGGTTTTTGTAAAAGTAGAAAAACAGCACTAGTCAAGGTTGTGAAACGATTCAATGCAAAACAAAAGCAAAAATGCTTGTTTGATTGTTTACTTTTAGCTTCCTTCTCTGTGGTTATTTCTCTGTCGTACTTTGTACGGAGTATCTCACTGGTTGGAAAGGCATGCAAATTCCCAAACTGCTTCCTACACCCTGTATCTCACTGGTTGTCGGCGTTGACGTTGTCGCCCATGTCATCGAGGATGAGGTTGCCGAGGTCGGGGAAGAAGTCGTCGTTCGCAACTAATCATGTGGACTAACATAGTAGTAGGATACATAGTAGAAACATGAATTTTACCACGATTTCGAACATGAAGGAAAGAAACACATACGGTGCAACAGGAGCTGCACCGTTGGCGTTGAGGTTGTCGCCCATGTCCAAACACCACGTAGACACGGTCTTTGAGCATGGTTCATAGTCGTTCCATGCTCAGGCATTGAAGTTTGTAACTATTTTAGATTATAATATACTACTCCTCCGGTGCTAGTAGTAGAGCAGAGTCCTACTCTACTACTCTACTCAAGCAAGTTAGGGCATAGCATTGTAGGGAGTACCAGTACTGTGATCACTCAAGCAAGTTGTCTGGCATCGACATGACCCTGCGCTGCTGGTATGTGTCTCGTAAGTCAAGCAGCGTGCTGTAGTCATCATCACCTGTCCACTTCCCGTAGCACATATTCGCTTCTCCATCTTTGTCCGCACATAATCTCGTCCAATCTTCCATCCCCGCTAAGGCGCCTCCCCCCCCCTCGTCTGAAACCCAAGCACTAACAATGGCAGAACCAAGCAGCGTCCGCCGAAAGAGTGGCTGGAATTCGCTCCCCACAGAGGTAATCAAGCTCATTGTTTCGCATGTGGACAATCTCACTACCATGCCGCTCGCCGCGTGCTCGTCGGGGCTGTACCATTTACTCAAAGCCCTCAGGACGGAGCTTTTTAAGCCAGCTCCTTGCTTGCTGATGCCGCCTAATCTTCAGAAATGGCGCGTCACGCAGCATAACGATCGTAGGGTGGCGAGCATCAACCCCCTTGACTGCGATCCAATCCCCGTCAGCCTCAACTACATTAATGGTATGTACTGGGTCGGCATGAACACGTCTTGGATGGTGCTCGTCGACGGTCGCGGCAGCTGGATGCTCGTGGAGGTCTACACCCGGCGATTGATCCCCCTTCCTTCGATTAACACTGCACTGCTTTGGCACCGCGGCCCAGAATACTCGGAATCTTACAGTAGCCAACATGATACCAAGTTTGATTTGCTCAAGGTTGTAATCTGCCAAGTGCCCACAAGATCTGCGAATTATAAAGACTTCAGGCTAATTGCGTTCTTCAACCGCGGTCTCGCCTATCTAACAGGTCACTGCGGTAAGTGGATAAATCTGCACGTCCATCGCAGGATCATACATCCTCCATGGTTCTCTGATGCCATTGAACACAAGGGCTTCATTTACGCTGTCGACTCCTTCTATGGCTGGACGTATTGCTGGCCTACTCCAGTCATCGCTACAAACGGCTATTACAATAGTATGTTACTTTCCTATGATATCATGATGGCTTGCTTATATTACTATCAACATTTGCTGAAAAAATATTCATGCTCATAACATGCTGTTCTTAAGATTGACTAAACCAAGAGCCCTTTTTTATTTGACTCCAACTTGATATGATGTTGTAGGCCGCCTGGTGTCCCTACCCTTCCCAATCTCAGAACCTTTCAAAGAAAAGCGGCATGGCAGTTGCAGGTGGTTCCTGGCTCGATCAGACGACGGCGAAAGATTGATGATCGTTCGCACGTACCGGACGTGTTGTTTCGCGGAATACAATCACAGTCACTGCTAGGTCTTTGAGCAGGATCCCAGCTTCTTTGGGCCTTCAGGAATTTTTGACTGGAGGCTGGTAAGTAGCCTTGGTACACGCTCTCTGTTTGTCGGACTGAATTATCCGATTAACCAGGAGATAACCGACGGCAAGGATCATGATGGCAGCGCGGTTTCTTTCATCAGGCAAAAGAATATGGTCAATGTCTGTTAAAAGTAATATCAAAAGGGGTTGAAAATTCCAAAAAAATTATAGCAAATGGGATATAAGTTTCTTTTTTTGTTTTTGTTCTTCACTGATATCTTATACGTATTTCATTGGATTTAACATGACATAGTACTAATTTATTTTTAAATTTGTTTTAGTATGGCTATTAATTTTTGGATTAAGAATATTTCGTTCCCCAGCAAAATTTGCGAATTTTCAAAATTTCCCACATATTTAGTTAATTTTTTGACCCTGGTACTGACCAGAAAATGACCAGCAATTCTAAAAATGGAAAACGGGCTGCAATAAATTCCATATGAATTAGAAAATGAGTAAAAATTATAAAAATAATAGCAAATGGGTTGTACACGCCACAGATTTCGAGGCTGACTTATTTACGCAAGGCTTTGTCAGTGAACACATGATTCTAGCAGCAGTTAGTGTTGGATGTCCATCCAACGGCCGACGTGCTTCTTCAATCTCTGATCTTCTTGCTCCAGCCGCCTAAACTAGCGCCAGCGGGACTGCCTGCTCCCTCCTCTTGTAGCCCGCTGTGATGCCGCGCAGGCTTCTCCGACCCACCCTACTCCTTCTGCTGGCCTGGCCGCGCGCAATCAACTAGCTCCTTATTACGCGAAAAAAATGATTCCTCCCACTGACATCTGGGGCGCACTAGTTGGGAGGCTGACCTATGGGCCTACTAAGTTGACGCGTACGCAGGGCTTGTCAACTTAGTCAACAAACGATTCTAGCAGCAGTAACCGTTGGATTTGAATCGAACGGTCCTGCTGCTTCTTCAATCGCTCCTCTTCTTACACCAGCCGCCCAAACCAGCGCCGGGGAGACCGCCTGCTCCTGCCTCCAGTGGCCAGCTATGCTGTCGACGAGGCATCATCGCCCCCTACTACTCCCACCGCTAGCCAGGCCCTGCGGCGACGACAGCCTCACACCGTAGCCGAACCAGTGAACCCTTGTACTCCTCTCCGTGTGGGCATCCACTGTCGCGTATTCCCCGGCTCTGCGTCGTCCCCTTCCAAGGCCTCGTCGTCGTCCACCGTCGTGGTGCTCGCGGCGCGGCGTGGTCAACGTGGTCAACGACATTCCATCGGAAGAGTATTGTACGTGGAGAGGTTGACAGCTGGGTCCCCGACCACAGCCCAGTTTTTTTGTGATTTCCCAAGTAAGTCGCTTTGTCAGGCCTGTTGGGCTGCAAATCTTTCAAGATGAGGAGAGCTTTCATTCGGCTAGCCGAGAAAATGGCCCATCAGTAATGAGAAATGGGTTGTACATTTTTAAAACACATCAAACAGGCAATTAGTTTCAATTATCTTTTCTTCATTTCGAGATTTGAAGTTACATTAATTTTTATGCGTGGAGAATTTGTTGGATTTTATATTGATATACATTTATTTTTAAAATTAGTTTGAATGTGAGTCGAAATTTTGGGATTAAAAACAGTTCGGACCGCACCGAAATATGCAAAATTTCATATAATTTTTTAACCGCGGCCACAATATGGGCTGTAATGCTAACAAAAAGAATATGGGCTCCAAAAAAACCTTAATAATTAGCAAATGGGCTGTAAATTATTAGAAATAATGGCAGATGGGTTGTATGCTGTTTTCCACGGATTTGAGGCTTTCCTAAAAAAAGGTTGACGCACAAGCAGTGACTGTTGGATGGCCATCCAACGGCCGTCGTGCTTCTTCAATCTCTGCTCTTCCTGCTCCAGCCGCTCAAACAAGCGCCGGCGGGACTGCCTGCTCCCTCCTCCCCACGGCCGGCTCTGCTGCCGCGCAAGCCTCACCACCCCACCGTACTCCCATCGCTGGCCTAGCCATCCCTCTACTCACCCACACCTGCTGTTATTCTCCGGCGATGGCAGAGGAACCAGTAAACCCTCATACAGTCGTACTCCCCTCCGCGTGGGAAACAACTGTCGAGTCTTCCCTGCCTCCGTGTCGTTCCCTTCCTAGGCCTCGCCGTCGTCCACTGCCCTGGTGCTCTCTGCGCGGCCTGGTCAACGTGGTCAACGACCGACATGCATCTGAAGTGGACTGTACGTGGAGAGGCCGACAGCTGGGTCCATGGCCGCACGCAAGTAAATGCCTCCTTATTACGCGCAAAATAATGATTCCTCCACCTGACATCAGGGACCCACTGAAAAGGCCTCTGTATTTCACGAAAAAACGTTACCGCCGGTGACAGCTCGGACCCACCAGCTATATCTTCGCACGCAAGGAAGTGCCTCCTTATTACGCTCAAAAAAATGAATACCCCCTGCTAGCTGGGACCCACCTTGGTGGGAGGCTGACTTGTGGGCCTACTAAGTTGACAGGGACGGAGGGCTTTGTCAACTTAGTCAATATGCACGATTCTAGCTCAGGTGACCGTATGATGTCCATCCAATGGCCGTAGTGCTTCTTTAACCTCTGGTCTTCTTACTCCAGCTGCCCAAACCAGCATCGGTTGTGCCTCGTGCTCCTACCTCTCGTGGCCGGCTGCGATGCAGCGGAGGCCTCACCGCCCCCTACTACTCCCACCGCTGGTCAGGCCATCCCTCTACTCACCCACACCCCCTGTTATTCTGCGGCGACGGCAGCCTCACACCGCAGCGAACCAGTGAACCCTCGTACTCCTCTACGCGTGGGCATCCACTGCCGCGTCTTCCCCGGCTCCGCGTCGTCCCCTTCCTAGTCCTCGTCGTCGTCCACCGCCCTGGTGCTCTCGGCGCGGCGTGATCAACGTGGTCAAGGAACGGCTTCCATCGGACGTGGACTGTACGTGGAGAGGCTGACAGCTGGGTCCACGGCCGTAGCAAGGAAGTGTCTCCTTATTACATGCAAAATAATTATTCCTCCACCTGACAGCGGGACCCACCGGACGGGCCACCCTATTTCGTGAAAAAAAACATTTCCTCCTGATTGCTGGGACCCACCAGCTATATCTTCGCATGCAAGGAAGTGCGTCCGGGCAAAAAAAATGATTCGCCCCCTGACTGCTGGGACCCACCAGCTACATCTTCGCAGGCAAGGAAGTGCCTGACAGTTGGGACGCACCTGGTCGAAGCGTACGTAATGTTGTCAATCTTGTCGCGAACATGTACGTACATACTAATCGATGTAGAGGCGCGCACGTGTCGTAGTAGAGGCACGCACGTAGCATTTACACGTACGTACAGCGGCCAAGGTGCAAGAAAGAAAATATGGCCACGTATGTGTACATACGGGCGGGGTCTCGAACGCCTACTCGCGCATACGTACAGCCAGGGCTCGTGTACATGGCTGAGTCGGAACGGAGAAATAGCGTCGTCGTCGTGTTCATGGGGAGGCAACGGAATGCGTCGTGTTCATGGGGAGGCAACGGAATGCGTCGTGTTTATCGGGAGGGCTTGGACGGAACAGGCGATGGAAACGAGGCCTGGTGTACCGCAGAACGGAGGAAACGGCCTTGTGTTCGACCGGCCACGTTCGAAACGGGATCATGTTCATCGGGAGGGGTTTGGCGTACCACAAAACGGAGGAAACGGACCTCCTACGGTTGAAACGGGGGTCCTGTTGATCGGGAGGGGTGTGGCGTACCGCAAAACGGAGGAAACGGACTTGTGTTGGAGCGCTACGGTCGAAACGGGGGTCCTATTCATCGGGAGGGGTGTGGCGTACCGCAAAACGGGACTCCACGGGATACTGTTCATCTCCACCGCGACCTCCTCCAGCATCCACGGGCTCCTGTTCATCCAGCCTCCACGGGCTCCTGTTCATCCAGCCTCCACCGCGCACTACTCCACCGGCTACTGTTCAACCACCCCTCCACCGTCTAATGTTCATCCAGCCCTCCACACCACGCGGTCCTGTTCAACCACCCCTCCACGGGCACCCCTCCACCGTCTATTATTCATCCAACCCTCCACACCACGGGGTCCTGTTCAACCACCCCTCCACCATCTACTGTTCATCCAGCCCTCCACACCACGGGGTCCTGTTCATCCACCCCTCCACGGGCACCCCTCCATCGTCTACCGTTCATCCAGCCCTCCACCACACCACGGGGTCCTGTTCATCCAGAGGCAATGCCACCGCTCACTGTTCATCCAACCCCCCCACCCCCCCGCACGCGCAACGCTCACTGTTCATCCCATCGATCAGCTTCAGTTAGCAGCAGTAGCGAAGGAATCGCTCGATCGGGTTCAGTTAACAGCCATCGATCGATCGCTCGGGTTCAGTAACGCGTAGCCTGCAGTGCAATCGCTCGGGTTCGGTTAGAGCCCAACGCCTTGCTCGGGTTCAGTTAGAGCCAACGCCTCGCACACACGCGTGTACGTGTACGAGAGAAACGCGCATCGCTCGGCCCCCGACCTCCCACCGTAACCGGGAACTCCCCGAAATTTTCCTCCCCCTCACTTCTACCATGGTTTTTTCCGTCATGGACGGCCCAAAGAATGTCATGCAGCTGCGTCTCCGGCCCTCCCAGGACGAAAAGCCCATTTTCTGTCATGATTTTTTGTCATAGAAGTAGGAGCCCACCACATCTATGATGATATCGGGTTTTGTCACAATTGTCGTGTACATGGCTGGGTGGGAACGGAGAAACAGCGTCGTCGTCGTGTTCATGGGGAGGCAACGGAATGCGTCGTGTTCATGGGGAGGCAACGGAATGCGTCGTGTTCATCGGGAGGGCTTGGACGGAACAGGCGATGGAAACAAGGCCTGGCGTACCGCAGAACGGAGGAAACGGCCATGTGTTCGACCGGCCACGTTCGAAACGGGATCCTGTTCATCGGGAGGGGTCTAGCGTACCACAAAACGGAGGAAACGGACCTCCTACGGTCGAAACGGGGGTCCTGTTGATCGGGAGGGGTGTGGCGTACCGCAAAACGGAGGAAACAGACTTGTGTTGGAGCGCTACGGTCGAAACGGGGATCCTGTTCATCAGGAGGGGTGTGGCGTACTGCAAAATGGGACTCCACGGGATACTGTTCATCTCCACCGTCGACCTCCTCCAGCCTCCACGGGCTCCTGTTCATCCAGCCTCCACTGCGCGCTACTCCACCAGCTACTGTTCAACCACCCCTCCACCGTCTACTGTTCATCCAGCCCTCCACACCACGGGGTCATGTTCAACCACCCCTCCATGGGCACCCCTCCACCGTCTACTGTTCATCCAGCCCTCCACACCACGGGGTCCTGTTCAACCACCCCTCCACCGTCTACTGTTCATCCAGCCCTCCACACCACGGGGTCCTGTTCATCCACCCCTCCACGGGCACCCCTCCACCGTCTACTGCTCATCCAGCCCCCCACCACACCACGGGGTCTTGTTCATCTAGAGGCAACGCCACTTCTCACTGTTCATCCACCCCCCCCCCCCCCGCAACGCTCACTGTTCATCCCATCGATCGACTTCAGTTAGCAGCAGTAGCGAAGGAATTGCTCGATCGGGTTCAGTTAACAGCCATCGATCGATCGCTCGGGTTCAGTAACGCGTAGCCTGCAGTGCAATCGCTCGGGTTCAGTTAGAGCCCAACGCCTCGCTCGGGTTCAGTTAGAGCCAACGCCTCGCACACACGCGCGTACGTATATGAGAGAAACGTGCATCGCTCGGCCCCCGACCTCCCACCGTAACCGGGAACTCCCCGAAATTTTCCTCCCCCTCGCTTCTACCATGGTTTTTTCCGTCATGGACGGACCAAAGAATGTCATGCAGCTGCATCTCCGGCCCTCCCAGGATGAAAAGCCCATTTTCCGTCATGATTTTTTGTCATAGAAGTAGGAGCCCACCACATCTATGATGATACCGGGTTATGTCACAATTATCTTCATAGATGTGTCATATTTATGACATAAAAAAATTTTGTTCGGCCCAAAATGTCACGGATGTGTCTTTTTTTTGTAGTGCGGAAAGCGGGGGTGGCTACCCACTTGGTACTTCGGGGAGCTGTGATGTAAAACCACTCCCGCTGCCATAAGTTGGACACCTCCAGGAAGGAACCCTTCGGCCATGGAGCGTCGGCGCCTTTGCTTATTATGGCACCTCCACATTCTGCGTGTCGCCCATCGATCATCTTCGGCTTCACAGTGAAGGTCTTGAGCCATAAGCTGAAGTGTGGGGTGATGCGGAGGAAAGCCTTACACACGACGATAAACGATGAGATGTGAAGGACGGAATCCGGGGCTAGATCATGGAAATCGAGCCCGTAATAGAACATGAGCCTTCTGACAAAGGGATCAAGACTAAAACCTAGCCCTCGAAGGAAGTGGGAAACAAATACGACGCTCTCGTTGGGTTCGAGAGTGGGGATGACCTGACCTTGAGCGGGCAGCCTGTGCGACATTTCGGCGGTCAGGTACCTGGCTTCCCTTAGCTTCTTGATGTCCCCCCCCCCCCGTGTGACAAAGGATGCCATCTAACGACCTCGAAGGCTGGATCCGGACATGGTTGAAGGTCCGAAGCGCGTAGCCTGAGCCTTGGGTGTTGGAACTCGAGGTGAGGGGAAGGATTGAGTGCGAGAAGAAAAGGACAGGCCTTGGCCCCTTTATAAAGAGGGCGAATATCAAGCGTCCTCCGCATGCCCATTTGGAACTTTCCTAAAATCGAGGAGTCACACCAGCAGGCGCGGTTGGGTTACCCACACCAGTATTAATGAGAATCCCATGATGAGGGGACACGATCTCTGCTTCGACAAGACGTGCCAAGAAAACCGCCTCGCAATATGTGTAGTAGTTGGTTGAGAAAACGGTTCGAATAATGACCGGGCCATGGTGTGATGTCACGTTATGAAAAGTTGTCAGCACATTAGATTTGTGGAAATATTATACTCTCTACGGTGGTATGTGGAATTTGTTTTGCAGAGCCGGACACTATCCTTGTGTTCAAAATCCTCTATGGAGTATTCGGAGAAGGAACCCGCCTTGCAATGCCGAAGACAATCTACGTGCCGGACTCGTCATCATTGAAGCCTGGTTCAGGGGCTACTGAGGGAGTCCTGGATTAGGGGGTCCTCGGACAGCCGGACTATATACTTTGGCCGGACTATTGGACTATGAAGATACAAGATTGAAGACTTCGTCCCATGTTCGGGTGGGACTCTCCTTTGCGTGGAAGGCAAGCTTGGCAGTTCGGATATGTAGATCTCCTCCCTTGTAACCGACTCTGTGTAACCCTAGCCCCCTCCGGTGTCTATATAAACCGGAGGGTTTAGTCCGTAGGACAACAACAATCATAATCATAGGCTAGCTTCTAGGGTTTAGCCTCTACGTTCTCGTGGTAGATCAACTCTTGTAATACTCATATCGTCAAGATCAATCAAGCAGGACGTAGGGTATTACCTCCATCAAGAGGGTCCAAACCTGGGTAAACATTGTGTGCCCCGCCTCCTATTACCATCTGCCTTAGACGCATAGTTCGGGACCCCCTACCCGAGATCCGCCGGTTTTGACACCGGCACCCTCCGGGATCCTCCTCCATAGCCTCCGGTAATGATGGCCCCCTCTGGCAGGGTGCCAGAGAGGGCCTAGATTGATTTCTCGTGGCTACAGAGGCTTGCGGCGGGGGAACTTCCGATCTAGGTTATTTCTCGAGGTTTGGGTATTTATAGGAGAGGTTGGCGTCGAGAACAAGTTAGGGGCCCCACGGGTAGTCCACGAGGCACAGGGGCGCGCCCCAGGGGGGTGTGCGCGCCCCCACCCTCGTGGGGCCCACGAGACTCCCCTCTGGTATATTTTTGTGACGCCCGGATAACTAAGCTACAGTAATCCCCTTCTGATAGTGCCATGTCACCACGATTACTGTTCTTAAACTCGCGTTGGTTCGAAACCGGTTGAAATTTTCAAATCTAAAACAAAGTCAAACAATAAAAGTTTTCAAATATTAAAACAAAATGCTCGAATAAATCTATAAATTCCCGTGTTCATTGCCATGTTGAAACTAACTTCACTTGACTCACAAATCAATTCCTAGGAAAATAATAAATGATCCAACATCACATAAAATGGCCTTTTCAAAATAAATAATTAGTTAAGATTGTCCAGTTAACCCCAAACCTTGTGTGCACCCTTAATATATGGCCTAGTATTTATGTGCCAATTACTTTGTGGAAAGAAATCATTTGCTATTTCTATAAAAATGCAAACAGTGAAAGAAAAGCAAATAAATAAAAAGAAATAGAAAAGGGAAAAGAAAAGGACCTACACTACTGGACCCAGGCCTATCAAGAAAAACAGCCCAGCCCACCTCCAGCATCCCTTACCTCATGCTACAGGAGGCAGAGGAAGGCGTCGCGCGCATCCGAGCCGCCTTAGCCATGGATGGGAGTTAATTGCACAGAAGTACCACAATTCGGGCATCACATGTAGATTGGTACCATGATTGCTAATTTTTGTGTGTCAGTACCAACATTGGTGTAAGTTTTTGCAAATTAGGCTAAAACATGTATTTATACGTATTGACGCCCGATCCGACAACTCGGGCCCACCCGTCAGGTGCCACGCTGGCCAATCGGCGCGTGCCCGCGCGTGCCCACGTGCTGACTAGGACGAGCCGGTGCGCTGCTGCTCTCCAACCTAGTCCGGTCGCACCAGTTCCAGCCCGGCCGCACCATTCCCCTCCCCTCCTCCTCCTCGCTCGAACCCTAGTCCATGGCGTCGGCGATTCCGCCAGGCGGCGGTGAGGGCGTCCACAGCGGTGGTGAGATGCCGTTCTGGCCTCCTAGCGGAACGGCTGGCGTCGACTGGGATGGCGGCGACGACTCCAGCTCCGCGTACTCGACCGACGACGAGGAGTCGATGTTACTCACCATGGAGCAGCGGTTGCGGTTGGCGCATCAGTGGGTGGCGAACCCTAGCAGCAGCCATGAGTTGACGCATGGACTTGGCGGCGTGCTATAAGTACCCTTGTCCTCTTCCTCCTCTGATTTATCCAATTGGGCATTTTTAGGGTTTGTTCATCTTCTGCTTTATCCAGTTGGGGATTAGGTTTTATCCAATTGAAGTGACTAGTATAGGACAATTAAACTAACCTAGTAACATAGTGTATTGCACTCTCAAATTAGTTCAATGACAGTAAAAATTTGCGATTATTGTGGCTCTCCAAGTTGTTCTGTACTATCTGGTACTGTTACTTTAAATTGTTTTGTACTGTACTGTTGCTCTCCAAATTTTGCTATTGTGCTCAATTAGTAAATAATAGACTTACACGTTACTTTAAATTGCATTGTACTGTACTGTTGCTCTGCAAATTAAGAGTAATTATAATGAATACATGAAATTTAATTTGTTCTGTAGTTTGGATGAAGACATTTGGGAAGTAAGGATCCATTTTGATGCAAGAGAGCCATTGGAGATGAAGCTGTGTGGTTCAGATATTACTTATCTGAATTTGGTTGCAGTGATGGAAACCCAAGGATTTAATGCATATGATTGTTTGTTTCACATTGAAAATCCATCTTTAGGAGAGAAAGGGCTGGATTTGGTAGACAGTCATGCAGAATTACAGATGATAAAGAGGAAGATCCAGGACAAATTGGTGCTTAATTTGCTAGTCAGGGCTTGTCCACCCCGTGATACTAATTTTGAGAGCCAGCATTTTGAAAAGCCAGACTTGTCCACTGTGGTGTACCAAGAGCCTCTTGTTTATGATCTGAGTGAGCCTCCTATCTTAGCTGTTGATAAGGAAGGAGTAGTCTTTGACAGTCAATGTAGCACACATCACCCTGCTGGTCATGCTGGTGTTTGCACACAAGAAAGCAAAAATGCAACAGACAAGTTGAAAGCAGTTTTGGAAGAAGAAGAAGAGGGATATCAAGGATTTGAGGCTTATGAGGACAGTGATGCCTCTGATGAGGATGGTCAAATTGGAAGTGACCCTAATTACATGGTTGATGATGAAGATGTAGAGGTGGAAGAGGGAAAGAGACAGAGAGAGCTAGAAGCACAAGAGGAAGAATCAGATGATGATCAATCAGAAGAGGAAGAAATGCTGCATTATGAGGGTGACACTGAAGTTGAGGACCCATTTGAGGTAGAACAAGATAGGACTTTTGAACAAGAAGAAGAAACTATAGTTGAACCTGTAAAGAAGAAGCAGAAGCTGCTAGTTAGAAGAGGCCCAACTACTAGGTCACATTGTAGTGAGCTACCAGAGGTTGAACCTGATTTCAGACCATCATCAGATGAAGAAGAGAAGGGGTTGTTGAGGGATAGTGATGATGATGGTTTTGAGCCACTCTCTTTTGTCCTACCAAATAAAAGGAAGAGTAGGGCAAAGAAAAGGCCTGCTAGGAAGTGGTATAATGAGAAATTGGAGCAACCACATGAGCAACTGTGTATGAAGTTGTGTTTTAGGGATCAGCATCAATTCAGAGATGCTTTGTTGAATTTGCACATCACCTAGGCCAGGAATTTCAGGTATCACAGGAATTCAGATTAGAGGATAATTGTTGAGTGTCCAGATAAACAATGCCACTTCTTAATGGTGGCAGCAGTTATAAAAGGGGAGAAAACCTTTGTAATTAAGAAGATGAGACTAGAACACACTTGCCTAGTACCACAGAGACCACCAGGGTTAGTGCTAAGTGGCTAGCACAGAAATATGAGCATCTCTTTAGATATGATATAACTACTGGTATTCAGACTATAATTGATGCATGCAATGAAAAATATGGTGTAGATGTGCCCAAGTGCATGGCATATAGGGCAAAGAACATAGCTATTGAAGCTGTGTTAGGAGATCACAAGAAGCAATATCCTAGGCTTAAAGACTATGCTCAGACTGTCATGGACACAAACCCTGGGAGCAGAGTAATAGTCACTACTGTTACTCCAACACCAACTGCAAGAATACCCTACCCAGGCCCAAGATTCAATGCCATGTTCTTTTGCATGAATGGAGCAAGGGAGGGGTTTCTCAATGGGTGTAGGCCATTCATTGGTTAGTTCCTAAACCTTGTGCACCATTTACATATTGTAGAGTACTACATTTTGTTTCTCACTTCAATGTATTTAATGTTTGGAAATGTTGATTATGCAGGTGTTGATGGGTGCTTCATTAAGCTCACTACAGGTGCTCAACTCCTTGCTGCCACTGGTAGAGATGGCAACAACAACATATATCCACTGGCATTTGGCATAGTTGGACAAGAGGACAAAGCTAGTTGGTGTTGGTTTCTACACCAACTGAAAATTTGCCTAGGGGGAGAAGTGGGCAAGTTTGGACCTTATACTATAATGTCAGATAGACAAAAGGTATGTGTTTTGCAGAAGTGTTTACATTAGCTTAGAGTTTCATTATGTTTTGCACAAGTGTTTATAGTAGATTAGAATGCATATTTAATTCATTGGTGCATATTTCTTTAGGATGTAGCTTAGACTTGTTATATTGTTTGTGTCAGGGGTTACTGTATGCAGTGAATGCTGTGTTTCCAAATTGCAACCAAAGGTTCTGCCTTAGACATATATATGCAAATTTCCAAAATGCTGGGTTTAGGGGTGAAGATCTTAAGAAGTGCATGGATAATGCTAGCTATGCCTACAATGAACACAAATTTAATATTGCAATGAATGATCTTAGAGCTGAAAGTGAGGAAGCTTGGGAGTGGCTTACTGCAATACCAAAAAAGACATGGGCAAGGCATGCATTTGACACAAACTGCAAGACTGACTTGGTAGTGAACAACTTGTCTGAGGTGTTCAACAAGTACATTCTAGATGTTAGGAGAAAACCTACAAGGACAATGTGTGATGGGATAAAAGATAAGCAGATGGTGAGGTGGCACATGAAGAGAGAGAGTGTGTTAAGGAAGCAAGATGGGAGATAACACCTCATTACAGTGAGAAGCTAGAGGCTGAGAAGGAGAGGGCCAGATACTGCAAGCCAATACAGGCAGGGGTCAACTTATGGAAAGTTACAAGTGGGCAGCAAACACATGCTGTCAACCTGGAACTTCAGACATGTGGATGCAGGAAGTGGGACCTTAGTGGCATACCTTGCAACCATGCCATCTCTGCAATAAACAAGGCTAAAAGGAAACCAGAGGATTATGTCAGCAAATTCTTCAAGAAAGATTTTTATGCTGCAGCTTATGAACCAATGATCTTTCCTGTGCCTGGTGAGCATGATTGGACAAGGACCCCTGGTCCAGACATAGAACCACCTGCATTCAAAATCAAGAGAGGAAGAAGGAAAGAAAAGAGGATCAAGGGCAAATTTGAAGTACCAAAGCCAAAAGAAACTTCAAGAATGGGGACCATAACATGTGGCAATTGTGGTCTCCAAGGGCATAGGTACACAAACTGTCTTAAACAGTTGAAGCCTGAGCTAGCTTTGAGGAAGAATAAGCATGTGGTAATAATTTTTCACCTTGAAATATACTAATGTTTTCTTTCTTGTACATTTCTTTCTAGCATTATTAATTGTTTCCTTTTCTTTGCAAGGCTACTCCAAGTACCTCACAGCCAAGAGTTGCTGGTCCTTCTACTCCACCAACAGCAAGACAGCCAAGACCTGCTGCTTCTGCTCCTACACCACCATCATCTGGAAGAAGAGGAGCTGGCAGAGGAGCTGGTGCTACTTCTACTACAACACCACCATCTGGAAGAGGAAGGGGAGCTGGCAGAGGAGCTGGTGCTACTTCTACTACACCACCACCATCTGGAAGAGGAGCTGGCAGAGGCAGAGGAAGAGCTGGAAGAGGTGCTCCCAGGCAATATGCTGACATTCCTACTGATGGCACACACACTGGATGGATGTCCTACTTCAATGCTAGCATGGGAGGAGGAGGAGCCATGTAATGTGAAATATTGTGGTGTTATTTTGGTTGAACTTGATGCTTGAGGTGGAGTACTAGTGGAGTACTCTAGTAATGTTGAACTTGATGCTTGTAATGTTGAACTTGAGGTGGAGTACTGGATATGTATAACTTGCTACTGGATATGTGGTTGAACTTTAGGTGATTATCTGAATGTTGAACTTTAGGTGGTTATCTGAATGTTCACCTTTAGGTGGTTTTCTGAATGTTGAACTTTAGGTGGTTTTCTGAACTACCAGTATTTGCAAAGCAGTACCAAAATTGCAGTTACTTGTGACAAATTAGTACCAATACTGCTGCTATCTGTTGCATGTCAGTACCAATATTGGGGCATCACATAACATGCAGTACCACATTTGGGGATTCTGACATGTGGGACAGATACCTCTTCTACTATTAAATTGACAGCACCAGATCTCAGAGTGGGGAACGAAACTAGGGTTCATCCACGGAGCCACCTAAGCCTAACCATTAGGGTTTACGGTGATTCGGGGTCGACGGAGCCACCTAAGCCTAACCATTAGGGTTTATGGTGACTCGGGGTCGACGGAGCCACCTAAGCCTAACCATTAGGGTTTACGGTGACTCGGGGTCGAGGAAGCCACCTAAGCCTAACCATTAGGGTTTACGGTGACTCGGGGTCGAGGAAGCCACCTAAGCCTAACCATTAGGGTTTACGATGACTCGGGGTCGACGAAGCCACCTAAGCCTAACCATTAGGGTTTATGGTGACTCGGGGTCGACGGAGCCACCTAAACCTAACCATTAGGGTTTACGGTGACTCGAGGTCGACAGAGCCACCTAAACATAGGCTTCCAATGCATGATATAACATAACCATCTAATAATCCAGTGCTAACATAACCATCAAATAGTCTTCCAATGCTAACATAATCATCAAAACCTAGTGCATGAGAAATCATAATCTGAAGTCTAGCAAACATAACATAGAATATCTGATCCAGCAAACATAACACACATAACACACAATACTTACTACAGTTCAACATATTATAAAGTACACAACCATTGTTCACAATACATAGTGGAGTTTTGATGCATAGTTCATCCTTTTCTCACAAAAGGATGAAAAGCATATCTACTACATACATACATAGCCATAGTTCATCTTACAGAAGTTCACATTTAGTAGAGCCATACACTACACAACCATCATGCCCAAAAGGTCAGCATTGCCCACTACTCTCATATTCATTTTCTTCACTTCTCTAAGATGGCCTGGATCCCCTTGATCTTCCCCTTCAGCTTCTCCTCAGACTTTGTGAGCTCTGCATTCTTCAACTCCAAGTTCATCTTAGCTTCAGTAAGCAATTGCTTATCAGTAATATGCTTCAACTTCAGGTTCTGGATGACTGTAGCTTGAGCTCTTGTCAGGTTCAGTAGCACATCATAATTCTCCTTAAACTTCTCAAACTCTGCATCTTTCTTTGCCATCTGTGCATTCATATCAGCCACCAGTTCACTTCTGCATTCATGCTGATATGTAATGGCAGACTGCAGATGTCTGAAATCCACCACCCTATCCTCCTGGAAGCTCATAAGCTGATGCACATCTTGGACTAGCTTGTCATAGTTGGCCTCCAGGTTGTTCTTCTCTTCTGTCAGATGGTGGATAGTGAAAGAACTTTCAAGATTTTCATTCACCCTAGCACTTTTGGCATCTTCAACCATTGCCCATAGCTTCAATAATGCATTCTGCATTGTTGGGGGCCACTGGTGATCAACCCATTCAACAAAGCCACAATTGCTACCTTCCTGCAAAAACAACAACAACAACAAAACAGTTCATACATCAAGTAATTACACAAAATCACTGCAGTTGCCAAAAAGAATGTCTAAATTTAGCATCAGACCACTACATTTAACAAGAGGAGCAGCCACTTGAGTAGCTGACTGACTAGTTTAGTTACTGTACTGTTCATATCAAGGAGTGTTCAAATATTTGTAAGCTACTCTACTACCACTATTAACATAAATTACTATGTTAGCACCAGACCACTACATTTAACAAGAGGAGCAGCCACTTGAGTAGCTGACTGACTAGTTTAGTTACTGTACTGTTCATATCAAGGAGTGTTCAAACATTTGTAAGCTACTCTACTACCACTATTAACATAAATTACTATGCCATTGTACTCCAGCAAAATATACTCATGCTTGACCTAAATAAGCTACTCTAACCACTATGAACCAAAATGTTGACAGCAAGGAGAGTACTCCAGCAAACAGAGTTCAATATGGCACTGACCAAGTAAGAAAAAAAATCAGTATGCCTACAATCCTACAATCCATACCGGATGTGCACATGCTAAAAACCTCCTGCCTGTGTCTGTTCCTTCAAAGGCAACAAGCCTCTCAGATGCCATGCCGTGCTTCTCACATGGAGACATCACATCCAGCTCAAGCCCCTTGTAATCTGGATCTTCAATGCTGAAAGGGACCTGCAGAAGCTCGCACAAAGACAATGGCCAAATCAAAACCTAGCGATATTAACCAAATCAAGAAATCCCAAATCTGAAACCCTAACCCTAACCCTGTACTGACCTCGTTGAGACAGTCTGTGGAGGAACACTGCATGTACGGGAGGCTAGAATGGTCGTCGCTGCTTTCGTCCTCCAAAACCATGGCGTCGGCGGGGTGGTGCGGCGGCCGGCAGCCGGGACACGGGCGGCGGCGACGGAGGAAACGAGCGACGAGGAGGAGGGGAGGGGAATGGTGCGACCGGGCTGGAGCTGGTGCGACCGGACTAGGTTGGAGAGCAGCAGCGCACCGGCTCGTCCTAGTCAGCACGCGGGCACGCGCCGATTGGCCAGTGTGGCACCTGACGGGTGGGCCCGAGCTGTCGGATCGGGCGTCAATACGTATAAATACGCGTTCTAGCCTAATTTGCAAAAACTTACACCAATGTTGGTACTGACACGCAAAAATTAGCAATCATGGTACCCATCTGCATGTGATGTCCGAATTGTGGTACTTCTGTGCAATTAACTCCATGGATGGTCTCCACGTCGCCCCCCACGACCTATAAACGCGTCCACCGAAAACCCTAGATCGAGCTCGTCCGATCCCCATTCTTTCCCCATCGTGCCCCCTCTCCTTCCGCTCGAAAACAAGCCCGCGAGAGCGCGCTGTGGCTATGTCTGTCATCGCCGTTGCCGTGGCCTAAGTACTCCCCGGCGTTGGAGGAGTTGTCCAGGCGAACCCCTGTCGACCACCGCGTCTTCTTCGAGTCCTCGTTCGTCGGGAGCAGCACCACACGACGGCATCGACCGGCTCCACCAACCTCGACCGCCGCCATCTCGCCATCGTCCTGCGAGCTCCGGCCGTCCCCAACCCCCTCGAGCTCGTCCACGACCTCCCCGCAGTGAGTCCCTCGTCAAATTCCCCTTCCCCCTTAGAATTTGTGCCGTAGCCGCCGCCCTTAAGTTCGCCCGAAGCTCCGCGTGCCCGTTGGCCTGTGGCCGCGCTCACCGCGCCTAGCCCGCGACCTGGGCTCCTCCATGCCGTGCGCACGCGCCCAAGACATCCCCTGGCCGCGTCCGCCTGGGCGTGCTGCGGCGGCCGCGCGTGCCCGTCACCCACTCGCTCGGCTGCCCATACTGCTGCTTTTGCCGCCCACACCATAGCCGCCCGCTCGCCCGACTCGCTGTTGCGGCTGCGCCCGCCGTTGGCCTCGCCCCTCGCGTTCGCTCGTGTGCTCCCCGCAGCCGCCGCAACTCGCGAGCCTCCCTGCAACGCCCTATAGCGCGTGCACACGCCCGTGGCCTCGCCGTCGCTGCCTAGCGCCCGCACGGCACCGTTGCACTCTGCTGCTACTCTGCTACAGTAACATTCAGTTACTGTAGCAGTAGCTAGCTTGGTTGCTGCTACGCTAACTGGCCCTCTGTACAGCCCCTAAACAGTAGCTAAACAATAATTAATATGAGTAAAATTCATGTGGGCATGTAGTACACTTGATAAGGTTCAAAACATCCCATTGGACCAAATTCAAAAGATGTAAGGATTAAATTCTATGAAAATCACAAAATCCTATGTTCGTAGATTTTAACAGTTTCTGGAATTAACTTCAAGTGGCACTTTTCAAGCGCAGTTTTGATCAAGCAAATGAACTCTAATATGGATGAAAGTGATACTAACATGTAGATCGCAGAGAAATGCTCACAATTGATATAAGGGACAAAATCATAGAACGTACAGAACACTAGTTATAGCCTCCAGAAAATAGCTAAGTAATGTTTAAAACTGGCGAATTCTTAGACTTAGTAAAATTTCAGGGATTTTTAGAATATTGGTTAAAACTTTAGAAATTCATATAAAATAAATCGTAGTTCAGATGAAAAAGTTTTATACATGAAAGTTTCTCAGAACAACGAGACGAATCGGAATACGCTCTCCGTTCATCTGTCACATGCCCCTAGCATAGCGAACATCGAACCTTTCCCCTCCGGTTCGTCTGTCCAAAAATGCAAACTTCGGGAAAACTTTCCCGGATGTCCCCCCCCCCTTCGCCAGTATCGCCTAGTACTGCGTTAGCTCACCCCTAGCACCACGTTTTGCCTTGTTATGCCTTGTGATGCATTGATTGCTCTGTATTTACTGTTTCTTCCCTCTCTTCTCTCCGATAGACCCCGAGACCGATGATGCCGCTGTGATCGACTACATCACCGACGACCCTTCCTTCCTGTCTGAGCAACCAGGCAAGCAAACCCCCCTTGAGCATTTCGATATCGCCCATTTCTTTCCCTCTCATGCTTGCATTAGAACTGCTACTGCTTTATGTATGATCCTACTCTGATGTATAGTCTGTTTTTGTTACCTGCTTTTATACCTTACCTGCTTATCCTAATCTTCTTAGTATAGGTTGGATAGTGATTCATCAGTGACCCCCACCTTGTCCCAGTTGCCTCGCTTTATGTTCGATGACTCGATCAACGTGATCGACGTCCAGGCCCCGACACCGCACATCACCCCCCTAGTTGTACGACTCTCTAGAGTTACCATCGAGTGCCGAGGGTGGAACCTCTTACATCACTCCTGATGAGATCTCTGTAGTGTAGCTATACGGTCGAGGTCATTGAGGGTGATTTCCTCCTTAACCACTTCCGTTACGGCTCTGTCGTGCAACCCATCAAATGTGAACCTCGAGGGTGGATCCTCTTACGTTCACCTTGACGACAACATCGAGTGGAATTCACCGGGGGTGATTCCTCGGGTTTTCCCCTTGGTGTTAGACACACAGTTACTATGGTTACTATGACTTTGCACTGAGCCATGTTACTAAGACGGGTCGGCCCTGAGGGGTACCCGCGCGAGCTTAATAGCGAGTGATGTGGAGTCGGGTTGACCTGGAAGGTGCCCGCGAGATACTTACGAGGCGTGGCCGGGCATTTTTAGCCCTTGCTGCAAGTACTCGAGACGGGGCGACGGGGTCACATCTTTCGTGAGTCTCTGCTTGTTACCGCGCGTTCCTAATCCACTACGATTTGGATATTTGATCCGAGGGGCCTCTGGCCTGATAGCACTAACCATCACGTGGGCATAGTATGGGCGTTCTGCGTCGTATACATCAGCCGAAGCTTAATAGATGTCAGCGACTGAGAGGCGCGCGCTGGGTTGGACTGGAAAGCACCTACCTTGTTGAAGGAGGTAGCTAGGTCTGCTCACTGGCCGCGTACGCAACGTGCAGGAGTTCCCGGGGAGATGGCCCGTGACCCCTGGGGGCATAGGTTTGGTCCGGCGTGCTGGCCTCTCTATTAAACCTAGGTCGGGTTGCGGCGTATTGTTTGGCCGAGGCCGGGCATGACCTAGGAAAGTGTGTCCGGCCGGAGTAAATCGAGTGTGGTGGGTAAGTTGGTGCATCCCTGCAGGGAACAAAACATCTATCGATAGTCTGTCCTACGGTAACGGACACTTGGAGTTGTATCTCGATCGATACAACTAGAACTGAATACTTGTGATGAGAACTGAATGATGATGAGAACTGGATTGTGATGATAACTGGATAGTATGGCTCTGGGATTGCTTTCTCGGAGGGAGTCGAGAAAGGATCTCTGGCCGAGGTTGATAACATTACTGCTACTTTACTTTATACTACTCTACTCCCTCCTGTTGCTGCAAGATGGTAGTTTCCAGAAGATGCTAGTCTTCGATAGGCTAGGCTTTCCCCTTCCCTTCTGGCATTCTGCAGTTTAGTCCACAGATACAACCCATTCCTTTGATACAGATGCATACTTAGTTTAGATCTGATGTAAGTCTTACGAGTATTTTGGATGAGTACTCACAGTTGCTTTGCTACTTCATTTTCCCCCATACCCGTTTGTTGCGACCAGATGACGGATCCTAGGAGCCATACGACGCCACTGATGACTACTGCTACCCTGAGGGTGCCTACTACTACGTGACGGCCACTGACGACTTGGAATAGTTAGGAGGCTCCCATGCAGGAGGCCTTGCCTTTTCGATTGTTGTTGCTTTTGTGCTAGTCTTCTTAAGGCAATCTTGTCTAACTTATGTCTGTACTCAGATATTGTTGCTTCCGCTGACTCATGTGTCTTTGAGCTTATGTTTTCGAGCCTTCAAGGCCCCTGGCTTGTAATATAAAGCTTGTATTATTTTACATTGTGTCTAGAGTTGTGTTGTGATATCTTCCCGTGAGTCATTGATCTTGATCATACACATTTGCGTGTATGATTAGTGTACGATTGAATCGAGGGCGTCACAATTTTTGTTCCAGTATTTTTTATATATTTCAAAAAATTCTCCGTTGATTTTCATCGCATTCCGAGAACTTTTATTTCTGCACAAAAACAACACCACGGTAGTTCTGCTGAAAACAACGTTAGTCCAGGTTAGTTCTAATCAAATCATACCAAAATCATATAAAACTATTGTAAACTTGGCATGAATACTTCATAAATTATCGATATGTTGGAGATGTATCAGTCTCTGCCCATGGTATTTTTAGTGTGTAGTTATGTACGCGCGGTACGTATGCCGCCACTTGGTCGGGACTGAGACGAGGTCGAATTGCTAGTCTAACTCCTGACGAGCGGGAATGTCATGCTGTGGAGTAGTCCGGACTCGTTTGACAGTGTACGGGATCTTGGCGGCTGAATTAAAGTTCTGCCTTAAAAGGCCGCTCTATACTTCCGCTGCCAGGGCCGCAGTGTGTTCCTCGGTACGGAGGGAGCGCTCCGTGTTTCCATTGACTGTTATGACACCGCGTGGTCCGGGCATCTTGATCTTGAGATAAGCATAGTGCGGCACCGCATTGAATCGAGCAAACGCGGTTCGTTCGAGCAATGCGTGATAGTCGCTGCAGAAGGGGACGATATCGAAGATTAACTCTTCGCTTCGGAAGTTGTCCGAAGATCCGAAGACGACCTCCAATGTGATTGAGCCCGCGCAACAGGCCTCTACACCTGGTGTAACTCCTTTAAAGGTAGTTTTGGTCGGCTTGATCCTTGATGGATCGATGCCCATTTTGCGCACTGTATCCTAATAGAGCAGGTTGAGGCTGCTGCTACCGTCCATGAGGACTCGTGTGAGGTGGAATCCATCAATTATTGGCTCGAGAACCAGTGCGACTGAACCACCATGACGGATAATGGTCGGATGGTCCCTGCGATCAAAGGTGATCGGGCAGGACGACCATGGATTGAATTTTGGGGCGACTAGCTCTATCGCATAGACATCTCTAAGCGTGCGCTTGCGCTCCCTCTTAGGGATATGGGTAGCGTATATCATGTTCATCGTTTTGACTTGAGGGGGAAACTTCTTCTGTCCCCCTGTGTTCAGTGGACGAGGCTCCTCGTCGTCATTCTCTCTTTGCGACCCCTTCTCCTTGTCTTCGGCATTTAACTTGCCGGCATGTTTGAAGACCCAACAACTCCGGTGGGTATGATTGGCTGGTTTATCAGGGGTGTCGTGGATCTGACATGGACGATCGAGTATGCGGTCCAGGATGGAAGAGCCCGAACTGTTCCTTTTATATGGCTTCTTCCACTGACCGGACTTGGAGCCACGTGTCTTCAGTATTATCACTATTGTTTCGGCGTTTATGCCTATTGCGTCGGGGCTTGCCATTGCTATTTCTGGCTTCACAGGTGCCAGAATGACTTGCATTGTTATTACTATGGGCTAGCCAGCTATCTTCGCTCATGCAAAAGTAGGTCATGAGTACCGTGAGGGCTGCCATGGACTTTGGCTTTTCCTGGCCTAGGTGTCAGGCAAGCCATTCGTCGCGGATGCTATGCTTAAAGGCCGCTAGGGCTTCGACATTCGGGCAGTCGACTATCTGGTTCTTTTTAGTTAAGAACCTGGTCCAGAATTTCCTGGCTGACTCTCTGGGATGTTGAACTATATGACTTATGTCATCGGCATCCGGAGGTTTTACGTATGTGCCTTGGAAGTTGTCGCGGAAGGCGTCTTCTAGGTCTTCTGTAACACCCCGGATGTAACTTGCCATATTTGTAACTCCAACTCTTGCCTTTTTCGGCTTTAAGTTATGAGATTCCCTTTGTGGTTGGGTTTTGCCTTCGTTTTGCATTTTGTTCATGTCATGCATTTCATATCATGTCATCATGTACATCGCATTTGCATTCGTGTTCGTCTCATGCAGCCGAGCATTTTCCCCGTTGTTCGTTTTGCAATCCGACACTCCCACATGCACCGGTGCACCCCTCTTGTATGCTTTTGTGAGCGGGTGTTGAACGTTCTCGGAATGGACCGAGATTTGTTAAGTGGCCTTGGTACACCACCGGTAGACTGCCTGTCAAATTTCGTTTCATTTGGAGTCCGTTTGATGCTCCAACGGTTAACCGGGGAACCGCAAAGGCCTCGTGTGTGTTGCAGCCCAACACCCCTCCAAAACAGCCCAATAACCCTTCCAAACCACTTCCATGTCCTTCGTCGTTGGATCACGATCGTGTGGGCAAAAACTACACCTCATTTGGACACTCCAAACTCCCTCTACCTATAAATATGTGCACCACGTCCAAAATCCGGGTCCCGAAACCCTAAAAAAACCTCCGCGCCGTCGGACACGTCCGCCGTCGGCCGGACACGTCCACCGCCGCCCTCAGCCAGTCCAGGCGCGACACGTCACGCCGCCGCCGCCGTCCGCCCGCGGCCCGTCGGGGCCCAAGGTCAGCCCCCTCGGCCCGAAGCGCCGCCGCCTCCTCCCACCACGCGCCCACGCCCGCTCCTCCGCCCGGCGCTGCCGCGCCCTCGCCGGCGTTGCAAGCTGCTGCCGCCTCCCACCGGCGCCGGCCTCGCTGACCACCGCCGCCACCGCCGCGGGGCCGTGCCTCCCGGGGCCGTGTCTCCTCCGCCGTCCTCCGCCAACCGGCAATCTCCGCCGCCCTCCTCTGACCCGGGGCCGGCCACCCTCTCCTCAAGCTCCGACCGCCGCCTCCGCAAACTCTGGCGAGCTCGGCCTCGCCTCGACATCCGTGCCTTGAAATCCTAGATCTGGTCCGGAGGGTATATTTCTCCAAGTCCTTTTTCTACAACATTTTATGCCCCTATTCATGGCCTCATATCTTCATGACCGTAGCTCTATTTCATGCATACGATATATCAAAATGTTCATTGTGAGATGCTCTTCACTTCATTACATTCCGGCATGCTTGTTTGAGTTCATATTGATGCCCTAATCATTGATGCAAGAGTGCTAAACATGTAAACTGATGTTACTAATCATATCATGGTGATTTGTCATTTTTTGTCACATTTGATGTGTGCTTCATATGAGCATGAGCTCTACATCTGTTTTGAACTATGTCATGCCATCTTTACAGGGGTGCTTGTCTTGTATTTTTGTGATCTATGTGGTGACTAGCACAAGCATACAAACTAGGCTTCGTGATATTGCTGTTTTTAGGGACTTAGGTTTTTGTTGTCTTTTGCCTGCTGTTATTTTGATGCCATGTAAACTTGATGCTACAGTGATATTCATGCGTGTTTTGAGATACTTCGGTAACGATGTTTTGAACATATGTTTATGCTCTATCCATCCATGCCCCTGTTTGCAATTATGGAGTGCCCTAGCATGTCTTGTTCTTGCTCTACTTTTGCTATAAAATGTTCCTGGCAGATTGTTTACATGTTAATCAATTTTGCCATGGTTGTTGCTATTGATCCATACATTCTATGAACTTGATCTTGCCATGGTTAGCTTCATGAACATGTCATCTTGATGTTAGTATGCTTGTTTTGTCATGCAAGGCTTTGTGATGAGTGGTTTGAGCTCGCAAAGATGCCTTCATAATATTGTTTATGCCATGCTCTATTTTCTGCCAAGTCTGAAACTGCTAATAAAACTCGCTATGTTTACATGGGTGCCATCATATCTTCTGTGCTTTTTTGGCTCATGTTCAGTAAGGGACTTTTGATATATGCATTTAGTAGGTTCATGCCATGCCTTTTTTTGCTATGATATATTCCTGTAGCATGTTGTTTGCTTGCTCTAAATAGTGATTCCTGATGTTGTTTTTGACATGTTAGTATTTTCACTAAGTCTGTGATGCTGATATCTTTTGCACTTTTGCCATGCTTGTTTGAACCTGCTCTTGTGTGATTTAGCCGTAGCTCAGTGTTCATTTTTTGTCAAGCATCTTGTGTACATCACTTCCATATGCTTTGTTGCTATGTTGGAGTCAAGTAGCTTAGTTTCTCGTTGCATTCTAAGTGGCATCGTGTTGTTAATCGCAGAATTGTGCCATTCTTGTTTTGCTTGACTTTTGCAAACCATGCATCCGTTTCCGGTGATCTTTATATCGATTTCAACCGAAATCATCTCATCTTTCCAGAGGCACACTTGGTTTGCCAAGTTGATGCCTTGTTCATCATCTTCCTTCCGGAGCACTCATATGCATTGCATATCACATCTCGCATATCATGCCATGTTTTGCATCATGTTGTTTATGCATTGCACCGTGTTTGATTGTTGTTCCTTTTCTTGTGTTCTTGCTTTGGGTAGAGCCGTGAGACGAGTACGTGAACGAGGAACCTGTTGAGTACATGATACGTCTCCAACGTATCTATAATTTTTGATTGCTCCATGCTATATTATCTACTGTTTTGGACTATATTGGGCTTTATTTTCCACTTTTATATTATTTTTGGGACTAACCTATTAACTGGAGGCCCAGCCCGGAATTGCTGTTTTTTCCTATTTCAGTGTTTCGGATAAACAGAATATCAAACGGAGTCCAAACGGAATAAAATTTTCGGAAACGTGATTTTCTCGCCGAACGTGATCCAGGAGACTTGGACCCTACTACAAGGGATCAAAGAGGTGGTCACGAGGGTGGGGGGCGCCCCCCCTAGGGCGCGCCCCCTGCCTCGTGGGCCCTTCGGTGCTCCACCAACGTACTCCCTCCTATATATACACATGTACCCCCAAATGATCTGAACAGGAGCCAAAACCCTAATTCCACTGCCGCAACTTTCTATATCCACGAGATCCCATCTTGGGGCCTGTTCCGGAGCTCCGCCCGAAGAGGGCCGTCATCACGGAGGGCTTCTACATCATCCTAGCCCCTCCAATGAAGTGTGAGTAGTTTACCTCAGACCTTCGGGTCCATAGTTAGTAGCTAGATGGCTTCTTTTCTCTCTTTGAATCTCAATACAAAGTTCTCCGCCTCTCTTGTGGAGATCTATTCGATGTAATCTTCTTTTTGCAGTGTGTTTGTTGAGACCGATGAATTGTGGGTTTATGATCAAGTCTATCTATGAATAATATTTGAATCTTCTCTGAATTCTTTTATGCATGATTGGTTATCTTTGCAAGTCTCTTCGAATTATCCATTTGGTTTGGCTAACTAGATTGGTAGTTCTTGCCATGGGAGAAGTGCTTAGCTTTGGGTTCGATCTTGCGGTGTCCTTACCCAGTGACAGAAGGGGCAGCAAGGCACGTATTGTATCATTGCCATCGAGGATAACAAGATGGGGTTTATTTCATATTGCATGAATTTATCTCTCTACATCATGTCATCTTGCTTAAGGCGTTACTCTATTTTTAACTTAATACTCTAGATGCATGCTGGATAGCGGTCGATGAGTGGAGTAATAGTAGTAGATGCAGAATCGTTTCGATCTACTTTTCACGGACGTGATGCCTATATACATGATCATGCCTAGATATTCTCATAATTATGCTCAATTCTATCAATTGCTCAATAGTAATTTGTTCACCCACCGTAGAATACTTATGCTCTTGAGAGAAGCCACTAGTGAAACCTATGGCCCCCGGGTCTATTCTCATCATATCAATCTCCATCACTTTTATATTGTTTTGCTATTTACTTTGCCTTTACTTTTTACTTTGCATCTTTATATCAAAAATACCAAAAATATCCTATCTATCAGATCTCACTCTCGTAAGTGACCGTGAAGGGCTTGACAACCCCTAATCGCGTTGGTTGTGAGTAGCTATCGCTTTGTGCAGGTACGAGGGACTTGAGCGTGGGCTCCTACTGGATTGATACCTTGGTTCTCAAAACTGAGGGAAATACTTACGCTACTCTGCTGCATCATCCCTTCCTCTTCGGGGAAAACCAACGCAAGCTCAAGACGTAGCAAGAAGGATTTCTAGCGCCGTTGCCGGGGAGTCTATGCAAAAAGTCAATATACCAAGTACCCATCACAACCCCTATCTCTCGCATTACATTATTTGCCATTTGCCTCTCGTTTTCCTCTCCCCCCAATTCACCCTTGCCGTTTTATTCGTCCTCTCTCTCTATTTGCCTCTCTTTGCCAGTTTCTTGTTTGCTCGTATGGTTGGAATAGTCATTTATTCATTACTAAACAGAGAACCTAAGATCTATGGATCCTCATCCTCTTGCCAATCTTTTTAAGAGATCCAATTATGATGAACCAATTCCTAGTGATTTGGATGCACTAGATTATCTTTATAAGCTTTTGCCTGAAATCCGTAAATCTGAAAATTGTGATGAACTGCTTTATGAAGTGACTCATGATAGATCTTTGAATGAAAAGCATGATTGCAATGATTTTATTATAAATTCTCTTGATGTCAATTGTGCTAATAAGATGCAAAACCCTAAGCTTGGGGATGCTAGTTTTGCTATGTCTACTACTTGTTGCAATGATTATGATTGGGGTGATTCTTCTTATAATCTTGAAAATTTATTTAAACCCCATGATGAATATGAGATTGATAATAGTGTTTGCAATATTATTTAAAGTGGGTTTATAAGAGTGTGAACTTTAGATCCCACATATTTGGAGAATGTTCAATCTTATGAAAATCTTGATAAAAGTGGGTTTGGAGAAGTCATGACTTTAGCTAATGTTAATCCCACTATTTTGGAAGAGTGTCAACTTTGCATGCATGTGGATCGTGTTGAAAATATTTTATGTGATAGCTATTTTGTTGAATTTGCTTATGATCCTACATATAATTATTATGAGAGAGGAAAATATGGTGGTAGAAATTTTCATGTTACTAAATTACCTCTCGTTATGTTGAGATTGCTATTGTTTCTTTCCGCTTCCTTGCATATGCTAGTTTTTGCTTGCCTTGATAATTTTTTTGCCTATAAGATGCCTATGCATAGGAATTATGTTAGACTTAGATGTGTTTGTCACTTGTTTTATGATACTCTCTTTGTGCTTCAATTCTTGTCTTTCATGTGAGCATCATTGAAATATTATGCCTAGCTATAAGGCTTTAAAGAAAAACGCTTGTTGGGAGTCAACCCAATATTTATCCTTGCTGTTATTAAATAAATAAATTATTTAGACTCTGTTTTGGTTGTGTTTTTTGTGTTTAATTAGTGTTTGTGCCAAGTAGAACCATTGGGAAGACTTGGGGAAAGTCTTGTTGAACTTTCTGTAAAAAACAGAAATTTTAGCGCTCACGAGAACTGATGTAATTTTTATTTGAAGAGTTATATTTAGTTAATTATTTTTGAATATGATTAATAGATAAATTACTCACGTCCAGCAATTTATTTTAGAATTTTTGGGGTTCCAGATCTTGCGCTAGCTACAGATTACTACAGACTGTTCTGTTTTTGACAGATTCTGTTTTTCGTGTGTTGTTTGCTTATTTTGATGAATCTATGGCTAGTAAAATAGTTTATAATCCATAGAGAAGTTGGAATACAGTAGGTTTAACACCAATATAAATAAATAATGAGTTCATTACAGTACCTTGAAGTGGTCTTTTGTTTTCTTTCGGTAACGGAGCTCACGAGTTTTCTATCTTGAGTTTTGTGTTGTGAAGTTCTCAAGTTTTGGGTGAATTCTTTTGAAGGATCATGGAACAAGGAGTGGAAAGAGCCTAAGCTTTGGGATGCCCATGGCACCCCCAAGATAATCCAAGGACACCAAAAATTCAAAGCTTGGGGATGCCCCGGAAGGCATCCCCTCTTTTCGTCCACTTCCATCGGTAATTTACTTGGAGCTATATTTTTATTCACCAACATGATATGTGTTTTGCTTGGAGCGTCTTGTATTATTTGTGTGTTTGTTTGTTAGTATGCCACTATCATCCTTGCCGTACACACCTTTTGAGATAGCCATACATGAATTAAAATTTGATAGAATACTCTATGTGCTTCACTTATATCTTTTGAGCTAGATAATTTTGCTCTATGTGCTTCACTTATATCTTTTCAGCTAGATAATTTTGCTCTATGTACTTCACTTATATCCTTTGAGCTAGATAATTTTGCTCTATGTGCTTCACTTAGATCTTTTAGAGCACGGTGGTTGATTCGTTTTAAAGAAACTATTGATCTCTCATGCTTCACTTAAATTAATTTGAGAGTCTCTTAATAGGATGGTAATTTGCCTAATAATAATATGCTTGGTATTCAAGATTTGTGAAACTTTCTTTTGAGTGTGTTGAATACTAAGAAAAGATTGAAGCATGATAATTGTTTTGAGATATGGAGGTGATAATATTAAAGTCATGCTAGTTGAGTAGTTGTGAATTTAAAGAATACTTGTGTTGAAGTTTGTGATTCCCGTAGCATGCACGTATGGTGAACCGTTATGTGATGAAGTCGGAGCATGATTTATTTATTGATTGTCTTCCTTATGAGTGGCGGTCGGGGATGAGCGATGGTCTTTTCCTACCAATCTATCCCCCTAGGAGCATGCGCGTAATACTTTGCTTTGATACCTTCTAAATTTTTGCAATAAGTATATGAGTTCTTTATGACTAATGTTGAGTCCATGGATTATACGCACTCTCACCCTTCCACCCTTGCTAGCCTCTCTAATACAGCGCAACTTTCGCCGGTATCATACACCTACCATATTCCTTCCTCAAAACAGCCACCATACCTACCTATTATGGCATTTCCATAGCCATTCCGAGATATATTGCCATGCAACTTTCCACCATCTAGTTCATCATGACATATCCATCATTGTCTTATTGCTTAGCACGATCATGTAGTTGACATAGTATTTTTGGCAAAGCCACCGTTCATAATTCTTTCATACTTGTCACTCGTGGTTCATTGCATATCCCAGTACACCGCCGGAGGAATTCATATAGAGTTATACTTTGTTTTAGTATCGAGTTGTAATCATTGAGTTGTAAATAAATAGAAGTGTGATGATCATCATTCAATAGAGCATTGTCCCAAAAAAAGAGAAAGGCCAAAGAAAAAAAAAAGAGAAGGCCCCCAAAAAAAAGGGCAATGCTACTATCCTTTTTCCCACACTTGTGCTTCAAAGTAGCACCATGATATAGCAAGTCTCATATATTGTGCTTCAAAGTAGCACCATGTTCTTCATATAGAGAGTCTCATATGTTATCACTTTCATATACTAGTGGGAATTTTACATTATAGAACTTGGCTTGTATATTCCAATGATGGGCTTCCTCAAATTGCCCTAGGTCTTCGTGAGCAAGCAAGTTGGATGCACACCCACTAGTTCCTTTTGTTGAGCTTTCATACATTTATAGCTCTAGTGCATCCGTTGCATGGCAATCCCTACTCACTCACATTGATATCTATTGATGGGCATCTCCATAGCCCGTTGATACGCCTAGTTGATGTGAGACTATCTTCTCCTTTTTGTCTTCTCCAAAACCACCATTCTCTTCCACCTATAGTGCTATATCCATGGATCACGCTCATGTATTGCGTGAAGATTGAAAAGGTTTTGAAAAAGTTAGAGTATGAAACAATTGCTTGGCTTGTCATCGGGGTTGTGCATGATTTAAATACTTTGTGTGGGGAAGATGGAGCATAGCCAGACTATATGATTTTGTAGGGATAACTTTCTTTGGCAATGTTATTTTGAGAAGACATAATTGCTTTGTTAGTATGCTTGAAGTATTATTATTTTCTATGTCAATATAAACTTTTGTCTTGAATCTTTCTAAATCTGAATATACATACCACAATTAAGAAGATTTGCATTGAAATTATGCCAAGTAGCACTCCGCATCAAAAATTCTCTTTTTATCATTTACCTACTCGAGGACGAGCAGGAATTAAGCTTGGGGATGCCTGATACGTCTCGAACGTATCTATAATTTTTGATTGCTCCATGCTATATTATCTACTGTTTTGGACTATATTGGGCTTTATTTTCCACTTTTATATTATTTTTGGAACTAACCTATTAACCGGAGGCCCAGCCCAGAATTGCTGTTTTTTGCCTATTTTAGTGTTTCGGATAAACAGAATATCAAACGGAGTCCAAACGGAATAAAATCTTCGGAAACGTGATTTTCTCGCCGAACGTGATCCAGGAGACTTGGACCCTACTGCAAGGGATCAAAGAGGTGGTCACGAGGGTGGGGGGTGCCCCCCCTAGGGCGCGCCCCCTACCTCGTGGGCCCCTCGGTGCTCCACCAACGTACTCCTTCCTCCTATATATACACACGTACCCCCAAACGATCAGAACAGGAGCCAAAACCCTAATTCCACCGCCGCAACTTTCTATATCCACGAGATCCCATCTTGGGGCCTGTTCTGGAGCTCCGCCAAAAGAGGGCCATCATCACGGAGGGCTTCTACACCATCCTAGCCCCTCCGATGAAGTGTGAGTAGTTTACCTCAGACCTTCGGGTCCATAGTTAGTAGCTAGATGGCTTCTTTTCTCTCTTTGAATCTCAATACAAAGTTCTCCCCCTCTCTTGTGGAGATCTATTTGATGTAATCTTCTTTTTGCGGTGTGTTTGTTGAGACCGATGAATTGTGGGTTTATGATCAAGTCTATCTATGAATAGTATTTGAATCTTCTCTGAATTCTTTTATGCATGATTGGTTATCTTTGCAAGTCTCTTCGAATTATCCGTTTGGTTTGGCCAACTAGATTGGTAGTTCTTGCCATTGGAGAAGTGCTTAGCTTTGGGTTCGATCTTGCGGTGTCCTTACCCAGTGACAGAAGGGGCAGCAAGGCACGTATTGTATCGTTGCCATCAAGGATAACAAGATGGGGTTTATTTCATATTGCATGAATTTATCTCTCTGCATCATGTCATCTTGCTTAAGGCGTTACTCTGTTTTTAACTTAATACTCTAGATGCATGCTGGATAGCGGTCGATGAGTGGAGTAATAGTAGTAGATGCAGAATCGTTTCGATCTACTTGTCACGGACGTGATGCCTATATACATGATCATGCCTAGATATTTTCATAATTATGCTCAATTCTATCAATTGCTCAATAGTAATTTGTTCACCCACCGTAGAATACTTATGCTCTTGAGAGAAGCCACTAGTGAAACCTATGGCCCCCGGGTCTATTCTCATCATATCAATCTCCATCACTTTTATATTGTTTTGCTATTTACTTTGCCTTTACTTTTTACTTTGCATCTTTATATCAAAAATACCAAAAATATTCTATCTATCAGATCTCACTCTCGTAAGTGATTGTGAAGGGCTTGACAACCCCTCATCGCATTGGTTACGAGTAGCTATCGCTTTGTGCAGGTACGAGGGACTTGAGCGTGGGCTCCTACTGGATTGATACCTTGGTTCTCAAAAACTGAGGGAAATACTTACTCTACTCTGCTGCATCATCCCTTCCTCTTCGGGGAAAACCAACGCAAGCTCAAGACGTAGCAAGAAGGATTATCAGTACGCTAACGAGGATCAAGCTTTCGACAACTCTGAGAACTTTGCAGGCAAGATGACCATACCCTGGAAATCACTTCTATCTTTGCTTGCTAGTTGTTTGCTCTATTGATATGCCGTGCTACCTACCACTTGCTACCATGCCTCCCAGATTGCCATGTCAAGCCTCTAACCCACCTTTCCTAGCGAACCGTTGTTTGGCTATGTTACTGCTTTTGCTCAGCCCCTCTTATAGCGTTGCTAGTTGAAGGTGAAGATGAAGTTTGTTCCATGTTGGAACATGGATATTGTTGGGATATCATTATTATCTCTTATTTAATTTCATGCATCTATATACTTGGTAAAGGGTGGAAGGCTCGGCCTTATGCCTGGTGTTTGTTCCACTCTTGCCGCCCTAGTTTCCGTCATACCGGTGTTATGTTCCTTGATTTTGCGTTCCTTACACGGTTGTGTGTTATGGGAACCCCTTGACAGTTCGCTTTGAATAAAACTCCTCCAGCAAGGCCCAACCTTGGTTTTTCCATTTGTCACCTAAGACTTTTCCCTTGGGTTCCGCGGACTCAAGGGTCATCTTTATTTTAAACCCCCGGGCCAGTGCTCCTCTGAGTGTTGATCCAAACTAGTGCCCCTTGCAGCGCCACCTCGGGGAAACTTGAGGGTTGGTTTTAGTTGTATGGATTGCTTATCCGGTGTGCCCTGAGAAAGATATATCTGCAGCTCCTATCGGGATTTGTCAGCACATTCGGGCGGCTTTACTGGTCTTGTTTTACCATTGTCTAAATGTCTTGTAACCGGGATTCCGAGTCTGATCGGGGCTTCCTTCGTTGGCCGTGAGATCTTGTGATGGGCTAAGTTGGGACACCCCTGCAGGGTTTTGAACTTTTGAAATTCGTGCCCGCGGTTATGGGCAAATGGGAATTTGTTAATATCCGGTTGTAGAGAACTTGACACTTAACTTAATTAAAATGAATCAATCGTGTGTGTAGCCGTGATGGTCTATTTTAGGCGGAGTCCGAGAAGAGAACACGGTCTTGTGTTATGCTTGAACGTAAGTAGTTTTAGGATCACTTCTTGATCACTTATGGCTTCTCGACCGTGCGTTGCTTCTCTTCTCGCTCTCATTTGCGTATGTTAGCCACCATATAAGCTTGTGCTTGCTGCAGCTCCACCTCACTACCCTTTCCTACCCTTAAGCTTAAATAGTCTTGATCTCGCGGGTGTGAGATTGCTGAGTCCTTGTGACTCACGGATACTTCCAAACAGATGCAGGTGCCGATGATGCCAGAGCAGGGGGCGCTACCGAACTCAAGTGGGAATTCGACGAAGACTTGGGTCGCTATTATGTTTCTTTCCTGATGATCAGTAGTGGAGCCCAGTTGGGACGATCGGGGATCTAGCATTTGGGGTGGTCTTTCTTTATTTTGGTTCCGTAGTCGGACCTTTGTTTGTACCTTGGATGATGTATGGATTATTTATGTATTGTGTGAAGTGGTGATTGTAAGCCGACTCTTTATCCCTTTCTTATTCAGTACGTGGGTTGCGTAAAGATTACCCCTCTTGCGACAGACCTACCATGCGGCTATGCCTCTAAGTCGTGCCCCGACACGTGGGAGATATAGCTGCATTGTGGGTGTTACATCTTCCCAGCTGCCAATAGAGTTTTCAGGCAGGCTGTTCAGCCAGTGCCGGGCTGATCCCTTGAGTTTTAGGGGGAGGTATTTGATGGCATGAAGATCATCACCGCGGGCCATATGAATATGAAGAATAAAGTCTTCAATCCATACCGCGGGATCTGTTGTTCCATCATATGATTCGATATTCACGGGTATGAACCCTTTTGGGAATTCATGTTCCATTACTTCATCAGTGAAGCAAATGGGGTGTGCGGCGCCTCTATATCGGGCCAGATCATGGCGTAGTTCGGATGGAGTTCGTCTGCGGTTTTCGGCCTAGACGTGATTGTGCCTGTCATGTTCGGCTTGATAGCCGTCGTCGCCCGTCGGGGTATGCCCCCGCGATCCATAGATCGATCTGGCCAGATCTGCTTTATTCTTCAGGTCCTGTCGCAGGTCATGTGTATATTCCCGAGTTGTTTTATCTCTGCCTCTATGGTGAGGTGGGACGGGTTGGTGTTCGGCTTGAGTTGCCGCTTTGTCCCGGCCACGTGGTGGTCGGTCAACCGCATTACGTGCTACTGGTACGGGCTCGCGTGCCTCGTCGTCGAATTGAGGTAGCAGTTTACGCTTCGGGTAATGTTTGGTTGGGCGCACGAGGCCGTATTCCTCGGCTGCCAGGACATTGGTCCATCTGTCGTTGAGTAGATCTTGATCAGCTTGAAGCTGATGTTGTTTCTTTTTCAGGCTCCTTGCAGTGGCTATTAGCCGTTGCTTACAGCGCTCCTCCTCGAGAGGTTCCTCAGGCATGATAAAGTCTTCGTCGCCGAGGCTCACCTCATCCTCGGAGGGTGGAAGGTAATTACTATCCTCTAAGTCTTCATTTGCAGCATGTTCATCAGGGCTAACTTGCCCATCCTCCTAATCGTCTTGTTCAGAGTTTTGCTCGACGGGGTTTTCTTGGTCTTCGGCATCATCCGGAGTATTGTTGTCTCTCGTGTCGGTATTGTTGTCTTTGCTGCGGCGTGATTTAGAGCGGCACCGTCGGCGCTTTGGTTGTATCTCTGGAGGTTTAGCCTCTACTGGATTTTTCTCATTATCATTGTCACCCTCCTTGGGTGTATCCACCATGTACACGTCATGCGAAGAGGTGGCAGTCCAGCGTCCGGTAAACGGCGGGTTTTCGGCTTGCTCCTCTTTGGCATCGTCGTCCATACCGTCGATGTCTTCAGAGCTGTAATTGAGCATGTCAGTTAAGTCCTCGACTGTGGCGATGAAGTGGGTGGTGGGTGGGACGTAAAATTCCCCGCTCTCAGCCCCTAGTCCGGGCTGGGCGTAGTTCGTACATTGCTCCTCTGTAATCACGAGGGATCGCATCAAGTCCAGAGCCTCGCTTAAAGGCAAGGTTTGTCGAGGGAGAAAAGAATTCGTGGAGTATGGCGGGAAGGGAATTTCCTGGCCGAGCTCACACGATGCTGACTCCGAGAGTTCGGAGCCAGCGTCCGAGGAAGAGTCCGGCTTTGTGATGGTTGTCAGCGACACTGCTTCCTCCGGCTCTCTAGTACTGTGCCTAGTGGCCATAGATAGTCTGGTGGGTTTAGAAATCCCGTCTTCAGTCCTGGCGAGGCGCTCCGGCTCTAAGTCCAGAGCGGAGGTTGGGGTCGTGAATCCTTGGAAGATCAAGTCTCCTCGGATATCAGCGACATAATCCAAGTTTCGAAAACTAATCTGCTGACCTCGGGCATAGCTATCGATCTGCTCTAGATGGCCAAGCGAATTGGCCCGCAGTGCGAAGCCGCCGAATACGAAGATCTGGCCAGGGAGAAAGACCTCCCCTAGGGCAGCATCGTTGCAGATGATGGATGGAGCCATCGAACCTTCTGACGGCGACACAGTGCAACTCTCAATGAAAGCACCAATGTCGGTGTCAAAACCGGCGAATCTCGGGTAGGGGGTCCCGAACTGTGCGTCTAAGGTTGATGGTAACAGGGGGGCAGGGGACATGATGTTTTACCCAGGTTCGGGCCCTCTTGATGGAGGTAATACCCTACATCCTACTTGATTGATATTGATGCGTATGAGGATTACAAGAGTTGGTCTACCACGAGATCGTAATGGCTAAAACCCTAGAAGTCTAACTTGTATGATTATGATTATGATCGCCCCTACGGACTAAACCCTCCGGTTTATATAGACACCGGAGGGGGCTAGGGTTGCACAAAGTCGGTTACAGAGAAAGGAATCTTCATATCCAAAAGCCAGGCTTGCCATCTACGCCAAGGAGAGTCCCATCAAGACACGGGAGAGAATCTTCTGTCTTGTATCTTCACGGCCCATCAGTCCGGCCCATGTCCAACAGGTCGGACGCCCGAGGACCCCTTAATCCAGGACTCCCTCAGGGGGCGCCGCCCCCACCCCTTGTCCAATTCGGACTAGGCAAGGGGGGGCGTGCGCCACCTCCTGGCCGGCCCTCTCTCTTCTCCACTAAGGCCCAAGGTGGCCCATTAACCTTCAGGGGGGTCCCGTAACCCCCGGTACTCCGAAACGACCCGAACCATTCCGGTGACCGAATGTAGCCTTCCAATATATGAATCTTTATGTATCGACCATTTTGAAACTCCTCGTCATGTCCGTGATCTTATCCTGGACTCCGAATAACTTCAGTTCATCAAAACACGAAACTCATAATAGAAATCGTCATCGAACGTTAAGCGTGCGGACCCTACGGGTTCGAGAACTATGTAGACATGACCAAGACATATCTCCGGTCATTAACCAATAGCGGAACCTGGATGCTCATATTGGCTCCTACATATTCTACTAAGATCTTTATTGGTCAAACCACATAACAACATACGTTGTTCCCTGTGTCATCGTTATGTTACTTGCCCGAGATTCGATCGTCGGTATCATCATACCTAGTTCAATCTCATCACCAGCAAGTCTCTTTACTCATTCCATAATGCATCATCCCATGACTAACACATTAGTCACATTGTTTGCAAGGCTCATAGTGATGTGCATTACCGAGAGGGCCCAAAGATACCTCTCCGATACATGGAGTGACAAATCCTAATATCGATATGTGCCAACTCAACAAACACCATCGGAGACATCTGTAGAGCATCTTTATAATCACCCATTTACATTGTGACGTTTGATAGCACACAAGGTGTTCCTCCGGTATTTGGGAGTTGCATAATCTCATAGTCTGAGGAACATGTATAAGTCATGAACAAAGCAATAGCAGAAAAACTAAACGATAATTATGCTAAGCTAACGGATGGGTCTTGTCCATCACATCATTCTCTAATGATGTGATCCCGTTCATCAATGACAACACATGTCTATGGTCAGGAAACTTAATCATCTTTGATTAACGAGCTAGTCAAGTAGAGGCATACTAGGGACACTCAGTTTGCCTATGTAAACACACATGTACTAAGTTTCCGGCTAATACAATTCTAGCATGAATAATAAACATTTATCATGATATAAGGAAATATAAATAACAACTATATTATTGCCTCTAGGGCATATTTCCTTCAATCTCCCACTTGCACTAGAGTCAATAATCTAGATTACATAGTAATGATTCTAACACCCATGGAGTCTTGGTGCTGATCATGTTTTGCCGTGAGAGAGGTTTAGTCAATGGGTCTGCAACATTCAGATCCGTATGTATCTTGCAAATCTATATGTCTCCCTCGTTGACTTGATTGTGGATGGAATTGAAGCGTCTCTTGATGTGCTTGGTTCTCTTATGAAATCTAGATTCCGTTGCCAAGGCAATTGCACCAATATTGTCACCAAAGATTTTCATTGGACCCGACACACTAGGTATTACACCTAGATCGGATATGAACTCCTTCATCCAGACTCCTTCATTTGCTGCTTCTGAAGCAGCTATGTACTCCGCTTCACACGTAGATCCCGCCACGACGCTCTACTTGGAACTGCACCAACTGACAGCTGCACTATTCAATATAAATATGTATCTGGTTTGCGACTTAGAGTCATCTGGATCAGTGTCAAAGCTTGCATCAACGTAACCGTTTACAACGAGCTCTTTGTCACCTCCATCAACTAGAAACATATCATTAGTCATTTTCAGGTATTTCAGGATGTTCTTGACCGTTGTCCAGTGATCCACTCCTGGATTACTTTGGTACCTCCCTGCTAAACTAATAGCAAGGCACACATCAGGTCTGGTACACAACATTGCATACATGATAGAACCTATGGCCGAGGCATAGGGAATGACTTTCATTTTCTCTCTATCTTCTACAGTGGTCGGGTGATGTCTACTACACAACCTTCTTCTTGTAGACGTTGTTGGGCCTCCAAGTGCAGAGGTTTGTAGGACAGTAGCAAATTTCCCTCAAGTGGATGACCTAAGGTTTATCAATCCGTAGGAGGTGTAGGATGAAGATGGTCTCTCTCAAGCAACCCTGCAACCAAATACCAAAGAGTCTCTTGTGTCCCCAACACACCCAATACAATGGTAAATTGTATAGGTGCACTAGTTTGGTGAAGAGATGGTGATACAAGTGGTATATGGATAGTAGATAATAGTTTTTGTAATCTGAAAATATAAAAACAGCAAGGTAACTAATGATAAAAGTGAGCACAAACGGTATTGCAATGTGTTGAAACAAGGCCTAGGGTTCATACTTTCACTAGTGCAAGTCCTCTCAACAATAATAACATAATTGGATCATATAACTATCCCTCAACATGCAACAAAGAGTCACTCCAAAGTCACTAATAGCGGAGAACAAACGAAGAGATTATGGTAGGGTACGAAACCACCTCAAAGTTATTCTTTCCAATCAATTCGTTGGGCTATTCCTATAAGTGTCACAAACAGCTCTAGAGTTCGTACTAGAATAACACCTTAAGACACAAATCAACCAAAACCCTAATGTCACCAAGATACTCCAATGTCACCTCAAGTATCCGTGGGTATGATTATACGATATGCGTCACACAATCTCAGATTCATCTATTCAACCAACACATAGAACCTCAAAGATTGCCCCAAAGTTTCTACTGGAGAATCACGACAAAAACGTGTGCCAACCCCTATGCATAGGTTCATGGGCGGAACCTGCAAGTTGATTACTAAAACATACATCAAGTGAATCACATGATATCCCATTGTCACCACAGATACGCACGGCAAGACATACATCAAGTGTTCTCAAATCTTTAAAGACTCAATCCGATAAGATAACTTCAAAGGGAAAACTCAATCCATTACAAGAGAGTAGAGGGGGAGAAACATCATAAGATCCAACTATAATAGTAAAGCTCGCGATACATCAAGATCGTATCACCTCAAGAACACAAGAGAGAGAGAGAGAGATCAAACACATAGCTACTGGTACATACCCTCATCCCCGAGGGAGAACTACTCCCTCCTCGTCATGGAGAGCACCAGGATGATGAAGATGGCCACCGGAGAGGGATTCCCCCTCCGGCAGGGTGCCGGAACGGGTCTAGATTGGCTTTCGATGGCTATAGAGGCTTCTGGCGGCGGAACTCCCGATCTATTGTGCTCGCCGATCGTTTTAGGGTGTATGGGTATATATGGGATGAAGAAGTACGTCGGGGACTTCTGGGCTGCCCACGAGGTAGGGGGGCGCGCCCAGGGGGTGGGCGCGCCCTCCACCCTCGTGGGCAGCCCGGGACTATCCTCGTGCAACTCCGGTACTCCGTGGGATTCTTCTGGTCCAAAAATAAGTTCCGTGAAGTTTCAGGTTAATTGGACTCCGTTTGATTTTCCTTTTCTGCGATACTCTAAGACAAGGAAAAAACAGAAACTGGCACTGGGCTCTAGGTTAATAGGTTAGTCCCAAAAATAATATAAAAGTGTATAATGAAGCCCATAAACATCCAAAACAGATAATATAATAGCATGGAACAATCAAAAATTATAGATACGTTGGAGACGTATCAGCATCCCCAAGCTTAATTCCTGCTCGTCCTCGAGTAGGTAAATGATAAAAACGGAATTTTTGATGTGGAATGCTACCTAACATATTTATCCATGTAGTTCTCTTTATTGTGGCAAGAATATTCAGATCCATAAGATTCAAGACAAAAGTTTAATATTGACATGAAACCAATAATACTTCAAGCATACTAACTAAGAAATCATGTCTTCTCAAAATAACATGGCCAAAGAAAGCTATCCCTACAAAATCATATAGTCTGGCTATGATCCATCTTCACCACACAAAATATTTAAATCATGCACAACCCCGATGATAAGCCAAGCAATTGTTTCATACTTTTGATGTTCTCAAACTTTTTCAATCTTCACGCAACATATGAGCGTGAGCCATGGATATAGCACTATAGGTGGAATAGAAGGGTGGTTGTGGAGAAGACAAAAAGGGAGAAGATAGTCTCACATCAACTAGGCATATCAACGAGCTATGGAGATGCCCATCAATAGATATCAATGTGAGTGAGTAGGGATTGCCATGCAACAGATGCACTAGAGCTATAAATGTATGAAAGCTCAACAAAAGAAACTAGTGGGTGTGCATCCAATTCGCTTGCTCACGAAGACCTAGGGCATTTTGAGGAAGCCCATCATTGGAATATACAAGCCAAGTTCTATAATGAAAGATTCCCACCAGTATATGAAAGTGACAACATAGGAGGCTCTCTATCATGAAGATCATGGTGCTACTTTGAAGCACAAGTGTGGTAAAAGGATAGTAGCATTGCCCCTTCTCTCTTTTTCTTATTTGGGCCTTTCTATTTTTTATGGCCTCTTTTTTTTCTCTTTTTTTATTTGGGCTTCTTTGGCCTCTTTTATTTATTTATTTTCATCCAGAGTCTCATCCCGACTTATGGGGGAATCATAGTCTCCATCATCCTTTCCTCACTGGGACAATGCTCTAATAATGATGATCATCACACTTTTATTTACTTACAACTCAAGAATTACAACTCGATACTTAGAACAAGATATGACTCTATATGAATGCCTCCGGCGGTGTACCGGGATGTGCAATGATGCATGAGTGACATGTATGAAAGAATTATGAACGGTGGCTTTGCCACAAATACGATGTCAACTACATGATCATGCATAGCAATATGACAATGATGAAGCGTGTCATAATAAACGGAACGGTGGAAAGTTGCATGGCAATATATCTCGGAATGGCTATGGAAATGCCATGATAGGTAGGTATGGTGGCTGTTTTGAGGAAGGTATATGGTGGATTTATGATACCGGCGAAAGGTGCGCGGTATTAGAGAGGCTAGCAATGGTGGAAGGGTGAGAGTGTGTATAATCCATGGACTCGACATTAGTCATAAAGAACTCACATACTTATTGCAAAAATCTATTAGTTATCGAAACAAAGTATTACGCGCATGCTCCTAGGGGGATAGATTGGTATGAAAATACCATCGCTCGTCCCCGACCGCCACTCATAACGAAGACAATCAATAAATAAATCATGCTCCGACTTCATCACATAACGGTTCACCATACGTGCATGCTACGGGAATCACAAACTTTAACACAAGTATCTCTCAAATTCACAACTACTCAACTAGCATGACTCTAATATTACCATCCTCATATCTAAAAACAATCATCAAGTATCAAACTTCTCATAGTATTCAATGCACTTTATATGAAAGTTTTTATTATATCCCTCTTGGATGCCCATCATATTAGGACTAGTTTCATAACCACAGCAAACTACCATGATGTTATAAAAGGCTCTCAAAATAATATAAGTTAAGCATGAGAGATCAAATATTTCTATAAAATAAAACCACCACCGTGCTCTAAAAAGATATAAGTGAAACACTAGAGCAAATGACAAACTACTCCGAAAGATATAAGTGAAGATCAATGAGTAGTCGAATAATTATGCAACTATGTGAAGACTCTCTAACATTTAAGGATTTCATATCTTGATACTTTATTCAAACAGAAAGCAAAACAAAATAAAATGACATCTAAGAATAGCAAACATCATGTGAAGAAGCAAAAACTTAGGATCAACCGATACTAACCGATAGTTGTTGAAGAAGAAAGGTGGGATGCCAACCGGGGCATCCCCAAGCATAGACGCTTAAGACTTCTTGAAATATTATCTTGGTGTGCCTTGGGATCCCCAAGCTTGAGCTTTTGTGTCTCCTTAATTCCTCTCATATCACGGTCTCCCTAAATCTCAAAAGCTTCATCCACACAAAATTCAACAAGGACTCGTGAGATAACTTAGTATAAACCATTGCAAAAACCTTATCATACTCTACTGTAGCAAATCACTAAAATTATTATTCAACATTGAATACTAAATTCCTCTGCATATTTAATAGTCCTATCCTCAAATAGAATCATTAAAGAAGCAAACATATGCAAACAATGCAAACATAACAGCAATCTGCCTAAACAGGATAGTCTGTAAAGAATGCTGCAACATCCATACTTCCCTAGCTCCAAAAATTATGAAATAAAATTCCCACTGTAGTAAATTTATCAGATCTTAATATGAAAAATGTTTCAACATTTTATCACATTCTGACTTTTCTAGGGAATTATTGCAACAGCGGTAAACTTTCTTTTTTCAAACAGCAACATGTGGACTTCTAAAATAGGCATAGTAAAGGCTATCAATGCCACTTTTATTGAAATAAAAGATGCAAAACATTGTTCTAAATAACAGAAAGCAAATCTTAATAAAATAAATTGATGCTCCAAGCAAAACACATATCATGTGGTGAATAAAAATATAGTTCCAAGTAAAGTTACTGATGAACGAAGACGAAAGAGGGGATGCCTTCCGGGGCATCCCCAGGCTTAGGCTCTTGGCTATCCTTGAATATTACCTTGGGGTGCCTCGGGCATCCCCAAGCTTAGGCTCTTGTCACTCCTTATTCCATAGTCCATCGAATCCTTACCCAAAACTTGAAAACTTCACAACACAAAACTTAACAGAAAACTCGTAAGCTCCGTTAGTATAAGAAAGCAAATCACCATCATAAGGTACTGTAATGAACTCATTCTAAATTCATATTGGTGTAATATCCAATGTATTATAACTTCTCTATGGTTCATACCCTCCGATACTACTCATAGATTCATCAAAATAAGCAAACAACACGATGAAAACAGAATCTGTCAAAAACAGGACAGTCTGTAGTAATCTGAATAAAACGTATACTTATGGAACTCATAAAATTATCAAATAAATTGCTGGACCTGAGGAATTTATATATTAATCATCTGCAAAAATAATTAACTAAATATCACTCTTCAAATAAAAATGGCAGCAATTCTCGTGAGCGCTAAAGTTTCTGTTTTTTACAGCAAGATCAACAAGACTTTCCACAAGTCTTCCCAACGGTTCTACTTGGCACAAACACTAATTAAACACATAAAACCACATCTAAACAGAGGCTAGATGAATTATTTATTACTAAACAGGAACAAAAATAAACTTGGGTTGCCTCCCAACAAGCGCTAACGTTTAACGCCCCTAGCTAGGCATGATGATTTCAATGATGCTCACATAAAAGATAAGAATTGAAACATAAAGAGAGCATCATGAAGAATATGACTAGAACATTTAAGCCTAAACCACTTCCTATGCATAGGAATTTTGTGAGAAAACAACTTATGGGAACAAGAATCAACTTGCATAGGAAGGTAAAACAAGCATAACTTCAAAACTTTAAGCACGTAGAGAGGAAACTTGATATTATTGCAATTCCTACAAGCATATGTTCCTCCCTCATAATAATTTTCAGTAGAATCATGAATGCATTCAACAATATAACCAGCACCTAAATCATTCTTTTCATAATCTACAAGAATAGAAATTTTATTACTCTCCACACAAGCAAAATTCTTCTCATGAATAATAGTGGGAGCAAACACAACAAAGTAATTATCATGTGAGGAATAATCCAATTGAAAACTAAAATCATGATGACAAGTTTCATGGATATCATTATTCTTTATAGCATACAAGTCATCACAATAATCATCATAGATAGCAACTTTGTTCTCATAGTCAATTGGAACCTCTTCTAAAATAGTGGAATCATTACTAAATAAAGTCATGACCTCTCCAAATCTACTTTCATCAATATAATCATCATAAATAGGAGGCATGCTTTCATCATAATAAATTTGCTCATCAAAACTTGGGGGACAAAAAATATCATCTTCATCAAACATAGCTTCCCCAAGCTTGTGGCTTTGCATATCATTAGGATCATGGATATTCAAGGAATTCATACTAACAACATTGCAATCATGCTCATCATTCAAATATTTTATGCCAAGCATTGTATGTAATTCTTCTTCTAGAATTTGAGCACAATTTTCCTTTCCATCATATCACGAAAGATATTAAAAAGATGAAGCGTATGAGGTAAACTTAATTCCATTTTTTATAGTTTTATTTTATAAACTAAACTAGTGCTAAAACAAGAAACAAAAAGATTCGATTGCAAGATCTAAAGATATACCTTCAAGCACTCACCTCCCCGGCAACGGCACCAGAAAAGAGCTTGACGTCTACTACACAACCTTCTTCTTGTAGACGTTGTTGGGCCTCCAAGTGCAGAGGTTTGTAGGACAGTAGCAAATTTCCCTCAAGTGGATGACCTAAGGTTTATCAATCCGTAGGAGGTGTAGGATGAAGATGGTCTCTCTCAAGCAACCCTGCAACCAAATAACAAAGAGTCCCTTGTGTCCCCAACACACCCAATACAATGTTAAATTGTATAGGTGCACTAGTTCGGCGAAGAGATGGTGATACAAGTGGTATATGGATAGTAAAAAATAGTTTTTGTAATCTTAAAAATATAAAACAACAAGGTAACTAATGATAAAAGTGAGCACAAATGGTATTGCAATGTGTTGAAACAAGGCCTAGGGTTCATACTTTCACTAGTGCGATTCCTCTCAACAATAATAACATAATTGGATCATATAACTATCCCTCAACATGCAACAAAGAGTCACTCCAAAGTCACTAATAGCGGAGAACAAACGAAGAGATTATGGTAGGGTACGAAACCACCTCAAAGTTATTCTTTCCAATCAATCCGTTGGGCTATTCCTATAAGTGCCACAAAGTGCCCTAGAGTTCGTACTAGAATAACACCTTAAGACACAAATCAACCAAAACCCTAATGTCACCTAGATACTCCAATGTCACCTCAAGTATCCGTGGGTATGATTATACGATATGCGTCACACAATCTCAGATTCATCTATTCAACCAACACATAGAACCTCAAAGAGTGCCCCAAAGTTTCTACCGGAGAATCACGACGAAAACGTGTGCCAAACCCTATGCATAGGTTCATGGGCGGAACCCGCAAGTTGATCATCAAAACATACATCAAGTGAATCACGTGATATCCCATTGTCACCACAAATACGCACGGCAAGATATACATCAAGTGTTCTCAAATCTTTAAAGACTCAATCCGATAAGATAACTTCAAAGGGGAAACTCAATCCATTACAAGAGAGTAGAGGGGGAGAAACACCATAAGATCCAACTATAATAGCAAAGCTCGCGATACATCAAGATCATGTCACCTCAAGAACAGGAGAGAGAGAGAGAGAGAGAGAGATAAACACATAGCTACTGGTACATACCCTCAGCCCCGAGGGAGAACTACTCCCTCCTCGTCATGGAGAGCACCGGGATGATGAAGATGGCCACCGAAGAGGGATTCCCCCTCCGGCAGGGTGACGGAACGGGTCTAGATTGGCTTTCGGTGGCTACAGAGGCTTCTAGCGGCGGAACTCCCGATCTATTGTGCTCCCCGATCATTTTAGGGTATATGGGTATATATGGGAGGAAGAAGTACATCGGTGGACTTCCGGGCTGCCCACGAGATAGGGGGCGCGCCCAGGGGGGTGGGCGCGCCTTCCACCCTCGTGGGCAGCCCGGGACTCTCCCCATGCAACTCTGGTACTCCGTGGGCTTCTTATGGTCCAAAAATAAATTCCGTGAAGTTTCAGGTCAATTGGACTCCGTTTGATTTTCCTTTTCTGCGATACTCTAAAACAAGGAAAAAACAGAAACTGGCACTGGGCTCTAGGTTAATAGGTTAGTCCCAAAAATAATATAAAAGTGTATAATAAAGCCCATAAACATCCAAAACAGATAATATAATAGCATGGAACAATCAAAAATTATAGATACGTTGGAGACGTATCATCGGGCATTGAGTCTGACTCAACTTCACACCTTGTAACACAGGCAAGAACCCTTTATTTGACTGATCTATTTTGAACTTCTTCAAAACTTTATCAAGGTTTGTGCTTTGTGAAAGTCCAATTAAGCATCTTGATATATCTCTATAGATCTTGATGCCCGATATATAAGCAGCTTCACCGAGGTCTTTCGTTGAAAAATTATTATTCAAGTATCCTATTATGCCATTCAGAAATTCAATATCATTTCCGATCAACAATATGTCATCCACATATAATATTAGAAATGCTACAGAGCTCCCACTCACTTTATTGTAAATACAGGCTTCTCCAAAAGTCTGTAAAAACCATACGCTTTGATCACACTATCAAAGCGTATATTCCAACTCCGAGAGGCTTGCACCAGTCCATAAATGGATCGCTGGAGCTTGCGCACTTTGTTAGCACCTTTTGGATCGACAAAACCATCTGGTAGCATCATATACAACTCTTATTTCAGATATCCATTAAGGAATGCAGTTTTGACATCCATATGACAAATTTCATAATCACAAAATGCGTCAATTGCTAACATGATTCGGACAGAGTTAAGTATCGCTACTGGTGAGAAGGTCTCATCGTAGTCAACTCCTTGAACTTGTCGAAAACCTTTCGCAACAAGTCGAGCTTTGTAGATAGTAACATTACCGTCAGCGTCAGTCTTCTTCTTGAAGATTCATTTATTCTCTATTGCTTGCCGATCATCGGGCAAGTCAACCAAAGTCCATACTTTGTTCTCATACATTCCATCTCAGAATTCATGGCCTCAAGCCATTTCGCGGAATCTGGGTTCATCATCGCTTCCTCATAGTTTGTAGGTTCGTCATGGTCAAGTAACATGACCTCCAGAATAGGATTTTTGTACCACCCTGGTGCGGATCTTACTCTGGTTGACCTACGAGGTTCGGTAGTAACTTGATCAGAAGTTTCATGATCATCATCATTAGCTTCCTCACTAATTGGTGTAGGAATCACTGGAACTGATTTCTGTGATGAACTACTTTCCAATAAGGGAGAAGGTACAATTACCTCATCAAGTTCTACTTTCCTCCCACTCACTTCTTTCGAGAGAAACTCCTTCTCTAGAAAGGATCCATTCTTAGCAACGAATATCTTGCCTTCGAATCTATGATAGAAGGTGTACCCAGCAGTCTCCTTTGGGTATCCTATGAAGACACATTTCTTTGATTTGGGTTCGACCTTATCAGGTTGGAGCATTTTCACATAAGCATCGCAGCCCCAAACTTTAAGAAACGACAACTTGGGTTTCTTGCCAAACCAAAGTTCATATGGTGTCGTCTCAACGGATTTCTATGGTGCCCTATTTAATGTGAATGCAGCCCTCTCTAAAGCATAACCCCAAAACGATAGTGGTAAATCAGTAAGAGACATCACAGATCACACCATATCAAATAAAGTGTGGTTACGATGTTCAGACACACCATTACGCTGTGGTGTTCCAGGTGGCGTGAGTTGTGAAACTATTCCACATTGTTTTAAATGAAGACCAAACTCATAACTCAAATATTCACCTCCACGATCATATCGTAGAAACTTTATTTTCTTGTTACGGTGATTTTCCACTTCACTCTGAAATTCTTTGAACTTTTCAAATGTTTCAGACTTATGTTTCATTAAGTAGATATACCCATATCTTCTCAAATCATCTATGAAGGTCAGAAAATAACGATACCCACCATGAGCATCGATACTCATCGGACCGGCATACATCAGTATGTATTATTTTCAATAAGTATGTTGCTCGCTCCATTATTCCGGAGAACGGAGTCTTAGTCATCTTGCCCATGAGGCATGGTTTGCAAGCATCAAGTGATTCCAAAAGCCCATCAGGATGGAGTTTCTTCATGCGCTTTACAACAATATGACCTAAACGGCAGTGCCACAAATAAGTTGCACTATCATTATTAAACTTGTATCTTTTGGCTTCAATACTATGAATATGTGTATCACTACTATCGAGATTCAATAAAAATAGTCCACTCATCAAGGGTGCATGACCATAAAAGATATTACTCGTATAAATAGAACAACCATTATTCTATGATTTAAATGAATAACCATCTCGCATCAAACAAGATCCAAATATAATGTTCATGCTTAACGTTGGCACCAAATAAGAATTAGGTCTAAAACTAATCCCGAAGGTAGATGTAGAGGTAGTGTGCCGACGGCTATCACATCGACTTTGGAACCATTTCCCACGCGCATCTTCACCTCGTCCTTAGTCAATCTTCGTTTAATCTGTAGCCCCTGTTTCGAGTTGCAAATATGAGCAACAGAACCAGTATCAAATACCCAGGCTCTACTACGAGCGTTAGTAAGGTACACATCAATACCATGTATATCAAATATACCTTTCACTTTGCCATCCTTCTTATCCGCCAAATACTTGGGGCAGTTTTGCTTCCAGTGACCAGTCCCTTTATAGTAGAAGCACTCAGTCTCAGGCTTAGGTCCAGACTTGGGCTTCATAACTTGATCAGCAACTTTCTTGCCATTCTTATTGAAGTTCCCCTTCTTACCTTTGCCCTTCTTGTTGAAACTAGAGGTCTTGTTAACCATCAACACTTGATGCTCCTTCTTGATTTCTACCTTCGCATCCTTTAGCATTGCAAAGAGCTCGAGAATTGTCTTATCCATCCCTTGCATATTATAGTTCATCACGAAGCTTTTGTAGCTTGGTGGCAGTAATTGAAGAACTCTGTCAATGACACTATCATCAGGAAGATTAACTCCCAATTGAGTCAAGCGGTTGTGGTACCCAGACATTCTGAGTATATTTTCACTGACAAAACTATTCTCCTCTGTTTTGCAGCAGTAGAACTTATTGGAGACTTCATATCTCTCAACCCGGGCATTTGCTTGAAATATTAACTTCAACTCCTCGAACATCTCATATGCTCCATGATGTTCAAAACGTTGTTTTAGTCCCGATTCTAAGCCGTAAAGCATGGCACACTGAACTATCAAGTAGTCATCAGCCTTGCTCTGCCAGACATTCATAACATCTGGAGTTGCTCCTGCAACGGGCTTTGCACCTAGCGGTGCTTCCAGGACGTAATTCTTCTATGCGGCAATGAGGATAATCCTCAAGTTACGGAGCCAGTCCGTGTAGTCGCTACCATCATCTTTCAACTTAGCTTTCTCTAGGAACGCATTAAAATTCAAAGGAGTAGTAGCACGGGCCATTTATCTACAACAACATAGACATGCAAAATACTATCAGGTACTGAGTTCATGATAAATTAAAGTTCAATTAATCATATTACTTAAGAACTCCCACTTAGATAGACATCCCTCTAGTCATCTAAATGATCACGTAATCCATATCAACTAAACCATGTCCGATCATCACGTGAGATGGAGAAGTTTTCAATGGTGAACATCACTATGTTGATCATATCTACTATATGGTTCACGCTCGACCTTTCGGTCTCAGTGTTCTGAGGCCATATCTGCATATGCTAGGCTCGTCAAGTTTAACCTGAGTATTCTGCTTGTGCAAAAATGGCTTGCACCCGTTGTATGTGAACGTAGAGCTTATCACACCCGATCATCATGTGGTGTCTCGGCACGACAAACTATAGCAACGGTGCATACTCAGGGAGAACACTTGTACCTTGAAATTTAGTGAGAGAGCAAAATAAGATGCATAAAAGATAAACATCACATGCAATCAAAATAAGTGATATGATATGGTCATCATCATCTTGTGCCTTTGATCTCCATCTCCAAAGCACCGTCATGATCACCATCATCACCGGCTTGACACCTTTATCTCCATCGTAGCATCGTTGTCGTCTTGCCAACTATTGCTTCTACGACTATCGCTACCTCTTAGTGATAAAGTAAAGCAATTACATGGTGATTGCATTTCATACAATAAAGCGACAACCATATGGCTCCTGCCAGTTGCCGATAACTATTACAAACCATGATCATCTCATACAACAATGTATATGATCATGTCTTGACCATATCACATCACAACATGCCCAGCAAAAACAAGTTAGATGTCCTCTATTTTGTTGTTGCAAGTTTTACGTGACTGCTACGGGCTTCTAGCAAGAACCGTTCTTACCTACGCATCAAAACCACAGCGATTTTTCATCAAGTGTGCTGTTTTAACCTTCAACAAGGACCGGGCGTAGTCAAACTCGATTCAACTAAAGCTGGAGAAACAGACACCCGCTAGCCAGCTATGTGTGAAGCACGTCGGTAGAACCAGTCTCATGAACGCGGTCATGTAATGTCGGTCCGGACCGCTTCATCCAACAATACCGCCGAATCAAAGTAAGATGTTGTTGGTAAGAAGTATGACTATTATCGCCCACAACTCATTGTGTTCTACTCGTGCATATAACATCTACGCATAGACCTGGCTCAGATGCCACTGTTGGGGAACACATTATTTCAAAAAAAACTCCTGCGATCACGCAAGATCTATCTAGGGGATGCATAACAAAGAGGGGAAGAGTGTATCCATGTACCCTCGTAGACCGAAAGCGGAAGCGTTTAGTAACACGGTTGATGTAGTCGAACATCTTCGTGATCCAACCGATCCAAGCACCGAACGTATGGCATCTTCGCGTTCAGCACACGTTTAGCTCGATGACGTCTCTCGATCTCTTGATCCAGTTGAGGGCGAGGGAGAGTTCCGTCAGCACGATGGCGTGATGATGAAGTTACCGGCGCAGGGCTTCGCCTAAGCACTACGACGATCTGACCGAGGTGTGTAACTATGGAGGGGGGCACCGCACACGGCTAAGAGAAGATTTGGTGTGTCTTTGGGGTGCCCCCTCCCACGTACATAAAGGGGGAGGTGATACGTCTCCAACGTATCTATAATTTTTGATTGTTCCATGCTATTATATTATCTATTTTGGATGTTTAATGGGCTTTGTTATGCACTTTTATAGTATTTTTGGGACTAACCTACTAACCAAAGGCCCAGTGCAAATTGTTGTTTTTTTGCCTATTTCAGTGTTTCACAGAAAAGGAATACCAAACGGAATGAAACCTTCGGGTGAGTTATTTTGGGAACAAACGCAATCCAGGAGACTTGGAGTGGACGTCAAGGAAGCAACGAGGCAGCCACGAGGTAGGAGGGTGCGCCCCCCACCCTCGTGGGCCCCTCGTGGCTCCATCGACCTACTTCCTTCGCCTATATATACTCATCTACCCTAAAAACATCCGAGAGCACCACGAAACCCTATTTCCACCGCCGCAACCTTCTGTACCCGTGAGATCCCATCTTGGGGCCTTTTCCGGCACTCCGCCAGAGGGGAATCGATCAAGGAGGGCTTCTACATCAACACCATAGCCTCTCTCATGATGTGTGAGTAGTTTACCACAGACCTTCGGGTCCATAGTTATTAGATAGATGGCTTCTTCTCTCTCTTTGGATCTCAATACAAAGTTCTCGATTCTCTTGGATATCTATTCGATGTAATTCTTTTTGTGGTGTGTTTGTCGAGATCCGATGAATTGTGGGTTTATAATCAAGATTATCTATGAACAATATTTGATTCTTCTCTGAATTCTTTTATGCATGATTTAATATCTTTGCAAGTCTCTTCGAATTATCAGTTTGGTTTGGCCTACTAGATTTATCTTTCTTGCAATGGGAGAAGTGCTTAGCTTTGGGTTCAATCTTGTGGTGTCCTTTCCCAATGACAGCAGGGGCAGCAAGGCACGTATTGTATTGTTGCCATCGATGATAAAAAGATGGGGTTTATATCATATTTCTTGAGTTTATCCCTCTACATCATGTCATCTTGCCTAATGTGTTACTCTCTTCTTATGAACTTAATACTCTAGATGCATGCTGGATAGCGGTCGATGTGTGGAGTAATAGTAGTAGACGCAGAATCGTTTGAGTCTACTTGTCGCGGACGTGCTGCCTATATACATGATCATGCGTAGATATTCTCATAACTATTTGTTTTTCTATCAATTGCTCGACAGTAATTTGTTCACCCACTGTAGATTATGCAATCTTGAGAGAAGGCACTAGTGAAACCTATGGACCCGGGGTCTATTCTCCATTATATTATTCTCCCAACAACTAGCCATTTCTGTCGCCGTTTATTTTGCAATCTTTATTTTCCAATCTATACAACAAAAATACCAAAAATATCAGATCTCACTTTCGTAAGTGGCCGAGAAGGGATTGACAACCCCTTTATCGCGTCGGTTGCAAGGTTCTTGTTTGTTTGTGCAGGTATGAGGGACTTGTGTGTAGTCTCCTACTGGATTGATACCTTGGTTCTCAAAAACTAAGGGAAATACTTACGCTACTTTGCTGCATCACCCTTTCCTCTTAAAGGGAAAACCAATGCATGTTCAAGAGGTAGCAGGAGGAGAGGTGGTCGGCCCTAGGGGGCGCGCCATGGGGGGAGTCCTACTTGGACTCCCGGTCCAAGTAGGTTTCGGTCCCCCCCTTTCCTATTCCAAGTAGGAGAAGAAGGGAAGGAGGAAGAGGAGAGAAGGAAGGAGGGGGGCGCCGCCCCCACCCCTTGTCCAATTCGGACTGCGCAAGGGGGGGGCACGCGCCACCTCCTAGCCCGCCCTCTCTCTTCTCCACTAAGGCCCATGGTGGCCCATTAACCTCCCGGGGGGGTTCCGGTAACCCCCAGTACTCCGAAACTTATCCGGAACGACCCGAACCATTCCGGTGTCCGAATGCAGCCTTCCAATATATGAATCATTATGCATCGACCCTTTCAAGCCTCCTCGTCATGTCCATGATCTCATCCAGGACTTCGAACAAAATTCGGTTCATCAAAACACGAAACTCATTATACAAATCATCATTGAATGTTAAGCATGCGGGCCCTACGGGTTCGAGAACTATGTACACATGACCGAGACATATCTCTGGTCATTAACCAATAGCGGAACCTGGATGCTCAGATTGTCTCCTACATATTCTACGAAGATCTTTATCGGTCAAACCGCATAACAACATACGTTGTTCCCTTTGTCATCGGTATGTTACTTGCCCGAATTCAATCGTCGATATCATCATACCTAGTTCAATCTCGTCACCGGCAAGTCTCTTTACTTGTTCCATAATGCATCATCCCATGACTAACACATTAGTCACATTGCTTGCAAGGCTCATAGTGATGTGCATTACCGAGAGGGCCCGGAGATACCTCTCCGATACATGGAGTGACAAATCCTAATCTCGATCTATGCCAACTCAACAAACACCATCAGAGACATTTGTAGAGCATCTTTATAATCACCCAGTTACGTTGTGACGTTTGATAGCACACAAGGTGTTCCTCCGGTATTCGGGAGTTGCATAATATCATAGTGTGAGGAACATGTATAAGTCATGAAGAAAGCAATTGCAGAAATACTAAACGACCATTATGCTAAGCTAACGGATGGGTCTTGTCCATCACATCATTCTCTAGTGATGTGATCCCGTTCATCAAATGACAACACATGTCTATGGTCAAGAAACTTAACCATCTTTGATTAACGAGCTAGTCAAGTAGAGGCATACTAGGGACACTCTGTTTGTCTATGTATTCACACATGTACTAAATTTCCGGTTAATAAAATTCTAGCATGAATAATAAAAATTTATCATGATATAAGGAAATATAAATAACAACTTTATTATTGCCTATAGGGCATATGTAGCGACCAGACCTCAAACAGTCTGATCTCTGTGCTCCAGTGCCATCCCTGGATCAGTAATGCTGACACCACACAGTACTCGAAGGATTTATAGCAGAGTAGCAATCACACACTTATTACATCGAGTGTCTCAAAAGAGAACTTATTACAATAAATATGGCTTAAGGCCATCTAGTGACGATAACAGCGGAAGGCTTGGAAGATAAGTGGGTCCATCAACTCCAACGGCATCACTGAGTATAGGACCACGACCTAAAACTCCTTAATCGTCGTCTGAAAAGTCTGCAACATTAACGTTGCAGCCCGAAAATGGGTCAGCACATGGAATATGCTGGCAAGGTAACACATAGAGAGTAATGGAATGCAACAACTATACTATATGCATATTTGGCTGGTGGAAAGCTCTATGGTTACAGTTTTTGCGTAAAGCCAATTTTTCCCTACTTCAAAGGAATAGATTAATTACTATCATGGTGGTTGTTAAACATTGAGAATGGTTCACAGCATTCTCAATCCCAATTAAAATAACATCATTAAAACCCAACAAAATTAACTTTAGAGTAACATGTTGAGATTCACATGAAAATCCAGGTACTAGATACTCAAGATGTCCATAACCGGGGACACGACTAACCATGATTAGTTTGTTACACTCTGCAGAGGTTTGCGCACTTTTCCCCACAAGACTCGATCGCCTCCGTTTGGTTTCTCGCACTACAGGGTGTTTGAGAAACGGATGACCGAGACATAGTCTTTCAGAAGCGCTAGCACCTTACGATCGGGTAGACCGTACCACCTACATCCCCTACATCTGCTAGTCTACCACTGTAAGAGTTCGCACAACTTAGTCAACTATGCCAGAGCCCATAATGGCTTGTGGCTGCACACGGAAGTTTCTAGTATGAATAATCTCATGATCCCTTTGAGCCTGGGTGGCGGTCCAAAATAAAACAGGCAAGTCTTGGAAACCCCAGGTGCCTCAATCCACCCAGATGTGTGTTAGGTTGCCACCTTAGATAAACCATTAAATTAACAATCTCACATCTGTCATGGATTTCACTCACCCAATCCACGTCTACTAGCATAGCATGGTATAATAAGCAAACGTAGAAGTAACTCCCAAAGGTTTGATAATAAACAGGTAATAGGTACTACCTCATCTACTTCCCATCCCACAAATTAATTAGATCCTATTCATGCAATGTGTGAGGATTGATCTAATGCAATAAAACTGGGTTGTAGAAAAAGGTATGATCAAAGTGTTACTTGCCTTGCTGATGATCCGCGAAACCTAGAGATTCGAAGTAATAGGCGGCGCACTCCGGGTATTCTATCACAGACAAACAGCGAGCATACAATAAGTACTCATCTAATGCACAGGTAAAACTCAAATAGAAGATCTAACCAGAAAGTTCAACTTAAGAACCCTGGTTGGCAAGAAGAATCAAATCGAACGAAGCAAAAGAAAACAAACGGCGAAAGAAACAACTTCGTTCTAGTAATCTGGATCTAGGGCAAATTTTACAGTAGCAAAAACATGTTTAAGTTGATTATTCGGAAAGAGGGTTTCGAGACGAAACTCCAGGCGCTTGAATCGCCTGATTCCGATAAACGAGCGAAAAGTTATACTAAAACGAAAATCGGATCAGAAATCGCGATCAGAAAATAACCGCGAAAATCCGACGAAAAAAAGAAAAACGACGAACAGATTTTTTTTTAAAACGGCACGGAAAACGAGGCGGCGGCGAACCTCGGGCGGCGCGCACTCCGGCAAGTCGGCGGCGGGGCGGCGGCGGCGACGGCTAGCGGCGGCTAGGGTTAGGGCAGGGGCGGCTGGCTTATATAGCCTTGGCCGGCGGTGTCCTGGCCGAGTACGGCCCAAAGTCGGTTCCGCGTTTTTTTTTATAAATCCGCTCGGAAGAAAATAAAAAGAAATACTAAACGGACTTCAAAAATCACGAAATAAATTTTCCCGGGTTCCTAAAATCAAGCCCGATAAAGTGAACATTTATCTGGGCCCAAACTACAACTTTGGAAAACGCGCATTTTTCCTAAATTCAAATAAAAAAACCGAAAAACTCCAAAATAAATCTTACTTGATTTTTTTATTAAATCCTCAATATTTCTATATTTTGGGAAAGTCATTTTATTCCCGCTCTCATATTTTTGTAATATAAATAATTGATGATAAAATAAATAAAATCAAATAATCCTGTTTACAAAATTTGAGGAAACTCAAATATGTAAATAACGAAATCCCCAACTCTCTCCGTGGGTCCTTGAGTTGCTTAGGATTTTCTAGGATCAAAACCAAAAGCAAAATAAAATATGATATGAATGATGACCTAATGTATAACATTCCAAATTGAAATTTTGGGATGTTACAAACCTACCCCCCTTAAGATGAATCTCGCCCTCGAGATTCGGGTTGGCTAGAAAATAGGTGAGGGTGGTCTTTGAGCAAATCTTCCTCTCGCTCCCAGGTGGCTTCATCCTCCGTGTGGTGGCTCCACTGAACTTTACAAAACTTGATAACCTTGCTGCGAGTGACTCGGCTGGCAAACTCAAGAATCTTGACTGGTTTCTCCTCATAGGTCAAATTGTTATCCAACTGAATTGCTTCCAATGGTACTGTGTCTCTCAAAGGTATGTCAGCCATCTCCGCGTGACACTTCTTCAACTGAGAAACATGAAACACATCATGAACTCCTGTCAATCCTTCTGGCAATTCCAACTTGTAGGCCACTTCTCCCATACGCTCCAAAACTCGATATGGTCCTACAAATCGTGGCGCTAACTTCCCCTTAACTCCAAAGCGCTTAATCCCTCGAAGTGGGGATACTCGAAGATAAGCTCTGTCTCCGACTTCGTAAACTATCTCCTTGCGTTTAGCATCTGCGTAGCTCTTCTGCCTGGACTGGGCTACCTTGAGCCTATCGCGAATCAACTTCACCTTCTGTTCAGACTCTTTAATTAGATCTAGTCCAAACAACTGGCGGTCTCCAACTTCGTCCCATGACAACGGTGTCCTGCACCTCCTTCCGTACAGAGCTTCGAAAGGGGCCATCTTCAAACTGGTCTGATAGCTATTATTGTAAGAGAACTCTGCATATGGCAAATTATCGTCCCAACTAGATCCATAATCTAGCGCACAAGCTCTCAGCATATCCTCCAAAATCTGATTGACTCTCTCGGTCTGTCCATCTGTCTGCGGATGAAAAGCTGTACTAAATTCTAGCCTAGTACCCAAAGTCTCATGCAACTGCTTCCAGAACTTTGAGGTAAACTGGGTTCCTCTATCTAATACGATGCTCCTCGGAACTCCATGCAAACATACGATCCTGGTCATGTATATCTTTGCCAACTTAGCACTGGTGTAAGTGGTCTTTACTGGGATGAAATGAGCTACCTTCGTCAATCGATCAACTACAACCCAAATCGAGTCATAGCCTGAACGAGTCCTTGGTAATCCCGTGATAAAATCCATGCCTAGCTTATCCCACTTCCATTCGGGTATCAGCAATGGTTGCAACAATCCTGCTGGCTTCTGATGCTCTGCCTTTACTCTCTGACATACGTCACAAACTGCTACATACTCCGCAATATCCTTTTTCATTCCGGTCCACCAGAAAATATCCTTCAAATCCAAACACATCTTGGTATTTCCTGGGTGAATCGAATACGGTGAATCATGTGCCTCTTGCAAAATCAACTTCCTGATCTCCGGGTTGTTGGGCACGTAAACACGGTCTTCAAACCATAGGGTGTCGTGCTCATCCTCACGAAATCCTTTAGCTTTTCCTCTGCTCAGTTTCTCTTTTATAGAAGCAATCTCCTTGTCAGTTTTCTGAGCTTCTCTAATTCTATCCATCAAAGTTGACTGAATCTCTAGTGCTGCTACATAGCCTCTCGGAACTATTTCCACACATAGTTCACGAAGATTTTCTGCTAACTCCTTGGGTATTTCTCCCGTTGTTAACGTATTGACATGGCTCTTGCGGCTTAATGCATCGGCTACTACATTAGCCTTCCTAGGATGATAATGCAATTTCATATCATAATCCTTGATGAGCTCCAACCATCTCCTTTGTCTGAGGTTCAACTCCTTCTGCGTGAAAATGTACTTCAAACTCTTATGAGCCGTGTACACCTCACAATGATTCCCAATGAGGAAATGTCTCCATGTCTTCAATGCATGCACTACGGCTGCTAACTCCAAATCATGCGTAGCATAATTCAATTCGTGAGGCTTCAGTTGTCGTGAAGCATACGAAACAACTCTCCCTTCCTGCATAAGCACTGCTCCAAGTCCTCGACATGAAGCGTCGCAATACACCTCATAATCCTTGGTTTGATCTGGCAAAATCAACACTGGTGAGGTAACCAAACGTTTCTTCAACTCCTGGAAACTAGCCTCACACTCCTCAGTCCATTTGAACTTAGCATCCTTCTTCAGCAACTCCGTCATAGGTTTCGCCATCTTTGAGAAATTTTCAATAAACCTACGGTAGTATCCTGCGAGTCCAAGAAAACTCCGGATCTCTCCAACTTTAGTGGGATCTACTGCTATACCTTCTCCAGATATAACATGTCCGAGGAATCCTACTTCCTTCAACCAAAACTCACATTTGTTGAACTTGGCATATAATTGATGTTCTCTGAGCTTTCCAAGTACCAAACGCAAATGCTCCTTATGCTCCTCTTCATTCTTTGAATAAACCAGGATATCATCAATGAACACTATGACAAACTTATCCAAAAACTCCATAAACACTTTGTTCATCATTCTCATAAAATAGGCAGGCGCGTTAGTCAGGCCAAATGACATAACGGTATACTCATACAGTCCATATCTTGTGGTGAATGTTGTCTTAGGAATATCCTGTTCTCAAATCTTCAACTGGTGGTATCTTGATCGCAAATTGATCTTGGAAAACACTTTAGCTCCTTGCAACCGATCAAACAGATCGTCGATCATTGGTAGTGGGTACTTGTTCTTGATCGTTACTTCGTTCAATCCTCGATAATCAACAACCATCCTTAACGATCCATCCTTCTTCTCCACTAGAAGTACTGGCGATCCCCAAGGCGAAGAACTTGGGCGAATATATCCCTTATCCAGTAACTCCTTAATCTGCTTCTTAATTTCCACCAAATCCTTTGCTGGCATCCTATATGGTCTCTTTGATATTGGCCCAGTGCCTGGCAAAAGCTCAATCAAAAACTCAATGTCTCTATCCGGTGGCATGCCTGGCAACTCTTCGGGAAATACATCAGGAAAATCCTTTACCACGGGTACTTCCTCCTGCACAACTCCTGTTAGGCAATTTACATGGGTCCTCTTTGGCACATGCCGGGATACATACTTGATCCTTCTCCCTTCTGGTGTGGTAAGCAAAATTGACTTACTAGCACACTCAATATTCCCTTTATACTTTGATAACCAATCCATGCCTAATATCACATCCAATCCTTGAGATTCCAATACTATTAGGTCTAAGGGAAAAACATAGTTACCAATCCTTAATGGTAACCGATCACACCATAGACTTGCCACATACTCTGCTCCTGGCGAGGTTACTAACATGGGTGACCTAAGGGCTTGGGTTGGTAGGTTATACTTATCCACAAATCCCCTTGAGATGTATGAATGCGATGCACCAGTATCACAAAGAACGAGTGCAGTAAATGACTTAGCCAAAAACTTACCTATTACTGCATCGGGCTGAGCTTCAACCTCCTCCACATTAACATGGTTCACCTGTCCCCTGTTGAAAGGGTTCGGCTTCTTCCCAGAACTTCCATTGCCATTTTGGCCTTCAAGACATTCATTGGCATAGCGTCCGGTCTTGGAACACTTGAAACAGGTGACTTGGCTTAGGTCCTTCTTGGCTGGGGTTGATGGGGTGTTGCGGTTCTGTCCATTGCTTCCTCCATTCCCATTACCATTCTTGGTGCCATTGTGATTGTGCGAGCTACCTACTCCATGGGTATGCTGAAAATGTCCTCCCGGTCTAGGGGTAAAACGTGGCTTCTGCTGAGCTCCTGAATTATACTTTCCTTGTCCATACTTTCTCTTGCGGTTCTCAATTTGCTGCTGCTTCCCTTCAATCATAAGAGCACAATCTACCAACTCCTGGTAGTTGTTGAAGGTGGCTACCATCAACTGCATACTCAACTCATCATTCAGTCCTTCTAGGAATTTCTCCTGCTTAGCTGCATCCGTAGTAACGTCATCTGGGGCATAACGTGCTAGCTTACTAAACTCCTCCACATACTGGCCAACTGTCCGTCCTCCTTGGCGCAAGTTAGGAAACTCACGCTTCTTCATGGCCATTGCTCCTGCTGAAACATGGGCAGTACGAAAAGCCTGCTGAAACTGGTCCCATGTGACAGTGTCGACTGGGAAGGTGGCTGTGAAATTCTCCCACCAAGATGCTGCGGGTCCTTCTAACTGATGTGCGGCAAACTTAACCTTCTCCACATCTGTGCATCCTGCTGTGGTCAACTCCCTAGCTATCTTGCGGAGCCAATCATCTGCTACTATCGGCTCGGTGCTGCTGGAAAACACCGGCGGATTCAGCCTAAGAAAACGGGCTAAGTGGTCAACATGTGGTGGTGGTGGTGGGTTGTTGTTGTTCCCCTGATTCTGATTCTGAACTAGCAACTGCATCAAGGTGTTCTGCTGCTGGATCAACAGGGTGAGCTCCGGCGGAAAGGCAAATCCGGGGTCACGTCTCAGAGGCATCTGAGGGTTTTGAAAAGATGAGATATAAGAATAGAGGGGGTCTAAAGAGAAAACACTACCCATATGCTCATGAGGCAAAAGCAAACAATTCACTTCATTCAATCAAACAAAGGCATACAATCGATCTAACTATCGCAAGAGTGCTCGGACTACTATATTTACATGGTGGACTACTACTACTGATGAGGTGGTCTAATAGAAATATTCTACGGTTGTAGACTCCATGATTTCTGCCCCTCCTTCATCAACATAGTCATCATCGCTACTATCTTGTTCCGAGTCGGTGCCGTCGATGATGATGTAGTCTTCCGGGCTAATCTCCTTGGGTTTTTCGTCTTCATCTACTAGTGTCGGGCCTCCCATAAATACTGCTAGCTTCATAGTTAGGTCGGCATTCTTATCCACCAATACTTCAATTTCTTCTTCATAATCTTCACGTGTAGCCTTGAGTTCTTCCTCCAGTTCCTTGATTCTAGTCTTAGCCTTCTTCAGATCTATCATGTCGGCACACATCTGATTCTCCTGTCGTCGAATGTGCTGGTTTAACTCCTGGATAAAAGCTGCAATTGATCTATCTTTCCTGGTGCTGATCATCTCCCAGTGTTCATCTCGGCGCCCACAAATCTGGTAGATAGTATCCTTGAGATCCTTGCGGTAGACTTCTCCAATGCGTCCCATGGCGATGTGAGCTGCCATACTCTTTCCTAGACTCCAAGTTGGTGCATCAAAAGAAAACTCTATGGGCTCAGTGACTGGCATGAACGTCCTTCCTGGAACTTGAACTTGAATCATCCAGCGCTCTTCTTCAGGTAAAGTGGCGTTGTAGGTTCCCGTGAAGCTTGGTACTCCTATGTTCAGGTATCTAGTGACTTCCTTCAAGTGGCGTCCAACGGGTGTATCTTCATCTGGTTGTGTGAACTTGTTCCTTGCATCCGCCATCCTAAAGAGTAGAAAAGATGAGAAGTCAGAAGAGAAGAGAGTGAGTGGTGATCTAGGTCTTTAGCTTAGTGGTCGTGTCCTACAGTCAGCGTGTGCTCTGATACCATCTCTGTAGCGACCAGACCTCAAACAGTATGATCTCTGTGCTCCGGTGTCATCCCTGAATCAGTAATGCTGACACCACACAGTAGTCGAAGGATTTATAGCATAGTAGCAATCACACACTTATTACATCGAGTGTCTCAAAAGAGAACTTATTACAATAAATATGGCTTAAGGCCATCTAGTGACGATAACAGCGGAAGGCTTGGAAGATAAGTGGGTCTATCAACTCCAACGGCATCACTGAGTATAGGACCACGACCTAAAACTCCTTAATCGTCGTCTGAAAAGTCTGCAACATTAATGTTGCAGCCCGAAAATGGGTCAGCACATGGAATATGCTGGCAAGGTAACACATAGAGAGTAATGGAATGCAACAACTATACTATATGCATATTTGGCTGGTGGAAAGCTCTATGGTTACAGTTTTTGCGTAAAGCCAATTTTTCCCTACTTCAAAGGAATAGATTAATTACTATCATGGTGGTTGTTAAACATTGAGAATGGTTGACAGCATTCTCAATCCCAATTAAAATAACATCATTAAAACCCAACAAAATTAACTTTAGAGTAACATGTTGAGATTCACATGAAAATCCAGGTACTAGATACTCAAGATGTCCATAACCGGGGACACAGCTAACCATGATTAGTTTGTTACACTCTGCAGAGGTTTGCGCACTTTTCCCCACAAGACTCGATCGCCTCCGTTTGGTTTCTCGCACTACAGGGTGTTTGAGAAACGGATGACCGAGACATAGTCTTTCAGAAGCGCTAGCACCTTACGATCGGGTAGACCGTACCACCTACATCCCCTACATCTGCTAGTCTACCACTGTAAGAGTTCGCACAACTTAGTCAACTATGCCAGAGCCCATAATGGCTTGTGGCTGCACACGGAAGTTTCTAGTATGAATAATCTCATGATCCCTTTGAGCCTGGGTGGCGGTCCAAAATAAAACAGGCAAGTCTTGGAAACCCCAGGTGCCTCAATCCACCCAGATGTGTGTTAGGTTGCAACCTTAGATAAACCATTAAATTAACAATCTCACATCTGTCATGGATTTCACTCACCCAATCCACGTCTACTAGCATAGCATGGTATAATAAGCAAATGTAGAAGTAACTCCCAAAGGTTTCATAATAAACAGGTAATAGGTACTACCTCATCTACTTCTCATCCCACAAATTAATTAGATCCTATTCATGCAATGTGTGAGGATTGATCTAATGCAATAAAACTGGGTTGTAGAAAAAGGTATGATCAAAGTGTTACTTGCCTTGCTGATGATCCGCGAAACCTAGAGATTCGAAGTAACAGGCGGCGCACTCCGGGTATTCTATCACAGACAAACAACGAGCATACAATAAGTACTCATCTAATGCACAGGTAAAACTCAAATAGAAGATCTAACCAGAAAGTTCAACTTAAGAACCCTGGTTGGCAAGAAGAATCAAATCGAACGAAGCAAAAGGAAACAAACGGCGAAAGAAACAACTTCGTTCTAGTAATCTGGATCTAGGGCAAATTTTACGGTAGCAAAAACATGTTTAAGTTGATTATTCGGAAAGAGGGTTTCGAGACGAAACTCCAGGCGCTTGAATCGCCTGATTTCGATAAACGAGCGAAAAGTTATACTAAAACGAAAATCGGATCAGAAATCGCGATCAGAAAATAACCGCGAAAATCTGACGAAAAAAAGAAAAACGACGAACAGATTTTTTTTTAAAACGGCACGGAAAACAAGGCGGCGGCGAACCTCGGGCGGCGCGCACTCCGGCGAGTCGGCGGCGGGGCGGCGGCGGCGACGGCTAGCGGCGGCTAGGGTTAGGGCAGGGGCGGCTGGGCTTTCAGGCCCCGGGGCGGCGGCTTATATAGCCTTGGCCGGCGGTGTCCTGGCCGAGTACGGCCCAAAGTCGGTTCCGCGTTTTTTTTTATAAATCCGCTCAGAAGAAAAATAAAAATAAATACTAAACGGACTCCAAAAATCACGAAATAAATTTTCCCGGGTTCCTAAAATCAAGCCCGATAAAGTGAACATTTATCTGGGCCCAAACTACAACTTTGAAAAACGCGCATTTTTCCTAAATTCAAATAAAAAAACCGAAAAACTCCGAAATAAATCTTATTTGATTTTTTTATTAAATCCTCAATATTTCTATATTTTGGGAAAGTCATTTTATTCCCGCTCTCATATTTTTGTAATATAAATAATTGATGATAAAATAAATAAAATCAAATAATCCTGTTTACAAAATTTGAGGAAACTCAAATATGTAAATAACGAAATCCCCAACTCTCTCCGTGGGTCCTTGAGTTGCTTAGGATTTTCTAGGATCAAAACCAAAAGCAAAATAAAATATGATATGCATGATGACCTAATGTATAACATTCCAAATTGAAAATTTGGGATGTTACAGCATATTTCCTTCACTAGTTGGGCCAGGGTCCAGGGGTTTCCCCTTTTCCTTTTCTTCTTTTTCTTTTAATGTTTTAATTTAATTTTTACCTTCTATTTTATCTGGTTTAGAGCCTTTAAACACTTTATAAAAATATTGGGTCACTACCATAATTTTCTATGGAATATTTACCACACTTTGAACATTTTAGTTTGCACGTTTGACAAAATTTGAATTTTGACTTTAAACTCGGCTTTAATTTGAATTGCGATTTGGATCTAGCGAAGATTAGCAACAGTAATATGATGATGTGGCATCATTAGCAAAAGATTACTATAGCATAATTATCCGGGTGTTACAAGTTGTGACCCGGCTGCGCGGGATGCCGGAACCAGCAGCCGGCCATGATGCAAGTCGCCACCAGCCATAGGAAGAAACTGCGTCGAGGGAGCACGAATGCTTTGACCGAACCACGCTGTTGAGTATCGTGATTAGTTAGTAAAGATAGGATAGTGTAGGATTTATTTTTACATTGTCTTGTACTCCAAGTTGGTTATGTACTCCTATATATATGCCCACTAGGCTCCCGCAATACATCGAACAAGTACACCAATATCCTTCCCTATTCCCTTCTATATTGTAGCAACCCTAAAACCTAGCGGCCGCCGCTTTTGCACCGGTGTCCTCTGGGGAGGTCGATCTCCATGATCTCCACTGGTGTTGTGTAACCTGTACCTAGGGTTCGTCTGCCGATCGCGTTTATCGGTTGCCCTAGAGAGTCTTTTTCCAGATTCATTGAGTGGGATTTTTCTCCCTCCCTGATCGATTGATCGGTGTTATTTTTCTTTAGTTTTTCAAAATAAGATCGATCTAAGTTGCTCGCAGCTGTCTGTCGATGCATGCCTACTTTGTTCGCATCTGTGCAATGCTCTAGGCTCCACGCACACCACGCGTCAGTTGCGCACGTAGGCGGTCGCTGTCGTGGTAGTGCGCCGGCTGCTCATCGTCGTCAAGCGTCCACTCGGGCGTAGCACTGGGCCACGCCATGCAGTTGGCTGCAAGACTGCTCACACATGTTTCGCCCTATGTAGATGTGGTGTGCTGCGTCGGCGTGGCCTACGGATCCTCCTGAACTGCAGTGTGCTGGCTCTCTACCATGCGTTCGGTCCGATCAGCCGTCTGCGCGTGGCTCCACAAGGTCTCATGAAAATTGTCTCTGAGTACGCGCGCATCTCCACCGATCGAGCAATGATTTGTCGTTCCGTCGCCTCGTCGGGCTGCAACACCGCCGCCTCGTGGTTCTCCCTATGGCTACATCGACCCGCACGCTGCCATTGTGTCGCCCCTTCGGGCCATAGTGCCATGGGACGCAGTCCATGCCGTCAGCATGAGGTCGTCTCAGCAGTTGCATCGACCCACGCATTGCACTGCGTCGCCCCTTCGAGTCATAGTGCCGCGGCCCATGGTCCACGCCACTACCACAAGGTCGTCCCCGCGGCTTCACCGACCCACATGCTGTCGTTGCGTCATGATACGTCCATTTCGCATCATGTTTTCTTACTGTTATTTATAATGTTTTTACCCATAATAATGCTTTTTGGAGTAACTCTAATGCCATTTCTCTCATATTTTGCAAGGAACACACCAAGAGGGAGAATTCCGGCAGCTACAAATCTGGACTTGGAAAAGCTATGTCAGGCCACCTATTCTGCACAAATCCAAATGAGCTGAAACTTCATGGAGAATTTTTATGGATTATTTAAGAAATATTGGAGCCAATAAACACCAGAGGGGGGCCACCAGGTGGGCACAATCCACTTGGGCGCGCTAGGCCCCCCTAGCGCGCCCTGGTGGGTTGTGGCCTCCTGGGCCCACCTCCGGTGCCCATGTTTTGGTATATAAGTGGTTTTGACCTAAAAAAAATAGGAGAGGACTTTCGGGACGAAGCTCCATCGCCTCGAGGCAGAACTTGGGCAGGAGCACTTTTGCCCTCCGGTGGAGCGATTATGCCGGGGGAACTTCCCTCCCAAAAGGGGAAATCATCGTCGTCATCATCACCAACAACGCTCCCATCTTGGGGAGGGCAATCTCCAGCAACATCTTCACCAGCACCATCTCATCTCAAACCCTAGTTCATCTCTTGTATTCAATCTTGTTACCGGAACTACAGATTGTTGCTAGGGGTGACTAGTAGTGTTGATTACATCTTGTAGTTGATTACTATATGGTTTATTTGGTGGAAGATTATATGTTCAGATCCACTATGCATATTAATACCCCTCTGATCTTGAGCATGATTATTATTTGTGAGTAGTTACCTTTGTTCTTGAGGTCACGGGAGAAATCATGTTGCAAGTAATCATGTGAATTTGATATGTGTTCGATATTTTGATAGTATGTATGTTGTTATTCCCTTAGTGGTCTCATGTGAACATCGACTACATGACACTTCACCATATGTGGGCCTAAGGGAATGCATTGTGGAGTAGTAAATGTATGGTGGGTTGCGAGAGTGATAGAAACTTAAACCCCAGTTTATGCACTATTTCGTAAGGGACCGATTGGACCCTAGAGTTTAATGTTATCGTTAGAATTTATTCTTAATACTTTTCTCGTAGTTGCGGATGCTTGCGGGAGGGTTAATCATAAGTAGGAGGTTTTTTCAAGTAAGAATAGCACCTAAGCACCGGTCCACCCACATATCAAATTATCAAAGTAGCGAACACAAATCAAACCAACATGATGAAAGTGACCAGATGAAATTCCCGTGTACCCTCAAGAACGCTTTGCTTATCATAAGAAACCGTTTTGGCCTGTCCTTTGCCTCAAAAGGATTGGGCTACCTTGCTGCATACTTGTTACAATTATGATTACTTGCTCATTACAAATTATCTTGCTATCAAACTACTCAACTACTTACAATTTCAGCACTTGCAGACATCACCTTACTGAAAACTACTTGTCATTTCCTTCTGCTCCTCGTTGGGTTTGACACTCTTACTTATCGAAAAGAGCTAAAATTGATCCCCTATACTTGTGGGTCATCAAGGATATTTTCTGGCGCCGTTGTCGGGGAATGAAGCGCCTTTGGTAAGTGGAATTCGGTAAGGAAACATTTATATAGTGTGCTGAAATTTATTCTAACTTGTTACTATGGAAAATAATCCTTTAAGGGGTTTGTTCGGGGTATCTTCACCTCGTCCGGAACCACAATTAGCCACCCCTCAACCTACTGCACTTACTGAAAATATTGAATATGAAATTCCTTAGGGTATGATAGAACAACTGCTAGCTAATCCTTATGCAGGAGATGGAACTGAACATCCTGATATGCACTTGATATATGTGGAACAAATTTGTGGATTTTTAAGCTTGCAGGTTTACCCGGAGATGAGGTGATGAGAAAGGTTTTCCCTTTATCTTTGAAGGAAAAAGCATTGGCATGGTATAGGCTATGCGATGATATTGGATCATGGAATTGGAATCGTTTGAAATTGGAGTTCAACCAAAAAATTTATCCTATGCATCTAGTTCATCATGATCGGAATTATATATACAATTTTTTGCCTCGTGATGGAGAAAGTATCGCTCTAGCTTGGGGGAGGCTTAAGTTAATGTTATATTCATGCCCCAACCATGAGCTCTCAAGAGAAATTATTATCCAGAATTTTTATGCTCGGCTTTCTTGTAATGATCAAACCATGCTTGATACTTCTTGTGCTGGTTCATTTATGAAGAATACTATTGAATTCCGGTGGGATCTTTTGGAAAGAATTAAAAACAACTCTGAAGATTGGGAACTTGATGAAGGTAAAGAGTCAGGTATTAAACTTAAGTATGATTGTGTTAAATCTTTTATGGATATCGATGCTTTTCAGAAGTTTAGCACCAAATATGGACTTGACTCTGAGATAGTAGCCTCCTTTTGTGAATCATTTTCTACTCATGTTGAACTCCCTAAAGAGAAGTGGTTTAAATATCACCCACTTATTAAAGAAGAAATTAAAGAACCAGTACCAGTTAAAGAAGAAACTATACTTTATAATATTGATCCAGTTGTTCCTTCTGCTTATATTGAGAAACCCCCTTTCCTGTTAGGATAAAGGAACATGCGAAAGTTTCAACTATGGTTAACAAAAGCTATGTTAGAACACCTAAACCTGATGAACAAATTACAGTAGAACGTAATGTTGCTATGGTTAAAGATCTCTTGGAGTAAGATATATATGGGCATGTTATTTACTTCTATGCAGAAGCTGCTAGAAATGCTAAACCCGAAAAAGGGATAAAAATAGACCAGTTGTTGGCCTGCCTGTCATTTCAGTTAAAATAGGAGATCAGTGTTATCATGGTTTATGTGACATGGGTGCTAGTGTGAGTGTTATCCCTTACACTTTGTATCAAGAAATTAGGAAAGACATAGCACCTACAGAGTTAGAAGACATAGATGTTACTATTAAACTTGCAAATAGAGACACCATATCACCTTGTGGGATTATTAGAGATGTTGAAGTCTTGTATGGGAAAATAAAATACCCTACTGATTTTCTTGTTCTTGGTACCCCACAAGATGATTGTTGTCCCATTATCTTTAGTAGACCTTTCTTGAACACAGTTAATGCTAAGATAGATTGTAAGAAACAAATTGTGGGTGTTAGCTTTGGTGATGAGTCTCATGAATTTAATTTTTCCAAGTTTAGTAGAAATCATCATGAAAAAGAATTGCCTAGTAAGGATGAATTAATTGGTCTTGCTTCTATTGCTATGCCACCTACTGATCCTTTAGAACAATATTTGCTAGACCATGAAAACGATTTACATATCCATGAAAGAAATGAAATAGATGAAGTTTTCTTTGAACAACGTCATCAACTTAAACACAATTTGCCTATTGAAACTCTGGGAGGTCCTCCCCCACCTAAAGGTGATCTTGTGTTTGAATTGAAACAATTGCCAGACACTTTGAAATATGCTTATCTTGATGAAAAGAAGATATATCCTGTTATTATTAGTGCTAACCTTTCAGAACATGAAGACGAAAGATTATTGAAAGTTCTAAGGAAGCATCGGGCTGCTATTGGATATACTCTTGATTATTTAAAGGGCATTAGTCCCACTCTATGTCAGCACAAAATTAATATGGAACCTGATGCTAAACCAGTTGTTGGTCACCAACGTCGATTGAATCCGAAGATGAAAGAGGTGGTAAGAACGAAAATATTAAAACTTCTGGAAGTAGGTATAATTTATCCTATAGCTGATAGTAGATGGGTAAGTCTTGTTCATTGTGTTCCTAAGAAAGGAGGTATTATTGTTGTTCCTAATGATAAAAATGAACTTATTCCACAAAGAATTGTTACAGGCTATAGAATGGTAATTGATTTTAGAAAATTAAATAAAGCAACTAGAAAAGATCATTACCCTTTACCTTTCATTGATCAAATGCTTGAAAGAGTATCTAAGCACACACACTTTTGCTTTCTAGATGGATATTCTAGCTTTTCACAAATACATGTTTCTCAACCTGATCAAGAAAAGACCACTTTTACTTGTCCATTTGGAACCTATGCTTATAGACGTATGCCTTTTGGTTTATGTAATGCACCTGCTACCTTTCAAAGATGTATGACTGCTATATTCTCTGACACTTGTGAAAAGATTGTTGAGGTTTTCATGGATGACTTTTCTGTTTATGGGAAGTCTTTTGATGATTGTTTAAGCAATCTTGAGCGAGTTCTGCAGAGATGTGAACAAACAAATCTTGTCTTGAATTGGGAGAAGTGCCACTTTATGGTTAATGAAGGCATCGTCTTGGGTCATAAAATTTCTGAAAGAGGTATTGAAGTGGACCAAGCTAAGGTTGATGCAATTGAGAAAATGCCATGTCCTAAGGACATCAAAGGTATTCGTAGTTTCCTAGGTCATGCTGGTTTCTATATGAGGTTTATTAAAGACTTCTCTAAAATTTCTAGGCCTCTCACTAGTCTTTTGCAAAAGGATGTTCCTTTTGTTTTTGATGATGATTGTTTAGAAGCCTTTGAAACACTCAAGAAAGCCTTAATATCTGCACCTATTGTTCAACCACCTGACTGGAACTTGCCTTTTGAAATTATGTGCGATGCTAGTGATTATGCTGTTGGTGCTGTTCTAGGACAAAGAGTTGATAAGAAATTGAATGTTATCCATTATGCTAGTAAAACTCTAGATAGTGCTCAAAGAAATTATGCTACTACTGAAAAATAATTCTTAGCGGTAGTGTTTTCTTGTGATAAATTTAGACCTTATATTGTTGATTCCAAATTAACTGTTCACACAGACCATGTTGCTATTAAATATCTTATGGAAAAGAAAGATGCTAAACCTAGACTTATTCGTTGGGTTCTCTTGTTACAAGAATTTGATTTACATATCATTGATAGAAAAGGAGCTGAGAACCTTGTAGCTGATAATTTGTCTAGGCTTGAAAATGTGCTTGATGGCCCACTTCCTATTGATGATAGTTTTCCTGATGAGCAGTTAGCTACAATAAATGTTGCTAATAGTATTCCTTGGTATGCTGACTATGCTAATTACTTCTTGCTAAATATTTACACCTAGCTTTACATACCAAGAAAAAATTGTTCTATGATTTAAGACATTAGTTTTGGGATGACCCACATCTTTATAAAGAAGGAGTAGATGGTATTATTAGATGTTGTGTACCTAAGCATGAACAGGGACAAATCCTATGGAAATGTCACTCTTAGGCTTATGGAGGGCATCATGCTGGAGATAGAACTGCATAGAAGGTATTGCAATCTGGATTTTATTGGCCTACTCTCTTCGAGGATGCCCATAAGTTTGTCTCTTCTTGTGATGAATGTCAAAGAATAGGTAATATACGTAAGCGTCAAGAAATGCCTATGAATTATTCACTTGTTGTTCAACCTTTTGATGTTTTGGGATTTGATTACATGGGACCTTTTCCTTCCTCTAATGGGTATACACATATTTTAGTTGCTATTGATTATGTTACTAAATGGGTAGAAGCTATTCCAACAAGTGGTGCTGATAACACACCTCTATTAAAATGCTTAAGGAAGTTATTTTCCCAAGGTTTGGAGTCCCTAGATATTTAATGACTCATGGTGGTTCACACTTTATGCATGGTGCTTTCCGTAAGATGCTTGCTAAGTATGATGTTAACCATAGAATTTCATCACCCTATCATCCTCAGTCTAGTGGCCAAGTTGAACTTAGAAATAGAGAAATAAAATTAATTTTGCAAAAGACTGTCAATAGGTCCAGGAAGAATTGGTCTAAGAAATTAGATGATGCACTTTGGGCCTATAGAACAGCTTATAAAAATCCTATGGGCATGTCTCCTTATAAAATGGTTTATGGAAAAGCTTGTCATTTACCTCTTGAGTTAGAACATAAGGCTTATTGGGCAGTTAAAGAACTCAATTATGATTTCAAACTTGCTGGTGAAAATAGGTTATTTGATATAAGCTCATTAGATGAATGGAGAACCCAAGCTTATGAAAATGCAAAGTTGTTCAAAGAAAAGGTTAAAAGATGGCATGACAAAAGAATCCAAAAGCGTGAGTTTAAAATTTGGAGAATCTGTTCTTTTGTACAACTATTGTTTTAGATTTTTTGCAGGAAGCTCCTCTCAAAATGGGAAGGCCCATATGTCATCGAGGAGGTTTACCGGTCTAGAGCCATCAAAATAAATAATTTTGAAGGCACTAACCCGAAGGTTGTCAATGGGCAACGAATAAAGCATTATATCCCAGGTATGCCTATTAATGTTGAAAGTAATATTATCCAAACTTTAACACCGGAAGAACACATAAAAGAGTCCTTCCGGAATACTCCAGAATCATGAAAATAAGGAGGTACGTGATACGGTAAGTAAACGGACTCGAAAAAATCTGCAAAAATATTTTTTATTAGTTTTGGAATATTTTAAAATTTTGCAAATAAAGAAACTTCCAGGAAGCGTACCCTGGTGGGCACAAGACACCAGGGCGCGCCAGGCTTGCCTGGCACGCCTAGGTGGGTTGTGCCCACCTAGGGCACTTCTCGTACTCCGTTTTTCTACCATATACTTGTTCTGCAAGATAAAAAATCTATATATACTTCCCGAACCTGTTGATCACCCTATCACGGAGAAATCCTCTGTTCTCTTTTTCCTTGTTGTTTTTTGTCAGATTCCATCTACCATGGCCTCTTCAAGCTCCTCCAAGGACAATATCTCTCCATCACCACCATCATCTCCTTCACCACCAAAATGAGAATTGAGTATCGGGTATGGGCACTCCCCTTGGCTTCCGCCAAGCTTGGGGGAGGTTCCCCGGTATCATATCATCCCACTATCTTTTTGCTTTTACTTATCTTAGTTCAATCTTTTACTTTAGATGAAATAAAGTTTAGTTCGATCCTTTCTTATTTGAAAGTTTCTTAGTGATCTATCATTGTAATCGTGTGCAAGTTATATAATAAAGTTTAGTGTGAGTTTTTGCTTTCTTTACTTTCATGTTGCAAATGAAGAAAAAAAAAGAGAAAGGAAATAAATTAATAAGATTATATACTAATCCTATGGTAGGTTATGGCCCCACATAAGGAAAAGTATAAGTAGAAAATTTTATTAGAGATTGACAAACATAGCATTAGTCAATGATGCAACTCATGAAAGAATTAATAAGGGAAGAGAAGATTCACCTATAGATATACTATCCTAGAAATCTTTTATGATTGTGATCCCTCATCAAAATATTATATGCCAAAATTGTTGATGTTGGACAAGGAAGACAACTTAATGGTTTATGTTTGTTTATATTCACATAGAAGTCATATTGTCATATCCTTTAACATGTGATGCTTGCCCCCTATCTTTGCTAGCCAAAAATTCCGTACTAAGTAGAGATACTACTTGTGCATCCAAAAACCCTTAAACCCAAATCTTTTTCAAGTGTCCACCATACCTACCTAGGGATTGAGCAAGATCCCTCAAGTAAGTTGTCATTGGTGCAAAAAGGCAATAAAAAATGCTTCTAAATATGTGAGTTCATAAGAGCGACAGACTGCATAATAAAGGTTGTCATCTTAAGGGGCAATGCAATGTGACATTCTCTTGCACTAAGGTATTGAGCATGCAAACAAATAAGCGCATGGCAACCTCTGCTTCCCTCTCTGAAGGGCCTATCTTTTACTTTTATGTATCTACTTTTATGCAAAGAGTCAAAGTTTTCCCTCTATTCCTTTTTATTTTCTCTTTTTGCAAGCATCATGTGGTGAGGAAAGATCTAGGCACATATGTCCAGTTGAATATAGATAGCATGAGTTATTATTGTTGACATCACCCTTGAGGTGAACATGTTGGGAGGCGAAACTATAAGCCCCTATCTTTCTATGTGTCCGGTTGAAAAGTTTTGCTCATGGGTACGAGGTGAGTGTTAGCAATCATAGAACACTATATGATGGTTGAGTATGTGGACTTGCCTAAAGGCTCCGACACGTGACCCTTCCTGAAAAGATGATGAATTGTAGTTGCAAAGTTGACTGAGAACATAGTTTGTTGGTTTCTAATAGAGTTTTTGCTTTACTTCGATTGTGTGATGAACTGTTAATTATTCATAGGAAGTATATGATGCAAGTTCTATGGTAAAAGCCCTATGTTAAATTTTGTTGCTGTTATAATAATCAACATGATGCTTCTATGTCCGTATTTTGTTTTTCGACACCTCCCTCTCAAAGAATGTGGACATGTTTTTCGATTTCGGTTTTCGCTTGAGGACAAGTGAGGTCTAAGCTTGGGGAAGTTGATACGTCCATTTTGCATCATGTTTTCTTACTGTTATTTATAATGTTTTTACCCATAATAATGCTTTTTGGAGTAATTCTAATGCCTTTTCTCTCATAATTTACAAGGAACACATCAAGAGGGAGAATTCCGGTAGTTGAAAATCTAGACCTGGAAAAGCTATGTCAGGCCACCTATTCTACACAACTCCAAATGAGCTGAAACTTCACGGAGAATTTTTATGGACTATTTAAGAAATATTGGAGCCAATAAACACTAGAGGGGGGCCACCAGGTGGGCACAACCCACCTGGGCGCGCCAGGCCCCCCGGCGCACCCTGGTGGGTTGTCACCTCCTAGGGCCACCTCTGGTGCCCATCTTTTGGTATATAAGTGGTTTTGACCTAGAAAAAAATATAACAAGACTTTCGGGATGAAGCGCCGCCGCCTCGAGGCGGAACTTGGGTAGGAGCACTTTTGCCCTCCGGCGGAGCGATTCTACCGGGGGAACTTCCCTCCCGAAGGGGGAAATCATCGTCATCATCATCACCAACAACTCTCCCATCTTTGGGAGGGCAATATCCATCAACATATTCACAAACACCATCTCATCTCAAACCCTAGTTCATCTCTTGTATTCAATCTTGTTACCGGAACTACAGATTGTTGCTAGGGGGTGACTAGTAGTGTTGATTACATCTTGTAGTTGATTACTATATGGTTTATTTGGTGGAAGATTATATGTTCAGATCCATTATGCATATTAATACCCCTCTGATCTTGAGCATGATTATTATTTGTGAGTAGTTACCTTTGTTCTTGAGGTCACGGGAGAAATCATGTTGCAAGTAATCATGTGAATTTGATATGTATTCGATATTTTGATAGTATGTATGTTGTTATTCCCTTAGTGGTGTCATGTGAACGTCGACTACATGAAACTTCACCATATTTGGGCCTAAGGGAATGCATTGTGGAGTAGTAAATAGATGGTGGGTTGTGAGAGTGACAGTGACAGAAACTTAAACCCCAGTTTATGCACTATTTTGTAAGGGACCGATTGGATCCTAGAGTTTAATGCTATGGTTAGAATTTGTTCTTAATGCTTTTCTCGTAGTTGCGAATGCTTGCGGGAGGGTTAATCATAAGTATGAGGTTTGTTCAAGTATGAACAACACCTAAGCACCGGTCCACACACATATCAAATTATCAAAGTAGCGAGCACAAATCAAACCAACGTGATGAAAGTGACTAGATGAAATTCCCGTGTACACTCAAGAACGCTTTGCTTATCATAAGAAACCGTTTTGGCTTGTCCTTTGCCTCAAAAGGATTGGGCTACCTTGCTGCATACTTGTTACAATTATCATTACTTGCTCATTACAAATTATCTTGCTATCAAACTACTCAACTACTTACAATTTCAGCACTTGCAGACATCACCTTACTGAAAACTACTTGTCATTTCCTTCTGCTCCTCGTTGGGTTCGACACTCTTAGTTATCGAAAAGAGCTACACACTACACCACAACACTGATGTAGGGACAAAAAACTGCCGGGAGAAAGCACTTTATAGGGCAGACAAACTGACGGGACAGGTTTTCTCCCGGGAGATAGAACCGCCACGAGAACGGCTGCCGGGGATTACTTCTCCCGGTAGATATTTTTTTTCCTGGCAGTTGCATTGCCGGTGCCCATCTATTTGCCGGCAGTCCACTTTCTCCCGGCAGATTGGTCAAGGCACGTGTAACATCAATTATCGGCAGTCTTGGTACCTGCAGAAGCTCATTTTCCTGGCAGTTCTTATGCCAGCACATAGATTTCACTTCCTATTTTTTTAGGCATCCCTTATATAATATCCATTCATTCTGTTCAAACCATCAATACATACCACACGATTTATACACACATTTCACTCAAAGTAACATGTCTCATCCATACACTTCAATCAGAGTAGAATGTAGACCTCACCCAGAACCTTAAAGTTGATTCGATAAATTAACATAATAGCCATATGTATAAGTTGGTCGTGCCACAAAAGGTACAATACATCATGTTTCTAAATGTGTGCCACAAAAGGAGTACATATGTTTCTAGGGTGTGTCACACAAGCAAAATGAGCATATACTGGCTTAACAACCAGCAAAATGAGCAGAGTAAGTGTCATAATCACTCTACGAACTTAATTATAGGTCTACCAAATCTTCACTAGCTTGAAGATCTTCCAAATCTCCGAACTCTTCAGCAGATTGAAGATCTTCCAAAGCTCCATCAACTCTGTAGGGAAATCTGCAACAAATAGAAAACTCAAAATGGAGCTCTCATTTCAAATTTTAAATTAGCACATTAAAGATTTTGACATGCTTCAGTTTTTAACTCGTCGGCATAAATAAAACTCTTCTAAGTGTGCAGCATCTCATCATCACAGCAAGCAAGGTTACATCAATAGATCAAGAAAGATTTGTTTGAAGTACACATAAACAAATCTTCATGTGCAAATAAGCAAAACAAAAAGTTGTACAATGAACTTGCAAAAGCTGCTTAGTCTAAAAAAATACAACTTTCTAGTGAAAGCTATGACTAAACCTGAGTTAAACATGTACCTCTGGAGTTAATATAGTACTCTGAGTTCGAATCTTTTTTTGCACCGAGTTAAACTCAACAAATAGGCAAAACTCTATACAGTACTATATTGAACAAATAGTTAAAACTGTGTACAAATAGGTAAAAGTCTATACTATAAACAGCACAATAGTATACAAGTAGGCAAAACTCTGTACTATACATAGTACAATAGTACAAATAGGCAAACCTCTGTACAAATAGGCAGGGGCAGGCCATTGGTTATTGGTTTCTCTATATCATAGGAAAAAAGAAACTCATGAAATAACCATTGGTTACAGATTTCTCTATCTATCTCATGCATCTTAGCTTGTTTTTAATAGAGTTCATTGAAGAGAATACCCTCTAGCAGACTAGCAAGCCAAAACTGGTATGAGGATCAGTTTTATACGCCAAAACAAGTCTGAAATTTTCTACTGTATAGTAGAGTTTAACACCAAGTTCTAACTCACAGTCAAAAATCTTTCATGTTCAAATAGGCAAAACATGCTCAGTTTGAATCTTTCCTTTTTTACTAAGATAAACATTTGTACTGAGTCTCCAGGAATGACGTAAAAGATTTCAGCACAGTAGTTACTCTATGAAATATTTTTATTTTGTAAAATTCAGTACTGTACATAGTCGAGTGCATGAAATTTCTTGGAAACATACAAACATAAAAACAAAATATGATTATGTCGCCTACCACTCTACCTCAACGACCCAGCTAGCATGCTAGAATAAGATTCGATCTTAAAGAAACATGCATATTACCTCAGCTTGCTTGTGGTCGCATTCCTGCTTTCGTCATGGACTTGTCCACTTCCAACTGCATACATAGAACAAAAGCTTCTTAAGCAATCAACCATGATAGTAATTGTTAAGTTCAATCATAAGAACAAAAGCTCACATGCTTGTATGGCCATGCGATACATCACAGCGCTTCCCATTAGCCAATCCTTTAGTCTGTCATCCACAACATAGTACATCTGCTTTCAAGCAAGTGTAAATGGAGAGTGTAAGGGTGATGTATTAGATAAAGGGGAAATTTATACTACAAGTCATCGAGAGATAAAGGGGCAAGTTATACCAGAAATCATACACATTGTGCATTCTAGTGCTTTTTTTTCCTTCTTCCCCTTCGTTTCTTGATCCAACTCATGGTCTAAACATGGAAAATAGTTACTTGGCTATCATCCATTTAACTAACAGTCTATATACATAGATTTCAGAGCTACACACCTTCATGCTCTTCAATGTCGTCACTTGGCATGTCATCAACATCTCTAGTCGTTTGGGACCTAAGAACTCGAGCATCTCATCGTAATCATCTAGGTCGATCTCCTCTTGAACATCATCAGGTTGAACCTCATCATGGTCACTAAGATTGAGCATCTCATCGTAATCCCCATCCCACTCTTATCCATTCTTGACCAATTTAACTAAAATTGCCTAACATGAGAAAGAAAGAATACTTCTATTAAGGAAAAAAATCTAGTAACAAAAATGCATATCGTCCGTATCTAGTACAAGCAACAAGAAATACAATACGGAGAAGGAATGTCATCACACAACAGAATATAATTAACTGAAACATGTCATTTCAGAAAATACAATAACCAAAATAGCAGTAAGAATGTCATCATCTATATCATAAAAGCATCGCACCTATTCTGTCCACATATGGTATTTCACAAAACACAAACAAAGATGGTAGTAGGTGCATCAACTAAACAAACAAACACTTAAAATAATTAGCTTTGTTTCATCTCAAATTAAAATGACCTCCAAAGCTCAACTAAACAGTCAGGTGTCAACCAATTTAATTACGGTATGCACTTGTTAATCACCAACAGTACATGTCCTTTGATCTAAAGGGCTACTAACAGTAGTAGTGATTGTTTTTAGACAACCAAACAACCTTCAAACCTGTCTGGTTCATGGTTTTTTCGCCGTTATCATATCAAAGCAATTACAAACTGTTGATTTGTTCTAACTGCCGGAATAGTTCAGTGCTGAAGTATAGGAGGGCACATTCAGAACAAAAAAGGGCACAAAAATTGCAACATATCACCTGTCAAATGAAGTATAGGAGGCAGTGAAGTCCACGGAAAGGATGTTGAGGAGAGGGTCGACGACCTGCTGCTTCGGGGGCGCGTGTGGAGGAGGCGGACCCGCGGCTTGGTGCTCGGTGAAACTTTCGGGGAGGCCTGCTCGAGGAGTAAGTGCGTGAGTAGGTTGGTGGCGAGGATGGTGGCCGCCGGTGGGGTGGCTCGGCGACGACGGTGCTGCTCCGTGTCAATCGGGTGCTCGGCGGTGCCGCTATGGAGTGAGGCGACGACAATAGTGGACAGTAGTGGTCGGCAGCAGTGGGTTGGTTGTTGGGGGCGGCGGAGGGGCGGAGGGGCTGCCGTGATGGAGGGCGACGGCGGAAGTGCTCGGTTGGAGAGCTGCCGTCGGTGGTGGGATGGTTGGGGGCGGAGGCCTTGCAGTCCTGTGGTGGGTCTCGATTTGTGGGCAGCAGAGGGGTTGCGGTGGTGAGTGGCTATGCCGGCGGTGGACTAAGTGGAAGGCGGCCGGGCGGCGGCGGTGGGAAGCTTGGGGGCGGCAGCGCGCGACGGCGGTGGGAAGATTTGGGGGCGGCAGTGCGCTTCGGTGGTGGGAAGGTTTGGTGGCGGCGGCGGTCTGGTGGCGGGGATTGGGCGTGGATTTGGGGGCGGAGATGCGGTCTGATTTTTTATTTTTTTAGGGTTATGCAGTCTGGTGGAGCAGGACTGCAGGAGGGCTGGCGCGTGTATTTCTTCTTGGGCCTAAAATTCCGCCAAAGTCGCGCGCTCTTTTTTTCTCATTGGCGCGCGCTTAGGGCCGACTTTAGGGTCTCATGGCAAAGGCGGTCTCCAGCAGACTATGGGCCGAAATTTAGTTCTCCCGGCAGTTTTTGGGCCGTAAAATGTACCGGCAGTTACAGCGCCGTTGTTGCTCAAGTTCTCCCGGCAGTTCATATGCCCTAATGTGATTTTAGCGGCAGAAACTAATGTCCCGGCAGATAGTTTGCCCTTAGATAGGTTTTTCTCCTGGCAGTTAACTGCCCCCAATCAAGTGTTGTGGTGTAGTGACAATTGATCCCATATACTTGTGGGTCATCACGTCACCCCTTTGGACCGTACCGTTGAGGAACGCGGTCGACTCGTCTCCATGAGGTCATCCTATGGCTGCATAGACCCTCGCGCTTCCGCTGTGTCACCCCTTCAGTCCATAACGCGCGTGGCACACTGTCCTTGCCACCGCCTCGAGTACTTCCCCGTCATTGCTCCGACCCGCGCATTGCTGCTACAATGCCCCTTCGAGCCATAGCGTCGTGGCACGCGGTCCACTCCGTGTTCCCACGTGTTGACTTCTATGTGATATGCGCAGCGACGCCTCCCTAGACGCGGGAACGCCACCATCCGCATCTAGTATTCGTCACGTTGTCGGGTTCTTCCTCGCCTACTTCGAGCACCGTCGTTGTGCTCGTAGCCTAGCCGCCGCCGCTCTTCTTCCTCCGTGTTGGTGTTGCTCGCCTATCCGAGTCGCGCCGCTGCTACTTGTGAGTTGCATTGGGATTTCCTTGAAGATGAGTGGATGATGCAGTATAGTAAAGATAAGTATTTCCCTCAGTTAAGAACCAGGGTGATCAATCCAGTAGGAGAACCATGCAACACCACATTCGCCGTACCTACACACAAAATAACAAATACTAGCACCCAACGTGAAAAAGGGGTTGTCAATGACTCGAGGTTAATTGCAAGGATCAAATCTTGTAGTGATAGATACATAAATAAAACACAAAAATAAAGAAAAATACAGCAAGGTATTTTTGATTTTAATATATGATAAAAAGTAGACCCGGGGGGCATAGTTTTCACTAGATGCTTCTCTCTTGAAAATAGAATACGGCGGGTAAACAAATTATTTTTGGGCAATTGATAGAAAAGCAAATAATCATGACGATATCCAAGGCAATGATCATGTATATAGGCATCATGTCCGAAACAAGTAGACCGACTCCTGCCTGTATCTACTACTATTATTCCATACATCAACTGCTATCCAACATTCATGTAGAGTATTAAGTTCATAAAGAACGGAGTAACGCCTTAAGCAAGATGACATGATGTACACAAAGCAAACCCACACATGAATAAACCCCGTCTTTTTATCCTTAGTGGCAATGATGCAAATATGTGTCATGTCCCTTTCTGTCACTAGGATTGAGCACCGCAAGATCGAACCCATCACAAAAGCACCTCTCCCATTGCAAGAAAAATCAATCTAGTTGGCCAAACCAAATCAATAGATCGGAGAGAAATACAAATTTATAATAATCATGCATAGAAGATTTCAGAGAAGACTCAAATAATGTTCATGGATAATCTGATCATAAACTCACAATTCATCGGATCCCAACAAACACATTGCAAAAAGTCATTACATCAAATAGATCTCCAAGAACATCGAGGAGAACATTGTATTAAAGATCAAAGAGAGAGAAGAAGCCATCTAGATACTTGCTATGGACCCGTAGGTCTGTGGTAAACTGCTCACACATCATCCGAAGGGCAGCAAGGTTGATGTAGAGCCCCTCTGTGGTCAATTCCCCCTCTGGCAGAGTACAAGAGAAGGCCTGCAGATGGGATCTCGCAAGAACAGAAACTTGCAGTGGCAGAAAAAATATTTTGGGTGGCTCTCTGATGTCAAGGGGATATTTGAGAATTTACAAAGGCGGAATTAGGTCAAGCGGTGCCACGAGGGGCCCACAAGCCTGGGGGCACCCCTGGGCGCACCTCCCGAGCTTGTCGCTCCCTCGTGGCTCATTATGTCTTCTCCCGAACGTTCTAGGGTCTTTTCTGGTCCAGAAAAAATTAATCCAAAGTTTTTTTCTCCGTTTGGACTCTGTTTGATATTGATTTTCTGAAGAGCCAAAAACAAGCAAAAAAACAGCTAGTAGCACTGGGCACTAGGTTAATAGGTTAGTCCCAAAAAATGATACATAATTGCATATCCAAGATTGATACTATGATAGCATGGAACAATCAAAAATTATAGATACGTTGGAGACGTATCAGCCGCCCCTCATGTCGCTGCCACTCGCTCACCCAAGCCGCATTGCCACTCCACCCCTTCGTCTTCATCCTACACCATCTCATCGCCATCGTTGCCTTCATCTTTCCTGACCACTTCATCTACTCCAACAACTATGGTTGATATTGTCACCTTCTACTCCACGTTGACTGGCACCACAACCATCGTCGCGTCCTCCTCTGCTGGCCCTTACGACATGGCTTACAGTTCGTGTAGGCCCCCGTCTATGCATGTCCGGTGCTTGCAACACCGACGCGTGCCTTCATCCACGATGTGTCCCTGGGCCTCGCAAGCCTGGAGCGATGCCTTGTCAGCATCGAGTTCATCCGTCTACGCATTCCAGGTGCCGGCAACACCGATGCGTGCCTTCGTCCACGACGTGCCCCGGGCTTGGCAAACCCGGCGCGATTCCTCGTCAACATCGTCTTATTCCCGGTACACCACTTTTGAGTGCCCATGACTTACTCGGCGCCCGCGGCCCATCGGGAACTACCTCAACACCGGTCACCCTGATTCGACATCGACCATGACGTTCTTGGCACGACTACCTTGACCACGGCTACACCACACTACACTTTCGGTTACCTAGACAGCGACCAGGGCTACTGCCTTTCCTGAGCAACCTCGTTGGTTTCCACTCCAGCCAAGACTTCTGTGATGCGTCGACCGCTACAGGTGTGTGAGTGTGTGGGGGTGTCTATTGGCTTACCTTCAGACTCTTCTCCAGTCTCACCATTTGCGTCGCTATCGTTTTGACTGTTGCGGGGCATTTAGTATCTTGATTATTAGGAAACATATGATAGCGTAGGATTTATTTCTACCTTGTCTTGTACTTCAAGTTGATCATGTATTTCTATATATACGCCCATGAGGCTCAAGCAATACATCAAACAATTCCACCAATTTTCTTCTGTATTCACTTCTACAAGCATCGACGCTGCAACCCACAACGACTGGTGTTGTGAAGACAACATATGCAAGCGTAGTCGCCCGTGCATGCGAATGATGACGGGATGCTAGCAGAGGTCGATGATGTGTGGCGGTGTTGTGAAGGGATGAGGACGAGCCACGAGCCATGAATATTGCATGAAGACGAGGTTTCAAGAGATTGCGTGTGGAGGGCGACAGAGTAGCGAGTGAGGGAGTTGAGGCCGCACGACGACGAGATGGGAGGCACACGGCGATGAGATCATGGTGTTGCGTGACGTGGGAATGTGTGATGATGCTCCAAGGAAGTGTTGCATTGCAACGTCGTAAGAGGTGGAAAGTGGAAGAGAGAGGTTGGGCATAGGAGATGATGATCGACAGAGAAGAACTGCCCCATAAGACGGCTTCTGAGGCGATCAATCTGGCACTTACGTTGATCGGCCGACACCTAGAGTTGTCTTTCTATGAACCAAAGTGGTCCTCAAAAGGAAATTTGCTGATGTAGTATACTCTTTTCATCTTAAAATAAATGTCTCACATTTAGCACAATTTTACACTAAAGTTAATGCAAAAGCTAAGGCCTCATTTGGTTTGGAGGATTTTCATAGGAAAAACATAGGAACAATGATTCCATAGAAAAATTTATATAGATGCAGTCGGTTCGTAGGAAATGTGTACAAAGACTTCGTAGGAAGGTTCTTCATTTCCTATGTTTTTGGAGGAAGCTACATGTCCACTTAAATGCGTAGGAACAGGCAAGTCAATTCCTTAAGGCAACTCCAACGCTAGACCCCAAACGAACGTCTCTTTCGTCTGGATTTCGTCCTTTGGAGTGGCAATGGGTGCCAAAACGGGCATGCGTTTCCGAATTTTGTTGGAGGCTCCCAATGCAGCAGACAACTCCAAAACGTTCGCCTGCACTTCGCCCGCTGATGTCGCTTGAACTACGTCGATATTTCCTCAAAGAGAAAGGGATGATGCAGCACAACTACGGTAGATATTTCCCTCACTTATGAAACCAAGGTATAAATCCAGTAGGAGAACCAAACAACACTATGTAAACGTCACCTGCACACAAAGAACAAATACTAGCAACCCGACACTTATGAGGGGTTGTCAATCCCTCTTACGGGTAACGGCGTTGGAAATTGTCAAGTTGACGGGATAAAATTTGTGATAGATTGGATAAATAGATCTCGAATAAACGCGCATTAAAAAATGCAAAACATTTAAAATAAGTGCAGCAAAGTATTTTTGATTTTTTGGAATAATAGATCTAAAAATAAAAGCAAATAAAAATAGATCTCAAAGGCAAATAATAGATCAGAATGCAAATATGTTAAAGAATACACCCAGGGGCCGTAGTGGCTTCTCTCAAGAAATAGCACACGGTGGGTGAATTACTGTTGGGAAATTGATAGAAAATCTAATAGTTATGACGATATCCAGGCAACGATCAATATATAGGCATCACGTCCAAAATTACTAGACCGACTCCTGCCTACATCTACTACTATTACTCACATCGACGGCTATCCAGCATGCATCTAGTGTATTAAGTTCATGGAGAAATGGAATATGCAATAAGAACGATGACATGATGTAGACGAGATCTATTCATGTAGGAATAGCCCCCATCTTGTTATCCTTAATAGCAACGATACATGTGTGTCTTGCTGCCCCTTCTGTCACTGGGAAAGAACACCGCACAATCGAACCCATCACAAAGCACATCTTCCCATGGTAAGAAAAATCGATCTAGTTGGCCTAACTAAACCAAAGATTCGAAGAAGAAATACGAGGCAATAAATAATCATGCATATAAGAAATAAGACTCAAATAACTTTCATGTATATATAAATCTGATCATAAACTTAAAGTTCATCGGATCCCAACAAACACACCATAAAAAGGGTTACATCAAATAGATCTCCAAGACACCATTGTATTGAGAATCAAGAGAGAGAGAGGAAGAGAGAGAGAGAGGAAGCCATCTAGCTACTGCCTACGGACCCGTAGATCTATGATAAATTACTCACGCATCACCGGAGAGGCACCAATGAGGATGATGAACCCCTTCGTGATGGTGTCTAAATTGGATCTCGTGGTACTAGAACTTGCGGCGGCTGGAATTGTGTTTCGGCAACTCCCCTAGGGTTTCCAAAATATTTGGAGATTTATAATGCGAAGAGGCGGTGCGGGAGGTAGCCGAGGTGGGCACAACCCACATGGGCGCGGCTGGGCCTCCAGGCGCGCCCTGGTGGGTTGTGCTCCCCTCGGAGCCCTCATCTGATACTTCTTTGGCCCAACAGGTGTCTTCTGGTCTAGAAAAATTCTTCAAAAAGTTTTGCTGCGTCTGGACTCTGTTTGGTATTGATTTTTTGCGACGTAAAAAATAAGCAAACACAACAACTGATACTGGGCACTATGTCAATAGGTTAGTCCCAAAAAATGATATAAAGTTTTTATAAAATGATTGTAAAACATACTAGAATAATAAAATAACATCATACAACAATAAAAAAATATAGATACGTTGGAGACGTATCACCCGTCACACCCCAGCCCCGGCCACGCGCATGCCGCCCCTAGAGCCTGCGCCCATGCCCATCGAGCTCGCCTGCGCGCTTGGCCTCACCGCTCACCGCCGCTAGCCGCTGCCTCGCCAGCAGCAGTAGTAGCCAGCCTTGCCTGCCTGCCGCCCGCGCCATCCCCGCCCTGGTCGCGCCCCGCCTGCGCCATCCCCGTCCTCGCCGCGCCCCGGTCGTCCTAGCGCAAGTCATCCCTGCCTCGCCGCGCCGCACCCTTCCCGTGCCATGGCCGCGCCCTCCCGCGGCATGCCAGTGCCCTTCCTGCCCTCGCCCGCGCCATCCCTGCCCCGCCAGCGTCATGGCCCCGCTCCGGCCACGCTCACTCGCGCCCATCCCCGCCCCGGCGCTCGCCCTCGCCCGCGCCCGCCCGCTCGCGCCCCGCCCCGCTCCGGCCGACGCGGTCATGTCCCGCCCTGCTCCAACTACGTGACAGCCATGCCCCGCCCTGCTCCGGCCGACGCGCCCGCGCCCTGCCCCGTCCCGCTTCGCTCCGCTCTGACAGACGCACCCGCCGCCTCCAACCGCGACCCGCCATCCTTGCTCCGACCGACGCGCCCCGCCCTACTGCCCGCCCCGCAGCTTGGCGTCATTGCCCGTCTGACACGCCTCGCCCCACAACTCGCCTTGCTGTTGCTCGTCTACGCGCCGAGCGTCGCGCCGCGGCTGCCGGTCTTGCGTCGTTGGTCAAAAAGAAGGAGAGAGAGCGGTGTGTGGGTGGGTGGTGGGTCCCTTTGTTTGGATGACAGATGGGGCATCATCTACATGCAGTGGACATAGACAGATGCACAGACGCAGAGAGCGTCCGCTTTCTGTCCGCTTTGGGCACAAATCACGACCAAGTTTGGTCCAGAGATGGGGTGAAATGAACACAGAACGAACCAAAAAGTGAGATGGTGTCTGCAGTTGGGCAACCTTTTATATCCGTCTGCTCCAAACAGACGCCCACGAACGAAATGGGGTCTAGCATTGGAGTTTCCCTTAGGATGGCAACAATTGGCTGGTCCATAGAGCCACGAAGAAGTCCTACAGAGATTTCGTAGGAATGTTGTTTATTTCCCGTGTTTTTAGAGGAAGATATACATTCACTCAAAACATGTAGGAATGAGGCAAGTCAATTTTTTAGGACGGCAATAATTGGCTGGTCCACAGAGCCACGAAGAAGTCCTACTACTATTTGGAGAGCTGGGTTCGGGCTTTTGCCTGACCATTTGTAGCCTACGAAGTGCCCAAAGCGCGTACCTCAGAAAATCTAGGATTGAATCCTAGGACTATCCTAGGACTGTCAAAGGACGCAGTAGAAAACATGAATCCTAATGCAATTGAAAAGATAAGGTCGATTCAAACGTTAAATGAGGAAAAAAATCAAAAAAATAAGTGACGAACCTTTTTTTGTGGGTCAAATAAGTAACGAACCTGATCTATTCCGCAACTTGGTTGCTCCAATTTGAGAGAGATTTGTTTGTTTTTTCCATGGTAGGAGGAGAGATTCCATGCCGTGAGCGCACCAGATCAATTTCCTAATTTCCTTGCTCGAATTTGAGAGATATGATTGATTTTCTTTCTCTGGGGAGGAGGAGACCATGGGGAGGAGAGAACGTGAGGAGGAGACCATGGGGAGGAGAGAACGTGAGGAGGAGGAGAGACTATGGCGTACGATTGGTTTTTTTTTACAGGGAAAGTAAGAGGCGTGGAGAAGATAGACTTTTTTGAGGGATTTTGAGGGCATTTTTTACACAATTTTGAGGGCTATATACGTGGAGTAGATATATTGTGCAATCGTGATAGCATGTGTTTGGGCTTTGTAATTGATTTATATGGTTGATCTATACCTAAAAAAACGGTTGATCTGCACCGTAATAACACGGCCCCATCAAATTAACGGTTCGTATTTTCTAATTAATATGATAATTTTGAGGAGTCTGTAATTAGTGTATATATATATATATATATATATATATATATATATATATATATATAGATAGATAGATAGATAGATAGATAGATAGATAGATCGGTTGTATCTGCCTTCACGGGATCATAAGTTCTTTGTATTCTTTATTGTTTTGTTTGTTCTTTTGCTTATATAGCTGTCTTTTCTCTGTGTAGCTCCTTTTTTTTCTCCTTTCAAGACTTTGTATTATTTATTTAAAAAATTAATAAAAATATGTAATAGAGTCCTGTTGTTTTCCTTAAAAAGCGAATGAGCCCTGAGACATATATTTTGGGATGAGAGAGTTAGGGCCTAGAGAGAGGTAACAGCCACCTAGCTGCTTGCTAGTACTCTAGTACTGGTAGGACGTACACATCACCTAGTACTGGACGTACGGCCACAGCGGTACTCATCTGTTGATTACCACACATGGTGCGCTCTCCTGCTAGCCGTCACTACTTGTGTGCAATACCAAAGCAACTACGCTGGTCCATCATGACGCCGGCCGTCCGTGGATCCTCCCTGTATCAGACAGACCGAATCACAACCAAATTAGTGGGGACGTGCCTCGTTCCTGCTAGGAACAGCAACACGGCTTCACCACGGGCCCCTAGCTTCGGAAATGCGCAGGGGCACTTAAGTGGGACACTCACCTGCCAAGTTTCGCCGTCCGTTTGTTTTGTCTCGTGATTCATACTTTAACAGTTTACTAAATCATCTAGAGGTGTAATAAGTATTGCACATCCAAATCATATATCGTTGATTTTACGTTAAGATTCATGTGAATATTTTCTTTTTCTTTTTTTATTTTTCTCTTTATGCTTGATTTCTTTATTTAGATGTGCAATAACTATAGCACATCTAGATATGCCCTAGACACACATACTTTAATCCTGCATGAGGACATAATAACAAAGAAAACCTCTCAAAAAAAATTAAATTTCAATGATGAAACTAACTGTTTATGCATCTAAAACTGCCAAGTTTCTACATGTTTCAAAGATATAATTTCAAACAATTTTATTTGTCAGTCGTAAACACAAAATAATTGATTTTTATTGGTCGCTAGTATTGAAACTTAGTATGTTTTTTAAGTCGTCAAGATATATTCAAAATGGACCTTATTTGAAAGCGTTGGTCACGAAAAACACAAATATGAAAATATAACTTAATTTAAAATTTTTGTTTAAAAGAATTAAATTTCAAAAATTGGAAATCAAAGTAAAAAGCGGGCACGAGGGACAATGCGTGCCCCCGCACTTGCGTGCCACAAATCCTCTTCCCTTGGCTTTTCACATATTAACATCAGTGTATGGATCCAAAAAAGAGAAAATCGATTTACAGATATGGAGAGGAGTGGTAGATGTTATTTTAACAAGAGGCTTCTGCATTCATTAAGAAGAAAAGAGTTGCTCTTAAGAAAACCGAGCAAAAAACAAATTGCCCACTTAATTATGGAGAGTCGGGCGAAAACCATCACAACCGTTGAGCGACACACGAAGATACCCCCCCCCCCCACACACACACACACGACACTCCAAAGAGGGCCTCGTCAAGACAACACGTAGGCGTCATCGTCATTACTCCCCCCCCTAGAGGCGTCATCGTCATCACTCCTCCCCTAGAGGCATCATCGTCATCCTTAAACCCTAAGGTCATTACTCCCGCTTCGCCTCAGGCGATCATCGACATCAATAACACTGTAGAGGTCATGTGGAGACGTATGAAGTCCCTGCCAGTTCTTAGCCTCCTACGACCAAACATTGCAGTTCCGGCTCTAACGGAGAACTACGAAAGAGAATTAGACACGACTGGCACCTCCGAAAATCATTGAATGAACCACCTGCTTACCGTCATCGCACGCCACCGGGACCCGCCACTGCAGCTTCGACTTCGCAGCAGCAAACCAGCCAAGGCATCCCCGCGGACATACAGGAGAAGAGCCGATTACCTCAACCATAGCTACGTCTCTGACATCGCCCCCATCATCATCATTGCTATAGAAAGCCATCACCGCCGCCTTCCCCAAGTCCCGCTCGCTAGTGCCTAGCTCCAAGGACAAAGCCACAGGGTATGACACAAAGGCGCCGCCATCATCTCATTAATCAAGATCAAGGGTTTCCCCATGAGCTGCAGCAATCCGCACGGGAGGGGTGTGGCAACAATGCATTGATGCTTCCAGGAAGGTTAGTGACGTCCATAGTCGCCGCCATAGCTGGTCATGGCCACAACCGAGACAGGTTCTTCACCCAAGCTCCCAACACCAACTCAGTCGCACATCAACTCACATTTGCACCGGCCAGTCCACCAACCACTACCACCACGGTCCGGTCCGACGACCAAGGAGCACATAGCAACCACCACAACCGACCGCTCATCGCAGATGCCATCGACTATCACTCAGCAGCTCTAACCGCTGGATCCATGAACATCGACCAGAACGAGGGCCACCGGTCGCAGCACGAGCCTCCAAAAGCCTGTCGGGCACCATGCCGACTAGGGTATAGAGGAGTGCCGCCTGAGGCCAAGAACAACCACGGTTCCCAGTCGTAGCCCTATAACAGAGGCGCCAATGTCCGCCGCGCGCACCACCGGGCGCCTGTAGGAGGTCGGAGCGTTCATATTGGTCACAGACCAAGGGAGCCCGTCCCGCGGTAGCCGCCTCCCCATTTGCCTCAGCATGCACATCCACAAGCACCACGGCGGTGCCCTTGTCAGATCCACGCCAGCCTGCAGCCAACGCAGCCCCCGCACCTCCACCTCGCGCCACCAGCAACACCGACTCCGCGCCCGCTCCCTGCGCACTGTACCTCCTCCCGCGCACCTGCATAAGCACGCCAAAGCGTCGGCATGCGCCAAGCCCCCCCCCCCTTCCTATCCACTGGATCCGTGACTGTCCCTGCCAAACCAGCATCGGGCCTGTCAAAACCCGACGGGTCGTCAAGCCAGATCCACACGCGCGCCTTCCAAAGAGACCCCCCCTTCCTGTCCACTGAATTCGTGGCCGTCCCCGCCAAACCAGCATCGGGCCTGTCGAAACTCGACGGATTGTCAAGATCCATACGCGCGCCTTCCAAAGAGACCCCCCTCCCCCCTCCCTCCCGCCCGAAGCCCGTTCAGGCTCCTCAGGCGGCGGCGAGGAGAAGAAAAGGAGGGGGTGGGAAGTCGCGGCACGGGAGTTGTCCCCGTGTCGCCAAATAGAGGCAACACGGGAGTGGGGCGAGCGGGTGGCAATGCTCTCACTAGAGTCTCCTCACTTTGGAGACACAAATGAACGATCAACCAAGCACATGAGCTGTCCTAAGACTATCAAGTCGATCAGTCCCCTTCTCAAGTAGCTACCCACGTGAGGACCACCGCTTGAGAACTGAGATACTACAGGACAAGAGATTAGTTTCAAGCATCTCGATCGTCCAGCTTTCCTCGCACCGGATAAGCACATTTCGTACGCTCAGAACCTGGGACTCCCGATCGGCATCATCCCGATTCCCCAGGGTACGTGACAGCGAAAAAGAATCATACCGTTACACCACGTGCACGTCTCCACCCCTAACTGGCATTACGTACATTACATGTACACGCGCACACACTGACACAGATATATGCAACACACGCATCGTATAGACGACGTCTACCGCCGTACGTCCCGATCCTGCTGTACGTACAAAGTGCATCTGTACACGTCTGATGAAACGGGCTGGCACGTCATGATCGGGCTACCAGAATCCGCGTGTCTGCACATGCATGCTAACATAGCTAGCGCGCGGGCAGCGTGGCGGCGAAGAAGGGGTCGTCGTGCGGCAGCAGGTCGTTGGGCCGGAGCGCGGTGAAGACCATGAGCGCGAGGGTGACGAGGACGGAGAGCACGGCGAGCGCGAGCATCAGCACGCTCGCCGCCGGCTCCCTCACCTCCTGCGCGTACTCCGCCGACGCCAGCGCCAGCAACGTCAACGGGAACGAGTAGGCCCACCACGCCACGCTGAACCGCCGCATCGCCCGCTTGAACAGCGTCGGCCGGGACACCTGCATGCGACACAACAACAAAAATGTTTACGTCTCTCTCTCTCTCTTAAAATAATTATTTTACGAGAAGAAGATGTTATTAACAAGCTATAGCATGATTAGTTGGCAATGCGTCCGTAGGCACTATATGATCTTTGATGTGATCCAGTATGATCTATTGGGGGCTTGGTGATGTGAGTGGCCATGCAACTCAACCTAGGTTTTATTTTATTTTATTTTTGCTCATTGAAATATATCCTATTATACAGAGGTACAGATAAAAGGAGACGATCGAGTTTGCAGTTCGCGTGGCAGCTAGTGGCGTCCTGTAGACCTACACGATCCTAGTTGGAGCTTTTTTTCCGGACAACATGCGGCAGGCCTTGGCTAGCAATCTCAAACTCTAAAAAAAACTAGAGTATATATGCCTTTATTTTACCCAACCAATTACTCCCTCCGTTCGGAATATTTGTCTCGAAAATGAATGTATCTATAACTAAAATATATCTAGATACATTCATTTTTGCGATTAGTAATTCCGAACGGAGGGAGTACTAACAAAAGCAAAAGCGATGGATGGAGAGACGCTGAGAAAAGTCCCCCACAGGATGCATGGAACGCTCGATGTGCACTCTCCTTCCATTTTTTTCTCCCGCGTCTTTGTAACACTGCCTCATTCGTATAGACTCGTCTCTAGACTTGCGGCTGAGTTTACCGGAGGATCGAAAGGAAAGGTACAGTAATAATAACGTAATGTTAGGTGATCTAGTCGTAATTACCAGGGAGGCGAAGAGGAACATGGAGAGGAAGAAGAGCATCTTGCAGCCGGTGTCGAAGGACATGGATATGGAGCACCAGGCGAGGGACGCCATGCTCGGAGCGGCGAAGAAGAGAAAGAAGACCGGGCGGAGCATGGCCGGCAGCGAGTCGGAGCCGAGGAACCTCTGGTACAGCGTGACGAACAGCACGAGGTAGTGTGCGGCGCCGACGGCGAACATGGCCACGGCGCCCTCGTGCCACCCCATCTTCGCCGCCGCCCTCGCCGTCATCAGGTTCGCGATCACCGTCATGTGGCTGGCCGGGTTGGCCACCATGGACAGGAACTTCCTGCCGCGCGTGAACCACTGGCCGTAGACCTTGACGTCCAGGACAAGGATGGGCAGCGAGAAGGCCCACCACAGCATGTGGTAGGACGGCGCGTCCGGGCGCAGGAACGGCGTGGCCTGCAGCAGCAGCAGCCACGAGATCCAGGGCGCGAACAGGTAGTTCATGCCGACGTGGTGCCGGAACTCGGCGCGCACGGCGGGGAGCCGGACCACGCAGCGCGCCACGTAGAGCACGCACAGCGCGAACAGGGTGAGCAGCGCCAGCGACCAGAGCAGCACGAACGCCGCCGACGGCAGGGACTGCACCAAGGGATGCAGCGCGCTCGGGTCCGTGGACCTGTCGCTCAGTGTGCGCCACAGCAGCGCCTGCCCGCTCAGCGCCAGGCTGATGCGGAAGTATCCGGCGTGGAACCGCGTCAGCATCGCGAACCGGGAAGCCACCGGCCGCGGAGGCTTGTTAGGCGCCGTCGACGCTTTCAACATGGTGCCGCCGTCGCCAGCTTCAGCCAGCCCGGCGCCCTTGGGGCCCAAGGGTTTAAGGGAATCGGAGCTGGTTTCCATCGTGATGGATCGATCGATCGATGGAAGGGGGGAAGGAGAATGTGGTTTGCTTTGCATTGTAGGGGAGCTCGGTATTTATAGGGGGGCTAGCAAGGTAAGGCGATGAGGAGTGTGACCGGCCTGCAGTCTGACAGTCTCAAGCGTTGAGGTCTAGGTAACATGTGGGTTAGGCAGTAACCGAGGGCGGCGGTTCTTGCTTTTCTTTTCGAGCCATTGGTTTTTCATCTTATACAAGGCTGGGCACTTGGGCTGTGTGATGTGATAAAAAATGCTATGCTGGTACTTCTGCGGTGCATCTGAGAATTCACATTTTGGGAAAGTATTCTTGGCTAATGCTGGCTCTGATTTGCGAGATAGGTACTGAGTGGCTTTCTGTAGGGTACCATGCCTTTCTGTACTTGTACACCTTTCAGATGATAGAAACATCATTATTCATTCTTCCATCCTTTGCATGATTCGATGTATTCACTGAAACTTTATTCAGAAATGCCCAAGTCACCGAGATCAAATGCAAGTACAAAATGGCAACAGAAATTATGTCACTGACTGGAAACTACTCTTGGACGTGAATCTAATGACATATTTTTTTTATGACATATAACTAATATTTATTTTGCCAAAATTAATGGTCAAAATTTTATTAAAATGCTACAAACCTTGCAAGTCATGATAGTGGGATCGAGTACCCATATTCAAAATATGGAAGGTACTTAGAATGCATTAGCCCATTGAAGAGGTTCCATGTTCATGTTTGATATAACGTAATGTATTTAGAGAATTGTAATTAACAAATTATTTTCATTCGGAATTTCTCTGCCAATGAGACTATTAGACAAGGGTTTTAGGGTTTGTGGTACATCTCCAATGTGGGGTGGCCTTTTCATTATATAGAGAGGTACATATAATGTACAGTACAATTACACGTGGGGCTCAGTATATACAGAGTCTAACACCCTCCCTCAATCTTAACCGTGCTTAGAAGAATTCATTAGGTTGAGATTGCGCCTACAGCCTTCAAACTGAGGAAGAGGCAGTGACTTCGTGAAGATGTCAACAAGTTGATCTTTGGAGGAGATAAACTTGATAAGAAGCAGTTTCTGGGCAACACGTTCTCTGACAAAGTGATAATCAACTTCGATATGTTTGGTGTGAGCATGAAAGACTGGATTTGAAGACAAATACATTGCACCAATGTTATCGCACCAAAGTACCGACGACTGCTTCTCTTGGACGTGAATCTAATGACATATTTTTTATGACATATAACTAATATTTATTTTGGAAAAATTAATGGTCAAAATTTTATTAAAATACTACTAGCCTTGCAAATCATGATAGTGGGATCGAGTACCCATATTCAAAAATGGAAGATACTCAGAATGCATGAGACCATTGAAGAGGTTCCATGTTCATGTTTGATATAACATAATGGTTTTAGAGAATCGTAATTAACATATTATTTTTATTCGGAAATTCTCTGTCAATGAGACGAAACTACTATTGTGAGGGTTTATGAACTAAGGAGGAGATGGTGAGACTTTCCCTAGCTCAAGCTGCCCGTAATAGAAGTATCATATCTAGTATCATGCATGACAACTAGCCAATTAAAGACATATACTTTGCAAGTGTTCACCTTAATTGATAGCCGTTGGATCAGAATTAGATGGATGGTTCATATTAACTAAATCCTGCGAACTTGTACCTTTTATATTGATATATACCCCCCCCCCCCTTCTTTCTCGTTTATAGGGATTGTCTCCGAGAATTTGGTTTCTAAGTCTCAATTTTATTTTATTTTTTTAAAAAGGAGGAGGCCCCCCGCCTCTGCATCTAGGCGATGCATGCGGTCACTTTATTAATTATTCTCACAAGACCTTACAAAGTCATACAACAGTAAGACTAAAGCCACCGTCTAAGCAACAACTGTCGTTACACCTATCCAATTAATGAAGAGGCGCTGATAGCCTGAGCCTAATACCAAACAGACATCGCAGCCAAACCTAAACATCTAAGACCTGAGGTCCCAACCAGGACGCCTGCCGGGTATGGAGCACTACCAGTCCGATGCAAGTCTTAATTTTATTGCTCTCATTCCCATGTTTAGATTTTAATGTGCATTAAATCGTTGGATACAAGGATTAAGAGAAAGCTCAACGATGCATGAAAAACTTTTGGTCATTTATTGGCCACGCATGCATGCATTGCGATTAATACATTGGTAAACACAATTTCTTGTGGAAAACGAGCCCGCTAATTAAGTACTTTTGCAAACTATAAAATTATTCCCACCACTTAGCACCTAACTTGGTTGGTGAGATTTTTGAATTGAGCTCTATATAAACAAAAATGGAGGGAATATTTTTTTGACACATCATGGATTTTATTAACTCAAAATGAAACATCACGGGATAGAAACACAATGAGCATATACCCGGCCTCTGCATGATTAAAATGCACAAAACCAACACCAACGCGTGCACGCACAATAAATTAGGCAACCAAATAATAAATCATACAAGACCGAAGCTACGCCTAGATAGAGAAAAAAGAAAAGGAAAAAGAAATTCCAAAGCGATCAAAACATTAATTGATAAACTACAACAACAACTATATTCGCACCAATCATCTTTTGACATCACAAGGACATTGAGAAAGGTTGTTCAGTAGCAACTCCTCCGGCGGTTCCAACCACCAACGAGCAAATCCTAGGATTTCACCATGAAGATAGAATACGAGCAAGAGCAATGCCTTCAACAAGTTAACGATGCAAAAATATCATCATTGACAGGTATAACATACTAGGATCCGACGAGTTTTCACCCTGGAGCTGCACAGATAGATTTCAGATGCTCCCACACGGACTCCACTCTAAGTCAGATCCTAGTTTGTTATACCTGGGTGAAAACTCTAAGTCCGGTCCTATATAGATACATACTATTTCATAATAGGTTTTGTTTGAAATACATTTGCCGCTAATGTTCACTTAGTTTTTTGGGCCTAGGTAGGTTGTGAAGAAATTCTTTTCTGCCATGTTGGATTGGATATCATTGATGTTATTTTTTCTCAGCATACAAATCCAATACTAATATAATCAAACATTCTGTTATCCAAATCACTGAAAATACTTGTACCTCGGTGTTATAGACAACAAGTATCACATTTAGTATATAAGTTGATAAGTACATTTTCTTAGTAATATGATTCCAAAACAAAAGTTTAACACCACCGATGATAGGTTGACGCAGCGGCGGAGTTTCGTGCAGTTCTGGGGGTGCCACTGCCCCCAGTCGTAGCCTAATTACTGAAGGGGAGAAAATTTAGAGGGTTACATTAAGAAAAGTTTAGTCATTTCCCCCCTCCCACCCCCCAAAGATGCATATTTCTAGTCCCCCCCCCCCACACACACACACACCGAGATCTTCTGCTAGCTCCGCGACTGGTTTGACAAGACATATGCAACATTAAATTTTTTTCCAAACATAGGATGAAGTCTTTAGTAACCAAAAATATAATACCACTCCCTCTGATTCATGTTATTTGTCGCTGGTTTAGTACAAAATATCGAATGGAGTAATAAAAAAATGGTACCTAATGAAGATCCGGTCGGTTGTCTTACGGTGCAACACATCAGGTCAACGGGCAGAGAGGGGAGACGAGGAGGGGTGGCAAGTAACGATCACGGTGGAATTGACTTGGATCGCAACCAAGTCATATAGGCGCTTAATTATTCTGCAATTCTTCCTAGTATGGAGTCCGTGCGGGAGGATCCGAAATCTATCTGTGCAGCAGGCCACAATGTATGTGGCGCAAAGTAGGCGTGTGCGCTGCCTCCTCATCTGGTAGCGTCGGTGCGGCCGTGCAAGCTGCTGCTGCATGCACTGACCGGAGGATATGGGTGTGCACAGGCCGATGGCTTATTCGCCGCGCATGGTCGAACTGGATGGGCTGGTTGTTTTTTCTTTTTCTTTTTTGAAAGCAAGATGGGCTGGTTCGTTTATGGTCATTCCCGATTTGATAATTAGGTCGCCCCGACGCCACGCAAGACTACTTTAGGGCGACCGGTGGGCTTGTACCCCGCTGGCAATATCGCGCGTGATAATGCCTCTGCCTGCCCTTTTGCAACGAGAGAGATAATAGGAAGAAAGGATTGGACTAGAATGGTTGGACCATTGCCACTCTCGCTCCCGGTCGATCCTGCGATCGTGTACGTGCAATGGGTCTCTCTGATTGTCGGTCACTCGGACATCCGGTAAAAAAATTAGCCAGCTCATTTCGGCAAGCTGGCGAGCTTCCTCTCCTTTTCAGGGTGCCTCAGCCAATTGAGCCGAGCAATATCTGTCGTCTCATCAAACTATAGTGCATGTATATATGATCTTTCCAGTCACGTCGATGCTTAATGACAGGTGGATCAAGTCCGAGGCTGCACGGCGGATGCCGACTGTGCTAAAAGATCAGCTAGTCAGTTGGTGGCCACGTCACGCCGTGGAGTGACCAAACAAGCGGCACTAGATGTGATAATAATTAGGTAAGAAAAACTAAGCATTCGGTGGTGTTAGCATATCCATGCAAAAAGAAATATAAGAGCTGCTAAATTGGCTTCTCAGACAGAAAGTGATGTTTGCATGGCCTCGCCCAGCCTGAAGAGCTACAGCTTATCTAAGGGATAGCTTATCTAAACTTTGCATGCGCATATACGTGCATGACCTAATTTATATATTCTACAAACGGACCTTCGCTAATACGAGGCTGTAACTGGATCCAGCTAGATGCATAATCTGTACACCAAACGGGCGCTAGTCGTCCCTGTCTCTTGTTCAACGCGCCTTCCGGGGAAAAGGTAGTTTCTTGTACGGTATTTTCTTTCCACGAAACAAGCAAAGAATACCTGAATCATGCCGAGAATATTGAGTCCAAAGGACCCAATTGCTTGTCTAGCCATGTCACGCACACATCATACACGGGTCATACCAAATATACCTAAGCCGTGAACATTAGATCATTTTCGCTTAGAGGAACGTAACCCGATCTCGTTCATGAAACCGCAAACTACAGAGGTAAAAGGTTCAGTTTTGCTAAAGCACATCTAGATGTGCCATAAGTATTACACATCTAAGTCATATGTCATTGATCTTACATTGAGATTCGTGTGAATATTTTCTTTGGGTGTGTCTAGGGCATATCTAGATGTGCTCTATTTATTGCACATCTAAGTGAGTGAATCAAGTATAAAGAGAAAAAGAAAAAAGAGAAAAAAAATATTTACACGAATCTCAATGTAAGATCAATGACATATGACTTAGATGTGCAATACTTATGGCACATCTAGATATGCTTTAGCAAAACTGATTTTCTTTCTCTTTTTTCCTTTCTCTTTATGCTTGATTCACTCACTTAGATGTGCAATAACTAAAGCACATCTAGATGTGCCCTAAACACACCCTAAAAGGTTCAGTTGAACCTGCCGGAAAAAAAACACACGAGATGTGACACGAATGATTTTCTGCATGGAGGCTGAAAGTAGGCAGTTTATGGTTAAACTTGATACAGATTCACAAGATTACCGACATCACAAATCACATATAACAAACTAGGAACATGTAAATTTTTGCGAAAATGATTCAAATCTATCATCAAAGTTCACCGGAAGGGCAAAGCACCTCAAATATAAGAAAAATTACATCAAGATTCCGAGACCACTAAACGATCACTACCGCCGTCAGAATGAGCCGCCAATGGGCTGCTGTCGCCGCCTTCCTATCGGAACCGGCTTGACCTTCACTAGTAGAAAATGGGCCTTTAGTCCCGGTTCCAAAGGGCCTTTAGTCCCGGTTCTGGAATTGGGACTAAAGGATCTCCACGTGGCCCTCATCACTGCTCAAGTATGTATCACTCATTCCAAATCGTCTAACTTCCCAGCTGGTCACCATCCTCTCACTATCCCAGCCTAAGCATGCTTAACTTTCGAGTTCTATTCTCCCTAGTTTCCAAGTCTGCACTTGTTGTTTTCCTGACAATAGTAAGCTGTCAATCCTATTTACCCTTAGGAGTTGAACTTGAGCATGAAGCATCATTTGAGTTTGTAACTAATATTTAAAAAACAACAATTAATTAGTAACACTAATATTTCTTGAATAAGTAGTTTGACCATAGTTTGACCAAAAATTCAAAAAACACAAATTTGAGGATAACTTTTTTGTTTTCAGAATTTGAGGATTCTAAAAATTTGCAAAATGGCCTACGGCGGTCAAAATCGGAACCAGATTTTCGTGCTGAACATTTTGATATATTATACATTTTTTTCGACATCGTATGCAAAAGTTGTAGCCGCTTTACTTTTTCATAACACTTTTTTGCAAAACATGTCGAAATTTATGATTTTAAATTTTCCTAAATAGTAGATGTAGTAACATAACTACATCTCGAAGGATTTTATTTTTTGATGTTTTTATCATTTTCTTATTTTTTTCAAAACTGAAATGGCAATAGGGTGGTTAGAGTTTGATGGTGTCCAACAGAAGAATACTACAACATGGTGTCCATCCAATCCTACTGTCGACTACATCTGCTAGCACCGTCTCAATCAGAATCACAACTAAGGTTAACCAAGCCAGAGTCGCATTCTAAAAATAATTGGAAACAACAATTAAAGGACTAAAACAACTATATAAGCAAAACAATACTATTTTAATTAAAATTGTAATATAAACTATTCAAAAATAACCAAATAAATCTTATTGTGACAACAATCTAACATGTGACTAGGAGCAAAAAGAATTAAATTAAAAACTATTTGTAAACTCAAATTATTTGCAAATTAGGGTTTGAAGCAAATTTGAACAAATTCATATTTAAATCATTCAAATTTAAAAACTAATGGCACAAACAGAAACTAGACAAAATTTTGAATCTAATGCAAAAAGAATCACTCAAAAACATTAAATATCCTAAACGATATAAGCAATTTAAAATAGAAACTAAACACAAAAAACAAATGGAAAAACAAAAAACAAATTTCAAAACCCCTTTAGTCCCGGTTCGTGGCTCCAACCGGGACTAAAGGTCTACCTTTAGTCCCGGTTCTTGGCTCAAATCGGGACTAAAGGTCCCATTTGAACCGGGACTAATGCGTGCCCAGCGCCCTAGCCGCTCGAACCGGGACTAATGTGTAGATTGAGCTTGGACCAAAGTCCTGTTTTCTACTAGTGCTTGTCGATGACAACCGGAAATTCTTCGTGCAAGTGCCCCTAAGGACCAGCACCCTGGAGCTGCAGTCACCGTCGTTGAACCCCTGAATAGATCTGAAACACCTGACACCAAATCTCGCCACATGACGAGAAACCCTAACCTCACCGTCCAAGGGGATGGCAGGAATCCACGCCGGAGCTCCGCCGACTATGTCCAGATGAACAAACTCAAGGAGAATTGGAGCCCGGAAGACAAACTCGAAGAAGAAGCGCCGCCATCTATCCGAGCGCCGCACCTGTGAGGACTAAAAAACCCTAACCTAAACTACTAACCGGGGCGGAGGCACCGGGATTCCCCTCCCCGCCACCGGCTGCCGGAGTGGCAGGCAGAGGGGTGATACGTCTCCAACGTATCTATAATTTTTGATTATTCCATGCTATATTATATCCTGTTTTGGACATTATTGGGCTTTATTATACACTTTTATATTATTTTTTGAGACTAACCTATTAACCGGAGGCCCAGCCCAGAATTGCTGTTTTTTGCCTATTTCAGAGTTTCGCAGAAAAAGAATATCAAACGGAATGAAACCTTCGGGAACGTGATTTTCAGAATGAATGTGATCCAGAGAACTTGGACCCTACGTCAAGAAAGCAACCCCCCAGGCGCGCCCTCCACCCTCATGGGGCCCACAGTGCTCCACCGACGTACTCCTTCCTCCTATATATACCTACGTACCCCCAAACTACCAGATACGGAGCCAAAACCCTAATTCCACCGCCGTAACTTTCTGTATCCGTGAGATCCCATCTTGGGGCCTTTTCCGGAGCTCCGTCGGAGGGGGCATCGATCACGGAGGGCTTCTACATCAACACCATAGCCTCTCCGATGAAGTGTGAGTAGTTTACTTCAGACCTTCGGGTCCATAGTTTTAGCTAGATGGCTTCTTCTCTCTTTTCGGATCTCAATACAAAGTTCTCCCCCTTTATTGTGGAGATTTATTCGACGTAATCTTCTTTTACGATGTGTTTGTTGAGACCGATGAATTGTGGGTTTATCATCAAGTTTATCTATGAAGAATATTTGAATCTTGTGTGAATTCTTTTATGTATGATTGGTTATCTTTGCAAGTCTCTTCGAATTATCAGTTTGGTTTGGCCTACTAGATTGATCTTTCTTGCAATGGGAGAAGTGCTTAGCTTTGGGTTCAATCTTGCGGTGTCCTTTCCCAGTGACAGTAGGGGCAGCAAGACACATATTGTATTGTTGCCATCGAGGATAACAAGATGGGGTTTATTTCATATTGCATGAGTTTATCCCTCTACATCATGTCATCTTGCTTAAAGCATTACTCTGTTCTTTTGAACTTAATACTCTAGATGCATGCTGGATAGCGGTCGATGTGCAGAGTAATAGTAGTAGATGCAGGCAGGAGTCGGTCTACTTGTCTCAGACGTGATGCCCATATACATGATCATACCTAGATATTCTCATAACTATGCTCAATTATGTCAATTGCTCAACAGTAATTTGTTTATCCACCGTAATACTTATGCTCTCGAGAGAAGCCACTAGTGAATCCTATGGCCCCCGGGTCTATTTTCCATCATATTAATCTTCCATCAACAAGCTATTTCCTTTTCCGTTTATTTTGCTTTCTTTACTTTGCATCTTTATCATAAAAATACCAAAAATATTATCTTATCATATCTATCAAATCTCACTTTCGTAAGTGACCGTGAAGGGATTGGCAACCCCTTTATTGCGTTGGTTGCGAGGATTTTATTTGTTTTTTAGGTGCGAGGGACTCGTGCGTGGCCTCCTACTGGATTGATACCTTGGTTCTCAAAAACTGAGGGAAATACTTATGCTACTTTGCTGCATCACCCTTTCCTCTTCAAGGGAAAACCAACGCAGTGCTCAAGAGGTAGCAAGAAGGATTTCTGGCGCCGTTGCCGGGAGTCTACGCAGAAGTCAATATACCAAGTACCCATCACAAACCCTTATCTCCCGCATTACATTATTTTCCATTTGCCTCTCTTTTTCCTCTCCCCCACTTCACCCTTGCCGTTTTATTCGCCCCTCTCTCCGTCCTCCTCCTCTTTCTCTATTTGCCTCTTTTTGCCCGTCTCTTGTTTGCTTGTGTGTTGGATTGCTTGCTTGTCGTTATGGCTAGTCCCCTATCTTCTCTGTTGTCTCCCGAACATGAAGTTCTTAATTTTAAGGAAAGGGAAGGAGAAAATCTAAAAGACGCTTGGTACAGAATTTGCAATGCTCAAAATAGATCTACCAGAAAGCAATCTACTTCTGTTCTTCTCCGCAATTTTTATGTAGGCACTACTCCTTGGCACAGATATGTCCTTGATACCATTACCGGGGGTAATTTCTTGGGTAGCCACACTTATGATTCCTATAATGCTATGATAGATTTGTTTGGCTCACCCCCTCTTTTGGTTAATGGAACTATGTTAACTTTGGAGCATGTAATGCAAAAACTTGAAATTATTGAAAATAAAGTTGCTACCATAGAGTTAATTGAAAATTTGGATAAAAAGATCCACAACCAAATTACTCAATATGGATCTAAAGTAGGAGTCACTTTGAAAAATATTAAGGAGAAGGAACCCATAGTTAATGAAAGAATAAATCAGGATTCCACTAGAATCGATATACTTGAGGGTATCATTACCAACTTGGGAACCGCCTTTTCTTCCGTAAAGAATACTCTAAGTCCTCCAACTAAAATTTCCAAGCTTATGTATGTTCCTAAAAATAAGGGTGAATCCTCTAGCAAGGAAACTGCGGATCTCAAATCTATAAGTATTCATCCCAATCTTTTTGCTATCATTAAGGAACCGTTTGCTACTAATGATTGTTTCAATTTTGTGCCTAGAAGTTTAATAATTGATAAAAGGAAAGAAACTCTTAAGGGTGGTAGATTTCTCATTAAATAATTACCAACTAAAGACACCTAGATCTATCCTTGCTTTTATGCCTAGCTAGGGGCGTTAAACGATAGCGCTTGTTGGGAGGCAACCCAATTTTATTTTTATTCCTTGCTTTTTGCTCCTGTTTAGTAATAAATAATTTATCTAGCCTCTGTTTTGGTTGTTTTTTTGTGTTTAATTAGTGTTTGTGCCAAGTAGAACCGTTGGGAAGACTTGGGGAAAGTCTTTTTAATCTTGCTGTAAAAAACAGAATCTTTAGTGCTCACGAGAATTGCTACCATTTTTATTTGGAAAGTGCTATTTAGTTAATTATTTTTGCAGATGATTAATAGATAAATTCCTCACGTCCAGCAATTTATTTTAGAATTTTTGGGGTTCCAGAACTTGCGTTAGCTACAGATTACTACAGACTGTTCTGTTTTTGACAGATTCTGTTTTTCGTGTGTTGTTTGCTTATTTTAATGAATCTATGGCTGGTAAAATAGTTTATAAACCATAGAGAATTTGGAATACAGTAGTTTTAACACCAATATAAATAAATAATGAGTTCATTACAGTACCTTGAAGCGGTGTTTTGTTTTCTTTCGCTAACGGAACTCACGAGATTTTCTACTTTAAGTTTTGTGTTGTGAAGTTTTCAAGTTTTGGGTGAAAGATTTGATGGATTATGGAACAAGGAGAGGCAAGAGCCTAAGCTTGGGGATTCCCATGGCACCCCAATATAATCTAAGGATACCTAAATCCCAAGCTTGGGGATGCCTCGGAAGGCATCCCGTCTTTCGTCTACTTCCATCGGTAACTTTACTTGGAGCTATATTTTTATTTACCACATGATATGTGTTTTGCTTGGAGCGTCTTGTATTATTGGACTCTTTATTTGTAAGTTTTCCACAATCATCCTTGCTGTACACACCTTTTTAGAGACACACACATGATTCGGAAATTGTTAGAATACTCTGTGTGCTTCACTTATATCTTTTGAGTTATATAGTTTTTGCTCTAGTGCTTCACTTATATCTTTTAGGGCACGGTGGTGGATTTGTTTTATAGAAACTATTGTTCTCTCATGCTTCACTTAGATTATTTTGAGAGTCCTACAAAACAGCATGGTAATTTTCTTTAATTATGTTAGGCATTCAAGATTACTAAAAAAATCTTATGAGTGTGTTGAATACTATGAGAAATTTGATACTTGATAATTGTTTTGAGATATGGAGATGGTGATATTAGAGTCGTGCTAGTTGAGTAGTTGTGAATTTGAGAAATTCTTGTGTTGAAGTTTGTGATTCCTGTAGCATGCACGTATGGTGAACCGTTATGTAAAGAAGTTGGAGCATGAATTATTTATTGATTCTCTTCCTTATGAGTGGCGGTCAGGGACGAGCGATGGTCTTTTCCAACCAATCTATCCCCCTAGGAGCATGCTCGTAGTACTTTGCTTCGATAACCAATATATTTTTGCAATAAGTATGTGAGTTCTTTATGACTAATATTGAGTCCATGGATTATACGCACTTTCACCCTTCCACCATTGCTAGCCTCTCTAATACCGCACACCTTTCGCCGGTATCATACACCCACCATATACCTTCCTTAAAACAGCCACCATACCTACCTATCATGGCATTTCCATAGCCATTCCGAGATATAGTGCCATGCAACTTTCCACCGTTCCGTTTACTATGACACGCTCCATCATTGTCATATTGCTTTGCATGATCATGTAGTTGACATTTTAGTTGTGGCAAAGCCATCGTTCATAATTCTTTCGTACAAGTCACTCATGCATCATTGCTATCCAGGTATACTGTCGGAGGCATTCATATAGAGTCATACTTTTTTCTAGTATCGAGTTGTAATCATTGAGTTGTAAATAAATAGAAGTGTGATGATCATCATTCATAGAGTATTGTCCCCAAAAAAGAAAGGCCAAATAAAAAAAGAAGGCCCAAAAAAAGAAGGCCGTAACTTTTTGTATCCGTGAGATCCCATCTTGGGGCCTTTTCCGGAGCTCCGCCGGAGGGAGCATCGATCACGGAGGGCTTCTACACCAACACCATTGCCTCTTCGATGAAGTGTGAGTAGTTTACTTCAAATCTTCGGGTCCATAGTTATTAGCTAGATGGTGTCGGTGTCAAAACCGGCGGATCTCGGGTAGGGGGTCCCGAACTGTGCGTCTAAGGCAGATGGTAACAGGAGGCGGGGGACACAACGTTTACCCAGGTTCGGGCCCTCTCAATGGAGGTAATACCCTACTTCCTGCTTGATTGATCTTGATGATATGAGTATTACAAGACTTGATCTACCACGAGATCGGAGAGGCTAAACCCTAGAAGCTAGCCTATGGTATGATTGTTGTTGTCCTACGGACTAAAACCCTCCGGTTTATATAGACACCGGAGGGGCTAGGGTTACACAGAGTCGCTTACAAGGGAGGAGATCTACATATCCGAATCGCCAAGCTTGCCTTCCACGCAAAGGAGAGTCCCACCCGGACACAGGACCAAGTCTTCAATCTTGTATCTTCATAGTCCAACAGTCCGGCCAAGGGATATAGTCCAGCTTTCCGAGGACCCCTAATCCAGGAATCCCTCAGTAGCCCCTGAACCAGGCTTCAATGACGATGAGTCCGGCGCGCAGATTGTCTTCGGCATTGCAAGGCGGGTTCCTCCTCCGAATATGCAAGGCGGGTTCCTCCTCCGAATACTCCATAGAATATTTTGAACACAAGGATAGTGTCCGGCTCTGCAAAACAAATTCCACATACCATCGTAGAGAGTATAATATTTCCACAAATCTAATCTGCTGACAACTTTTCATAACGTGACATCACGCCATGGCCCCGGTTATTATTCGAACCGTTTTTTATCAACCAGCCACTACACATATTGCGAGGCGGTTTTCTTGGCACGTCTTGTCGAAGCAGAGATCGTGTCGCCTTATCACGGAATCCTCATCAATACGGGCGTGGGTAACCCAACCGCGCCATCAATCCCAACGTTTGGGGAATAAGCGAGTTTATCAGGAAAGTGGGGAGGCACACAGTTTTTACCACCCTTATAAAGGGACAAGGACTCCTCTTTTTCAACCACGCCCTCTCCTTTTCTGCCCATCCATTCTTGCGCACTCAAGCTCCGGTGCCCAAGTTCGCATTTTCTCCGAAGAACCACTCCAAATATGTCCGGAGCAGGAGGCAAGTGGATGGCCTCTACCGTCCAGAAGAAGGACATCAAGAAACTTCGGGAGGCCGGGTATCTAGCCCAGAAAATCGGCCACCATCTCTCAACGGCGGGACAGATCGTCCCTACCTTGGAACCCCATGAAAGGGTCGCATTCCTTCTTCATTTTATCCGCAGGCTAGGGTTTCCCCTCCACCCATTTGTTTGCGGCATCATGTATTATTACGGGATCGATTTCATGATCTATCCCCCAATTCCTTCCTCAACATCTCGACATTCATTGTCGTGTGCGAGGCTTTTCTCCACATCCCGCCACACTTCGGCTTATGGCTAAAGATATTTAATGTGAAGCCCAAGGTAGTGGGCGATGAGCACGCTGAGTGCGGGGGCGCTATGGTGAGCAAGATGCCCAACGTCACATGGCCAACAGGTGCCTTCAATGATTCCGTCAGGGAGTGGCAACAGGAGTGGTTTTACATCACTGAGCCGCACAGCGTGGAGTGGGCCGCTGCTCCCGAGTTCCGATCCGGAGCCCCTCTGCGGCTTATGTCTCAAGAAGGGCCTGGACTGGTCTTCGCCCAACGAACTTTTGGCACTCCAGACGCGCGTCAAGGATATGGAAGACAAGAATATCGATCTTGTCAATGTAGTCCGGGTGATGTTAGTCCGTCGGATCCTACCTTGTCAATATCGGACTTGCAATCTATGGCAATTCGACCCGGCCAAGCACCAGACCCTGCGAGAGCTCTTTGGCTCCTCGCACGAAGACATCTGGAAGGTGCTTTTTAAGCTCGGCAAATCATGGCCGGACTCGGCCGAGGACCGCAGGTACCAACTGTCCCGCCTTGCAAGCTCGGTTAGTTATCATATGTTTTACTCGCATAACTCAAGGGAAATGCTTAATGTGTTTTACACAACTCTCCTAGGGCTGGACGAAGAAGGCGGGGCGGATCCAATGTCCGGCCCCGCTGCCCGAAGAACCGGCCGGCCCACTTCTGACGAAGATGCTCGACCCGACGCCTTACAAGGTGCCGGAGAAGAAGACCGAAAAGAGGGCCAAAAATACCTGGGGCGGCCTTCATCACCGTGCCCGTCCTGCCTCCGAAGAGGACGAGGAGAAGGAGGAAGACAAATCCCCAATGGGGGAAGAAAGAAGAGGACGACCTCCGTACACTTGGAGGCCGAGTCGCTTAAAAGGGGAAAAACTCTTCTTCCGAAAGAGTCCACTGCCGTTGCCGATAGCAGCCCGGCGTGGGATCCTAGGGCCCAGCCCCTAGTGAACCCGTAAGTATATAAAATCCGAACACGTTCATGTGTCTGGACCCATCATGGCATAGTATTTTAACCCGGGCCATATTTTTTGTAGTCCGACGGGGTCCCGTTCTGAACAGTCCTCGACAGAGGACTTGCTAAGCTCGGATGCTATGGAGAGCGGGACGCCTCTGAAGGCCCCTCCCCCCAAATGTGTGTTCAACACCGAGGCTTCGTTCCAGAGGGACTCCGTCCAAGGAGGGGCGGAGAAAATCGTGAAGGCGGCACCGGGAGGTCAAACTTCAAGGGCCGGAGACATGGGGGAGAAGATCCCCATAAGAGTCGACGGCGGGGACCATCTTGAATTCGGCCCCCAGCCGGACACAGTTTCGGAGACCCATACGGCTCCGGAATCAAGCCGGCGGCCTTCCTCGGCTGGAGAGGGCATCCCTATTCCACCGGCAACCTCTGTCCAACCAGAGGCGCCGGGTGCTTTATTGGCGGCGCTGAAGAGCGCCTCCGTCGTCGATGAACACCATGCCCTTATGGGTGCGGTGATTGAGAAGATTCAGTCCGCTGAAAATGGACTGAATGAAGCCTGTATCGGCCTTATAAGAGGTTTTGAGGTATCTTTTATACAGTTTCAAAGAGTGTCATAGTATGGATAGTAGCCCCTAATACACTATCCGGTGAACGAAAGAACCGGACAGAGGATCAACTATATTTTTTGCAGGAAGACTCATTTGATGACATCTATCTCTCTTCTTTTGTAAGCAGGCGTCTGTAGCGGCTACTGCCGCTCATACCGCAGAGGTTTCCGGACTGAATCAAAGTCTGGAGCGGGCCGAAGCGGAGCTTGGCCAGTTAAAAAGGCAGTTGGAAGATCAACAAGGTATGCACAAATCTTGTTTGCGTTCAGTGTGAACGAATTTTCAGTATGATAGAATATGTGTCATGATTTGTGCCAAGGGTGATGACCGAAGTCGAGGCTCTGAAGAAGGCTGTTGCCGAGGCCGAGGAAAAGGCAGCCGTAGAGCAGGCTCTTCGTGAGAAGCATGAGGCCAAGGTTGTGGAAGCTAAGCGAGAGCTCCAACAGGCCATGAAAAAATGCGAGACCCTAGAGAAGAGTTTAACGAAGAAAGAATCCGAACTCACCAGGGCTCATCAGGCCGTGTGCAATGCCTGTGGGGAAACCCAAGGCACCCTGCAGGAGATCCAAGAGGCGAGGGAGATCACGGCGGGTAAGGTCTTCCTCCATGTAAAGAAAGTATTTGAGGAGAAAATTATGCTTTAAATTTTAAGTTTGGATTTCTCCAGGGGTATTTGCAGAACTTCCTCGCAGCATATCGGATGCCGCCCAATTCTACCGAGTCGAAGAGGGGAATACTGTGGATAAGCTCTTCTGGTCACAGTATCTGGCACCGAATTATCCGGTGCCTTTTACCGATCAACTGAAACAGCTGATCGAACTGCAGGCAGCCGAATTAGCCATGAAGGATTTGATTATCCGGCTATGGCTCGTCGAGCCGATTCCAGGTAGCTACTTCGGGCTCGTGAAGCGACTTATTAGTGCCTGCCCTCGACTTGACGTCATCAAGCGGTCGGTCTATATAGAAGGTGCATGAATGGCCTTTGCCCGCACAAAGGTGCACTGGGGGAAGATGGATGCTAAAAAGCTGATGACCGAGGGACCGCCAGAGGGAAAGGAGTACCGCAAGCCCGAATTGTATTTTGAAAGTGTCCTGAAAGGATCCTGCCTTGCAGCGGAGCAATGCACCAAGGACATTGTATTTCCATGAATATAGTCATGTTGTCCTTTGTAATGTGTGAACAAGGTCATTTCTGTTATTTATTGCCTATTATAAAAGTTTACCCTCCTGTGCAGCCGTTTTATATATTAAACCTGAGAATTGGCCAGTCGTCGGCTTCTGCCCCCTCGTAAGAAATACGAGGGTGTTCGGGATAAACCTGATCACTCTTTACCCTAGTTTTGGGTCCTTTGAACGAGGTGTTCAGCACAGCGAACCAGGCAATCGGACTATAGGGCTTTATCATTCTCACTTAGCCATAGGAGCATTAGGAAGGTAGGCGCAGCCCCTGGTGTTCGGAAGACCACATGAGGGGCCCTATAGGCACCTGATCGGAAGAAGAAACGATCCATCGCACGCTGCATTGGTTATGGCATTATGTGGGAGAAATCCTTAAAGATTTTACAACCTCTCGAACAGCTGACCAGCTCTCGCCGTATCATGACAGTCAGTTTTCGGCTTTCTCTACTGAGGTGCTCATCCGGAAGAACCGGGACACAATCGTAGTAGTTCTCCCTGTGCCGCCTTAGCCGATATAGTGGAACGTAAGGCAGCAAAACATGGGAGCCGAGCAAACCCAACATTTGACCCAAGACATGATTCGGAGCTGATGCATATAATGCTATAAGTTCGGGGTGCCGAACTTCTGTGAAGGTGTTCGGACTTTATTGCCGTATTATGGGTAAAACGAAGCCCCTGGCAAAGGCATATCACGGTGTACGGATGCCACTTAACAAAAGAGTTCCAATAAGAAATAACAGCAAATATGCGTCATATAAATCCACATGTTGTATTTGAATGATACGTCGATGCGTATGAGTACAGGTAATGTGATAAAAAGGGGAATATGAATGTGGAACCTGCTGGGACCAGGGAGGAAGTAGCTGTGTGCAGATCCGGAGTGTAGTCGGATGGACGTCACGAGGAATATCTAAAGATTCCCTAGTGCGTTCGAGCTATTACCATGTCACCAGTCCCGGTCTGCGCAAAGGTGAGCCTGCAAAGCAAATGTAAGAAATATTTGTGTGCCGGAGAGCGGTTGAGCCACGATATGTGGCATGTTCTGGACTTCGCCAGAATGTTTAGTTGAGCCTTGGACGAGCCGGGCTATCCTGCCGTGAAGTAGTTTGGACTACTTTGAATGTGTCCAGGGGTTTGGCTGTCGAATCAAGACTTGACTGAAAGGTGCCCTCCATTGCTTCTGCTGTTTAAAGTGGCGGCGTACTCTATGGTACCGAGGGAGAGTTCGGCCTCGCCATTAACCGTGGTGACGCCGCGCGGACCGGGAATCTTGAGTTTACGGTAGGCATAATGTGGCACCGCGTTGAATCGAGCGAACGCAGTTCGCCCAAGTAGTGCCTGATAATCATTGCAAAAGGGGACGATGTTGAAGATTAACTCTTCGGCACGGTAATTGTCTCGTGATCCGAAGACTACCTCGAGGGCGATGGTGCCGTACAGCTGGCCCCCACACGTGGTATAATACCTCTAAAGGTGGCTTTAGTGGGTTTGATCATCGAATGATCGATGCCCATCTTGCACACTATGTCCTGGTAAAGCAGATTTAGACTGATGTCTCCGTCCATAAGGACTCGTGTGAGGTGGAGCCCGCAATTATTGGGTCGAGGACTAGTAAGGCTGGATTGTCGTGACTGGTGTTGACCGGATGATCCATTTGGTTGAAGGTGATCGGCCCTAGTTTGTATTGCGGGCTGACTGGTTTCGTTAGGTCGACATCCCTAAGGGTGTGCATCCGATCCGGGTTGGGAGTGTGGGTGGCGTTTACCATATTCATCGTTTGGATTTGCTGGAGAGATTTCTTTTGCCCTCTATTCGGTGATCTGGGCTCCTCGTCGCTATCATCGCTTTGATACACCTTATCTTTGTTTTTGGCGCCTAACCTGCCAGCTTGTTTGAAGACCCAACATTCTCTGTTGGTATGATTGGCTGGTGTTCTTGGTTTGCCATGAATTTGGCATGGATGGTCGAGTATGCGGTCCAAACTGGACGGACCCGAATTGTCATTTTTGAGTGGCCCTTTCCGCTGACCGGACTTAGAGCTATTAAATCCGGCATTGACTGCCGTGTCTTCGGCGCTTTCACCATGTTTGCGGTGCTTGTGTTTGTTGCGCCGGGGTTTGCCGTTGCTATCTCTGGCCTCTGATTTGCCAGTGTTGCTTGCTGTGTTGTTGCTATGAGCCAACCATCTATCCTTGCCCGCGCAGAAGCGGGTCATGAGTGTCGTGAGGGCTGCCATGCACTTTGGCTTCTCTTGGCCAAGATGTTGGGCGAGCCACTCATCATGGATGTTATGTTTAAAGGCCGCTAGGGCTTCGACATCCGGACAGTCCATGATTTGGTTCTTTTTGGTTAGGAACCGGGTCCAGAATTTCCTGGCTGACTCTCCGGGCTGTTGTGTTATGTGACTCAAATCATTAGCATCCGGTGGTCGCACATATGTGCCCTAGAAGTTATCCAGGAATGCGTCTGCCAGGTTCTCCCAACTTTCGGTGGAGTTTGCTGGCAAGCTATTCAGCCAATGCCGAGCCGGTCCTTTAAGTTTTAATGGGAGATACTTGATGGCGTGTAGATGATCCCCGCGGGCCATGTGAATGTGGAGGAAGAAATCCTCTATCCATACCGCGGGATTAGTAGTACTACCGTATGATTCAATGTTCACGGGTTTAAACCCTTCTAGGAATTCATGATCCATTACTTCATCAGTGAAGCATAGGGGGTGTGCGGTGCCTCTGTGTCAGGCTATGTCACGACGCAGTTCGTACGAGTCTTGTCTGCTGTGTTCGGCCCGGCCGGATTTGCTTTTGGTATATCCGGCATGACGGTCGTCGTCATGTGTTGGGGCGCGCCCTCGTGATGCGAAGATCGATCTTTTGTGTCCTGCTTTGTTTTCCAATACGTCTCGCAGGTCCGACAAGGCCTGTTTAGCCGGACTATATCCCTTGGCTGGACTTTGGGCTTATATGCCACTTTGTCCCGGTCACGAGGTGGCCGGTTTGCCGCATCATACGCTGGAAGCGCAGGCTTTAATGCTTCCTCTTCAAGTTGGGGTAGCAACCTGCGCTTTGGGAAACTTTTGATTGGGCGCTCAAGTTTGTGTTCCTCGGCAGCCATGACCTCAGTCCATCTATCCGCTAGCATATCTTGCTCAGCTTGAAGCTGTTGTTGCTTTTTCTTCAGGCTTTTTGCTGCCGCAATAAGCCGGCGCTTAAAGCGCTCCTGTTCGACGGGATCCTCAGGCACGATAAATTCTTCGTCGCCGAGGCTCACCTCGTCTTTGGAGAGAGGCATGTAATTGTCATCCTCTAATTCTCCGTGTTATGCCTGTTCCTTAGGGCTGGCTTGCCCATCCTCCTACTCGAAGCCTGGCTGGAGGGAATTGTTTTCGTCTTCGGCACTATTTGCAGCGTTATTGTCTCCTGTGCCGGTATCGCTGTTTTTGCTATGGCGGGGCTTAGAGCAGCGCCGATGATACCGATCCTTGGATTGCTTCTCGGGGGGATTATCCTCCGTTGCCTTATTGCCATCGCTTTCTTTGGGGGTGTCCACCATGTATATATCATGCGATGAGGTGGCAGTCCGGCGCCCTGTGGGCGGTGATTCCTGTTCGTCTCCCGCATCGTCGTCCATACCGTCAATGTCTTTGGAGTCGAAGTCGAGCATGTCAGTTAGGTCGTCGACAGTGGATACTAAGTGGGTGGTGGATGGGGAACGAATTTCTTCGCCATCCGCTTCCCACTCGAGTCGGACATAGTTCGGCCAAGGGTCTCCTGACAAGGAGAGAGACCGTAATGAGTTTAGCACGTCGCCTAAGGGCGAGTCATGAAAGATATCCGCGGAGGTGAACTCCATGATCGGTGCCCAATCAGATCGGATGGGCACGGATGCAAGCGGTTCGGAGTCTGTGGCCGGGGACGAATCCGAGTGTCCGGCAACACAGGTCTCATAGGAGGTGAAGTCAGTATTCGGCTCTATCGCCGCTGAGTGTGCGGCCTCCGTGGCGGGGTCCATACACCCATCCTCGGACGGCGCGATCTGTTCCAGATTGAGGGCCGGAGTAGGTACAGGTGTGATCTCCCAAACACTGTCCATCGGCAGAGCTAAATCGTGCCCATCATGACTGTGCGGTGCACCTGACATGGGTTCGAATCCGTCGAAGATCAATTCTCCGCGGTTGTCGGTGGTATAGTTCAAGCTTCCAAACCTGACCTGATGGCCAGGGACGTAGCTCTCGATCTGCTCCAGATGGCCAAGCGAGTTGGCCCGCAGTACGAAGCCGCCGAATACGAACATCTGTTCGGGGAGGAAAACCTCACCCTGGATCGCATCATTGCCGATGATCGAAGGAGCCATCAAGCCGAGGGATCTCGGGTAGGGGGTCCCGAACTATGCGTCTAAGGCGGATGGTAACAGGAGGCGGGGGACACAATGTTTACCCAGGTTCGGGACCTCTCGATGGAGGTAATACCCTACTTCCTGCTTGATTGATATTGATGATATGAGAATTATAAGAGTTGATCTACCATGAGATCGGAGAGGCTAAACCCTAGAAGCTAGCCTATGGTATGATTGTTGTTGTCCTACGGACTAAAACCCTCCAGTTTATATAGACACCGGAGGGGCTAGGGTTACACAGAGTCGGTTACAAGGGAGGAGATCTACATATCCGAATCGCCAAGCTTGCCTTCCACGCAAAGGAGAGTCCCACCCGGACACGGGACGAAGTCTTCAATCTTGTATCTTCATAGTCCAACAGTCCGGCCAAGGGATATAGTCCGGCTGTCCGAGGACCCCCTAATCCAGGACTCCCTCAGATGGCTTGTTCTCTCTTTTTGGATCTCAATACAAAGTTCTCCCCCTCTCTTGTGGAGATCTATTCGATGTAATCTTCTTTTGTGGTGTGTTTGTTGAGACCGATGAATTGTGGGTTTATGATCAAGTTTATCTATGAACAATATTTGAATCTTCTCTGAATTCTTTTATGTATGATTGGTTATCTTTGCAAGTCTCTTTGAATTATCAGTTTGGTTTGGCCTACTAGATTGATCTTTCTTGCAATGGGAGAAGTGCTTAGCTTTGGGTTCAATCTTGCGGTGTCCTTTCCCAGTGATGGCAGGGGCAGCAAGGCACGTGTTGTATTGTTGCCATCATGGATAACAAGATGGGGTTTATTTCATATTGCATGAGTTTATACCTCTACATCATGTCATCTTTCTTAAAGCGTTACTCTGTTCTTTTGAATTTAATACTCTAGATGCATGCTGGATAGCGGTCGATGTGTGGAGTAATAGTAGTAGATGCAGGCAGGAGTCGGTCTACTTGTCTCGGACGTGATGCCTATATACATGATCATACCTAGATATTCTCATAACCATGCTCAATTTTATCAATTGCTCAACAGTAATTTGTTTACCCACCGTAATACTTATGCTCTCGAGAGAAGCCACTAGTGAAACCTATGGCCCCCGGGTCTATTTTCCATCATATTAATCTTCCGTCAACAAGCTATTTCCTTCTCTGTTTATTTTGCTTTCTTTACTTTGCATCTTTATCATAAAAATACCAAAAATATTATCTTATCATATCTATCAGATCTCACTTTCGTAAGTGACCGTGAAGGGATTGACAACCCCTTTATTGCGTTGGTTGCGAGGATTTTATTTGTTTGTGTAGGTGCGAGGGACTCGTGCGTGGCCTCCTACTAGATTGATACCTTGGTTCTCAAAAACTGAGGGAAATACTTACACTACTTTGCTGCATCACCCTTTCCTCTTCAAGGGAAAACCAACGCAGTGCTCAAGAGGTAGCAAGGGGACGCGAATCCGGGCTCGCCGACGAAGCCTAGAGGGGAGGGTTTACCCTAGCCCAAGGAACATGTGATGTAAACATATGGATCAAATGAACATCTGAATGGAGAAACGTTTAGAACATATGAGGACATTGGAAACTCCACTGCAATCGCATCTTCTAGTAAAAACAAGGTGGTTTTCCTTTAGAGCAAGGAGTCGAAGCAAGCAGACAAACATCAATGATGTAGTTGAACTTAGGCGATCAGACGCGACGAGACACTATCCAAAAACATTACCGTCTCTAACCGTGTGCAGGTTCTAAGGGACATGGTTTCAGAGGCCTACTCTCCTAGACGATGGTGCACGCGGTCGCTAAATGGGATCGCTGGAGAAGCAACTCAACCCACAGGAACTCTATGGAGTGTGTGTGTGTGTGTGTTTACTAATGTGTGTTATGCCTCTTGTCTGCACATGTGTAGCATCTCTCCTCCGCATCTCCTCTTCATGGAGGGGATATGTGGGAGAGTGAAGAGATGTAACTGACAGGTGTGGAAGAACTCTCTGAAGTACAAAATATATTGATATTAAGCTAAAGTATTGATATGTACGCGCATTGCAAGACAATTTTTTTCTTCTTTCGGCAAGATGCATAACATTAACCCAAACTCAATCTCGATTCATAAAACATGATGCGCGAGCGAGTGAGCGCACACTCGTTATTGCTCATTTTCTCATGCTACAAGGAGCAGTACAACAACTCACCTTTTATATTGGTGATTCTTCTTCTAGCACAACTTACTAAATTTACACACTTCCCATGCAACTCAAATGGGTCTTCGGTATTTCAAAAAAAACTAGTTTGAGGTACAATATTTAATGGGCCAAGAACCATAAATATTAATAATCTCCCATCATATCTCATAGGCACATAGGCACATTTACATTTGTTATGATTGCATTGTTTAATATACATGTAGTTTAGTGGAGAACAATTAAGGTTGAGATCCACCTAGACAAGCAGTTATACTTATCCACAACTGACAAATGGACTATTCCTTGAATTGTATGTCTTGTATGAACAAGTTTCATTGAATGACATTCCTGGCACATGGATGCCAAGGCTATCCTACGGGGTGGAGCATACAAGTCGTATGTTTGTCCTTTCATGAGCTTACTAGATATTAAGCAATCTCATTGACTACCCTTCCAGTTCTCTGGGATATCCATTAAAGTGAATCTCATAGTTCATGGTCCCCTTTAGATTATTCTCTCAAGAGCATGTCAATGATTATCTCCCTGATTTGAACCGAAATGGCATAGTTTGCTAATAGCAAACAAGATGTTAGGCCTTGTGGCACTAGCTAAATACATGAGCGAGCCAACTACTTGAGAATATATTAACTGATCTCTAGTATCTTATTCATTCTTACAAAGTCACACATTAGGATAATAAGGAGTTGGAGAAGGTTTGCAATTGAAATATCCAGATTTTCTCAACACTTTTTCCATGTAATGGGATATCACAAGAGTAATCCCATTACTTTCATTTCTCAATAACTTGATGCTTAAGATAACATCAACTTCTCCAAGATCTTTCATCTCAAAACATTGAGATGAGAAAGTTCTAACCTCGTCAATGACTTTGAGCCGGGGGGGGGGGGTCCCAAATATTAGTATGTCATCATCATACGAATAGAGCATCAATAACTCGCCCCCATCATAGAGTTAGTAGCTACATTTTGTCGCTTTCATTCACAAAAAAGCATGTGAAGTTAGAGTTTTGTCAATACAAAATTTCATCTATTTTGCGACGTTACACTTGTGTCACGTATAACCCTTTTTCGTCGCGGAAAATGCCACTGTGACGTTTTCTAGCCGTCGCCCCCACTGTCACCGAAGCGCCGTCATGGAAAATAAAATTTTGACGGTACCACTTTTTACGTCACGCAAGATCGCATTTTAGGCAACGAACCAAATAATGTTACCGATGGCCGTTTTCAGTGACGGCCCAGAATGTCACATATGGTAGCCCAATCTGTCACGTAAGATCATTTTGGCGACGATAATTCGTCATCGGTGATCGGTCCGGGCGGGTTGACCAGTCAAAGATTCAGACAGGTGGGGCCAACAAGTTGCTGATGTCGCTTCTTCCATGTGGGTCCGCCGTGGGTTTTATCACCGATGGTTCCGTCAGTAATAACTAGGCGTCAATTTTGACTAGTCAAAGCTGCTGACATATGTGCCCAGAAGATGCTAATGTGGCTGCTTACAAGTGGGACCAGACATTGTTGACGACATGCATTTACATCACCATTATCGTCGCTCGTAGGGAGAAAAACTGTAATTCATCTATCATTAATTTTGTTAGTGAATATTTATTTAATTTGTAATTTTAGTAAAATAGATTGAAAATTTCATTCGTTGGAATATGAGATTTCAAACATGGGCAACAAATCTTCCATTATAAGTGAATCCTGACATTTTACAAGTAGAAGCAGAGGACATACTCTCAAACACAGTAAAATTAAGTTGACTATAAGCATGAGGCCGTCGGTGTTTTTCAGACACTGTCTTGTGCTGGCTGTGTGGACTTCCTTAACAGGTGACTGAGCATTGCCTCCATATGTCTTTTCCTTTTTTTCAAAGACAGTGGATTTATTCCGCTGATCCATTCTGAAATCTTCAATCTCTTCTAGTTGCCTCTTCTTAAGTTCTTAGTTTCTACTATATGGGTAAAACGTATTTCATTCAGCTCTTCATGAAACATATCACTTGCCTTTTTTTTCATCTGCCTCCTGAGTTGCAATGATGTGTTCTAGCTCACAGAGGTGTTTACGATAGGATGAATTCTTCCCGGAGGAGGTGTTGGGGATCGTAGCAGAAAATAAAAATTTTCTACGCATCACCAAGATCAATCTATGGAGTATTCTAGCAACGAGGGGAATAGGAGTGCATCTACATACCCTTGTAGATTGCGAGCGGAAGCGTTCAAGTGAACGGGGATGATGGAGTCGTACTCGCCGTGATCCAAATCACCGATGACCAAGTGCCGAACGGACAGCACCTCCGCGTTCAACACACGTACGGTTGGGAAGACGTCTCCTCCTTCTTGATCCAGGAAGGGGAAAGGAGAGGTTGATGAAGATCTAGCAGCACGACGGCGTGGTGGTGGATGCAGCAGGATCCCGGCAGGGCTTCGCCAAGCACAAGCGGGGAGGAGAGGTGTTACGGAGGGAGAGGGAGGCGCCAAGAGCAAGGTACGGCTGCCCTCCCTCCCTTCCACTATATATAGGGGCTAGGGGGGGCACATGCCCCCTTGGAGATCCCATCTAAAAGGAGGGGGGGCGCCGACCCCTGGGGGCAACGGCCCCCTTAGGGTTTCCAACCAGGGGGCGCATGCCCCCTCAGGGGGCAACGACCCCCTAGGGTTTCCAACCCTAGGTGCCTTGGGCCCTTGGGTGGGGCGCACCAGCCCATCAGGGGCTGGTTCCCACGCCAATTCAGCCCATGGGGCCCTCCGGGATAGGTGGCCCCGTCCGGTGGACCCCCGGGACCCTTCCGGTGGTCTCGGTACAATACCGGTAACCCCCGAAACCTTCCCGCTGGCCGAAACTGGACTTCCTATATATAAATCTTTACCTCCGGACCATTCCAGAACTCCTCGTGACGTCCGGGATCTCATTCGGGACTCCGAACAACTTTCTTGTTACTGCATACTAATATCTCTACAACCCTAGCGTCACTGAACCTTAAGTGTGTAGATCCTACGGGTTCGGGAGACATGCAGACATGACCGAGATGCCTCTCCGGTCAATAACCAATAGCGGGATCTTGAAAGTGCAACTATCCCTAGGTGGTTTTGGTAATTCATAACAACATATAGCTCATTGAGCTAATACTATTCCAAGATGATTATTTCAGGAAAGCTCAATGATTGGCATGGCATGGATGTGAAAGTGGAACCCTCAAAATGCTAAGGACAAAGGATTGGCTCAAGCTCAAAAGCTCAAGACTCTTCATTTTATATTTTAGTGATCCAAGATAACATTGAGTCTTTAGGAAAAGCCAATACTATCAAGGAGGGATGAGGTGTTGCTTAATGAGCCTCTTGCTTCATGTGCTTAGTGATATGCTCCAAAACCCTCAACTACTTTCCCATATCCACATTTGACCTAAACCCTAAGCCAAACTCGGTCCTACCGATTCTTCCTATCCGGCGCCACCGAGTTTCACTTGTCATTAGCCACTGCCAAACCCTAGCAATTCGTTCCTACCGATAGGGATCTCGGTCTCACCGAGATGGGGTTGCAAACTCTCTGTTTCCCTTCCGTAACTTTTCGGTCCCACCGAAAGAGCGAATCGGTCCCACCGAGATTGCAATGTAAACTCAGTGTTTCCCCTTTGTAACTTTTCGGTCTCACCGAGTTCCACTCGGTCTCATCGAAAGAGCAAATCGGTCCCACCGAGTTTGCCTGACCAACTCTCTGGTTAGCTAATTACCAAATTCGGTCTCACCGAGTTTGCGTAATCGGTCTCACCGAGATTACGTTATGCCCAAACCTAACCATATCGGTCCTACCGAGTTGCATATCAGTCCCACCGAAAATCACTAACGGTCACTAGGTTTACTTTTTCGGTCCGACCGAGCTTATTGATTCGGTCCCACCGAGATTGGAAAACTGTGTAACGGTTGGATTTTGTGTGGAGGCTATATATACCCCTCCACCTTCTTCTCATTCGATGAGAGAGCCATCAGAACACACACACCATTCCAACTGACATGTTCTGAGAGAGAACCACCTACTCATGTGTTGAGACCAAGACATTCCATTCCTACCATATGAATCTTGATCTCTAGCCTTCCCAAGTTGCTTTCCACTCAAATTCTCTTTCAACCAAATCCAAATCCTATGAGAGAGAGTTGAGTGTTGGGGAGACTATCATTTGAAGCACAAGAGCAAGGAGTTCATTACCTACACACCATTTGTTACTTCTTGGAGAGTGGTGTCTCCTAGATTGGCTAGGTGTCACTTGGGAGCCTCCGACAAGATTGTGGAGTTGAACCAAGGAGTTTGTAAGGGCAAGGAGATCGCCTACTTCGTGAAGATCTACCGCTAGTGAGGCAAGTCCTGTGTGGGCGATGGCCATGGTGGGACAGACAAGGTTGCTTCTTCGTGGACCCTTTGTGGGTGGTTGCTTCTTCGTGGACCCTTCGTGGGTGGAGCCCTGTGTGGACTCGCGCAACCGTTACCCTTGGGTGGAGCCCTGTGTGGACTCGCGCAACCGTTACCCTTCGTGGGTTGAAGTCTCCATCAACGTAGATGTAGGATAGCACCACCTATCCGAACCACGGGAAAAACATCCGTGTCTCCAATAGCGTTTGAATTCTCCAAACCCTTCCCTTTACATTCTTGCAAGTTGCATGCTTCACTTTCCGCTGCCAATATACTCTTTGCATGCTTGCTTGAATCATGTGATGATTGCTTGACTTGTCCTAAATTAGCTAAAATCTGCCAAGAACTAAAATTGGGAAAAGGTTAAGTTTTTATTTGGTCAAGTAGTCTAATCACCCCCCCTCTAGACATACTTTCGATCCTGCAAGTGGTATCAGAGCTTTGGTATCCATTTGCTTTGATCTCCATAGCTTTTGGTGGTCATAGCCTTGGTTTCACAACCTAGGAGAGTATGGCGTCTAGCGAGGGAAATTATCACCGTAGAGGTCCTTACTTTGATGGTACTAATTTTGCTAGTTGGAAGCATAAAATGAAAATGCATATTCTTGGACATAACCCGGCCGTTTGGGCTATTGTGTGTGTTGGTTTGCAAGGTGACTTCTTTGATGGGAGAGAACCGAACCGTGAAGCTACCGCGGATGAGTTGAAGATGTTGCAATACAATGCCCAAGCTTGTGACATTCTCTTCAACGGATTGTGCCCCGAAGAATTCAACAAAATCAGCCGCCTTGAGAATGCGAAGGAAATTTGGGACACTTTGATTGATATGCACGAAGGTACCGACTCCGTCAAGGAATCCAAGCTGGATGTGCTTCAAAGCCAACTTGACAAGTTCAAGATGAAGGATGGTGAAGGTGTCGCTGAAATGTACTCTAGGCTTGCTCTCATCACAAATGAGATTGCCGGCTTAGGAAGTGAAGAGATGACCGATAAATTCATCATCAAGAAGATTCTAAGAGCCTTGGATGGAAAATATGATACCGTGTGCACATTTATCCAAATGATGCCCAATTAAAAAGATCTCAAGCCAACGGAGGTGATTGGAAGAATTGTTGCTCATGAGATGTCACTTAAGGATAAAGAGGAACTTCACAACAAATCAAGTGGTGCCTATAAAGCCTCATGTGAAGCCCCTACATCATCAAGTGAGAAACAAGACTTCAATGAAGAATTGAGCTTAATGGTGAAGAACTTCAACAAGTTCTACAAGAGTAGAAGCAAAGATAGAAGCTCCAAGTCAAGGTCCTACAATGACAAAAGATCTTCTAGTCTAGAGCGAAACTGCTACAATTGTGGAAGACCTGGACACTATTCCAATGAGTGTACGACTCCCTACAAGAGAAGAGAAGATTCTCCAAAAAGAAGAAGCAAAGGATCACCACCAAGGGAGAGAAGGAGTAGATATGATCGTTATGAACGAAGATACTCACGGAGAAGCAAGGATTCGGAAAGGAAGGAAAAATCATCAAGGAGCTACACAAGACGAAGACATCAAGCTCATGTTGGTGAATGGGTATCCGGCTCCTACTCCGACAGCCACTCCGAGAGAAGTTATTACTCCAGCTCCAAAGATACTCAAGATGAAGGTGTTGCCGGTCTAGCACTTGTGTCAACCAACTCCTATGACATATTTAACTCACCAAATGAAGGAATTGGAAGATGCTTCATGGCCAAAGGTCCTAAGGTAACACACCCCGAGTATGTTGATTTCAATAGTGATGAAGATGACTTGTTAGGTGATGATTTGCTTGGTGACAACTCTAGTGATGAATACTATGATGAAATGTCAATTAAACATGCTAATCAAGATAAAACGAATGACAATGATAAGGAGAAGATTGAGGCCCTAACTAAAGAACTAAAAACTCTTAAGTTAGCTCATGAAACCATCTTCGAAGATCATCGAGAACTTTAAGAGCTCATGAGAAATTACGCTTTGAGAAGCTCAATCTTGAGCAAGAGCATGAGTTCTTAAAAGCAATCAATGATGATCTCCGCAACAAAAGTTCTTCTTACATTGCCAAGCGTTTACTCTTATCTACTTACATGCCTCAAGTCAAGTCTAGTAACAAGAAAGATTCTTCCTCTAGCAGTAACAACGATCATGCTAAATCCAATATTGTTGCTTCTAGTAGTTCTCTTGATTCCACTAATGATTCTCTTAGCCAAGTTACACTTGAGCAAGAAAATAGCTTATTTAAGGGAATTATAGAGAAAGGAGTGTACAAAAGCCTTGCCGGGAGTAAGCAATTCGAGGAAATTGTGCGCAAGCAAGGAATGCACCGGAAGAATCAAGGTGTTGGTTTTGAACGAAAGTTCAATGCCAATGGAGTTGAGTGGGAAGAAGATCAATACCCCAAGACAAAGTTTGTCCCTCAACAAGAGAAGTATGCTTCTTTCAAGGGGACACAAGCTCAAGATGATCTTCCACCACAAGACTACGAACAAAAGGGCAAGGACAAGCTTCAAGAGGAAATTGATGCATTTGAAGAAGCTCCTAAGACCTTAGTCAAGTGGATTCCCAAGACTACTTCAAGTTCCACTTCATCAAGTACGACTACAACTCCAAGGATTCCCATCAAGATGATGTGGATCCAAAAGAAGAAGAACTAGAGAGTTCTTGAGGGTGACTCCGCCAACATACTTCACTCTTATCATTTTGGCAAGAACAAGTGCAATCAACTTCCACATCTTGCACTAGTTCAAGGAGTCACAAACCCTCTTGTTGGTAAAACAAGGGACAAGGTAACCTAAAAAGTTTTCATAGACATCATCTTTTGTGTGCATCACTCTATGTATGGATATCCTTGTTTGTTCCTTGTGGGACTAACCCATGTAGGTATTGAAAGTGCAATTCACTCAAATGGATAGCTTCAAGTGATCTACATCAACATTGAGCATCCACATCTTCAACATCTACATGAAGTCATCATCGACAAAACCCAAAGTTAGTTCATCCCTCTTAGGGGGGATATCACATCTAGGGGGAGCTTTACTCTAAGACTTGAGCTAAAGCAACTCTAAAGATGTGAACAAAGCAATGCTTTATGTAAAAGTGGTAACCCCACTTGAGCTTAAACGATGAGTATGACCTATGATCAAGTGTTCTCACTTGACTCCTAAGTCAATATACTCATATATAGATGACCTAGTCATCACAAATTGCTTGATAGATGCTAGAATTGGTTGTGCATTCCTTGCCACATATTTCATTTGCCATCTTATTGTGTGAGCATGCTGGTTGCATATTTTACTCATTCGAGGACATCCACTTGTTGTTTTGATTGTTTGGTTTTATCGTCTTTTGCCAAGTGGATGGACAAGAATGCCTAAGAACCCCCTCTAGCTATCTATGCTTTTCTCGTCTCAAACTCTATTCATGCTGCATCACAAAATTTGATCAAGTCAGATTCGAACCACTCTGTGTGAGGAGCGCTCGGAGTCCCCGATTTGTCATAGACTTAAACTTCCAAAACCTCTTTATGATTCTCGGTCTGACCGATACTCCACTTTCGGTCCTACCAAGATCATTAAGTTGATCTAGGTTTTCGATCTCGGTGCAACCGATTTGAACCTTTCAGTCACACCGAGTTTTAGTAACTGCTTGCATTTATGAATCTCGGTGCCACCGAGTTGTTCCACTCGGTCACACCGACAGGGTCGGGCTATATATAGTCACGGGCAAAATTTTGGAAATTTCTCCGAACCCCTTCGCCCGCGCGATAGCCTGCTCTGCCCTCGTGGTCTCCGGATTGTCTTCTCGCCGCCAGCAGCCTCCAGTCGCTGGTCTCCGTCGCCGTCAACGGGAACTCTGCCCCGCCGTTGCCGCCGTAGCAAGTCCCCGCCGAACTAGGGTATGGACTTGATCACAGTGCTATTCCCCGTCCAATTCCTAGCACATTGTGTTCTTCATGATTCTTGCCACGATTGAAACACTCCTATCCAGTCAAAACGCCCGTAGATTAGGTTTGATTCGAAAATTTTAGGGTTAGGTTTCCGCCGAAACCATCTCGGACCCACCAAATTGAAAAACTCGGTCCCACCGATTTGGCTCTTGCCATTGCACAAGTAAGACTCGGTCTGACCGAGAATTACTTATCGGTGTGACCGATTTTTGAACTCAGTGAAACCCTAGCAATCTCGGTGCCACCGAACTGTGACTCGGTCCTACCGAGTTCACTAGTTTAGGTTCCAAAACTGCTTCGGTATCACCGAGTTTGAAAATCGGTAGATCCGAGATGATTTCAGTGGGAAACTAAAACCAAATTTTTGGATCATTCTTTTGCAAAAAATCTCTGCATTTTGTGATGCTCATCTTTTCTATCTCATCTATAATCTATTCACAGGGTCAGCAGTCAGTTTGCCGCATGTCTGATCAAAGTGATAGCCAAAATATGTCAGAGCAGCAAGTGGTGATGAGTGAGGGCACTAGTCCCTCCAGTTCATCTGATGAAGGCAGCAGGAGCACTCCTAGCAATTTGCCAAAGGCTGCCATGAGACAAGGGAAGAAGAGGACTTCAGATTCCGAAGATGAGGACTATGTGGCAGAGGAAGAGGCCACTTCCAAGAGAGTTGAGCCAGCTCAAGGCACTAAGCCAGGTCTGAAAATCAAAAGGCCAGCAGGCAGGCAGCCCATGTCAAAGGCAAGAGCCTCAACTGAGAAGCCCACTCCCCAAGAGCCAGTTGCAGCTGAGGGCAAGAAAAGAAAGGAAAGGGTGAAGAAGATTGTGGCTAGAGTGCTTGGAAAGGCTTCCATCATGGAAGAAGAAGAGAAAGAAGAGGTAGCTGCACCAGCACCCAAGGCACCTAAGCTGATGGGTGATGCCATAAGGTCAGGGGCTACTGCATCTAAGCCCAAAGCTGCCTCCAAGCCAAAGCCTAAGAGAAATACAAGGAGCATTCCTGCAGCTGAGAAGAACAAGGCCCCAGTGCCTGAGACTGTTGCTGAAGAAGAGGAAGAGAATGTCCTGAGAAAGCTAAAGCCCAAGATCCCAGACCGCAACGATGCTCATCCTGTGGCTGAGGATATGAAGCTCAGGAGAGATTCAGGGCTGAGGAAGTGGAGAGAAGCAGACCCATATGCTTCAAGAAGAAGGACTGCCGTGGACTACAGGTTTCACACAAAGGAGCAGCAGGATTTCTATGAGACTGTTTTGCTAGATAAGAAGCCGATTGTCTGTGACATGAGATGGGTTGACTGGACCTACATCAAGGAGAAGGAGGAGCACTACCCAGGAGTATATGACAACTTTAATGCTTGTGGAGTAGCTGACTTTTTTGGTCAGAAGCTCACAAAGTGGAACGAGGAACTGATCATGCAATTCTACTCCACGACACACTTTTATCCAGATGGGAGGATCACATGGATGTCTGAGGGTACAAGGTACCAATCTACAGTGGCTGAGTGGGCACAGATCATAAATGCCCCAGAGGAGCAAGATGATGACTTGGATATCTATGCCAAGAAGAAGATGGACCATAACTCCATGTCCAATATGTACAAGGAAATTCCCAATGAAGCTCTTGACACCTTTAAATTTGGGTCTGTGCATTACCTTCTGTCAGGACTGCCTACGATCAATTGGATACTAAGGCACACCTTACTGCCCAAGTCTGGAGATCACAAGATGATCAGAGGCCATGCTATCAACTTGCTACATGTGTTTGATGTGCCTCAGAAGTTCAAGGTAATGAGCCTCATAGTGGAAACAATCAAGAGGACTGCAGCAGATCAGAAGAGGAGCTGCGGATATGCCCCTCAAATTCAGGAGCTCATCAACTCCAAGATGGGCACGGGCATATATCTATTGGACAAGGAACACCTGCCCATCCGTCCAGATTTCGAGGACAATGAAGTTGTGATGACTGAGAATGAGCCATCATCTGCCCAAGCATACGCGAAGAAGGAGAAGGCAAGGAAGGAGAAAGCTGCCAAGATGCCTACTCAAGAGGAGGCATCTGAGTATTTCCTGAAGACTAAACAAGAGAAGCTTGGTTACTTGATTGCATCCACGCTGAGGATTGAGCAAAGTCTGGCCAGCCTCACTCAGAATCAGCAGAGCCTAGAGAGAATCATGGAACAGAAGTTCTATGACTTGGATGTCAAGGTAACGGAAGTTCAGTCTGCAGTGGAGCAGCTCCAGGAGGACATGCAGGAGAGGAGAGGCAGGACTACTACTCATGCCTTTGCCAGAGTGCCAAGAGGTCCGAGGTCGTCTGCCGTGCCAGTTGCTGACACAAGAGCCACCACCTCAGCACCAGCCACAGCCTCAGTTCCACCAGCTCCAGCATCCACTTCAGCTCCAACTCCAGCGTCTGCTTCAGCATCTACCGAAGCCTTCGTCTTTGGAGTGATCCGGACTCCACCACCACCTGAAGATCAAGCCTGAGCGTCGATCTAGTGCTATGCATTTTCTAGGAACTTTTTGGTAACTTGTTGCCAAAGGGGGAGAAGATGTATAGATCATAGGCTTCGAGAGAGAGAGTGTTGCTTTTCTCTCTTGCTTTATTTGGTGTTTTTTCGAACTTGTTTGCTTTTGAGTGCCTGAGATACTACGTCATTATTTGTGAGACAATGATGATCATGTGTTTGATCATAAGCTACACTTAATGCTTGCTTAATACGATTATCCTATCTATCTTGTGTGATCATTCACTTTTCTTGGTGATGAGTGCATTTATTTCATTCTTATCATTTTGAGCGCTCCACCAAGATGTATGTGACATGGAAGAGTAACCCATGACTCTAACTCTTTGTGCATTTGCAGTCCAAAGCAAATTTTAAATATGCACAAATTTAGGGGGAGCTCTTACTTATCACATACTTCTCAAAGCGACGATATATTTCTTGCTTATTATCATTTGTCGAAGCTTTGATCTATATGTTGTCATCAATTACCAAAAAGGGGGAGATTGAAAGTGCAACTATCCCTAGGTGGTTTTGGTAATTCATAACAACATATAGCTCATTGAGCTAATACTATTCCAAGATGATTATTTCAGGAAAGCTCAATGATTGGCATGGCATGGATGTGAAAGTGGAACCCTCAAAATGCTAAGGACAAAGGATTGGCTCAAGCTCAAAAGCTCAAGACTCTTCATTTTATATTTTAGTGATCCAAGATCACATTGAGTCTTTAGGAAAAGCCAATACTATCAAGGAGGGATGAGGTGTTGCTTAATGAGCCTCTTGCTTCATGTGCTTAGTGATATGCTCCAAAACCCTCAACTACTTTCCCATATCCACATTTGACCTAAACCCTAAGCCAAACTCGGTCCTACCGATTCTTCCTATCCGGCGCCACCGAGTTTCACTTGTCATTAGCCACTGCCAAACCCTAGCAATTCGGTCCTACCGATAGGGATCTCGGTCTCACCGAGATGGGGTTGCAAACTCTCTGTTTCCCTTTCGTAACTTTTCGGTCCCACCGAAAGAGCGAATCGGTCCCACCGATATTGCAATGTAAACTCAGTGTTTCCCCTTTGTAACTTTTCGGTCTCACCGAGTTCCACTCGGTCTCACCGAAAGAGCAAATCGGTCCCACCGAGTTTGCCTGACCAACTCTCTGGTTAGCTAATTACCAAATTCGGTCTCACCGAGTTTGTGTAATCGGTCTCACCGAGATTACGTTATGCCCAAACCTAACCATATCGGTCCTACCGAGTTGCATATCAGTCCCACCGAAAATCACTAACGGTCACTAGGTTTACTTTTTCGGTCCGACCGAGCTTATTGATTCGGTCCCACCGAGATTGGAAAACTGTGTAACGGTTGGATTTTGTGTGGAGGCTATATATACCCCTCCACCTTCTTCTCATTCAATGAGAGAGCCATCAGAACACACACACCATTCCAACTCACATGTTCTGAGAGAGAACCACCTACTCATGTGTTGAGACCAAGACATTCCATTCCTACCATATGAATCTTGATCTCTAGCCTTCCCAAGTTGCTTTCCACTCAAATTCTCTTTCAACCAAATCCAAATCCTATGAGAGAGAGTTGAGTGTTGGGGAGACTATCATTTGAAGCACAAGAGCAAGGAGTTCATTACCTACACACCATTTGTTACTTCTTGGAGAGTGGTGTCTCCTAGATTGGCTAGGTGTCACTTGGGAGCCTCCGACAAGATTGTGGAGTTGAACCAAGGAGTTTGTAAGGGCAAGGAGATCGCCTACTTCGTGAAGATCTACCGCTAGTGAGGCAAGTCCTGTGTGGGCGATGGCCATGGTGGAATAGACAAGGTTGCTTGTTCGTGGACCCTTTGTGGGTGGTTGCTTCTTCGTGGACCCTTCGTGGGTGGAGCCCTGTGTGGACTCACGCAACCGTTACCCTTGGGTGGAGCCCTGTGTGGACTCGCGCAACCGTTACCCTTCGTGGGTTGAAGTCTCCATCAACGTGGATGTAGGATAGCACCACCTATCCGAACCACGGGAAAAACATCCGTGTCTCCAATAGCGTTTGAATTCTCCAAACCCTTCCCTTTACATTCTTGCAAGTTGCATGCTTCACTTTCGCTGCCAATATACTCTTTGCATGCTTGCTTGAATCATGTGATGATTGCTTGACTTGTCCTAAATTAGCTAAAATCTGCCAAGAACTAAAATTGGGAAAAGGTTAAGTTTTTATTTGGTCAAGTAGTCTAATCACCCCTCCTCTAGACATACTTTCGATCCTATAGATCTGGATACCCATGTGGGCTCCCACATGCTCCTCGATGATCTCATCGGATGAACCACGATGTCGAGGACTTAATCAATCCCGTATTCAATTCCCTTTGTCAAAATCGGTACGTTACTTGCCCGAGACTCGATCGTCGGTATCCCAATACCTTGTTCAATCTCGTTACCGGCAAGTCATTTTACTCGTACCGTAATGCATGATCCTGTGATCAACCACTTGATCACATTGAGCTCATTATGATGATGCATTACCGAGTGGGCCTAGAGATACCTCTCCGTCATACGGAGTGACAAATCCCAGTCTCAATTCGTGCCAACCCAACAGACACTTTCGGAGATACCTGTAATGTACCTTTATAGTCACCCAGTTATGTTGTGACGTTTGGCACACCCAAGGCACTCCTACGGTATCCGGGAGTTGCACAATCTCATGGTCTAAGGAAATGATACTTGACATTCAGAAAAGCTACAACAAACGAACTACACAATCTTTGAGCTAAGCTTAGGATTGGGTCTTGTCCATCACATCATTCTCCTAATGATGTGATCCCGTTATCAATGACATCTAATGTCCATAGTTAGGAAACCATGACTATCCTTTGATCAATGAGCTAGTCAACTAGAGGCTCACTAGGGACGTGTTGTGGTCTATGTATTCACACATGTATTACGATTTCCGGATAATACAATTATAGCATGAATAATAGACAATTACCATGAACAAGGAAATATAATAATCATTTTATTATTGCCTCTAGGGCATATTTCCAACAGTCTCCCACTTGCACTAGAGTTAATCATCTAGTTACATTGTGATGAATCGAACACCCATGGAATTCTGGTGTTGATCATGTTTTGCTCTAGGGAGAGGTTTAGTCATCGGATCTGCTACATTTAGGTCCGTATGTACTTTACAAATTTCCATGTCTCCATTTTGAACACTTTCACGAATGGAGTTGAAGCGACACTTGATATGCCTGGTCTTCCTGTGAAACCTGGGCTCCTTGGCAAGGGCAATAGCTCTAGTGTTGTCACAGAAGAGAGTCATCGGCCCCGACGCATTGGGTATGATTCCTAGGTCGGTGATGAACTCCTTCACCCAGATTGCTTCTTGTGCTGCCTCCGAGGCTGCCATGTATTCTGCTTCACATGTAGATCCCGCCACGACGCTTTGCTTGCAACTGCACCAGCTTACTGCCCCACCATTCAAAATATACACGTATCCGGTTTGTGACTTAGAGTCATCCAGATCTGTGTCAAATCTAGCGTCGACGTAACCCTTTACGACGAGCTCTTCGCCACCTCCATAAACGAGAAACATATCCTTGGTCCTTTTTAGGTACTTCAGGATGTTTTTGACCACTGTCTAGTGTTCCTTGCCGGGATTACTTTGGTACCTACCTACCAAACTTACGGCAAGGTTTACATCAGGTCTGGTACACAACATGGCATACATAATAGACCCTATGGCTGAGGCATAGGGGATGACACTCATCTCTTCTATATCTTCTGCCGTGGTCGGGCATTGAGCCGTGCTCAATCGCACACCTTGCAATACAGGCAAGAACCCCTTCTTGGACTGATCCATATTGAACTTCTTCAATATCTTGTCAAGGTACGTACTTTGTGAAAGACCGATGAGGCGTCTCGATCTATTTCTATAGATCTTGATGCCTAATATATAAGCAGCTTCTCCAAGGTCCTTCATTGAAAAACACTTGTTCAAATAGGCCTTTATGCTTTCCAAGAATTCTATATCATTTCCCATCAACAGTATGTCATCCACATATAATATGAGAAATGCTACAGAGCTCCCACTCACTTTCTTGTAAACGCAGGCTTCTCCATAAGTCTGCATAAACCCAAACGCTTTGATCATCTCATCAAAGCGAATGTTCCAACTCCGAGATGCTTGCACCAGCCCATAGATTGAGCATTGGAGCTTGCACACCTTGTTAGCATTCTTAGGATCGACAAAACCTTCCGGCTGCATCATATACAATTCTTCCTTAAGAAAGCCGTTAAGGAATGCCATTTTGACGTCCATTTGCCAAATCTCATAATCATAAAATGCGGCAATTGCTAACATGATTCGGACGTACTTCAGCTTCGCTACGGGTGAGAAAGTCTCATCGTAGTCAACCCCTTGAACTTGTCGATAACCCTTAGCGACAAGTCGAGCCTTATAGATGGTCACATTACCATCCGCGTCTGTCTTCTTCTTAAAGATCCATTTATTTTCTATGGCTCGCCGATCTTCGGGCAAGTCAGTCAAAGTCCATACTTTGTTTTCATACATGGATTCTATCTCGGATTTCATGGCTTTTAGCCATTTGTCGGAATCTGGGCCCGCCATCGCTTCTTCATAGTTCGAAGGTTCACCGTTGTCTAACAACATGATTTCCAAGACAGGGTTGCCGTACCACTCTGGTGCGGAACGGGTCCTTGTGGACCTACGAAGTTCAGTAGGAGCTTGATCCGAAGTATCTTGATCATCATCATTAACTTCCTCTCTAATCGGTGCAGGCACCACAGGAACATTTTCCCGAGCTGCGCTACTCTCTGCTTCAAGAGGCAGTACTTCATCAAGCTCTACTTTCCTCCCACTTACTTCTTTCGGGAGAAACTCCTTCTCTAGAAAGGATCCATTCTTGGCAACGAAGATCTTGCCTTCGGATCTGAGGTAGAAGGTATACCCAATGGTTTCCTTAGGGTATCCTATGAAGACGCATTTTTCCGACTTGGGTTCGAGCTTTTCAGGTTGAAGTTTCTTGACATAAGCATCACATCCCCAAACTTTTAGAAACGACAGCTTAGGTTTCTTCCCAAACCATAATTCATACAGTGTCGTCTCAACGGATTTCGACAGAGCCCTACTTAAAGTGAATGCGGCAGTCTCTAAAGCATATCCCCAAAATGATAGCGGTAAATCGGTAAGAGACATCATAGATCGCACCACATCTAATAGAGTGCGATTACGACGTTCGGACACACCATTACGCTGAGGTGTTCCAGGCGGCGTGAGTTGTGAAACTATTCCACATTTTCTTAAGTGTGTGCCAAATTCGTGACTCAAGTATTCTCCCCCACCATCTGATCGCAAGAACTTGATTTTCCTGTCACGTTGATTCTCAGCCTCACTCTGAAATTCCTTGAACTTTTCAAAGGTCTCAGACTTGTGTTTCATTAAGTAGACATACCCATATCTGCTCAAGTCATCAGTGAGGGTGAGAACATAACGATAGCCACCGCGAGCCTCAACACTCATTGGACCGCACACATCATATGTATGATTTCCAATAAGTTGGTTGCTCGCTCCATTGTTCCTGAGAACGGAGTCTTGGTCATCTTACCCATGAGGCATGGTTCGCACGTGTCAAATGATTCGTAATCAAGAGACTCTAAAAGTCCATCTGCATGAAGCTTCTTCATGCGTTTGACACCTATGTGACCAAGGCGGCAGTGCCACAAGTATGTGGGACTATCATTATCAACCTTACATCTTTTGGTATTCACACTATGAATATGTGTAGCATTACGCTCGAGATTCATTAAGAATAAACCATTCACCATCGAAGCATGACCATAAAACATATCTCTCATATAAATAGAACAACCATTATTCTCGGATTTAAATGAGTAGCCATCTCGTATTAAACGAGATCCTGATACAATGTTCATGCTCAAAGCTGGCACTAAATAACAATTATTGAGGTTTAAAACTAATCCCGTAGGTAAATGTAGAGGTAGCGTGCCGACGGCGATCACATCGACCTTGGAACCATTCCCGACGCGCATCGTCACCTCGTCCTTCGCCAGTCTCCGTTTATTCTGCAGCTCCTGCTTTGAGTTACAAATGTGAGCAACCGCACCGGTATTAAATACCCAGGAGCTACTATGAGTACTGGTAAGGTACACATCAATTACATGTATATCACATATACCTTTCGTGATGCCGGCCTTCTTGTCCGCTAAGTATTTGGGGCAGTTCCGCTTCCAGTGACCACTTCCCTTGCAATAAAAACACTCAGTCTCGGGCTTGGGTCCATTCTTTGGCTTCTTCCCGGCAGCTTGCTTACCGGGTGCGGCAACTCTCTTGCCGTCCTTCTTGAAGTTCTTCTTACCCTTGCCTTTCTTGAATTTAGTGGTTTTATTCACCATCAACACTTGATGTTCCTTTTTGACTTCTACCTCCGCTGATTTCAGCATTGCAAATACTTCAGGAATGGTCTTTTCCATCCCTTGCATATTGAAGTTCATCACAAAGCTCTTGTAACTCGGTGGAAGCGACTGAAGGATTCTGTCAATGACCGCGTCATCCGGGAGATTAACTCCCAGCTGAGTCAAGCGGTTATGCAACCCAGACATTTTGAGTATGTGCTCACTGACAGAACTATTTTCCTCCATCTTATAGCTGAAGAACTTGTCGGAGACTTCATATCTCTCGACCCGGGCATGAGCTTGAAAAACCATTTTCAGCTCTTCGAACATCTCATATGCTCCGTGTCTCTCAAAACGCTTTTGGAGCCCCGGTTCTAAGCTGTAAAGCATGCCGCACTGAACGAGGGAGTAATCATCAGCACGTGTCTGCCAAGCGTTCATAACGTCTTGGTTCTGTGGGACGGGTGCGTCACCTAGCGGTGCTTCTAGGACATAATCTTTCTTGGCAGCTATGAGGATGATCCTCAGGTTCTGGACCCAGTCCGTATAGTTGCTGCCATCGTCTTTCAGCTTGGTTTTCTCTAGGAACGCGTTGAAGTTGAGGACAACATGGGCCATTTGATCTACAAGACATATTGTAAAGATTTTAGACTAAGTTCATGATAATTAAGTTCATCTAATCAAATTATTAAATGAACTCCCACTCAGATAGACATCCCTCCAGTCATCTAAGTATAACATGATCCGAGTTAACTAGGCCGTGTCCGATCATCACGTGAGACGGAGTAGTCAACATCGGTAAACATCTTCATGTTGATCGTATCTTCTATACGACTCATGCTCGACCTTTCGGTCTTTTGTGTTCCGAGGCCATGTCTGTACATGCTAGGCTCGTCAAGTCAACGTAAGTGTATTGCGTGTGTAAATCTGGCTTACACCCGTTGTATTCGAACATTAGAATCTATCACACCCGATCATCACGTGGTGCTTCGAAACAACGAACCTTCGCAACGGTGCACAGTTAGGGGGAACACTTTCTTGAAATTATTACGAGGGATCATCTTATTTAAGCTACCGCCGTTCTAAGCAAATAAGATGTAAAAACATGATAAACATCACATGCAATCAAATAGTGACATGATATGGCCAATATCATTTGCTCCTTTGATCTCCATCTTCGGGGCTCCATGATCATCGTTGTCACCGGCATGACACCATGATCTCCATCATCGTGTCTTCTTGAAGTTGTCTCGTCATCTATTACTTCTACTACTATGGCTAACGCTTTAGCAATAAAGTAAAGTAATTACATGACGTTTATGTTGACATGCAGGTCATAAATAAATAAAGACAACTCCTATGGCTCCTGCCGGTTGTCATACTCATCGACATGCAAGTCGTGATTCCTATTACAAGAACATGATCAATCTCATACATCACATATATCATTCATCATTCTTCAAAACCTTTGGCCATATCACATCACAAAACACTTGCTGCAAAAACAAGTTAGACGTCCTCTAATTGTTGTTGCAAGTTTTTATGTGGCTGCTATAGGTTTCTAGCAATAACGTTTCTTACCTACGCCAAAACCACAACGTGAATTGCCAATTTCTATTTACCCTTCATAAGGACCCTGTTCATCGAATCCGATCTGACTAAAGTGGGAGAGACAGACACCCGCCAGCCACCTTATGCAACTAGTGCATGTCAGTCGGTGGAACCGATCTCACGTAAGCGTATGTGTAAGGTTGGTCCGGGCCGCTTCATCCCACGATGCCGCCGAATCAAGATAAGACTAGTAACGGCAAGCAAATTGACAATATCAACGCCCACAACTACTTTGTGTTCTACTCATGCATAGTAACTACGCATAGACCTAGCTCTGATACCACTGTTGGGGATCGTAGCAGAAAATAAAAATTTTCTACGCATCATCAAGATCAATCTATGGAGTATTCTAGCGACGATGGGAATAGGAGTGCATCTCATTACCGGCAAGTCATTTTACTCGTACCGTAATGCATGATCCCGTGATCAACCACTTGATCACATTGAGCTCATTATGATGATGCATTACCGAGTGGGCCCAGAGATACCTCTCCGTCATACGGAGTGACAAATCCCAGTCTCGATTCGTGCCAACCCAACAGACACTTTCGGAGATACCTGTAATGTACCTTTATAGTCACCCAGTTACATTGTGACGTTTGGCACACCCAAGGCACTCCTACGGTATCCGGGAGTTGCACAATCTCATGGTCTAAGGAAATGATACTTGACATTCAGAAAAGCTACAGCAAACGAACTACACGATCTTTGAGCTAAACTTAGGATTGGGTCTTGTCCATCACATCATTCTCCTAATGATGTGATCCTGTTATCAATGACATCTAATGTCCATAGTCAGGAAACCATGACTATCCTTTGATCAACGAGCTAGTCAACTAGAGGCTCACTAGGGACGTGTTGTGGTCTATGTATTCACACATGTATTACGATTTCTGGATAATACAATTATAGCATGAATAATAGAAAATTATCATGAACAAGGAAATATAATAATCATTTTATTATTGCCTCTAGGGCCTATTTCCAACAGGAGGATGAGATTCTCATGCTCTAAAGTAACGTGCTTGAGGAGATCTTTTCCTCAATGATTTCTACATTATGTATTGTTGTCGTATCAAGCAGTTTTGATGGTGTATGCCTAATCCTTGATTCATTCTGCAATACGATTGATAGCACTGTTAGAGCAGTGCTTGATAGTTTGAATAATTATTATCAGATTATGCATTTGAGGCCTACAAATTTGGCACAACTTACGATTTGTTTTTTTGTAGTCGGACTAAATGTAGGATCTTTCTTTGTAGTGCACTTGTATCGGATTTATCAATTGGTAAACATTAATACTGCAAGAGATGCAGTAATCCAACATATAGCTTTTGCAATAAGGTAGTACAAATACTTATCATATGTCTGAAGTAGGAATCATATTTTGTAGTTGTGGTGTTCTGGCTCAGTTTTAGAGTAGATGGTTTTATTTGTTTCTTCGCACGAAGTTTCTACGATATGAAGCTCAAATTTAGTATCATGTTCCAGAAGTATGGATTGACAAGTTGAAAAGTGAAGAGTTTGTATCACATACATTGGAGTGATCCTCGCACCAGTGGTCCACAAGTTTCTGCCAATTTTCTTCATTTATATAATCAGGATTTAACAATATAGCCTGCTCAAGGGTGTTTTTTTACCTTGTTCCAGTAATTGTTCCTATCTGGAATATCGTGACCACATTTCCTCATAAGACCAATGCACATTTCTGCAGCAAATGCATCATTCAGGTTAATATGATCCATTCCCAGCACAAAACATACACCCATTTAGGATAGAACATATGCACGTCTAGTTTTAATAAATGTTTTTACAACACAAGTTCAACTTGTAGATGAATTAACAATCAAGAAAGAAAGTTTAACCATGTGAGTAGATGGGTCGTTTAGTGTAGATCTTGTTGCAGTTGAAGATGAAGATATGTCGACTATGGTGTGCTTCTTCCATAGTGCCACTGTAGAACCATACATTGCTTGGACGAATGCACTCGAAGACATAGTTTAGAAACAAAAAATCTAGAAGTGGTACTAATCTGATGTACAAGAAATATGTACTTGAGAAGTAGTTTTCTTAAGATTACCAAGATCTTGACCTATATCAATCTGACTGGCATCATCTGAACCCTGTGAATCCATACCAATTTCGTACACTACATCTTTTCTCAGCGCACGTTTGGCTATAGGAGAATCTTCCTTCTGTGTTTCTTCTTTAATCCTGCAGTACAGATGTGCTCGTCTGGTAGCAGCAGCTGTAGAGTCAGACATGACTTTTTACTACGCATGGTCATCAATAATGTGAACAAAGATTCACAGGGTAACACATACTCCATGAGTACATATATTGTATTAGTAAGAATAAGAAGTAGTACTGCACTACCAAATCTAGAACAACATGTTATATTAAGAAGAAGAAATAATTCAATTGTGAAAAACAGCACACAAGATTTAATATGAACCTGCATACTAAATTACTGTAACCCTAGATAGAACTATCTGTAGTACCCATATGATACAACTAATTTATTAAGAAACTACATATTAAATTGGTATAATCCTAGATATAATTAGATGATGTACGAAGCCTACAATTTGATTACTTCTTTCAAAGAACAACATGTGAAAAATGTAAAAGCACGTGCAAATCTTAAAAGGGCTGGTGGGGCATGAAAGCACATTTGCTCACTGGTGGTTTTCGTAATTCATGTCAACATACATATTGTTGGACTAACAACTATATCTAGTATATTTCAGATAAGTTCAACAGTGGCATGGCAAGGACATGAGGATGTGGACCCCTTAAAAATGCTAAGTACATTAAATTGACAAAGCCCCAAGACTCTTCATTTTTTGTTAAGTGATCCAAGATCACATTGAGTCCTATAGGAAAAGCCAATACTATCAAAAGGGATGAGGCACTAATGATGAGTTTGTTGCTCAAGTGCTCAGTGATATTGCTCCAAAATCCTCAAGCACATTCTCCACATCATATCTACGCAAACCCTAAAGTGGCCTCGATCTCACCGAAAGTCTCTATCCCGGACTCACAGAGTTGATCACATACACTGCTAGAGCCAAACCATAATTTTTCAGTTCTACCGATATGGATCTTGGTCCCATCGAGATGGCGTGACCAAGTTTCTATAATGAAGTTGCTTCATTTTGGAATTAGCAAGATGAAATGATTAGAACTGCCGAAACAAGGTCTTGCCCTAGCCATTGCACTTTGGTTGCTCTGCGATGTTCTGCTTCGGTCTCACCGGGAGCTCCAATGTTGGAATCTTTTACATAGGCCGGTCTCACCGAGATTTTGGTCTAGTGTCACCGAGTTGGGTCAAAAGGTTGTAACGGTTGGATTTTTGGGTTAAGCCTATATATACCCCTCCACCACTGCTTACTCTCTAGGAGAGCCATCATAGTGAAACACAACTTCCGCCATTCATTTTCTGATAGAGAACCACCTACTCATTTGTTGAGATCAAGAGATTCCATTCCTACCATCTGAACATTAATTTCTATCCTCCCCAAGTTGCTTTCCACTCCAATCCCTCTCCTACCCAAGCCAAATCTGCGAGAGAGTGCTTGAGTGTTGGGGAGACTATCATTTGAAGCAAAGAGCAAGGAGTTCATCATCAACTGCACATCTATTGTCTTTTGTAGACTGGTGTCTCCTAGATTGGTTAGGTGTCACTTGGGAGCCTCCAAGATCTTGTGGAGTTGAACTAAGGGGTTTGTAAGTGCAAGGAGATCGCCTACTTCATGAAGATCTACCCGAGTGATGCTGGTCCTTCATGGATGTATGCCATGATGAAATAGACAAGGTTTCTTCTTCGTGGACCCTTCGTGGGTGGAGCCCTCCGTGGACTCGCGCAACCGTTACCCTATATGGGTTGAACTCTCCATCGAAGTGGACGTATGATAGCACCACCTATCGGAACCACGCCAAAAATCACCGTGTCTTTATTACGTTTGATCTTTCATCTCTACTCCTTTACTTTCCGCACAATTGCATGTTGTACTATTTCCACTGCTCCATCTCTAGATATGCATGTGTAGGAAGTCTTGGTAATATCTTAACTTGTGCCAAAATCTGCCTAAATCCAAAGAAAACTAAAAACTGCACCGTCGGTTGGTTACGAGTCTATTCACCCCCCTCTAGACCTATCTTCTAAGATCCTACAATTGGTATAAATTTTGATAGGTGTGATGCTAGCCTGTTGCAGATAGCCTAGTCGCCGAATAAACAAGAACAGACCACCATGTTGATTGTAGTGTGTGAACTATTTGTGTCTCGCAAGATGTGGATATTTTTCATGCATTTGGTAAGTTGCTCAAAGACAGACACACTCTTTGCCCCACTCTTTGAGAGATTTGAGTTTTGCCACTAGAGGAGATGTTCTGCAACTCTGAACCAGAATGGCTTTTATTATTGATTGATACCGGAGATTCCCATACTTGCGGTAAGAATTTTATTTCTCCTTTGGCAAGCCTCGACCATGTGCAATAATATTATTTTTGGTTATGGGAAAGCTTATATTTATGCTTAGCTAGGTTTTTTCATAATTATTGGGCATCATTTTATAGGGTTATCTAAATTGAACCAAATCTTAATGATGGGTGAAATGGGTGCCAAAACTTGTTGAAGTTGGTGCGGCGGTGGTCTCCAAGTGAAAGCTCGAAATTCTTCTCAGACTAGGTGGAGACACCGTCTCCATGTCCTCCTCAGAGGCACTGCTTGTGGAATGTGTGGTTTTGTGTGAGTAGTATTATGGCTAAGAGGTGTCAAGGGGTTTTGATGTTCGATCGAATGTGGGGATGTTGAGGTTTCATAGGTCTAGAGATATGTGTTTGTTAGGGGTCTCTTGCATTGTGTCTGCTATTGTGCCTCGGCGGGTCGCCCATGATCCTGGGTGAAAAAGGATATGGTTCTCCTTCTCGGCAACAACAATGATGAGTGGTCGATCCCTTTTTGTGGTGGTTGGCCATGTTCATGATGTGCTCATCGCCTCATCTCGGGCTCCGTTCGACTTCTTATCATGCATCTTTTCCTCGATAGCTTGCCCTCTTCACTTGGGTGTTTGTGCGGCACAATAGTGAAACCAATGTGGTGTCCTTCGTGCTTCGAGGTTTTCATGATAAATGTACATTCCATCTGGCTGCATTGTCGCTCCTTTCCTAGATATTGGGGGAGTGCCTCTATAAGGCTGCAATGCAGCGTCCATCAAACTAGGACTAGTGGTTGGGGTGCCACACTGTGGTGCTGCTTGAGAGAAAGTTGTGCGCATGTTTTCAATTAAAAAATAGACAGAGTCCTCTCCTTCATCTAAAAATATTAAAAAATCCTTGCATCCATCCAGGAAAATAAGTAAAAAAGAAAAGAAAAAAAATCATCAACGCAGCCTACCGGGGAGCGCCACTTTGCGTAGCCCTCCACTTAAAAAAATGTATGGGGTCACCACCACCATATAAAAGGGAAAAAACATTAAAAAAATCCTCACCTCCATCTAAAAATAATATTCCAAAAGCTTTTTCACCGCGACCAACCAGCTTGCACCACGTGGCATAACTAGTTAGCCGCCCTTCACGCAACGCTTAATGGGTTTAATAATGAGGGGGTATGGTTCCTCTTTGACCATAGTGAAAGAAGGTGATGTGTCTTCTCAGCCATGTGGAGCAGCCACAATTCATATTTTTTCCACTATGGTAGTAAGATCATCCTCCGGCGGTGATAGGGCCTTATTCGTCCTCTTGCGAGTGGGTGCCGGCGTGGCGGGGCCTTCTCCAGCTAGGGCGCAGAGCGGCTTGGCAGCGAGCTGGTGCTGGTGGGCGCCGACAGGCTGGCCATGCTTCAGGCGACGTAGGTGTTGCTGGAGGTGCGTGCAGAGGAAGCTTCGATGGCCGGGAGCTTCGGTCAGATCTTCCTAGTAGCTGCCTCGAGCGGTGAGGGCAGTGGGAAGCGTGGGCCGGGCGCTGCTACTCCTGTTCAGTGTGGTGGGGGCCTTGACGTGGTGGTGGCTCCGACTGCTTTTACTGTGGCTGGATCTGGCGGATTCAGGTGGCTGACGGTGGCTTGCGGTAGGGGTGCACCGGTCGGTGAGGCTGCGGCTACGGCATGGTGGTGGCGGGGTGCGGGTGGTGGTAGTCCACCCCTTCTCCTGGTTCAGGCTAGTTGTGCGGCTTGCTTGCGGCGTGGAGATGGCCGGGACTCGGGGCTCGTGCTCGGGCCGATCAGTACGGGGCCTGGGGGGGGTCGGAGCTCCTACTCCGAGTAGGTGTTGGTTGGCTCGATCTGGGTGGTGTCCTTGGGCGAGGAGATATCTCTCCTCGTGGATAAGGTGGTCGTTTGGTGGTGGTGAGGTCGCCGCTATACGTCGGGCAGATCGGCGTTGATGACCACAGTTGAGGTATCGTGTGAGCAGGCTCGACAACGGCCGACGGTAGTCATGGTGTCCCCCCCTCTCGGTCCATCGGGACTGGCTGAGGATGCAGGTGTGGACACCCCCTACCGTGGGAGCATCGACCCAGATTCCGTGACTGATGTCGGGCTAGGAATGAAAGTAGTCCCCTTTCTTTCCTCCTTTCAAGGTTGGTGCCCCGTGATGTGAACAGATGGTGGTGACTTGCATGTGGATGCTGAAGCGGTGGCTTCGGAAGGTGGCCTGCATGGTTGGCTCTCCGGCGGGCACTATGCCAGTGGTGGCGGCTCTCCCTCTTGGTCGTGTGGGCGGCAGGAGGGTAGCGGAGGGTGGCTCAGGCACTCTTCCTGTCTTTGGTTGTGGCGACGCCCCGATCTAGACATGGGGTGCTGAACTCATTGTACTAATTCTGAAGACCTCGTGGTGGCACGGGGGAGCTGCCGAGCGAAACCTCTACGCTTTGTCGCCGACGCCGCTTGCGGGTGCCACTATCTTCTTGAAGACGTCGTTGTGGTGCTCCTCTTCATGCCAGGGTTCCGGGTGAAGACCCTTGTCCCTTCTGGACTCGGCAGAGGCGACGCTCTGCGCCGTTTTCCCTCCTGGGGGTGTTGTTGTGGAGCTTAGGTGTTTAGGGCCTTGGGTGGCGTTGTACTGAGTTCTCCCTATGCTTTCTTTCGGTAGTGTAGTCGTAGTTCTGCGTGATTTAGTTATCTTGGGATCAGCATTGTTTGAGGGCTACCTCACCATCTTATATCGTTCGGCCATGTACTTGAATCGGTATTTGTTTTATATATAAAGCGGGGCAAAAGCTTGTTTGAAGCAATTGGGTGATTTTTGGCCTAGTTTTTCTTATAAATCAGGTCAACTCTATTCTTTCATGAAACCGTGGGATCACCTTGCCCTCTTGACGAGGTTTTTGCTGGAAAAAATTATCCACTCAGAATTGCAAATTAAGATGATCTTTTTTACAGAAAGGACATATGCCTGACTTTATAAATAAATTCACCACGGCGAAGTCATCCCACAAACGACCAAGGTTCGAAAACTAAGGCCAACTCCACCGCGCGACCCCAAACGGATGTCCGTTTTATCCGGGTTCTGTCCGTTTGGGTAGGGCAATGGGGTCATGTCCGGGCATGTCCTGGGATGCGGTGGCCGTGCGTCCAGCGCGCGGCCCCATCCTGTCCATCAGGGCCAAAAATGCCCATATTTTCATCAAAACTAGTTTTACAACCCAAATATTTGTCTGAAAATTAAAATGGTTTTACAACCCAATTGAAATTGTCTTTAATAAAATAGTTTTACCACCAAATCAAAATTGTCTTTACTGAACATAAAATGGACCAATACATCTATTGGTTGCCAATGTGATCCCACACGTGCTCAACCAAGTCATTTTGAAGATTCAAATGAGTGTGCAAATCACGCATCTCACGGTGGAATTGGGAAAACTGTTCAAATGTGGTCAGGTCTTGGTGCAGGGGCTCAATATTTTCACCTTGATAATCAAATCCTTGGTCAAAGATACTCTCATCACGCTCGTCCTAGACGATCATGTTGTGCATGATCACACAAGCAGTCATCACCTTCCAAAGCTTCCTTTCATCCCATGACAGTGCAGGGTTTCGAACGATACCCCTCCGGGATTGAAGCACACCAAAAGCACGTTCCACATCCTTTCTACACTCTCTTGCATTTGGGCAAATCTCTTTCTCTTCTCACCTTTCGGTTTCGAGATTGTCTTCACAAAAGTTGACCACTGAGGATATATACCATCTGCTAGATAATATCCCTTGTTGTACTGGTGGCCGTTGATCTCAAAGTTGACAGGTGGGGAGTGGCCTTCTGCAAGCCTCGCGAAGACTGGAGAACGCTGCAACACGTTGATATCATTGTGAGAACCTGCCATGCCGAAGAAAGAATGCCATATCCAAAGATCCTGTGATGCCACTGTCGTGGATCTAAAACTGACAGTAGAATGGGGGGTAGATATGAGGAGGCAAAATCCTAGCTATGGCGAAGTTGTACACACGAGTTTACGAGTTCAGGCCCTTCGCGGAGGAAGTAACAACCCTACATCTTGGTGCCCAGAGGCGGTCGACTGGATTATGTATATGTGTGTGTGTTTACAGAGGATGCGAACCCTTGTCCCAGAGGAGGGGGTGGCTTATATAGAGTGCGCCAGGACCCCGTCTCCCCACCGTTACACAGGGTTCAATGTACATAAAGGGAGAGTGTTACAGGTAACATCTGTAATAAAGTGCTATAAATGATCATTAAGTATATGAGTAAACATCCGACCGTTGCTGTGCAGAGTGACTTTAGGTCTTCTGTCTACCGAGTGACAATCGTTGCGGTCGAGTGACTTTGAATCTTCTGAGTGGAACGACTTGTAGTCGAGTGGATGATGATATCTCTTGGATGCTTCTAGCTTTAAGATGATGTCCTAGGGGAGGGTGTCTAGGACAGGCTTATGACCCTACCTTAGGTACATAGCTTCATCATTAGCCCCCGAATGGTTTGGGGCTTGAGTGGGGAAGGAGTTGACAATACCTCCGATTCAATTTTTGCGCTTCGGGGGCGTCTTATTGCAATCAAGCGAACAATCGTGATGACTTCAACTTCTCTTCAGTTGCCTTGATCCATTCTTGGTTCTGCCGAGTGAACTTTACTGTGATGTTTGGAGTGCTGATATGGAAAAGATCTTCTGCCTGACAGGTTGCCTTGCTGCGCGCGGATATCGTGGGATTTGTATTTGGGGAAGCGCGCGGGACGGAGGAGGCCGTAGTAATCGGATGGGATTAGGCGAGGCCGCCTCGATCACCGCGCCACCTTTTTCGCCACGTACCTCGTGCGCGACTATTGCGGGATTTGATAGGATCGTCCGGACCTACAGGCCAGCCACTCAGAAGCGGCCCCATATAAGGTGCCAGATTGGGGTTTTGTGCACAGCGCGTCCCCATTCTCCTCCTTTCTCCTCTGCTTTCTCCGCCATACCCACTTCTGCTCCCGGCGTCGCTGCTCCGTTCGAGTTTCGCCCGCGGTCATGGGGAAGGAGAAGAGGTGGTCCTGGAGGGCGCGAAGAAGGCGATGGCGAAGGCGAAGGGGAGAGGTCCAGCCTAGCGGATCTTCATCGAGGTCTGGCATGCCACGCGGCTGGATCAAGGGCGACTGGATCCGGTCGATGATCAGTCAGGAGACATCGATGAGCTGGTCGAGCGGGGGTTGATTCCCCACGAATCAGCGCGACTCTCGGAAGGCGAGACCGAACCGAATCCGCAAGAGCGTGAGTGCGTTCTCCTTGCCACCCATGTTGACCGTGGATTTTCTCTGCCCCCCATCCTTTTTTGGGGATTCTTGAACTTCTTTGGAGCACAATTTCACCACTTCAATCCCAACTCCATCGTATATCTTGCCGCCTATGTGTCCATGTGCGAGAACTTCTTAGGTTGTAGGCCACACTGGGGTCTTTTCAAGCACATTTTCACTTGTCGTTCCCAGTCGGTCAAGAAGGCCAACCCGAGTGATGAGAGGACACACGTGATTCAGATGTGTGGGGGTGTCGGTGTCAAAACCGGCGGATCTCGGGTAGGGGGTCCCGAACTATGCGTCTAAGGCGGATGGTAACAGGAGGCAGGGGACACGATGTTTTACCCAGGTTCGGGCCCTCTTGATGGAGGTAAAACCCTACGTCCTGCTTGATTTATTCTTGATGATATGAGTAGTACAAGAGTTGATCTACCATGAGATCGGAGAGGCTAAACCCTAAAAGCTAGCCTATGGTATGATTGTATGTTGTCCTACGGACTAAAACCCTCTGGTTTATATAGACACTGGAGGGGCTAGGGTTACACAAGGTCGGTTACAAAGGAGGAGATACACATATCCGTATTGCCTAGCTTGCCTTCCATGCCAAGTAGAGTCCCATCCGGACACGGGACGAAGTCTTCAATCTTGTGTCTTCATAGTCCAACAGTCCGGCCAAAGGATATAGTCCGGCTGTCCGGAGACCCCCTAATCAAGGACTCCCTCAGTAGCCCCTGAACCAGGCTTCAATGACGATGAGTCCGGCGCGCAGTGTTGTCTTCGACATTGCAAGGCGGGTTCCTCCTCCGAATACACCACAGAAGAGTTTGAATACGAGGAAAGTGTCCGACCCTGCAAAATAAGTTCCACATACCACCGTAGAGAGAATAATATTTCCACAAATCTAATCTGCTGACATGTCTTGGCAGCATGACATCACGCCACGGCCTGGTAATTATTCAAACCATTTTCTTTAACCAACCCCGCACATAACGCGAGGCGGTTTCTTGACACGTCTTGTCAAAGCAGAGATCGTGTTCCCCTTATTACAGGATTCTCATCAATACGGGCGTGGGTAACCCAACCGTGCCATCAATTATGATGTTTGGGGGATAAGCGAGTTTTACCAGGCTAGTGGGGGCGCATAGTTTCATCCGCCCTTATAAAGGGATAAGGTTTAACCTTATTCCGCAAGATCCTACTGTGTCAACAACAGGATTTTAACTTATGGGAGTTCGACCCGGCCCAGCACCAAACTCTAAGCGAGCTCTTCGACACGACGCACAAAGACGTCTGGAGGGTGCTCTTCAAGGGCGCTGAGGTACCTCCCTCTCTCATCGAGGACCGCGGGCTAAGCGCGAAGCGCCCTGCGAATCCGGTAAGTTCTGTACATCTGGTAGGATGTTTACTTCCCATTGCTTAACCGCGTGCAGGGTCTGAGCTCCCATGCCTTTGACAGGACTGGGTGGAGGCATCGGAGTAGATCGACTGTCCGGCCCCTCTGCCCGAAGACACTGCGGACGCTCTCCTGACGGAGATGCTGACTCCGGCTCCTTACAAGGTGCTGGAGAAGACCAAGAAGAAGTCCAAGGGAATCCGAAAGAGTTCCTGGCGCCAGGTGGTATCGGACTCATCATCCGATGACTCCACGACGCACTCCTCCCACGAAGATGAGGAGGAAGATGAAGATGCTCCCCCTCCAGTCGGGGGAGACAAGAAAAGGAAGGCCGCCCCAACCGGGGGGGGGGGGCGAAGGGTCCAAGAAGGGAAGGACTCTCCTTCCGGACTGCTCCACCACCGCCACCGAAGGCGAAGACGAGTGGCTGCTCAGGGCCAAGCCCCTGGCGAAGTCGTAAGTATTCGGATACCAGAGTAACTCATAGCATTCCTTTGTTGCACTGCTTCTCCTAACGCCGAATATGATTATGCAGACCGCCTTGAGCCCGTATCGACGTATCCTCCTCGGACGGCTCCTTGGACTCATCGGATATGGATAGCGATCCACTTCCGACCGCCACCTCCCCTTGTCCTACGGATAATGCCGAGGTATTGTCTCAAGAGGCGCCGGGTTAAGGGGAGATAGTCCAGGAGGCGCCTCAAGGCGACCTTCCGGACCGCGGGAGCAAAGGGAGTAAGACTCCCAAGGGCTCCGAGTTCGGCCCTCAGCCGAACACCGCGCCAGAACCTTTAGTGGTTCCAGACTCGGGCAGGCGGCCCCCTTCCAAAAGGGGCAAGACGCCCATGCCGGTGACCTCTGTCCATCCAGAGGCATCGGACAACCTGCTGGGAGCGCTTCGTGGTGCTTCCATCGACGAAGAGCACCGCACTATTATGAGTGCGGTGATCAAGAAGGTTCAGTCCGCCAAGAGCGGACTGACTGAAGCCTGTGCCAGCCTTCTAACAGGTTTTGAGGTAAGTGTTTAAAATATAGGAAAAATATTACCGCATAGACAGTAGCCCCTGATGCTCTGTTTGGTGTTCACAAAGAAAAGCCGAATAGAGGATCAAATAATATCTGCAGGAGTCTAATATAAGTATGTCTGTATGCGTGTGCAGGCTTCGCTGCTGACCTCTGCCACACTGACTGCGGAGGTCGCCGCACTGAAGTAGGACCTCGAGGGGTCCGAAAAAGAGCTCGGCCTTGCCAAGAGGCAGCTCGAGGAGAACAAAGGTAAGTAATACCTTGTCTATATATATATAAAGATGCGATTGCTAAATGACAGGATCATGAATTTGCTAGGGGCACGACCGAAGTGGCGACCCTAAAGCAAGCGTTGTCCGAGGCCGAAGATAAAGCGGCCAAGGAGCGCACCGAGCGGGAAAAGCAAGAGGCTCGGGTGGGCGAGGTGCAGCAAGAGCTCCAAGCTCTCGTGGCGAAGCACGAGGCGTTGGAGCTTGACTCGAAGACGCGAGAGTCTGAGCTTGCCGCGGCCCTTGAGAGCGCGAAGAATGTCGAGGCTGAAGCCCAAAAGGCCCTCCTGGAGATTGATGTGATGAAGAATATAGCGGCAGGTAAGGCATTCAATATGCAAAGCAGGCATGTAAAAATAAATTACTTGTTACTTACCCGAGTCCGGAGCTCTCCAGGAGCATTCGCAGATTTGCCCCGTAGCGTGTCGGACGCCGCGAAGTTTTACTAGGCCAAGGAGGGAAGCTCAACAGAAAAGTTGTTCTGGTCTCAGTATACTGGGACCGAACACCCGGTGCCTGTGAGCGACCAGCTGAAGCAACTAGTCGAGCTGCACAAGGCGGCCGAACAGGCCATGAAGGGCTTCATAGTCCAGATGTGGCCTAGCGACGCCCTTCCCAACAACTACTTCTACCTGGTGAGGCGGCTTGTGGATGCCTGCCCACAGCTGGAAGTCATCAAGCGGTCCGTCTGCATCAAAGGTGCACGCCGGGCTTTCGCCCGTGCGAAGGTGCACTGGGCCAAGATGGACGCTGTGAAGCTGGTGAAGGAGGGGCCGCCGCAGGGCAAGGAGCATCGCAACCCCGAGATGTACTATGCGGGTGTCTTGAAGGGTGCCCATCTTGTAGCGGACAAGTGTGTGAAAGATGTAATATTTGAATGAATTTGCTCATGTGATCCTGTATGATGAAAACTTGTTCATATGCGCTATGCAACGCTTGTTTGAATTTAAAATATTACCTTGTGTTCGGCTGTTTATCAAATCTGAGAGATGGCTAGTCGTCGGCTTCTGCCCCCATGCCACGAGTGCTGGGGTGTTCGAGATACACCTGAGCACTCTTGTTCCCATTTTTGGGTCCTTCGAGGGAGGTGTTCAGCACAACGAACAAGGCAATCGGACTATAATGCTTTATCACTCTCACTTAGCCATAGAATTCTATAATTTTACATTTCGGTGAAGCCCCCGGTATTAGGAAGGCCGAATTCGGGGCGCTATACACGCCTTAAGCCGGACAGAGCCGACTCCTCGCTCTAAGCGGCATAAGTCTTTAGGGACTCGAAACATCGCGAACAGCGACCAGTCTCTCGCCTTATCATGACAGTCAGTTTTAGCTTTCTCTACTGAGGTGCTTAGCCCAGCAAACAGGGGCACAATCGCAGTAGTTCTCCCAGTGCTACCTTAGCCGATATAGCGGAACGTAAGGTACCAAAACATGGGAGCCGGGCAAACCCAACTATTGACCCAAGACATGGTTCGGAGCTGATGCATATAATGCTATAAGTTCGGGGTGCCGCACTTTCGAAAGTGTTCGGACTTCTAACGTCGTATTATGGGGTACGTTTAAGCCCCTGGCGTATTGGCCGTACCAGAGTGTACGGGTGCTGAATGTCATGAATGAACATATATGTATATATAAAAAGAAGAATAGAGAATGCGATAATAGACTAGTGTTATGCATTGTTTATTCAAAAAGGTGCGTCAAAGAAAAATGATACAAGTAGTGGGATAAGCAAAAAGGTGGGACTATTTGACATGTCCCTTCCAAGGGCAAGCTGAGGGATGTTACTAAAAGCAGGTATTTCACTCATTATCAGAGACCACCTGGGAATTCCATGATGCGGCGTAGCTTTCTGCCTCCTTGGTTGTTGTATCGTGTGTCCGGCAAACGTACTGTCGGACGGTGTTTCCAGAGAGTAAAGTCTTGAAAGAGAGAAAAAATAATAAGGCGGGAAGCCCCTAGAGCGGTCGAGCCGCGTCTTGGGGCGTGCCGTAGTCGTGCCCCCCTCCCCACCTGTGCCCATGGTATTTTCCATGCGTAATTATGTACGCGGGGCATGGATTTAGCCCTTTGGCTGGGACTGGGGTGGGGGCCGCATTGCTATGCGAGCTCGAAACGTGACAGGCGGCCTTGTTGCCGATTACACCGGGCGTGCTTGAAGGTGTCCGGGTCTTGAATCGCTAAACTGGTGGATTGCCTTAAGAGGCTGCTTTACGCTTCTACTACGAGGGCCGCAGTGTGCTCCTCCGTACGGAGAGAGCGCTCTGTGTTTCCGTTGACTGTGATGACCCCCCGAGGTCCTGACATCTTGAGCTTGAGATATGCATAGTGTGGCACCGCATTGAATCTCGCAAATGCGGTTTGCCCGAGCAGTGCATGATAGCCACTGCGGAATGGGACTATATTGAAGATTAACTCCTCGCTTCGGAAGTTATCCAGGGATCCAAAGACCACCTCCAATGTGACTGAGCCTGTGCAATGGGCTTCTACACCTGGTATGACGCCTTTAAAGGTCGTTTTTGTGGGTTTAATCCTTGAGGGGTGTCGTGGGTTTGTCACGGTAGATGTCCTTGTGTAGTCGTGGAGCCATCGCAACGGGTTAGCTTAAAGGGGTTAAACCGGACAAGGGGACACGGAGATTTTATACTAGTTCGGCCCCTTTGAGGAAGGTAAAAGCCTACGTCTAGTTGTGATTGGTATTGCTAGGGTTTCGAAGGCCAGGGAGCGAATACGCTTTGTCTGGCTCTCGAGATGTTGTCCCTCCCTCAACCGCTGTCCGGTCGTCCCTTTATATACATAGGTTGACGCCCACCGGTTTACAGAGTCCCGAAGCCGGATCATAAACGTGTCCGGTTCGGTCTCCACACTTTCTATCTTACAAAGCAAGTTACATGATCAAGCCGGTTTACATCTACAGGCCTTAACTCACTTCTGGGCCTTGGGCCTTCGTAAAGCGCCATCATCTTCACGTCTTCATGGGCTTCTAATCTTCATGAAGCTAATCCGGCTACTCCTGGCCGGTTTATGCCCAGTAGTAATATCCCCAACTTTAGGCCCCAGATTGGTTTGAACTGGTTCATGTCAATCTTCATCACTTAGAAAAATTCCTCCTTTACATTTTCACCTTGATCTTGTCAACCGCCGTGACGTCATGCTCCAGGTCCTTAACAAATCATCCTAATGTCATCTGTTCATTAAAGCTGAAGATTACCTTTATTAATGCATATCCAGTCATCGAAGCGACACCATTATTGTTTATCCATTTTTTGAGCTCCTCGATTCCCGCACTTGCCGTTGTATCGTTTTGCCTTATAAATAGGGGCAGGTGACCCTTTTCTTTTCTTTCCGCTACCCCTTCGTCCCTTCTTCTTCCTCACGAGGTCTCTGCTCCTGAGCGCCGCCGCCATCGTCAAGCTTCGCGTCTGCCTCATCCTCGGCCGCTGCATCACCCTGATCGAACCAGAAAACCGCAACACCTCTCCGCCGTTCCTGTGACACTGGTAACCCTTTTTTCTTCCACCCTAGATCTTATCTTTTAGGGTTTCACTGTTCGTCGGAGTTCATCAAAAACTTTAGTGCTATTCCTCTCTTTTCTTCTCTGTAGCTTCCAAGGCTAGGCTGGACCTGTTATTCTTGCGCGACCATAGCCATAATCGTCTTCTCCTCATTATACTCCCTCTTTATCTCAAGAACAACCTATCTGAATCTGCTGAACTATTTAAATACCTGAAACTTGAACCTGAATATATTCCAGTTTCTGTCATACCTTAAATCTGAAATTTGTATATAAGTCTGTGAGAACTGTTTCCCCTTACTTAGGTATTTTTAGATCTGTACTCCTCACACCAATATAGGTGGTTTAAATTTTGAAATAATGATGATCCGGTATACACCATTAGTCCCCTTGTTGAAGCGCCAATGTACCTCCACTTATAGCCTTTATTTTAGTAAACTCTGGTTTAGCAATATGCTTATATCTTTGATATGACCTTGTCCTTCACTATTATATCAGTCTCCGGTTTATGCAATATCATATACCAGTATATGTTGATTCCATTGCATCTTGTGCTCTTCCATGAATAACTCATAAATCGGCATTGCTTGTTTCAGTGTTTCATTTCACCATGGCAAAACAGTTTGCTGCTTGCAACTGGGTTCCCTCCCGGATCACCGAAGATCAACTGAATGAAATGGTTAGCATCGGCACCTTGCCAAAGAAGACGGAGATCCGGTGGCGAGTTCCAGGAACAGAGAGTTCTCCCGCTCCGAGACAGGGTGAGGTAGTGATCTTTGTCGACCACATAAGTCGTGGCTTCAAACCACCAGGATCAAAGTTTTTCCGGGACGTTCTTGCGAGCTTCCAACTCCATCCTCAAGATATTGGACCCAACTCGGTGTCCAATATATGCAACTTCCAGGTCTTCTGTGAAGCGTACTTGCAAGAAGAAGCCACTGCTGAACTATTCCGGGACTTTTTCCATTTAAACCGGCGTACAGAGTTTGTGAATGGCCCCAATACTGAACTGGGTGGCGTCTCAATTCAATAGCGGAAAGAAGTTGAATTTCCTCATGCCAAACTGCACAGCCATCCTAAAGAGTGGAACCAGACTTGGTTTTACTGCAGAGACACTTCTCCTGAAAATGAGAATCCCCTTCCAGGCTATCGTGATCACCGGCTTTCCAACACTCATCCAATGCCACAATGCTTAAGCTCCGTAAAACAGGCCAAGTATGCCCCCAAATCGCCAAACTTTGAGCCTTCATGGCCAACGGTTTAACAGGCGTCGATTTTGTGCGCTGTTGGATAACTTGGAGCATCTTGCCGCTAAGCCGTCGCACCGGTTTGATGTGTGAATATACCGGTGATGTGAAAGACCCCCAACGCCATATCGATATTCAGATGACTGGCGAAGAGGTCACTGAAAGCGTGAAGAAAATTTTGAATGAATCGGAATCAGTCTATAGTCAAACCGGCTTTCTCCCCTTCTACACTTAGAATAAACCGCCTACTGTAAGCATTATACTTCTTCCTTTCTGATATCTTTAATGTGCTCAACTTGTAATCCTTCTTCTGTGTATGTATGTATAGGGTGATGATCCCTTCTGGAAACGGAAATTCGTAGAGAAAGCAGTAAAGCCAACTGGGGATAAAGCAGTCAAACCATCTCGCCCCAAAACCAAAGCCGTCAAGCGGACGTCAAAACGGAAAACGGCTGACCGGATCAACATGGAACTTGATGATGATGCTGATGACCTGGAAGTTGAGGTAGAACTTGACTCACTTGGCTCCCTTTTCATGCATGTCATTAACAATGATCTTCCTCAGGAGGACGCAGAAGGCAGCCAAGCTGGTGATGTAGAGGTAATTACCTTTTCCTCCAGTTCAGACTCTAAGCCAACACAAAAAACCCGTCAAGCAATCCGGAAAGTAAGCTTTTCTCATCCTCTTGCTCACTTGGATCCAACATTTATTTTGAAGACTCGGCAGCATGAAGCTCGCCGGACAACCCGGCACATTGGCCAATAGGTCACTTCAACCAGTTTACCTGACATCCCGGTTCGGAAGCGCTGGTCTGAGGTCTCTCCTACTCCTGACAATTCTTACCCCAAGGAAGGTTATTTCAGAAAACCTCTTAATCCGTCCGATTCAAATTATCAGGTGACACCTCCCTCATCATCCGGCGAGTCGATAGGAACTCAGCTCCCTCCTCTGAAAACTATGGCCGGGTAAGCTGTAAAACCTTTTCTTTCAATGTGTCACAAATCTTTGAATAAGATGTTAATCCTCTTTTTATTTTGTTTGCAGGGCCAAAGCCAGACCCAGCAAGAAAGCTCGGGTCACCAATCCGCCCGAAGACCCGACCACTGAAGAAGAAGAACCAAGAGGTGAACCGAAACAAACTTGTGAACCGGAGGGCCCTCATCCTGAAGCCACCTCCGATGAACCGCCCCTTCAAGGCCAAAACACTGATGAACCAACAGACACTGAGCCTACCGCGCCTGACACTGAACCGGTAGAGCCAAACTGGGCTAGTCCGGTGAGAGATGCTGAGACTCCATTATCACCAGCCAAAAACACTGAAGGCCAAGGAGATGACGTTATTATTACTGGAATGTGCCACAGCTCTCTTGGCCATCCCGTAGTCTTGGCTCAACATAGTGCCAAAGAAGAGCGGGCTGCTAGGGAAAAAGGCAAATGGAGTAGCGATTTATCAAGTTATGCTCATCTCAACGCTGAAGAGCTTCACTCTGGCTTCTTGAACCGTTTGCACTCAAACCGGGACTATGAAGCCGGTTTGGTGAATTTCATGAAGGAGCGATATGAGGTATTTTCATCCCCCTTTGTTTGTTGATTCAAAGTTGAAATACTAGCCCAAGTAGCCCCCAAGGGCCGTTTTATGATGTTAATCATAAACTGGGTCTTTGTAGCACTTTAAGTTTTTCTTCACTGATCCTCAAAATGTCAGGTCACTAATAAGAACCAAGACTTATCCTTTAGCAATTAGATAGCTTTCTTCAGCGTAGCCCCCAAAGGTCGGTTTAACTTTGGCAAGATAATCCGGGTTTTAATCCATGCATCCGTTTTTGAACAGACGTACATTAGCCCCCAAGTGTCAAGGATAATGCTTGCATTGTTCTGGAGACTTGTATAAAATGTAGTAATTTAGAGAAAATAGGCATTAGCCCCCAAGTACGAAGTGCATAACTTGTTATACACTTTGTACTTAGAACATATATATATATATATATCCTGTTGTTTATCATATCTTCAATATTGCAGGTTGAACCGAGGAATAGAGATGCCCGAAACACTGACTTGCAAGAGAATGTTAAGTCACAACAAGCAGAAGCTGCAAAATCCAAAGAGGAGCTGACCAAAGCCATGGCCACAATGGAAAAGCTGAAAGAATCTTTCAACAAAGACCGTGCTAATTGGGAAATCGAAAAATCCGGTTTAACAAAAAGTGCTGAAGATGCCGAGGCTGCCCTGAAACTAGTTGTGGATGAACTAGATGGTTTGAAACGGCAAATTAATGCTATGACTTCTGCTATCTTTGGAAAGTATCTCCTTATGTATTTTGTGCAATTCATGGAACCTTATCATTGATCAGAATGCTAATATTAAACCGTGACAGGCAGTCGGATTGCTCATCTTGGTACAGACATGCGAATGAAGCTCAAAGCGGCGTATACTTTGATTGGACAGTTGTACTCTGGGTCTCAGCGGGCTATTTGCACGGAGGCTTACAACAAACTGGCACCAACCCTGATAAAGGAAACACTTGAGAAGCTGGACATGTTACCAGCCCAGATTGTCGAACTGAAGAAGGCAGCTGCAAGAGCTGGAGCTTTAACCGCCCTTATTCAAGCCAAAGCCTGGATTCCAGACCTTGAAGCGGAGGATATCATTAAAGGATACCCAGGCGTGAAGGAGGACGGTTCAAACTTCGACAATGACGACCTCCAGAGGCTGACCAAAGAGATGCGGCCAATGGCCACCAAGCTGGCCGACGACACAGACTTGTCTCATTTTCGATCGGCTTATGACGCTAAAGGGAAAAGACGGCCTGCCGAAATCCATGAAGTTGAAGAACTTGTGCCTCCAATTCGTAAGCATACTTACACTCCTGATATTAACCCATCTGTAAGTGCATCTAGTGCCACCCCTAGTTGGTTTTGGAGTATTGACGACAAACCTAGTTGAGGGACTAATGTGTTTGTGAGAATTGCAGGATAACACAGGTAGAAGTCCCTCATTGATTCGGTTTTACTACTAGAGATGACCCCTAAAAATGTATGAAGACATTGAAGTCAAAGGTGGTATATGAAGATATTCACATTGAAGACTATGACAAAAGAAGACACGTTATGAAGCCTATGGAGCTCGAAGACTTAGATCTTTCGTAGTTCTTTTTCTTTTGTGTTGAGTCATAGGAACCACCGTACTGTTAAGTGGGGTCCAGGAGAACCAGTTAGAATGACTGAAGTGATGCCTAAACCAAAAAACCTATGTCTTCGAGTGAAGACAATGAGAGCGAATCTTGTCCAGAGCCGGACAAGTCAGCTTTGCTTGTAGCCCAAGTAAAGTTGCCATGAGAGTTTGAAATCTGACCGTTGAGACACGTGTCAGTTCCTTATTGACCCAGGGTCATTTCGGACAAATCAGGTCGGGTTGCCAAGTGGCTATAAATAGCCCACCCCCTACAACCATAAACGGTTGGCTGCTCAGATTTCAGTGCACGGCTTTTGTCGTTTGAGAGCAACCCACCTCGAAGCCTTTGAGAGAAAGAATTCCTTGCGAGGATAAAGCCCTAACCACCCAGAGCCAGAGTACATTGGGCATCACTTAAGTCTTCTTGTCTGTGTGATCTGAAGACTTATTACACTTGAGGACTGTGCATCCCCAGAAGGTTAGGCGTCGCGTTCAGAGCATCCAAGAGACATTGTGGATTGCCAGTGAACGAAGTCTGTGAAGGTTTGGGAGTCTACCTTGAAGACTTACCAGAGTGATTGGGCGAGGACTATGTGACCTTAGCTCAAGGAGAATACGGTGAGGACTTGGTGTCCTGAGCTGCGTGTTCAGGACTGGGTGTCCGGGACTGTGTGTCCTAAGGTTTAAATACCTAGCCGCTCCAACCAGACGTACAGTTGTCACAGCAACTGGAACTGGTCCAACACATCATTGTCTTCAACGAGTCACTGGTTTCATCTTCACTTCCTTTTACTTACTGATCACTCATTGTGAAGTCATTGCGTGTCTGTTCTATCTTTTGTCTTCACAACGCGAGTGTATGATATGTTTGGCTTCATAGTATCTTCCTACCTGATCCTAATTACACTACAGCTATTTGTCACTGTGCTTTCACTCTGTTGATACTTGACCATGGCTTGCCTAGTGTAGTCTAACTTCCGCTGCATAGTAAGAGGCATATCTCTACTGTTTGTCTTCATAACTTCCACGTTTTGAAGACTTTCATAAAAATCGCCTATTCACCCCCCCTCTAGTCGATATAACACACTTTCAATTGGTATCAGAGCAAGGTGCTCCCTTGTTCTGTGTGATTCGGTTTAACCACCTGGAGTTTTAGCTATGTCGACTGCAGGGATAATTAAAGTCTCCGCTGCGTGCCCCGTCTTCGATGGAACTGAATATCCCTACTGGAAGAATAAGATGCGTATGCATCTTGAAGCCATTGACGTCGACCTATGGTATGTCGTCGAGAACGGCGTTCCCAAGGCTGGAGAAGGTGTCACTGCTGCTGATGTCAAGAAATTCGTTCAACTGGACTCTACTGCCAAGAACATCATCTGTGGTCATCTGACCAAAAGACAGTATGGCCGTGTGAGTGCTTTGAAGACATCCAAGCTGGTCTGGGACTGGCTCTCCAAGGTCAATGAAGGCATCTCAACCCAGAGAGATCAAAGAATCAGTGTCCGTCGCAATCTCTTCAACCGCTTCAAGCGAAATGACAATGAGAATGTCCAGCACACATTTGACAGACTCACTGACATCACAAATGAGCTTCAAGCCCTCGGCGCTACCGAGATCACCAAACATGAAGTCGTCAAGACGCTGCTGAGATCACTTGATAGTTCGTTTTACATCCTAGCCCTGATGATTCAAGAACGTCCTGATTTCAAGACACTCGATCCATCTGACATACTTGAGAGGCTCAACACACATGAGTTTCAGCTTTCTGAGAAAAGAGATATCTACGGTCCAAACTATGGACGAACTCGTGCCTTGAAGGCAAAAGCTGTTTCCTCATCTGAAGAAGAATCTGACAGTAGTTCTGATGATCCTGAAGACATTGGAAGGGAACTTGCAATGCTAGTGAAGAAGTTCCAAAAATTCACCAAGAAGAAAGGCTTCAGAAAGTCTTCACGATCAAGCTCAAGGAATGATGAAGCTTCTGCTCATGACTTCAAGAAGAAAACATGCCACAAGTGTAAGAAAACTGGACACTTCATCTCTGAGTGTCCACAGTGGGACAATGAGAACAGAAAGAAGAAGAAGAGCAAGGAATATGACTCTGACGACAAGAAGAAGAAGAAATACACATAGTCTTCTTCCAAGTCTTCCTCAAAGTCTTCATCACACAAGAAGAGCTCATCTGGCAAGGCACGTGCGTTTGTTGGCAAGGAAATGGATTCAGAGGAGGAGTCCTCTTCTGAGGAGGCAGAGGTGGAGTCTGAGGAGGAGTCTGATTCTGGCATTGCAAGTCTGGCTACAGCATACGTCGCCAAGTCCATCTTCAACATTGAAGACAATGATTTCATCACCGACACCGATGCAAATGACAAGGACTACTCCACTCCTACCTACTGCTTCATGGCACGCGGTGCCAAGGTAAACAAACGCACTACTCACTATCAAACATCTAGTGACGATGGCTCTGATTGTGATTCAAAACCCAGTTACAAAACACTTGCTAAAATTGCAACTGAACAACAGAAAGCCATGGAACATATTCAAAAACTGTTAGACAGAAGCGATGATCTGTTGGGTGCTGAAATGACTCGATCTGAATCCTTAATTGAAGACATAAAAAATCTTCACGTTAAGTATCAGGAACTTGAAGATCGTCATGATACTCTCTCAACAACTCATGAAAAGCTTTCCTATGATTATCTTCAAAGGAAGCAAGAACTTGAGAAATTGAGAGCGGCTCATGAAGATCTTCAAAAGGAAAACGAGTCACTTCGCGCCGAACAGATCAGTTCCGCTCAGGAAGGATTTGAACCACCATGTCTTAAATGCATTGAGCGTGATAATGCTACTTCTGTTGCTAAATATTCCACTGCTACTTCTGTTGCAATATCTTCAACTGTTGATGTGGTAACTAACCCCTCTGCTGAGGATACCACTGCTATTGCTGATGAGAATGCTAGGTTGAAGACATTGCTTGAAACAGGGATGTACAAAAGTCTTAAAGGACATCAGACATTATGTGATGTCCTCAAGAAGCAGATTCTGAACCAAAACCCTAGGAAAGAGGGTGTTGGGTTCGTAAGGAAAATAAATGCAGATGGCTCTTACTGGAAACCTGAGCAGTACCCCAAAACCAAGTGGGTTGCTGCAAAGGAACCTTCAGCAGATCCATCCAATTTATCTGGCTTCACTTGTGCTAACCCCATTATCATTGATGAATCCTTTGATGCAAACTATATACTGTTTAAGAATCAGAATGGTGAAGTGTTTGCCAGGTACATTGGTACTAACTGCAGGAATGGACCGCCTATGAAGAAGATCTAGGTTCCGAAAAAGTGTCTGGAAAATCTTCCTGTGAATGTCTTCATGACACCTCATTTGAAGAAGACAAACCTCAGACCAAAGGCTTCATACGGTCCAAAGGCTTCATACAAACAGAGAACTCATCTGAGTCACACTAACACAAATGTTTTGCAGGGAAACCATACTCAGGCATATGAATATGAGAGCGGTTCATCAAACCGTCATGTTCATATGACCAAAAATTATTCTGCTTATTCTTATGAGTACTATTGTCCACCTGCAAGACTGTTTGCTAAGGCTTCAAAGCCAAAATTCTCAGATGCTGCACTTAGACTTATTGCTTCTAAGCCACCCTTGAAGATGTGGGTGGTTAAGAAAGCTTAACTCTCTTATGCAGGGAAAGGTCTCCAGCAGAAAAACAAAATCTTCTGACGCTATTGCTGGGGACCTTAAAAATCTTGTAGGGCGCAAGATAAAATGCCCGAATGGCATCATTATGTACTTCGTTCCTGAATCGCATGCTACTCTCCCTATTAGTCCTAATCTGGATCTAAGTTTTCATAACCCACTGGTTCGTCAAATGTTTTTGCTTCACAATTCTCTTCGTGAAGCCTATCCCCCTAACTGCACTGTAGGGTACGACACCAGCGTCTTCAAAGTCTTCAGAATGGATTATTGACAGTGGATGTACAAATCACATGACTGGCAAAAGAAGCCTTCTTATGGACTCAACCTTACGTCCATCCGACAAGAGCCACATCACATTTGCTGACACTGGTAAAAGTAAGGTATTGGGTCTAGGTAGAGTTGCAATCTCAAAGGATCAACACATGGATATAGTCATGCTTGTTGAATCCCTTGGTTTCAACTTAATGTCTGTCTCAATGCTTTGCGACTTGAACATGGTCGTAATATTTGGAAAATATCGTTGCCTGGTACTAATGGAATCTGACAAGTCTCTAGTGTTTGAAGGGTATCGGAAAGATGATTTGTATGTGGTAGATTTCTCAGCAGGGCCACAACTTGCAGTATGTCTTCTTGCAAAAGCTTCAGAATACTGGCTTTGGCATCGGAGGCTTGGGCATGCTGGCATGAGGAACCTCCACACCCTTGCGAACAAGAAACATGTCATAGGCATCGAGGGCGTCAAGTTCAAGAAATATCACTTATGCGGTGCCTGTGAAGCAGGGAAGATGACGAGGGCAAAACATCCCTCGAAGACAATCATGACCACTACTCGACCCTTCGAACTGCTAAACATGGATCTTTTTGGTCCCACTCACTACTCAACTTTTACTACTACTGCTTGCCTCTATGGCTTTGTCATTGTTGATGATTACTCTAGATATACTTGGGTGCACATAATCCTTTACAAGACTGAAGTGCAGGATGTCTTCAGACGCTTTGCCAATCGAGCCATGAACAATTACGGCGCCAAGATAAAGCACATCAGAAGTGACAATGGCACTGAATTCAAGAACACTGGCCTTGATACATATCTTGATACCTTGGGCATCACACATGAATTCTCGGCTCCGTACACGCCACAGCAGAATGGCATCATCGAACGCAAGAACAGAACACTCATTGAGATGGCCAGAACGATGCTAGATGAATACAAGACTCCAAGAAAATTCTGGACTGAAGCCATTGACACTGCATGCCATACAATCAATCGTGTTTATCTTCACAAGCTTCTGAACAAGACATCTTATGAACTCCTAACTGGCAAGAAGCCAAATGTCAGTTACTTCAAAGTATTTGGCGCAAGGTGCTGGATCAAGGACCCACACCACACCTCAAAGTTTGCACCAAAAGCACATGAGGGTTTTATGCTTGGATATGGAAAGGATTCACACTCCTACAGAGTCTTCAATCTCTTTCATTACAAAGTGGTTGAAACAGTGGATGTGCGGTTCGATGAGACAAATGGTTCACAAAGAGAGCAACTGCCAAATGTGCTAGATGAAATTCCAGCTAGTGAATCAATCAAGCTAATGGGAACTGGAGAGATTATACCTTCTGAAGCTCATCCTGAAGAAGAACTTATCATCTCAGCACCTGATCAACATGAAGACATTGCACAGCCTGAAGACATTCCTTCCAACAACGACAGTGAATAGCAAGAGCAAAGTCTTTGCCCTGTACATCCTCGCGTTGCCAATGAAGTGCAGATTGACAGAATAATTGACAGCATCAATGCACCTGGTCCACTCACTCGTTCAAGGGCAACTCATCTAGCAAATTTCTGTGGGCACTTCGCATTCGTCTCAATATCAGAACCCAAGAAAGTTGAAGAAGCCTTCATGGAACCTGAATGGATTCAAGCTATGCAATAAGAGCTTCAACAGTTTGAGCTGAATAATGTATGGGAACTGGTTAAGCATCCTGATCCACGAAAGCACAATATAATAGGCACCAAATGGATATACCGCAACAAGCAAGATGAGCATGGTCAAGTTGTCAGAAACAAAGCTCGTCTCGTTGCTCAAGGATATACTCAAGTGGAAGGCATTGACTTCGATGAAACATTTGCTCCTGTGGCTAGGCTTGAAGCCATACGCATACTGCTAGCCTATGCAAATCATCATAACATTCTTCTATATCAAATGGATGTGAAGAGTGCCTTTCTCAATGGCAAGATTGAAGAAGAAGTGTATGTTGCACAACCTCCTGGCTTTGAAAATCCAAAACATCCTGACATGGTATACAAGCTCAACAAGGCCCAGTATGGCCCCAAACAAGCCCCTAGGGCCTGGTATGACACACTTAAATACTTCCTGGAGAGCAAAGGCTTCATACCTGGTTCCCTAGATCCCACTCTTTTCATGAAGACATATGATGGTGAACTGTTTGTGTGCCAAATATATGTGGATGACATTATCTTCGGCTGCACAAATCAGAAGTACAGTGAAGAGTTTGGATATATGATGCAAGAGCAATATCAGATGTCCATGATGGGGGAGCTGAAGTTCTTCCTTGGTCTTCAAATACGACAACAATGCAATGGCATCTTCATATCTCAAGAGAAGTATCTCAAAGATTGCCTGAAGAAGTTTGGTGTGCAAGACTGCAAAGGCTTCACAACACCAATGCCAGCCAAACATCATCTGGGTCCTGACGACAATGGTAAAGAGTTCGATCAAAAGGTATACCGCTCCATGATAGGTTCTTTACTTTATTTATGTGCATCTAGGCCAGATATTATGCTTAGTGTTTGCATGTGTGTTCGATTTCAAGCGGCACCAAAGGAGTCGCATCACTTAGCTGTGAAGCGAATTCTGTGATATTTGGCTCACACCCCAACTCTAGGATTATGGTATCCAAAGGGCTCAGAGTTTGATTTGGTTGGATTCTCGGATGCTGATTATGCTAGTGATAAAGTTGATCGCAAGTCTACATCAGGCACATGTCACTTTCTGGGACGATCACTTGTATGTTGGTCTTCAAAGAAGCAGAACCGTGTATCTCTCTCCACTGCTGAATCTGTATACATTGCTGATGGATCTTGCTGCGCTCAGCTTCTGTGGATGAAGCAAACACTCAAGGACTATGGCATTCATCTGAAGCAAGTGCCGCTTTACTGCGACAACGAAAGCGCCATCAAGATTGCCAACAACCCAGTTCAGCACTCGAAGACAAAGCACATTGAAATTCGTCATCACTTTCTCAGAGATCATGTTGTGAAGGAAGACATTGATATTATACACGTCAACACTGAAGAGCAATTGGCAGATATCTTCACCAAGCCCTTGGATGAGAAGAGGTTTTGCAAGTTATGGTGTGAGCTAAATATCCTGGAATCCTCAAATGTCCTGTGATCAGGCACACATCCTAACCCTTATGCATATTGATGACTTAGATGTGCAACACACGAAGTGAAGTATATCTTCAATCAATGAAGACATACATTCTAAGTGTGAATACATTAATGTGGAATTTGACTTCGGAGCGCCACGATAATTGTGCGCCGTGTCTGGGTCTAATACTTCCTATACGGTGGGTAACGCCACCACCAAACGTTCTATTTTGAAGTGTTTCACTCATGGCGTTATCTTGCAATGTCTTCACATTTGGTTTGGCTTCGAACTCAACATATTTTCATGATTATCTTCACTATGTTGATATATATATGCTAGTGTTCTGTCCTCTATAGCATTCACTTATAGCTATATCTTCGTGTTGAATCTTTTGAACTAAGTGAATGTGATCGGACCCCAAACTTCTCTATGATTTCTATCTCAAACTCTATCTCTCCAAGTCATATGCATTCTATTGAAACTGTCGAATGTCTTCACTGCGTCCTTGACAGCAGAAGATATAGAGACAACCATAAAGTCCGTTTTCAATGCTCATTCCTCCACATAAAATCCGGAGAAGCAGGAACGACCACCCGACAATCCAGGCGTGCGTGGGACGTGGAACAAACCCCAAACTTCCGCAAACTAGCCATGCGTTCCTCAGATGCGAATCGCCAGGGGCACCTGTGTAATAGCACAGTGCCGCCCTTGTGCCTATAAATACACACTCACAGCGGTAACTATCTCTTCTTCCACCCTCGCACGAACCCTAGCGCCACTGCTAGCTCTCGACGACGCCGGCGATGAAGCGCTTCGCTGCCGCAACCTCTTCGACGCCGTCTTCACGCCGACCGCGGACATCGTCCTCTCCGCCGTCGTCGTAGGTCTCCTCCGTCGCCAAGTTAGGGCACGGACGAGTGAACTGCTCGGCCTCATCTCTCGCTCCGTCTAGCAGTTCTCAGTGTGGTAAATAAAAATGCCTTTTTACAGCACCGTTGATCCTATTGATCTGTCACTTTCTACCACAAGCAGTTTCTGCTCACACAAACTAGATCTCTCTCAAACTACATCTCATAACATGCCTAGAATATTCACTTGTGCTTCAAAAAGTAGTTAGATTCCTCACTTGTACTGATCTGTGGATTCGTACAAATCTGGAACCAACTTCTTATCTATGAGTGAATGTCTTCGCACGATGAGGTCAATGTCTTCTAAACTGATTTATCTTCAAAATCTTCTGAGAATGCATATGACCTCTTCCCCTTCCCTCGCACCTTAATGCTGTCACAGGTACATGTCCGTGGGAGAATCCTTTGGTTCTCATAGTCTGCATTCATTTGCAGAATTCCTACAGCATCACATAAATTCTCCTGAAGCCAGTTCCTGTTGGTCCAGCAAAAGAAAGCCTTTGAACGTCTTGAAGCCTTCCAAGTTAAGATTTATGGCTTCAGATACAGCAGCAAGGAAGGGGGGCAGACAGCGACGTGAAGGAACATCCAAAGATCTGCCTGATGAACTGGCAGAAATGTATAAAACAGATCCTGAAGAGAATTATGGGCAGCGCAAGACCCGAATCCAATGGATTCGACGCTATTGGGCAGAACAGTGGTTCAAATACCGCTTCACAACCCAAGAGTATGCTGAGAAAAGTGCCATCAAAAGACCGTGGGGAGACATCTTATACAAGAACCTCATACCCAGGACCAGAGATGAAGCCATTGCTCAAGGCTTCTACCCATGCATGGTCCGAGGACCACAGCCTGCTGAAGCACATCCGTTGTCACTACTCTGGTGTCGTGACGATAATCTGTTCAAGCGCAACTTCTAGTTTGCCCAGAACTCAGCGAAGCAGAACAAGAAGAAGTTGGGGTTAGACTTCAACCCTGGTCCCTCCGCACCAAGGGCAGATGGCACACGCGACGCAGAACCCAGTATCGGCGGTCCGTATGCCAACCTTGAGGGCCTCATCACCCGCATCTTAGTCCAAGGGACTGCCGTGAATGAACCTCCAGCTGACTCTGAGTCTGATGAAGCTCCTGCTGTACCGAAGCCAAAGCAGTCGAAGAAGCCAAAAGCTTTAAAGCCGGCCCCTTCACCAAAAATCTCAAGGGCGAAGCCATTGGCAACTGCACCTCCTGAAGACAGTGTGCAGTTTGAAGACGTATCCCGCGTCTCCAAGCCCCAGAAGGCCAAGATGCCTCAGCCACACACCGGCAAAGAGCTCACAGCTGCTGCCATTCTGCGCAGCGAAGCCATTGATCTGTCAAGTGATGAAGATCTTGGAGATGACGCTCTCGAGCAGCTCATCAAGGACAAAGAAGAAGCTGAAATCTTCAACAATTTGCCTCTCTTTGATGTCGCCATCATCCACAACTTCATCGACGAATGGTTTGCCACACCAAACATCAGCTTCGAAGATCTGCAGCTGCCCGTTGGCCTCAGCGTCGCCTTCCAAGGCGCTATTGCTTCAGAACTTGCAATTGCCCAGCGCATTGTTGAACTGAAGCAGAAAATTCATCATGAAAAGGCTCAGTTCAAGAAGCATATGGCCAAGCTCAGCGTGCAAGAAGTGAAGAGCTTCAAGATCATGTTGCACGAACTAAAGGAAAACTTTCTGAAGAAGCATGCAGAAGCTCAAGGTTCACGGGAGAGAATGAAGACTCTGGCAGATAGATGTGTGCAGGCCTACAATGAGGCTGAGAAGCGCAAGGCACTTGGGCGTCCTGGCATCGACCTCAAGATGGCCGCAAAGAAAAAGAAGAATACTGTTCCAGCTGAACAAGAGGCACCAAGGCAGGAAGCAGTTCCGCTTGTCTTCCCAACTGCAACGACTGGCTCGAAGCCAAAGAGCCTGTCAACAGCTTCAGAGCTCAAGAAGACAAGAACTGCTGAGGCTGAAGCCAGGAAGAGGAAAAGCTCTGAAGCCTCTCCTACTGCCCCCAGCAAGAAAAAGAGAAAGACCAAGAAATCTCGGGCTGCTCCCACAGAGCCCTTGATAGTTGAACCTATTTCTATGGTTCACCCTGACGCAGAACGTCAACTGACGGTGCATGAGCCTGCTTCCACAGAGGCTCCTGTTCCTGAAGACATTCCAGCAGCTGATCCCATCGCTGCTGAAGACATTGGTCATCATGACAATGTAGAAGATGATGCAGCCCTTCCTCAATTAGAACACAGCGAACTCATCAACATTGGTCGTCCACTGACGCCAATTGCACAGGATGCTTCATGGGTGGATCGCCCTCAAGAGGAAGAAGACAATGAGGCCCAGCCCACTCCAACCCCATAGGCGTCGTCTGCATTCCGCAGGCTTGGCAAAGGTCCAAGGCCTCAAGTCTATGCTGAAGACATTTCGGCTGCATCAGCCGCAGAAGAAGCACCACAAGAGCCCACTCCTATGCTCCACCAAGAAGCAGTTCTCCAGGAGAACGTGCTTGTGACCGACCCTCCAGCTAGTCAAGTGGAGGCTGAAAATATTGAGGCTGCCACAACCAACACTGAAGCCAATGTGGAGCCCTCCCCACCAAAAGCTTCAGAAGACAGCGAAGCTACTGATCCAGACACTTCTGTTCCTGAGTCTGCTGCAGGTCCTCAATTTGATTACCATGTTGAGCACAGGCCTCATGTCCAGAAGCCAGTCCCAAGGCTGCCAAGGTTCCCAGGTCCTGCATCAGCACCTGGCTCCTTTAACATCAATAGCTTCAAGGCAGATAATACGTTCTTCAACAGCTCCAAGAACCCCTATTCAAGGGAAAGGATTTCATCAGATAGGTTCTGGAGCTATCCTCAGCGTAGCTACTATTCATGCATCCTATACAACCAAGGTCGCATCTTCCCGCACAAGCGCCTTGATGTTGAAGCCATTGCTGGTCTGCCCTGTTTAGAGGAAGCGTTGGATTGCTTCAAGCAAGTGGGTCTGCTGCAGTTTGTAACTGATGAAGAGCACTGGAATGAAGAGCTTCTGCTGCAATTCTATGCCACCCTCCACATCAAAGGATACAACAGAGATCCGAAGACTTGGGCCCTGGAGTGGATGACCGGCAATGTCCATAACGAAGCCAATGCATTTGATATCATTGAGCTCACCGGCCTGCCCACTCCTGGCGAAATCTTCGAGGAAGGCTGTCCACTACACACTGAAGCTCTTGAGAGCATATTCCAGAGGCCTGAACCAAATATGAGTCAGATGCTCTCCATGATGAAGCCATTGCCCCATGATGCTCCTTATCCAACAGAGTTCTTTGTTGAAGACTTTGAGTACCTGCCCAGAACCATCTATCACATTATCCGGCGGACTCTCTGGCCTATCAAAGGGCACTCTCCAAATGCCAAGATCGAGGGTGCAATGAAGACTCTGATATTTTGTATACTTCATGGCAAATGCTTCAACGCACAGGACTTCTTCATACGCCAACTTGCTGCATCAGGCTCAGATTTACTTGGTTTGAAGTTCTATGCTCCTTGGGCAATGAGACTGATCAAGCTTCACTCTGCGATCTCATATCAGCCCTCAGCCCGCAACCATCGGATCTTCTTGCCAGATGTGGATACCTCTGCTGAAGCTATATATCCTGAGCCTGCCAAGCAACCTTTGAGTCTTCAGAATGCAGAACACCAGAGCTTCACTCAGAACGTTGAAGGTGTTGAAGCCATCTCCAGGGTGTATCCTTTGGCTGGCACTACACGTGCACCACACCATGCTTCAACTAAAGCCACTGACAGTGCCACTGCTTCAAGACCCAAGAAGCGCACTCGTGTTCTCAACGACCGAGAGCTTCTTGTGGCCCTTCATCAAAAGCAGGATAGGCATCATGACTGGTTGAAGAGACAGATGAAGAGCCTCTTGGTGGATGTAAATCGCATCCGAAATCTTGCCACCAAGAACGCTTTCGTTGCCCATGAAACCTATCGCCGCATATGGAAAGGGCTAACGATGATGCTTTCTGAAGCTGATCTTCAAGAGGATGGCTTCACTGAGAGATTCAAGTTTGACTCCACACCTCCTCGAAGAGCTGTGCTGCTGGGGACTCCATCTCTTGAAGACTCCGATTTTTCTTCCTCTGCTGCCACAGTCACTGCCAGAATCATTGAGGAAGAAGACGATGCTACCTCACCGCCACTTGCTTCAGCACCTCCAAGCTCTTCTGCACCGCCAAACAACACCAACAACCCTGCTACTTCATCTACTCCTCATGGGAACGAGTAGAGGCTCTATGTCTTCAAACCTTTTTGGTCATTACTGACAAAAGGGGGAGAAGCATATGAGATTGATAGTCCTCAAGCGGGTTCATATGGGCGGGTGCCTTATATTTTGCTTCGTGCTTACAACTCTCGTTTTTTTGCTACATTTGGTTCTTATGAGTTGTAACACTTAAACCAGATGGTCGTCTGCTACTTGTTTGCCATCCTGTTTTGCGAAGATAAATTCCGCATGTGCGACGATAAATTCCGCACTTATCTCATTCAGCAGACGTCCATTTTCCATTATGCATGTCATTATCTTCATATATCTTCACATGCATAGTGGATTGTCATCATAAGCTGAAGTGGATCTCCACAAGTACAACCTGCCATGTGCATTTGCATTCCAAAAGCAAATTAACTTGTATGCACATCTTCAGGGGGAGCCCTTGCAACTTATGAAGACAATTCCTTATCCTTTACAATTTCACAGACTATATTCCCCGTTGAAAACTTCAACTAGTTTGTCATCAATCACCAAAAAGGGGGAGATTGTAAGTGCATCTAGTGCCACCCCTAGTTGGTTTTGTAGTATTTACGACAAACCTAGTTGAGGGACTAATGTGTTTGTGAGAATTGCAGGATAACACAGGTAGAAGTCCCTCATTGATTCAGTTTTACTACTAGAGATGACCCCTAAAAATGTATGAAGACATTGAAGTCATAGGTGGTATATGAAGATATTCACATTGAAGACTATGACAAAAGAAGACACGTTATGAAGCCTATGGAGCTCGAAGACTTAGATCTTTCGTAGTTCTTTTTCTTTTGTGTTGAGTCATAGGAACCACCGTACTGTTAAGTGGGGTCCAGGAGAACCAGTTAGAATGACTGAAGTGATGCCTAAACCAAAAAACCTATGTCTTCGAGTGAAGACAATGAGAGCGAATCTTGTCCAGAGCCGGACAAGTCAGCTTTGCTTGTAGCCCAAGTAAAGTTGCCATGAGAGTTTGAAATCTGACCGTTGAGACACGTGTCAGTTCCTTAGTGACCCAGGGTCATTTCGGACAAATCAGGTCGGGTTGCCAAGTGGCTATAAATAGCCCACCCCCTACAACCATAAACGGTTGGCTGCTCAGATTTCAGTGCACGGCTTTTGTCGTTTGAGAGCAACCCACCTCGAAGCCTTTGAGAGAGAGAATTCCTTGCGAGGATAAAGCCCTAACCACCCAGAGCCAGAGTACATTGGGCATCACTTAAGTCTTCTTGTCTGTGTGATCTGAAGACTTATTACACTTGAGGACTGTGCATCCCCAGAAGGTTAGGCGTCGCGTTCAGAGCATCCAAGAGACATTGTGGATTGCCAGTGAACGAAGTCTGTGAAGGTTTGGGAGTCTACCTTGAAGACTTACCAGAGTGATTGGGCGAGGACTATGTGACCTTAGCTCAAGGAGAATACGGTGAGGACTTGGTGTCCTGAGCTGCGTGTTCAGGACTGGGTGTCCGGGACTGTGTGTCCTAAGGTTTAAATACCTAGCCGCTCCAACTAGACGTACAGTTGTCACAGCAACTAGAACTGGTCCAACACATCATTGTCTTCAACGAGTCACTGGTTTCATCTTCACTTCCTTTTACTTACTGATCACTCATTGTGAAGTCATTGCGTGTCTGTTCTATCTTTTGTCTTCACAACGCGAGTGTATGATCTGTTTGGCTTCATAGTATCATCCTACCTGATCCTAATTACACTACAGCTATTTGTCACTGTGCTTTCACTCTGTTGATACTTGACCATGGCTTGCCTAGTGTAGTCTAACTTCCGCTGCATAGTAATAGGCATATCTCTACTGTTTGTCTTCATAACTTCCATGTTTTGAAGACTTTCATAAAAATCGCCTATTCACCCCCCCTCTAGTCGATATAACGCACTTTCAATTGGTATCAGAGCAAGGTGCTCCCTTGTTCTATGTGATTCGGTTTAACCACCTGGAGTTTTAGCTATGTCGACTGCAGGGATAATTAAAGTCTCCGCTGCGTGCCCCGTCTTCGATGGAACTGAATATCCCTACTGGAAGAATAAGATGCGTATGCATCTTGAAGCCATTGACGTCGACCTATGGTATGTCGTCGAGAACGGCGTTCCCAAGGCTGGAGAAGGTGTCACTGCTGCTGATGTCAAGAAATTCGTTCAACTGGACTCTACTGCCAAGAACATCATCTGTGGTCATCTGACCAAAGGACAGTATGGCCGTGTGAGTGCTTTGAAGACATCCAAGCTGGTCTGGGACTGGCTCTCCAAGGTCAATGAAGGCATCTCAACCCAGAGAGATCAAAGAATCAGTGTCCTTCGTAATCTCTTCAACCGCTTCAAGCGAAATGACAATGAGAATGTCCAGCACACATTTGACAGACCCACTGACATCACAAATGAGCTTCAAGCCCTCGGCGCTACTGAGATCACCAAACATGAAGTCGTCAAGACGCTGCTGAGATCACTTGATAGTTCATTTGACATCCTAGCCCTGATGATTCAAGAACGTCCTGATTTCAAGACACTCGATCCATCTGACATACTTGAGAGGCTCAACACACATGAGTTTTGGCTTTCTGAGAAAAGAGATATCTACGGTCCAAACTATGGGCGAACTCGTGCCTTGAAGGCAAAAGCTGTTTCCTCATCTAAAGAAGAATCTGACAGCAGTTCTGATGATCCTGAAGACATTGGAAGGGAACTTGCAATGCTAGTGAAGAAGTTCCAAAAATTCACCAAGAAGAAAGGCTTCAGAAAGTCTTCACGATCAAGCTCAAGGAATGATGAAGCTTCTGCTCATGACTACAAGAAGAAAACATGCCACAAGTGCAAGAAAACTGGACACTTCATCTCTGAGTGTCCAGAGTGGGACAATGAGAACAGAAAGAAGAAGAAGAGCAAGGAATATGACTCTGACGACAAGAAGAAGAAGAAGAAATACACAAAGTCTTCTTCCAAGTCTTCCTCAAAGTCTTTATCACACAAGAAGAGCTCATCTGTCAAGGCACGTGCGTTTGTTGGCAAGGAAATGGATTCAGAGGAGGAGTCCGCTTCTGAGGAGGCAGAGGTGGAGTCTGAGGAGGAGTCTGATTTTGGCATTGCAAGTCTGGCTACAGCATACGTCGCCAAGTCCATCTTCAACACTGAAGACAATGATTTCGTCACCGACACCGATGCAAATGACAGGGACTACTCCACTCCTACCTACTGCTTCATGGCACGCGGTGCCAAGGTAAACAAACGCACTACTCACTATCAAACATCTAGTGACGATGGCTCTGATTGTGATTAAAAACCCAGTTACAAAACACTTGCTAAAATTGCAACTGAACAACAGAAAGCCATGGAACATATTCAAAAACTGTTAGACAGAAGCGATGATCTGTTGGGTGCTGAAATGACTCGATCTGAATCCTTAATTGAAGACATAAAAAATCTTCACATTAAGTATCAGGAACTTGAAGATCGTCATGATACTCTCTCAACAACTCATGAAAAGCTTTCCTATGATTATCTTCAAAGGAAGCAAGAACTTGAGAAATTGAGAGCGGCTCATGAAGATCTTCAAAAGGAAAACGAGTCACTTCGTGCCGAACAGATCAGTTCCGCTCAGGAAGGATTTGAACCACCATGTCTTAAATGCATTGAGCGTGATAATGCTACTTCTGTTGCTGAATGTTCCACTGCTACTTCTGTTGCAATATCTTCAACTGTTGATGTGGTAACTAACCGCTCTGCTGAGGATACCACTGCTATTGCTGATGAGAATGCTAGGTTGAAGACATTGCTTGAAACAGGGATGTACAAAAGTCTTAAAGGACATCAGACATTATGTGATGTCCTCAAGAAGCAGATTCTGAACCAAAACCCCAGGAAAGAGGGTGTTGGGTTCGTAAGGAAAATAAATGCAGATGGCTCTTACTGGAAACCTGAGCAGTACCCCAAAACCAAGTGGGTTGTTGCAAAGGAACCTTCAGCAGATCCATCCAATTTATCTGGCTTCACTTGTGCTAACCCCATTATCATTGATGAATCCTTTGATGCAAACTATATACTGTTTAAGAATCAGAATGGTGAAGTGTTTGCCAGGTACATTGGTACTAACTGCAGGAATGGACCGCCTATGAAGAAGATCTGGGTTCCGAAAAAGTGTCTAGAAAATCTTCCTGTGAATGTCTTCATGACACCTCATTTGAAGAAGACAAACCTCAGACCAAAGGCTTCATACGGTCCAAAGGCTTCATACAAACAGAGGACTCATCTGAGTCACACTAACGCAAATGTTTTGCAGGGAAACCATACTCAGGCATATGAATATGAGAGCGGTTCATCAAACCGTCATGTTCATATGACCAAAAATTATTCTGCTTATTCTTATGAGTACTATTGTCCACCTGCAAGACTGTTTGTTAAGGATCCAAAGCCAAAATTCTCAGATGCTGCACTTAGAATTATTGCTTCTAAGCCACCCTTGAAGATGTGGGTGGTTAAGAAAGCTTAACTCTCTTTTGCAGGGAAAGGTCTCCAGCAGAAAAACAAAATCTTCTGACGCTATTGCTGGGGACCTTAAAAATCTTGTAGGGCGCAAGATAAAATGCCCGAATGGCATCATTATGTACTTCGTTCCTGAATCGCATGCTACTCTCCCTATTAGTCCTAATCTGGATCTAAGTTTTCATAACCCACTGGTTCGTCAAATGTTTTTGCTTCACAATTCTCTTCGTGAAGCCTATCCCCCTAACTGCACTGTAGGGTACGACACCAGCGTCTTCAAAGTCTTCAGAATGGATTATTGACAGTGGATGTACAAATCACATGACTGGCAAAAGAAGCCTTCTTATGGACTCAACCTTACGTCCATCCGACAAGAGCCACATCACATTTGCTGACACTGGTAAAAGTAAGGTATTGGGTCTAGGTAGAGTTGCAATCTCAAAGGATCAACACATGGATAAAGTCATGCTTGTTGAATCCCTTGGTTTCAACTTAATGTCTGTCTCAATGCTTTGCGACTTGAACATGGTCGTAATATTTGGAAAATATCGTTGCCTGGTACTAATGGAATCTGACAAGTCTCTAGTGTTTGAAGGGTATCGGAAAGATGATTTGTATGTGGCAGATTTCTCAGCAGGGCCACAACTTGCAGTATGTCTTCGTGCAAAAGCTTCAGAATACTGGCTTTGGCATCGGAGGCTTGGGCATGCTAGCATGAGGAACCTCCACACCCTTGCGAAGAAGAAACATGTCATATGCATCGAGGGCGTCAAGTTCAAGAAAGGTCACTTATGCGGTGCCTGTGAAGCAGGGAAGATGACGAGGGCAAAACATCCCTCGAAGACAATCATGACCACTACTCGACCCTTCGAACTGCTTCACATGGATCTTTTTGGTCCCACTCACTACTCAACTTTTACTACTACTGCTTGCCTCTATGGCTTTGTCATTGTTGATGATTACTCTAGATATACTTGGGTGCACATAATCCTTTACAAGACTGAAGTGCAGGATGTCTTCAGACGCTTCGCCAATCGAGCCATGAACAATTACGGCGCCAAGATAAAGCACATCAGAAGTGACAATGGCACTGAATTCAAGAACACTGGCCTTGATACATATCTTGATACCTTGGGCATCACACATGAATTCTCGGCTCCGTACACGCCACAGCAGAATGGCATCGTCGAACGCAAGAACAGAACACTCATTGAGATGGCCAGAACGATGCTAGATGAATACAAGACTCCAAGAAAATTCTGGACTGAAGCCATTGACACTGCATGCCATACAATCAATCGTGTTTATCTTCACAAGCTTCTGAACAAGACATCTTATGAACTCCTAACTGGCAAGAAACCAAATGTCAGTTACTTCAAAGTATTTGGCGCAAGGTGCTGGATCAAGGACCCACACCACACCTCAAAGTTTGCACCAAAAGCACATGAGGGTTTTATGCTTGGATATGGAAAGGATTCGCACTCCTACAGAGTCTTCAGTCTCTTTCATTGCAAAGTGGTTGAAACAGTGGATGTGCGGTTCGATGAGACAAATGGTTCATAAAGAGAGCAACTGCCAAATGTGCTAGATGAAATTCCAGCTAGTGAATCAATCAAGCTAATGGGAACTGGAGAGATTATACCTTCTGAAGCTCATCCTGAAGAAGAACTTATCATCTCAGCACCTGATCAACACGAAGACATTGCTCAGCCTGAAGACATTCCTTCCAACAACGACAGTGAACAGCAAGAGCAAAGTCTTCGCCCTGTACATCCTCGCGTTGCCAATGAAGTGCAGATTGATAGAATAATTGACAGCATCAATGCACCTGGTCCACTCACTCGTTCAATGGCAACTCAGCTAGCAAATTTCTGTGGGCACTTCGCATTCGTCTCAATATCAGAACCCAAGAAAGTTGAAGAAGCCTTCATGGAACCTGAATGGATTCAAGCTATGCAAGAAGAGCTTCAACAGTTTGAGCTGAATAATGTATGGGAACTGGTTAAGCGTCCTGATCCACGGAAGCACAATATAATAGGCACGAAATGGATATACCGCAACAAGCAAGATGAGCATGGTCAAGTTGTCAGAAACAAAGCTCGTCTCGTTGCTCAAGGATATACTCAAGTGGAAGGCATTGACTTCGATGAAACATTTGCTCCTGTGGCTAGGCTTGAAGCCATACGCATACTGCTGGCCTATGCAAATCATCATAACATTCTTCTATATCAAATGGATGTGAAGAGTGCCTTTCTCAATGGCAAGATTGAAGAAGAAGTGTATGTTGCACAACCGCCTGGCTTTGAAAATCCAAAACATCCTGACATGGTATACAAGCTCAACAAGGCGCAGTATGGCCCCAAACAAGCCCCTAGGGCCTGGTATGACACACTTAAATACTTCCTGGAGAGCAAAGGCTTCATACATGGTTCCCTAGATCCCACTCTTTTCACGAAGACATATGATGGTGAACTGTTTGTGTGCCAAATATATGTGGATGACATTATCTTCGGCTGCACAAATCAGAAGTACAGTGAAGAGTTTGGATATATGATGCAAGAGCAATATCAGATGTCCATGATGGGGGAGCTGAAGTTCTTCCTTGGTCTTCAAATACGACAACAATGCAATGGCATCTTCATATCTCAAGAGAAGTATCTCAAAGATTGCCTGCAGAAGTTTGGTATGCAAGACTGCAAAGGCTTCACAACACCAATGCCAGCCAAACATCATCTGGGTCCTGACGACAATGGTAAAGAGTTCGATCAAAAGGTATACCGCTCCATGATAGGTTCTTTACTTTATTTATGTGCATCTAGGCCAGATATTATGCTTAGTGTTTGCATGTGTGTTCGATTTCAAGCGGCACCAAAGGAGTCGCATCACTTAGCTGTGAAGCGAATTCTTCGATATTTGGCTCACACCCCAACTCTAGGATTATGGTATCCAAAGGGCTCAGAGTTTGATTTGGTTGGATTCTCGGATGCTGATTATGCTGGTGACAAAGTTGATCGCAAGTCTACATCAGGCACATGTCACTTTCTGGGACGATCACTTGTATGTTGGTCTTCAAAGAAGCAGAACTGTGTATCTCTCTCCACTGCTGAATCTGAATACATTGCTGCCGGATCTTGCTGCGCTCAGCTTCTGTGGATGAAGCAAACACTCAAGGACTATGGCATTCATCTGAAGCAAGTGCCGCTTTACTGCGACAACGAAAGCGCCATCAAGATTGCCAACAACCCAGTTCAGCACTCGAAGACAAAGCACATTGAAATTCGTCATCACTTTCTCAGAGATCATGTTGTGAAGGAAGACATCGATATTATACACGTCAACACTGAAGACCAATTGGCAGATATCTTCACCAAGCCCTTGGATGAGAAGAGGTTTTGCAAGTTACGGTGTGAGCTAAATATCCTGGAATCCTCAAATGTCCTGTGATCAGGCACACATCCTAACCCTTATGCATATTGATGACTTAGATGTGCAACACACGAAGTGAAGTATATCTTCAATCAATGAAGACATACATTCTAAGTGTGAATACATTAATGTGGAATTTGACTTCGGAGCACCACGATAATTGTGCGCCGTGTCTGGGTCTAATACTTCCTATACGGTGGGTAACGCCAACACCAAATGTTCTATTTTGAAGTGTTTCACTCATGGCGTTATCTTGCAATGTCTTCACATTTGGTTTGGCTTCGAACTCAACATATTTTCATGATTATCTTCACTATGTTGATATATATATATGCTAGTGTTCTGTCCTCTACAGCATTAACTTATAGCTATATCTTCGTGTTGAATCTTTTGAACTAAGTGAATGTGATCGGACCCCAAACTTCTCTATGCTTTCTATCTCAAACTCTATCTCTCCAAGTCATATGCATTCTATTGAAACTGTCGAATGTCTTCACTGCGTCCTTGTCAGCAGAAGATATAGAGACAACCATAAAATCCGTTTTCAATGCTCATTCCTCCACATAAAATCCAGAGAAGCAGGAACGACCACCCGACAATCCAGGCGTGCGTGGGACGTGGAACAAACCCCAAACTTCCGCAAACTGGCCATGCGTTCCTCAGATGCGAATCGCCAGGGGCACCTGTGTAATAGCACAGTGCCGCCCTTGTGCCTATAAATACACACTCATAGCGGTAACTATCTCTTCTTCCACCCTCGCATGAACCCTAGCGCCACCGCTAGCTCTCGACGACGCCGGCGATGAAGCGCTTCGCTGCCGCAACCTCTTCGACGCCATCTTCACGCCGACCGCGGACATCGTCCTCTCCGCCGTCGTCGTAGGTCTCCTCCGTCGCCAAGTTAGGGCACGGACGAGTGAACTGCTCGGCCTCATCTCTCGCTCCGTCTAGCAGTTCTCAGTGTGGTAAATAAAAATGCCTTTTTACAGCACCGTTGATCCTATTGATCTGTCACTTTCTACCACAAGCAGTTTCTGCTCACACAAACTAGATCTCTCTCAAACTACATCTCATAACATGCCTAGAATATTCACTTGTGCTTCAAAAAGTAGTTAGATTCCTCACTTGTACTGATCTGTGGATTCGTACAAATCTGGAACCAACTTCTTATCTATGAGTGAATGTCTTCGCACGATGAGGTCAATGTCTTCTAAACTGATTTATCTTCAAAATCTTCTGAGAATGCATATGACCTCTTCCCCTTCCCTCGCACCTTAATGCTGTCACAGGTACATGTCCGTGGGAGAATCCTTTGGTTCTCATAGTCTGCATTCATTTGCAGAATTCCTACAGCATCACATAAATTCTCCTGAAGCCAGTTCCTGTTGGTCCAGCAAAAGAAAGCCTTTGAACGTCTTGAAGCCTTCCAAGTTAAGATTTATGGCTTCAGATACAGCAGCAAGGAAGGGGGGCAGACAGCGACGTGAAGGAACATCCAAAGATCTGCCTGATGAACTGGCAGAAATGTATAAAACAGATCCTGAAGAGAATTATGGGCAGCGCAAGACCCGAATCCAATGGATTCGACGCTATTGGGCAGAACAGTGGTTCAAATACCGCTTCACAACCCAAGAGTATGCTGAGAAAAGTGCCATCAAAAGACCGTTGGGAGACATCTTATACAAGAACCTCATACCCAGGACCAGAGATGAAGCCATTGCTCAAGGCTTCTACCCATGCATGGTCCGAGGACCACAGCCTGCTGAAGCACATCCGTTGTCACTACTCTGGTGTCGTGACGATAATCTGTTCAAGCGCAACTTCCAGTTTGCCCAGAACTCAGCGAAGCAGAACAAGAAGAAGTTGGGGTTAGACTTCAACCCTGGTCCCTCCGCACCAAGGGCAGATGGCACACGCGACGCAGAACCCAGTATCAGCGGTCCGTATGCCAACCTTGAGGGCCTCATCACCCGCATCTTAGTCCAAGGGACTGCCGTGAATGAACCTCCAGCTGACTCTGAGTCTGATGAAGCTCCTGCTGTACCGAAGCCAAAGCAGTCGAAGAAGCCAAAAGCTTTAAAGCCGGCCCCTTCACCAAAAATCTCAAGGGCGAAGCCATTGGCAACTGCACCTCCTGAAGACAGTGTGCAGTTTGAAGACGTATCCCGCGTCTCCAAGCCCCAGAAGGCCAAGATGCCTCAGCCACACACCGGCAAAGAGCTCACAGCTGCTGCCATTCTGCGCAGCGAAGCCATTGATCTGTCAAGTGATGAAGATCTTGGAGATGACGCTCTCGAGCAGCTCATCAAGGACAAAGAAGAAGCTGAAATCTTCAACAATTTGCCTCTCTTTGATGTCGCCATCATCCACAACTTCATCGACGAATGGTTTGCCACACCAAACATCAGCTTCGAAGATCTGCAGCTGCCCGTTGGCCTCAGCGTCGCCTTGCAAGGCGCTATTGCTTCAGAACTTGCAATTGCCCAGCGCATTGTTGAACTGAAGCAGAAAATTCATCATGAAAAGGCTCAGTTCAAGAAGCATATGGCCAAGCTCAGCGTGCAAGAAGTGAAGAGCTTCAAGATCATGTTGCACGAACTAAAGGAAAACTTTCTGAAGAAGCATGCAGAAGCTCAAGGTTCACGGGAGAGAATGAAGACTCTGGCAGATAGATGTGTGCAGGCCTACAATGAGGCTGAGAAGCGCAAGGCACTTGGGCGTCTTGGCATCGACCTCAAGATGGCCGCAAAGAAAAAGAAGAATACTGTTCCAGCTGAACAAGAGGCACCAAGGCAGGAAGCAGTTCCGCTTGTCTTCCCAACTGCAACGACTGGCTCGAAGCCAAAGAGCCTGTCAACAGCTTCAGAGCTCAAGAAGACAAGAACTGCTGAGGCTGAAGCCAGGAAGAGGAAAAGCTCTGAAGCCTCTCCTACTGCCCCCAGCAAGAAAAAGAGAAAGACCAAGAAATCTCGGGCTGCTCCCACAGAGCCCTTGATAGTTGAACCTATTTCTATGGTTCACCCTGACGCAGAACGTCAACTGACGGTGCATGAGCCTGCTTCCACAGAGGCTCCTGTTCCTGAAGACATTCCAGCAGCTGATCCCATCGCTGCTGAAGACATTGGTCATCATGACAATGTAGAAGATGATGCAGCCCTTCCTCAATTAGAACACAGCGAACTCATCAACATTGGTCGTCCACTGACGCCAATTGCACAGGATGCTTCATGGGTGGATCGCCCTCAAGAGGAAGAAGACAATGAGGCCCAGCCCACTCCAACCCCATAGGCGTCGTCTGCATTCCGCAGGCTTGGCAAAGGTCCAAGGCCTCAAGTCTATGCTGAAGACATTTCGGCTGCATCAGCCGCAGAAGAAGCACCACAAGAGCCCACTCCTATGCTCCACCAAGAAGCAGTTCTCCAGGAGAACGTGCTTGTGACCGACCCTCCAGCTAGTCAAGCGGAGGCTGAAAATATTGAGGCTGCCACAACCAACACTGAAGCCAATGTGGAGCCCTCCCCACCAAAAGCTTCAGAAGACAGCGAAGCTACTGATCCAGACACTTCTGTTCCTGAGTCTGCTGCAGGTCCTCAATTTGATTACCATGTTGAGCACAGGCCTCATGTCCAGAAGCCAGTCCCAAGGCTGCCAAGGTTCCCAGGTCCTGCATCAGCACCTGGCTCCTTTAACATCAATAGCTTCAAGGCAGATAATACGTTCTTCAACAGCTCCAAGAACCCCTATTCAAGGGAAAGGATTTCATCAGATAGGTTCTGGAGCTATCCTCAGCGCAGCTACTATTCATGCATCCTATACAACCAAGGTCGCATCTTCCCGCACAAGCGCCTTGATGTTGAAGCCATTGCTGGTCTGCCCTGTTTAGAGGAAGCGTTGGATTGCTTCAAGCAAGTGGGTCTGCTGCAGTTTGTAACTGATGAAGAGCACTGGAATGAAGAGCTTCTGCTGCAATTCTATGCCACCCTCCACATCAAAGGATACAACAGAGATCCGAAGACTTGGGCCCTGGAGTGGATGACCGGCAATGTCCATAACGAAGCCAATGCATTTGATATCATTGAGCTCACCGGCCTGCCCACTCCTGGCGAAATCTTCGAGGAAGGCTGTCCACTACACACTGAAGCTCTTGAGAGCATATTCCAGAGGCCTGAACCAAATATGAGTCAGATGCTCTCCATGATGAAGCCATTGCCCCACGATGCTCCTTATCCAACAGAGTTCTTTGTTGAAGACTTTGAGTACCTGCCCAGAACCATCTATCACATTATCCGGCGGACTCTCTGGCCTATCAAAGGGCACTCTCCAAATGCCAAGATCGAGGGTGCAATGAAGACTCTGATATTTTGTATACTTCATGGCAAATGCTTCAACGCACAGGACTTCTTCATACGCCAACTTGCTGCATCAGGCTCAGATTTACTTGGTTTGAAGTTCTATGCTCCTTGGGCAATGAGACTGATCAAGCTTCACTCTGCGATCTCATATCAGCCCTCAGCCCGCAACCATCGGATCTTCTTGCCAGATGTGGATACCTCTGCTGAAGCTATATATCCTGAGCCTGCCAAGCAACCTTTGAGTCTTCAGAATGCAGAACACCAGAGCTTCACTCAGAACGTTGAAGGTGTTGAAGCCATCTCCAGGGTGTATCCTTTGGCTGGCACTACACGTGCACCACACCATGCTTCAACTAAAGCCACTGACAGTGCCACTGCTTCAAGACCCAAGAAGCGCACTCGTGTTCTCAACGACCGAGAGCTTCTTGTGGCCCTTCATCAAAAGCAGGATAGGCATCATGACTGGTTGAAGAGACAGATGAAGAGCCTCTTGGTGGATGTAAATCGCATCCGAAATCTTGCCACCAAGAACGCTTTCGTTGCCCATGAAACCTATCGCCGCACATGGAAAGGGCTAACGATGATGCTTTCTGAAGCTGATCTTCAAGAGGATGGCTTCACTGAGAGATTCAAGTTTGACTCCACACCTCCTCGAAGAGCTGTGCTGCTGGGGACTCCATCTCTTGAAGACTCCGATTTTTCTTCCTCTGCTGCCACAGTCACTGCCAGAATCATTGAGGAAGAAGACGATGCTACCTCACCGCCACTTGCTTCAGCACCTCCAAGCTCTTCTGCACCGCCAAACAACACCAACAACCCTGCTACTTCATCTACTCCTCATGGGAACGAGTAGAGGCTCTATGTCTTCAAACCTTTTTGGTCATTACTGACAAAAGGGGGAGAAGCATATGAGATTGATAGTCCTCAAGCGGGTTCATATGGGCGGGTGCCTTATATTTTGCTTCGTGCTTACAACTCTCGTTTTTTTGCTACATTTGGTTCTTATGAGTTGTAACACTTAAACCAGATGGTCGTCTGCTACTTGTTTGCCATCCTGTTTTGCGAAGATAAATTCCGCATGTGCGACGATAAATTCCGCACTTATCTCATTCAGCAGACGTCCATTTTCCATTATGCATGTCATTATCTTCATATATCTTCACATGCATAGTGGATTGTCATCATAAGCTGAAGTGGATCTCCACAAGTACAACCTGCCATGTGCATTTGCATTCCAAAAGCAAATTAACTTGTATGCACATCTTCAGGGGGAGCCCTTGCAACTTATGAAGACAATTCCTTATCCTTTACAATTTCACAGACTATATTCCCCGTTGAAAACTTCAACTAGTTTGTCATCAATCACCAAAAAGGGGGAGATTGTAAGTGCATCTAGTGCCACCCCTAGTTGGTTTTGTAGTATTTACGACAAACCTAGTTGAGGGACTAATGTGTTTGTGAGAATTGCAGGATAACACAGGTAGAAGTCCCTCATTGATTCGGTTTTACTACTAGAGATGACCCCTAAAAATGTATGAAGACATTGAAGTCAAAGGTGGTATATGAAGATATTCACATTGAAGACTATGACAAAAGAAGACACGTTATGAAGCCTATGGAGCTCGAAGACTTAGATCTTTCGTAGTTCTTTTTCTTTTGTGTTGAGTCATAGGAACCACCGTACTGTTAAGTGGGGTCCAGGAGAACCAGTTAGAATGACTGAAGTGATGCCTAAACCAAAAAACCTATGTCTTCGAGTGAAGACAATGAGAGCGAATCTTGTCCAGAGCCGGACAAGTCAGCTTTGCTTGTAGCCCAAGTAAAGTTGCCATGAGAGTTTGAAATCTGACCGTTGAGACACGTGTCAGTTCCTTAGTGACCCAGGGTCATTTCGGACAAATCAGGTCGGGTTGCCAAGTGGCTATAAATAGCCCACCCCCTACAACCATAAACGGTTGGCTGCTCAGATTTCAGTGCACGGCTTTTGTCGTTTGAGAGCAACCCACCTCGAAGCCTTTGAGAGAAAGAATTCCTTGCGAGGATAAAGCCCTAACCACCCAGAGCCAGAGTACATTGGGCATCACTTAAGTCTTCTTGTCTGTGTGATCTGAAGACTTATTACACTTGAGGACTGTGCATCCCCAGAAGGTTAGGCGTCGCGTTCAGAGCATCCAAGAGACATTGTGGATTGCCAGTGAACGAAGTCTGTGAAGGTTTGGGAGTCTACCTTGAAGACTTACCAGAATGATTGGGCGAGGACTATGTGACCTTAGCTCAAGGAGAATACGGTGAGGACTTGGTGTACTGAGCTGCGTGTTCAGGACTGGGTGTCCGGAACTGTGTGTCCTAAGGTTTAAATACCTAGCCGCTCCAACCAGACGTACAGTTGTCACAGCAACTGGAACTAGTCCAACACATCATTGTCTTCAACGAGTCACTGGTTTCATCTTCACTTCCTTTTACTTACTGATCACTCATTGTGAAGTCATTGCGTGTCTGTTCTATCTTTTGTCTTCACAACGCGAGTGTATGATCTGTTTGGCTTCATAGTATCTTCCTACCTGATCCTAATTACACTACAGCTATTTGTCACTGTGCTTTCACTCTGTTGATACTTGACCATGGCTTACCTAGTGTAGTCTAACTTCCGCTGCATAGTAATAGGCATATCTCTACTGTTTGTCTTCATAACTTCCATGTTTTGAAGACTTTCATAAAAATCGCTTATTCACCCCCCCTCTAGTCGATATAACACACTTTCAATTGGTATCAGAGCAAGGTGCTCCCTTGTTCTGTGTGATTCGGTTTAACCACCTGGAGTTTTAGCTATGTCGACTGCAGGGATAATTAAAGTCTCCGCTGCGTGCCCCGTCTTCGATGGAACTGAATATCCCTACTGGAAGAATAAGATGCGTATGCATCTTGAAGCCATTGACGTCGACCTATGGTATGTCGTCGAGAACGGCGTTCCCAAGGCTGGAGAAGGTGTCACTGCTGCTGATGTCAAGAAATTCGTTCAACTGGACTCTACTGCCAAGAACATCATCTGTGGTCATCTGACCAAAGGACAGTATGGCCGTGTGAGTGCTTTGAAGACATCCAAGCTGGTCTGGGACTGGCTCTCCAAGGTCAATGAAGGCATCTCAACCCAGAGAGATCAAAGAATCAGTGTCCTTCATAATCTCTTCAACCGCTTCAAGCGAAATGACAATGAGAATGTCCAGCACACATTTGACAGACTCACTGACATCACAAATGAGCTTCAAGACCTCGGCGCTACTGAGATCACCAAACATGAAGTCATCAAGACGCTGCTGAGATCACTTGATAGTTCGTTTGACATCCTAGCCCTGATGATTCAAGAACGTCCTGATTTCAAGACACTCGATCCATCTGACATACTTGAGAGGCTCAACACACATGAGTTTTAGCTTTCTGAGAAAAGAGATATCTACGGTCCAAACTATGGGCGAACTCGTGCCTTGAAGGCAAAAGCTGTTTCCTCATCTGAAGAAGAATCTGACAGCAGTTCTGATGATCCTGAAGACATTGGAAGGGAACTTGCAATGCTAGTGAAGAAGTTCCAAAAATTCACCAAGAAGAAAGGCTTCAGAAAGTCTTCACGATCAAGCTCAAGGAATGATGAAGCTTCTGCTCATGACTACAAGAAGAAAACATGCCACAAGTGCAAGAAAACTGGACACTTCATCTCTGAGTGTCCAGAGTGGGACAATGAGAACAGAAAGAAGAAGAAGAGCAAGGAATATGACTCTAACGACAAGAAGAAGAAGAAATACACAAAGTCTTCTTCCAAGTCTTCCTCAAAGTCTTCATCACACAAGAAGAGCTCATCTGTCAAGGCACGTGCGTTTGTTGGCAAGGAAATGGATTCAGAGGAGGAGTCCGCTTCTGAGGAGGCAGAGGTGGAGTCTGAGGAGGAGTCTGATTCTGGCATTGCAAGTCTGGCTACAGCATACGTCGCCAAGTCCATCTTCAACACTGAAGACAATGATTTCATCACCGACACCGATGCAAATGACAAGGACTACTCCACTCCTACCTACTGCTTCATGGCACGCGGTGCCAAGGTAAACAAACGCACTACTCACTAACAAACATCTAGTGACGATGGCTCTGATTGTGATTCAAAACCCAGTTACAAAACACTTGCTAAAATTGCAACTGAACAACAGAAAGCCATGGAGCATATTCAAAAACTGTTAGACAGAAGCGATGATCTGTTGGGTGCTGAAATGACTCGATCTGAATCCTTAATTGAAGACATAAAAAATCTTCACGTTAAGTATCAGGAACTTGAAGATCGTCATGATACTCTCTCAACAACTCATGAAAAGCTTTCCTATGATTATCTTCAAAGGAAGCAAGAACTTGAGAAATTGAGAGCGGCTCATGAAGATCTTCAAAAGGAAAACGAGTCACTTCGCGCCGAACAGATCAGTTCCGCTCAGGAAGGATTTGAACCACCATGTCTTAAATGCATTGAGCGTGATAATGCTACTTCTGTTGCTGAATGTTCCACTGCTACTTCTGTTGCAATATCTTCAACTGTTGATGTGGTAACTAACCGCTCTGCTGAGGATACCACTGCTATTGCTGATGAGAATGCTAGGTTGAAGACATTGCTTGAAACAGGGATGTACAAAAGTCTTAAAGGACATCAGACATTATGTGATGTCCTCAAGAAGCAGATTCTGAACCAAAACCCCAGGAAAGAGGGTGTTGGGTTCGTAAGGAAAATAAATGCAGATGGCTCTTACTGGAAACCTGAGCAGTACCCCAAAACCAAGTGGGTTGCTGCAAAGGAACCTTCAGCAGATCCATCCAATTTATCTGGCTTCACTTGTGCTAACCCCATTATCGTTGATGAATCCTTTGATGCAAACTATATACTGTTTAAGAATCAGAATGGTGAAGTGTTTGCCAGGTACATTGGTACTAACTGCAGGAATGGACCGCCTATGAAGAAGATCTGGGTTCCGAAAAAGTGTCTGGAAAATCTTCCTGTGAATGTCTTCATGACACCTCATTTGAAGAAGACAAACCTCAGACCAAAGGCTTCATACGGTCCAAAGGCTTCATACAAATAGAGGACTCATCTGAGTCACACTAACGCAAATGTTTTGCAGGGAAACCATACTCAGGCATATGAATATGAGAGCGGTTCATCAAACCGTCATGTTCATATGACCAAAAATTATTCTGCTTATTCTTATGAGTACTATTGTCCACCTGCAAGACTGTTTGTTAAGGATCCAAAGCCAAAATTCTCAGATGCTGCACTTAGAATTATTGCTTCTAAGCCACCCTTGAAGATGTGGGTGGTTAAGAAAGCTTAACTCTCTTTTGCAGGGAAAGGTCTCCAGCAGAAAAACAAAATCTTCTGACGCTATTGCTGGGGACCTTAAAAATCTTGTAGGGCGCAAGATAAAATGCCCGAATGGCATCATTATGTACTTCGTTCCTGAATCGCATGCTACTCTCCCTATTAGTCCTAATCTGGATCTAAGTTTTCATAACCCACTGGTTCGTCAAATGTTTTTGCTTCACAATTCTCTTCGTGAAGCCTATCCCCCTAACTGCACTGTAGGGTACGACACCAGCGTCTTCAAAGTCTTCAGAATGGATTATTGACAGTGGATGTACAAATCACATGACTGGCAAAAGAAGCCTTCTTATGGACTCAACCTTACGTCCATCCGACAAGAGCCACATCACATTTGCTGACACTGGTAAAAGTAAGGTATTGGGTCTAGGTAGAGTTGCAATCTCAAAGGATCAACACATGGATAAAGTCATGCTTGTTGAATCCCTTGGTTTCAACTTAATGTCTGTCTCAATGCTTTGCGACTTGAACATGGTCGTAATATTTGGAAAATATCGTTGCCTGGTACTAATGGAATCTGACAAGTCTCTAGTGTTTGAAGGGTATCGGAAAGATGATTTGTATGTGGCAGATTTCTCAGCAGGGCCACAACTTGCAGTATGTCTTCGTGCAAAAGCTTCAGAATACTGGCTTTGGCATCGGAGGCTTGGGCATGCTAGCATGAGGAACCTCCACACCCTTGCGAAGAAGAAACATGTCATATGCATCGAGGGCGTCAAGTTCAAGAAAGGTCACTTATGCGGTGCCTGTGAAGCAGGGAAGATGACGAGGGCAAAACATCCCTCGAAGACAATCATGACCACTACTCGACCCTTCGAACTGCTTCACATGGATCTTTTTGGTCCCACTCACTACTCAACTTTTACTACTACTGCTTGCCTCTATGGCTTTGTCATTGTTGATGATTACTCTAGATATACTTGGGTGCACATAATCCTTTACAAGACTGAAGTGCAGGATGTCTTCAGACGCTTCGCCAATCGAGCCATGAACAATTACGGCGCCAAGATAAAGCACATCAGAAGTGACAATGGCACTGAATTCAAGAACACTGGCCTTGATACATATCTTGATACCTTGGGCATCACACATGAATTCTCGGCTCCGTACACGCCACAGCAGAATGGCATCGTCGAACGCAAGAACAGAACACTCATTGAGATGGCCAGAACGATGCTAGATGAATACAAGACTCCAAGAAAATTCTGGACTGAAGCCATTGACACTGCATGCCATACAATCAATCGTGTTTATCTTCACAAGCTTCTGAACAAGACATCTTATGAACTCCTAACTGGCAAGAAACCAAATGTCAGTTACTTCAAAGTATTTGGCGCAAGGTGCTGGATCAAGGACCCACACCACACCTCAAAGTTTGCACCAAAAGCACATGAGGGTTTTATGCTTGGATATGGAAAGGATTCGCACTCCTACAGAGTCTTCAATCTCTTTCATTGCAAAGTGGTTGAAACAGTGGATGTGCGGTTCGATGAGACAAATGGTTCATAAAGAGAGCAACTGCCAAATGTGCTAGATGAAATTCCAGCTAGTGAATCAATCAAGCTAATGGGAACTGGAGAGATTATACCTTCTGAAGCTCATCCTGAAGAAGAACTTATCATCTCAGCACCTGATCAACACGAAGACATTGCTCAGCCTGAAGACATTCCTTCCAACAACGACAGTGAACAGCAAGAGCAAAGTCTTCGCCCTGTACATCCTCGCGTTGCCAATGAAGTGCAGATTGATAGAATAATTGACAGCATCAATGCACCTGGTCCACTCACTCGTTCAAGGGCAACTCAGCTAGCAAATTTCTGTGGGCACTTCGCATTCGTCTCAATATCAGAACCCAAGAAAGTTGAAGAAGCCTTCATGGAACCTGAATGGATTCAAGCTATGCAAGAAGAGCTTCAACAGTTTGAGCTGAATAATGTATGGGAACTGGTTAAGCGTCCTGATCCACGGAAGCACAATATAATAGGCACGAAATGGATATACCGCAACAAGCAAGATGAGCATGGTCAAGTTGTCAGAAACAAAGCTCGTCTCGTTGCTCAAGGATATACTCAAGTGGAAGGCATTGACTTCGATGAAACATTTGCTCCTGTGGCTAGGCTTGAAGCCATACGCATACTGCTGGCCTATGCAAATCATCATAACATTCTTCTATATCAAATGGATGTGAAGAGTGCCTTTCTCAATGGCAAGATTGAAGAAGAAGTGTATGTTGCACAACCGCCTGGCTTTGAAAATCCAAAACATCCTGACATGGTATACAAGCTCAACAAGGCGCAGTATGGCCCCAAACAAGCCCCTAGGGCCTGGTATGACACACTTAAATACTTCCTGGAGAGCAAAGGCTTCATACATGGTTCCCTAGATCCCACTCTTTTCACGAAGACATATGATGGTGAACTGTTTGTGTGCCAAATATATGTGGATGACATTATCTTCGGCTGCACAAATCAGAAGTACAGTGAAGAGTTTGGATATATGATGCAAGAGCAATATCAGATGTCCATGATGGGGGAGCTGAAGTTCTTCCTTGGTCTTCAAATACGACAACAATGCAATGGCATCTTCATATCTCAAGAGAAGTATCTCAAAGATTGCCTGCAGAAGTTTGGTATGCAAGACTGCAAAGGCTTCACAACACCAATGCCAGCCAAACATCATCTGGGTCCTGACGACAATGGTAAAGAGTTCGATCAAAAGGTATACCGCTCCATGATTGGTTCTTTACTTTATTTATGTGCATCTAGGCCAGATATTATGCTTAGTGTTTGCATGTGTGTTCGATTTCAAGCGGCACCAAAGGAGTCGCATCACTTAGCTGTGAAGCGAATTCTTCGATATTTGGCTCACACCCCAACTCTAGGATTATGGTATCCAAAGGGCTCAGAGTTTGATTTGGTTGGATTCTCGGATGCTGATTATGCTGGTGACAAAGTTGATCGCAAGTCTACATCAGGCACATGTCACTTTCTGGGACGATCACTTGTATGTTGGTCTTCAAAGAAGCAGAACTGTGTATCTCTCTCCACTGCTGAATCTGAATACATTGCTGCCGGATCTTGCTGCGCTCAGCTTCTGTGGATGAAGCAAACACTCAAGGACTATGGCATTCATCTGAAGCAAGTGCCGCTTTACTGCGACAACGAAAGCGCCATCAAGATTGCCAACAACCCAGTTCAGCACTCGAAGACAAAGCACATTGAAATTCGTCATCACTTTCTCAGAGATCATGTTGTGAAGGAAGACATCGATATTATACACGTCAACACTGAAGACCAATTGGCAGATATCTTCACCAAGCCCTTGGATGAGAAGAGGTTTTGCAAGTTACGGTGTGAGCTAAATATCCTGGAATCCTCAAATGTCCTGTGATCAGGCACACATCCTAACCCTTATGCATATTGATGACTTAGATGTGCAACACACGAAGTGAAGTATATCTTCAATCAATGAAGACATACATTCTAAGTGGGAATACATTAATGTGGAATTTGACTTCGGAGCACCACGATAATTGTGCGCCGTGTCTGGGTCTAATACTTCCTATACGGTGGGTAACGCCAACACCAAATGTTCTATTTTGAAGTGTTTCACTCATGGCGTTATCTTGCAATGTCTTCACATTTGGTTTGGCTTCGAACTCAACATATTTTCATGATTATCTTCACTATGTTGATATATATATATATATGCTAGTGTTCTGTCCTCTACAGCATTAACTTATAGCTATATCTTCGTGTTGAATCTTTTGAACTAAGTGAATGTGATCGGACCCCAAACTTCTCTATGCTTTCTATCTCAAACTCTATCTCTCCAAGTCATATGCATTCTATTGAAACTGTCGAATGTCTTCACTGCGTCCTTGTCAGCAGAAGATATAGAGACAACCATAAAATCCGTTTTCAATGCTCATTCCTCCACATAAAATCCAGAGAAGCAGGAACGACCACCCGACAATCCAGGCGTGCGTGGGATGTGGAACAAACCCCAAACTTCCGCAAACTGGCCATGCGTTCCTCAGATGCGAATTGCCAGGGGCACCTGTGTAATAGCACAGTGCCGCCCTTGTGCCTATAAATACACACTCACAGCGGTAACTATCTCTTCTTCCACCCTCGCACGAACCCTAGCGCCACCGCTAGCTCTCGACGACGCCGGCGATGAAGCGCTTCGCTGCCACAACCTCTTCGACGCCGTCTTCACGCCGACCGCGGACATCATCCTCTCCGCCGTCGTCGTAGGTCTCCTCCGTCGCCAAGTTAGGGCACGGACGAGTGAACTGCTCGGCCTCATCTCTCGCTCCGTCTAGCAGTTCTCAGTGTGGTAAATAAAAATGCCTTTTTACAGCACCGTTGATCCTATTGATCTGTCACTTTCTACCACAAGCAGTTTCTGCTCACACAAACTAGATCTCTCTCAAACTACATCTCATAACATGCCTAGAATATTCACTTGTGCTTCAAAAAGTAGTTAGATTCCTCACTTGTACTGATCTGTGGATTCGTACAAATCTGGAACCAACTTCTTATCTATGAGTGAATGTCTTCGCACGATGAGGTCAATGTCTTCTAAACTGATCTATCTTCAAAATCTTCTGAGAATGCATATGACCTCTTCCCCTTCCCTCGCACCTTAATGCTGTCACAGGTACATGTCCGTGGGAGAATCCTTTGGTTCTCATAGTCTGCATTCATTTGCAGAATTCCTACAGCATCACATAAATTCTCCTGAAGCCAGTTCCTGTTGGTCCAGCAAAAGAAAGCCTTTGAACGTCTTGAAGCCTTCCAAGTTAAGATTTATGGCTTCAGATACAGCAGCAAGGAAGGGGGGCAGACAGCGACGTGAAGGAACATCCAAAGATCTGCCTGATGAACTGGCAGAAATGTATAAAACAGATCCTGAAGAGAATTATGGGCAGCGCAAGACCCGAATCCAATGGATTCGACGCTATTGGGCAGAACAGTGGTTCAAATACCGCTTCACAACCCAAGAGTATGCTGAGAAAAGTGCCATCAAAAGACCGTGGGGAGACATCTTATACAAGAACCTCATACCCAGGACCAGAGATGAAGCCATTGCTCAAGGCTTCTACCCATGCATGGTCCGAGGACCACAGCCTGCTGAAGCACATCCGTTGTCACTACTCTGGTGTCGTGACGATAATCTGTTCAAGCGCAACTTCCAGTTTGCCCAGAACTCAGCGAAGCAGAACAAGAAGAAGTTGGGGTTAGACTTCAACCCTGGTCCCTCCGCACCAAGGGCAGATGGCACACGCGACGCAGAACCCAGTATCAGCGGTCCGTATGCCAACCTTGAGGGCCTCATCACCCGCATCTTAGTCCAAGGGACTGCCGTGAATGAACCTCCAGCTGACTCTGAGTCTGATGAAGCTCCTGCTGTACCGAAGCCAAAGCAGTCGAAGAAGCCAAAAGCTTTAAAGCCGGCCCCTTCACCAAAAATCTCAAGGGCGAAGCCATTGGCAACTGCACCTCCTGAAGACAGTGTGCAGTTTGAAGACGTATCCCGCGTCTCCAAGCCCCAGAAGGCCAAGATGCCTCAGCCACACACCGGCAAAGAGCTCACAGCTGCTGCCACTCTGCGTAGCGAAGCCATTGATCTGTCAAGTGATGAAGATCTTGGAGATGACGCTCTCGAGCAGCTCATCAAGGACAAAGAAGAAGCTGAAATCTTCAACAATTTGCCTCTCTTTGATGTCGCCATCATCCACAACTTCATCGACGAATGGTTTGCCACACCAAACATCAGCTTCGAAGATCTGCAGCTGCCCGTTGGCCTCAGCGTCGCCTTCCAAGGCGCTATTGCTTCAGAACTTGCAATTGCCCAGCGCATTGTTGAACTGAAGCAGAAAATTCATCATGAAAAGGCTCAGTTCAAGAAGCATATGGCCAAGCTCAGCGTGCAAGAAGTGAAGAGCTTCAAGATCATGTTGCACGAACTAAAGGAAAACTTTCTGAAGAAGCATGCAGAAGCTCAAGGTTCACGGGAGAGAATGAAGACTCTGGCAGATAGATGTGTGCAGGCCTACAATGAGGCTGAGAAGCGCAAGGCACTTGGGCGTCCTGGCATCGACCCCAAGATGGCCGCAAAGAAAATGAAGAAGACTGTTCCAGCTGAACAAGAGGCACCAAGGCAGGAAGCAGTTCCGCTTGTCTTCCCAACTGCAACGACTGGCTCGAAGCCAAAGAGCCGGTCAACAGCTTCAGAGCTCAAGAAGACAAGAACTGCTGAGGCTGAAGCCAGGAAGAGGAAAAGCTCTGAAGCCTCTCCTACTGCCCCCAGCAAGAAAAAGAGAAAGACCAAGAAATCTCGGGCTGCTCCCACAGAGCCCTTGATAGTTGAACCTATTTCTATGGTTCACCCTGACGCAGAACGTCAACTGACGGTGCATGAGCCTGCTTCCACAGAGGCTCCTGTTCCTGAAGACATTCCAGCAGCTGATCCCATCGCTGCTGAAGACATTGGTCATCATGACAATGTAGAAGATGATGCAGCCCTTCCTCAATTAGAACACAGCGAACTCATCAACATTGGTCGTCCACTGACGCCAATTGCACAGGATGCTTCATGGGTGGATCGCCCTCAAGAGGAAGAAGACAATGAGGCCCAGCCCACTCCAACCCCATAGGCGTCGTCTGCATTCCGCAGGCTTGGCAAAGGTCCAAGGCCTCAAGTCTATGCTGAAGACATTTCGGCTGCATCAGCCGCAGAAGAAGCACCACAAGAGCCCACTCCTATGCTCCACCAAGAAGCAGTTCTCCAGGAGAACGTGCTTGTGACCGACCCTCCAGCTAGTCAAGCGGAGGCTGAAAATATTGAGGCTGCCACAACCAACACTGAAGCCAATGTGGAGCCCTCCCCACCAAAAGCTTCAGAAGACAGCGAAGCTACTGATCCAGACACTTCTGTTCCTGAGTCTGCTGCAGGTCCTCAATTTGATTACCATGTTGAGCACAGGCCTCATGTCCAGAAGCCAGTCCCAAGGATGCCAAGGTTCCCAGGTCCTGCATCAGCACCTGGCTCCTTTAACATCAATAGCTTCAAGGCAGATAATACGTTCTTCAACAGCTCCAAGAACCCCTATTCAAGGGAAAGGATTTCATCAGATAGGTTCTGGAGCTATCCTCAGCGCAGCTACTATTCATGCATCCTATACAACCAAGGTCGCATCTTCCCGCACAAGCGCCTTGATGTTGAAGCCATTGCTGGTCTGCCCTGTTTAGAGGAAGCGTTGGATTGCTTCAAGCAAGTGGGTCTGCTGCAGTTTGTAACTGATGAAGAGCACTGGAATGAAGAGCTTCTGCTGCAATTCTATGCCACCCTCCACATCAAAGGATACAACAGAGATCCGAAGACTTGGGCCCTGGAGTGGATGACCGGCAATGTCCATAACGAAGCCAATGCATTTGATATCATTGAGCTCACCGGCCTGCCCACTCCTGGCAAAATCTTCGAGGAAGACTGTCCACTACACACTGAAGCTCTTGAGAGCATATTCCAGAGGCCTGAACCAAATATGAGTCAGATGCTCTCCATGATGAAGCCATTGCCCCACGATGCTCCTTATCCAACAGAGTTCTTTGTTGAAGACTTTGAGTACCTGCCCAGAACCATCTATCACATTATCCGGCGGACTCTCTGGCCTATCAAAGGGCACTCTCCAAATGCCAAGATCGAGGGTGCAATGAAGACTCTGATATTTTATATACTTCATGGCAAATGCTTCAACGCACAGGACTTCTTCATACGCCAACTTGCTGCATCAGGCTCAGATTTACTTGGTTTGAAGTTCTATGCTCCTTGGGCAATGAGACTGATCAAGCTTCACTTTGCGATCTCATATCAGCCCTCAGCCCGCAACCATCGGATCTTCTTGCCAGATGTGGATACCTCTGCTGAAGCTATATATCCTGAGCCTGCCAAGCAACCTTTGAGTCTTCAGAATGCAGAACACCAGAGCTTCACTCAGAACGTTGAAGGTGTTGAAGCCATCTCCAGGGTGTATCCTTTGGCTGGCACTACACGTGCACCACACCATGCTTCAACTAAAGCCACTGACAGTGCCACTGCTTCAAGACCCAAGAAGCGCACTCGTGTTCTCAACGACCGAGAGCTTCTTGTGGCCCTTCATCAAAAGCAGGATAGGCATCATGACTGGTTGAAGAGACAGATGAAGAGCCTCTTGGTGGATGTAAATCGCATCCGAAATCTTGCCACCAAGAACGCTTTCGTTGCCCATGAAACCTATCGCCGCACATGGAAAGGGCTAACGATGATGCTTTCTGAAGCTGATCTTCAAGAGGATGGCTTCACTGAGAGATTCAAGTTTGACTCCACACCTCCTCGAAGAGCTGTGCTGCTGGGGACTCCATCTCTTGAAGACTCCGAGTTTTCTTCCTCTGCTGCCACAGTCACTGCCAGAATCATTGAGGAAGAAGACGATGCTACCTCACCGCCACTTGCTTCAGCACCTCCAAGCTCTTCTGCACCGCCAAACAACACCAACAACCCTGCTACTTCATCTACTCCTCATGGGAACGAGTAGAGGCTCTATGTCTTCAAACCTTTTTGGTCATTACTGACAAAAGGGGGAGAAGCATATGAGATTGATAGTCCTCAAGCGGGTTCATATGGGCGGGTGCCTTATATTTTGCTTCGTGCTTACAACTCTCGTTTTTTTGCTACATTTTGTTCTTATGAGTTGTAACACTTAAACCAGATAGTCGTCTGCTACTTGTTTGCCATCCTGTTTTGCGAAGATAAATTCCGCATGTGCGACGATAAATTCCGCACTTATCTCATTCAGCAGACGTCCATTTTCCATTATGCATGTCATTATCTTCATATATCTTCACATGCATAGTGGATTGTCATCATAAGCTGAAGTGGATCTCCACAAGTACAACCTGCCATGTGCATTTGCATTCCAAAAGCAAATTAACTTGTATGCACATCTTCAGGGGGAGCCCTTGCAACTTATGAAGACAATTCCTTATCCTTTACAATTTCACAGACTATATTCCCCGTTGAAAACTTCAACTAGTTTGTCATCAATCACCAAAAAGGGGGAGATTGTAAGTGCATCCAGTGCCACCCCTAGTTGGTTTTGGAGTATTTACGACAAACCTAGTTGAGGGACTAATGTGTTTGTGAGAATTGCAGGATAACACAGGTAGAAGTGCCTCATTGATTCGGTTTTACTACTAGAGATGACCCCTAAAAATGAATGAAGACATTGAAGTCAAAGGTGGTATATGAAGATATTCACATTGAAGACTATGACAAAAGAAGACACGTTATGAAGCCTATGGAGCTCGAAGACTTAGATCTTTCGTAGTTCTTTTTCCTTTGTGTTGAGTCATAGGAACCACCGTACTGTTAAGTGGGGTCCAGGAGAACCAGTTAGAATGACTGAAGTGATGCCTAAACCAAAAAACCTATGTCTTCGAGTGAAGACAATGAGAGCGAATCTTGTCCAGAGCCGGACAAGTCAGCTTTGCTTGTAGCCCAAGTAAAGTTGCCATGAGAGTTTGAAATCTGACCGTTGAGACACGTGTCAGTTCCTTAGTGACCCAGGGTCATTTCGGACAAATCAGGTCGGGTTGCCAAGTGGCTATAAATAGCCCACCCCCTACAACCATAAACGGTTGGCTGCTCAGATTTCAGTGCACGGCTTTTGTCGTTTGAGAGCAACCCACCTCGAAGCCTTTGAGAGAAAGAATTCCTTGCGAGGATAAAGCCCTAACCACCCAGAGCCAGAGTACATTGGGCATCACTTAAGTCTTCTTGTCTGTGTGATCTGAAGACTTATTACACTTGAGGACTGTGCATCCCCAGAAGGTTAGGCGTCGCGTTCAGAGCATCCAAGAGACATTGTGGATTGCCAGTGAACGAAGTCTGTGAAGGTTTGGGAGTCTACCTTGAAGACTTACCAGAATGATTGGGCGAGGACTATGTGACCTTAGCTCAAGGAGAATACGGTGAGGACTTGGTGTACTGAGCTGCGTGTTCAGGACTGGGTGTCCGGAACTGTGTGTCCTAAGGTTTAAATACCTAGACGCTCCAACCAGACGTACAGTTGTCACAGCAACTGGAACTAGTCCAACACATCATTGTCTTCAACGAGTCACTGGTTTCATCTTCACTTCCTTTTACTTACTGATCACTCATTGTGAAGTCATTGCGTGTCTGTTCTATCTTTTGTCTTCACAACGCGAGTGTATGATCTGTTTGGCTTCATAGTATCTTCCTACCTGATCCTAATTACACTACAGCTATTTGTCACTGTGCTTTCACTCTGTTGATACTTGACCATGGCTTACCTAGTGTAGTCTAACTTCCGCTGCATAGTAATAGGCATATCTCTACTGTTTGTCTTCATAACTTCCACGTTTTGAAGACTTTCATAAAAATCGCTTATTCACCCCCCCTCTAGTTGATATAACACACTTTCAATTGGTATCAGAGCAAGGTGCTCCCTTGTTCTGTGTGATTCGGTTTAACCACCTGGAGTTTTAGCTATGTCGACTGCAGGGATAATTAAAGTCTCCGCTGCGTGCCCCGTCTTCGATGGAACTGAATATCCCTACTGGAAGAATAAGATGCGTATGCATCTTGAAGCCATTGACGTCGACCTATGGTATGTCGTCGAGAACGGCGTTCCCAAGGCTGGAGAAGGTGTCACTGCTGCTGATGTCAAGAAATTCGTTCAACTGGACTCTACTGCCAAGAACATCATCTGTGGTCATCTGACCAAAGGACAGTATGGCCGTGTGAGTGCTTTGAAGACATCCAAGCTGGTCTGGGACTGGCTCTCCAAGGTCAATGAAGGCATCTCAACCCAGAGAGATCAAAGAATCAGTGTCCTTCATAATCTCTTCAACCGCTTCAAGCGAAATGACAATGAGAATGTCCAGCACACATTTGACAGACTCACTGACATCACAAATGAGCTTCAAGACCTCGGCGCTACTGAGATCACCAAACATGAAGTCATCAAGACGCTGCTGAGATCACTTGATAGTTCGTTTGACATCCTAGCCCTGATGATTCAAGAACGTCCTGATTTCAAGACACTCGATCCATCTGACATACTTGAGAGGCTCAACACACATGAGTTTTAGCTTTCTGAGAAAAGAGATATCTACGGTCCAAACTATGGGCGAACTCGTGCCTTGAAGGCAAAAGCTGTTTCCTCATCTGAAGAAGAATCTGACAGCAGTTCTGATGATCCTGAAGACATTGGAAGGGAACTTGCAATGCTAGTGAAGAAGTTCCAAAAATTCACCAAGAAGAAAGGCTTCAGAAAGTCTTCACGATCAAGCTCAAGGAATGATGAAGCTTCTGCTCATGACTACAAGAAGAAAACATGCCACAAGTGCAAGAAAACTGGACACTTCATCTCTGAGTGTCCACAGTGGGACAATGAGAACAGAAAGAAGAAGAAGAGCAAGGAATATGACTCTAACGACAAGAAGAAGAAGAAATACACAAAGTCTTCTTCCAAGTCTTCCTCAAAGTCTTCATCACACAAGAAGAGCTCATCTGTCAAGGCACGTGCGTTTGTTGGCAAGGAAATGGATTCAGAGGAGGAGTCCGCTTCTGAGGAGGCAGAGGTGGAGTCTGAGGAGGAGTCTGATTCTGGCATTGCAAGTCTGGCTACAGCATACGTCGCCAAGTCCATCTTCAACACTGAAGACAATGATTTCATCACCGACACCGATGCAAATGACAAGGACTACTCCACTCCTACCTACTGCTTCATGGCACGCGGTGCCAAGGTAAACAAACGCACTACTCACTAACAAACATCTAGTGACGATGGCTCTGATTGTGATTCAAAACCCAGTTACAAAACACTTGCTAAAATTGCAACTGAACAACAGAAAGCCATGGAGCATATTCAAAAACTGTTAGACAGAAGCGATGATCTGTTGGGTGCTGAAATGACTCGATCTGAATCCTTAATTGAAGACATAAAAAATCTTCACGTTAAGTATCAGGAACTTGAAGATCGTCATGATACTCTCTCAACAACTCATGAAAAGCTTTCCTATGATTATCTTCAAAGGAAGCAAGAACTTGAGAAATTGAGAGCGGCTCATGAAGATCTTCAAAAGGAAAACGAGTCACTTCGCGCCGAACAGATCAGTTCCGCTCAGGAAGGATTTGAACCACCATGTCTTAAATGCATTGAGCGTGATAATGCTACTTCTGTTGCTGAATGTTCCACTGCTACTTCTGTTGCAATATCTTCAACTGTTGATGTGGTAACTAACCGCTCTGCTGAGGATACCACTGCTATTGCTGATGAGAATGCTAGGTTGAAGACATTGCTTGAAACAGGGATGTACAAAAGTCTTAAAGGACATCAGACATTATGTGATGTCCTCAAGAAGCAGATTCTGAACCAAAACCCCAGGAAAGAGGGTGTTGGGTTCGTAAGGAAAATAAATGCAGATGGCTCTTACTGGAAACCTGAGCAGTACCCCAAAACCAAGTGGGTTGCTGCAAAGGAACCTTCAGCAGATCCATCCAATTTATCTGGCTTCACTTGTGCTAACCCCATTATCGTTGATGAATCCTTTGATGCAAACTATATACTGTTTAAGAATCAGAATGGTGAAGTGTTTGCCAGGTACATTGGTACTAACTGCAGGAATGGACCGCCTATGAAGAAGATCTGGGTTCCGAAAAAGTGTCTGGAAAATCTTCCTGTGAATGTCTTCATGACACCTCATTTGAAGAAGACAAACCTCAGACCAAAGGCTTCATACGGTCCAAAGGCTTCATACAAATAGAGGACTCATCTGAGTCACACTAACGCAAATGTTTTGCAGGGAAACCATACTCAGGCATATGAATATGAGAGCGGTTCATCAAACCGTCATGTTCATATGACCAAAAATTATTCTGCTTATTCTTATGAGTACTATTGTCCACCTGCAAGACTGTTTGTTAAGGATCCAAAGCCAAAATTCTCAGATGCTGCACTTAGAATTATTGCTTCTAAGCCACCCTTGAAGATGTGGGTGGTTAAGAAAGCTTAACTCTCTTTTGCAGGGAAAGGTCTCCAGCAGAAAAACAAAATCTTCTGACGCTATTGCTGGGGACCTTAAAAATCTTGTAGGGCGCAAGATAAAATGCCCGAATGGCATCATTATGTACTTCGTTCCTGAATCGCATGCTACTCTCCCTATTAGTCCTAATCTGGATCTAAGTTTTCATAACCCACTGGTTCGTCAAATGTTTTTGCTTCACAATTCTCTTCGTGAAGCCTATCCCCCTAACTGCACTGTAGGGTACGACACCAGCGTCTTCAAAGTCTTCAGAATGGATTATTGACAGTGGATGTACAAATCACATGACTGGCAAAAGAAGCCTTCTTATGGACTCAACCTTACGTCCATCCGACAAGAGCCACATCACATTTGCTGACACTGGTAAAAGTAAGGTATTGGGTCTAGGTAGAGTTGCAATCTCAAAGGATCAACACATGGATAAAGTCATGCTTGTTGAATCCCTTGGTTTCAACTTAATGTCTGTCTCAATGCTTTGCGACTTGAACATGGTCGTAATATTTGGAAAATATCGTTGCCTGGTACTAATGGAATCTGACAAGTCTCTAGTGTTTGAAGGGTATCGGAAAGATGATTTGTATGTGGTAGATTTCTCAGCAGGGCCACAACTTGCAGTATGTCTTCTTGCAAAAGCTTCAGAATACTGGCTTTGGCATCGGAGGCTTGGGCATGCTGGCATGAGGAACCTCCACACCCTTGCGAAGAAGAAACATGTCATATGCATCGAGGGCGTCAAGTTCAAGAAAGGTCACTTATGCGGTGCCTGTGAAGGAGGGAAGATGACGAGGGCAAAACATCCCTCGAAGACAATCATGACCACTACTCGACCCTTCGAACTGCTTCACATGGATCTTTTTGGTCCCACTCACTACTCAACTTTTACTACTACTGCTTGCCTCTATGGCTTTGTCATTGTTGATGATTACTCTAGATATACTTGGGTGCACATAATCCTTTACAAGACTGAAGTGCAGGATGTCTTCAGACGCTTCGCCAATCGAGCCATGAACAATTACGGCGCCAAGATAAAGCACATCAGAAGTGACAATGGCACTGAATTCAAGAACACTGGCCTTGATACATATCTTGATACCTTGGGCATCACACATGAATTCTCGGCTCCGTACACGCCACAGCAGAATGGCATCGTCGAACGCAAGAACAGAACACTCATTGAGATGGCCAGAACGATGCTAGATGAATACAAGACTCCAAGAAAATTCTGGACTGAAGCCATTGACACTGCATGCCATACAATCAATCGTGTTTATCTTCACAAGCTTCTGAACAAGACATCTTATGAACTCCTAACTGGCAAGAAGCCAAATGTCAGTTACTTCAAAGTATTTGGCGCAAGGTGCTGGATCAAGGACCCACACCACACCTCAAAGTTTGCACCAAAAGCACATGAGGGTTTTATGCTTGGATATGGAAAGGATTCACACTCCTACAGAGTCTTCAATCTCTTTCATTACAAAGTGGTTGAAACAGTGGATGTGCGGTTCGATGAGACAAATGGTTCACAAAGAGAGCAACTGCCAAATGTGCTAGATGAAATTCCAGCTAGTGAATCAATCAAGCTAATGGGAACTGGAGAGATTATACCTTCTGAAGCTCATCCTGAAGAAGAACTTATCATCTCAGCACCTGATCAACATGAAGACATTGCACAGCCTGAAGACATTCCTTCCAACAACGACAGTGAACAGCAAGAGCAAAGTCTTTGCCCTGTACATCCTCGCGTTGCCAATGAAGTGCAGATTGACAGAATAATTGACAGCATCAATGCACCTGGTCCACTCACTCGTTCAAGGGCAACTCATCTAGCAAATTTCTGTGGGCACTTCGCATTCGTCTCAATATCAGAACCCAAGAAAGTTGAAGAAGCCTTCATGGAACCTGAATGGATTCAAGCTATGCAAGAAGAGCTTCAACAGTTTGAGCTGAATAATGTATGGGAACTGGTTAAGCATCCTGATCCACGAAAGCACAATATAATAGGCACCAAATGGATATACCGCAACAAGCAAGATGAGCATGGTCAAGTTGTCAGAAACAAAGCTCGTCTCGTTGCTCAAGGATATACTCAAGTGGAAGGCATTGACTTCGATGAAACATTTGCTCCTGTGGCTAGGCTTGAAGCCATACGCATACTGCTGGCCTATGCAAATCATCATAACATTCTTCTATATCAAATGGATGTGAAGAGTGCCTTTCTCAATGGCAAGATTGAAGAAGAAGTGTATGTTGCACAACCGCCTGGCTTTGAAAATCCAAAACATCCTGACATGGTATACAAGCTCAACAAGGCGCAGTATGGCCTCAAACAAGCCCCTAGGGCCTGGTATGACACACTCAAATACTTCCTGGAGAGCAAAGGCTTCATACCTGGTTCCCTAGATCCCACTCTTTTCACGAAGACAAATGATGGTGAACTGTTTGTGTGCCAAATATATGTGGATGACATTATCTTCGGCTGCACAAATCAGAAGTACAGTGAAGAGTTTGGATATATGATGCAAGAGCAATATCAGATGTCCATGATGGGGGAGCTGAAGTTCTTCCTTGGTCTTCAAATACGACAACAATGCAATGGCATCTTCATATCTCAAGAGAAGTATCTCAAAGATTGCCTGCAGAAGTTTGGTATGCAAGACTGCAAAGGCTTCACAACACCAATGCCAGCCAAACATCATCTGGGTCCTGACGACAATGGTAAAGAGTTCGATCAAAAGGTATACCGCTCCATGATTGGTTCTTTACTTTATTTATGTGCATCTAGGCCAGATATTATGCTTAGTGTTTGCATGTGTGTTCGATTTCAAGCGGCACCAAAGGAGTCGCATCACTTAGCTGTGAAGCGAATTCTTTGATATTTGGCTCACACCCCAACTCTAGGATTATGGTATCCAAAGGGCTCAGAGTTTGATTTGGTTGGATTCTCGGATGCTGATTATGCTGGTGACAAAGTTGATCGCAAGTCTACATCAGGCACATGTCACTTTCTGGGACGATCACTTGTATGTTGGTCTTCAAAGAAGCAGAACTGTGTATCTCTCTCCACTTCTGAATCTGTATACATTGCTGCTGGATCTTGCTGCGCTCAGCTTCTGTGGATGAAGCAAACACTCAAGGACTATGGCATTCATCTGAAGCAAGTGCCGCTTTACTGCGACAACGAAAGCACCATCAAGATTGCCAACAACCCAGTTCAGCACTCGAAGACAAAGCACATTGAAATTCGTCATCACTTTCTCAGAGATCATGTTGTGAAGGAAGACATTGATATTATACACGTCAACACTGAAGAGCAATTGGCAAATATCTTCACCAAGCCCTTGGATGAGAAGAGGTTTTGCAAGTTACGGTGTGAGCTAAATATCCTGGAATCCTCAAATGTCCTGTGATCAGGCACACATCCTAACCCTTATGCATATTGATGACTTAGATGTGCAACACACGAAGTGAAGTATATCTTCAATCAATGAAGACATACATTCTAAGTGTGAATACATTAATGTGGAATTTGACTTCGGAGCACCACGATAATTGTGCGCCGTGTCTGGGTCTAATACTTCCTATACGGTGGGTAACGCCAACACCAAACGTTCTATTTTGAAGTGTTTCACTCATGGCGTTATCTTGCAATGTCTTCACATTTGGTTTGGCTTCGAACTCAACATATTTTCATGATTATCTTCACTATGTTGATATATATATGCTAGTGTTCTGTCTTCTACAGCATTCACTTATAGCTATATCTTCGTGTTGAATCTTTTGAACTAAGTGAATGTGATCGGACCCCAAACTTCTCTATGCTTTCTATCTCAAACTCTATCTCTCCAAGTCATATGCATTCTATTGAAACTGTCGAATGTCTTCACTGCGTCCTTGTCAGCAGAAGATATAGAGACAACCATAAAGTCCGTTTTCAATGCTCATTCCTCCACATAAAATCCGGAGAAGCAGGAACGACCACCCGACAATCCAGGCGTGCGTGGGACGTGGAACAAACCCCAAACTTCCGCAAACTGGCCATGCGTTCCTCAGATGCGAATCGCCAGGGGCACCTGTGTAATAGCACAGTGCCGCCCTTGTGCCTATAAATACACACTCACAGCGGTAACTATCTCTTCTTCCACCCTCGCACGAACCCTAGCGCCACCGCTAGCTCTCGACGACGCCGGCGATGAAGTGCTTCGCTGCCGCAACCTCTTCGACGCCGTCTTCACGCCGACCGCGGACATCGTCCTCTCCGCCGTCGTCATAGGTCTCCTCCGTCTCCAAGTTAGGGCACGGACGAGTGAACTGCTTGGCCTCATCTCTCGCTCCGTCTAGCAGTTCTCAGTGTGGTAAATAAAACTGCCTTTTTACAGCACCGTTGATCCTATTGATCTTTCACTTTCTACCACAAGCAGTTTCTGCTCACACAAACTAGATCTCTCTCAAACTGCATCTCATAACATGCCTAGAATATTCTCTTGTGCTTCAAAAAGTAGTTAGATTCCTCACTTGTACTGATCTGTGGATTCGTACAAATCTGGAACCAACTTCTTATCTATGAGTGAATGTCTTCGCACGATGAGGTCAATGTCTTCTAAACTGATTTATCTTCAAAATCTTCTGAGAATGCATATGACCTCTTCCCCTTCCCTCGCACCTTAATGCTGTCACAGGTACATGTCCGTGGGAGAATCCTTTGGTTCTCATAGTCTGCATTCATTTGCAGAATTCCTACAGCATCACATAAATTCTCCTGAAGCCAGTTCCTGTTGGTCCAGCAAAAGAAAGCCTTTGAACGTCTTGAAGCCTTCCAAGTTAAGATTTATGGCTTCAGAAACAGCAGCAAGGAAGGGGGGCAGACAGCGACGTGAAGGAACATCCAAAGATCTGCCTTATGAACTTGCAGAAATGTATAAAACAGATCCTGAAGAGAATTATGGGCAGCGCAAGACCCGAATCCAATGGATTCGACGCTATTGGGCAGAACAGTGGTTCAAATACCGCTTCACAACCCAAGAGTATGCTAAGAAAAGTGCCATCAAAAGACCGTGGGGAGACATCTTATACAAGAACCTCATACCCAGGACCAGAGATGAAGCCATTGCTCAAGGCTTCTACCCATGCATGGTCCGAGGACCACAGCCTGTTGAAGCACATCCGTCGTCACTACTCTGGTGTCGTGACGATAATCTGTTCAAGCGCAACTTCCAGTTTGCCCAGAACTCAGCGAAGCAGAACAAGAAGAAGTTGGGGTTAGACTTCAACCCTGGTCCCTCCGCACCAAGGGCAGATGGCACACGCGACGCAGAACCCAATATCATCGGTCCGTATGCCAACCTTGAGGGCCTCATCACCCGCATCTTAGTCCAAGGGACTGCCGTGAATGAACCTCCAGCTGACTTTGAGTCTGACGAAGCTCCTGCTGTACCGAAGCCAAAGCAGTTGAAGAAGCCAAAAGCTTTAAAGCCGGCCCCTTCACCAAAAATCTCAAGGGCGAAGCCATTGGCAACTGCACCTCCTGAAGACAGTGTGCAGTTTGAAGACGTATCCCGCGTCTCCAAGCCCCAGAAGGCCAAGATGCCTCAGCCACACACCGGCAAAGAGCTCACAGCTGCTGCCATTCTGCGCAGCGAAGCCATTGATCTGTCAAGTGATGAAGATCTTGGAGATGACGCTCTCGAGCAGCTCATCAAGGACAAAGAAGAAGCTGAAATCTTCAACAATTTGCCTCTCTTTGATGTCGCCATCATCCACAACTTCATCGACGAATGGTTTGCCACACCAAACATCAGCTTCGAAGATCTGCAGCTGCCCGTTGGCCTCAGCGTCGCCTTCCAAGGCGCTATTGCTTCAGAACTTGCAATTTCCCAGCGCATTGTTGAACTGAAACAGAAAATTCATCATGAAAAGGCTCAGTTCAAGAAGCATATGGCCAAGCTCAGCGTGCAAGAAGTGAAGAGCTTCAAGATCATGTTGCACGAACTAAAGGAAAACTTTCTGAAGAAGCATGCAGAAGCTCAAGGTTCGCGGGAGCGAATGAAGACTCTGGCAGACAGATGTGTGCAGGCCTACAATGAGGCTGAGAAGCGCAAGGCACTTGGGCGTCTTGGCATCGACCCCAAGATGGCCTCAAAGAAAAAGAAGAAGACTGTTCCAGCTGAACAAGAGGCACCAAGGCAGGAAGCAGTTCCGCTTGTCTTCCCAACTGCAACGACTGGCTCGAAGCCAAAGAGCCGGTCAACAGCTTCAGAGCTCAAGAAGACAAGAACTGCTGAGGCTGAAGCCAGGAAGAGGAAAAGCTCTGAAGCCTCTCCTACTGCCCCCAGCAAGAAAAAGAGAAAGACCAAGAAATCTCGGGCTGCTCCCACAGAGCCCTTGATAGTTGAACCTATTTCTATGGTTCACCCTGACGCAGAACGTCAACTGACGGTGCATGAGCCTGCTTCCACAGAGGCTCCTGTTCCTGAAGACATTCCAGCAGCTGATCCCATCGCTGCTGAAGACATTGGTCATCATGACAATGTAGAAGATGATGCAGCCCTTCCTCAATTAGAACACAGCGAACTCATCAACATTGGTCGTCCACTGACGCCAATTGCACAGGATGCTTCATGGGTGGATCGCCCTCAAGAGGAAGAAGACAATGAGGCCCAGCCCACTCCAACCCCATAGGCGTCGTCTGCATTCCGCAGGCTTGGCAAAGGTCCAAGGCCTCAAGTCTATGCTGAAGACATTTCGGCTGCATCAGCCGCAGAAGAAGCACCACAAGAGCCCACTCCTATGCTCCACCAAGAAGCAGTTCTCCAGGAGAACGTGCTTGTGACCGACCCTCCAGCTAGTCAAGCGGAGGCTGAAAATATTGAGGCTGCCACAACCAACACTGAAGCCAATGTGGAGCCCTCCCCACCAAAAGCTTCAGAAGACAGCGAAGCTACTGATCCAGACACTTCTGTTCCTGAGTCTGCTGCAGGTCCTCAATTTGATTACCATGTTGAGCACAGGCCTCATGTCCAGAAGCCAGTCCCAAGGATGCCAAGGTTCCCAGGTCCTGCATCAGCACCTGGCTCCTTTAACATCAATAGCTTCAAGGCAGATAATACGTTCTTCAACAGCTCCAAGAACCCCTATTCAAGGGAAAGGATTTCATCAGATAGGTTCTGGAGCTATCCTCAGCGCAGCTACTATTCATGCATCCTATACAACCAAGGTCGCATCTTCCCGCACAAGCGCCTTGATGTTGAAGCCATTGCTGGTCTGCCCTGTTTAGAGGAAGCGTTGGATTGCTTCAAGCAAGTGGGTCTGCTGCAGTTTGTAACTGATGAAGAGCACTGGAATGAAGAGCTTCTGCTGCAATTCTATGCCACCCTCCACATCAAAGGATACAACAGAGATCCGAAGACTTGGGCCCTGGAGTGGATGACCGGCAATGTCCATAACGAAGCCAATGCATTTGATATCATTGAGCTCACCGGCCTGCCCACTCCTGGCAAAATCTTCGAGGAAGACTGTCCACTACACACTGAAGCTCTTGAGAGCATATTCCAGAGGCCTGAACCAAATATGAGTCAGATGCTCTCCATGATGAAGCCATTGCCCCACGATGCTCCTTATCCAACAGAGTTCTTTGTTGAAGACTTTGAGTACCTGCCCAGAACCATCTATCACATTATACGGCGGACTCTCTGGCCTATCAAAGGGCACTCTCCAAATGCCAAGATCGAGGGTGCAATGAAGACTCTGATATTTTGTATACTTCATGGCAAATGCTTCAACGCACAGGACTTCTTCATACGCCAACTTGCTGCATCAGGCTCAGATTTACTTGGTTTGAAGTTCTATGCTCCTTGGGCAATGAGACTGATCAAGCTTCACTCTGCGATCTCATATCAGCCCTCAGCCCGCAACCATCGGATCTTCTTGCCAGATGTGGATACCTCTGCTGAAGCTATATATCCTGAGCCTGCCAAGCAACCTTTGAGTCTTCAGAATGCAGAACACCAGAGCTTCACTCAGAACGTTGAAGGTGTTGAAGCCATCTCCAGGGTGTATCCTTTGGCTGGCACTACACGTGCACCACACCATGCTTCAACTAAAGCCACTGACAGTGCCACTGCTTCAAGACCCAAGAAGCGCACTCGTGTTTTCAACGACCGAGAGCTTCTTGTGGCCCTTCATCAAAAGCAGGATAGGCATCATGAATGGTTGAAGAGACAGATGAAGAGCCTCTTGGTGGATGTAAATCGCATCCGAAATCTTGCCACCAAGAACGCTTTCGTTGCCCATGAAACATGTCGCCGCACATGGAAAGGGCTAACGATGATGCTTTCTGAAGCTGATCTTCAAGAGGATGGCTTCACTGAGAGATTCAAGTTTGACTCCACACCTCCTCAAAGAGCTGTGCTGCTGGGGACTCCATCTCTTGAAGACTCTGAGTTTTCTTCCTCTACTGCCACAGTCACTGCTAGAATCATTGAGGAAGAAGACGATGCTACCTCACCGCCACCTGCTTCAGCACCTCCAAGCTCTTCTGCACCGCCAAACAACACCAACAACCCTGCTACTTCATCTACTCCTCATGGGAACGAGTAGAGGCTCTATGTCTTCAAACCTTTTTGGTCATTACTGACAAAAGGGGGAGAAGCATATGAGATTGATAGTCTTCAAGCGGGTTCATATGGGCGGGTGCCTTATATTTTGCTTCGTGCTTACAACTCTCATTTTTTTGCTACATTTGGTTCTTATGAGTTGTAACACTTAAACCAGATGGTCGTCTGCTACTTGTTTGCCATCCTGTTTTGCGAAGATAAATTCCGCATGTGCGACGATAAATTCCGCACTTATCTCATTCAGCAGACGTCCATTTTCCATTATGCATGTCATTATCTTCATATATCTTCACATGCATAGTGGATTGTCATCCTAAGCTGAAGTGGATCTCCACAAGTACAACATGCCATGTGCATTTGCATTCCAAAAGCAAATTAACTTGTATGCACATCTTCAGGGGGAGCCCTTGCAACTTATGAAGACAATTCCTTATCCTTTACAATTTCCCAGACTATATTCCCCATTGAAAACTTCAACTAGTTTGTCATCAATCACCAAAAAGGGGGAGATTGTAAGTGCATCTAGTGCCACCCCTAGTTGGTTTTGGAGTATTGACGACAATCCTAGTTGAGGGACTAATGTGTTTGTGAGAATTGCAGGATAACACAGGTAGAAGTCCCTCATTGATTCGGTTTTACTACTAGAGATGACCCCAAAAAATGTATGAAGACATTGAAGTCAAAGGTGGTATATGAAGATATTCAAATTGAAGACTATGACAAAAGAAGACACGTTATGAAGCCTATGGAGCTCGAAGACTTAGATCTTTCGTAGTTCTTTTTCTTTTGTGTTGAGTCATAGGAACCACCGTACTGTTAAGTGGGGTCCAGGAGAACCAGTTAGAATGACTGAAGTGATGCCTAAACCAAAAAACCTATGTCTTCGAGTGAAGACAATGAGAGCGAATCTTGTCCAGAGCCGGACAAGTCAGCTTTGCTTGTAGCCCAAGTAAAGTTGCCATGAGAGTTTGAAATCTGACCGTTGAGACACGTGTCAGTTCCTTAGTGACCCAGGGTCATTTCGGACAAATCAGGTCGGGTTGCCAAGTGGCTATAAATAGCCCACCCCCTACAACCATAAACGGTTGGCTGCTCAGATTTCAGTGCACGGCTTTTGTCGTTTGAGAGCAACCCACCTCGAAGCCTTTGAGAGAAAGAATTCCTTGCGAGGATAAAGCCCTAACCACCTAGAGCCAGAGTACATTGGGCATCACTTAAGTCTTCTTGTCTGTGTGATCTGAAGACTTATTACACTTGAGGACTGTGCATCCCCAGAAGGTTAGGCGTCGCGTTCAGAGCATCCAAGAGACATTGTGGATTGCCAGTGAACGAAGTCTGTGAAGGTTTGGGAGTCTACCTTGAAGACTTACCAGAATGATTGGGCGAGGACTATGTGACCTTAGCTCAAGGAGAATACGGTGAGGACTTGGTGTCCTGAGCTGCGTGTTCAGGACTGGGTGTCCGGGACTGTGTGTCCTAAGGTTTAAATACCTAGCCGCTCCAACCAGACGTACAGTTGTCACAACAACTGGAACTGGTCCAACACATCATTGTCTTCAACGAGTCACTGGTTTCATCTTCACTTCCTTTTACTTACTGATCACTCATTGTGAAGTCATTGCGTGTCTGTTCTATCTTTTGTCTTCACAACGCGAGTGTATGATCTGTTTGGCTTCATAGTATCTTCCTACCTGATCCTAATTACACTACAGCTATTTGTCACTGTGCTTTCACTCTGTTGATACTTGACCATGGCTTACCTAGTGTAGTCTAACTTCCGCTGCATAGTAATAGGCATATCTCTACTGTTTGTCTTCATAACTTCCACGTTTTGAAGACTTTCATAAAAATCGCTTATTCACCCCCCCTCTAGTCGATATAACACACTTTCAATTGGTATCAGAGCAAGGTGCTCCCTTGTTCTGTGTGATTCGGTTTAACCACCTGGAGTTTTAGCTATGTCGACTGCAGGGATAATTAAAGTCTCCGCTGCGTGCCCCATCTTCGATGGAACTGAATATCCCTACTGGAAGAATAAGATGCGTATGCATCTTGAAGCCATTGACGTCGACCTATGGTATGTCGTCGAGAACGGTGTTCCCAAGGCTGGAGAAGGTGTCACTGCTGCTGATGTCAAGAAATTCGTTCAACTGGACTCTACTGCCAAGAACATCATCTGTGGTCATCTGACCAAAGGACAGTATGGCCGTGTGAGTGCTTTGAAGACATCCAAGCTGGTCTGGGACTGGCTCTCCAAGGTCAATGAAGGCATCTCAACCCAGAGAGATCAAAGAATCAGTGTCCTTCGTAATCTCTTCAACCGCTTCAAGCGAAATGACAATGAGAATGTCCAGCACACATTTGACAGACTCACTGACATCACAAATGAGCTTCAAGCCCTCGGCGCTACTGAGATCACCAAACATGAAGTCGTCAAGACGCTGCTGAGATCACTTGATAGTTCGTTTGACATCCTAGCCCTGATGATTCAAGAACGTCCTGATTTCAAGACACTCGATCCATCTGACATACTTGAGAGGCTCAACACACATGAGTTTCAGCTTTCTGAGAAAAGAGATATCTACGGTCCAAACTATGGGCGAACTCGTGCCTTGAAGGCAAAAGCTGTTTCCTCATCTGAAGAAGAATCTGACAGCAGTTCTGATGATCCTGAAGACATTGGAAGGGAACTTGCAATGCTAGTGAAGAAGTTCCAAAAATTCACCAAGAAGAAAGGCTTCAGAAAGTCTTCACGATCAAGCTCAAGGAATGATGAAGCTTCTGCTCATGACTACAAGAAGAAAACATGCCACAAGTGCAAGAAAACTGGACACTTCATCTCTGAGTGTCCATAGTGGGACAATGAGAACAGAAAGAAGAAGAAGAGCAAGGAATATGACTCTGACGACAAGAAGAAGAAGAAATACACAAAGTCTTCTTCCAAGTCTTCCTCAAAGTCTTCATCACACAAGAAGAGCTCATCTGTCAAGGCACGTGCGTTTGTTGGCAAGGAAATGGATTCAGAGGAGGAGTCCGCTTCTGAGGAGGCAGAGTGGAGTCTGAGGAGGAGTCTGATTCTGGCATTGCAAGTCTGGCTACAGCATACGTCGCCAAGTCCATCTTCAACACTGAAGACAATGATTTCATCACCGACACTGATGCAAATGACAAGGACTACTCCACTCCTACCTACTGCTTCATGGCACGCGGTGCCAAGGTAAACAAACGCACTACTCACTATCAAACATCTAGTGACGATGGCTCTGATTGTGATTCAAAACCCAGTTACAAAACACTTGCTAAAATTGCAACTGAACAACAGAAAGCCATGGAGCATGTTCAAAAACTGTTAGACAGAAGTGATGATCTGTTGGGTGCTGAAATGACTCGATCTGAATCCTTAATTGAAGACATAAAAAATCTTCACGTTAAGTATCAGGAACTTGAAGATCGTCATGATACTCTCTCAACAACTCATGAAAAGCTTTCCTATGATTATCTTCAAAGGAAGCAAGAACTTGAGAAATTGAGAGCGGCTCATGAAGATCTTCAAAAGGAAAACGAGTCACTTCGTGCCGAACAGATCAGTTCCGCTCAGGAAGGATTTGAACCACCATGTCTTAAATGCATTGAGCGTGATAATGCTACTTCTGTTGCTGAACGTTCCACTGCTACTTCTGTTGCAATATCTTCAACTGTTGATGTGGTAACTAACCGCTCTGCTGAGGATACCACTGCTATTGCTGATGAGAATGCTAGGTTGAAGACATTGCTTGAAACAGGGATGTACAAAAGTCTTAAAGGACATCAGACATTATGTGATGTCCTCAAGAAGCAGATTCTGAACCAAAACCCCAGGAAAGAGGGTGTTGGGTTCGTAAGGAAAATAAATGCAGATGGCTCTTACTGGAAACCTGAGCAGTACCCCAAAACCAAGTGGGTTGCTGCAAAGGAACCTTCAGCAGATCCATCCAATTTATCTGGCTTCACTTGTGCTAACCCCATTATCATTGATGAATCCTTTGATGCAAACTATATACTGTTTAAGAATCAGAATGGTGAAGTGTTTGCCAGGTACATTGGTACTAACTGCAGGAATGGACCGCCTATGAAGAAGATCTGGGTTCCGAAAAAGTGTCTGGAAAATCTTCCTGTGAATGTCTTCATGACACCTCATTTGAAGAAGACAAACCTCAGACCAAAGGCTTCATACGGTCCAAAGGCTTCATACAAACAGAGGACTCATCTGAGTCACACTAATGCAAATGTTTTGCAGGGAAACCATACTTAGACATATGAATATGAGAGCGGTTCATCAAACCGTCATGTTCATATGACCAAAAATTATTCTGCTTATTCTTATGAGTACTATTGTCCACCTGCAAGACTGTTTGCTAAGGCTTCAAAGCCAAAATTCTCGATGATGCACTTAGACTTATTGCTTCTAAGCCACCCTTGAAGATGTGGGTGGTTAAGAAAGCTTAACTCTCTTTTGCAGGGAAAGGTCTCCAGCAGAAAAACAAAATCTTCTGACGCTATTGCTGGGGACCTTAAAAATCTTGTAGGGCGCAAGATAAAATGCCCGAATGGCATCATTATGTACTTCGTTCCTGAATCGCATGCTACTCTCCCTATTAGTCCTAATCTGGATCTAAGTTTTCATAACCCACTGGTTCGTCAAATGTTTTTGCTTCAGAATTCTCTTCGTGAAGCCTATCCCCCTAACTGCACTGTAGGGTACGACACCAGCGTCTTCAAAGTCTTCAGAATGGATTATTGACAGTGGATGTACAAATCACATGACTGGCAAAAGAAGCCTTCTTATGGACTCAACCTTACGTCCATCCGACAAGAGCCACATCACATTTGCTGACACTGGTAAAAGTAAGGTATTGGGTCTAGGTAGAGTTGCAATCTCAAAGGATCAACAACATGGATAAAGTCATGCTTGTTGAATCCCTTGGTTTCAACTTAATGTCTGTCTCAATGCTTTGCGACTTGAACATGGTCGTAATATTTGGAAAATATCGTTGCCTGGTACTAATGGAATCTGACAAGTCTCTAGTGTTTGAAGGGTATCGGAAAGATGATTTGTATGTGGTAGATTTCTCAGCAGGGCCACAACTTGCAGTATGTCTTCTTGCAAAAGCTTTAGAATACTGGCTTTGGCATCGGAGGCTTGGGCATGCTGGCATGAGGAACCTCCACACCCTTGCGAAGAAGAAACATGTCATAGGCATCGAGGGCGTCAAGTTCAAGAAAGATCACTTATGCGGTGCCTGTGAAGCGGGGAAGATGACGAGGGCAAAACATCCCTCGAAGACAATCATGACCACTACTCGACCCTTCGAACTGCTTCACATGGATCTTTTTGGTCCCACTCACTACTCAACTTTTACTACTACTGCTTGCCTCTATGGCTTTGTCATTGTTGATGATTACTCTAGATATACTTGGGTGCACATAATCCTTTACAAGACTGAAGTGCAGGATGTCTTCAGACGCTTCGCCAATCGAGCCATGAACAATTACGGCGCCAAGATAAAGCACATCAGAAGTGACAATGACACTGAATTTAAGAACACTGGCCTTGATACATATCTTGATACCTTGGGCATCACACATGAATTCTCGGCTCCGTACACGCCACAGCAGAATGGCATCGTCGAACGCAAGAACAGAACACTCATTGAGATGGCCAGAACGATGCTAGATGAATACAAGACTCCAAGAAAATTCTGGACTGAAGCCATTGACACTGCATGCCATACAATCGATCGTGTTTATCTTCACAAGCTTCTGAACAAGACATCTTATGAACTCCTAACTGGCAAGAAGCCAAATGTCAGTTACTTCAAAGTATTTGGCGCAAGATGCTGGATCAAGGACCCACACCACACCTCAAAGTTTGCACCAAAAGCACATGAGGGTTTTATGCTTGGATATGGAAAGGATTCGCACTCCTACAGAGTCTTCAATCTCTTTCATTACAAAGTGGTTGAAACAGTGGATGTGCGGTTCGATGAGACAAATGGTTCACAAAGAGAGCAACTGCCAAATGTGCTAGATGAAATTCCAGCTAGTGAATCAATCAAGCTAATGGGAACTGGAGAGATTATACCTTCTAAAGCTCACCCTGAAGAAGAACTTATCATCTCAGCACCTGATCAACACGAAGACATGGCTCAGCCTGAAGACATTCCTTCCAACAATGACAGTGAACAGCAAGAGCAAAGTCTTCGCCCTGTACATCCTCGCGTTGCCAATGAAGTGCAGATTGATAGAATAATTGACAGCATCAATGCACCTGGTCCACTCACTCGTTCAAGGGCAACTCAGCTACCAAATTTCTGTGGGCACTTCACATTCATCTCAATATCAGAACCCAAGAAAGTTGAAGAAGCCTTCATGGAACCTGAATGGATTCAAGCTATGCAAGAAGAGCTTCAACAGTTTGAGCTGAATAATGTATGGGAACTGGTTAAGCGTCCTGATCCACGGAAGCACAATATAATAGGCACCAAATGGATATACGGCAACAAGCAAGATGAGCATGGTCAAGTTGTCAGAAACAAAGCTCGTCTCGTTGCTCAAGGATATACTCAAGTGGAAGGCATTGACTTCGATGAAACATTTGCTCCTGTGGCTAGGCTTGAAGCCATACGCATACTGCTGGCCTATGCAAATCATCATAACATTCTTCTATATCAAATGGATGTGAAGAGTGCCTTTCTCAATGGCAAGATTGAAGAAGAAGTGTATGTTGCACAACCGCCTGGCTTTGAAAATCCAAAACATCCTGACATGGTATACAAGCTCAACAAGGCGCAGTATGGCCTCAAACAAGCCCCTAGGGCCTGGTATGACACACTCAAATACTTCCTGGAGAGCAAAGGCTTCATACCTGGTTCCCTAGATCCCACTCTTTTCACGAAGACATATGATGGTGAACTGTTTGTGTGCCAAATATATGTGGATGACATTATCTTCGGCTGCACAAATCAGAAGTACAGTGAAGAGTTTGGATATATGATGCAAGAGCAATATCAGATGTCCATGATGGGGGAGCTAAAGTTCTTCCTTGGTCTTCAAATACGACAACAATGCAATGGCATCCTCATATCTCAAGAGAAGTATCTCAAAGATTGCCTGAAGAAGTTTGGTATGCAAGACTGCAAAGGCTTCACAACACCAATGCCAGCCAAACATCATCTGGGTCCTGACGACAATGGTAAAGAGTTCGATCAAAACGTATACCGCTCCATGATTGGTTCTTTACTTTATTTATGTGCATCTAGGCCAGATATTATGCTTAGTGTTTGCATGTGTGTTCGATTTCAAGTGGCACCAAAGGAGTCGCATCACTTAGCTGTGAAGCGAATTCTGTGATATTTGGTTCACACCCCAACTCTAGGATTATGGTATCCAAAGGGCTCAGAGTTTGATTTGGTTGGATTCTCGGATGCTGATTATGCTGGTGATAAAGTTGATCGCAAGTCTACATCAGGCACATGTCACTTTCTGGGACGATCACTTGTATGTTGGTCTTCAAAGAAGCAGAACCGTGTATCTCTCTCCACTGCTGAATCTGTATACATTGCTGATGGATCTTGCTGCGCTCAGCTTCTATGGATGAAGCAAACACTCAAGGACTATGGCATTCATCTGAAGCAAGTGCCGCTTTACTGCGACAACGAAAGCGCCATCAAGATTGCCAACAACCCAGTTCAGCACTCGAAGACAAAGCACATTGAAATTCGTCATCACTTTCTCAGAGATCATGTTGTGAAGGAAGACATTGATATTATACATGTCAACACTGAAGAGCAATTGGCAGATATCTTCACCAAGCCCTTGGATGAGAAGAGGTTTTGCAAGTTATGGTGTGAGGTAAATATCCTGGAATCCTCAAATGTCCTGTGATCAGGCACACATCCTAACCCTTATGCATATTGATGACTTAGATGTGCAACACACGAAGTGAAGTATCTCTTCAATCAATGAAGACATACATTCTAAGTGTGAATACATTAATGTGGAATTTGACTTCGGAGCGCCACGATAATTGTGCGCCGTGTCTGGGTCTAATACTTCCTATACGGTGGGTAACGCCACCACCAAACGTTCTATTTTGAAGTGTTTCACTCATGGCGTTATCTTGCAATGTCTTCACATTTGGTTTGGCTTCGAACTCAACATATTTTCATGATTATCTTCACTATGTTGATATATATATGCTAGTGTTCTGTCCTCTACAGCATTCACTTATAGCTATATCTTCGTGTTGAATCTTTTGAACTAAGTGAATGTGATCGGACCCCAAACTTCTCTATGCTTTCTATCTCAAACTCTATCTCTCCAAGTCATATGCATTCTATTGAAACTGTCGAATGTCTTCACTGCGTCCTTGACAGCAGAAGATATAGAGACAACCATAAAGTCCGTTTTCAATGCTCATTCCTCCACATAAAATCCGGAGAAGCAGGAACGACCACCCGACAATCCAGGCGTGCGTGGGACGTGGAACAAACCCCAAACTTCCGCAAACTAGCCATGCGTTCCTCAGATGCGAATCGCCAGGGGCACCTGTGTAATAGCACAGTGCCGCCCTTGTGCCTATAAATACACACTCACAGCGGTAACTATCTCTTCTTCCACCCTCGCATGAACCCTAGCGCCACCACTAGCTCTCGACGACGCCGGCGATGAAGCGCTTCGCTGCCGCAACCTCTTCGACGCTGTCTTCATGCCGACCGCGGACATCTTCCTCTCCGCCATCGTCATAGGTCTCCTCCGTCGCCAAGTTAGGGCACGGACGAGTGAACTGCTCGGCCCCATCTCTCGCTCCGTCTAGCAGTTCTCAGTAAATTAAGGCCGAAGAAGAGCTATATTCCCCGGCCGCTTGGTCTCCTCCTCCGATTTACGTGAGTCTTTGTGCTCTCAAACATCAATGAGGTAGAATGACCCGTTGTGTAGATTCTTGCTGACCACAAAGGGTCCCTCACAAGGTGGGGATAACTTGTGCATATCAGTCTGATCCTGGATGAGCCGGAGCACCAAATCGCCTTCTTGAAAGGTTCTGGTCTTAACCTGGTGGCTGTGATAACGTCGGAGATCTTGTTGATAAATCGCCGAACGTGCTGCTGCAAGATCACGCTCTTCATCCAACGGGTCCAAGGAATCCTGACGTGCCTTCTCATTATCAGCTTCAACATAAGCTGTCACACGGGGTGAGTCATGACGGATGTCACTAGGAAGAACTGCCTCCGCTCCATAAACCATGAAGAAAGGCGTGTAACCCGTAGACCTATTGGGTGTGGTGTTGATGCTCCATAATACAGAAGGTAACTCCTCAACCCAACAACCCGGTGTACGCTTCAAAGGAACCATAAGCCTGGGCTTGATACCTCGTAAAATTTCTTGATTTGCCCTCTCCGCTTGACCATTAGACTGGGGGTGAGCCACTGATGCTATATCAAGCCGGATGTGCTCACGTTGGCAAAATTCCTCCATCTCTCGCTTGGACAGATTAGTATCATTATCAGTTATAATACTGTGTGGAAAGCCAAACCAGAATATCACCTTTTTGATGAATTGAACCGCCGTGGCCGCATCACACTTACTGACTGGCTCCGCCTCCACCCATTTGGTGAATTTATCAACTGCCACTAACAAGTGGGTATTTTTTTCCTTGGACCGCTTGAAGGGTCTGACCATATCAAGCCCCCAAGTCGAAAATGGCCAAGTTATTGGAATCATCCTCAACTCCTGAGCCGGAATGTGAGCTCGGCGTGCAAATTTCTGACAACCATCACATCTCTTGACTAAATCCTCCGCATCAGCATGTGCTGTCAACTAATAAAAACCATGGCGAAAAGCTTTAGCAACCAAAGACTTTGAACCGGCATGGTACCACAATCCCCTTCATGTATTTCGCGCAAAATCTCACAACCCTCTTGAGGAGAAACACAACGTTGAATTACTCCTAAGACGCTGCAACGATGTAACTCCCCGTTGATTATGGTCATGGACTTGGAATGCCGGATTATCTGACGGGCCAAAGTTTCATCCTCTGGTAACTCGCCCGGGTTCATATAAGCCAGATATGGGATTGTCCAATTCGGTATTACATGCAAAGCCGCCACCAATTGAGCCTCCGGATCAGGAATAGCCAACTCTTCCTCTGTTGGAACCTTGACTGACGGATTATGTAGAATGTCAAGAACGACATTTGGTGGAACCGGTTTACACTGAGAACCAAGGCGACTTAAAGAATCTGCCGCTTCATTCTTGCGCCGGTCTATATGGTCCACCTGATAACCCTTGAAGTGACCAGCCACTGTGTCCACCTCTTGCCGATAGGCAGCCATGAGTGGGTCTTTTGAATCCCAAGTGCCAGACACTTGTTGAGCCACCAGATCTGAATCCCCGAAGCACTTAATCCGGCTTAAGTTCATCTCCTTAGCCATCCGAAGACCATGGAGCAAGGCCTCATACTCAGCTGCATTGTTGGTACAAGGAAACATTAAACAGAGGACATAACAAAACTTGTCACCTCTTGGGGAAGTTAGTATGTGTGATGGCCTGGCTTATTAGGGATGATAGACTACTCATATCAATAAGGAATTCCTTCTTTTTCGGTAGCCCATTCGGACAGAACTCCAAAGTTAAGCGTGCTCAGCTTGGAGTAGTGTCAGGATGGGTGACCAACCGGGAAGTTGCTCCCGGGTGCGCATGAGTGAGGACAAAGTGCACATAAAAGACTTGTATTGATCTGTGGGGACAGTCTAGATCCCACCAGGAGTAACGACCACCGGCGGGTGTGTCCGGAGCGTTACAGTATGACTCCAGCCCCCGAGCCCTCCAATTACCTGGACCCATCAAAGTGAATAGTCCAGTACGTATTATCTGGCTTTTCTTCTGGTGCCTACAACTCCGTCCAATCATTGATAAAGTCCACGAGTGCTTGGGATTTGATCGCTGTGCGAGGTATATATTTGAGCCCATCAGGTCCAAGCTCAATAGCCTGGGGACAGTCTAGATCCCACCAGGAGTAACGACCACCGGCGGGTGTGTCCGGAGCGTTACAGTATGACTCCAGCCCCCGAGCCCTCCAATTGCCTGGACCCATCAAAGTGAATAGTCCAGTACGTATTATCTGGCTTTTCTTCTGGTGCCTACAACTCCGTCCAATCATTGATAAAGTCCACGAGTGCTTGGGATTTGATCGCTGTGCGAGGTATATATTTGAGCCCATCAGGTCCAAGCTCAATAGCCTGGGGATAGTCTAGATCCCACCAGGAGTAACGACCACCGGCGGGTGTGTCCGGAGCGTTACAGTATGACTCCAGCCCCCGAGCCCTCCAATTGCCTGGACCCATCAAAGTGAATAGTCCAATACGTATTATCTGGCTTTTCTTCTGGTGCCTACAACTCCGTCCAATCATTGATAAAGTCCACGAGTGCTTGGGATTTGATCACTGTGCGAGGTATATATTTGAGCCCATCAGGTCCAAGCTCAATAGCCCACTTGGCAATTCGGCCGGTTGCTTCTCTGTTTTGAATGATGTCTCCCAGAGGGGCTGAACTGACCATTGTGATAGGATGGCCCTGGAAATAATGTTTAAGCTTCTGGCTTGCCATAAACACTCCATACACCAGCTTCTGCCAATGTGGATACCTCTGCTTTGATTCAATGAGCACCTCACTGATATAATAAACTGGACGTTAAACCGGATACTCCTTTCCAACTTCCTTGCGCTCCACCACAATAGCCACGCTAACAACTCGGGCATGAGCAGCCACATATAGCAACAACGACTCCTTGTTAATCGGGGCTGCAAGTACACGCGGTTCAACAAGCTGCCTTTTCAGATCCTCAAATGCTTTATCAGCCGCCTCGCTCCATACAAAATCATCTGTTTTCTTCAGCATATGATATAAAGGAATGACCTTCTCCCCAAGACGACTGATAAACCGGCTCAAAGCCGTAATCCGGCCTGCCAAACGTTGAACGTCATTGATACACGTTGGTTTAGCCAAAGATGTGATTGCTGAGATCTTCTCCGGATTAGCCTCAATACCTCTTCTTGATACCAGAAACCCCAAGAGTTTGCCTGCCGGGACACCAAAGACACACTTTTCCGGATTAAGCATCATCTTGTAAACCCGGAGGTTGTCGAAGGTCTCTCTCAAGTCATCTATCAATGTTTCCTCCTTTCTGGATTTTATCACAATATCATCCACATATGCATGAACATTACACCCAATTTGCTTATGAAGACAATTCTGGACACAATGTTGATAAGTTGCCTCGGCACTCTTAAGCCCAAAAGGCATGGAGACATAATAGAAGGCTCCAAAAGGAGTGATGAAGGCTGTCTTCTCCTGGTCCTTAACTGCCATTTTGATCTGATGATAACCAGAGTAAGCATCCAGAAAACACAAACGGTCACAACCCGCCATAGCATCAATGATCTGATCAATATGAGGGAGGGCAAAGGGGTCTACAGGGCAAGCTTTGTTCAAATCTGTGTAATCCACACACATCCGCCAAGTGCCGTTTTTCTTAAGAACCAGCACCGGATTAGCCAACCATTCTGGATGAAAGACCTCCACAATAAACCCTGCGGCCAACAACCGAGCTATCTCTTCACCGATAGCCTTACGCCTTTCTTCATTGAAGCGGCGAAGAAACTGCCGGACCGGTTTAAACTTAGGATCAATGTTGAGTGTGTGCTCAGCGAGTTCCCTCGGTACACCCGGCATGTCAGAAGGTTTCCGTGCAAAGATGTCCTGGTTCTCACGGATGAACTCGATGAGCGCGCTTTCCTAGGATCCAGGTTAGCGCTGATGTTGAACTATTTGGATGAATCGCCAGGAACAAAGTCAACCATCTTAGTATCTGTGGCCGATTTAAACTTTAACGCCGGATCGTGTTCCGTAGTTGGCTTTTTCAAAGAAGCCATGTCTGCCGGATCAACTTGGTCTTTATAAAGCTTCAGCTCCTCCGCAGCACAGACCGACTCAGCATAAGCCGCATCTCCTTCCTCACATTCCAAAGCAACCTTTCTGCTCCCATGTACTGTGATGGTCCCCTTATAACCTAGCATTTTAAGATGCAAATAAATGTAACACGGCCTTGCCATGAACTTAGCGTAAGCCGGCCACCCAAATAACGCGTGATATGGACTTTTGATTTTCACCACCTCAAAGGTCAATGTTTCTAATCTTGAATCATGATCATCTCCAAAAGCCACCTCCAAGGCTATCTTGCCCACTGGATATGCAGACTTACCAGGCACCACACTGTGAAAAACGGTGTTTGACAGTTTGAGATTCTTATCTGTCAACCCCATGCGGCGGAAGGTGTCATAATATAGGATGTTGATACTGCTTCCCCCGTCCATGAGTACCTTAGTGAACTTGTATCCCCCAACTTGAGGGGCCACCACTAAAGCAGATGACCCAGATTGTCAACCGGGAGGGTGATCCTCTCTACTCCATAAAATGGGCTGCTAAGACCAGCGCAAATACTGAGGCACTGCCGGTTCAACAGAGTTTACTGCCCTCTTGTGAAGCTTCTGATCACGTTTGCACAAACTAGTGGTGAAGACATGGTACTGCCCACTATCTAACTGCTTAGGATTGCTCTGATAACCCGACTGGTGGTGCTGCTGCTGGTTCCCCTGATGGTTGTAACCTCCCTGATTGCCCTGATTCCCTTGATTGTTGTATCCGGTTTGATTACCCTGAAATCCTGAACCGGAACTGCCACCGCCGTAACCCGGCCCATGGAAACCACCTCCTGAACCACCGGGTGGGCCATTATCATACTAAAACATATTGGAGTTCTTGAAATCTCGCATGATATAACAGTCCTTCCAAAGATGTGATGTTGGCTTTTCTTTGGACCCATGCTTCGGACAGGGTTGATTTAACAGGCGCTCCAAATTAGGCCTGAACCGCCGCCTCTTTGGGGCTGCTTACCCTTACGTCGCTGACCATTCTCCTGAGCGTTGGTGTTAGCCACAAAGTCCAAATTGTTGTCAGCCTTGCGCTTACCATTGTTGCCATGGCCTGCCGGATTATGCTGCTGCCCCTTGGCGTTGTCGCTCTTCTTCCCTTTCCCCGACTTGTCCTCCTTTGAGTCGGGGTCCTTGGTAGTATCTGAATCGGCGTATTTAACCAAAGCGGCCATAAGCGTTGACATATCATTGCAGTGATGTTTAAGCCTTCCCAACTTTTGTTTAAGAGGCAAAAACGGCAATTGCTCTCCAATGTTAGCACTGCGGTATCTGCATTGATACGATCCGATGAATGCAAAATTGCTGAGACCCGCTTTACCCAATGGGTCGTGGATTCCCCCTCCTCTTGGACACAAGCGGCCAGATCTACAATCGACATGGGCTGCTTACAAGTATCTTTGAAGTTCTGGATAAACCGGTGCTTCAATTCGGCCCATGATCCAACAGAGTTAGTTGGTAAGCTCTTTAACCAAGTACGAGTTGTTCCCTCCAACATCATGGTGAAGTATTTAGCACATACTGCTTCGTCCACTTCCAGCATCTCCATTGCCATCTCGTAACTTTGAACCCACGCCTCTGGTTGCAAATCGGCAGTGTAATTGGGCACCTTACGAGGTCCTTTGAAATCCTTGGGCAGTCTCACATTATGCAAAGCGGGGGTGAGACACGGCACACCTAAGGAACTGAATACCACCCCTAGTTCTACTGAAGCGGTAGGGTGAACCGGAGTATGTTGACACGCTCCGTGTCGAGCTGCTAACTCGGCCTCCCAACGCGCGCGGCCATGATCCACAACATCTTGTGCATTAGCACCCCCCCTGCCGGGTTGTGTCCTCGCGGCGAATTATGGCGACATGCGCTGCTTCACACAGCCGGTTCATCCTCAACATGTCTGCTATAGCTCCGGCTCGGACGGGGAGTGGAATGAATCCTCTCACGACTGTGTGAGTATGCCTGCTGCTGGTTTAGCACCATTTGAAGGAGATCTCTAGCCCGATGTGCCTCAATCGCAACTGGTGATTCGCCGTCGGTTGGGAGGGCTGCCAGGCGTGAAGCGACGGCCACGATATTGTCCAACGGGTTGGAATAATGCCCGGGAGGTGTTGGCACATACTGCGGCACAATGTTGTTCTAACGAGGCGGGTCCATCGTGCGCGGTTGAACCGGCGCTCCTGTTCCCGGTGCCTCTGCCCGGTTCAGTATCGGTTGGTTACTAGCTCCTGCTCCTGGTGTGTTGAAGAGATTTCTGGCTCATAACCCAATGGGAGATGCGATCGGTACCTTCTTCTCATGACTTCTTCGGAAGCGTTCTGATCCAGCCTAATCCGGTAGGCCTGTGCTTCCAACTCAGCCCGTTCTGTAGCCATCCTAGCGTTCTCCGCTGCCAGGTCCGCTTTAGCCTGGGCTATCTGATCCTTTACCTTTGCAATCTCCGTGTTGTGCTGATCCCTGGCTGCTGCATCCACCTCTACGGCCATCAATGTTGCCAAAGCGTCGAACAAATCAGACAGGACTTGAGCCGGAGACGGTGCAGAGCTTCCTGCCCCCGCCGGTGTGGCCGTTGTTGAACCGGAGAGTATTACTGCAGCAGTTGATGAGTGAGGCGCCGACTGTGTACCGGCCATGAAGATAGCGGCCCGGTTCGGCAGATGAGGGGAGTCCGGAATACTGTTGCCCTCGGATCCTCCACCAATCCGGCCATCCTGCAACTCATAGAGCGATTCGGTCTCTCCAGAAGACTCGTCATCGGAGCAGACGACGGTTTCTCCTTCGGACGCCGGCCCGTCCACGTATTCTGCTCCATGGATGACACATACGAAAACATGCTTCGTCACGGGCTGAACCGGCGAAGAACTTGCACACTGAGCCGTCTTGATGATGTCGGTGCAGGTGTCCGGCTCAGGGGCCGGTTCGCCAATCTTGTCGATGAAGACGTGAATCCCACCAAAGGGGACCCGGTACCCATATTCAATTGAATCGGCCTCGGGATCCCATCCTGCGTTGTCGATGTAGAGCTTGCCACGATGACTCTTCGTTATCCGGCCCATGGCGTATCCCTTGAGTCCATCAAAGCTTCCCTTCAAGAACTCGAAACCATCGTGCGATGGCCCCACGGTGGGCGCCAACTATCATGGGTTTGTCACGGCAGATGTCCTTGTGAAAGGACTTAGTCGTGGAGCCATCACAACGGGTTAGCTTAAAGGGGTTAAACCGGACAAGGGGACACGGAGATTTTTATACTAGTTCGGCCCCTTCGAGGAAGGTAAAAGCCTACGTCTAGTTGTGATTGGTATTGCTAGGGTTTCGAAGGCCAGGGAGCGAATCCGCTTTGTCTGGCTCTCGAGTTGTTGTCCCTCCCTCAACTGCTGTTGGGTCGTCCCTTTATATACATAGGTTGACGCCCGCCGGTTTACAGAGTCCCGAAGCCGGATCATAAACGTGCCCGGTTCGGTCTCCACTCTTCCTATCTTACAAAGCAAGTTACATGATCAAGTCAGTTTACATCTACAGGCCTTAACTCACTTCTGGGCCTTGGGCCTTCGTAAAGCGCCATCATCTTCACATCTTCATGGGCTTCTAATCTTCATGAAGCTAATCCGGCTACTCCTGGCCGGTTTACGCCCAGTAGTAATATCCCCAACAAAGGGGCTATGCCCATTTTGCGCACTGTGTCCTGGTAAAGCAGGTTCAGGCTGCTGCCACCATCCATAAGGACTCGAGTGAGGTGAAATTCGTCAATGATTGGGTCTAAGACCAGTGCGGCGAATCTGCCATGACGGATACTAGTGGGGTGGTCCCTGCGATCGAAGGCGATCGGATAGGAGGACCATGGGTTGAACTTTGGGGCGACTGGATCCAACGCATATATGTCCCTGAGCGCACGCTTCCGCTCCCTCTTGGGGATGTGGGTTGTGTATATCATGTTCACCGTCCGCACTTGCGGGGGGAACCTCTTCTGTCCTCCGGTGTTCGGCTGTCGAGGATCCTCCTTGTCATCGCTATGTGACCCCTTATCTTTGTTTTCGGCATTTAACTTGCCGGCCTGCTTGAACACCCAACAATCCCTGTTGGTGTGGTTGGCTGGCTTGTCGGGGGTGCCATGTATTTGACACGAGTGATCGAGTATGCGGTCCAAACTGGACGGGCCCGGAGTGCTTCTTTTGAATGGCTTTTTCCGTTGACCGGGTTTAGAGCCTTTGAATCCGGCATTGACTGTCGTATCCTCAGTATTGTCCTTGTTGATGCGACGCTTATGTTTGTTGCGACGTGACTTGCTATTGCTGTCCTTAGTATCCGAAGTACCATGGTTCTTTGGTATGTTATTGCTGCGAGCCAGCCAGCTTTCCTCTCCCGCGCAAAAGCGGGTCATGAGTGTCGTGAGGGCTGCCATAGATTTCGGCTTTTCCTGGCCAAGGTGCTGGGCAAGCCACTCGTCGTGGATGTTGTGCTTAAAAGCTGCTAGGGCCTATGCATCCGGACAGTCGACGATTTGATTTTTCTTTGTTAGTAACCGTGTCTAGAATTGCCTGGCCGATTCCTCTGGCTGCTGAATTATGTGGCTCAAGTCATCGGCATCTGGTGGTCGCACATAAGTGCCCTGAAATTTGTCGACGATTCGGCTTCCAGATCTTCCCAACAGCCAATGGACTCTGCTGGCAAGCTGTTGAGCCAATGCCGAGCTGGTCCCTTGAGTTTGAGTGGGAGGTATTTGATGGCGTGTAGGTCATCACCGCGGGCCATGTGGATGTGCAGGAGGAAATCCTCAATCCATACCGCGGGATCTGTTGTGCCGTCGTATGATTCTATATTTACGGGTTTGAAACCCTCTGGGATTTGATGATCCATTACTTCGCCTATGAAGCATAGGGGGTGTGCGGCGCCTCTGTACTGGGCTATAGCGCGACGCAGCTCAAGAGAGTCTTGCCCGCTGTGATCGGCCCGGTCGGACTTACTTTTACTGTATCCGGCGTGACGATTATCATCTCGCGTAGTGGCGCACCCTCGTGATCCGTAGATCACTCTTGCATGTTTTTCTTTGTCCTCCAATACATCCCGTAGGTCTGGCGTATTTCCCCATGCCTTTTTATTTGAATGGCGTCGGGGTGCGAGCTGAGCTTTTGGCTGGAATGCCTCTCTGTCGCGGCCACGAGGTGGCCGATCAGCCGCGTCATACGCTGGAGATGTAGGTTTTGGTGCTTCCGCCTCCAGTCGGGGTAGCAACATGTACTTTGGGTAACTCTTGGAGGGGCGTTTGAGTTTATATTCCTCGTCCGCAAGGACTTCAGTCCATCTGTCAGCTAGCAAATCTTGATCAGCTTGAAGCTGCTGCTGCTTTTTCTTGAGGCTATTTGCCGTGGCTATAAGCCAGCGCTTGAAGCGCTCTTGTTCGACGGGATCCTTAGGTACGACGAATTCGTCGTTGTCGAGGCTTGCCTCGTCTTCGGAGGGAGGCATGTAATTATCATCCTCCGCCTCTCCGTCTACCACTCTCTCGGGAGGGCTGGCTTCTCCATCCTCCTACTCTAAATCTTGCTGGAGGGGATTGTTGTTGTCTTCGGCACTTTCCGGAGTGCTATTATCTCCGGTGCTGGTATCACCGCTTTTGCCTTGGCGGGACTTAGAGCGGCACCGCTGACGTCGGCGCTTGGGTTGCTTCTTGGAGGGGTCATCCTCCGATGTCTCGTCGCCATTGCCTTCTTTGGGTGTGTCCACCATGTATATATCATATGATGAGGTGGTTGTCCAGTGCCCTGTGGGCAGTGGCTCCTCTTCGCCTCCCGCATCGTTGTCCATACTATCGATGTCTTCGGATTCGAAGTCGAGCATGTCGGTTAAGTCATCGACAGTGGCTACTAAATGGGTGGTGGGTGGGAGGCGAATTTCTTCGTCATCCGCATCCCAATCCCGCCGGGCATAGTTCGGCCAGGACTCTCCTGACAAGGAGAGAGACCTTAATGAGTTCAGTATGTCGCTGAAGGGCGAGTGCTGAAAGATATCCGCGGAGGTAAACTCCATGATCGGCGCCCAGTCGGATTCGATAGGCACGGGCGTGGGCAGTTCGGAGTCCGTGGTCGGAGAAGGATCCGGCAGTTTGGCAACACGGCTCTCGTGAAGGGTAAGGTCGATGTTCGGCTCGAACGCCGCTGAGGATAGGCCTCCGTGGCGGGGTCTATCCACCTGTCCATGGATGGCGCGATTGGCTCCGAATTGAGGGTCGGGCCAGTCGCCGGTGCGATCTCCTGAACACTGTCCGATGGTAGAGCTAAATCATGCTCATCGAGACCGTGTGGTGCACAAGGCAGGGGTTCGAATCCGTCGAAGATCAAGTCTCCGCGGATATCGGCCATGTAGTTTAAGCTTCCAAACCTGATCTAATGACCAGGGGTGTAACTCTCGATCTGCTCCAGATGGCCAAGCGAGTTGGCCTGCAGTGCGAAGCCGCCGAATACAAAGATCTATCCGGGGAGAAAAGTCTCACCCTGGACTGCATTGCTATCGATGATTGAAGGAGCCATCAAGCCTAATGGCGACGACACAGAGGAACTCTCAATGAAAGCACCAATGTCGGTGTCAAAATCGGCGGATCTCGGGTAGGGGGTCCCGAACTATGCGTCTAAGGCGGATGGTAACAGGAGGCAGGGGACACGATGTTTTACCCAGGTTCGGGCCCTCTTGATGGAGGTAAAACCCTACGTCCTGCTTGATTTATTCTTGGTGATATGAGTAGTACAAGAGTTGATCTACCACGAGATCGGAGAGGCTAAACCCTAAAAGCTAGCCTATGGTATGATTGTTTGTTGTCCTACGGACTAAAACCCTCCGGTTTATATAGACACCGGAGGGGCTAGGGTAACACAAGGTCGGTTACAAAGGAGGAGATACACATATCCGTATTGCCTAGCTTGCCTTCCACGCCAAGTAGAGTCCCATCCGGACACAGGACGAAGTCTTCAATCTTGTGTCTTCATAGTCCAACAGTTCGGCCAAAGGATATAGTCCGGCTGTCCGGAGACCCCCTAATCCAGGACTCCCTCAGGGGGTCTTGGGATTCAAATGAGAGGTAAAAGCCCTTTCCCAGCCATGATCCTTCCTGAGTCGGTCCGAGGATGGCAGTCGACCTGGTTTTATTGCAAAGACCAGCCGACTCCAGGTCAGTCGACCGGTCTTCCTGCTTTCTCCATGGCTCGGGTCGAGAAGCCCTCCGCCTTGAAAGTGATCCCAGAGGAGAGGGCGCAAGTGAAGGTGTTGGTCGAGCGGGTGGTCCAGCTTGTCCGGGACGGTGTGACCGGGATGGATCTGTTGGAGGTCTTCCTTAAACAACGCATCCAGCCGCTCCAAGCCCGTGACCATCCGATGTGGATATACTCGGGTATTGAGGATTCCACTCGGATCCACCCGGAGGAGGTCGACGAGACACGGTGGAGAAATAGCTGAGAGGCATCACTGGAAACAAGGATAACCCCAAGGGGTCCAGGAGAGTCGCTCCATTTGACAATTCGCGCCAGCCAGACCAGGTTCGACTCTGGATTGCCGAGTGTTTTCTTGATTTATCATCTAACCACCTATTGACAACCGACTGATTTTTTCTTGTTATCTTTCAGGCTCTTACTGAGATGTACTCGATGCCCAATGGAGAGCAGGAGCAGGATACGGAGGGAGAGGCGAGCGGAGGCGAGAGCGGCGAGTGGCACTCTGACGAGGAGGAGGGTGAGGAGAGTGGCGACCCAAGTGATGAAGAAGAGGTAGACTCGCCTCCTCGTAGAGAAAAAAGATCCAAGCACGATCACGACCTCACAAGCATCCAAGACACAGCGGCCGCACCAACTGGGCAGTTGTCGAAGCGCCCCCGGACGTCTTCTCCAGTGCCGACTGAGAGGACACCAAAGCAACCTAAAGCTGCATCGTCTCCAGTGCCAAAACCACCGAAGGCTGCGTCATCCAAACCGCCGAAGGCTTTGCCCAAGATCAAAGTGGTCATTCCTACTATCTCTGGGTAATAATCAGACCCGATTCGTTGGTTGACTCGTTGTAACAAACGTGACCGACCGAATATTGAAATTTGCAGAGCTGCTACTGATGAAGCTATGTACCTAGGGTAGGGTCATAGACCTAACCTAGACATCCTCCCCTAGGACATCACCCTAAAGCCAGGATCATTCAAAGGGTACCATCATCCACTCGACCAAAGACGTTCCGCTCGGAAGAATCAATGTCACTCGACCGTCGCAGAAGTCACTCGACAGACAGAAGAGCTAAAGCTACTCTGCATGAACAACGGTCAGGCATTTACTTATAGGCTTAATTGTCATTTATAGCACTTTAGTGTGGGCGTTACCAGTAACGTTCTCTCTTCAATGTACCTTAAACCCTGTGTGACGTGGGTTCGCTGGGGTCCTGGCACACTCTATATAAGCCACCCCCCTCCATAGGCACAAGGGTTCGCACCCCCTGTAACTCACACGCATATAATCCAGTCGACTGCCTCCGGGCTCCGAGAGGTAGGGCTGTTACTTCCTCCGAGAAGGGCCTGGACTCATAAAACTCGCGTGTACAACACCTCCATAGCTAGGATCTTGCCTCTATATTCCTACCCCCATTCTACTATCAGACTTAGAACCACGACAGTTGGCGCCCACCGTGGGGCAGGTGTCTTAGCGACTTGTTGGAGAAGTTGTGATTTTTCCAATCCCCATCAACATGGTTTCAGGCGAAGGTTTGGCCGAGGGCCGCGAGATCCGTCTCGGCGCGCTCGTATTCATCGCTGACGACTCCGCTTGGCTCCAAGAAGCGCCACTCGACGTCGAGGCGCTCCCCGTCCGCGGGGAAACGCACTTTCGCACGTGTGTCTGTGGCGTCCTCCTACGACAGCCGTCGACTCAGTGTCGGTCGGCTCCTGTGCTGACCACCCTCCCTGCATCCCACTGGAGCAAACATTCCGGTCGATCAAGGCTTCAGCGGTGGGTGAGGCATACGGTGGCTCGCCAGTCGGCCACCCCCATGCCGCGGCGATCGAGCCCGACGAAACTCTCTACGGCATGTTCGAGCTATCGACTAGCTCCGTAGAGACTGCGTCCGAGTGCAACAGCAGCGACCCCACGGCGGAAGTTTTGACGGTCAATGGACCATGCAGTCCTCCTGGCTTCACCCATGAAGACGGAGGCGATGAGGGCGGCGATCCATTGCGTGTTCACGAAGAGTACCGCCCCAAACCCCTCTCTTCGCAGCGGAGGGAAGAACTTCGCCGCTGGAACATGGATGCGCTTCACACTCCCATCGTTGGAGAAACCCCTGAGGCCCAGGCCTTGGAGGAAATGCGCATGGCCAACTTGGCTGAGCGCACTCGACTGGAGAACCTCCAGCGCGCACTCGACGAGCGTGCTCGGCAGCGTATCCCCGAGTCCAGTCGACGTCAACTTTTTCCGCCTCCGACTTAGGTATACCGAACTCCAATCCAAAATCTCGCAACTGCGGCCTGAATAGCGGAGTCAATTCAGCCTTCCCAGTCAGAAGCTGGTCGAGGTTTGGTGCAGATCCAGGCTCTGCTCCGAGTAGCGAGAGAGCAGAATACAGCAGTATCTCAGTCGCGGAATAGGATCCATAGCAGATCCGTGGTTGCAGACATAGTCTAGTTGGCTCACAGCCCGAGATCGCCCCCGAGGCGTGAGGGACGTGGGGACCGACGAGATCAGTACAGAAACCATGAGCAGTATGATCACCGACCCGATCACGATGATCGTCATCGAGTGCCCATGCCTCCCCCAAGGAGTGGGTGATACGTGCCTCGACAGCATGATGACAGACGTCCTCATAGTGGTGGGCAAAGAATTCCAGTCGACCCCAGAGAACCGGGCTTTGATGCGAGATCTATTCTTGTTCAGGGTTGGGTCGACAGAAATAGAGCTTACAGAGAAGGCCATGACAGAGATTCTCCAACCAACAGCAGAGTGCATGTCTCAGGTCCAGAGTGCTTCAGCAGAGCCATTAGGGCTACGATGATTCCTCCAAACTTCAGGCTGGCGACTGGAGTCAGTAAGTTCACTGGTGAGTCCAAGCCTGATACTTGGCTTGAGGATTACCGAGTGGCTGTATAGATTGGTGGTGGCAATGATGAATTTCCATGAAGCATCTCCCTTTGATGTTAGAGGGCTCGGCCAGAGCGTGGCTGAATTAGTTAGCGCCTGGTAGTATTTATACTTGGGAAGATCTTGCCCGGGTATTTGTCAGAACATTTGAAGGTACTTGCAAACGGCCAGCAGGGCTGACAGAATTACCGTGTTGCATTCAGAAACCGAATGAAACTCTGAGAGATTATATCGAGAGGTGGATCACATTACACCATACAATGGAGAATGTGTCAGATCACCAAGCAATTTGTGCCTTCAAAGAAGGCGTTAAGTATCGGGAATTGAATCTGAAATTCGGTCGGACAGGAGATATGACTCTGACTCGGATGATGGATATTGCCACCAAATACGCCAATGGTGAAGAGGGAGACCGACTCCCAAGTGGCAAGCACAAAATAGTCGCCCACGAAACCGAAGGAGGGAACTCTAGTCGGAAGCAGAAGCGCAAAGCCGAGCCAGCTGCTCCTGGAGAAGCCTTAGCCATGACTCAAGGAAAGTTCAAAGGGAAACCCAAAGGACCGTGTAACCCCAAGAAAGTAAAAGATCAAGATGGAAATGATGTAATAGATTTACCATGCCACATTCACACTAAGAAAGATGAAGAGGGTAATTTCATTTACCCGAAGCATACCAGCAATTCCGAGAGAAACAGCCCAAGGAAAAGGAGAAGGAAACGGACAAAGTTGAGGATGAGGAAGAGGACGATGATGGTTACCCCCACGTCAATTCCACTCTGATGATTTTCGCTGATGTTGAGAGTAAGAGTCGACTGAAAGTCATCAACAGAGAAGTGAATATGGTCGCTCCGGTGACGCCCAGTTATTTGAAATGGTCTCAGACTGCCAATACATTCGACCAGTCTGATCACCCAGCTCACATAGCCACCCCTGGGAGGCAAGCACTGGTGGTCGACCCAGTAGTCGAAGGCATTCGATTGACTAAGGTTCTGATGGATGGTGGCAGTGGTCTGAATATACTGTATGTAGAGACATTGAAAGGAATGGGCATTCCGATGTCCAGACTCAGTGAAAGCAATATGAGTTTCCATGGAGTTATTCCTGGCAAGAAGGCTGCATCACCCGGCCAGATCGCCCTTGATGTAGTTTTCGGTGATTCCAAGAATTACCGCAAAGAAAAGTTGACATTTGAAGTCGTGGATTTCCAGAGTGCTTATCATGCTACTCTGGGCAGGCCAGCTTATGCACGTTTTATGGCTCGACCATGTTACGTGTACCTCAAATTGAAGATGCCTGGTCCTAAAGGGGTGATCACTATCACTGGCAATCGAAAGAAGGTAGAAGAGTGCTTCCAGAAGGGCTCAAAGATCGCCGATGCACAAATGGCAGTAGTGGAATTACATGAGTATCAAAAAAATGCAGATCCGAGTGATTTGTTGCGAGCTAAGAAGCCTGCCACAGATTCAGCATTCCAGTCATCTGGCGAAACGAAGCTGATTCATATTCACCCCATGGATCCCAATGCCGCTCCGACTCACATTTCAGCAACACTCGACTCCAAATAGGAAGAAGCGCTCATCCAATTCCTCCGTGAGAACTGGGACATCTTTGCATGGAAACCTTCTGACATGCCAGGTGTTCCCAGGGGACTGGCTGAGCATCGTTTGCGAGTCGACCCAAAAGTGAAACCAGTAAGAGAAAATCTTCGACGGTCCGCCGTAAAGAAGAGAAAGGCAATCGGTGAAGAAGTGGCTCGGCTCCTAGCAGCTGAGTTTATCCGAGAGATTTATCGCTCCGAGTGGTTAGCTAATGTTGTCATGGTCCCAAAGAAGGACGATTCACTTCGCATGTGCATTGACTTCAAACATATCAATCGGTCCTGCCCGAAAGATCACTTTCCTCTCCCTCGCATCGACCAAATAGTCGACTCGACTGCGGGGTGTGAGCGTTTGTCATTTTTGGATGCTTATTCCGGGTATCATCAGATCCGTCTGTATGGACCCGATGAGATAAAAACAGCTTTCATCACCCCGTTTGGGTGCTTCTGTTATGTCACTATGCCATTCGACTTGAAGAACGCTGGAGCCACATTCATGCGGATGATTCAGAAGTGTTTACTCACTCAGATCAGCCGGAATGTAGAAGCATACATGGATGACATTGTGGTCAAGTCACGTAAAGGTTCCGACCTACAGGCTGACCTTGCTGAAACCTTTGCCAACCTCAGAAGGTATGATATTAAGCTCAATCCATCAAAGTGCACGTTTGGAGTTCCAGGCAGAAAATTACTCGGTTTTCTCGTTTCCGAACGAGGGATGGACGCTAACCCAGAGAAAGTGGGTGCCATACTCCGGATGAAACGCCCTGTGCGTGTGCATGATGTCCAGAAGCTTACTGGTTGTTTGGCCGCCCTAAGTCGATTCATTTCTCGCCTCAGTGAAAAGCCATTGCCTCTTTACCGACTGATGAAGAAGTCAGATAAGTTCGAGTGGACTCCTGAAGCTGATGCAGCATTTGCAGAGCTTAAAGCCCTGCTTTCCACCCGGCCCGTGCTTGCTGCTCCAATCAGCAAAGAGCCTTTACTGCTTTACATTGCAGCCACTGGACAAGTCATCAATATAGTACTTACGGTCGAGCGGGAAGAAGAAGGAAAAGCTTACCAAGTTCAGCGCCCAGTATACTATGTTTCTGAAGTTTTGACTCCATCAAAGCAAAGATATCCACATTATCAGAAGCTTGTTTATGGGATTTATATGACCGCGAAGAAGGTTGCACATTACTTCTCTGACCACTCCATTACAGTCGTCAGCGACGCTCCATTATAAGAGATTCTGAACAACGAAGATGCAACTGGTCGAGTGGAAAGTGGGCGATTGAACTCCTTCCCTTAGATATCAAATTCGAAGCAAAGAAAGCTATCAAGTCCCAAGCAATAGCGGATTTCCTTGCCGAGTGGATCGAACAACAACTGCCGACTCAAGTTCACTCGCAGCACTGGACCATGTTCTTTGATGGTTCCAAGATGCTGAGTGGTTCTAGTGCTGGGGTGGTACTGGTATCCCCCCGAGGAGACAAGCTCAGATATGTCCTCCAGATTCACTTTGATTCCTCCAATAACGAAGCAGACTATGAAGCACTCTTGTATGGGTTACATATGGCCATCTCACTCGGCGTCCGTCGCCTCATGGTCTATGGCGACTCAGATTTGGTAGTCAATCAAGTGATGAAGGAGTGGGACGTTAGAAGCCCAGCCATGACTGGCTACTATAACGCGGTGAGGAAGTTGGAAAAGAAGTTTGAGGGGTTAGAGCTCGATCATATACCCCGACTGAAAAATCAACCAGCCGATGATTTAGCAAAGATAGGCTCCAAGAGAGAAGCCATTCCAATTAATGTGTTCCTGGAGCATATTCATGCACCTTCAGTTCAAGAAGATCCCTTCACTGAAGAGCCGCCACAGCCAAAGAGTGCCACTGATCCGACTGAAGTCGAGATTCCAGCCGTAGTCGACCTAATCATGGATATTTTGGTTATTACTCCCGACTAGACAGTGCCGTACATCGCGTATATCCTTAGGAAGGAACTACCAGAGGATGAAGAAGAGGCTCGACAGATCGTCCGTCGATCCAAAGCCTTTACTGTGATAAGAGGACAGCTGTTCAGGGAAAGTGTAACCGGAGTCAGCCAAAAATGCATAACCCTGGAAGAAGGTCTAGCCATCGTGGCTAAAGCATACCGAGCTGGATTTTATTGGCCACGAGCAAATGAAATGGCGAAAGATATAGTCGACAGATGTGAAGGCTGTCAGTTTTACATAATATGTCCCACAAACCTGCGTCAGCCCTGAAGACCATTCCACTCGTCTGGCCCTTTGCTGTTTTGGGATTAGATATGGTTGGGCCGCTGAGGACTGGTAGGAGCGGCTTCACTCACGTGCTTGTAGCAGTCGACAAGTTTACCAAGTGGATTGAAGCCAAACCTATCAAGAATCTGGAAGCTAGTACTGCCATTAGCTTCATCAGAGAATTGATGTTCAGATACGGAGTTCCACACAGCATCATCACTGACAATGGATCGAACTTTGATTCAGATGAGTTCAGAGCCTTCTGCGCCTCCCAAGGCACGCGAGTCGACTATGCTTCAGTCGCCCATCCCCAGTCGAATGGACAAGCAGAGAGAGCAAATGGCCTGATTCTCAAAGGATTGAAACCCCGACTGATACGAGACCTCAAGCATGCTGCAGGTGCCTGGGTTGATGAACTTCCATCAGTTCTCTGGGGATTGAGGACAACTCCCAATCGGTCGACTGGTCGAACTCCATTCTTCTTGGTCTATGGAGCTGAAGCTGTTCTATCGAGTGACTTGCTTCATAATGCACCACGAGTCAAGCTCTTCTCTAAAGATGAAGCAGAGCAAGCTCGGCAGAACGCAGTCGATCTCCTAGAGGAGGAAAGAGAGATGGCCTTGATCCGGTCAACCATTTATCAGCAAGACTTGCATCGATTCCACGCCAGAAATGTGAAAGGTCGAGCCTTTCAAGAGGGAGACTTGGTTCTTCGAGTGGATCAGCAGAAACCACACAAGCTCGCTCCTGCTTGGGAAGGCCCCTTCATTGTCACCAGAGTGCTCGACAACGGAGCATACCACCTTTACAATGTCGAGCATAAGAAGGACGAGCCACGGGCTTGGAATGCGGAGTTGCTCTGCCCCTTTTACACTTAAGTACCCATTCGAATAAAATGTAATAAGAAGTATCTTTGTAATTTGCTTATGAAAGACAAGAGCTTTACAGTCCTCTTAGATGATTGTTGTTGCTTTTATTTGTGTCTGAAATCCCCCAGTGGGTGGCTTAGCTGCGAATCCGTTTCTCCTAAGTTTAAAAAAATCCTACCGACTAGTGAGCAAGCCTCTCACTCAGGGGCTTAGCTGCAGTCTAGTACTCGCCTAAGTTTGTAAAATCCTACCGAGCGGTGAGCAACCCTCCCACTCGGAGGCTTAGCTGCAGTCCAGTACTCGCCTAAGTTTAAAAAATCCTGCCGAGTGGTGAGCAAGCCTCCCACTCGGAGGCTTAGCTGCAGTCCAGTACTCGCCTAAGTTTAAAAATTCCTACCGAGTGGTGAGCAAGCCTCCCACTCGGGGGCTTAGCTGCAGTCCAGTACTCGCCTAAGTTTGTAAAATCCTTGAGCGGTGAGCAACCCTCCCATTCGGAGGCTTAGCTGCAATCCAGTACTCGCCTAAGTTTAAAAAATCCTACCGAGTGGTGAGCAAGCCTCCCACTCGGGGGCTTAGCTGCAGTCCAGTACTCGCCTAAGTTTAAAAAATCCTACCGAGTGGTGAGCAAGCCTCCCACTCGGAGGCTTAGCTGCAGTCCAGTACTCGCCTAAGTCTGTAAAATCCTACCGAGCGGTGAGCAACCCTCCCACTCAGAGGCTTAGCTACAGTCCAGTACTCGCCTAAGTTTAAAAAATCCTACCGAGTGGTGAGCAAGCCTCCCACTTGGGGGCTTAGCTGCAGTCCAGTACTCGCCTAAGTTTGTAAAATCCTACCGAGTGGTGAGCAACCCTCCCACTCGGGGGCTTAGCTGCAGTCCAGTACTCGCCTATGTTTGTAAAATACTACTGAGCAATGAGCAACCCTCCCACTCGGAGGCTTAGCTGCAGTCTAGTACTCGCCTAAGTTTAAAAAATCCTACCGGGTGGTGAGCAACCCTCCCACTCTGGGGCTTAGCTGCAGTCTAGTACTCGCCTAAGTTTGTAAAATCCTACCGAGCGGTGAGCAACCCTCCCACTCGAGGGCTTAGCTATAGTCTAGTACTAGACTAAGTTTAAAAAATCCTACCAAGTGATGGGCAACCCTCTCAATCGGGGGCTTAGCTGCAGTCCAGTACTCACCTAAGGTTTAAAGTACGTCCTTATCCGCAAGGACGACGAGGTGCAGGTTGACTTCAACCTTCTCCTTTTGAGCTGCGCCACAAATACAACGTACACTCCATCACCATCCGCAAGGACGACGAGGTGCAGGTCGACTACAACCTTCTCCTTAGGAGCTGTGCCACAAGTACAATGTGCACTTCATCCCCATCCGCAAGGACGACGAGGTGCAGGTCGACTGTAACCTTCTCCTTCAGAGCTGCGCCACAAATACAACGTGCGCTCCACCCCTGTCTACAAGGACAACGAGATGTAGGTCGAAAGATTATTCAGAGTGAAGAACAAATCCCACTCGAAGGCAAATACAAGCCTATTCAGAAATAAACCAAGTTCAGACAGATCCTAAAAATTCCAGACGACGGATCAAAAGTATTCGAGCATCGAGACCGAAGGAGTTTGACGGTTACAACAATCACTCGGCATTTCGAGGCAAATTTAAGGCAGGTTTAAATCTCAAAGCTTGTTCATTCGGCAGGAGGAGGGCTGGCAGGTTCGACGAATTCGTCCAAGTCAATTCCATCTGCAATCCGAGTGGCAGCAGCGATGAAAGTCTCCATAAAGGATTGGAAATCATGTCTTTGGTGTTGGCAACCTAGATCGCCGCCAGCTTATCTTCACGGACTTCCTTGCAGTGGACTCTTGCCAAGGACAACGCCATGTTAGCACCACACCGGGTAAAAGGACTTCTTCCATTCTTGCACTCGACCAGGGACCTTGTTGAGGTGAGCCATCAGAGACTCGAGGTCATTTTGAAGCGTCGCCCTTGGCCAGAGTGATGAGTCGATCCGTGAAACTACCACCTTCAGACGAGCGAGGTAGCTTATAACACTAGCGACACGGGATTCCAGTCGAAGCACATTCATGGCAGCCTCGTCGCCGACTGGAGAAACAATAGGGTCCAAACCCGTCTCGATCTGTCCAGTCTCCTCATCAAAGTTTTGGCAGAATTCTGCAGTCAAGGAGTTAGTGAGTCGACTGTACTGGACTAACTCGCAAGCAGTAAAGCAGTCGGATTAAAAGGAGTACCTTCCAGCATAAGAAAGAGCTTCTTGGCGAGAGTTCTCAGATAAGCTTCCATGTCATATCTCTTACAAGCCGTGGATTCCGGCTTCTCATTCAGAGCCATCTTATCCTTCTTCAAACGAGTTACCTCTCGGTTGGATTCAGTGAGAGAGGACTTCAGCTTGCTTACTTCTTCTTCCAGCGCTCTGACCGAAGCCAGCTTCTGGCCAGCAAGGGAAGTCTTGTCTTGAGCCTCCTTCTGCGCAGCTACAAGGTCCAAGTCCTTCTTCTCCAGAGCCAACCTCATTTTCTCTGCAAAATAAGCAATTGGATCAAACAAGAGATCGAAGAAATATTTTAAAGGGCGATCGACGTGAGCAGTCGACAGGCAGTTACCTTCCATATCAGCAACTTCATCTTGAGCTTTCTTTAATTTTTGTTGGGCCAGCTCCACGTCAAGGTTCAGTTGCCTCTGCTTCTCCTCAAATTCAGCGAACTTGGAAATGAGAGTACAAGATTTTTGCAGAGGGTAAAAGACATATCAATCGATAGGATTAAAGATTATTTACTTCCGAGTGAATAAAACTTAAAAGTTTACTCAGACCGCAGCCGACTGCCCGCAGTCGACCGCGGTCTCGGGGACTACACCCAGCGGGTGCACTTGGCGTGCCCCCACTGATTCAGAACCCACTCGACCGGTCCGCCCAGGTCGAGTAAAAAAAGAAGAAAGAGAGAAGAACTATTTAGACCCCGGCCGACTGCCAGCAGTCGACCGCGGTCTCGGGGACTACACCCAGTGAGTGCACTTGACGTGCCCCCACTGGTTCAGACCCACTCGACCGGTCTGCCCGAGTTGAGTGGAAGAAAGGAAAGTGAATAGAAGTACTCAGACCCTAGCCGACTGCCTGCAGTCGACTGCGGTCTCGGGGGCTACACCCAGTGGGTGCACTTAGCATCCCCCACCAGTTCAGATCCCACTCGACTAGGCCGAGTGGAAGAGTGCAAATACTAAAGACAACAAAACACTCAGTGGGTGTACAGACTCGACGCAAACAATAAGAGATTGTATGAAGGAAAATATTTCAGGTAGCATATCCTAATAGAACAAGGTCATTCAAAAGCCAACTTACCTGGACATTGGCCTGAAGAGCCGCGCTGGCATCGTAAGTAGCCTGGCTGTTGTCGTGCACCGTCTTCATCTGCTCCATCATCATGCTAGCCTGACAGATGGCCTCCACAGCGGCGTCCGACTGGCTTTCCGGAACATGATAGTTGGTGAAGAAAGGAGCAGACGGCCCAGATGCGGCAGCTTGGAGCTCCGAGGCATGAGGTTGGATGGCTGAAGGAAACACTGGTACAATCGACGGTGCGGGGCGCTCACTCGACAATGGGACAACAAAAGTTACAGAGGCCCCACCTGCATCTTCAGGTTTTGGACAGTTGGTTCTGTCGTCAGTCCTGGCTGGGATGTCTTGCCAACCGCTACTTTTTTGTTCTTTCTGGGCCTCGGGGCCACATCTTCATCATCATCCGGAAGCTCGATAACATTGGGTGGGGTTGCAAATAAATCAGTCGACCCCAAGAGAATCGCCAGAATTTAATTGACCAAATAATCAAGAACAAGATCACAAGAATTGTACCTGGGTTGGAGGTAACCGTGTCTTCCATTTCCTTGTCTCGGTATTGGCGGGAGGAAGTTCCAAAGGTAGCAGCACTGCAAATGTCAGCATTCAGTCGATTATGTTATGTTACTCGAGTCGACCAAAGGATCAGGTCGGATGGTTACCCAGAGATGGTGGGAATGGTCACTTTGATTCTGGGCAAAGCCTTCGGCGGTTTGGAGGATGCGACCTTCAATGGTTTCGGCGCTGGAGGCGGCGCGGTCTTGAGCTGTTTCGATACTTTCTCAGTCGGCACCGGAGAAGACGTCCGAGGGTGCTTTGAAGACTGCCCAGTTGGTGCGGCCACTTGGTCATGGATGCTTGTCGGGTCGTGAGCGTGCTTAGACCTCCTTTCTCTGCAAGGAGGCGAGTCGACCTCTTCTTCGTCACTCGGGTCGTCGCTCTCCACGTCCTCCTCTGCATCCGAGTGCCACTCGCCACTCTCGGCCCCGCTCGCCTCTCCCTTGACATTTTGCTCCTGCACTCCATTGGGCATTGAGTACATATCAACAAGAGCCTGAAAGACAAGGAATAAAAGAAAGACAGTCGACCGTCAACAAGATGCTACACAGTAAAACAAGAAGACACTCGACAATGCAGAATCGTACATGTTTCGGCTGGCGTGAATGGTCGAATGGAACCACCCTCCTGGACCCTCGGGGATTATCCTTGTTGCCGGTAATACCCCTCAGCCATTGCTCCACCGTGTCCTCGCTAACATCCTCCGGGTGGATCCGAGTGGAATCCTCGAGTCCCGAGTACATCCACATCGGATGGTCACGAGCTTGGAGTGGTTGGATGCGTCGACTGAGGAAGACCTCCAACAGGTCCATACTGGTCACTCCGTCACGGACAAGTTGGACAACCCGCTCGACCAACACCTTCACCTGCGCCTTCTCCTCCGGGATCACTCTCAAGGTGGAGGGATTCTCCACTTGAGCCATGGAAAAGGGGGGAAGTCCAGTTGACTGACCTGGAGCCGGTTGGTCCTTGCAGTAGAACCAGGTCGACTGCCAACCTCGGACCGAGTCGGGAAGGATCATAGTTGGGAAAGTGCTTTTGTTCCTCATTTGAATTCCAAGACCCCCGCACATCTGTATCACGTGCGTCCTCTCGTCACTCGGGTTGGCCTTCTTGACCGTCTGAGAGCGACATGTGAATATGTGCTTGAAGAGACCCCAGTGTGGTCGACAACCCAAGAAGTTCTCGCACATGGACACGAAAGCGGCAAGGTACACGATGGTGTTTGGAGAAAAGTGGTGGAGTTGAGCCCCAAAGAAGTTCAAGAAACCGCGAAAGAAAGGGTGGGGAGGCAAAGAAAACCCGCGGTCGACATGGGTGGCAAGGAGAACGCACTCACCCTCCTACGGCTGCGGCTCAGTCTCGTTCCCGGGGAGTCGCGCCGATTCGTGGGGGATCAGTCCCCCCTCAACCAGGTCGTCGATGTCATCTTGACTGATTGTCGAGCGGATCCAGTCGCCCTGGATCCAGCCAGGCGGCAGGCCGGACCTCGACGAAGATCCACCCCGGCTGGTCTTCTTCCCTTTTGCCTTTGTCGTCGCCTTCTTCGCACGCTCCAACGCCACTGTCTTCTCCTTCCCCATGGCAGCGAATCGAGTTCGAGCAGGGCGACAACGCCGAGAGCAGAAGCAGGCGCAGCGGAGGAATCTGAGGAGGAGGAAGAAGAATGGAGGCGCACTGTTCAAAAGCCCTGGTCCAGCGCCTTATATAAGGTCACTTCCGAGTGACTGACTTGTAGGCCCGGACGATCTTATCAAATCCCACAACAGTCGTGCACGCGATACGTGGCAAAAAAAGGTGGCGCGGAGATCGAGGCGGCCTTCCTAATCCGTACCGATTACTGTGGCTTCCCCTGCCCGGCGCGCTTCCGAAAATTCGAATCCCGTGAAATCCGCAGACGGCAGAACAACCCGTCAGACGGAAGAGTTTTTTCCATATCAACACTCGAAACTTAACAACGAAAGTTCACTCGACAAAACCAAGAATGGATCAGGGCGACTGAACAAGCAGTTGAAGCCATCATGAATGTCTATTCGACCTCTGGGCGAGACATTCTCAAAGCACAAAAGCTGAATCGGAGAGATTATCAACTCCTTCTCCACTCGAACCCTGAACTATTCGGGGGCTAATGATGAAGCTATGTACCTAGGGTAGGGTCATAGACCTGACCTAGACATCCTCCCCTAGGACATCACCCTAAAGCCAGGATCATTCAAAGGGTACCATCATCCACTCGACCAAAGACGTTCCATCGGAAGAATCAATGTCACTCGACCGTCGCAGAAGTCACTCGACAGACAGAAGAGCTAAAGCCACTCTGCATGAACAATGGTCGGGCATTTACTTATAGGCTTAATTGTCATTTATAGCACTTTAGTGTGGGCGTTATCAGTAACGATCTCTCTTCAATGAACCTTAAACCATCTGTGACGTGGGTTGGCTGGGGTCCTGGCGCACTCTATATAAGCCACCCCCCTCCACGGGCACAAGGGTTCGCACCCCCTGTAACTCACACACATATAATCCAGTTGACCGCCTCTGGGCTCCGAGACGTAGGGCGGTTACTTCCTCCGAGAAGGGCCTGGACTCATAAAACTCGCGTGTACAACTCCTCTATAGCAAGGATCTTGCCTCTATATTCCTACCCCCCCATTCTACTGTCAGACTTAGAACCATGACAGCTACCTCTGGGACTTCCACCCACAAGTACGAAGACGAGGAGATGGAATATGCAGTCACCTCCCACCCAGGTAGAACTCTCGTGATGTTGTCCTTGGCTACTTGGTCGATTAAATTCTGACGACTCATCTAGGGTCGACTGATTTCTTTGAAACCCCTCCCAATGTCATTGAACTTCCAGATGATGACGAGGATGTGCCACCGAGGCCCAGGAGGAACAAGAAGGCAACAGCTGGCATGACATCCCAGTCAGAACCGACGGGAGAGCCAGTAATTCAATAGCTTGAAGATGCGAGTAAGGCTTCTGTAACCTTTGCTAGCCCAGTGTCGAGTGTACGCCCCACATCGTCGACTGCACTAGCGCTTGCTTCAACCGTCCAACTTCATACGTCGGAGCTTCAAGCCGCTGTGTCTGGACCGACCGTCCCATTCTTCACCACTCATCACGTTCCAGAAAGCCAGGCGGACGCCGCTGCGGAAGCCATTCGTCAGGCTGGCATAATGATGGAGCAGGTGAAGGTGGTGCACGAAAACAGTCAGGCTGCTTATGACTCCAGTGCGGCCCTTCGAGCCAATGTCCAAGTAAGTTGGTTTGCGACTGAGCTTTTTCTATTAGGATATGCTACCCGAATACTTTCCTCCGTGCAATCTCTTATTGTCTTATACTTCGTGTTTGTACACCCACTGGGTGTTTTGTCGTCTCTATCATTTTCACTCTTCCACTCGGCCTGGGCGGGCCATGTCGAGTGGGATCCGAACCAGTGGGGGCACGCTAAGTGCACCCACTAGGTGTAGTCCCCGAGACCGCAATCGACTATTGGCAGTCGGTTGGGGTCTGAGCACTTCTTTCTCTCTCTTTTTTTCCACTCGGTCTGGGCGGACCGTGCCGAGTGGAATCCGAACCAGTGGGGGCACGCTAAGTGCACCCACTGGGTGTAGTCCCCGAGACTACTGTAGAATGTTTGATACTGCAGTAGTCTTAAAGTTTTATTCACTCGGAAGTAAATAATCTTTGATCTTGTCGATTGACATGTCTTTTATTCACTATAGAAATCTTGTGCGCTCATCTCCAAATTCGCCGAATTTGAGGAAAAGCAGAGGCAACTCAACCTTGACCTGGAGCTGGCCCAACAAAACTTAAAAAATGCTCAAGATGAAGTTGCTGGTACGAAAGGTAACGGCCTGTCGACTGCTTATCTCGACCATCCTTCAAGTTATCCCTTCGTTCTTTTGTTTGATCTAAATGCGTATTGTGTAGAGAAAATGAGGCTGGCTTTGGAGAAGAAGGACTTGGACCTTGCAGCTACGCAAAAGGAGGCTCAGGAGAAGACTGCTCGTGCTGACAAAAAGCTGGCTTCGGTCGGAGCGCTAGAGGAGGAAATAACCAAGCTGAAGTCGTATCTGACTGAATCCAACCGAGAGGCGACTCGTCTAAAAAAAGATAAGGTGGCCCTGAACGAGCAGCTGGAAAGCACGTCTCGTAGGAGAAACGACTTGGAAGCTTATCTGAAAGCCCTCGCCAAGAAGCTCTTCCTTATGCTCGAAGGTACCCCTTTTTATCCGACCGCTTTGTTGTTTGCAAGTTAGTCCCGACCAGTCGACTCATTAACTCCTTGAATCTGTAGAATTCTGCCAAAACTTTGAAGAGGAGACTGGACGGATCGAGATAGGCTTGGATCCTATCCTTTCTCCAGTCGGCGACGAGACTGCCATGAATGTGCTTTGACTGGAATCTCGTGTTGCCAGTGTTACCGGCTATCTTGCTCGTCTGAAGGTGGCGGTGTCACGCATTGATACATCACTCTGGCCAAGGGCAACGCTCCAGAATGACCTCGAGTCTCTGATGCCTCGACTCAATGAGGTTCCTGGTCGAGTGCAGGAATGGAAGAAGTCTTCTGCCCGATGCGGTGCTGACGTGGCTCTGTCCCTGGTCTGGGTCCACTTCAAAGAAGCTCGAGAGGAGAAGCTGGTGGCGATCAAGGTCGCCAAAACCAAAAGACATGACTTCCAATCCTTCATGGAGACTTTCATTGCTGCTGCCAGTTGGATCGCTGATGGGATTGATTTGGACGAGTTCGTCGAGCCTGCAAGCCCTCCTCCTGCTGAGTGAACAAATTTGATACCTAAATTTGCCTGGGAATACCGAGTGATTTTTGTAACCGTTAAACTCCTTCGAGCCTGATGCCCGAGTACTTTTATCTTCATTCTGAAACTTTTGAGATTTTATTCGAACTTGGTTTATCTTCTGCATGTGCTTGTGTTTGCCTTTGAGTGGAACTTGTTCTTCACTCGGAATATTCCTTGAGCTTGAGATGCAGTTCTGAGGGAGATATCCCAGTCGACCTGCACCTCATCGTCCTTGCCGCTTGAGATGAAGCGCACGTTATACTTGCGGCGTAGCTCCAAGGAGAGGATGGCAGTCGACCTGCACCTCGTCGTCCTCGCGGATAGGGATGGAGCGCACATTGTACTTGTGGCGCAACTCCGAGGAGAGGGCCGCAGTCGACCTGCACCTCGTTGTCCTTGCGGATAGGGATGGAGCGCACATTGTACTTGTGGCACAGCTCCGAGGAGAGGGTTGCAGTCGACCTGCACCTCGTCGTCCTTGCGGATTGGGATGGTTTTTAAACTTAGGCGAGTACTGGACTGTAGCTACGCCCCCGAGTGTGAGGTTTGCTCATCACTCGGTAGGATTTTTTAAACTTAGGCGAGTACTGGACTGCAGCTAAGCCCCCGTGAGGGAGTCCTGGATTAGGGGGTGTTCGGGTATCCGGACTATACCTTCGGCCGGACTCCAGGATTATGAAGATACAAGATTGAAGACTTTGTCCCGTGTCCGGAGGGGACTTTCCTTGGCGTGGAAGGCAAGCTTGGCGATGCGGATATTCAAGATCTCCTACCATTGTAACCGACTCTATGTAACCCTAACCCTATCCGGTGTCTATATAAACCGGAGGGTTGTAGTCCGTAGGACAGAATCAACTCCATACACAACAATCATACCATAGGCTAGCTTCTAGGGTTTAGCCTCATTGATCTCGTGGTAGATCAACTCTTGTACTACCCATATCATCAATATTAATCAAGCAGGAGTAGGGTATTACCTCCATCGAGAGGGCCCGAACCTGGGTAAAAACATTGTGTCCCTTGTCTCTTGTTACCATCCGGCCTTGACGCACCGAGATCCGCCGGTTTTGACACCGACATTGGTGCTTTCATTGAGAGTTCCTCTGTGCCGTCACAATCAGGAAGGATGCCTCCTCCCATCTTTAAAGACGGCGCCGTTGCTGAGGGAACCTTGGCTGTCGGCCAAACCCTCCGGCTAGGTGGTTTCCTCATGACCGCCTATTCGGCTGTTGCGCCGACGGTGACCTCTCGGGTCATCAAAAGCAACCTACACGTCAGCTCGAAGCTCGTCGAGCAGCTAGATTCAATGGAGCTCTCTTCTGTAAACGAGCTCTTGGATCGCATCGCCGCCCTGGGGGTCGCTACGGATTACGACCAGGTTGGGCTTAAACCCGATCTAAGAGAAATTAACTCTCCCCAAGTCATCCACCACGTTGCCGTGGTAGAGGCGCAGTGCGGCGACCCTTCATCTATTTTAAGGACTAGCTACGTCCGAATTCCCGACCCCTCCAAGCCGGATACCCGCGAAGGGGAGGATGTAACTCAAGACCTGAGCTTTGGATCAGGCAACGGGCTAGATTCATCGGACAACATCCAAGAATCCGAACTTCAGAGTTCGGAAACTCTTCGGCCTCCGAATCTTGTATTGGGTGAGGTTTCAGATTCAACGACACCCGCCCACCCGATCAAAAGCGATCTCTCCCAAATCAGGCAGAGGCCCGAGGAAACAGTACATCATTACTGGGCCAGATTCCTCCTGGTTATGAACAGGATAAAGGATTTCCGCGAGGAAGACACAATCTCAATTTTCTGCAGTAATTGCACGAACAAGGGAATCCTTAACGCCGTAAGTCATCGTGATATCACACGCTTTGCTGACTTGGCGTCCATAGTACAAAAATACTGTGTGATGGAAAGCGCCTGGAAAACCGAAATAAATGTTTGGGATAATCCGGCCTTGAATAGTAATCCCGTCTGAACTAAGAGGGTGCATTATCATAGGACACCCGGGATAAACACCAAAAAGCCAAAACCCTCTACAGGGCATGGAACCGTACTGGAAAGATGGCTTGATGGACCCTGTAGAATTCATAGTACAGAGGACGCCACACCAACTCACAGCCTTAGAGCATGTTGGATACTCTGGCAGGTGGCCAAAATCGGCGAGGACCTCTTAATTCCGGAGGCCGCAGAAAGCCAACCCAAGGACACCAGTACCGTTCTCACAGTCTTTGAGACTTTCGCATCAAACAACATGCAAAAAAGAACACTCCGCAGCCTCGCCGAAGTCTATCAAGTTGCAACAATAAATCCATGGAGCGACACTGCCATTACCTTCAATGCAAGTGATGAACCTCGATTCCGAACAGCCCGAGCACCAGCCGCATTGGTCCTCAGTCCCATAGTGGACGGCTTTCACCTCACCAAGGTGCTCATGGATGGAGGCAGCGGACTGAACCTCATCTATGAGGAAACCCTTCAAAAAATGGAAATAGACTGGAACCGCGTCGAGCGAAGCAGCACAACCTTTAGAGGAATAATCCCCAGTCGAGAAGTGCGCTACACAGAAAAAATCACACTAGATGTGGTGTTCGGCACGCCGGATAATTACAGGTCCGAAGAAGTCACGTTTCAGGTGGCCCCGTTCAAAAGTGGATATCACGCTTTACTAGGGCGGGAAGAATTCACAATCTTCCAAGCAATACCCCATTATGGGTACATGAAGCTTAAGATGCCCGGGCCAAACGGAATTATCACTCTAGCTAGTGATCCGGACATAGCACTCCGCGCTGAAAACAAGACAGCCGCATTAGCCCTTAAGGCACTATCCGAAGCCTTAGCGGTCGAGGAACTGACTGCGCTGTGCTCCACGGTTAATAGGGATGATGTGATACTCGACAAGAGATCCAAATCCACATCCTTCAAGCCAGCTGACGAAATAGTCAAATTCTAGGTCCATCCAACGAACCCCAATAAAACAGCCTCCATCGGGGCACGACTGAACCCTGATGTAGACGCCGCACTGTGAGAATTCCTACAAGAGAACTGGGACATTTTCGCCTAGCACCCTTCAGACATGCCAGGGATCCCACGCAGGCTGGCCGAACACAGCTTAAATATCCTAAAAGGATTCAAACCTGTCAAACAAGCCCTTCGGCGTTTTTCCGAACCCAAGAGACAGGCTATGGGAGAGGAGCTAGCCAAGCTATTGGAGAGCGGATTCATTAGAGACATAAAACATCCGGACTGGCTAGCAAACCTGGTGATGGTACCAAAGAAGGACAAATCCTGGCGCCTGTGTGTCGATTTTAAAGACCTTAACAAGGCTTGCCCAAAGGATCCCTTCCCCCTCCCCCGTCTCGATCAAATTATCGATGCCACCGCAGGACACGACTCATTGTGTTTCCTCGATGCATACTCCGGTTACCATCAAATCAAGATGGCAGAATCAGACCAAGCTGCAATAGCATTGATCACACCATACGGCCCATTCTGCTTCAACACAATGCCCTTCGGGCTGAAAAACGTCGGCGCAACATATCAGCGCATGATCTAGACATGTCTGGCAAACCAGATCGGCAAGACAGTGGAGGCGTATGTGGATGATGTGGTCGTCAAATCAAGACATGTCGAATCCCTAGTAAATGACTTGAGGCTTACATTCGATAACCTCCGAAAATATGACATCAAGCTCAACCCAGAAAAATGCGTCTTCGGCGTTCCAGCCGGAAAGCTCTTGGGCTTCATTGTATCCGGTAGAGGAATTGAAGCAAACCCAGCCAAGATTGGAGCTTTGTCACAATTGGATGTCCCAAAGGACCTTAAACAAATACAAAAATTAACCGGATGCGTGGTGGCTTTAAGCCCTTCATCTCCCGCTTGGGAGAAAAGGCACTACCCCTTTATCGCCTCCTTCGGCGCACCGAACACTTTGAGTGGACGGATGCCGCCACGGCCGTACTTAATGAAATAAAAGCCATATTGGCAACAAACCCAGTCCTGGCCGCGCCGAACACTGGCGAACCAATGCTATTGTACATTGCAGCAACACATCAAGTTGTCAGCGCAGTGCTAGTTGTAGAGCGGGAAACGGATGGACACAAATTCCCCCTTCAAAGGCCGGTCTACTACGTATCCACTATCCTCACTCCATGCAAATCACGGTACCCGCATTATCAAAAGATTGCATACGCAGTATTCATGGCATCCCGGAAGCTACGACACTACTTTCAAGAGTGTTCCATAACAGTAGCCTCGGAAGTACCACTCAACGATATTATCAAAAACCACGATGCAACGGGCCGGATTGCAAAATGGGCCATCGAGCTTCTCCCGTTCGATATAACCTATAAGCCATGGCGAGCTATTAAATCGCAAGTTTTGGCCGACTTCGTCGCAGAATGGACGGAGGCCGAGCTCCCTAAAGAGCACGGCACATATTCAAACTGGATTATGCATTTCGACGGCTCCAAAATGTTGGCCGGACTGGGGGCTGGCGTCGTCCTGACGTCCCCCACAGGAGACACAGTACAATATGTGCTCCAGATCATGTACACGGATTCCAACAATGCAGCCGAATACGAGGCCCTCCTACATGGTCTCCGGATAGCAGTATCCATGGGTATCCAGCGCCTAGAGGTACGCGGAGATTCAAACCTCGCGATATCCCAAATAAATGGAGACTTCAACGCCAAGGACCCAAAAATGGCAGCTTACCGCAATGCCGTCCTAAAAATGTCAGCTCAGTTCGAAGGGCTGGAGTTTCACCATATAGCCCGAGAAAACAATCAAGCAGCGGACGTCCTGGCACGCATCGGAGCAAAACGCGATGCAGTCCCCCCCCCCCAACATCTTTTTGGAAAGATTGTTCAAGCCATCCGTAGCATGGGAGGGGGAACCTGCAAATAACAGCCCAGACCCAGCCGCACCACTCGACGCTGAACAATCGGACACAATTGGAGGCTCTGCCAATGAAATTACACCTTCAGCCCACGTAATAATGGCGGTTATCGCCCTGTGGACAGAACCATTCCTAGCCTACCTTACTAGGCAGGAACTCCCGGAGGACCAAAACGAGGCCCGCTGCATAGTGCGGCGATCTAAAGCCTATAGAGTCCATGAGGGAGAGCTTTATAAGAAAAGCACTACCGGAGTCCTTCAAAGGTGCATCTCCGAAGAGGAAGGGCGGAACCTTCTGGCTGAAATTCATGCCGGACTCGGTGGTCACCACACCGCTGCTCGGTCCCTTGTTAGCAAGGCTTTCCGTACAGGCTTTTATTGGCCAACGGCCCGGGCAGACGCTCAGGACCTAGTCCAACGATGCGTTGGTTGCCAACTTTTTGCCAACCAAAGCCATATGCCACCCACCGCACTCCAAACTATACCCATCACCTGGCCTTTTGCGGTCTGGGGGCTTGACATGCTCGGACCCCTTAAAGGTGGGACCGATAGGAAAAAATACTTACTGGTCATGGTGGATAAATTCTCCAAATGGATAGAAGCCAAGCCTGTTAAAACGGCCGAATCCGGACCTGTGATAGACTTCATATCCGGGGTTGTACACCGTTACGGCGTCCCCCACAGCATCATAACCGATAACGGCACAAACTTTACCGCCGACGAGGTAAAACTCTGGTGCAAAAACATGGGCATCAAGCTCGATTATGCTTCCGTCTATCACCCACAAACCAACGGCCAGGTCGAACGTGCAAATGGTCTTATCATGAGCGGCATTAAACCCAGACTGGTGCGGTCCCTCAAGGAATCTAACACGCACTAGGTAGAGGAGCTCGACTCCGTGCTATGGGGGCTGCGGACCACGCCAAATCGCACCACCGGATACACACCATTTTTTATGGTGTACGGCGCAGAGGCAGTTCTGCCCTGCGACATAATTCATGACTCACCTAGAGTGTGCATGTACGAAGAAAGAGAAGCCGAGCTCGATCGGAAGGACAACTTGGACGCCTTGGAGGAGGAGCGTGACGTGGCAAAAGCCCGTTCCGCATTTTATCAATAGCAGGCCCGAAGATATCAAAGCAGAGAAGTACGGGCCAAAAATTACAATGTTGGCGAACTAGTTCTACGCCTGCCGGATAAGAAAAAGGACAAACTCAAGCCCAAGTGGGAAGGTCCATTCATAATCAACCAAGTCCTGACTGGCGGGGCGTACCGCCTGCGAGATGCGTCGGATAACCGACTCGAGCCGAACCCGTGGAACGCCACCCGCCTCCGAAGATTCTATGCCTAGCGCCGGACTCTGTGTTCGTCTCCTTCCTCTGTCCATTTTTTGCATTTTTCTGTCTTAAATTTCTCTCCTTCCCCTCTTTTCTTTTATAGCCCTTAAAGGCTCATCTAGTGACGCGCCACTCGCGCTCATTAAACCTGGGGGCTTCTTTAACAGAAGCTTATTTATACGGGCTTCACGCCCAACACATGCGTCAAACTTCCGCATGTACCTTTTTCTTCACCATTATATGCATCCATATGACTTAAGTTTTGGCCAAGCTAGGTTGCCTGGCTCCTGTGCTTACCCCTACGTTCCCGATTGTTCGGCTAGGCGGTAAAGGGAGCACCTCTGCGATTGTTACTGCCGGGTCAGCCGGATGTGTACCTCAGACTGGGTGAAGCCGAAAGCTAGCGTTCTTAAGGGAATATTCGATCGGTGAAATAAAAGATGATCTTTTTACTCATTTTATGCGCCCCCAGATGCCTTTTTTCTGTGTCTCTTCACGTAGTTCGGACATGCACCTTAGGGCATGCCTCCCCAGCGAAGGGAACCCTTAACGGAACTATTCTCTCTGGAAGATGTTTCTTGCTAACCATGTAATATAACATAACTAGTTGGGCACTTTTCTGATAAAGCAGTGATGACCCCTACGCCTGGTCTCCACGCATACCCCGGTTCTTATATAACCGCTAGGGTATTCGGACACACTCCGGACCGTCAGGTCCCGAGGTTGAAGCGAAAAGGTCGGCAACGACAAACGATCTACAATCCGGCTAGAAGGCATTATACATGTCAATTCAAAATTACACAGTCATTCTGACTGATTGTATTCCTCTTCTATACCATCTAACAGGCTGTCTAATTTGCAGTCCTGCTGGGAATACTTCGCGGCCAACTCTACTTGGCCGTATACTAACCTTACAGGGATCTCCTTCCCGTCAGGCCCCACTGGTCCGACCTCGGCCATATGGTTTGGGTCAGGCTTCGTAAAACGGGTCTTCACCATGGCCCAGGCCTCCCTAGCACCTTGTCGGCAGGCCGATATCTTCCACAACCGGAAGCGCCGCCGAGCTCCCTTCAGCTTCTCCGCAAGCTCTCCAAGGCCCTCGGGCACGGAGTGGGTAGGCCACAAAGCTTGGGCAATACCCCGCATCGCCCGCCGAATTCGCTCGTGCAGTTGCAAGAGTTCGGGAAGAAGGTCACCCGTAGAACCGGGCATCTCCTCTGCAGGACGAACTGTGAGCATACCTACAGACATTACTCTGTTAGTCGACTTCCTCGCTGAACTCTTTTTTCAAAGTTCGTTCAAGCACTTACTAAAAATGCCGCGTCGAAGCCGCTGATTCTCCTTCGCGGAGTCTGACAGCTGACCATGAACATCTTTGAGTTCGACGTCCAGCTTGGTGTTGGCATCCTGAAGATCATTCTTCTCTCGCCTCACCTTTGTCAACGTACTCTCACCGGCCTTTAGCCGGCGTAAGAGTTATTGCTTGTCCAGATCGAGCCCGGCGCCATCTGCAATATGATTTCTCAGATTTACACCCACACCGCACAATACTAACCTTTCGAAGTGTATCTTACCTAAGGGGGTCTCTTTGGGCTCCCCTGCTGCGGCTAGTGCGGTCTCTAGTTGGGCCTTGCACTTTTCCAGCTCCTGGGACAGTACGGTATTCTTCTCTGTAAGAACCTGCATATTAAATGATCCTTAAATCAGTTGCTCTAACTGCTTCAAGTCTCGGGGGCTACTGACATATATATGTTTAACCAAAATTTTCTTACCCGTATGTCTTTTACATACTGCTCCGTGGCTCTGGCTAAACCATTTTGAGCGGCACGGAGGTACGCATCTCCCGAATCAAAGGCATCTAAAGCCTCTTGGGAGAAACAAGCGTCGTGTAGAACTGTCCGGCGACGCCTGTGGTTCATGGCACTCTCCACTTCAGAATTTGTGGCAGACAGCCTTTCTGCATCCTTTGTCGGAGGAGTGTCCGATGCGCGCCTTGTGCTCGCCTCCGCTTCCTGGCCAGACGTTGGCGCCTGGCTGGTGGAGGCGCGATTGGCAACCTCTCCGGATGTAGTCCGGCGAGATCTCTTCGTTCTGAAGATATCACGAACGTTAATATGCCCTGACAGAATAGCACCAGGGAAACAGAGGGTGCGCTATACCTTTGCGCTGGCATCTCAGTCCGGGCTGCATTCCTTTTTGTCCCACGGGGCCCTGCGGCCCCTCGTTGGCTAGCCGCCGCAGGTTCGGCCTCCTGCCTCGGAAATCTCCCCTGCAAAACACGGTTGTCGTCAGAAACACCGGAATACGTGAGAGTGGAATCGCTCTCAAGGGAATGAGACTCCGGTTTCTGTCACCTAGGAGGCCGGGATTAACCCTGGGTAATCAGCCGTGATGGCTACCAAGGTATTGTCCTTGCTTAGCTGATAGAACACCCCGTTGATAAGCTCCACTGATATGTCCGGATCCTCTTCGGAGTCCGGATCGAGGGACCGTTCTGGGTCCTCAGGCTGTGGAGGGCGGCTGTTTATATCCTTTACCTCCTGTCGCAGTTCCTGCACTGAAGTCGTTAGACTACATATCTAACCGTGGGAGTATAAAACAAACGGGCGAGCGCAATTGTTCACTTACCCAACCTGGAGGATCGTACATAGTAAATCCGGCATGTGGGTTGACGCGGAGGAATTCCTCCTTTTCTCCCTTGTACAAAGAGGATAGGATCTTTACTAAGACGGCGGCTGAGGCCGGCCCCTTACGACCATAACGTGTGGCGTCATCCTCCCCGTTGAAATCCCACATGGGGTGGCCTCTATATTGAAGTGGCTGCACCCCCCGCATAATGCATGCGGCCATGAATCCAATCATGGTTAGTCCGGAATGAGCCAACAGTCTTATTCGACCCATCAGGTAAAGGACGTCTCTGTCGCTTTCTCTCTGAGAGCTCCGTGGACGCCAGCTCAAGCGTTTCTTCAATGGAGCACTGCTGAACTCAGGGAGACCGACCCGGATAGGGTCCGGCAGCGGGACGTCATCTATGTAAAACCATTCTGAAGGCCAGTCCTCGGACGCCTTCTTTGGGGTTCCGGATAGGTATCCGGTCCCGGCGATGCGCCATACTTCGGCTCCGCCTACTTGGTATATAGACCTCTCTTGAGAACGGGGCACCAGGCAGAATAACCTCTTCCACAGCGCGAAATGAGCCTCAACGCCTAAAAATAGCTCACAGAGGGCGACGAAACCCGCAATATGCAGTACGGATGCGGGCGTGAGATTGTGCAGCTGGAGGCCGTAGAACTCCAGAAGCCCGCGGAGAAATGGATGAATTGGAAATCCCAGTCCCCTTATTAGATAGGGGACGAGGCACACCCGCTCTCCTTTAGAAGGATTGGGGGTGCTCTCCGCTTGTTTTCCGCCATTGTAGGTGGCGAGACCGGCTCAGACCAGGACCATGTATGCCTGAGGGAGAAATCCCTTGGCCTGAAGTGACACTAACTCGCTATGCGGGATGGTGCAACTCTCCCAGTCCCTGGGTTTGGGACCGGAGGGGCGAGGGGAGGTGCTCCGACGGCTGGTCATGTTGGAATGGACCTTTGCTGGAAGCGCTCTGATGATAACTCGCGAAGAGGAGAAGATGTGGTTTGGACTTAAATCCCCATCCCGTTAAATAGGCGGCTTGTTTATACGGCTAGGGGTGTAGATGTAAAAACGCCCTGGCTTTTCGCATTCGTTTGACACATGGAAGACGGCCATTATTGGGCGTGGGAGCTGAGGAGCGCTACATTACAAAAATTGGACATTATTCCTACAGGTACACAGGATTTGGAGAGGAACCCGCCTTGCAATGCCGAACAATCTGCGCGCCGGACTCATCGTCATTGAAGCCTGGTTCAGGGGCTACTGAGGGAGTCCTGGATTAGGGGGTGTTCGGGTAGCCGGACTATACCTTCGGTCGGACTCCAGGATTATGAAGATACAATATTGAAGACTTCGTCCTATGTCCGGAGGGGACTTTCCTTGGCGTGGAAGGCAAGCTTGGCGATGCGGATATTCAAGATCTCCTACCATTGTAACCGACTCTATGTAACCCTAACCCTATCCGGTGTCTATATAAACCGGAGGGTTGTAGTCCGTAGGATAGAATCAACTCCATACACAACAATCATACCATAGGCTAGCTTCTAGGGTTTAGCCTCCTTGATCTCGTGGTAGATCAACTCTTGTACTACCCATATCATCAATATTAATCAAGCAGGAGTAGGGTATTACCTCCATCGAGAGGGCCCGAACCTGGGTAAAAACATCGTGTCCCTTGTCTCCTGTTACCATCCGGCCTTGACGCACAGTTCGGGACCCCCTACCCAAGATCCGCCGGTTTTGACACCGACACCCCGAGTGTGAGGTTTCCTCATCACTCGGTAGGATATTTTAAACTTAGGCGAGTACCGAACTGCAGCTAAGCCCCCGAGTGTGAGGTTTGCTAATCACTCGGTAGGATTTTTTTTTTAAACTTAGGCGAGTACTGGACTGCAGCTAAGCCCTCGAGTGTGAGGTTTGCTCATCACTCGGTAAGATTTTTTAAACTTAGGCGAGTACTGGACTCCAGCTAAGCCCCCGAGTGAGAGGTTTGCTCATCACTCGGTAGGATTTTTTAAACTTAGGCGAGTACTGGACTGCAGCTAAGCCCCCGAGTGAGAGGTTTGCTCATCACTCGGTAGGATTTTTCAAACTTAGGCGAGTACTGGACTGCAGCTAAGCCCTCGAGTGAGAGGTTTGCACATAACTCGGTAGGATTTTTTAAACTTAGGCGAGTACTGGACTGCAACTAAGCCCCCGAGTGAGAGGTTTGCTCATTACTCGGTAGGATTTTTCAAACTTAGGCGAGTACCGGACTGCAGCTAAGCCCCCGAGTGTGAGGTTTGCTCATCACTCGGTAGGATTTTTTTAAAACTTAGGCGAGTACTGGACTGCAGCTAAGCCCCCGAGTGTGAGGTTTGCTCATCACTCGGTAGGATTTTTTAAACTTAGGCGAGTACTGGACTGCAGCTAAGCCCTCGAGTGAGAGTTTTGCACATAACTCGGTAGGATTTTTTAAACTTAGGCGAGTACTGGACTGCAACTAAGCCCCCGAGTGAGAGGTTTGCTCATTACTCGGTAGGATTTTTCAAACTTAGGCGAGTACCAGACTGCAGCTAAGCCCCCGAGTGTGAGGTTTGCTCATCACTCAGTAGGATTTTTTAAACTTAGGCGAGTACTGGACTACAGCTAAGCCCCCGAGTGAGAGGTTTGCTCACCACTCGGTAGGCATTTTTAAACTTAGGCGAGTACTGGACTGCAGCTAAGCCCCCGAGTGAGAGGTTTGCTCATCACTCTGTATGATTTTTCGAACTTAGGCGAGTACTGGACTGCAGCTAAGCCCCCAAGTGAGAGGTTCGCTAATCACTCGATAGGATTTTTCAAACTTGGGCGAGTACTGGACTGCAGCTAAGCCCCCGAGTGAGAGACTTGCTCACCACTCGGTAGGATTTTTAAAAGTTAGGCGAAACGGATTCGCAACTAAGCCACCCACTGGAGGATTTCAGACACAAACGTAAGCAATCGACAATCATTCTAGAAGACTGTAAAACTCATGTCCTTGATAAACAAACTACAAAGGTGCTTCTTTATTACATCTCAACAGACTGAGTGCTTAAGTATAAAAGGGGCGGAGCAGCTCCGCATTCCAAGCGTGCGGCTCGTCTTTCTTGTGCTCGACGTTGTAGAGGTGGTTGAAGGAAATATGCCCTAGAGGCAATAATAAAGTTATTATTTATTTCCTTATAATCATGATAAATGTTTATTATTCATGCTAGAATTGTATTAACCGGAAACATAATACATGTGTGAATACATAGACAAACAAAGTGTCACTAGTATGCCTCTACTTGACTAGCTCGTTAATCAAAGATGGTTATGTTTCCTAACCATGAACAATGAGTTGTTATTTGATTAATGGGATCACATCATTAAGTGAATGATCTGATTGACATGACCCATTCCATTAGCTTAGCACCCGATCGTTTAGTATGTTGCTATTGCTTTCTTCATGACTTATACATGTTCCTATAACTATGAGATTATGCAACTCCCGTTTACCGGTGGAACACTTTGGGTACTACCAAACATCACAACGTAACTGGGTGATTATAAAGGAGTACTACAGGTGTCTCCAAAGGTACATGTTGGGTTGGCGTATTTCGAGATTAGGTTTTGTCACTCCGATTATCGGAGAGGTATCTCTGGGCCCTCTCGGTAATGCACATCACTTAAGCCTTGCAAGCATTGCAACTAAATGATTCAGTTGCGGATGATGTATTACAGAACGAGTAAAGAGACTTGCCAGCAACGAGATTGAACTAGGTATGGGATACCGACGATCGAATCTCGGGCAAGTAACATACCGATGACAAAGGGAACGACGTATGTTGTTATGCGGTCTGACCGATAAAGATCTTCGCAGAATATGTAGGAGCCAATATGGGAATCCAGGTCCCGCTATTGGTTATTGACCAGAGACATGTCTCGGTCATGTCTACATTGTTCTCGAACCCGTAGGGTCCGCACGCTTAAGGTTACGATGACAGTTATACTATGAGTTTATGCATTTTGATGTACCAAAGGTTGTTCGGAGTCCCGGATGTGATCACGGACATGACGAGGAGTCTCGAAATGGTCAAGACATAAAGATTGATATATTGGAAGCCTATGTTTGGATATCGGAAGTGTTCCGGGTGAAATCGGGATTTTACCGGAGTACCGGGAGGTTACCGGAATCCCCCGGGAGCTATATGGGCCTTAGTGGGCCTTAGTGGAAAAGAGAAGGGGCAGCCCAAGATGGGCCGCGCGCCTCCCCCCCTCCCCTAGTCCTATTAGGACAAGGAGAGGTGGCCGGCCCCCCTCTCTCTTTTCCCCCTCCGCGAATCCTATTCCAACTAGGATTGGAGGGCGGGGGAATCCTAGTCCCAGAGGGAGTAGGACTCTCCTGGCGCGCCCTCCTTGGCCGGCCAGCCTCCCCCCTTTAGTCCTTTATATACAGAGGCAGGGACACCCCAGAGACACACAAGTTGATCCACGTGATCTATTCCTTAGCCGTGTGCGGCGCCCCCAGCCACCATAGTCCTCGATAATACTGTAGCGGAGTTTAGGCGAAGCCCTGCTGCTGTAGTGCATCAAGATCGTCACCACGCCATTGTGCTGACGGAACTCTTCCCCGACACTTTGCTGGATCGGAGTCCAGGGAACGTCATCGAGCTGAACGTGTGCTCGAACTCGGAGGTGCCATAGTTTCGGTGCTTGATCGGTCGGATCGTGAAGACGTACGACTACATCAACCAAACGCTTCCATTGTCGATCTACTAGGTATGTAGATCACACTCCCCCCCCCTCGTTGCTATACATCACCATGATCTTGCGTGTGCGTAGGAAAAATTTTGAAATTTCCATGAAACCCAACAGTGGCATCCGAGCCTAGGTTTTATATGTTGATGTTATATGCACGAGTAGAACACAAGTGAGTTGTGGGCGATACAAGTCATACTACCTACCAGCATGTCATACTTTGGTTCGGCGGTATTGTTGGACGAGACGACCCGGACCCACATTACGCGTACGCTTATGCGAGACCGGTTCTCCCGACGTGCTTTGCACATAGGTGGCTTGCGGGCGACTGTCTCTCCAACTTTCGTTGAACCAAGTGTGGCTACGCCCGGTCCTTGCGAAGGTTAAAACGGAGTCAAATTGACAAACTATCGTTGTGGTTTTGATGCGTAGGTAAGATTAGTTCTTGCTTAAGCCCGTAGCAGCCACGTAAAACATGCAACAACAAAGTAGAGGACGTCTAACTTGTTTTTGCAGGGCATGTTGTGATGTGATATGGTCAAGACATGATGCTATTTTTATTGTATGAGATGATCATGTTTTGTAACCGAGTTATCGGCAACTGGCAGGAGCCTTATGGTTGTCGTTTTATTGTATGCAATGCAATCGCGATGTAATGCTTTACTTTATCACTAAGCGGTAGCGATAGTCGTAGAAGCACAAGCTTGGCGAGACGACAACGATGCTACGATGGAGATCAAGGTGTCACACCGGTGACGATGGTGATCACGATGGTGCTTCGGAGATGGAGATCACAAGCACAAGATGATGATGGCCATATCATATCACTTATATTGATTGCATGTGATGTTTATCCTTTTATGCATCTTATCTTGCTTTGATTGACGATAGCATTATAAGATGATCTCTCACTAAATTATCAAGAAGTGTTCTCCCTGAGTATGCACCGTTGCGAAAGTTCTTCATGCTGAGACACCACGTGATGATCGGGTGTGATAGGTTCTACGTTCAAATACAACGGGTGCAAAATAGTTGCACACGCGGAATACTCGGGTTATACTTGACGAGCCAAGCATATACAGATACGGCCTCGGAACACGAAGACCGAAAGGTCGAGCGTGAATCATATAGTAGATATGATCAACATAACAATGTTCACCATTGAAAACTACTCCATCTCACGTGATGACCGGTTATGGTTTAGTTGATTTGGATCATGTGATCACTTAGAGGATTAGAGGGATGTCTATCTAAGTGGGAGTACTTTAATTAATTTGACTAATTGAACTTAAATTTATCATGAACTTAGTACCTGATAGTATCTTGCTTATGTATGTTTGGTTGTAGATAGATGGCTCGTGCTGTTGTTCCGTTGAATTTTAATGCGTTCCTTGAGAAAGCAAAGTTGAAAGATGATGGTAGCAATTACACGGACTGGGTCCGTAACTTGAGGATTATCCTCATTGCTGCACAGAAGAATTACGTCCTGGAAGCACCGCTAGGTGCCAGGCCTGCTGCAGGAGCAACGCCGGATGTTATGAACGTCTGGCAGAGTAAAGATGATGACTACTCGATAGTTCAGTGTGCCATGCTTTATGGCTTAGAATCGGGACTTCAACGACGTTTTGAACGTCATGGAGCATATGAGATGTTCCAGGAGTTGAAGTTAATATTTCAAGCAAATGCCCAGATTGAGAGATATGAAGTCTCCAATAAGTTCTATAGCTGCAAGATGGAGGAGAACAGTTCTGTCAGTGAGCATATACTCAAAATGTCTGGGTATAATAATCACTTGATTCAATTGGAGTTAATCTTCCAGATGATTGCATCATCGACAGAATTCTCCAATCACTGCCACCAAGCTACAAGAGCTTCATGATGAACTATAATATGCAAGGGATGAATAAGACTATTCCCGAGCTCTTCGCGATGCTAAAAGCGGCGGAGGTAGAAATCAAGAAGGAGCATCAAGTGTTGATGGTCAACAAGACCACTAGTTTCAAGAAAAAGGGCAAAGGGAAGAAGAAGGGGAACTTCAAAAAGAACGGCAAGCAAGTTGCTACTCAAGAGAAGAAACCCAAACCTGGACCTAAGCCTGAAACTGAGTGCTTCTATTGCAAGCAGACTGGTCACTGGAAGCGGAACTGCCCCAAGTATTTGGCGGATAAGAAGGATGGCAAGGTGAACAAAGGTATATGTGATATACATGTTATTGATGTGTACCTTACTAATGCTTGCAGTAGCACCTGGGTATTTGATACTGGTTCTGTTGCTAATATTTGCAACTCGAAACAGGGACTACGGATCAAGCGAAGATTGGTTAAGGACGAGGTGACGATGTGCGTGGGAAACGGTTCCAAAGTCAATGTGATCGCAGTCGGCACGCTACCTCTACATCTACCTTCGGGATTAGTATTAGACCTAAATAATTGTTATTTGGTGCCAGCATTAAGCATGAACATTATATCTGGATCTTGTTTGATGTGAGACGGTTATTCATTTAAATCAGAGAATAATGGTTGTTCTGTTTATATGAGTAATATCTTTTATGGTCATGCACCCTTGAAGAGTGGTTTATTCTTGTTGAATCTTGATAGTAGTAACACACATATTCATAATGTTGAAGCCAAAAGATGCAGAGTTGATAATGAGAGTGCAACTTATTTGTGGCACTGCCGTTTAGGTCATATCGGTGTAAAGCGCATGAAGAAACTCCATACAGATGGACTTTTGGAACCACTTGATTATGAATCACTTGGTACTTGCGAACCGTGCCTCATGGGCAAGATGACCAAAACACCGTTCTCCGGTACTATGGAGATAGCAACAGATTTGTTGGAAATCATACATACAGATGTATGTGGTCCGATGAATATTGAGGCTCGTGGCGGATATTGTTATTTTCTCACCTTCACAGATGATTTGAGCAGATATGGGTATATCTACTTAATGAAACATAAGTCTGAAACATTTGAAAAGTTCAAAGAATTTCAGAGTGAAGTTGAAAATCATCGTAACAAGAAAATAAAGTTTCTGCGATCTGATCGTGGAGGAGAATATTTGAGTTACGAGTTTGGTGTACATTTGAAAAATTGTGGAATAGTTTCGCAACTCACGCCACCCGGAACACCACAGCGTAATGGTGTGTCCGAATGTCGTAATCGTACTTTACTAGATATGGTGCGATCTATGATGTCTCTTACTGATTTACCGCTATCGTTTTGGGGGTACGCTCTAGAGACAGCCGCATTCACGTTAAATAGGGCACCATCAAAATCCGTTGAGACGATGCCTTATGAATTGTGGTTTGGCAAGAAACCAAAGTTGTCGTTTCTGAAAGTTTGGGGCTGCGATGCTTATGTGAAAAAACTTCAACCTGATAAGCTCGAACCCAAATCGGAAAAATGTGTCTTCATAGGATATCCAAAGGAAACTATTGGATACACCTTCTATCGCAGATCCAATGGCAAGACTTTTGTTGCTAAGTTCGGAAACTTTCTGGAGAAGGAGTTTCTCTCGAAAGAAGTGAGTGGGAGGAAAGTAGAACTTGACGAGGTAACTGTACCTGCTCCCTTATTGGAAAGTAATGCATCACAGAAAACTGTTTCTGTGACACCTACACCAGGTAGTGAGGAAGCTAATGATGATGATCATGAAACTTCAGAACAAGATACTAATGAACCTCGTAGATCAACCAGAGTAAGATCCGCACCGGAGTGGTACGGTAATCCCGTTCTGGAAGTCATGCTACTAGATCATGATGAACCTACGAACTATGAAGAAGCAATGGTGAGCCCAGATTCCGCAAAGTGGCTTGAAGCCATGAAATCTGAGATGGGATCCATGTATGAGAACAAAGTATGGACTTTGGTTGACTTGCCCGATGATCGGCAAGCAATTGAGAATAAATGGATCTTCAAGAAGGAGACTGACGCTGACGGTAATATTACTGTCTACAAAGCTCGACTTGTCGCAAAAGGTTTCCGGCAAGTTCAAGGGATTGACTACGATGAGACCTTCTCACCCGTAGCGATGCTTAAGTCTGTCCGAATCATGTTAGCAATTGCCGCATTTTATGATTATGAAATTTGGCAGATGGATGTCAAAACTGCATTCCTGAATGGATTTCTGGAAGAAGAGTTGTATATGATGCAACCAGAAGGTTTTGTCGATCCAAAGGGAGCTAACAAAGTGTGCAAGCTCCAGCAATCCATTTATGGACTGGTGCAAGCCTCTCGGAGTTGGAATAAATGCTTTGATAGTGTGATCAAAGCATTTGGTTTTATACAGACTTTTGGAGAAGCCTGTATTTACAAGAAAGTGAGTGGGAGCTCTGTAGCATTTCTGATATTATATGTAGATGACATATTATTAATTGGAAATGATATAGAATTTCTGGATAGCATAAAGGGATACTTGAATAAGAGTTTTTCAATGAAAGACCTCGGTGAAGCTGCTTACATATTAGGCATTAAGATCTATAGAGATAGATCAAAACGCTTAATTGGACTTTCACAAACAACATACCTTGACAAAGTTTTGAAGAAGTTCAAAATGGATCAAGCAAAGAAAGGATTCTTGCCTGTGTTACAAGGTGTGAAATTGAGTAAGACTCAATGCCCAACCACTGCAGAAGATAGAGAGAATATGAAAGATGTTCCCTATGCATCAGCGATAGGATCTATCATGTATGCAATGCTGTGTACCAGACCTGATGTGTGCCTTGCTATAAGTCTAGCAGGGAGGTACCAAAGTAATCCAGGAGTGGATCACTGGACAGCGGTCAAGAACATCCTGAAATACCTGAAAAGGACTAAGGATATGCTTCTCGTATATGGAGGTGACAAAGAGCTCATCGTAAAAGGTTACGTTGATGCAAGCTTTAACACTGATCCGGACGATTCTAAATCGCAAACCGGATACGTGTTTACAATAAACGGTGGGGCTGTAAGTTGGTGCAGTTCTAAACAAAGCGTTGTAGCGGGATCTACATGTGAAGCGGAGTACATAGCTGCTTCGGAAGCAGCAAATGAAGGAGTCTGGATGAAGGAGTTCATATCCGATCTAGGTGTCATACCTAGTGCATCGGGTCCAATGAAAATCTTCTGTGACAATACTGGTGCAATTGCCTTCGCAAAGGAATCCAGATTTCACAAGAGAACCAAGCACATCAAGAGACGCTTCAATTCCATCCGGGATCTAGTCCAGGTGGGAGACATAGAGATTTGCAAGATACATACGGATCTGAATATTGCAGACCCGTTGACTAAGCCTCTTCCACGAGCAAAACATGATCAGCACCAAGGCTCCATGGGTGTTAGAATCATTACTGTGTAATCTAGATTATTGACTCTAGTGCAAGTGGGAGACTGAAGGAAATATGCCCTAGAGGCAATAATAAAGTTATTATTTATTTCCTTATAATCATGATAAATGTTTATTATTCATGCTAGAATTGTATTAACCGGAAACATAATACATGTGTGAATACATAGACAAACAAAGTGTCACTAGTATGCCTCTACTTGACTAGCTCGTTAATCAAAGATGGTTATGTTTCCTAACCATGAACAATGAGTTGTTATTTGATTAACGGGATCACATCATTAAGTGAATGATCTGATTGACATGACCCATTCCATTAGCTTAGCACCCGATCATTTAGTATGTTGCTATTGCTTTCTTCATGACTTATACATGTTCCTATAACTATGGGATTATGCAACTCCCATTTACCAGAGGAACACTTTGGGTACTACCAAACGTCACAACGTAACTGGGTGATTATAAAGGAGTACTATAGGTGTCTCCAAAGGTACATGTTGGGTTGGCGTATTTCGAGATTAGGTTTTGTCACTCTGATTATCGGAGAGGTATCTCTGGGCCCTCTCGGTAATGCACATCACTTAAGCCTTGCAAGCATTGCAACTAAATGAGTCAGTTGCGGATGATGTATTACAGAACGAGTAAAGAGACTTGCCAGCAACGAGATTGAACTAGGTATGGGATACCGACGATCGAATCTCGGGCAAGTAACATACCGATGACAAAGGGAACGACGTATGTTGTTATGCGGTCTGACCGATAAAGATCTTCGCAGAATATGTAGGAGCCAATATGGGCATCCAGGTCCCGCTATTGGTTATTGACGAGAGACATGTCTCGGTCATGTCTACATTGTTCTCGAACCCGTAGGGTCCGCACGCTTAAGGTTACGATGACAGTTATACTATGAGTTTATGCATTTTGATGTACCGAAGGTTGTTCGGAGTCCCGGATGTGATCACGGACATGACGAGGAGTCTCGAAATGGTCAAGACATAAAGATTGATATATTGGAAGCCTATGTTTGGATATTGGAAGTGTTCCGGGTGAAATCGGGATTATACCGGAGTACCGGGAGGTTACCGGAACCCCCCGGGAGCTATATGGGCCTTAGTGGGCCTTAGTGGAAAAGAGAAGGGGCAGCCCAAGATGGGCCGCGCGCCTCCCCCCCTCCCCTAGTCCTATTAGGACAAGGAGAGGTGGCCGACCCCCCCTCTCTCTTTTCCCCCTACGCGAATCCTATTCCAACTAGGATTGGGGGGGGGGAATCCTACTCCCAGAGGGAGTAGGACTCTCCTGGTGCGCCCTCCTTGGCCGGCCAGCCTCCCCCCCTTTAGTCCTTTATATACAGAGGAAGGGACACCCCAGAGACACACAAGTTGATCCACGTGATCTATTCCTTAGCCGTGTGCGGCGCCCCCAGCCACCATAGTCCTCGATAATACTGTAGCGGAGTTTAGGCGAAGCCCTGCTGCTGTAGTGCATCAAGATCGTCACCACGCCGTCGTGCTGACGGAACTCTTGAAAGTGCAACTATCCCTAGGTGGTTTTGGTAATTCATAACAACATATAGCTCATTGAGCTAATGCTATTCCAAGATGATTATTTCAGGAAAGCTCAATGATTGGCATGGCATGGATATGGAAGTGGAACCCTCAAAATGCTAAGGACAATGGATTGGCTCAAGCTCAAAAGCTCAAGACTCTTCATTTTATATTTTAGTGATCCAAGATCACATTGAGTCCATAGGAAAAGCCAATACTATTAAGAAGGGATGAGGTGTTGCTTAATGAGCCTCTTGCTTCATGTGCTTAGTGATATGCTCCAAAATCCTCAACTACTTTCCCATATCCACATATGACCTAAACTCTAAGCCAAACTCGGTCCTACCGATTTTTCCTATCCGGCGCCACCGAGTTTCACTTGTCATTAGCCACTGCCAAACCCTAGCAATTCGGTCCTACCGATAGGGATCTCGGTCCCACCGAGATGGGGTTGCAAACTCTCTGTTTCCCTTTCGTAACTTTTCGGTCCCACCGAAAGAGCGAATCGGTCCCACCGAGATTGCAATGTAAACTCAGTGTTTCCCCTTTGTAACTTTTCGGTCTCACCGAGTTCCACTCGGTCCCACTGAAAGAGCAAATCGGTCCCACCGAGTTTGCCTGACCAACTCTCTGGTAAGCTAATTACCAAACTCGGTCTCACTGAGTTTATGTAATCGGTCTCACCGAGATTACGTTATGCCCAAACCCTAACCGAATCGGTCCTACCGAGTTGCATGTCAGTCCCACCGAAATTCCTAACGGTCACAAGGTTTACATTTTCGGTCCGACCGAGTTTATTGATTCGGTCCCACCGAGATTGGAAAACTGTGTAACGGTTGGATTTTGTGTGGAGGCTATATATACCCCTCCACCTCTTTCTCATTCCAAGACAGAGCCATCAGAACACACACATCATTCCAACTCATTTGTTCTGAGAGAGAACCACCTACTCATGTGTTGAGATCAAGACATCCCACTCCTACCATATGAATCTTGATCTCTAGCCTTCCCAAGTTGCTTTCCACTCAAATCTTCTTTCCACCAAATCCAAATCCTATGAGAGAGAGTTGAGTGTTGGGGAGACTATCATTTGAAGCACAAGAGCAAGGAGTTCATTACCTACACACCATTTGTTACTTCTTGGAGAGTGGTGTCTCCTAGATTGGCTAGGTGTCACTTGGGAGCCTCTGACAAGATTGTGGAGTGAACCAAGGAGTTTGTAAGGGCAAGGAGATCGCCTACTTCATGAAGATCTACCGCTAGTGAGGCAAGTCCTTCGTGGGCGATGGCCATGGTGGGATAGACAAGGTTGCTACTTCATGGACCCTTTGTGGGTGGTTGCTTCTTCGTGGACCCTTCGTGGGTGGAGCCCTTCGTGGACTCGCGCAACCGTTGCCCTTGGGTGGAGCCCTGTGTGGACTCGCGCAACCGTTACCCTTCGTGGGTTGAAGTCTCCATCAACGTGGATGTAGGATAGCACCACCTATCCGAACCACGGGAAAAACATCCGTGTCTCCAATAGCGTTTGAAATCTCCAAACCCTTCCCTTTACATTCTTGCAAGTTGCATGCTTTACTTTCCGCTGCCAATATACTCTTTGCATGCTTGCTTGAATTGTGTGATGATTGCTTGACTTGTCCTAAAATAGCTAAAATCTGCCAAGAACTAAAATTGGGAAAAGGTTAAGTTTTTATTTGGTCAAGTAGTCTAATCACCCCCCCCCCCTCTAGACATACTTTCGATCCCACAAGTGGTATCAGAGCTTTGGTCTCCATTTGCTTGATCTCCATAGCTTTTGGTGGTCATAGCCTTGGTTTCACAACCTAGGAGAGTATGGCGTCTAGCGAGGGAAATTATCACCGTAGAGGTCCTTACTTTGATGGTACTAATTTTGCTAGTTGGAAGCGTAAAATGAAAATGCATATTCTTGGACATAACCCCGCCGTTTGGGCTATTGTGTGTGTTGGTTTGCAAGGTGACTTCTTTGAAGGGAGAGAACCACACCGTGAAGCTACCGCGGAAGAGTTGAAGATGTTGCAATACAATGCTCAAGCTTGTGATATTCTCTTCAACGGATTGTGCCCCGAAGAATTCAACAAAATCAGCCGCCTTGAGAATGCAAAGGAAATTTGGGATACTTTGATTGATATGCACGAAGGTACCGACTCCGTCAAGGAATCCAAGTTGGATGTGCTTCAAAGCCAACTTGACAAGTTCAAGATGAAGGATGGTGAAGGTGTCGCTGAAATGTACTCTAGGCTTGCTCTCATCACAAATGAGATTGCCGGCTTAGGAAGTGAAGAGATGACCGATAAATTCATCATCAAGAAGATCCTAAGAGCCTTGGATGGAAAATATGATACCGTGTGCACATTGATCCAAATGATGCCCAATTACAAAGATCTCAAGCCAACGGAAGTGATTGGAAGAATTGTTGCTCATGAGATGTCACTTAAGGATAAAGAGGAACTTCACAACAAATCAAGTGGTGCCTACAAAGCCTCATGTGAAGCCCCTATATCATCTAGTGAGAAACAAGACTTCAATGAAGAATTGAGCTTAATGGTGAAGAACTTCAACAAGTTCTACAAGAATAAAAGCAAAGATAGAAGCTCCAAATCAAGGTCCTACAATGACAAAAAATCTTCTAGTCGAGAGCGAAACTGTTACAATTGTGGAAGACCCGGACACTATTCCAACGAGTGTACGGCTCCCTACAAGAGAAGAGAAGAGTCTCCAAGAAGAAGAAGCAAAGGATCACCACAAAGAGACAGAAGGAGTAGAGATGATCGTTATGAACAAAGATACTCACGGAGAAGCAAGGATTCGGAAAGGAAGGAAAAATCATCAAGGAGCTACACAAGACGAAGACATCAAGCTCATGTTGGTGAATGGGTATCCGGCTCCGACTCCGACAGCCACTCCGAGAGAAGTTATCACTCCAACTCCGAAGATACTCAAGATGAAGGTGTTGCCGGTCTAGCACTTGTGTCAACCAACTCCTACGACATATTTGACTCACCAAATGAAGGAATTGGAAGATGCTTCATAGCCAAAGGTCCTAAGGTAACACACCCCGAGTATGTTGATTTCAATAGTGATGAAGATGACTTGTTAGGTGATGATTTGCTTGGTGACAACTCTAGTGATGAATACTATTATGAAAGACCAATTAATCATGCTAATCAAGATAAAACGAGTGACAATGATAAGGAGAAGATTGAGGCCCTAACTAAAGAACTAAAAACTCTTAAGTTATCTCATGACACTATCTTCGAAGATCATCGAGAACTTTTAAGAGCTCATGAGAAGCTACGCTTTGAAAAGCTCAATCTTGAGCAAGAGCATGAGTTCTTAAAGGCAATCAATGATGATCTCCGCAAGAAAAGTTCTTCTTACATTGCCAAGCGTTTACTCTTGTCCACTTACATGCCTAACAAGAAAGATTCTTCCGCTAGTAGTAACAATGATCATGCTAAATCCAATATTGTTGCTTCTAGTAGTTCTCTTGATTCCACTAATGATTCTCTTAGCCAAGTTACACTTGAGCAAGAAAATAGCTTATTGAAGGGAATTATAGAGAAAGGAGTGTACAAAAGCCTTGCCGGGAGTAAGCAATTCGAGGAAATTGTGCGCAAGCAAGGAATGCACCGGAAGAATCAAGGTGTTGGTTTTGAACGAAAGTTCAATGCCAATGGAGTTGAGTGGGAAGAAGATCAATACCCCAAGACAAAGTTTGTCCCTCAACAAGAGAAGTATACTTCTTTCAAAGGGACACAAGCTCAAGATGATCTTCCACCACAAGACTACGAGCAAAAAGGCAAGGACAAGCTTCAAGAGGAAATTGATGCATTTGAAGAAGCTCCTAAGACCTTAGTCAAGTGGATTCCCAAGACTACTTCAAGTTCCACTTCATCAAGTACGACTACAACTCCAAGGATTCCCATCAAGATGATGTGGATCCAAAAGAAGAAGAACTAGAGAGTTCTTGAGGGTGACTCCGCCAACATACTTCACTCTTATCATTTTGGCAAGAACAAGTGCAATCAACTTCCACATCTTGCACTAGTTCAAGGAGTCACAAACCCTCTTGTTGGTAAGACAAGGGACAAGGTAACCTAAAGTTTTCATGGACATCATCTTTTGTGTGCATCACTCTATGTCTATGGATATCCTTCTTTGTTCCTTGTGGGACTAACCCATGTAGGTATTGAAAGTGCAATTCACTCAAAAGGATAGCTCCAAGAGATCTACATCAACATTGAGCATCCACATCTTCAATATCTACATGAAGTCATCATCGACAAAACCCAAGGTTAGTTCATCCCTCTTAGGGGGGATATCACATCTAGGGGGAGCTTTACTCTAAGTGAGCTAAAGCAACTCTAAAGATGTGAACAAAACAATGCTTTATGTAAAAGTGGTAACCCCACTTGAGCTTAAACGATGAGTATGACCTACGATCAAGTGTTCTCACTTGACTCCTAAGTCAATATACTCATATATAGATGACCTAGTCATCGCAAATTGCTTGATAGATGCTAGAATTGGTTGTGCATGCTTTGCCACATATTTCATTTGCTATCTTATTGTGTGAGCATGCTGATTGCATATTTTAATCATTCGAGGACATCCACTTGTTGCTTTGATTGTTTGGCTTTATCTTCTTTTGCCAAGTGGATGGACAAGAATGCCTAAGAACCTCCTCTAGCTATCTATGCTTTTCTCGTCTCAAACTCTATTCTTGCAGCATCACAAAATTTGATCAAGTCAGATTCGAACCACTCTGTGTGAGGAGCGCTCGGAGTCCCCGATTCGTCATAGACTTAAACTTCCAAAACCTCTTTATGAATCCCAGTCTGACCGATACTCCATTTCGGTCCTACCGAGTTCATTAAGTTGATCTAGGTTTTCGATCTCGGTGCAACCGACTTGAACGTTTCGGTCACACCGAGTTGCAAAAACTGCACACAGTTTTGCATCTCGGTGCCACCGAGTCGTTCCACTCGGTCACACCGACAGGGTCGGGCTATATATAGTGACGGGCAGAATTTTGGAAATTTCTCCGAAACCTCCTCGCCCGCGCGATAGCCTGCTCTGCCCCCGAGGTCTCCGGATCGTCTCCTCGCCGCCAGCAGCCTCCAGTCGCTGGTCTTCGCCGCCGTCAACGGATTTCTGCCCCGCTGTTGCCGCCGTAGCAAGTCCACGCTGAGCTAGGGTATGGACTTGATCATTGTGCTATTCCTCAATCTGATTCCTAGCACATTGTGATCATCATGAATCTTTCCACGATTGATAAACTTCTATCCAGTCAAAACGCTCGTAGATTAGGTTTAATTCGAAAATTTTAGGGTTAGGTTTCCGCCGAAACCATCTCGGACCCACCGAGTTGAAAAACTCGGTCCCACCGATCTGGCTTTTGCCATTGCACAAGTTAAACTCGGTCTGACCGAGAATAACTTATCGGTGCGACCGATTTTGGAATTCTGTGAAACCCTAGCAGTCTCGGTGCCACTGAACTGTGACTCGGTCAACCGAGTTCACCAGTTCTGGTGCCAAAACTGCTTCGGTGTCACCGAGTTTGAAAATCGGTAGATCCGAGATGCTTTCTGTGGAAAACTAAAACTAAGTTTTTGAATTAATCTTTTGCAAAAATTTCTGCTTTTTGTGATGCTCATCCACTCTATCTCTTCTATAATCTACTCACAGGGTCAGCAGTCAGTTTGCAACATGTCTGATCAAAGTGACAGCCAGAACCTCTCAGAGCAGCAAGTTGTGATGAGTGAGGGCACTAGCCCCTCAAGTTCTTCTGATGATGGCAGCGGGAGCACACCCAGCAATCTGCCTAAGGCTGCCAGACGTCAAAGGAAGAAGAGAACGTCTGATTCTGAGGATGAAGACTATGTGGCAGAGGAAGAGGCCACTTCCAAGAGGGCTGAGCCAGCTCAAGGCTCAAAGCCAGGCCTGAAAATCAAGAGGCCAGCAGGCAGGCAGCCAATGTCAAAGGCTAGAGCCTCAACTGAGAAGCCTGCACCTGCTCCCATTGAGCCCATTGCTGCTAAGGGTAAGAAGAGGAAAGAGAGAGTAAAGAAGACTGTAGCCAAAGTGCTTGGGAGAGCCTCCATCATGGTACAAGAGGAGGAGGAAGAAGAGGTTGCTGCACCAGCACCCAAGGCAGCCAAACTTATGGGAGATGCCATAAGGTCAGGGGGAGCTGCATCCAAGCCCAAGGAAGCTCCTAAGGCTGCATCTAAGCCTAAGACAGCTCCAAAGAGAAACACAAGGAGTATACCTGCTGCAGAAAAGAACAAGGCTCCAGTGCCTGAAGCTATTGAAGAAGAGGAAGAGAGTGTCCTTCGGAAGCTCAAGCCCAAGATCCCAGACCACAACGATGCTCATCCTGTGGCTGATGACATGAAGCTCAGGAGAGACTCAGGGCTGAGAAAATGGAGAGAAGCAGATCCATATGCTTCTAGGAGAAGGACTACCGTGGACTACAGATTCCACACAAAGGAGCAACAAGATTTTTATGAGACTGTTTTGCTTGACAAGAAGCCAATCGTTTGTGACATGAGATGGGTCGACTGGACATACATCAAGGAGAATGAAGAGCACTACCCAGGAGTTCGGGACAGCTTCAGAGCGTGTGGAGTAGAGGACTTTGTTGGGCAGAAGCTCACAAAGTGGAACGAGGAACTCATCATGCAGTTCTACTCCACAGCTCACTTTTATCCAGACGGGAGGATCACATGGATGTCAGAGGGTACAAGGTACCAATCTACAGTGGCTGAGTGGGCACAGATCATCAATGCCCCAGAAGAGCAAGATGAGGACTTGGATATCTATGCCAAGAAGAATATGGATCATAACTCCATGTCCAACATGTATAAGGAAATTCCCAATGAAGCTCTTGACACATTCAAGTTTGGCTCAGTGCACTATCTGCTCTCAGGATTGCCTACTATCAATAGGATATTAAGGCACACTCTACTGCCTAAGTCTGGAGATCACAAGATGATCAGAGGTCACGCGATCAACTTGCTTCATGTCTTTGACGTGCCTCAGAAGTTTAAGGTCATGAGTATCATTGTGGAAACCATTAAGAGGACAGCTGTAGATCAGAAGAGGAGTTGTGGGTATGCCCCACAGATTCAGGAGCTCATCAACTCCAAGATGGGCACGGGCATATATCTATTGGATAAGGAACACCTGCCCATTCGTCCAGATTTTGAGGATAACCAAGTGGTTATGACTGAGAATGAGCCCTCATCTGCCCATGCATTTGCAAAGAAGGAGAAGGCGAAGAAGGAAAAAGCTGCCAGGATGCCTACTCAAGAAGAGGCATCTGACTATTTCTTGAAGACCAAACAAGAGCAGCTCAGTTACTTGATTGCATCCTCGTTGAGAATTGAGCAAAGTCTGGCCAACCTCACTAAAAATCAGCAGAGCCTAGAAAGGATTATGGAACAGAAGTTCTATGACTTGGATGTCAAGGTAACAGAAGTTCAGTCTGTAGTGGAGCAGCTTCAGGAGGACATGAATGAGAGGAGAGGCAGGACCATGACTCATGCTTTTTCTAGAGTGCCACGAGGCCCGAGGTCGTCTGCACTGCCAGTCGCTGACACCAGAGCCACTACTTCAGCACCAGCTTCAGCCTCAGCTCCAGCGTCTACCTCAACTCCAACTCCTGCGACTACTTCAGCATCTACAGAAGCCTTCGTCCTTGGAGTGATCCGGACTCCACCACCACCTGAAGATCAAGCCTGAGCGTCGATCTAGTGCTATGCATTTTCTAGGAACTTTTTGGTAACTTGTTGCCAAAGGGGGAGAAGATGTATAGATCATAGGCTTCGAGAGAGAGAGTGTTGCTTTTCTCTCTTGTTTACTTGGTGGTTTCTTCGAACTTTGTTTGCTTTTGAGTGCTTGATACTATGTCATTATGTGTGAGACATCGATGATCATGTGTTTGATAATAAGCTACACTTAATGTTTGCTTGATGCTTATTTAAATATTATCATTATATCTATCGTTTGTGATCATTCACTATTCTTGGTGATGAGTGCATGTATTTCAATCTTATCATTTTGAGCGCTCCACCAAGATGTATGTGACATGGAAGAGTAACCCATGATTCTAACTCTTTGTGCATTTCAGTCCAAAGCAAATTTTAAATATGCACAAATTTAGGGGGAGCTCTTACTTATCACATACTTCTCAAAGCGACGATATATTTCATGCTTATTATCATTTGTCGAAGCCTTGATCTATATGTTGTCATCAATTACCAAAAAGGGGGAGATTGAAAGTGCAACTATCCCTAGGTGGTTTTGGTAATTCATAACAACATATAGCTCATTGAGCTAATGCTATTCCAAGATGATTATTTCAGGAAAGCTCAATGATTGGCATGGCATGGATATGGAAGTGGAACCCTCAAAATGCTAAGGACAATGGATTGGCTCAAGCTCAAAAGCTCAAGACTCTTCATTTTATATTTTAGTGATCCAAGATCACATTGAGTCCATAGGAAAAGCCAATACTATTAAGAAGGGATGAGGTGTTGCTTAATGAGCCTCTTGCTTCATGTGCTTAGTGATATGCTCCAAAATCCTCAACTACTTTCCCATATCCACATATGACCTAAACTCTAAGCCAAACTCGGTCCTACCGATTTTTCCTATCCGGCGCCACCGAGTTTCACTTGTCATTAGCCACTGCCAAACCCTAGCAATTCGGTCCTACCGATAGGGATCTCGGTCCCACCGAGATGGGGTTGCGAACTCTCTGTTTCCCTTTCGTAACTTTTCGGTCCCACCGAAAGAGCGAATCGGTCCCACCGAGATTGCAATGTAAACTCTGTGTTTCCCCTTTGTAACTTTTCGGTCTCACCGAGTTCCACTCGGTCCCACCGAAAGAGCAAATCGGTCCCACCGAGTTTGCCTGACCAACTCTCTGGTAAGCTAATTACCAAACTCGGTCTCACCGAGTTTATGTAATCGGTCTCACCGAGATTACGTTATGCCCAAACCCTAACCGAATCGGTCCTACCGAGTTGCATGTCAGTCCCACCGAAATTCCTAACGGTCACTAGGTTTACATTTTCGGTCCGACCGAGTTTATTGATTCGGTCCCACCGAGATTGGAAAACTGTGTAACGGTTGGATTTTGTGTGGAGGCTATATATACCCCTCCACCTCTTTCTCATTCCAAGACAGAGCCATCAGAACACACACATCATTCCAACTCATTTGTTCTGAGAGAGAACCACCTACTCATGTGTTGAGATCAAGACATCCCACTCCTACCATATGAATCTTGATCTCTAGCCTTCCCAAGTTGCTTTCCACTCAAATCTTCTTTCCACCAAATCCAAATCCTATGAGAGAGAGTTGAGTGTTGGGGAGACTATCATTTGAAGCACAAGAGCAAGGAGTTCATTACCTACACACCATTTGTTACTTCTTGGAGAGTGGTGTCTCCTAGATTGGCTAGCTGTCACTTGGGAGCCTCCGACAAGATTGTGGAGTGAACCAAGGAGTTTGTAAGGGCAAGGAGATCGCCTACTTCATGAAGATCTACCGCTAGTGAGGCAAGTCCTTCGTGGGCGATGGCCATGGTGGGATAGACAAGGTTGCTACTTCGTGGACCCTTTGTGGGTGGTTGCTTCTTCGTGGACCCTTCGTGGGTGGAGCCCTTCGTGGACTCGCGCAACCGTTGCCCTTGGGTGGAGCCCTGTGTGGACTCGCGCAACCGTTACCCTTCGTGGGTTGAAGTCTCCATCAACGTGGATGTAGGATAGCACCACCTATCCGAACCACGGGAAAAACATCCGTGTCTCCAATAGCGTTTGAAATCTCCAAACCCTTCCCTTTACATTCTTGCAAGTTGCATGCTTTACTTTCCGCTGCCAATATACTCTTTGCATGCTTGCTTGAATTGTGTGATGATTGCTTGACTTGTCCTAAAATAGCTAAAATCTGCCAAGAACTAAAATTGGGAAAAGGTTAAGTTTTTATTTGGTCAAGTAGTCTAATCACCCCCCTCTAGACATACTTTCGATCCCATAACTCTTCCCGGACACTTTGCTGGATCGGAGTCCGGGGAACGTCATCGAGCTGAACGTGTGCTCGAACTCGGAGGTGCCGTAGTTTCGGTGCTTGATCGGTCGGATCGTGAAGACGTACGACTACATCAACCAAACGCTTCCGTTGTCGATCTACTAGGTATGTAGATCACACTCCCCCCTCGTTGCTATACATCACCATGATCTTGCGTGTGCGTAGGAATTTTTTTGAAATTTCCACGAAACCCAACAGTGGTACGCTCTGTTGTGGAGCACTCTGGTGACAACGAAGGGGCCTTCCCAGGCAGGAGCAAGCTTGTGTGGTTTCTGCTGATCCACTCAAAGAACCAAGTCTCCCTCTCGAAATGCTCGACCCCTCACGTTTTTGGCGTGGAATCGACGCAGGTCTTGCTGATAGATGGTCGACCGGATCAAAGCCATCTCTCTTTCTTCTTCCAAGAGATCAACTGCATCTTGCCGTGCCTGTTCTGCTTCATCTTCTGAGAAAATCTCGACTCGGGGCACATTGTGGAGCAAGTCACTCGGAAGTACAGCTTCAGCTCCATAAACCAAGAAGAAAGGAGTTCTGCCAGTCGACCGATTGGGAGTTGTCCTCAGTCCCCACAACACTGTTGGAAGTTCATCGACCCAGGCTCCCACTGCGTGTTTGAGATCCCGCATCAGTCGGGGTTTTAGTCCTTTGAGAATCAATCCATTTGCTCTTTCAGCTTGTCCATTCGACTGGGGGTGGGCGACTGAAGCATAGTCGACTCGAGTACCCTGAGAAGCACAGAAGGCTCTGAACTCATCAGAATCAAAGTTCGACCCATTGTCAGTGATGATGTTGTGTGGAACACCATATCTAAATGTTAACTCTCTGACGAAACTGACAGCAGTACTAGCTTCAAGGTTTTTGATAGGCTTGGCTTCAATCCATTTGGTGAACTTGTCGACTGCTACAAGCACATGAGTGAAGCCGCTCCTACCAGTCCTCGGAGGTCCAACCATATCCAATCCCCAAACAGCAAAGAGCCAGACGAGTGGAATGGTCTTCAGGGCCGACACAGGCTTGTGAGACATGTTGGAGTAAAACCGGCAACCTTCACGTTTGTCGGCTATTTCCTTTGCCATCTCATTTTCTTGTGGCCAGTAAAATCCCACTCGGTATGCTTTAGCCACAATGGTCTCAGAGGACGCATGGTGAGCACAGGTCCCCAAGTGGATGTCATTGAGGATCACTCGACCTTCTTCTGGTGTTATGCATTTCTGGCAGACTCCAGTCACACTTTCTCTGAACAACTGTCCTCTTATCACAGTAAAGGCTTTGGATCGATGGACGATCTGTCGAGCCTCTTCTTCATCCTCTGGGAGTTCCTTTCTAAGAATGTAGGCGATATATGGTACTATCCAATCAGGAGTGATGACCAAAACCTCCATGATTAAATCGACCACGACTGAAACCTCGATTTCAGTCGGATCAAAGCCACTCTTTGGTTGCGGGGGCTCTTTAGTGAAAGGATCTTCTTGAACTGAAGATGCATGAATATGTTCCAAGAACACATTGCTGGGAATGGCTTCTCTCTTGGAACCTATCTTTGCTAGATCATCAGCTGCTTAATTTTTCAGTCGGGGTATGTGATGGAGCTCTAACCCCTCAAACTTCTTTTCTAACTTTCTCACTACATTGCAATAACCAGTCATAGCTGGGCTTCTGACGTCCCACTCATTCATCACCTGATTGACCACTAAATTTGAGTCGCCATAGACCATGAGGTGACGGACGCCGAGTGAAATGGCCATACGCAACCCGTACAGAAGTGCCTCATATTCAGCTTCGTTGTTGGAGGAGTCAAAGTGAATCTGGAGAACATAGCTGAGTTTTTCACCACGGGGGGATACCAACACCACCCCAGCACCAGAACCATTCAGCATCTTGGATCCATCGAAAAACATGGTCCAATGCTCCGAGTGGATCTGAGTCGGAAGTTGCTGTTCGATCCACTCGGCGAGGAAATCTGCTATTACTTGGGACTTGATAGCTTTCTTTGCCTCAAACTTGATGTCCAAGGGAAGGAGTTCAATTGCCCACTTTGCCACTCGACCAGTTGCATCTCTGTTGTTCAGAATCTCTGATAATGGAGCGTCGCTGACGATTGTAATGGAATGATCAGAGAAATAGTGTGCAACCTTCTTCGTGGTTACGTAAATCCCATAAACAAGCTTCTGGTAATGTGGATATCTTTGCTTCGATGGAGTCAGAACTTCAGAAACATAATATACTGGGCGCTGAACTTTATAGGCTTTTCCTTCCTCTTCCCGCTCGACCGTGAGTACTGTACTGACAACTTGTCCAGTGGCTGCAATGTAAAGCAGTAAAGGCTCTTTACTAATTGGGGCAGCGAGCACCGGCTGGGTGGAAAGCAGGGCTTTGAGCTCTGCAAACAATGCATCAGCTTCGGGAGTCCACTCGAACGTATCGGACTTCTTCATCAGTCGGTAAAGAGGCAATGCCTTTTCACCGAGGCGAGAAATGAATCGACTCAAGGCGGCCAAACAACCAGTAAGCTTCTGGACATCGTGCACACGCACTGGGCGTTTCATCCGAAGTATAGCACCAACTTTTTCTGGGTTAGCATCGATCCCTCGTTCGGAAACGAGGAAACCGAGTAACTTTACGCCAGGAACTCCGAATGTGCACTTTGATGGATTAAGCTTGATATCATACCTTCTGAGGTTGGCAAAAGTTTCAGCACAGCCAGCAGGTCGGAACCCTTACGTGACTTGACCACAATGTCATTCATGTATGCTTCGACATTCCGACTGAATTGAGTGAGTAAACATTTTTGAATCATCCTCATGAATGTGGTTCTGACGTTTTTCAAACCGAAGGGCATGGTGACGTAACAAAAGCATCCGAATGGAGTGATGAAAGACGTTTTTATCTCATCGGGTCCATACAGTCGGATCTGATGATACCCGGAATAGGCATCTAGAAAAGACAAACGCTCACACCCCGCGGTCGAGTCGTTGATTTGGTCGATGCGGGGGAGAGGAAAATGATCTTTCGGGCAGGCCCGATTGATATGCTTGAAGTCAATGCACATGCGAAGTGAATCGTCCTTCTTGGGGATCATGACAATATTGGCGAGCCACTCGGAGTGGTAGATTTCTCGGATGAACTCATCTGCAAGGAGCCGAGCCGCTTCTTCACCAATTTCTTTTCTCTTCTGTATGGCGGACCGCCGAAGATGTTCCTTGACCGGTTTCACTTTTGGGTCGACTCGCAAATGATGCGCAGCCAGTCCCCTGGGTACACCCGGCATGTCAGAAGGTTTCCATGCAAAGATGTCCCAGTTCTCACGGAGGAACTGGATGAGCGCTTCTTCCTATTTGCTGTCGAGTGTTGTCGAGATATGAGTCGGAGCAGCATTGGGACCGGTCGGGTGAATATGAATCGGCTTCGTTGCACCGAACGACTGAATTGCTGAGTCTGTGGCAGGCTTCTTGCTCGCAACAAATCACTCGGATCTACATTTTTCTGGTACTCTTGCATTTCTACTACTGCCATTTGTGCATCGGCGATTTTCGAGCCCTTCTGGAAGCACTCTTCTGCCTTCTGCCGATTGCCAGTGATAGTGATCACTCCTTTGGGACCAGGCATTTTCAATTTGAGGTATACATAACATGGTCGAGCCATGAAACGTGCATAGATAGGTCTACCCAGAATGGCATGATAAGCACTCTTGAAATCTACTACTTCAAATGTCAACTTTTCTTTGCGGTAATTCTTGGAATCACCGAAAACCACATCAAGGGCGATCTGGCCGAGTGATTCAGCCTTCTTGCCGGGTATAACGCCATGGAAACTCATATTACTCTCGCTGAGCATCAGAATCCCCATTCCCTTCAAGGTTTCAGCATAAAGGATATTCAGGCCGCTACCACCATCCATAGCAATTTAGTCAGTCGAGTGCCTTCAACAACTGGGTCGACCACAAATGCTTCCCTCCCAGGGGTGGCTATTCGCGCTGGATGGTCAGACTGGTCGAATGTGATGGCAGTCTGAGACCACTTCAAATAACTTGGTGTTGCCGGAGCAACCATGTTTACTTCTCTGTTGATAACTTTCAGTCGACTTTTGCTCTCAACATCAGCAAAAATCATCAGAGTTGAGTTGACGTTAGGAAAACCGTCATCATCCTCTTCCTTGTCCTCATCCTTGCCTGACTCCTTTTCCTTCTCTTTGGGTTGCTTCTCTCGGAATTGCTGGATCAGGAGCCGACACTGTCGAGTGGTGTGCTTGGGATAAATCAAATTACCCTCTTCATCTTTCTTGGTGTGAATGTGACATGGAAAATCTAACACATCATTTCCGTCTTGATCTTTCACTTTCTTGGGATTCCAAGGCCCTTTGGGCTTCCCCTTGAAATTTTCTTGAGCCACAACTAAGGCCTCACCAGGAGCAACTGGCTCGGCCTTACGCTTCTGTTTCCGATTGGAAGTTCCTCCTCCGGTGTCTTGGGCGACTGTTTTGTGCTTGCCACTCCGGAGTCAGTCCTCCTCTTCGCCATTGGCATACTTAGTGGCGATCTCCATCATTCGACTCAGGGACATATCTCCTGTCCGACCGAACTTCAGGTTCAACTCTCTGTATTTAACACCCTCCTTGAAGGCACAAACTGCTTGGTGATCTGACACATTCTCCACTGTGTGGTGCAATGTGATCCATCTCTGGATATAATCTCTCAAGGTCTCATTTGGTTTCTTCACATAGGACTGCAACTTTGTCAACCCCGCTGGTCTTTTTCATGTACTTTCAAAGGTTCTAACAAACACTCGGGCAAGTTCCTCCCAACTATATATGCTGCCAGGTGCTAACTGATTCAACCACGCTCTGGTCGAGCCCTCCAACATCAGAGGAAGGTGCTTCATGGCCACTTCATCATTGCCGCCACCGATCTGCACAGCCACTCGGTAGTCCTCAAGCAAAGTGTCAGGCTTGGACTCGCCAGTGAACTTGCTGACTCCAGTCACCAACCTGAAGTTGGGAGGAATCACTGCTGCTCTGATGGCTCTGCTGAAACACTCGGGACCTGAAACATGCACCCTGCTGCCAGTAGGATAATCTCTATCATGGCCCTCTCTGTGTGCCCTATTCCTGTCAACCAGACCTTAAACGAGAATAGATCTCACATCAAAGCCTGGCTCTCTGGGTCGACTGGAATTCTTCGTCCACCACTGTGAGGGCGTCTGTCGTCGTGCTGCCGAGGCACATATGACCCGCTCCTTGAAGGAAATATGCCCTAGAGGCAATAATAAAGTTATTATATATTTCCTTATATCATGATAAATGTTTATTATTCATGCTAGAATTGTATTAACCGGAAACATAATACATGTGTGAATACATAGACAAACAGAGTGTCACTAGTATGCCTCTACTAGACTAGCTCGTTGATTAAAGATGGTTATGTTTCCTAACCATAGACATGAGTTGTCATTTGATTAACGGGATCACATCATTAGGAGAATGATGTAATTGACTTGACCCATTCCGTTAGCATAGCACTTGATCGTTTAGTTTGTTGCTATTGCTTTTGTTCATGACTTATACATGTTCCTATGACTATGAGATTATGCAACTCCCGTTTACCAGAGGAACACTTTGTGTGCTACTAAATGTCACAACGTAACTGGGTGATTATAAAGGTGCTCTACAGGTGTCTCCGAAGGTACTTGTTGGGTTGGCGTATTTCGAGATTAGGATTTGTCACTCCGATTGTCGGAGAGGTATCTCTGGGCCCACTCGGTAATGCACATCACTATAAGCCTTGCAAGCATTGCAACTAATGAGTTAGTTGCGGGATGATGTATTACGGAATGAGTAAAGAGACTTGCCGGTAAAGAGATTGAACTAGGTATTGAGATACCGACGATCGAATCTCGGGCAAGTAACATACCGATGACAAAGGGAACAAAGTATGTTGTTATGCGGTCTGACCGATAAAAGATCTTCGTACAATATGTGGGAGCCAATATGAGCATCCAGGTTCCGCTATTGGTTATTGACCGGAGACATGTCTCGGTCATGTCTACATTGTTCTCGAACCCGTAGGGTCCGCACGCTTAACGTTACGATGACAGTTTCATTATGAGTTTATATATTTTGATGTACCGAAGTTGGTTCGGAGTCCCGGATGTGATCACGGACATGAAGAGGAGTCTTGAAATGGTCGAGACATAAAGATTGATATATTGGACGACTATATTCGGACACCGGAAGTGTTCCGAGTGAGTTCGGAGAAAACCGGAGTGCCGGAGGGTTACCGGAACGCCCCCGGGAGAAGTAATGGGCTTTATGGGCCCTAGTGGAGAGAGAGAGGGGCGGCCAGGATGGGCCGCGCGCCCCCTCCCCCTCTGGTCCGAATTGGACTAGGAGAGGGGGGGGCGGCGCCCCCCTTTCCTTCTCCCTCTCCCCCTTCCTTTCCCCCTCCTAGTAGGAGTAGGAAAGAGGGGAGTCCTACTCCTACTAGGAGGAGGAGGACTCCTCCTTGGCGCGCCCCAAGGGCCGGCCGGCCTCCCCCCTTGCTCCTTTATATACGGGGGCAGGGGGGCACCTCTAGACACAAAAGTTGATCTTCAAGATCGTTCTCTTAGCCGTGTGCGGTGCCCCCCTCCACCATAGTCCTAGATAATATTGTAGTGGTGCTTAGGCGAAGCCCTGCGACAGTAGAACATCAAGTCATCACCACGGCGTCGTGCTGACGGAACTCTTCCCCGACACTTTGCTGGATCGGAGTCCGGGGATCGTCATCGAGCTGGACGTGTGCTAGAACTCGGAGGTGCCGTAGTTTCGGTGCTTGATCGGTCGGGCCGTGAAGACGTACGACTACATCAACCGTGTTGTCATAACGCTTCTGCTGTCGGTCTACGAGGGTACGTAGACTACACTCTCCCCTCTTGTTGCTATGCATCACCATGATCTTGTGTGTGCGTAGGAAATTTTTTGAAATTACTACGTTCCCCAACGGTGGCATCAGAGCCTAGGTTTTATGCGTTGATGTAATATGCACGAGTAAGTGAGTTGTGGGCGATATAAGTCATACTGCTTACCAGCATGTCATACTTTGGTTCGGCGGTATTGTTGGATGAAGCGGCCCGGACCGACATTACGCGTACGCTTACGCGAGACTGGTTTTACCGCCGTGCTATGCACACAGGTGACTAGCGGGTGTCAGTTTCTCCAACTTTAGTTGAACCGAGTGTGGCTACGCCCGGTCCTTGCGAAGGTTAAAACAGCACCAACTTGACAAACTATCGTTGTGATTTTTATGCGTAGGTAAGAACGGTTCTTGCTCAGCCCGTAGCAGCCACGTAAAACTTGCAACAACAAAGTAGAGGACGTCTAACTTGTTTTTGCAGGGCATGTTGTGATGTGATATGGTCAAGACGTGATGAGATATAAGTTGTTGTATGAGATGATCATGTTTTGTTGAAGTTATCGGCAACAGGCAAAAGCCTTATGGTTATCTCTCTATTGCATAAGATGCAAGCGCCAAATAATTGCTTTACTTTACCACTATGTGATAGCAATAGTTGCAAGAAGCAGTAGTTGGCGAGACGACCATGTGACGACACATTGATATAGATCAAGATGATGGAGATCATGGTGTCATGCCGGTGACGATGGAAAACATGACGATACTTTGGAGATGGAGATCAAAGGCACAAGATGATGATGGCCATATCATGTCACATATTTTGATTGCATGTGATGTTTATCTTTTATACATCTTATTTTGCTTAGTTCGACGGTAGCTTTATAATATGATCTCTCACCAATTATCAAGGTACAAGTGTTCTCCCTGAGTATGCACCGTTGCGTAAGGTCTTCGTGCTGAGACACCACGTGATGATCGGGTGTGATAGGCTCTACGTTCAAATACAACGGGTGCAAAACAGTTGCACACGCGGAATACTCAGGTTAAACTTGACGAGCCTAGCATATAACAGATGTGGCCTCGGAACACGGAGACCGAAAGGTCGAGCATGAATCATATAGTAGATATGATCAACATAGTGATGTTCACCATTGAAACTACTCCATCTCACGTGATGATCAGACATGGTTTAGTTGATTTGGATCACGTGATCACTTAGAGGATTAGAGGGATGTCTATCTAAGTGGGAGTTCTTAAGTAATATGATTAATTGAACTTTAATTTATCATGAACTTAGTCCTGGTAGTATTAGCATATCTATTTTGTAGATCAATAGCTCGCGTTTAGCTCCCCTGTTTTATTTTTGATATGTTCCTAGAGAAAACTAAGTTGAAAGATGTTAGTAGCAATGATGCGGATTGGATCCATGATCTGAGGTTTATCCTCATTGCTGCACAGAAGAATTATGTCTTTGATGCACCGCTAGGTGACAAACCTATTGCAGGAGCAGATGCAGATGTTATGAACATTTGGCTAGCTCAATATGATGACTACTTGATAGTTTAGTGCACCATGCTTAAACAGCTTAGAATCGGGACTTCAAAGACGTTTTGAACATCATGGACCATATGAGATGTTCCAGGAGTTGAAGTTAATATTTCAAGCAAATACCTGAGTTGAGAGATATGAAGTCTCCAACAAGTTATATAGCTAAAATATGGAGGAGAATAGCTCAAGCAGTGAGCATGTGCTCAGATTGTCTGGGTACTACAATCGCTTGAATCAAGTGAGAGTTAATCTTCCAGATAAAATAGTGATTGACAGAATTCTCTAGTCACCATCACCAAGTTAGTAGAACTTCGTGATGAACTATAATATGCAAGGGATAACGGAAACGATTCCAAGCTCTTCGTGATGCTGAAACCAACGAAGGTAGAAATCAAGAAAAGCATCAAGTGTTGATGGTAAACAAAACCACTAGTTTCAAGTGAAGGGACAAAGGGAAGAAAGGGGAACTTCAAGAACAACGGCAAGCAAGTTGCTTCTCAAGTGAAAAACCCAAGTCTGGACCTAAGCCTGAAATTGAGATCTTCTACTGCAAAGGGACTGGTCACTGGAAGCGGAACTACCCCAAGTAATTGGCGGATAAGAAGGATGGCAAAGTGAACATAGGTATATTTGATATACATGTTATTGATGTGTACTTTACTAGTGTTTATAGCAACCCCTTAGTATTTGATACTAGTTCAGTTGCTAAGAGTAGTAACTCGAAACGGGAGTTGCAGAATGAACAGAGACTAGTTAAGGGTGAAGTGACGATGTGTGTTGGAAGTGGTTCCAAGATTGATATGATCATCATCGCACACTCCCTATACTTTCGGGATTAGTGTTGAACCTAAATAAGTGTTATTTGGTGTTTGCGTTGAGCATAAATATGATTGGATCATGTTTATTGCAATACGGTTATTCATGTAAGTTAGAGAATAATTGTTGTTCTGTTTACATGAATAAAACCTTCTATGGTCATACACCCAATGAAAATGGTTTGTTGGATCTCGATCGTGGTGATACACATATTCATAATATTGAAGCCAAAAGATGCAAAGTTAATAATGATAGTGCAACTTATTTGTGGCACTGCCGTTTAGGTCATATTGGTGTAAAGCGCATGAAAAATCCATGTTGATGGGTTTTTGGAATCACTTGATTATGAATCAGTTGATGCTTGCGAACCATGCCTCATGGGCAAGATGACTAAGACTCCGTTCTCCGGAATAATGGAATGAGCAACAGATTTGTTGGAAATCATACATACTGATGTATGTGGTCCATGAATATTGAGGCTCGCGGCAGGTATCATTATATTCTGATCTTCACAGATGATTTGAGCAGATATGAGTATATCTACTTGATGAAACACAAGTCTGAAACATTTGAAAAGTTTAAAGAATTTCAGAGTGAAGTGGAGAATCATCGTAACAAAAATAAAAGTTTCTACGATATGATCGCAGAAGTAAAATATTTGAGTTACGAGTTTGGCCTTCAGTTAAAAAACAATGTGAAATAGTTTCACTACTCACGCCACCTGGAACACCACAGTGTAATGGTGTGTCCGAACGTCATAACCATACTTTATTAGATATGGTGCGATCTATGATGTCTCTTACCGATCTACCACTATCGTTTTGGGGTTATACATTAGAGACATCTGCATTCACGTTAAATAGGGCACCATCTAAATCCGTTGAGACTACACCGTATGAACTATGGTTTGGCAAGAAACCTAAGGTGTCGTTTCTTAAAGTTTGAGGTTGCAATGCTTATGTGAAAAAGTTTCAACCTGATAAGCTCAAACCCAAATCAGAGAAGTGTGTCTTCATAGGATACCCAAAAGAAAATGTTGGGTACACCTTCTATCACAGATCCGAAGGCAAGATATTCATTGCTTTGAATGGATCCTTTCTAGAGAAGGAGTTCTCTCGAAAGAAGTGAGTGGGAGGAAAGTATAACTTGATGAGGTAACTGTACCTGCTCCCTTATTGGAAAGTAGTTAATCACAGAAATCTGTTCCTGTGACTACTACACCAATTAGTGAGGAAGCTAATGATGATGATCATATAACTTCAGATCAAGTTACTACCGAACCTCGTAGGTAAACCAGAGTGAGATCCGCACCAGAATGGTACGGTAATCCTGTTCTGGAGGTCATGTTACTTGACCATGACGAGCCTACGAACTATGAGGAAGCGATGATGAGCCCAGATTCCGCGAAATGGCTTGAGGCCATGAAATCTGAGATGAGATCCATGTATGAGAACAAAGTATGGACTTTGATTGACTTGCCCAATGATCGGCAAGCCATTGAGATTAAATGGATCTTCAAGAGGAAGACGGATGATGATGGTAGTGTTACTATCTACAAAGCTAGAATTGTCGCAAAAAGTTTTTCGACAAGTTCAAGGTGTTGACTACGATGAGAGTTTCTCACTCGTATTTATGCTTAAGTCTGTCCGAATCATGTTAGCAATTGCCTCATTTTATGAAATCTGGCAAATGGATAAACAAAACTGCATTCCTTAATAGATTTATTAAAGAAGAGTTATATATGATGCAACCAGAAGGTTTTGTCAATCCTAAAGGTACTAACAAAATATGCAAGCTCCAGCGATCCATCTATGGACTGGTGCAAGCATCTCGGAGTTGGAATATACGCTTTGATAAGTTGATCAAAGCATATAGTTTTATACAGACTTGCGGGTGAAGCCAGTATTTACAAGAAAGTGAGTGGGAGCACTACAGCATTTCTGATAAGTATATGTGAAAGACATATTGTTGATCGGAGATAATGTAGAATTATTCTGCAAAGCATAAAGGAATATTTGAAAGGAGTTTTTCAAAGAAAGACCTCGGTGAAGCTGCTTACATATTGAGCATCAAGATCTATAGAGATAGATCAAGATGCTTGATAAGTTTTTCAATGAGTACATACCTTGACAAGATTTCGAAGTAGTTCAAAATGGAACAGTCAAAGAAGAAGTTCTTGCCTGTGTTACAAGGTGTGAAGTTGAGTAAGACTCAAAACCCGACCACGGCAGAAGATAGAGAGAGAATCAAAGTCATTCCCTATGCCTTAGCCATAGGTTCTATAAAGTATGCCATGCTGTGTACCAGACCTATTGTATACCCTGCCCTGAGTTTGGCAAGGGAGTACAATAGTGATCTAGGAGTAGATCACTGGAATTGGTCAAAATTATCCTTAGTGGAATAAGGATATGTTTCTCGATTATGGAGGTGACAAAAGGTTCGTCGTAAAGGGTTACGTCGATGCAAGTTTTGACACTGATCCAGATGACTCTAAGTCTCAATCTGGATACATATTGAAAGTGGGAGCAATTAGCTAGAGTAGCTCCATGCAGAGCATTGTTGACATAGAAATTTGCAAAATACTTACGGATCTGAATGTGGCAGACCCGTTGACTAAACTTCTCTCACAAGCAAAACATGATCACACCTCAGTACTCTTTGGGTGTTAATCACATGGCGATGTGAACTAGATTATTGACTCTAGTAAACCCTTTGGGTGTTGGTCACATGTCGATGTGAACTATGGGTGTTAATAACATGGTGATGTGAACTATTGATGTTAAATCACATGGCGATGTGAACTAGATTATTGACTCTAGTGCAAGTGGGAGACTGAAGGAAATATGCCCGAGAGGCAATAATAAAGTTATTATATATTTCCTTATAACATGATAAATGTTTATTATTCAAGCTAGAATTGTATTAACCGGAAACATAATGCATGTGTGAATACATAGACAAACAGAGTGTCACTAGTATGCCTCTACTAGACTAGCTCGTTGATTAAAGATGGTTATGTTTCCTAACCATAGACATGAGTTGTCATTTGATTAACGGGATCACATCATTAGGAGAATGATGTAATTGACTTGACCCATTCCGTTAGCATAGCACTTGATCGTTTAGTTTGTTGCTATTCCTTTCTTCATGACTTATACATGTTCCTATGACTATGAGATTATGCAACTCCAATTTACCAGAGGAACACTTTGTGTGCTACCAAACGTCACAACGTAACTGGGTGATTATAAAGGTGCTCTACAGGTGTCTCCGAAGGTACTTGTTGGGTTGGCGTATTTCAAGATTAGGATTTGTCACTCCGATTGTCGGAGAGGTATCTCTGGGCCCACTCGGTAATGCACATCACTATAAGCCTTGCAAGCATTGCAACTAATGAGTTAGTTGCGGGATGATGTATTATGGAACGAGTAAAGAGACTTGCCGGTAACGAGATTGAACTAGGTATTGAGATACTGACGATCGACTCTCGGGCAAGTAACATACCGATGACAAAGGGAACAAAGTATGTTGTTGTTGACACACGAACACGTCACGTGTACCCTCGACGCCGGGGGTGATGCACCGTAGCTCACGTCGAAGGAGGCCCGACCGATAGCGCGATACGCAAGACAGTCGGCGGGCGCTTTTGCAGACCCGAAACCCCGCGCACCCGGGAGGGACCCCGTCAGGGATTGCGGCGGCTATGGGCTGCCCTATGTCGATTCGCTCGCCCCTAGAGCCTCGAGATTCGCAGCTCTCAAACGAAGAACAGCGAAGAACGAGAGAGAAAAACGGTGGAGAGATAAAACATAGATGAAAAAGTAGTATATTGATTTGTTCGATTGTGTGTTGTTGAATCGGCCGTCACCCCCAACATATATAAGAGGTGGCTGGACTTCCCGTACAAGCAAAGGATTTATCTAGGCTTTCCTTACAAGAAAATTACATCAATTCACGTCCTAGAATCCTAGTTCTGGTCCCACTCGGATTCAGCCCGAATCTGGTCCAATCTTCTGTCTTGCTCCTTGCGTGGGCTGTGGAACCTACATATGACTTCCGATGGAGACGGTTCAAATATCAATTATGTGTGCTTCGACGAGGCCAACAATCCGTATGTTGATCACTTTTCCAAATAAGGCCATCTTGAATACTCCACGGGGTCATCTCTAATTTCGAGTCGGACTCGTTCATGTAGCTGACTGGACCGTCCGATTCTTGCAGCGTCTCTGCAGGTCGTATACTACGTCAGATGATGATGACTCCAAAAGCAAAGTTGACCGTTTCGACGTTACGAACAACTCCTATGTTGAACACTTCTTCATCCGAATCCATCTAGATAAGTATTTGAGCCCATCTTCAGCATCTGGTCGGATTGGCCTCGACAGTTTCTACTGTTCACGGCAGCAAGCTTTCCCGGCAAGGTTACTGTTCACGGCGGCAAGCTTTCCCCGGCGGGTTACTGTTCACGGCGGCAAGCTCTCCCCGGCAAGGTTACTGTTCACGGCGGCAAGCTTTCCCCGGCAAGGTTACTGTTCACGGCGGCAAGCTTTCCCCGGCAAGGTTACTGTTTACCGCGGCAAGCTCTCCCCGGCAAGGTTACTGTTCATGGCAGCAAGCTTTCCTCGGCAGGTTACTGTTCACGGCGGCAAGCTTTCCCCGGCAGGTTACTGTTCACGGCGGCAAGCTCTCCCCTGGCAAGGTTTTTGAGGCAGTAAACGACCTCGGATGAAAATGTGTCCAAAAGCAAAGTTGACCGTTTTGACGAGACAAAAAACTTTCATGTTGAACGTTTTCCGATTCGAGGCCATCTTCTGGGCCAAAACACTCACGCATTACATCAGACACTTGCCAAGACATGTCTGGTCTTCCGCGTCATATTTCGCCTCCTGACAGGGCTGCATCCAGATAGCTCTAACTTTTGCATACGAACTCGGATTGAGATGATTTTTATATCAAAATCGACCGATTCGACGAGACGAAGACAATTCATGTAGAGCATTCCTTCATCCGAGATTGTCCTGGAGGCATACTTGACCAAAAAGCACTCAGAACACCTAAACATGACAATCTGAGTGTAGTTTTGGTCTTTGATATGATGCCGAATGATTATGGTCCAAACATCAAAGTTGTTCCACTCGGCAATGTGAAATTTCTCATTCAGAATATTTTGTCATTTGAGGCCATCTCCATTGCATTCTGCATTGTGCCAAAATCAGGTGTCAACACAGGCCCCCCTGTTTTTCGGCAAAGCTTGCATGCTGAAAAATAATATGCATGGTGTTCGTTCTAAGGACGATGCCAACACTCCATCGGCCATTTATTTTTCTCAGGGTGATAATTATTTATCGGCCATGTTTGTGCTAAGGGCGATAATCGTATATCGGCCGTTGCCTACTTAGGCTTCCTGCCACACACTCGGGTGGTACTTCTTCAAATATTTGCCATTGAGAGCTCGAGGTAACAATGCCCCCTGTATTGATTCCACCAAATATGAATTTCCGGGAACAACTCTTGTAATCCTAAAAGGACCTTCCCAACTTGGAGACCACTTCCCGAACTTTCTATCTCTTGAACCAATCGGTAGAATCACTTTCCAGACGAGATCACCAACTTGAAAATTCTTCAACTTGACTTTCTTATTGTAAGCCCTTGCCACCCTCAACTTATCTCTCTATATGGCATTCAAAGCAGCCAAACGTTTATCAGCAACCTCATCAATGTTGTCCATCATCAAGTTATAGAAGTCTATTGCCGATAAATCATTTTGTTTGGCTATTCTCAAAGCATTCAAATTTACTTCCATTGGTAAAACAGCCTCTTGGCCATATACTAGCTCATATGGAGTCACTTTCGTAGCACCATGCCTTGAGATTCTATGTGCCCATAATGCCTCAGACAACAAGTCATGCCATCTCCTTGGATTATCCTCAATCTTCTTCTTGATGAGCTTGATTAAAATTTTATTGCTAGACTCAGCTTGTCCATTAGCTTGGGCATAATATGGGGAGGAATTGAGCAACTTTATGTTATAAGATTCGGCAAACTCTCTGACTTGGTGTGACATAAAAGATGAACCTTGATCTGTAGTTAACGTTTGAGGAATACCGAATCTATGAATAATGTGCTCGGTTATGAATTTAATTACCTCCGTATGCGTCATATTCTTGAGAGGTACTGCTTCAGACCACTTAGTGAAATAATCAGTTGCCACCAATACGAACCGATGCCCCTTTGAAGAAGACGGATGGATTTGCCCAATAAAGTCTAAACCCCATCCTCTGAAAGGCCACGGCTTGATAATAGGATTCAACATAGCAGCGGGAGCCAATTGAATATCACCAAATTTTTGACAAGCTTCGCACCCTTTATAATATCTAAAGCAATCATTAATCATGGTCGGCCAATAAAACCCAGCACGTCGTAATAACCATTTCATCTTGGGAGCCGACTGGTGAGTACCACAAATGCCTTCATGTACCTCTCCCATAGCAACTCTTGCTTGGTCCTCATCCAAGCACTTTAAAAGAACATCATCAACTGTTCGGCGATAAAGATCATCATCCCTCATAGTATATTTAAAAGCCATACGCCGAACATCCCTGTCCATCCTTTCACTCGGATTACGCAAGTAAGCAACAATGGGCTTCCTCCAGTCGGAATTGTCACCTGCACTAGATTTTTTGTTAATGACCGAATCAGTGGGTTCTGGTTCGGCCTCTTCTATACTGGTAAGACAAGACATCGGATTTTGAGAAATATGAAACATGCCATGATCAACATGGTATCCAGATGCTTGTTGTGCCAACTCATTTGCTTTCCAGTTGTCATGTCTAGATATATGTGCAATGCTAAAACAATCCAAAGTAGAGATTATATCTAGACATTTATCAAGATAAACGTTAAGTGATTCGTCCAAACACTGAAAGACTTTGGATATTTGCTGTACCACTAGTAACGAATCACCATAAGCCTCAATATGTGTAACACCTATAGCAAGTAACATCCCTAGGCCGAATAACAATGCTTCATATTCGGCTTGATTGTTTGTGCAAAAATATTCTAAGCGGCATGAGGCTTCAAAAACAGCACCATGAGGAGATATATAAACAATACCAACACCTTGGCCATTGCTACAAACTGACCCATCAAAGTATAATATCCATGGTACTAATGAAATAAGGTTCATATCAACATCATGCTTGTCATTAGTCTGATGTTCAACAATGAAATTAGCAACAATTTGGCCTTTCATGGACTTTAGAGATTCATAAGCCAAATCATATTCAATCAAAGCATAAGCCCACTTGCCAATTCTACCACTAAGAATTGGCCTATGCAACATGTATTTAATGACATCGGTTTGACAAGCTACTACACAAGCACTCGGCACTAAATAATGTCTTAGTTTTGTGCAAGCATAATATAAGCATAGACATAATTTCTCAATAAATGTATACCTTGTCTCTGCTCCAATAAGCGGCAGCTCAAATAAGTGATGGCATGCTCTTTTCCTTCGGTCTCTTGAGTTAGAACAGCACCAATAACTTCTTCCTCTGCTGCAATGTAAAGTCTGAAGGGTTCCCTATGCTTGGGTGCTCTCATCACCGGAGGAGTGCACAAATAATTCTTGATCATATCAAATGCTTCTTGATGTTTTGCCCCCCAAGTGAAATCAGCATCATCCTTTAACCGAAGGATAGGAGTAAATGCATCAACTTTCCCTGACAGATTAGCTATGAACCTTCTCAAATAGTTGACCTTGCCAAGGAACTTTTGCATATCTCTCTTGCATGTTGGAGCCTCCACTTTCTGTATAGCCTCTATCTTTTTGGGATCAATCTCTATGCCATCTTCATGAATAATGAAACCCAAAAACTTGCCAGCTGACACGCCAAAAGCACACTTCAAAGGATTCATCTTCAGTCCATACTTTTTCATTCTTTCAAAAGCTAAACGCAAATCGGCCAAGTGAGATTCAAAAGCGTCCGATTTGACAACAATATCATCAATATAAACTTCAAGTATGATACCGAGTAAATCATGGAAAATCAAATTCATAGCCCTTTGATATGTGGCTCCAGCATTTTTTAATCCGAATGTCATCACTGTCCACTCGAATAAACCAACGAAACCAGGGCATCGAAAAGTAGTCTTGTACATGTCCTCTTTGGCCATAAAAATTTGATTGTATCCGGCATTACCATCTAGAAATCTAATAACCTTATGCCCAGAAGCATCATTAATAAGCATATCGGCTATTGGCATAGGATACTCATCTTTGGGTGTAGCCCTATTCAAATCTCTGAAATCAATGCACACCCTCAACTTGCCGGATCCTTTCTTCTCCACTGGGACAATGTTAGAAATCCACTCGGCGTACCTGCAAGGTCGAATGAAATTAGCTTCAAGCAGTCGACCGATCTCTTCCTTGATCCGGTCATATGTTTTCGGATTAAATTTTCTGGCCGACTGTTTATAAGGTCTAAAACCGGCCTTTATAGGCAACCAATGCTCCACTAGCTCTCGGCTTAACCCTGGCATCTCATGATATTCCCATGCAAAGCAACAAAAATATTCTTTCAGTAGCTCGATTAACTTAGCTTTACAATCGGCTTTCAAATTTTTTTTTATAAATGTCGGTCGAGTGACTGAACCATCTCCAATATCTACCTCTTCTAATGGATCGGACGACGTAAAACCTTGTCCAGGTTTATCCATGTCATCCAACTCCTCTATAGACTCATACATATCGTTCTCGCTGGACCGATATTTCACAAGACGTTTTTGTAACCACTCAGAGCTAGAATCCATTTAAACATATCATACCTTGGAGCCGATTGCATTCAGTCGGCTTTAAAGAGATGGGCACAAAACCATTCTTGGTTGCGCTGAGAAAATCAAACTCTGATAAGTCACGTCCCGTCAAGCAAGTAGCATTGGGATGTTGCCAATCCACCGATGCATCGGCCAAAGCGACACAGGCCGAGTTATCCGCATGAATGACTTCCACTTCATCATCAACCCACTGAATCAAAAACTGGTGCATAGTGGATGGCACGCACTGGTTTGCATGAACCCAATCACGGCCTAGTATGACGTTGTAGTTACCTTGCACCTCAGCGACAAAGAATGCAGTAGCCAAAGTTTTGCTTCCGACTGTAAGCTCCACATACATCACACCTTTGGCTTCAGTTTTCTCTTTGCCTTCAAACCCGTTAAGCACCATATTGGTTTTGATCAATTCTTCATCAGGCAAACCCAATTTCTTGAAGACCGAATAGGGCATAAGATTTACCACAGCACCACCATCAACAAGCATCCGAGTGAGCGGCGACCCATTGATATGACCTCTGAGATATAATGGTTTCAAATGCGTTACTAGTTCTTTTGGCTTCTCGAATATCGCGTTTTTAGGGCCAAAATCCAGCTGAGCCACCTCCCCTTCCTCATCTACATCACGAAACTCAGCAGGCAAGTAATACACCATATTGATATCTATACCTTCATGAACCGGTGTAGACTCATAGTCCAACATATCAGCCTCCTCCTCAAGTGCATCCACCGATTCAGAAATTTGTCCGAGTGAAGAAGAAGCAATAGGTAACGTAGACGATGCAATGATTGCGTCATCCTTTTTTGGTAGTGTAGGTGCTGCTGTGATAGGCGTAGAGGCCACTGTATCTCGTATTTGTTTGGGCCTCCACACTTGTTTTGTAGGTACCATAGGCCGAGTGTCATTGAACAACTTATCCCTTTGCTTCTCAGCCTCTTGTTCTGCCATCTCTTGGCTCCTTAACCTCTGTAGTTTCCTCTTCTGTGTCTTTGTTAGCCCTGAAGGACACCACTTTGGCTGAGTGTATTTAGGATCTCTCGTTTTTACTCGGCTGGTGCTTGCTTCATGGTCATTAGCCGAGTGCTTTGGCGCGATAGAAAGTGTCGGCTCAGTCGGTTTGCTATGCACAATTGGCTGCTGTATGGCAAATGTTTTGGTGCCCAAGATAAGTGAGTCGGCATCCGTTTTCTCCCTGCTTTTTCCCGACTCAACTGCTGCAACACTTGGTGACTTAACACGCCATTCTTTTCGACTTTCCAGATGCATGAAATTTCCACTCGGGCGCAGCTTTTTACTCTGATGGAATCCGCTCGGATGGATGTCACTCGGATGGAATTCACTCAGATGGAATCCAGTCGGATGGAATCTACTTGGCCACATTTTTTCACTCGGATAGCTTCCACCTGGGTGCACCCTTACACTCGGATAATTTCCACTCGGTCGCATATTTTGACCAGCCGACTGATAGTCACCAATGTTGAGTCGGCCATTATATGAGTAATCAAGTCGATTCCACACAGATTGCCTCTGCTCTTCTGAAAACTGCACCCTTGGTCCACTCGGTTTTGTATACCGGCTGAACATATCAGCTGATGGTGACCTTGGTCGTTTCAGATGAGTCGGTCGATTGAAACTAGAACCGGCCGACTGGTTAGCATACTTGGACAGCAACATATCAAAAGTTGGCTTGATCCGCTTGCGCTGCACTTTAGCTTCATTCTTCTTCCACTTGCCAACTTCTGGACTCTTGGGCTTGACAAATTTAACAGGAGTATTTTCTTGCACTTCCGGTTGCCCCCCGAGTGTAGGATTCTTGATGGTGATTTTGATCACTTCCTTGCCATCGGGTTGCTTATCAAGCACAACCTGTCTCCCCAAGACCTTGTTGTCCTCCTTGTCTTTCCTGGGCTCACCAACAATGACATTAGCTTTATTAGCAGATTCGGCTACCTCCGGCCGAATGAGTAGCTTCCTCCCCTCCAAATCCATGGTATTCATTGGAAACGGTTGTTTATCAACTTGCATCTCAGAAAAGTTCAATCGTCCGTCATTAATGGCCGATTGTATCTGTCGTCGAAAAACATTGCAATCGTTAGTAGCATGAGAAAAAGAATTATGATACTTGCAATAAGCACGCTGTTTTAGCTCGTCAAACGGCGGTAAAGTATGAGATATTCTAATAATCTTAGCCTGCAGCAAAGCATCAAATATTCTATCACACTTAGCAATGTTAAAAGTAAACTTCATCTCTTCATCACGATTCTTATGAATCGGTTTTAGATCATTGCAAGTAAAGGGTTTGGCCTTAGATGGCCAAACAAATTCAGTAGCAAAAACATCACCCTCATCGTCCGAGTGATCACTGTCATATTCCACCATATTCATCTTTGGACGATCGACTTTGTATCTATGCACTTCTTTGAGGTCTTTGCTTCGGCTTTTCTGAGCCAAAGCCCTTTGTAAGACTTGGTTGATATTTAAGAACTCGTAGCCCTCTAGCTTTTCTCTAATGGGAGTTCTCAAACCACTCAGCACTAGGTCTGCTAAGTCTCTCTCGGTTATCACCAAACTAAAACACCGGTTTTTTGTTTCTCTAAATCTCTTGACGTAATCGGAGACCGATTCATCATGCTTCTACTTAACCGATGTTAGATGTGACAACTTGAGTTCATTGTCGCCGCTATAAAAGTGATCATGAAACTTCTGCTCTAGCTGCGACCAAACCCGAATGGAACCATGGGGTAAAGAAGAAAACCATGAAAATGCGGTACCAGTTAATGATAAAGGAAATAAATGCACTTTCAATTCATTCAATGAGCCTGCCTCACCCAATTGTGTTAAATATTGACTAACATGCTCCCATGTGGTTTTTGTGCCTTCTCCATTAAATTTAACAAAATCTGGAATTTTATATCCTGGAGGGCACTGGATGGCATCAAAGTACTCGGGGTACGGCTTTTGGTAAATCCGATTCCGAGGTAACTCAACTCCAAAATTCTCTCGAAGCATCTTAGCCATCTCCTCTCTAAGATTAGCTAGACCATCATCCATAGTGGACGATGACGCTTGTGGCAGTGGCATAGGAGGAGTAGGGTTACTAGCTGTAGGTAAGAATTGTGGCATGTATGTCGACCCAAAATTTGGTAGTGGCCGAGTGGTTATAGCTGTAGGTAGGGTTTGGTTCGGCGTTGCCACCGAACCTGGCATGCTCATAATAGGGTTGATGGGTGCAGTCATAATCTGATTTGTATGAGTAGGATAATAAGCCATCGGCACAGGAGGCGCCGATGCAATAGGTAAAGCCAGATTAGGGTTTTGCACACTAGCAGCTACACCATCATTACCACTAGATGATTGAGATGTATTCTTCTAAGCATTAGTATTTTCTATGAAAGTTTGATAGACTAGATTGTTACCATCAGCAATACGACTTTCAATCTCAGCCCACTGCTCAGGAGAAAAGGCAGTACTTACAGAGGGTTTAACCTGCTCGGCTTGAAGAGGAGGGAACTTGATTTCTTCAATCAGAGTGATGTTGCCTTGGCGATCCTTCTTGAATTTTGCAAGGAACTCCTGCAAATCCTTCTCTTCGCGCGCCTTCTTGTACTCCTCATAGACTTGGCGATGATCGGCCGATATCTCATCGAGACTAGGCTTAATGATGTTATCGGCGTCTACCTCAGATGGCTTGGGAAGATCAGACATGGTGGATGATGACAATTGATCTTCAGTCCCCAGCGGAGTCGCCAAAAAGTGTGTTGACACACGAACACGTCACGTGTACCCTCGACGCCGGGGGTGATGCACCGCAGCTCACGTCGAAGGAGGCCCGACCGATAGCGCGATACGCAAGACAGTCGGCGGGCGCTTTTGCAGACCCGAAACCCCGCGCACCCGGGAGGGACCCCGTCAGGGATTGCGGCGGCTATGGGCTGCCCTAGGTCGATTCGCTCGCCCCTAGAGCCTCGAGATTCGCAGCTCTCAAACGAAGAACAGCGAAGAACGAGAGAGAAAAACGATGGAGAGATAAAACATAGATGAAAAAGTAGTATATTGATTTGTTCGATTGTGTGTTATTCAATCAGCCATCACCCCCAACATATATAAGAGGCGCCTGGACTTCCCGTACAAGCAAAGGATTTATCTAGGCTTTCCTTACAAGAAAATTACATCAACTCACGTCCTAGAATCCTAGTTCTGGTCCCACTCGGATTCAGCCCGAATCTGGTCCAATCTTCTGTCTTGCTCCTTGCGTGGGCTGTGGAACCTGCATATGACTTCCGATGGAGACGGTTCAAATATCAATTATGTGTGCTTCGACGAGGCCAACAATCCGTATGTTGATCACTTTTCCAAATAAGGCCATCTTGAATACTCCACGGGGTCATCTCTAATTTTGAGTCGGACTCGTTCATGTAGCTGACTGGACCGTCCGATTCTTGCAGTGTCTCTGCAGGTCGTATACTACGTCAGATGATGATGACTCCAAAAGCAAAGTTGATCGTTTCGACGTTACGAATAACTCCTATGTTGAACACTTCTTCATCCGAATCCATCTAGATAAGTATTTGAGCCCATCTTCAGCATCTGGTCGGATTGGCCTCGACAGTTTCTACTGTTCACAGCAGCAAGCTTTCCCGGCAGGTTACTGTTCACGGCGGCAAGCTTTCCCCGGCGGGTTACTGTTCACGGCGGCAAGCTCTCCCCCGGCAAGGTTACTGTTCACGGCGGCAAGCTTTCCCCGGCAAGGTTACTGTTCACGGCGGCAAGCTTTCCCCGGCAAGGTTACTGTTTACGGCAGCAAGCTCTCCCCGGCAAGGTTACTGTTCATGGCGGCAAGCTTTCCCCGGCAGGTTACTGTTCACGGCGGCAAGCTTTCCCCGGCAGGTTACTGTTCACGGCGGCAAGCTCTCCCCCGGCAAGGTTTTTGAGGCAGTAAACGACCTCGGATGAAAATGTGTCCAAAAGCAAAGTTGACCGTTTTGACGAGACAAAAAACTTTCGTGTTGAACGTTTTCCGATTCGAGGCCATCTTCTGGGCCAAAACACTCACGCATTACATCAGACACTTGCCAAGACATGTCTGGTCTTCCGCGTCATATTTCGCCTCCTGACAGGGCTGCATCCAGATAGCTCTAACTTTTGCATACGAACTCGGATTGAGATGATTTTTATATTAAAATCGACCGATTCGATGAGACGAAGACAATTCATGTAGAGCATTCCTTCATCCGAGATTTTCCTGGAGGCGTACTTGACCAAAAAGCACTCAGAACACCTAAACATGACAATCTGAGTGTAGTTTTGGTCTTTGATATGATGCCGAATGATTATGGTCCAAACATCAAAGTTGTTCCACTCGGCAATGTGAAATTTCTCATTCAGAATATTTTGTCATTTGAGGCCATCTCCATTGCATTCTGCATTGTGCCAAAATCAGGTGTCAACAGTTGTTATGCGGTCTGACCGATAAAAGATCTTCGTAGAATATGTGGGAGCCAATATGAGCATCCAGGTTCCGCTATTGGTTATTGACCGGAGACATGTCTCGGTCATGTCTACATTGAGATACTGAGTCGATGGCTGCCGAAGAAGGACGCCGCGGACGCCCGCGCGAAAGTGCGTTGCCCCGCGGACGGGGAGCGCCTCGACGTCGAGTGGAGCCTCGTGGAGCCAAGCAGAGTCGTCGGCGATGAAGACGAGCGCGCCGAGACGGATCTCACGGCCCTCAGCCAATCCTCCGCCGGAAACCATGATGATGGGAATCGGAAAAATCGCAACTTCCCCAACAAGTCGCTAAGACACCTGCCCCACGGTGGGTGCCAACTGTCGTGGATCTAAGACTGACAGTAGAATGGGGGTAGATATGAGGAGGCAAGATCCTAGCTATGGCGAAGTTGTACACACGAGTTTACGAGTTCAGGCCCTTCGCGGAGAAAATAACAGCCCTGCGTCTCGGTGCCCGGAGGCGGTCGACTGGATTATGTATATGTGTGTGTGTGTGTGTGTGTTTACAGAGGATGCGAACCCTTGTCCCAGAGGAGGGGGTGGCTTATATAGAGTGCGCCAGGACCCCAGCTCCCCTCCGTTACACAGGGTTCAATGTACATAAAGGGAGAGCGTTACAGGTAACGTATGTAATAAAGTGCTATAAATGATCATTAAGTATATGAGTAAACGTCCGACCGTTGCTGTGCAGAGTGACTTTAGATCTTCTGTCTGTCGAGTGACAATCGTTGCGGTCGAGTGACTTTGAATCTTCCGAGTGAAACGACTTGTAGTCGAATGGATGATGATATCTCTTGGATGCTTCTAGATTTAAGATTATGTCCTAGGGAATGGTGTCTAGGACAGGCTTATGACCCTACCTTAGGTACATAGCTTCATCAGTCACCGCTTCTAATATGACAGTGCACCTGTTGACATGCCCCTTGTACTGGCCCTGCCAAGCAAATGGACAGTTCTTCCACTCCCAGTGCATACAATCTATCCTGCCAAGCATGCCCGGAAAGCCTCTAGCTGCGTTGGTCGCCAACAATCTCTCTGTATCAGCGGCAGTTTGCTGGCTCAAGTACTCTGGGTCAAACACCTCGATCACAGCCTGGCAAAACTTGTACATTGACATCAGACATGTTGTCTCACTCATACGCACATACTCATCCACCAGATCGCCTGGAATTCCATATGCAAGCATGCGGATGGCCGTGGTGCATTTCTGGTAAGAGGAGAATCCAAGCTTGCCAAGGGCATCCGTCTTGCACTTGAAGTATGGGTCATGAGCAACCACTCCCTCTCGGATGCGATTAAACACATGCCTTGCCATTCGAAAACGGCGACGAAATTTATCCGGCTTGAAGAGCGGGGTGTTGGCAAAGTAATCGGCATAGAGCAGGGCGTGGCCTCTCTCCCTGTTGCGGTTCAGGTTGGGAGCATGGCCGGGGACTGACCCCCTGTACCGAGGAAGCTACCGTTGAATGTGGTCATGAACGACCAGTGCAGCCACCACAAAATCTTCATCATCCGACGACAAATCGTCCGATGAACAAAGGAAGTGATGGAAGAAAAACTCGTCTCCACTGTCCATACCTTTGTGGGCAAAATGTCGAACACCTTGCGATCGTGGTGGCGAAGAGGCCGCGATGATCACCTCGACGCAGCAGGGGTGTTTGTCGGCCGGCTACTGGCCGCTCTGGAGCTCTCGTCGAAAGCTGCCGAGGCCGCCGTGGTACGTCGCCGGCGGTCGTGTCCCCTCTGCGACCGGCAAAGACGGCGACGGCCAAACCTCCGATCGACGGCCAAAACTACGGCCAAAGCACGGGCGTGGTGTCGGCCATGTCGAGACGTGGTTTGGTAGGGACGGTCGGGGGCTGCGCGGTGAGGAGGCGGCCGGAGAATAGCGGCGGCGCCGGCGGCAGGGCGGGGCGGGAGAGAGAGGGTGGAAGCGTTGGGAGCGGAGGGACTGCTAGTGTCCCCGACAAGCGGGCCACGGGTGAGACAAGGGCGTCCGTCCATGCCGTCCGCGCGCGTCCATTTCACCCCAAACCGAGCGCAAGTTTGATTTAGGAATGGGCTGAAAACGGACGGAATCCGGATATTTGTCCGTTTAAGGTCGCGCACGGACAGGATAAGGTCGCGCGGTGGAGTTGGCTTAAGATGATCTTAGCCACACTTCTCTATGATCGGGCTCCCTTTTATAATTGTGCACATGTTCCGTGTAGAAGAGAAGTGGATGCGCGCAAAATAGCAGGGAGCCATGCGTGTATCATGTGCGTGCAAAATACACCAGATGATTGGGAATGAAAAAGGATTTTGTAATTTATTTGAAGCCAGCCACTGAAGGTCGTTCGAGGCCCTTATATTGAACTTGAGGTTGTGTACGAACATTAGCTGATCGTAAGACTAACTCGTGTTCCTGCGTAAGTGTTGAATATATATGCAGGGTTGCACTTTATCTCGTCTTTAGTTTGCTTGTTAATTTAGATGACCAATTGTGCTCAACAGTGTGCCGGTAGATGGATCACTGGTTGCACGCACCATGATCCCAATACGGCGTAAATCAACGCACGAGAAAAACATTCATTCAGAGATAGTGCTGCATGCATACAAGTTCCACAGCTGAAGAAACGTTCTTTTGTCGTACAATACTCTGATACAATATTGCGCTTTTGTCTTCCATTCCCATGTATGATGCTTGGTTCACAAAGGAGATCCATGAGGCAGGGCCAGCTTATCTAATCCATACCCGGTGGTGTTGGGTGGAATAGCAAAAGGATGATAAATCGATCCGTAGGCCTGTCTGCCAAATTGCCAATGTTAGTAGAATTTCCCTTCCTTCTACTTTTTGCGCAAAATAATTCCCCAAGTTAATGATCAAAACACCACTTAATTTAGACAGGAGTGGATTTAGTTTTTACCTTCTACTTTGACATTTTAATGTTAATTACTCTATTTATATGTTCGGATTACTCCCATTCAGCTAAAAATTGCCATGTCATTTGTAGCTTTGTTCTCCTACGTCCCCCCTGCTTGGCACGTCTAGGTTCACAAGCATGGTAAACTTTTATTTTATTTTTCACATGCCACCTTAAATAGTGTAATACATATATAGTCATTGCCATGGCAAGATTTTCAAAGATGTTTTTGCCCTCCAATCTTGATTTGTATTAGAACTTTATTCATTACATGGAAATTTAAATTCTTTTTAGCTATAAACTAACCATGGCAAACTTCCTGATGTTTTTACTATTGAACCTATAGAGCAAAAAATTACAAATTTGTCATGTCACCTTTTTTTTGAGGGATTGTCATGTCACCTTTACTATGTTTTATTCATTTGTCAATGAACCTATGGAATAAAAAAAATACCATCTCACCATTACTATGTTGTTCTAGATTTGCCATCATCTGTACTACTAACATAGGAAAACTTACACTTATGTGTCTTTCCTACAATTGTTTTCTCAATTTTTATGTACAATTGACATGACCTATATACCAAAAATTTTGCCATGTCACTTTTGTATTAGGCTTTGTTCTATATTTGCCCCTCCACAGTTGCCATGTCAAAAAAGTTGCCATGTTTTCTCTAAATTTGCCATCTTTTTCCAGAGAAAAAAAATCCCTATATTTGTCATGTTCACATGACTAACAGACTAAGTTAGCATGGAATTTTATTATTTCGACCATGCCAATTTTTTAGTTAGACATTTGATAGTTGTATTGTAGGTAGCATGGCAATTTTATTATGTAGACCATTGTAGTTTTATTGTAGGTAGTGTGGCATTTTCCTTAGGTAGACCATGGCAATTCTAGGAATTACACCATGGTAGCTTTATTGTAGGTAGCATGACTCTTTAATTAGTTAGACCATGGCAATTTTATTAATTGGACTATGCCAATTTTATTATTTAGACCTTGGCACATTGCTATTTTCCATAGGTGTGTACATGGAAATTACTATTTCCACGGCAAATTAATATTTGCATTTCTCATGGAAAATTAATTCTATAAACCATCTCAAATAATTCATAACAACCATGGCTAATCAATTTTTCACATGTCTGGCCAATTTTTTATTACTTACATCATGGTAATTTTATTATTCAAGGCTTGCCATTATATTAAGAGCATGGTATTTTTTGTTATTTCCTAACATTTCCCTATTTCTGACCCACAACTTAAAACTTGTTTACATGGCAACTTAAATTAAACACGACAGCAACATAAAATACATGTATTTCATGTACTGGACCATGATTTTTTTTGCCAGTATGTAGTTTATAGTCGATATTTCTTTTGTAGGTATTTTTCGTGTGTGGTAGTTTTAACAAGTACAACATGGAAAAAAATCCTGGGAAGGGGTCGCATGACGCGTTTCAGATTGAACATTTTTTTACCCCTAAAAAATGAACCTCTTTCTTGTTGGTCAAAGCTTGTTTGGCCACCACAATGGATCCAATAAGCGACACCGAGCAAAAGAGGAACAAGTATTGGGAGAATATTTGGAAGGAATATCATGAGCACAAGGAATATGTGGAGTCGCATCCTATCCTCACCAACCGTAATGTGGCATCTCTCCAACAACGATGGGGGATCATTCAAGCCGAAGTGGACAAGTACGTCGGCTACTACTCACAAGTGACCGACCGCCTTCAAAGTGGGATGAGAGTGACATCTCACATAAGCTACTTCATGTTGTCATCATTTGTGTATCCTTGTTTGTTTTGCATTCATGCTCATACATATTTTGTTTGCTAGACAGCGGTGGCGGCCACTATGTATCATGAAACGGAGAAGAAGCCATTTCCGTTTAGTCATTATTGGATCATATGAATGGCCGACCAAAGTGGACACACCTTGTGACCGATCTCAAGGCCGACAAGAAGATGAATGATGGCTCAAGCTCCCACCAATCAATTGGATTGTACGAAGAAGATGGAGATATTGCCGTGGAGAATAGAAGAGCCCCCATGCCAAAGGATGGCAGTCATGGGGAACACGTGGGAGAAGGCAAGGGCCTCCCATGAGGTCGCAGCTACGAAAATGTCCTCCACGTGGATGGGTATTTTTTCAGTGAGGGGGAACAAGAAAGAGGAGAGGTACAAGATCATTTGGATGCACAAAAGGAGAGAATGGATTGGGACCAAAAGAGGATGGAGAAGAAACTCAAAGTTCAGAGGAAGAAGATCGAGTTGAAGAAGTAAGAGGCGGCGATTAAATGGGAGCTTGAGAAGGCCAAGACTTCTGAAGAGATTGAGCTTAAGAAGGAGAGTTTGCAAATCTCACGGGATGCGAAGGATGCGAAGGTCATGTTGGCGGACAAAAGCCTCTTGGGTGATCATGCCCAGAAGTGGCTTGTGGTGAAGAAAAAAGAGATCAACGAGCATGGGGACTACGAGGCGGCGAGGGCGGCTATGGCAGCAGCGAAGCATGCGACAGAGATGCAGGCGGAGCATGCAGTAAGGACGCAGGCGGAGCATGCGAAGTAGGAGGCAAGGATGGCGGAGGAGCAGGTGGCATGGATGATGTCCGGCGAGTGATCTGGCCAGCGACTGATTTGTCATGCTCGAACATTGATTCATTTTAGCATGTCTCGATTGTTTAACTATTTGCTTTATCATATTTGTTTCGAACTGTTGAATGCAGATGATTTATATCGTATGATCGACGTGCATAGTTTGTATGGTTTTGAAGATTTATAGTTAAGGTGTGTGAATATACGACAACCAAAATAAAAAATCACCACGACGCATCCATGAACGCGTTCATGGACGTATAAGGAATCAAATTTTTCAAATCCAACTGTGGCTGCTCTTAGCCGGGCAATTTAGTTTTTCTTGTGATCACCTGTTGTATAGGTACGGGTCGGATGGTCCAATTGGTTAACTCACGCCCCTTCGTCTAATTGATCCTGGCCATGTTTTTTCCAAACCATGCAACCCCTCGCCAAGCCCTCTCCTTTACCCTTCTTCTCTGCTCTGCTCTCTCTCTCTGTGTGTGTGTCTCTCCCTGTGTGGTCCAATGAGGAGAAAATAATGGCATAGCGTGAGAGTATCTACAGCCACGGACAGTAAATTTGGGCCTTCAAACGTCCGTGGACGCGCAGTGACCGGTCACGTCTTAAATAATCGATTTCACATCCTTGTACCTTATATTCGGCACCCTATATCCATACTACGCATGCAACATGATGAAATACTCTACGTGATCAAATAACAGGCAACGAAATAAGTATCAAACGGACAACCAAATGCACATAAACCCACTTTACATCATGCAAAAGAGAACCACAGTTCATCGTCGGACAAATTCTTAAACAACTAAAAAACGATAGTTAATGATGGAGGAGGGTCTTCACCACTTCCTCGCCGGGCCTTTGCCCTTCCAGTCGTCGGTGCAGTTATAGGCGTCCGCGACTGATGGTGGATCTTGGTCATCGGAGGAGGAGGTGGAGCCGTGGTCGTCACCATCGGAGGACAAGGAGTCGAAGAGGACAATGAGCCCATTCATCTTGAGGACATCACTGTCCTGCTGCCGCTTCAGCTTGGCCACCCGAGCCACCTCCGCCGCTTCGCATGCCGACTGCTCAATGGAAAGCCAGAGCGCCTTCGCGTTCTTCCTCCGTAGGCGGCGAGCGTTTGTCTCTGTCGTCGTCAGCGACCGGTGGTACAACCAAGCGAGGAGCCGCTCGTCCTCGTCAGGCCCCGCTGGCAACCGCGACGGCGACGCACGGACTGCTCCACTGTGTTCCTTTCTCTTGGCCGCTGCCACTCACGGCGGGCGGCACGCGCCTTCAGTTCCAGCATGCGCATTTGGCCACGTGGGCGGGCACTCGCAGGCAGGCGGCGGCATGGGGACGGCGCGGAGCTGCGGGCGGGCCGAGAGGGGCTAGCTCCGGTGCCAGTGCTACGCAGAGCGGGAGTAGCGACGAGGCAGATCCGGAGTTGTCCCTTGTGTCCACCTTGGACCGCTCCAGCGCAATGCGGAGGGCCAACTCCTCGTCGACATCGAGGTCATGGTCCAAGCGGCTGCCGGAGCTCGACATGTCGTCGGTGTCATCGGATTTGATCCAAATCGAAGAGGGGAGAGGAGGGGAAGGAGCGAGAGACGAAAGTGGAGTGAGCTAGGGTTCACAGAGGGGACGGATTGGGGTTTTTTATGAGGATGTCGTGGGGTCGGTGGTGGGCCGGGCTGACGTAATGGACGCCCCCGGGCACGTCCGGATCTCACCATATCCGCCCTACATTTGGGCTGGATATGAGGGGCACCGGACCACGTGATTGAGGTCAGTTTGAGGCGTCCGGGTGGGTCAAAATTTTATCTTTTTGACCGCTGAGTAATCGGTCCGTCCGTCCAGGCATTTGAGATCGGTTTGAGGCGTCCTGTTGTAGATACTCTTGGGGGAGGGCGAGGGGAGAGGTGCGGGTGGGTATACGCATCTGTGTTCACCACAGCCTCCCTCCCAGCGACTGATTTTCTGACATGTCCATTTGTACCGTTTTAAGATCCATGAATTTGATCCAATGATTAAGAGGTACTTTCTGTGTTTTAATATAAAATTATACTAAAGTTGGGACATTTATTTTAAAACAGAGGGAGTAGTTTGGTGGAGATGCCTTCCGCTAAGAAAACCACTCAGGTTTGTTGTTACGTTGGCCGAAGTGAAGACGATGTCCACGTGTCTCGGTACGGGAAGCTAGCAGGCGAGAGCAAAGGCGTGGTGCCGCCAACTTGGGCTGCACCGGACTACTTTTCCTCCTCGGACGTTGCGAAGTGACAATATTAGCAGCAGTTTCCCGGATCAGTTCGGATGCTTCGATCTACAGGATCAAGTTGGCACGGCTCGACCGACTGGAGGAATCGAATGCAGAGGGCGATGCCCGATCTCAAAGGTAAACACGGCATAGACAAGACCCATAAAAGATTGACGCCTTTAGGACCCGGCCGACACCGGCATGGAGGATCCTGTTCTTCTCTCTTTTCCCAGTTCATGGCACCAAGAATTTGCATGTCCCGTCTCCTTGACCAGGCGACGAAATGGGAGCGGTGCGGGTTGGTTCCTGTGGCCCTCATGTACTACGTTCTTCCCGGTGCAGCCTAGCCCGGCGAGTTGGACCTTCACAAGTTCAGATCCGCCTTGTGCGTGATGCGCCGGTGAGAGCTTCTCACGAAGAAAAGCATCGATTCGTCTCTCTAGCTGATGATGATGCGACGCGACGGTCGCATGTGTGTTGCCGCGGGAGATCCCTGCACGGCGCGCAGGTATCGTATCGTGCGTCCTTGCCGGGACTTCCCACTCGGCAATATACGCGGATCGGAGAATCGTTGAGTTCGGTTCATGTTGGGCCGCGGGAGCCCGCGCAGTTGGGTTTCGTTCGGTATTGTACTAGCAAATGTGTGTTGCGTTTTATCAAAATAGGATTTCCTTGGCTTTGTATTACAAAGCAATAACACCGATACAACTAACGTTAGAGCATCTTCAACAGACGCAAAAAACTACTCCACACATTAAAACTTGAATTTTTTTTTGACGCCAAACAACTCTAGCAGAAGCTGTAAAATTATGCATGCGGACTGGGGCTCTGGGCGGATGGCTCTCGCGTGCGCTGACTCTGGCGACGCCCTGGTCGCCTCGGCGGCGCCGCCGCTGCCGCCCTCGCCCCTGGCCTCGCCCGCGGCCGGCCCGCCGGCGCCCCCCTCGCCCGATTCCCTGCCGTCTCCTCCGGCTGTTCCTCCGCGCAAGTCCTGGGCGGACCTCGCCGAAGCTGCCGATGTGGCTGCGGGCCGCCCCATCGCCTGCCGCGACCGCATCCCGCCCCGCGCTCCGGTCATGCTGCCTCCATCTGTCCCTGCCAGCGGCCCGACTCCTAGGGGTGGGAGTTCGGCCTCCCGCGGGACCGATCGGCGCCACCGGCAGCCGTCGGGCACGCTGCCGTCTCCTGGGTCGAAAGGGGACGCCTTGGGGTCTCGGGCCCCTCCCCGGCGGCGTCATGCTGGCGGCTGGGGCGTCGCCGGCCGCGCCGACCCCCGGTGCTGCGCTCGACTCCTGGCGGTCCCCCGCGTTGGCGGCATCCGCCTCTGCTCCGGCCGGCGAGTCGCCGGCGGCGGCGCTCGCGCTCTCGGACATCCTTGTCCGGAGAGCCCCCTTTCGCCCGTTCATTTCCTCCTTCGGGGCTGCTCCCTCCCTGTCTCCGGCCGGCCGGCGTGCCGTGCCCTGACCGCGCCGCCCTCGTCCTGCCCCGGCGGCGACCTCCGCGGCGGCGCCTGGGGAAACCCTCGTGCCCCGGTTGGTTGCCCCGGGCCGGTCGTTTCGGGCTGCGCTGCTACTGGGCCTCCCTGGGGCCCAACCAGTCGGGCCTTTCCCCGGGTTGTCGGCTGCTGGACCCCCAGGTGGGATGCGGGCCGCCGACCGCTGCGTGGGCCGGTCGTCCAGCCCGGCCACGCGTGGTGTGGCCCAGCAGCGCCCCCCGGCGCGGTCTGGCCCGTTCCGGTGCTCGATTTGCCCCCTGTAGGGTTTTCCCGTGCCCCCCGTGCCTCGCCTCTCGCTCCCCATCCCACCGCCACGCAGGCCGCCTCCCTTGTCCCCTCCGGCCGCCGCGCCCCCTCGCCCCCCTTCCCCGCCGGCCATGCCCCGGGACTGAGGCGATGCCGAGCCCCGCCCGAAGCGGCGTGTGGATGACCGTCGGGATCCTCCGCGCTCCTCCCTCGACGGCCTCCGGCGGGAGGCTGACCTCCGGAGCCAGCTCACCTCTCGCCCGGCTCGCCGTTCCCCTGCTTGCGACTCCCGCGACCCCCGCCGCTCCCCTCCCCGCCAATCACGCCGCTCCCCGGTGCGGGATGACCGCCGTTCACACTCGCCAGCCCGCCGGGATCCGCCTCGGGAGGACTCTCGGGACCGGGCCAACTCGCCTGCCCGGCGCTCCCCTGCCCGAGGCCGGTCACCGACCCGGCGCTCGCCGGCCCGTGACGGTCGTGGCTCCCGCCGGCCTTCCCCTCCGCGTCAGGCTCCTCCCGCCTCCGGGTCCACCGCCCCTGAGAACCGGCATTACCAGCCCCCGCGCGCCCAAGCCGCTTTTCCGCCATCTAACGGTGGCAATGGGAACCGTGGGCGCCTGGGCACTAAGAAGAAGAAGAAGAAGGGGCCGCCTCGCCCTCCACCTGCCGCCTCCTCCGCCACCGTGGTGACCCCGGCCTCGGGTGCCGTCGCCGCCCTCGAGGGTCCGCCGTGCTTCAACTGCGGCCTGCCCGGCCACTTCCAGGTGGCTTGCCCCAACCCACCAACCTGCTACCTCTGCAAGGAAGCCGGGCACCCTGCGGTTCTTTGTCCGGAGCGCCCGGTCACGGAGGAGATCATGATGTACGGCCACGGCATCGAGGACATGGGCTTCTTCCACATTGAGGTGCCGGAGCTCCCGCCTCCCTCCCCCTCGCTCCTGGCCCTTGTGACGGTCGTGGGGGAGGGTGTCGCCACTCCGGAGCTGATCGAGGCCGAGCTCAACCACCTCTGCCGATGCAAGTGGGATTGGCAGGTGACCTCCATCGCGCCCAACGCCTTCTCGGTGATCTTCCCCGACGCCCTGAGCATGGGCCTCTGCACCCGTAGTGACAGCATCACCTTGGCCCTCAACGGAATTGTGGTGAACATCTTCGAGCCGAGGTGGGATCCCAAGGCCGTGGCGGTCCTCGACACTGCTTGGCTCCTCATCGCCGACCTCCCAGACGTGGCCTGGTCTGAGCGGGTCATTCGCAGTATGTCCAAGATCCTGGGCAAGGTGGTGGTGGTCGACGAGCTCTCTCTGTGCAAGGAGGAGGAGGTCCGGGTCAAGGTGAAATGCCTGGACGCCTCCAAGCTCCACACCACGCTTCGGGTCTTCTTCAATGACGACGGATACGACCTCACCATATGCCCCGAGCCGCCGAACCACATCGGCCGCCCCCGCCTCTTCGCCGACAGCCTCCAGGGGGGCGTGCCTGCAGATGCCGATGGCTCCCACCACCGGCGCCCCCGCCACTCCCGCTTCGACAACCACGAGGAGGACGACGACATCTCTGAGCGCTCCCGCTCCCCGTCTCGTGAGCCCGCCAACCCTCCCTCGGGTCGCGGTGGCTCCGGGCAGGGCCGCGCCCGAGTGTCTGCCGCTGACCTCGCGGTGGCTCTTCAGCTGGCCGCACCCCCAGTGGCGCCCTCTCCCCCTGCCTCGGAGTCGGCCAGTGACATCTCGAGTGTTGGTCTGCTCGTCGTGCCCCCTCGTCGCCCCGTTCTCCGTCCGCCGACTCCGCTCGCCGCTTCTCTCCATCGGATCCGGAACCACCGTCCCCCCTGCCCCAACCCCTCCGGTCCTCACGGGTGGTGACGGTGGGACCCCTCCCCTCGGAGAGCCCTCTCCGGTGCTCCCGCCTGTGGGGGATGCGTCTGGTGACACCCTGGTGCTCGTCGCCCCGCTTCCCCGCTGGTGGCCCCCGACGCCCACCCCACTTCCCCAGCCTTCCCGGCTTCGGCAGTGGCCGTGGTCATCACCACTCCGGTCTCCACGATCCCTCTCCAGACGGTGGCATACACCAGGCGGCCCCGCTCCTCCTCGACGCCGGTGACGGCGTCTCGCCGCAGCGCCCGCCTCGATGCGGCCCGCCCGGCCGATGCCTCGGTTCCGTCCATCGCCGAGCGTGCTGAGATCCGGGCGGTTGCCGGGAACCTCGAGTCAAGTGTGGATTCCGCCCTCCCCAGTTCTTCCTGTTGTTCCTTTTCCGCGCTTGAGGCCGTTCCTCTTGGACACCTTGCCAAGGTGGCCACTGACTCGGCCATCGTTTTCAGGGGGGAAGTGGGTCCCCTCTTAGAGCAGATCACGGCCATTAGGACTCGCGAGATCCTGGATGGTAAGCTGGCTGAGACTCGGGCTCGCCTGCGTAGAACCCCTGAGGACCAGACTGTCCGTACCGCTGTTCAGGCCCCTCCGGTGGTCGACGGGGCTATTCGTGGGCGCAATCGGTCCCGCACTGCTGCTCTCCGCGCCCAAAGCGCATCTCGTGTCCTGGGGTCAAGCAGCCCCCCGATGGGGGCTTAGATGCGGGCCCTTTTTTGGAACATCCGCGGCTTCGGTCATGATGGCCGACGCCGCCAACTAGTCGAATACATGTGTGACGAACACATTGACATCATTGCGATCCAGGAAACCTTGCGTACTGAGTTCTCCCTCCATGAGCTTGACTGCCTCAGCTCTCACCTCTTCGCCTGGCATTGGCTCCCTTCTAGTGGGACCACGGGCCACTCCGGTGGCATCCTTTTAGGGGTTAAGGATGCCACCTTCGAGGTGGGCGGCATGGACCGGGGCGAATTCTTCGTTAGCATGGAGATTCTTGAGCAAGCTCTGAACATCAAATGGGAGGTCGTGGTTGTCTATGGTCCGGCGGATCACCGCCGTTCCCCGACCTTCCTTGCGGAGCTCCACCAAAAGATCTCCGCCTCCCTCCTCCCAGTAGTTGTGGGCGGAGATTTTAACCTCATCCGTTCTCCGGACGAGAATAATAATGATAGGATTAACCTCCCCCGGATGTAGTTGTTCAATGACTGGATCGCGGAGCTCGGCCTCCGGGAGATCGAGCGGACGGGGGCGCGATTCACCTGGACTAACCGCTAGGCCGACCCGACGCGGTCCGTCTTGGATCGTGTCCTAGTTTCCCCGGAGTGGGAATTGAGGTGCCCCCTGACCTCGCTCCGGGCGATTACCCGGATTGGGTCTGACCACGTCCCTCTCCTCCTATCCTCTGTGGACGAGCGCCCCCCCCCCTCCCACCGCGGTTTAGGTTTGAGTCCTTTTGGCTCAACCAGGCCGACTTTCGGGATGCGGTCTCTGCGCGTTGAACTCTTGCTCGCGCCTCTCCCCATCGCTCCATGTCCGTCGTTGACTCGTGGCACTTCTGCGCCAAGCTTGCCCGCCAATTCATGAAGGGCTGAGGCGCTAATCTTGGTCGTGACCTCCGCGAGTGTAAAAGATCTCTCCTGTTGGCTATTCAGGCTCTGGACGCCCGGGCCGACTCCTCCGGGCTCTCCCCATATGAGTGGATGCTGAGATATGATCTTGAGGATCAACTCTCCTCCATCTACACAGATGAGGAGGCATACTGGAGGTTGCGTGGTACCCAAAGATGGGTGCTTCGCGGCGATGCGAACACTGCATATTTCCAGGCGGTTGCGAATGGCCGATGCCGGAGAAATTCCATCCACTGCTTGTGGGAGGATGATGCCCCCCTTGTCCACCCCGCGGCCATTCGGGCTCATGTAGACGGCTTCTACAAAGCCCTCTTTACCCCCACCCCTCGGGGTGAGGCTAGTCTCGCCCCCGACACTTGGACGGGGGTGGAGTTGGTTTCCGATGAGGCCAACGCGGCCCTTGTTGCCCCCTTCGCCGAAGAAGAGGTACTCGCGGCCATTAAAGGAATGAACCCCTCCTCGGCCCCGGGTCCAGATGGCTTTCCCGTTACGTTCTTTAAAACTTTCTGGCAGACAGTCAAACCTGAGGTCATGGCCCTCTTCGAGGAGTTCTATTCGGGCTCTATGGACCTTGGACGCCTCAATTATGGGATCATTACCCTCATCCCAAAGGTTTCGGGCGCCTCTGATATTCGCCAGTTCCGTCCCATCACCGTGATTAACGTGATATTCCGGATCCTGGCCAAAGGGTACGCCAATAGGGTGACCCTGCTTGCTAACTCGATCACTCACCCAAACCAATCAGCCTTCATCCAAGGCCGGTTTATTTTAGATGGCGTGTTGGTCTTCCATGAAGTCCTTCACGAAGTTCGGGTGAAACAACATCGCGCTGTCTTCCTGAAGCTGGACTTTCATAAAGCTTATGATACTGTGCACTGGCCTTTCCTTCGGGAAGTGCTGCTGCGTAAGGGCTTTGACGACCGCTGGGTGACTCGCATGATGCAATTAGTCTCCTGTGGGCGGACCGCGGTGAACATCAACGAAGAGATTGGGCCATACTTCCCCACTCTCTGTGGGGTGCGTCAGGGGGACCCGTTCTCGCCGTTCCTGTTCAACATGGTGGTCGATGCTCTGGCCGCCATCCTGGACAAAGCCAAGGGTGTCGGCCATATTCACGGCATTGTCCCCCACCTAGTCGGAGGGGGAGGGGTCTCCCTCCTTCAATACACGGATGACACCATAATAATGGTTGAAGGTTCTACTCAGGACGTGGCTAACCTAAAGTTCCTCCTCCTGTGCTTCGAGCAGATGTCGGGCCTAACGATCAACTTCGATAAGAGCAAAGTGATGGTTCTTGGTTACCCTCCGGTGGAAGCTCAGGCTATCGCTGACCGACTTAACTGTCGGCTGGGTTCTTTTCCCACGACCTACCTGGGGATCCCCATTAGTGATTCGCGCCTCACCGTGGCGGACCTCTGCCCCACGGTGACCCGTATGCAACATCGCGTCGAGCCTTGGAAAGGGCGCTGGCTATCGAAGGCTGTGTGTGTGATTCTCATCAACTCCTCTCTCGCCAGCCTTCTTTGGTACCTCATGAGCTTTTATAGCCTCCATGAAACGCTGCGCACGGAAATTGCCAAGTACCAATTCAGGTTCTACTGGGCTGGCGAGGATGACAGACAGAAGTACCATATGGTCAGTTGGCCGAACATATGTAAAACCCAAGGACCAGGGGGTCTGGGGATTTTGCTCCAGGCGCATGAACATCGCCCTCCTGACCCGGTGGCTATGGCGTATTGCTAATGGTGACGGAGGGCTTTGGCTCACCATCATCCGGAACAAGTACCTCCGTGGACAGCCTCTGGCTTTCTGTCAGCGTTCGGGCGGATCCTAGTTTTGGCAGGCCATCATTCAGCTGCTCCCTGTGCTTCGCATTGGCACGTCCATCTCGGTTGGGTCTGGGTCCGCGACCCTGTTCTAGTTTGATCAGTGGATTGGCGACACCCCTCTGGCCGCCCGCTTTCCCGAGCTCTTCGCCATTGCTGTTGACCCGCGGGTCTCTGTTGAGACGGCCCTTATTAACTTAGGGCGCCTCGCGTTTCGCCGTCCTTTTGGCCCGCCCGAAGTGGCCTCCTAGGATGCCCTCCTCGAGGACATCGCCCTTCTCCCGATGAATGTCACCGACACCCCGAACGCCATCTCTTGGCGCCTAGAATCTTCCAGACGCTTCTCTACCAAGTCCCTATACGCGGCCATCGCGCCTTCGCCCGCCCCCGAGCCCTTCAGTTTGATCTGGGATATCCGCCTGCCACTAAAGATTAGGATCTTTCTTTGGCAATGGATCCGTGGACGCCTCCCCTCCGGAGTCGAAGTCCTCAAGCGTAATGGACCTGGAGATGGGCTTTGCCCCCTGTGCGGCACGGTGGAGGATGCTAACCACATCTTCTTCGCGTGCTCCACGGCCCAGTTTCTTTGGTCTAGTTTCTGCGAGACGGTTGGTGGACAGTGGTGCAATTCCAATTTCCCCGACCTTCTCGCAGAGATCCATGCCTCCCCCCTCGCTACCGACATATCCGTTGGCTCTGCGTAGGGGTCCTCGCCTGGACGCTGTGGACTGTCCGTAATAAGCTTGTCATCCAAAAGGTCACTCTCAGACGTGCTATTGACGCCATTTTTAAAATGTGTGGGTACCTGCAGCTTTGGCGGCCGCTTAGCCGCCCTCAGGATCGGGACGTCATCAACACCCTCCTCGCCGACCTTCGATCGCTAGCCTTCCGCCTGGCGCCACCGCTTCCGCCCCCCCCCCCCGGAGCCCGACTAGATGCAGTCGTTTATTTCTGTTCTAGGGCTTGTTGAGCTGTGCCCTCAGCATTAACCCTTATGGATCCTGTGTTCTGTTTGAACTTGGTGTGTGTGTGTGTGTTTGAACCTCTATGGATTGTTGGCTTGGGCATGTGCTTTATAATATAAAGCGCGGCGAAATCCTTTTTCGGTAAATTATGCACGCACAAAAAAAGATTAGGCACATGCTAAAAAGCACCCCTATCCAAGCTGCAAATTTGGGGCACCGGATTGCGCGCGCTTCATAATTTGCACTGCGTGTTTTTGGGACGTGCGTTTTTGGGCATCTGCTAAAACAATGTTGGGTCCGGTGTCCTAAAAGTGCTACAGTGGCGCGCTAAAACTATTTTAGCGCGCGGAACTTTTATGCACTTGTTGGAGATGCTCTTAGGTGCTGGGGCCGAAGCAGCACAATCACGCCAGAAAAATAAAAGAGAAAATACAGAAGGAACAAATGCCGACTGAGGGAGTCCTGGATTAGGGGGTGTTCGGATAGCCGGACTATACCTTCAGCCGGACTCCTGGACTATGAAGATACAAGATTGAAGACTTCGTCCCGTGTCCGGGAGGGACTTTCCTTGGCGTGGAAGGCAAGCTTGGCGATACGGATATGCAGATCTCCTACCATTGTAACTGACTCTATGTAACCCTAACCCTACCCGGTGTCTATATAAACCGGAGGGTTTTAGTCCGTATGACAACATATACATCAACAATCATACCATAGGCTAGCTTCTAGGGTTTAGCCTCCTCGATTTCGTGGTAGATCTACTCTTGTACTACCCATATCATCAATATTAATCAAGCAGGACGTAGGGTTTTACCTCCATCGAGAGGGCCCGAACCTGGGTAAAACTTCGTGTCCCTTGCCTCCTGTTACCATCCAGCCTAGACGCACAGTTCGGGACCCCCTACCCGAGATCCGCCGGTTTTGACACCGACATTGGTGCTTTCATTGAGAGTTCCTCTGTGTCGTCGCCGTCAGGCTCGATGGCTCCTACGATCATTGATAGCGATGCAGTCCAGGGTGAGACCTTCCTCCCCGGACAGATCTTCGTCTTCGGCGGCTTCGCACTGCGGGCCAATTCGCTTGGCCGTCTGGAGCAGATCGAAAGCTACGCCCCTGGCCGTCAGGTCAGATTTGGAAGTTTTAACTACACGGCTGACATCCGCGGGGACTTGATCTTCGACGGATTCGATCCACTGCCGAGCGCGCCGCACTGTCACGACGAGCATGATCTAGCTCTGCCGCCGAACAGTGCCCTGGAGGCCGCACCCGCATCGGCTCCGACTCTTAATTCGGAGCCAACTGCGCCGATCGAGGATGGGCGGTTGGACGCCACCTCGGGGGCTGCGACCCCAACGGTGATTGAGCCAAGCACCAGCCCCGTACTCTGCAAGACTCGTGACTCCAAGGAGCCGGACTCCTCTCCGGACTCCGAACCCTCCGCGTCCCTGCCGATCGAATCTGATTGGGCGCCGATCATGGAGTTCATTGCCGCAAACGTCTTTCAGCACTCGCCTCTGGGCGATATCGTGAAGTCATTGAAGTCTCTCTCTTTATCAAGAGAGCCCTGGCCAGACTATGGTCAGCGAGATTGGGATGCAGACGATGAAGAAATTCAAAGCCCACCCACCACCCACTTTGTAGCCATTGTCGACGATTTAACCGACATGCTCGACTTCGACTCCGGAGACATCAACGGTATGGACGCCGATGAAGGAGACGATGAAGAACCAGCGCCTATTGGGCCCTGGAACACCACCTCGTCATATGACGTATACATGGTGGACGCACCAAGAGATGACGACGAGGAGCGGAAGGACGCACCGAAGGCTTATTCCCTCGAAAAGCAGTCAAAGCGGCGACACAAGCGCCGCCCCAAATCCCGCCTCGACAGAAATAGCGATCACACAGACCCAGCGCTGGAGCAGGGCAAACCGCTGCCAGACAATGGCAATCCGGATAGTCAAACCGAACAAACAAATCCTATCAAGGATAACGGTCCGGACGACATAACGCCGGACAGACACCCGGAGCAACAGACTGCCCGTAAAAGGCTTGTTGCCACCGCGAGGAGCCTGAAAAAGCAGAAGCAAAGGCTCAAGGCCGCGCAAGACACACTCCAATTCAGATGGAGTAAAATACTCAGCACTGCAGCAAGGTACGGCGACAATCGCCCCTTCAAGAGCTACCCGAAGCGGAAGCTGCTACCCGAATTCGATGAGGAGGCCTCAGAACCCCCACAACCAAATATCGAAGCAGCCACCTGGTCGGATAGACGACCCCTCTACCAATACAAAGCGGCATACAACGCCGCTCACCACACGACACGCAACCAATGCGACGGCTCGCACCCAAAGGACGGTGTAACAAGATCCATCTATGGACCACGCAAGCGCGCCCCAGCATACAATGCAATACAACAAACATACGAACAACGCAGTACACCCAGCTACAGGGGTGCCGCACACCCCCTATGTTTCACCGATGAGGTGCTGGACCATGAATTTCCAGAAGGATTCAAGCCCGTAAACATAGAGGCATACGACGGAACAACAAACCCTGGGGTCTGGATTGAGGAATACATCCTTCATATCCATATGGCTCGAGGAGATGATCTCCACGCCATCAAGTACCTACCCCTCAAGATCAAAGGGCCAGCTCGTCACTGGCTCAAAGGACTCCCCTAAAGCTCCATCGAAAGTTGGGAAGAGCTCGAAGACGCCTTTCGGGCAAATTTTCAAGGGACTTATGTCCGACCTCCGGATGCGGACGATTTGAGTCATATAACTCAATAGCCCGGAGAGTCAGCCCGAAAGCTTTGGAACAGGTTTCTTACTAAAAAGAACCAGATTGTCGACTGTCCGGACGCTGAAGCCTTAGCAGCTTTCAAGCATAGCGTCCGTGACGAATAGCTCGCCAGACACCTCGGCCAAAATAAGCCGAGAAAGATGGCCGCATTAACAAACCTCATGACCCGCTTTTGTGCGGGGGAGGACAGCTGGCTAGCCAGATGCAGCACCAGCGACCCTAGTACATCTGAAGTTAGAGATGGAAACGGGAAATCACGGCGCAACAGCAATAACAAACGCCGGAATAAAGAAGACAACACGAAGGGCACGACAGTAAATGCCGGATTCAAAAGCTCTCGGCTAGGTCAAAAGCCGCCTAAAGGCACCAGGGACGAACTGTCCAGCCTCAACAAAATTCTGGACCAAGTATGTCAGATCCATAGTACCCCTGGTAAACCTGCTAATCATACCCACAGAGAATGTTGGGTCTTCAAGCAGTCCGGCAAGCTCAACGCCGTACATAAGGGGGAGGATACACCAAGTGAAGACGAGGACGAGCCTCCCAAGCAAGACACGGCGAAACAAAAGAAATTTCCACCAGAAGCCAAAACAGTAAACGTGTTACACATAATCAAGGGAACAAACAATACGGCGCCCCCAGGAAATTATACCCAAGTGCCTATCACTACGAAGTCCTGCCACTAGTCATCTCAACCGATCACTTTCGACCATCGTGATTACTCAGCAAGTATCCGACACGCAGGATGGGCTGCCCTGGTATTACACCCAGTAATTGGCGGATATCACTTCACAAGGGTCTTGATGGACGGCGGCAGTAGCCTAAACCTAATATATCAGGATACAATCCGCAGGATGGGGTTAGACCCAACACAAATTCGCCATAGCAATACTACCTTTAAAGGAGTAACGCCAGGCCCAGGGGCTCGTTGTACGGGCCCCCTCTTACTACAAGTTATATTCGGCTCCCCCGATAACTTCCGTCGCGAGAATTTAACTTTCCACATGGCTCCGTTTCAAAGTGGCTATCAAGCATTGCTCGGACGCAAAGCTTTCGCTCGCTTTAATGCAATACTGCACTACGCCTCCCTCACACTCAAGATGCCCGGTCCACGTGGCATCATTACACTGCACGGAAATATCAAGCGATCTCTGCGCGCCGAAGAAAGTGAGGCTGCCTTGGCCGCCGCACACTAAAGGCGCCCGGACAAACGAAAGCATCCAATAGATCGTCAAGACCTCAGATACAACCAATCAAGTTCGGCGCCGTTATTTATACGGAAATAAGTGGTCACACCCCTATTTGTCAATACAAGGGGCTCAACACGCGCAGACAAGTGGCAATTTCTTATCATCTTGAATTACACATGGTTTCTTTAAAAACTATCTTTTTGCACGACAACTTTTTCACTTAATTTCCTCTCTTTTACAGACGATCATCGTGCTACACCCGTCCAGGATACGGCACGACGGAGACACAGGCGCAGACGTGCAGCAGGGACCCGCTCCAAGGATTCTTTTTAGATTAAGACCCTGCGTAAACCTTTTTTACTGTCTCTTATTGATACATATCCATCGTTGAGAAGGATGCTGGCGTCTTGGCATGTGGCCACGCCAGAATAATGCACGTACCTGGACACAAGGGGCTTCTTACAAAGGCCATTATTTAGGCCCGGTTTATACCACAAAGACCGAATACCTTAGGGAGTGTTCGGCGTCGCGAGTTTGGCCCTATATGCATCAGCTCCGAATCATTGTCTTTGGTAAAATGTTGGGTTTGCCCGGCTCCTGTGTTTTGGTGCCTTACGTTACGCTTTACCGGCTAAGGTAGAACTAGGAGAACTACTGCGATTGTGCCCTGGTTCATCCGGCTGAGCACCTCAGTAGAGAAAGCTGAGAACTGACTGTCATGATATAGCGTGAGACTGGTCAACCACTCAATGACCTGTGGGAATGTTAGAATTCCTCCGCCTTAACGAAGGGCCGTTTTCCAGCCAGGCATGTACGCACCCCGGAACCGGGAGAGTGCGGAGCCACCAGGGGCTATCTAGTAGCCCCACTGTCAAACTCCTATGGCTAAGTGAAAGTGCTAAAGCATTATAGTCCGGTTGCCTCGCTCGCTCCGCTATCACCTCCTTAATAGGACCAAGACGTTGGGTTAAGTGTGAACGCGTGTTTTTGCGAGCACCTCCGCATTATATGCGTGGGGGCTGAAGCCAACGACTGCAATCTTTCAGGTTATACACATGTATACATAAACGGCCGCCCAGGAGGCATCATATTACTTTCAGGCAAAAGTATAAAAATAGCCTTATAAAAATTTATAAAAGCATTTCGCTTACAATGAGATTACATATCACTCAAACATAATATTTTTCGAGCACTGGGTCTCTATCAAACGGGCACCCTCAAGAACTTCTTCAAAATAGTGCTCAGCAGCCTTTCGACCTATAACCGAATCCCGCGTTGCAACATTGGTAGCATCCATCTCCGCCCAGTATGCCTTAACACGGGCAAAAGCCATCCGTGCGCCCTCTATGCACGCCGACCTCTTCATTGCATTAATGCGCGGCACCACGTCAAGGAACTGCTGCACCAAGCTGAAATAGTTGTTCGGTTTTGACCTTCCCGGCCACAGCTGATCCACAACAGACCTCATAGAGAGTCCGGGCAACCTTTTTAGTTCGGCCCATTCGGCTAATTGGTCAGTCAATGAAAGTGGACGCTCGAGAGAATGGAATTGTCTCCAAAACAGCTGGTCAACTCCACGGTCTGTCTGACCCTGGAAGTACTTGCCCGCATCGGCAGCGCTCGCCGCCAAATCCATATACACATCCTCCGAACTCCACAGCCGATCCAGAGGGGCATATCGTGGATCTCCGAATTTCCTCCGCAACATAAAGGATTTCCCAGCTACAATATCCCCGGCTTCCCGCAGCTCCTCCTTCTTTGCCCTCATAGCAGAGCAGAGATCCTTTTTCGTCGCAGCAGCCTTCTCAAGGTCCGATGCCTTCGCTTGGTTTTCCTTTTCGAGAACCCGGCAACGGTCGGCGGTGGCTTTTAATTCCACAGCCATCTTGGCCATCTTGTCTCGGGTCTCGCCATGCGCGGCCTTCTCGGCTTGCAACTCTTCGGCCGCCTTCACAGCAGCCGCATTACCTAACCTCGCTTGTTCCTTGGCTCGGACAAGTTCTGCCCGCAAGGCTTCAACAGTGGCAGCTCCATCTGCAGTCACAACATATTTAAGATACTGGCATCATGCTGCTCTTCCTATATGGCGTTTACCAGATATTGACACTTACCTTGTGCCTCGTCAAGCCTTTTGTTAACAAGCCCGATGTCGGCGTCTGCCGCATCCAACTGCCGTTCTAAATGGGCAAACTCGCTAGTCCGGCTAGCCACCGGAGCTTCCATCACCTGCACATAGAGGCAGTATGGTTATTACCTGGGAATATGATCCTCTGTTCGTCATTGTTTCCGACGACAACCAGAGTCTCAGGGGCTACTATCTACACAGGGCACACCTAGCATGTGCAGGACTATCATACATTCTTTTACGTACCTCAAAGCCTGTCAGTAGACTCATAAAAGCTTCATGCAATCCGCTTTCGGCGGACGATATTCTCTCCATCACCGTATTCATCAGCACACGGTGTTCATCTGAGATGGCCGCTCGCCCCACCAACTCCCTCAGAACATCCGATCGCACACTAGACGGTGCCGGATTCTTTTGTCTGCTCTCTTCGAGAGCCGGACATTGGGAGCTTCAGGGGTCAACGGGATTATCTTCTGGCCTCACCGGACTCGGAGAGGCCCTCCGTGACGACACTTCAGGGTCGCCCGCTTCCGGAGCGGAGGAGTTCGGAGGAGGCGTTTCGCTCTCCATCATCTCTGGAAGAAGATCCCCCGAAGATGAGCTCATTTGAGAGGGGCTAAGGCCCGAACTGCAAAAATATATGCGGTGGTTATCTTCTCAGAAGAAAAAGATGGCATATCTGTACTATCAAAGGTATTTCGGGTCACTTATGACTCGTGGGAGAATTGATCCCCCCGCGGACTTTGTGCGGCAACAACGACCCCCAAGGTGGCACCCTCTGTGGGAGACTTCTTCTCCCGTATGGAAGCTTCGGCTTCCGAATCCCCGGGCGCAGTCCTTTTCCTCTTCTGGTCGCCTTCCCTCATGGAGACGCTCGCTCCCTCGGCTAGAATGGGCAGCGTTGGGGGCCCGCGTTCGCCCGCATTATCCTCCACAGTATCTTCCTTCAAGGGCTCCGGGCAAGGTGCGGTCTGGAGCATCTTTTCCAATACCGGATTTTCCAAACCCTCAGGGAGGGGGGCCGAACACCGAATCAACTTCGCCTTTGTTAGCCAGTCCTGGTCAAAAAGTGAACTCTCAGAGATAACTTCGTAACAAAGTAGAGAAAGTATGTTCGGCCGGAAGATGCCTTACCTGTTCGGCGGTGCGGTTGCTACTTAGGCCCACGTCCCTCGGTGATTTCCGGACACTCCGTCTGAGGTCCGAAGAATGATTTGTACATCTCCTCGTGCGTCAGGCCGAGAAAATTTTGAATGGCACGCGGTCCCTCGGGATTGAACTCCCACAGACGAAGAGGCCGGCGTTTGCAAGGCTGGATTTGACGAACCAGCATAACCTGTATCACCGCAACCAAACTGAAATCTCCATTGAAGAGATCTCGGATGCGGCCTTGCAGTATAGGCATGTCCTTGGCTGGCCCCTAGCTCAGACCTCTGCTGATCCATGACATCAGTTGTGGTGGGGGGCCCGAGCGGAAAACAGGGGGACGCCCACTTGGCACTTCTAGGAGCCGTGATGTAGAACCACTCCTGTTGCCACAATTCAGACACCTCTGGGATGGAACCTTTGGGCCACGGAGCTCCCGTCATCTTGCGTATTGAGCCACCTCCACATGTTGCATGCTCCCCCTCGACCAACTTCGGCTTCACTTCAAAGGTCTTGAGCCATAGGCCAAAGTGAGGGGTAACCCGGAGGAAGGCCTCGCACACGACAATAAATGTCGTGATATGAAGAAAGGAGTCCGGGGCTAGATCATGAAAGTCTAGCCCGTAGTAAAACATCAAACCCCTTACAAAAGGATCCAGAGCAAGGCCTAGACCTCGGAGGAAGTGGGAGACGAACACGACGTTCTCGTTGGGTTCGGGGGTGGGGATGGCCTGCCCTCGGGGAGGCAGCCGATGCAAAATCTCGGCGGTCAGATATCTGGCCTCCCTCAACTTTTTGATGTCTTCTTCCGTGATGGAGGAAGGCACCCATCGGCCTTGAAGGCTAGATCCGGACATGACTGAAGGTTCGGAGCACCTGACCTGAACTTCGGGCGTTTGAGCTTGAGGTGGGGGAAGGGTTCGATTGAGCACGGGAGGGAAAAATAAAAGCCTTGCCCCCTTTATAAAGAGGGTGAATATCAAGCGTCCTCTCCATGTCCGCTTGGACTTGCCTATAATCTAGGAGTCCTAGAAGCGGTTGGGTTACCCACGCCCGTATTGATGAGAATCCCGAAATAATGGGACACGATCTCTACTTTAACAAGACGTGCCAAGGAAACCGCCTCGCATAACGTGCTGAAATGGGACAGTAAAACGGTTCGAATAAAAGCTTGGCCGTGGTGTGATGTCACACTACGGAATACGTCAGCAGATTAGATTTGTGTAAATATTATTCTCTCTATGGCAATATGTGGAAACTTATTTTGCAGAGCCGGACACTATATTTGTGTTCAAAATCTTCTATGAAGTACTTGGAGGAGGAACCCGCCTTGCAATGCCGAAGACAATATGCGCACCAGACTCGTCGTCATTGAAGCCTGGTTCAGGGGCTACTGAGGGAGTCCTGGATTAGGGGGTGTTCGGATAGCCGGACTATACCTTCAGTCGGACTCCTGGACTATGAAGATACAAGATTGAAGACTTCGTCCCGTGTCCGGGAGGGACTTTCCTTGGCGTGGAAGGCAAGCTTGGCGATACGGATATGCAGATCTCCTACCATTGTAACCGACTCTATGTAACCCTAACCCTACCCGGTGTCTATATAAACCGGAGGGTTTTAGTCCGTAGGACAACATATACATCAACAATCATACCATAGGCTAGCTTCTAGGGTTTAGCCTCCTCGATCTCGTGGTAGATCTACTCTTGTACTACCCATATCATCAATATTAATCAAGCAGGACGTAGGGTTTTACCTCCATCGAGAGGGCCCGAACCTGGGTAAAACTTCGTGTCCCTTGCCTCCTGTTACCATCCAGTCTAGACGCACAGTTCGGGACCCCCTACCCGAGATCCGCCGATTTTGACACCGACACCAGCGGATCAACAAAAACGAAGAAGCCTCGCGACCGCTGCGCCCACCAGAGATCTCCCACCAAGCTCCTAGACTCCGAAGCGCCGGTACCAAACAACACCTCCAAGAAGGGAAGCGACAATGGTGGCGCTGCTGCCAAGGGTTTCCCCCGATACGCGGCGAGGAGAGAGGAAGGGTAGCCCCCGATGCCCTCCAGGGTGGTTCGACGGCGCCCTCAGGCGCCACCGCATTGGTGTCAGACTGGCCAACAGGGATTTCTCCCGATACCAACCATCACGTCCGGCGCTCCGGAGCACTCCACCATACCGGCCACCGCCCTACGTGAGCACGATCATGAAGCCATCCACGCTATCTCACCACGGCACCGCGAGGAGAGGCCTGCACAGGAAGAAGAAGAGTCGGGACTCAGGGCAGCAGTACCGTCGGCCTGCGGGAGAGCACGACCTCCACCGTCAACGATGGTACCCGACCGGACGCGCCAGCAAGAGTAAACCAAGCTCGGACGGGCTCTAAAATGCCCATGAAGCTCCCACCGGTGCGCTGCAGAGAGCATGCCATCGGCGTCGCTGCCCCTCGTCCGAGCTTCCCCTCCACACCGTGCAAGAGGCAACGAGGACGCGCCGGAGCTACCCCGCTAGAGCCCAGATGGGACCCTATGGGCCCTGATCTGGGTCAGGGACGCGCCACCAGCCACCCCGCGCCGCCCCGCCGCCAAGGGAGGCGCCACCACCACGATGGCCACCGGCTACCACCACCAGGGCGTCGGGCCGCCGTTGACCGAGCCGCATCGCCGCCACCCCCTGCCCCGGAAGAGGAGACGCGCGCCGAAATATTTAATTCATATGGAGGAATGGACGAAATAGATAGATAGGGATAAAGATAGTATTTTCATCGAACTCAGTCATATGAATTAAATAATCTAGGTTTTAAAAATTGCTTTGAATCCTAATCCTTCAAAATTCTTGTGAAAATAATTCGCAAACCTGGTAATATTTCAAAATGACCATTCTAAAATAAAATTTCAATAGCCACTAACATGGTGAGTACCTAGAAAATTAAGCCATTTGAAGTCAGGTGAAACAACGCATACTTGATCGGATGGTTTACGACCTCGTATACTTTTATTCTTCTTATTATTTGTTTTCTAGCAACCAGGCAGGCAAAACAGGCTCGCTCCATTTGTACGATGCATCCCACAGACAAATCAAATCTCCGTCACACCTTATTACGGGTAAATGATCAAATATTAACGCAAACTGCAATCAGCTTACTTGGTACAGCCGTACAACGTCAAACCTTAGATGTCTGGTTCTATTCGAATCCGTTAGCTAGCCTGGCTTCATATTTTGCGGTGGCCCAGGCACAGGAGATCCTATTGAGTATAAAAAAAATGTTATTGTAATGCTAGTGTGGAGGGTGCAAATTTGGTTTCAAACCTTCTAAATACTTATTGTAATGCTTCTGGTCAAAAAATCAACAATGATAAGTCCTCTGTTTTTTTAGCAAAGGTTGCCCACAAGCGACCAGACAACAGGTTAAGGATCTGGGAGTGCAGAATGAATCTCTTAGTGAAAAGTATTTGAGGATGCCCATTGAAGTTGGTCAATCAAAAAATGGCAGTTCAAGTACCTTAGGGATAAAGTGTGGGAAAAGATTAAAGGATGGATGCAGAAGCTTCTTTCTGCGCCAGCGAAAGAAGTACTCATAAAATCCATGGCTCAGGCCATCCCTGTTTTCTCTATGTCATGTTTCAGACTCCCTAGTGGATTATGTGAAAATGTGACATCAACAATCAAACAGTTTTGGTGGGGCTGTAAGCAAGGACGAAGAAAGCCATGTTGAGTGGCCTGGGATGTGTTGACACGGCCAAAGAACTTGGGTGGATTGAGTTTCCGCGACATGGAAATTTTCAACTTGGCACTACTATCAAGATAGACTTGGAGGTGTTTGGTGGATCCCAACTCACTCAGTGCACGTATACTGAAGGCGACTTACCATCTTAGATGCTCTATACTTGAAGCAGAACTTGGACCACACCCTCTCAGATTTGGCGAGCAATATTAGACGGAAGCAATGTTCTCAGACAGGGGATCATCAGAAGGATTGGGGATGGAAGGACAACCAATATATGGTAGGATAATTGGATACCGAGAGCGGGATTAATGAGACCAATTACCTCATTGATACAAGACCCACCCCAACGAGTTGCTCAGCTAATTGACGCCACTGCTGCTTCATGGCGAGAAGAAGTAGTTTGGCAAGTTTTTCTCCCTCTGGATGTTGAGGCCATACTACGGATTCCAATATGTACTAGGCAGATCGAAGATTTTTCGGCATGGGCTGAGGACCCGCGGGGTCGTTTCTCTATTAGGACGGCTTACAAGATGATCTTCAGAATAAAAATGGGTAGGGAGGTATGACTAGAAGAGACTGATGGATTATCAAACCTACAAGGGGAGATGAGTGCCTGGTCAAAGCTATGGAAGATGAATGTGCCCTCCAAACTCAAGGTTTTTGCTTGGAGGCTTGCCCAACATTCTTTGCCAACTGGGGATGTCCTCCAGCATAGAAACATGGCTACAACACAAGTTTGTATGATTTGTGGAGCACAGGACAGTTGGCGGCACGCATTACTTGATTGTGCCATGTTCAGATGTACATGGGCTCTGTCCAATGAGGAGCTTGTTCAACATATGTCCTCGAACCGAGATGAAAATGCAATTAAAACCGTAACTGAGGATGAACTTACTGTCATGATCATAACCATGTGGGCCATTTGGTCTGCCCGGCGCAAGGTGATACACGAAGGAATTTATCAAACTCCTCATGCCACGAATGGCTTCATCTTGAGTTATCTTTCAGATATTTAGTTTTTGAAGAAAACAGGCACTGGTTCGCCGGCTGTCCCTATGATTAAGCCGACGACATAGATTCCACCCTCGGACCAGCATGTGAAAGTGAACGTTGATGCTGCAGTAGCAAGATATGGAGGGCTTGGGGAGGCCACATCCATTCATCGAGATAGCACAGGGACCTACCAGGGGGAGCGTCCGCGGTAGTTTTCAGAAATATTGATGACCCAGAGGTACTGGAGACCTTGGCGATCCGGGAAGCACTTTCTCTCTCTAATGATCTTTATGTCCAGAAAAGTGTTGTTGCTTCAGATTGTAAACAGGTGGCTGAAGCTATCAAGACGGGAACGTCGGCATCTTATGGAGCAATTGTACATGAAATAGTAGAATGATTTAATTCTTTTTCCTCTTTGTAGGATTAGCCATGAATTTAGAACCTCTAATGTAGAGGCTCACAAACTTGCAGAGCACGCTTTAACGATGGGTGTTGGCCGTCATGTTTGGTTAGGTCTGCCCGGAGATCTTGTATTCTTCCTTGTAAACCTTGTGACGGGTGAATAAAAAGCTTTGTGAGTTTGTCTAAAAAAGAGTATAAAAATGTTTATCATATATACAAAAAATATATAATGTGTATAAGAAATGTTGATAATGTATTTTCAGTTTTTTAAGTGTGTATAAAAAATATTCCTTATGTATACGGAAAATGCCACAATGTACATTAAAAAAGTCGTCAGCAAAAAGTATATATTTAAAAAAAGTTGAGTCTGTCATTAAAACATGTTAAACATGTATACAAAAATATTTCCAAAGTATAAGAAAATGTACATTGTGTGTGAAACAAATGTTAATTTCCATTAAAGAAATTAGCGTGTATTGAAAAATGTTGACCATGTATCCAAAAGAATATTAAAAAATTGTATTTTAAAAATATTAAATGTGTATAGTACAATGTATAATATATATATATATATATATATATATATATATATATATATATATATATATATGAAAACTCCACATCATCTATGGAAAAGAGTAGACATCAGAAATACAAGTTTTCAAAAAAAAGTTAATCATGTATTTTAAAAAGTTAAACACGTCTATAAAATATGTTTCTAATTTACACGAATTTTTTAGTAGTACTGGAAAAACATTAGCATGTGTTGAACAGAAAAAAAACCCGATGAAAATCGACAAAGAAATAAAGAAAAATAAAGAATCCAATAAAAACAAAAAATGAAGAAAACCATGCAAAAGAATCGAAATAAGAAAGCCAAGAAAGAAACAAAGAAATAAAAGAAAATAATAATAATAATAAACAAGAAAGAAACAAATAAAAATGAAGAAAAAAAATAAAAACGAGCAAAGAAAGAAGAAAAACAGTTGAAAAAAGCAAAGAAAAGTAGACACATCTGAAAATAAGAAAACCAATGGAAGCCAGAAACGAAGGATACTGAAGAAAAAATAAAATAGTATAAGACCATGACAAACAAGAAAGAAACAAACATAAACGGTTGAAAAAAGAAAAAGAAAACTAGTGAAAACCATGAAAGAAAATAAAAAAACCAGTGAAAAACAAAGAAAAACTAACAAACCAGAGAAAAGTAGCAGGAAACAAAGAAAAACCAAAAATAGAAAAAACCTAGCGAGGTAAAGCCAGTTAACTCTTATTTGTTTTCTTTGTTTTTTTCCTGATTTTTTTTATATTTTTTGCACGATTTCTTATGGTTCCTTTTGTCTGGTTTTTTCTGGTTTCTTTCCTTTGTTTCGTCATTTTCCTTCAGGTTTTTTTATTTCTATATTGGTTTTCTTTGCTTCCTTCTCTGTTTTCACTGTGTTCATTCTTTGCTATTAGTTTCTTCAGGTTTTCTGGGTTTCTTTGTTCTTTTTTCTGTTTTCTTTGTTTCTCTTTTTTTTGTCAGTTTTCATCGGTTACATTTTTGTTCAAGACATGTAAAAAAATCAATACACAATGTGCAATTTTTGTGTACAGGCAAAACATTTGTTTGATATGTGTTAAACATTTTTCGTTAAATATATATTTGTAAACTTCTTTTAATACATGGTTAACATTTTTTTTCAAATGCATGGTAAAAAATGTATTAATGAGAATAATATATTTTCAAATGCATTGCATTTTTTCCGTATACATCAGGAATAATTATACACATTTGTACATGTTTAAAAATTATATATGATTAAATTTTTAAAATAAACTTTCATGATTTCTACATTTTTCTTATACATGAAGATTTTATTAACATTTTAATACATGATTAGCATTTTAATACACAATGATTAATATTTCTTTCAACTAGATGTATGATGTCTACTTTTTCATAAACACCATCCTTTTTTCATATACATCTAAAATATTTATTTGATATAAATATAACATTTTTAAAATATATGATTAGCATTATTTTTACGTCACATACATTCTTTTAGGTGTGCGGACATTTTTAAACGTCACAAACATTATTTTCTATCCTATAAACATTTTCTAATTAAGCTAATATTTGTTTCTCACTGCGTTAAGTTTCAATAAAAAATATCGATTTTGATTTTTTAATTACTTTTATGTTTATACATATACATATATATATGTACTTAATTATTAATTGAAAATCTATATCTACATACCTACTAATAAAGCACGCTGCGTTTCTCTGTTTTTTTTATCCGTCCATCAGAATTATATAACGGGTGAAATTTTCACATGCACGCTGTTGTTATTGATCCTTGGTTGGCTGCCACATGGATGTCAATGGGCCTCATAGAAAAGTTTATTCTCGTACTAAATAGTCCACCTACCTCCTTACATCCAATCGCGCCAATTATATACGTATTTTAATTTTCTAGGTACAAGAAGGTGTCTCAGGATCCATGAGCGAAGGCTAAACTACAAGAGAGACCTAGATTTGTGTTATGTTATGCTTCAAATTTAAATATAAAGAGAAAAGTTAACTTTTGAAGAGCGAGTGGAGCGAGGCTCGTCATCGGTAGGTTTGGGCCAAAGCGGAGCGTAGCAAGTCTGAAGTTATATATATCTCTTGTAAGCCACCGCACGGAATAAGTTGATCAGTTGTAAATCCCTTTGTAACCTTCTCGGATATAGTGAAGATTTGCTGGCTGGTGCCCGTGGTTTTTTCCCCTTCGTGTTGGAGGGGTTTTCCACGTTAAATCTTGTGTCTCCTGCTTGTTTTCGTTCTTTGTTGAGATGAATTGCCTGTCGTATCTCTGATGGGTTAAATGATGACATACCGGATGGATTTCAAAGAAGTGCGGCGTGAGATAGAAACAAAGAAAAGAATTGGTTTTGCACACAAGCCACGGCTACCTGGATACATGGATAATTAAATGATGTGCGCCAGACGAAACGGATGGGCATACAACGATATAGAGCATGATTAGAAATACAACCAACAGCTAGCTATAGCAAGTTGCCATGTTATTTATAGTCAATTTAATAGTCAACATCTATAATAATTTTTTAGGGAAACACGTATAATAGTTAGTTATAAAAAAGTACTCCATTTGTAAAGAAATATAAAAAAGCGTTTAGATCACCAAGTCACCATATGGTCCACTTTCCACTTTATCAAACTTTTTTAGGAGCTCATGGTACAGCCGGCTGTAAGTCTACAGCCAGTTGTAAGTCCACAGCCCGTTTCTTTTCTTTCTCTTCTTCGCTCTCTTCTAATTCAACAATAATATAATATTTAAATCCTTATAACCTGCTTATGTTACCTCATTATACCAGCTTTAAGATGAGGCTAATTAAATCAGCATTTCTAAGGTCAACCGGCGGAGGTGTGCTAATTAAACAGATGGACATGCAACGATATATGATGGTTAAATGGATTCCTGAGTACATGCATGAGTTATTCGCTTTCTTGCATGAGTTATTCTTATTATGAATTATTGATCTATAAAATTCGTGTGATTTGACTGAATTCGAATTGGTTTATTAAGGTGGCCATAAAATTTATGACTTTTTGTTGGTAATTCGTTGCAACGCACGACCATTTTTGTTAGAAAGAGAAAAAACAAAAAAAACAAATAAAAAAACAGAGGGAAAGAGGAACGAACTAACTGTGACCTTAGGTGGATCGCCAAGGTTGTGACGCCCTGTTGAAGGGAGCACTCGTCTCGTTTCGCGTCAAGCGAGACATAGGATTAGGAACCCATGAAAAGCATTGTTTCCTTCGTTAAAACTAAATGGCCGAATAGGCCTTGTGACCCAGTTTAGTTTTTCTTTCAGACGAACACTATGTGATGATGAAAAATCATATACGACGCATTGTGCGTCGATTTTTTTAGAACACAGTACAGGCGTAAGCGCTTATACATATGCACATATACTCACTCTTATAAATGCGCACACACACCCTACCCCTATGAGCATCTTCGAGAGATTGAGCCGGCATATCATTTTGAGATTTACGAAGTCACCGTGGACGCCTCGTCGTCAATGGGAACGTCTTCTTCCACTGAAAGCGTATCGCCGGAAATTCTGAAATAAATCCAGAAATAATGCGAGCACCAAGTCTTGAACCCTAATGGACTGAAGATACCACTATTCCTCTAACCATTCAGACACATGTTGGTTCGCCTTTGCACCGAAGTGTTGACGCTTCGCAAAGCACGTAGGAGCAGTCGACCAATGAGAACCTGAACCAATAGAGTTACCGGTTCAGTCGGTAGCTCAGTTTTCTTAACTACTAGTGATTGGGGCGCCACGCGGTGGCGCCGCTTGAGAGAAAATTGTACGCACATTTTCTTTTAAAAAAATACATAGAGTCATCGGGTCTTCGCTTCTGTCTGAAGAACATTTTTAAAAAAAGTCCTCACCTTCATCAAAAAAAGTAAAAAAGAAAAAAAATCCACAACAGCTTATTAGCGAGTGCCACTTTGCATAACCCTTCATTTAAAAAATATCAGAGGTCCTCATCTCCATCTAAAAAAATACATTTAAAAAATAATCGACACCTTCATCTAAAAAATAACAAAAGATTTCTCACCGCGGCCAACCAGCTTGTGCCACATGGCATAGCTGGTTGGCCGCCCTTCATGCGTAGCTTAATGATTTTAATGTGTGAGTCATACAGTCGAAGCTTCGTTGAAGACTCCTCCACATAAGCCGGTCTGATTCTTTCTTGTACCATCCTTTCTCTTTTCAAATTTTGGTTTTTTCCTATTGTTGCACATTTTTGTAATTTATATTTTGTAATATACCGTGGTTTTCTTCAAATATATGGTGAACGTTTTTTCAAATACACAATAAACTTTTTTATACAAGGTGAACATCTTTCTGTATATATTGAACAATGTTTTAATATAAGATGAACTTTTTAATTATACGATGAACATTTTTCAATATGCAGTGGTTTTTTTCAATATACACTAAAATTTTATATATAATACATACTGAATACTTTTATAATATCTAGCTCCTAAAACACAACCGCTTGTCCTTGTTGGGTGAAATTCAACCAAAAACAAAGAGAGGAAAAAAACACTCGTGGGCAGAGTGGGCCGGCCCATTTTCCCTGGTTTCAGGGAAGCCTCTTCTCTTTGTCGCCCGCGGGCGGCAAATAGGAGATCTTGAACTAGGCGTGATCATGATATATTTTTTAGGGAAAGTCATGGTTTGCTTTATTTAAATCAGAACGCATTTAAGTCGTCTACAAGCTTACTGGTAACACAGTCGCGAGGCTTGTCCAACCAGCCAAAGGAGGACTTATTATAATAACTATAGTTTGCTAGCACATGAGTCGCGCGATTACATGAACAAAGACAATGCTTAAAAATGACCTTCTCAATCATAGTACCTATATCCACGCACTCTGCAAATCTTGTTGTTGTCGCATCCTACCATCTGGTTTGTCTGGTGCAAAAGTTGATGACTTACAGAGACTGATTCTGCCTTGAGCCAATTGAAACCAAGAGAATTAGCAAGTGCAAGCCTCTTATAGCCATGGCTCCTATAGCGATCATGTCCGCTGCATATGGAATGAACTTACGCTGGCAGCGAGAAAAATCCCCTTCATCTCGGATAATAGCAACGGTTTGCACCAACCCTACATCTGATAAGAAAGGTGCATCGACATCTAGTTTAATAAATCCAGGGTCTGATTTACTCCATTTCGTCTCAGGCATATTAGGCATCCGAGGTGGAGACTCGGAAATTTGCTTGCTAACGGTAAAATAGGAATCGGTCATCTCCATGCTGGTGGAACCGGTTCACTATGAGTAACTTTTCTTCTTCAGATCCACCACAAATACTAGCTTCATGCTGATAGGGGTTGCTTGAAATTCACACTTGGATGTAGCACAAGTTAGTTGTCCGGTAGAGAAAGAACATGTTCAAAAATGGCGGAACATGATATGTCCATTAACAAAGTCTGATCAATGAGCTCTTTAAAATTGATTTTTAACAAGCCTATGATAAGTTGAAATGGCCATTTGTGCTATAAATGCTTAAATCAAAAGTTTCTCTGATAAGTGGTTTGGATGGATTATACACACTATCAAGGGAGGGAATGTTAGTATTCAGGTAAATGATAATATAGGTCCTATTTCCCTACTCGTAAGGGGTTAAGACAAGGGGGGATTCTTTGTCCCCTCTAATTTTTGACCTAACAGTTGATGCTTTGTCCAATATCTTGCACAAAGCCAGATTTAATGGCCTAATTGAAGGTGTACTTGAAGAGAACATGGATAATGGGTGAATATACAACAATATGCTGATGGCACCATTTTTCTCCTGCAAGATGACTATGATAGTGCTCACAATTTTAAGTTTGTGTTTTTTTCTTTTTGAACAAATGTCTGGTTTGAAAATCAACTTTCATAAGAGTGAGTTTTTTCTTTTTGGGGATGGTATCAATAAAGCAGATATCTCTACCAAAAAATTACTTGCATATAGGGTCTATTTTTATGAGATATTTAGGATTACCTGTAGATGAAAAGAGAACTCGAAATAAAATTGGAACTTCCTAAGGATAAAATGGATAAAAAATATAGTAACTATTGGGGAACAGTAATTTCAAAAAAAATCCTACGCACACGCAAGATCTATCATGGTGATGCATAACAACGAGAGGGGAAGAGTGTTGTCCACGTACCCTCATAGACCGTAAGCGGAAGCGTTATGACAACACGGTTGATGTAGTCGTACGTCTTCATGATCCGACCGATCCTAGTACCGAAAGTACGGCACCTCCGCAATCTGCACATGTTCAGCTCAGTGACGTCCCACGAACTCTCGATCCAGCTGAGTGTCGAGGGAGAGCTTCGTCAACACGACGGCGTGATAACAGTGATGATGAAGCTACCGGCGCAGGGCTTCGCCTAAGCACTACGACGATATGACCGAGGTGGATTATGGTGGAGGGGGGCACCGCGCACGGCTAACAGATCAATGATCAACTTGTGTGTTCTAGGGTGCCCCATTGCCCCCGTATATAAAGGAGCAAGGGGGAGGCCGACCGGCCCTTGTGGCGTGCTTGGAGAGGAGTCCTCCTCCTACTAGGAATAGGACTCCCCTTTCCTAGTCCTACTAGGAGGGGAAAGGAAGGAGGAGAAGGGAGCCCCCCTTTTCCTAGTCCAATTCGGAATAGAGGGGGAGGGGCGTGCGACCCTGCCTTGGCCGGCCCTCTCTCTCTCTCCACTAAGGCCCATGTGGCCCATTACTTCCTCGGGGGGGGGGGGGTCCGGTAACCCTCCGGCACTTCGGTTTTTCTCCGAAATCACCGGGAACACTTCCGGTGTCCGAATATAGCCGTCCAATATATCAATCTTTATGTCTCGACCATTTAGAGACTCATCGTCATGTCCGTGATCACATCCGGGACTCCGAACTATCTTTGGTACATCGAAACACATAAACTCATAATGTCGATCGTCACCGAACGTTAAGCGTGCGGACCCTATGGGTTCAAGAACTATGTAGACATGACTAAGACACGTCTCCGGTCAATAACCAATAGCAGAACCTGGATGTTCATATTGGATCCCACATATTCTACGAAGATCTTTATCGGTCAAACCGCATAACGGTATACGTTGTTCCCTTTGTCATCAGTATGTTACTTGCCCGAGATTCGATCGTCGGTATCTCAATACCTAGTTCAATCTCGTTACTGGCAAGTCTCTTTACTCGTTCTGTAATGCATCATCCCGCAACTAACTCATTAGTCACATTGTTTGCAAGGCTTATAGTGATGTGCATTACCGAGAGGGCCCAGAGATACCTCTCCGATACTTGGAGTGAAAAATCCTAATCTCGATCTATGCCAACTCAACAAACACCATCGGAGACACCCATAGAGCATCTTCATAGTCACACAGTTACGTTGTGACGTTTGATAGCACACTGAGTGTTCCTCCGGTATTCGGGAGTTGCATGATCTCATAGTCATAGGAACATGTATAAGTTCAAGGGCGGTCCTGAGGGGGGGCAGGGGGTGGCCGCCCCAGGCCCCCAATGGAGAGGGGCCCCCGTATGTGTATATCTCTGTTTAATTAGGCCTCCATTTTTAGCACACTAATAAAGTTTATTAGATGGCCCAATTAGTAGCTAGCTGGAGCGATACATCCCGACCGTAACACACGCATCGTAAAAAAGAAGGAGGAACTTGAGCGAGCCATCGTGCGCACATCACGCCGCCTTTCGCCTCGTGACCAAACTGCGGCAGATGAATAAGGAAGGAAGCCCGGATCGCAAGGGATCGCTACGGCTGCGCTGCGGAGCTCGGCGGCGGACTGGTGCTACGTTCGTCTACGGAGGCGTGAGTGTTTCAGGTAAGTCAGCGCCTTCCACTGTTTCTGCGGTTTAGTTGTGATATAATTGTGGTGTAGATCTCAAACAGATCATGACGAGAGCAAGGCTCTGGATGGTGATCCCTCCTGTGAATCTAGTTGGAATATGGATTGGCTCATCTATCTTAATTTCTATTTGGAGTAACACATGCCATGAACTGAAAATTTTGCATCCCTACTCTGCATTTTTGATGCAAGCTTCTTTCAGGACCATTCATGGAGTCACATGTCTCTCGGAACTTTTTTTCCAAAAAGGAGACAAGAGCTTTGCCTCATCACATTAATTAAGAAGAGTTTTTACATATAATACTTGACCACAAGGCTGGTGCTACAATGAACTACTCTGGTGGCATCAAAGAACCTAAGCGTTTGGCCCCTGCCTTTTCCCACAAAAGAGCCTCTGTTTTCACCCGCAAAAAAAAGAGCCTTTCTTTTGATCTTACCAAACATGTGTCCGGCACGGATGAATAAATTTCTAAAAATCTAGGCATTTCGCTCACACCAAATCTCCCACAATGTAAGCATGAAAAATGAAGCAATTAAACATGGATATAATGACACTTATCACGAAGTGCCACCAATTCTTTACCGCGTTGAAGTTGTTCCAACCTTCTGAGACCTCATACATATATTGTAGTCCTATAGTTATCGTACAAGGCTCACATTAAACATGGATATGCATTTACAAAAATAACTTGATAGGAACAGAGACCATTGTCTACTTCCTCCATAAGCCATCACTTTGTTTTTTATGTTAAGGGCCCCGGATTATACCCTCGCCCCGGGCCCCCGAATTCTCAGGACCGGCCATGTATAAGTTATGGAGAAAGCAATAGAAACAAACTAAACGATCATCGTGATAAGCTAACGGATGGGTCAAGTCAATCACATCATTCTCTAATGATGTGATCCCGTTAATCAAATGATAACTCATGTCTATGGTTAGGAAACATAACCATCATTGATTCAATGAGCTAGTCAAGTAGAGGCATACTAGTGACACTCTGTTTATATATTCACACATGTACTAAGTGTCCGGTTAATACAATTCTAGCATGAATAATAAACATTTATCTGATATAAGGAAATATAAATAACAACTTTATTATTGCCTCTAGGGCATATTTCCTTCAGTCTCCCACTTGCACTATAGAGTCAATAATCTAGATTACATTGTAATGATTTAACACCCATGGAGTCTTGGTGTTGATCATGTTTTGCTCGTGAGAGAGGCTTAGTCAATGGGTATGCAACATTCAGATCTGTATGTATCTTGCAAATCTCTATGTCTCCCTCTTTGACTTGATCACGGATGGAATTGAAGCTTCTCTTGATGTGCTTGGTTCTCTTGTGAAATCTGGATTCCTTTGCTAAGGCAATTGCACCAGTGTTGACACAAAAAAATTCATTGGACCCGATGCACTAGGTATGACACCTAGATCAGATATGAACTCTTTCATCCAGACTCCTTCATTTGCTGCTTCTGAAGCAGCTATGTACTCCGCTTCACACGTAGATCCTGCCACGACGCTCTGCTTGGAACTGCACCAACTGACAGCTCCACCATTTAATGAAAACATGTATCCAGTTTATGACTTAGAGTCATCCGGATCAGTGTCAAAGCTTGCATCGACGTAACCGTTTACGACGAGGTCTTTGTCACCGCCATATACGTGAAACATATCCTTAGTCCTTTTCAGGTATTTCAGGATGTTCTTGACCGCTGTCCAGTGATCCACTCCTGGATTACTTTGGTACCTCCCTGCTAAACTAATAGCAAGGCACACATCAGGTCTGGTACACGGCATTGCATACATGATAGAACCTATGGCTGAAACATAGGGAATGACTTTCATTTTGTCTCTATCTTCTGCAGTGGTCGGTCATTGAGTCTGGCTCAACTTCACACCTTGTAACACAGGCAAGAACCCTTTCTTTTCTTGATCCATTTTGAACTTCTTCAAAACTTTATCAAGGTATGTGCTTTGTGAAAGTCCAATTAAGCGTCTTGATCTATCTCTATATATCTTGATGCCTAATATATAAGTAGCTTCACCGAGGTCTTTCATTGAAAAATTCTTATTCAAGTATCCTTTTATGCTATTCATAAATTCAGTATCATTTCCGATCAATAATATGTCATCTACACATAATATCAGAAATACTACAGAGCTCCCACTCACTTTCTTGTAAATATAGGCTTCTCCAAAAGTCTGTATAAACCCATATGCTTTGATCACACTATCAAAGCTTATATTCCAACTCCTTTTGGATCGCTGGAGCTTGCACACTTTGTTAGCACCTTTTGGATTGACAAAACCTTTTGGTTTGCATCATATACAACTCTTCTTTAAGATATCCATTAAGGAATGCAGTTTTGACATCCATTTGCCAAATTTCATAATCATAAAATGTGGCAATTGCTAACATGATTCGGACGGACTTAAGCATCGATACGGGTGAGAAGGTCTCATCGTAGTCAACTCCTTGAACTTGTCAAAAACCTTTTGCAACAAGTCGAGCTTTGTAGACAGTAACATTATCGTCAGCGTCAGTCTTCTTCTTGAAGATCCATTTATTCTCTATGGCTTGCCGATCATCGGGCAAGTCAACCAAAGTCCACACTTTGTTCTCATACATGGATCCCACCTCAGATTTCAAGGCCTCAAGCCATTTTGCGGAATCTGGGCTCATCATCGCTTCCTCATAGTTCATAGGTTCGTCATGGTCAAGTAACATGACCTCCAGAACAGGATTACCGTACCACTCTGGTGCGGATCTTACTCTGGTTGCCTACGCAGTTCGGTAATAACTTGATAGTTTCATGATCATCATCATTAGCTTCCTCACTTACTGGTGTAGGAATCACTGGAACTGATCTCAGTGATGAACTACTTTCTAGTAAGGGAGCAGGTACAATTACCTCATCAAGTTCTATTTTCCTCCCACTCACTTCTTTCGAGAGAAACTTCTTCTCTAGAAAGGATCCATTCTTAGCAACGAATATCTTGCCTTCGGATTTGTGATAGAAGGTGTACCCAACAGTCTCCTTTGGGTATCCTATGAAGACACATTTCTCTGATTTGGGTTCGAGCTTATCAGGTTGAAGCTTTTTCACATAAGCATCACAGCCCCAAACTTTAAGAAACGACAACTTGGGTTTCTTGCCAAACCACAGTTCATAAGGTGTCGTCTCAACGGATTTAGATGGTGCCCTATTTAACGTGAATGCAGACGTCTCTAAAGCATAACCCCAAAACGATAGCGGTAAATCAGTAAGAGACATCATAGATCGCACCATATCTAGTAAAGTATGATTACGATGTTCAAACACACCATTACGCTGTGGTGTTCTAGGTGGCGTGAGTTGCGAAATTATTCCGCATTGTTTCAAATGAAGACCAAACTCGTAACTCAAATATTCTCCTCCATGATCAGATCGTAGAAACTTTATTTTCTTGTTACGATGATTTTCCACTTCACTCTGAAATTCTTTGAACTTTTCAAATGTTTCAGACTTATGTTTCAGATATACCCATATCTGCTCAAATCATCTGTGAAGGTGAGAAAATAACGATATCCACCGCAAGCCTCAATGTTCATTGGACCACATACAACAGTATGTATGATTTCCAATAACTGTGTTGCTCGCTCCATTGTTCCGGAGAATGGAGTTTTTGTCATCTTGCCCACGAGGCATGGTTCACAAGTACCAAGTGATTCATAATCAAGTGATTCTAGAAGTCCATCAGAATGGAGTTTCTTCATGCGCTTTACACCAATATGACCCAAACGGCAGTGCCACAAATAAGTTGCACTATCATTATCAACTCTGCATCTTTTGGCTTCAATACTATGAATATGCGTATCACTACTATCAAGATTTAGTAAAAATAGACCACTCATCAAGGGTGCATGACCATAAAAGATATTACTCATATAAATAGAACAACCATTATTATTTGATTTAAATGAATAACCGTCTCGCATCAAACAAGATCCAGATATAATGTTCATGCTCAACGCTGGCACCAAATAACAATTATTTAGGTCTAAAACTAATCCCGAAGGTAGATGTAGAGGTAGTGTGCCGACGGCGATCACATCGACTCTGAAACCATTTCCCACGCGCATCGTCACCTCGTCCTTAGCCAATCTTTGCTTAATCTGTAGCCCCTGTTTCGATTTGCAAATAGCAACAGAACCAATATCAAATACCCAGGCGCTACTGCGAGCATTAGTAAGGTACACATCAATAACATGTATATCAAATATACCTTTCACTTTGCCATCCTTCTTCTCCGCCAAATACTTGGGGCAGTTCCGCTTCCAGTGACCAGTCCCTTTGCAGTAGAAGCACTCAGTCTCAGGCTTAGGTCCAGACTTGGGTTTCTTCACTTGAGCACCATCTGGCTTGCTGTTCTTCTTGAAGTTCCCTTTATTCCCTTTACCCTTTTTCTTGAAACCAGTGGTCTTGTTGACCATCAACACTTGATGCTCCTTCTTGATTTCTACCTCCGCAACCTTTAGCATTGCGAAGAGCTCAGGAATCGTCGTATCCATCCCTTGCATATTATAGTTCATCACAAAGCTATTGTAGCTTGGTGGCAGTGATTGAAGAAATCTGTTAATGACACTATCATCAGGAACATTAACTCCCAGCTGAGTCAAGTGGTTATGGTACCCAGACATTCTGAGTATATGTTCACTAACAGAACTATTCTCCTCCATTTTGCAGCTGTAGAACTTATTGGAGACTTCATATCTCTCAATCCGGGCATTTGCTTGAAATATTAACTTCAACTCCTGGAACATCTCATATGCTCCATGACGTTCAAAATGTCGTTGAAGTCCCGGTTCTAAGCCGTAAAGCATGGCACACTGAACTATCGAGTAGTCATCAGCTTTGCTTTGCCGTTGCTCCTGCAGCGGGTTTGCCACCTAGCGGTGCTTCCAGGACGTAATTCTTCTGTGCAGCAATGAGGATAATCCTCAAGTTACGGACCCAGTCCGTGTAGTTGCTACCATCATCTTTCAACTTAGCTTTCTCTAGGAAATCATTAAAATTCAATGGAACAACAACACAGGCCATCTATCTACAACAACATAGACATACAAAATACTATCAGGTACTAAGTTCATGATAAATTAAAGTTCAATTAATCAAATTACTTAAGAACTCCCACTTAGATAGACATCTCTCTAATCATCTAAGTGATCACGTGATCCATATCAACTAAACCATGTCCGATCATCACGTGAGATGGAGTAGTTTTCAATGGTGAACATCACTATGTTGATCATATCTACTATATGATTCACGCTCGACCTTTCGGTCTCAGTGTTCCGAGGCCATATCTGTATATGCTAGGCTCATCAAGTTTAACCCGAATATTCTGCATGTGCAAAACTGGCTTGCACCCGTTATATGTGAACGTAGAGCTTATCACACCCGATCATCACGTGGTGTCTCGACACGACGAACTGTAGCAATGGTGCATACTCAGGGAGAACACTTATACCTTGAAATTCAGTGAGAGATCGTCTTATAATACTACCGTCGGACTAAGCAAAATAAGATGCATAAAGGATAAACATCACATGCAATCAATATAAGTGATATGATATGGCCATCATCATCTTGTGCCTTTGATCTCCATCTTCAAAGCACCATCATGATCACCATAGTCACCGGCTTGACACCTTGATCTCCATCGAAGCATCGTTGTCGTCTCGCCAACTATTACTTCTACTACTATCGCTACCGCTTAGTGATAAAGTGTAACATCCCAAATTTTCAATTTGGAATGTTATACATTAGAGCATCATTGCATATCATGTTTTATTGCATTTTTGGTTGATCCTAGAAATTCTACGCAACTCAAGGACCCACAGAGAGAGTTGGGGATTTTGTTATTTTCATATTCGAGTTTTTCTCGAATTTTGAAAAGAGGATCGTTTGATTTTAATTATTTTTCTCTGAAATATTTCTTTTATTAAAAATAAAAGAAAGAGGATAGGATGACTTCCTCAAAATAAAGAAATATTAGAGATTTAATATTAAAATCAAATAAGATTTTTATTCGGAGTTTTGTCGCTATTTTATTTGAATTAGGAAAAAAGTGTGTTTTTCAAAATTGCATATTAGGCCCAAATAAATGTTCGCCTTGTCCGGCTTATTTTTAGAGGACGGCGAAAATTTATTTCGGAATTTTTGGAGTCCATTTAGTATTTCTTTTCTTTCTTTTTCTGCACGTCGAAATTATTTTAAAAAAAGTCAACCGACTTAGGGCCGTATTCGGCCAAGCCTCTTCGGGCCGGCCCTTTAAAGCCCCCCCCCCCCCCCCGCAGCCCGTTAGCCCCGCCACCCAAACCCTAGCCCTAAGCCGCCGCCGCCCCACACCGCCGACCCGCCGCCCCTTGCCGGACTTGCCGGAGGTAGCGCCGCCGCCGCCGGTTTTCTTCGGAAAACCGTTCGGTTTTTTAGATCCGCGGTTTTTTATTTATTTAGATCGGTTTATTTTTTCCCCGGTTTATTTATTTAGCGGGCGTTCGTCCGTACGTTCGTTTTTACGAACGGTTTTCACCATTTAGCCGCAGACAGCGAACGCTCGTTCGTTAGCCTGTTCGTCAGTTTTTCTTTTTCTCGGATTTTCCGTGATTATTTTCGATCGCGATTTCTGATCTGATTTTTGTTCTAGTATAACTTTTCGCTAGTTTATCGGAATCAGGCGATTAAAGCACCTAGAGTTTTGTCTCGAAACCCTCTTTCCGTTTAATCAACTTAAACAAGTTTTTGCTACTGTAAAATTTGGCCTTAGTCCTACTACCTATTGAGCTTGCGTTGGATTTCCCCGAAGAGGAAAGGATGATGCAGCAGAGTAGCATAAGTATTTCCCTCAGTTTTTGGGAACCAAGGTATCAATCCAGTAGGAGGCCACGCTCAAGTCCCTCGTACCTGCACAAAATGATAGCTACTCGCAACCAACGTGATTAGGGGTTGTCAATCCCTTCACGATCACTTACGAGAGTGAGATCTGATAGATATAATATTTTTGGTATAGAGATGCAAAGTAAAAAGTAAAAGGTAATGTAAAAAAGCAAAGCAAGATTAAAGTGATGGAGATTGATATGATGAGAATAGACCCGGGGGCCATAGGTTTCACTAGTGGCTTCTCTCAAGAGCATAAGTATTCTACGGTGGGTGAACAAATTACTGTTGAGCAATTGACAAAATTGAGCATAGTTATGAGAATATCTAGGCATGATCATGTATATAGGCATCACGTCCGTGACAAGTAGACCGAAACGATTCTGCATCTACTACTATTACTCCACTCATCGACCGCTATCCAGCATGCATCTAGAGTATTAAGTTAAAAACAGAGTAACGCTTTAAGCAAGATGACATGATGTAGAGAGATAAATTCATGCAATATGAAATAAACCCCATCTTGTTATCCTCGATGGCAACGATGCAATACGTGCCTTACTGCCCCTTCTGTCACTGGGAAAGGACACCACAAGATTGAACCCAAAGCTAAGCACTTCTCCCATGGCAAGAACTACCAATCTAGTTGGCCAAACCAAACGGATAATTCGAAGAGACTTGCAAAGATAACCAATCATACATAAAAGAATTCAGAGAAGATTCAAATATTATTCATAGATAGACTTGATCATAAACCCACAATTCATCGGTCTCAACAAACACACCGCAAAAACAAGAAGATTACATCGAATAGATCTCCACGAGAGAGGGGGAGAACTTTGTATTGAGATCCAAAAAGAGAGAAGAAGTCATCTAGCTACTAACTATGGACCCGAAGGTCTGAGGTAAACTACTCACACTTCATCAGAGAGGCTATGATGATGTAGAAGCCCTCCGTGATGACGGCCCTCTCCAGCGGAGCTCCGGAACAGGCCCCAAGATGGGATCTCATGGATACAGAAAGTTGCGGCGGTGGAATTAGGTTTTTGGCTCCTCTTATGTTCGTTTGGGGGTACGTAGGTATATATAGGAGGAAGAAGTACGTCAGTGGAGCTCCGAGGGGCCCACGAGGCAGGGGGCGCGTCCTAGGGGGGGGGCGCCCCCCACCCTCGTGACCACCTCTCTGATGCCTTGGCGTAGGGTCCAAGTCTCTTGGATCACGTTCGGTGAGAAAATCACGTTCCCAAGGTTTCATTCCGTTTGGACTCCGTTTGATATTCCGTTTCTTCGAAACACTGAAATAGGCAAAAAAAAACAGCAATTCTCGGCTGGGCCTCCGGTTAATAGGTTAGTCCCAAAAATAATATAAAACTGGAAAATAAAGCCCAATATAGTCCAAAACAGTAGATAATATAGCATGGAGCAATCAAAAATTATAGATACGTTGGAGACGTATCAGGCATCCCCAAGCTTAATTCCTGCTCGTCCTTGAGTAGGTAAATGATAAAAAGAGAATTTTTGATGCGGACTGCTACTTGGCATAATTTCAATGCAAATCTTCTTAATTGTGTTATGAATATTCAGATTAGAAAGATTCAAGACAAAAGTTTATATTGACATAAAAATAATAATACTTCAAGCATACTAACAAAGCAATTATGTCGTCTCGAAATAACATGGCTAAAGAAAGTTATCCCTACAAAATTATATAGTCTGGCTATGCTCTATCTTCACCACACAAAATATTTAAATCATGCACAACCCCGATGACAAGCCAAGCAATTGTTTCATACTCTAACTTTTTCAAAACTTTTTCAATCTTCACGCAATACATGAGCGTGAGCCATGGATATAGCACTATATGTGGAATAGAATGGTGGTTGTGGAGAAGACAAAAAGAGGGGAATATAGTCTCACATCAACTAGGCGTATCAACGGGCTATGGAGATGCCCATCAATAGATATCAATGTGAGTGAGTAGGGATTGCCATGCAACGGATGCACTAGAGCTATAAGTATATGAAAGCTCAAAAAGAAACTAAGTGGGTGTGCATCCAACTAGCTTGCTCATGAAGACCTAGGGCAATTTGAGGAAGCCCATCATTGGAATATACAAGCCAAGTTCTATAATGAAAGATTCCCACTAGTATATGAAAGTGATAATATGAGAGACTCTCTACTATGAAGATCATGGTGCTACTTTGAAGCACAAGTGTGGTAAAAGGATAGTAACATTGTCCCTTCTCTCTTTTTCTCTTTTTTTTATTTGGGCCTTTTCCCTTTTTATGGCCTCTTTTCTTTCTCTTTTTTTGGGCTTCTTTGGCCTCTTTTATTTATTTTTTCGTCCGGAGTCTCATCCCGACTTGTGGGGGAAGCATAGTCTCCATCATCCTTTCCTCACTAGGACAATGCTCTAATGATGATCATCACACTTTTATTTTTATTACAACTCAACAATTACAACTCGATACTTAGAACAAAATATGACTATATATGAATGCCTCCGGCGGTGTACCGGGATATGCAATATGACAATGATGGAGTGTGTCATAATAAACGGAACGGTGGAAAGTTGCATGGCTATATATCTCGGAATGGCTATGGAAATGCCATAATAGGTAGGTATGGTGGCTGTTTTGAGGAAGGTATATGGTGGGTGTATGATACCGGCGAAAGGTGCGCGGTATTAGAGAGGCTGGCAAAGGTGGAAGGGTGAGAGTGCGTATAATCCATGGACTCAACATTAGTCATAAAGAACTCATATACTTATTGCAAAAATCTACAAGTTATCAAAGCAAAGTATTACGCGCATGCTCCTAGGGGGATATATTGGTAGGAAAAGACCATCGCTCGTCCCCGACCGCCACTCATAAGGAAGACAATCAATAAATAAATCATGCTCCGACTTCATCACATAACGGTTCACCATACGTGCATGCTACGGAAATCACAAGCTTCAACACAAGTATTCTTTAAATTCACAACTACTCAACTAGCATGACTTTAATATTATCACCTCCATATCTCAAAACAATTGTCATGCTTCAATCTTTTCTTAGTATTCAACACACTCAAAAGAAAGTTTCACAAATCTTGAATACCAAGCATATTATTATTAAGCAATTTACCATGCTATTAAGACTCTCAAAATAATTTAAGTGAAGCATGAGAGATCAATGGTTTCTTTAAAACAAATCCACCACCGTTCTCTAAAAGATCTAAGTGAAGCACATAGAGCAAAATTACTTAGCTCAGAAGATACAAGTGAATCACATAGAGCAAAATTATAACGCTCAAAAGATATAAGTGAAGCACATAGAGTATTTTATCAAATTCTAATTCATGTATGGCTCTCTCAAAAGGTGTGTACAGCAAGGATGATTGTGGCACAATAACAAACAAAGACACAAATAATACAAGACGCTCCAAGCAAAACACATATCATGTTGGTGAATAAAAATATAGCTCCAAGTAAAGTTACCAATAGAAGTAGACGAAAGAGGGGATACCTTCCGGGACATCCCCAAGATTTGGCTTTTAGGTGTCCTTAGATTATCTTGGGGGTGCCATGGGCATCCCCAAGCTTAGGCTCTTGCCACTCCTTGTGCCATAATCCATCAAATCCTTACCCAAAACTTGAAAACTTCACAACACAAAACTTAAGGTAGAAAACTCGTGAGCTCCGTTAGCGAAAGAAAACAAAAGACCACTTCAAGGTACTGTAATGAACTCATTCTTTATTTATATTGGTGTTAAATCTACTGTATTCCAACTTCTCTATGGATTATAAACTATTTTACTAGCCATAGATTCATCAAAATAAGCAAACAACACACGAAAAACAGAATCTGTCAAAAACAGAACAGTCTGTAGTAATCTGTAGCTAGCACAAGATATGGAACCCCAAAAATTTTAAAAAAAATTGCTGTACGTGAGGAATGTATCTATTAATAATCTTCAAAAAGAATTAACTAAATAGCACTCTCCAAATAAAAACGACAGCAGCTCTCGTGAGCGCTAAAGTTTCTGTTTTTTACAGCAAGTTCAACAAGACTTTCCCCAAGTCTTCCCAACGGTTCTACTTGGCACAAACACTAATTAAACACAAAAAACACAACCAAAACAGAGGCTAAATAATTTATTTATTACTAAACAGGAGCAAAAATCAAGGAATAAAAATAAAATTGGGTTGCCTCCCAACAAGCGCTATCGTTTAACGCCCCTAGCTAGGCATAAAAGCGAGGATAGATCAAGGTATTGCCATCTTTGGTAGGCAATCCATAAGTGGCTCTCATGATAGTTTCATATGGCAATTTTATTTTGTTTCTTGGAAAGTGTTCCATGCCCTTTTTTAATGGAAATTGAAATCTAATATTCCCTTCCTTCATATCAATAATCGCACCAACTGTTCTAAGGAAAGGTCTACCAAGAATAATAGGGCAAGAAAGATTGCAATCTATATCAAAAACAATGAAATCTACGGGCACATAATTCCTATTTGCAACAATAAGAACATCATTAATTCTTCCCATAGGTTTCTTAATAGTAGAATCTGCAAGATGCAAGTTTAGAGAGCAATCATCAAAATCGCGGAAATCTAGCAAATCACACAAAGCATAAAACTCATGATCTTTAATTTTAATTTTAATAGTTGGTTCCCACTCATCATAGAGTTTTCTAGGGATAGAAACTTTCAACTCAAGTTTTTCTTCATAAGATTTCATCAAGGCATCAACAATATGTTCGGTGAAGGCTTTCTTTTGACTATAAGCATGTGGAGAATTTAGCACGGATTGCAACAAGGAAATACAATCAATTAAAGAGCAACTTTCATAATTAAATTCCTTGAAATCCAATATAGTGGGTTTAGCAACATCTAGATTTTTATTTCTCTCAATCCCACTTTCATCAATTTCATCATAAAGATCTAAATACTCCGAATTTTTAGAACGCCTTCTAGGTAAATGAAGATCATATTCAGTTTCTTCAAGATTCATACTGCAAAACAAAGATTTGACATGAGACACATCAATAACTTTTAGATCTTCATCTTGATTTTCATAGGAATTCGGTTAGAGGCCATCTTATTGACTAAGGTGGCTTCAATATCCGAAATTTCAGCAGTCATCTTTTCTAGACGAGCAATTTGGGCTCTTATACCATCAAATTCTTTAGACATATCATCAAGCTCTTTATTCATATAACTCATAAAACTTTTTTGTTCCTTAAGCTCGTTTCTAAAGAAATTATTATGCTCAAATTGCAAAACCATAAACTTCCTAACATTGTTTTCGATCTCCTCTAACCTTTTAAGGTGAAGATCACCAAATCTCGGTTGAGCCATCGCGACAAACAAGCAATCCAACACACGGGCAAACAAAAAGACAAGTGACAAAAAGGCAAACAAAGAAAGAGAAGGAGAAGGAGATTGGGAGAGAGAGGGCGAATAAAACGGCAAGGTTGAAGTGGGGGAGAGGAAAACGAGAGGCAAATGGCAACTAATGTAATGCGAGAGAAGATTCAAATATTATTCATAGATAGACTTGATCATAAACCCACAATTCATCGGTCTCAACAAACACACCGCAAAAAGAAGAAGATTACATCGAATAGATCTCCACGAGAGAGGGGGAGAACTTTGTATTGAGATCCAAAAAGAGATAAGAAGCCATCTAGCTACTAACTATGGACCCGAAGGTCTGAGGTAAACTACTCACACTTCATCGGAGAGGCTATCATGATGAAGCCCTCCGTGATGACGACCCTCTCTGGCGGAGCTCCGGAATAGGCCCCAAGATGGGATCTCGTGGATACAGAAAGTTGCGGTGGTGGAATTAGGTTTTGGCTCCTCTTCTGTTCGTTTGGGGGTACGTAGGTATATATAGGAGGAAGAAGTACGTCGGTGGAGCTCCGAGGGGCCCACGAGGCAGGGGCGCGCCCTAGGGGGGCGCCCCCACTCTCGTGACCGCCTCTCTGATGCCTTGGCGTAGGGTCCAAGTCTCCTGGATCATGTTCGGTGAGAAAATCACGTTCCCGAAGGTTTCATTCCGTTTGGACTCCGTTTGATATTCCGTTTCTTCGAAACACTAAAATAGGCAAAAAACAACAATTCTGGGCTGGGCCTCCGGTTAATAGGTTAGTCCCAAAAATAATATGAAAGTGGAAAATAAAGCCCAATATAGTCCAAAACAGTAGATAATATAGCATGAAGCAATCAAAAATTATAGATACGTTGGAGACGTATCAAGTCCAGATTAGTAAACGAAGCCTGTTTCTTTCGCAGTTTGAGTTTTGTTGCTTCGTTTGTTTTGATTCTTTTTGCAAACCGGAGTTCTTAAGTTGAACTTTCTGGTTAGATCTCTTATTTGAGTTTTACCCGTGCTTTTGCTTGATTGCTTATTGTATGCTTGTTTGTTTGCGATAGAGTACCCGGAGTGCGAAGCGTGCTACATCGAGTCTCTAGGTTTCGCGGATCATCAGCAAGGCAAGTAACACTTTGATCATACCCCTTACTACCCAGTTTTCATTGCATTAGATCAACCCTCAAACATTGCATGGTTAGGATCTGAATTAAATTGTGGGGTTTGGGAAGTAGATGAGGTAGTACATATTCACCTGATTATTATCAAACCCTGGGAGTTACTTCTACGTTTCTTATATTGCTATGCTATGCTCGTAGATGTGGATTGGGTTTGAGTGTATTCATGACAAATGTGAGATTGCTAAATTAATGGTTACTTAAGGTGGCAACTTTAATACACATCTAGGTGGATTGAGGCACCTGGGGAACCCAGTGATTGCCTGTATTTTTGGAAATCCCGGGGTACCGTGTGATTCTCCTATGGACCGCCACCCAGGCTCAAAGGGAACATAAGATTATTCATACTGGAAACTTCCGTGTGCAGTCACATGCCATTATGGGCTCTGGCATAGTTGAGTAAGTTGTGGGAAACCTTTCCATGATGGGCTAGCAGATGTAGGGGATTGTAGGTGTACCGACCTATCTATCGGTTAAGGGGACCTCTTCGGAAGGACTGTGTCTCGGTCATCCGTTTCTCAAACATTATGTAGTGCGAAAAATCCAATGGAGGATATCGAGTCTTGAGGGGAAAAGTGCACAAACCTCTGCAGCGTGTACAAACTAATCATGGTTAGCCGTGTTCCCGGTTATGGACATCTTGAGTGTCTAGTTCTTGGATTATCATGTGGATCTCATCACTCTTAATGTAATTTGATTGGGTTTAATGATGATTACTTTTTAATTGGGATTGAGTTGGGTGAACCTTCTCAATGTTTAACAACCACCATGATAGTTAAATAAAATTTATTCCTTTGCAGTAGGGAAAAATTGGCTTTTCGCAAAACCTTTAACCTTATAGCCTCCACCAAACCATATATGCATATAGTGATAGCTTTATTCTGTTCATTATTCTCTTGTGTTACCTTGCCAGCATATTCTATGTGCTGACCCGTTTTCGGGCTGCAACATATCATGTTGCAGACTTTTCAGACGACAAGTAAGGAGCCTTAGGTCGTGGTCTTTCAGTCAGTGATGCCGTTGGAGTTGATGGACTCACTTTATCTTTCAAGCCTTCCGCTGTTATCGTATTAGATGTCCTTAAGCCATATTTATTATAATAAGTTCTCTTTTGAGACATTTGATGTAATAAGTGTGTGATTGCCACTCTGTTATAAATCCTTCAAGTACTGTGTGTGTTAGCATTACCGATCCAGGGATGACACTTATACACAGAGATGAGACTGTTTGAGGTCTGGTCGCTACAAAGATGGTATCAGAGCACACGCTGACTGTAGGACATGACCACTAAGCTAAATCCCTAGATCACTACTCTCTTCTCATTTCTAACTCCTCTCCTTTTTTTACTCTTTAGGATGGCGGACACAAGGAACAAGTTTGCGCAACCGGATGAAGACGCCCCCTTTGGAAGACACTTGAAGGAAGTCACTAGGTACTTGAACATTGGAATACCAAGCTTCACCGGGACCTACAATGCCACTTTACCAGAAGAGGAGCGCTGGATGATTCAAGTTCAAGTTCCAGGAAGGACATTCACGCCAGTCACTGAGCCCATAGAGTTTTCTTTCGATGCACCAACCTGGAATCTAGGAAAGAGTAAGGCAGCTCACATCACCATGGGACGCATTGGAGAAGTTTTCCACAAGGATCTCAAGGATACTATCTACCAGATTTGTAGGCGCCGAGATGAGCAATGGGAGATGATCAACACCAGGAAGGATAGATCAATTGCAGCTTTCATCCAGGAGTTAAACCAGCACATTCGTCGTCAGGAGAACCAGATGTTTGCATGCATGATAGATCCGAAGAAGGCGATGACCAGGATCGCGGAGCTTGAAGAAGAACTCAAGGCAACTCACGAAGATTATGTAGGATCGAAAGTATGTCTAGAGGGGGGTGATTAGACTACTTGACCAAATAAAAACTTAACCTTTTCCAAATTTTAGTTCTTGGCAGATTTTAGCTAATTTAGGACAAGTCAAGCAATCATCATATAATTTAAGCAAGCATGCAAAGAGTATATAGGCAGCGGAAAGTAAAGCATGCAACTTGCAAGAATCTAAAGGGAAGGGTTTGGAGAATTCAAACGCAATTGGAGACATGGATGTTTTTCCTGTGGTTCGGATAGGTGGTGCTATCCTACATCCACGTTGATGAAGACTTCAACCCACGAAGGGTAACGGTTGAGCGAGTCCACACAGGGCTCCACCCAAGGGTAACGGTTGCGCAAGTCCACACAGGGCTCCACCCACGAAGGGTCCACGAAGAAGCAACCACCCACAAAGGGTCCACGAAGAAGCAACCTTGTCTATCCCACCATGGCCATCGCCCACACAGGACTTGCCTCACTAGCGGTAGATCTTCATGAAGTAGGCGATCTCCTTGCCCTTACAAACTCCTTGGTTCAACTCCACAATCTTGTCGGAGGCTCCCAAGTGACACCTAGCCAATCTAGGAGACACCACTCTCCAAGAAGTAACAAATGGTGTGTAGGTAATGAACTCCTTGCTCTTGTGCTTCAAATGATAGTCTCCCCAACACTCAACTCTCTCTCATAGGATTTGGATTTAGTGGAAAGAAGATTTGAGTGGAAAGCAACTTGGGAAGGCTAGAGATCAAGATTCATATGGTAGGAATGGAATATCTTGGTCTCAACAGATGAGTAGGTGGTTCTCTCTCAGAACATATGAGTTGGAATGGTGTGTGTGTTCTGATGGCTCTCTCACCGAATGAAGAGGAGGTGGAGGGGTATATATAGCCTCCACACAAAATCCAACCGTTACACACAGTTTTCCAATCTCGGTGGGACCGAATCAATAAACTCGGTCGGACCGAAAATGTAAACCTAGTGACCGTTAGAGATTTTCGGTGGGACTGACATGCAACTCGGTAGGACCGATATGGTTAGGGTTTAGGCATAACGTAATCTCGGTGAGACCGATTACACAAACTCGGTGAGACCGAATTTGGTAATTAGCTAACCAGAGAGTTGGTCAGGCAAACTCGGTGGGACCGATTTGCTCTTTCGGTGAGACCGAGTGGAACTCGGTGAGACCGAAAAGTTACAAAGGGGAAACACTGAGTTTACATTGCAATCTCGGTGGGACCGATTCGCTCTTTCGGTGAGACCGAAAAGTTACGAAAGGGAAACAGAGAGTTTGCAACCCCATCTCGGTGAGACCGAGATCCTTATCGGTAGGACCGAATTGCTAGGGTGTGGCAGTGGCTAATGACAAGTGAAACTCGGTGGCGCCGGATAGGAAGAATCGGTAGGACCGAGTTTGGCTTAGGGTTTAGGTCATATGTGGATATGGGAAAGTAGTTGAGGGTTTTGGAGCATATCACTAAGCACATGAAGCAAGAGGCTCATTAAGCAACACCTCATCCCTCCTTGATAGTATTGGCTTTTCCTAAAGACTCAATGTGATCTTGGATCACTAAAATATAAAATGAAGAGTCTTGAGCTTTTGAGCTTGAGCCAATCCTTTGTCCTTAGCATTTTGAGGGTTCCACTTTCACATCCATGCCATGCCAATCATTGAGCTTTCCTGAAATAATCATCTTGGAATAGCATTAGCTCAATGAGCTATATGTTGTTATGAATTACCAAAACCACCTAGGGATAGTTGCACTTTCAATCTCCCCGTTTTTGGTAATTGATGACAACATATAGATCAAAGCTTCGACAAATGATAATAAGCATGAAATATATCGTCGCTTTGAGAAGTATGTGATAAGTAAGAGCTCCCCCTGAATTTGTGCATATTTAAAATTTGCTTTGGACTGCAAATGCACAAGGAGTTAGAGTCATGGGTTACTCTTCCATGTCACATACATCTTGGTGGAGCGCTTAAAATGACGAGAATGAAATACATGCACTCATCACCAAGAAAAGTGAAAGATCACATAAAATGGATAAGATAATAGCATTCATCAAGCATTAAGTGTAGCTTATGATCAAACACATGATCATCAATGTCTCACAAGCATAGTATCTCAAGCACTCAAAAGCAAAAAAGTTTGAAAAACCACCAAATAAAGCAAGAGAGAAAAGCAACTCTCTCTCTCTCGAAGCCTATGATCTATACATCTTCTCCCCCTTTGGCAACAAGTTACCAAAAAGTTCCTAGAAAATGCATAGCACTAGATCGACGCTCAGGCTTGATCTTCAGGTGGTGGTGGAGTCCGGATCACTCCAAGGACGAAGGCTTCGGTAGATGCTGAAGTAGACGCTGGGGTTGGAGCTGAAGTAGATGCTGGAGCTGGTGGAACTGAGGCTGTGGCTGGTGCTGAGGTGGTGGCTCTTGTGTCAGCAACTGGCACGGCAGACGACCTCGGACCTCTTGGCACTCTGGCAAAGGCATGAGTAGTAGTCCTACCTCTCCTCTCCTGCATGTCCTCCTGGAGCTGCTCCACTGCAGACTGAACTTCCATTACTTTGACATCCAAGTCATAGAACTTTTGTTCCATGATTCTCTCTAGGCTCTGCTGATTTTGAGTGAGGGTGGCCAGAATTTGCTCAATCCTCAGCGTGGATGCAATCAAGTAACCAAGCTGCTCTTGTTTGGTCTTCAAGAAATATTCAGATGCCTCCTCTTGAGTAGGCATCTTGGCAGCTTTCTCCTTCCTTGCCTTCTCCTTCTTTGCGTAAGCTTGTGCAGACGATGGCTCGTTCTCAGTCATGACAACTTGATTGTCCTCAAAATCTGGACGGATGGGCAAATGTTCCTTGTCCAATAAGTATATGCCCGTGCCCATCTTGGAGTTGATGAGCTCCTGAATTTGAGGGGCATATCCGCAGCTCCTCTTTTGGTCTGCTGCAGTCCTCTTGATTGTTTCCACTATGAGGCTCATCACTTTGAACTTCTGGGGCACATCAAACACATGTAGCAAGTTGATAGCATGGCCTCTGATCATCTTGTGATCTCCAGACTTAGGCAATAAGGTGTGCCTTAGTATCCAATTGATCGTAGGCAGACCTGACAGAAGATAATGCACTGAGCCAAACTTGAAAGTATCAAGTGCTTCATTTGGGATCTCCTTGTACATATTGGACATTGAGTTGTGGTCCATCTTCTTCTTGGCATATATGTCCATGTCATCATCATGCTCCTCTGGTGCATTAATCAACTTTGCCCATTCCTCAACAGTGGATTGGTACCTCGTACCCTCAGACATCCATGTGATCCTCCCATCTGGATAAAAATGTGCCGTGGAGTAGAACTGCATTATAAGCTCCTCATTCCACTTTGTGAGCTTCTGCCCAACAAAGTCAGCTACTCCACAAGCTATGAAGCTGTCTTGCACTCCAGGATAGTGCTCCTCATTGTCCTTGATGATGTCCAATCAACCCATCGCATATCACAGACAATGGGCTTCTTATCTAGCAGCACTGTCTCATAAAAATCTTGATGCTCCTTGGTGTGAAACCTGTAGTCAACTGCTGTCCTTCTCCTTGAAGCATACGGGTCTGCTTCTCTCCACTTCCTTAGCCCTGAATCTCTCCTGAGCTTCATATCCTCAGCCACAGGATGAGCATCGTTGTGGTCTGGGATCTTGGGCTTTAGCTTCCTTAGGACATTCTCTTCCTCTTCTTCTGCAGCTGTCTCAGGCACTGGGGCCTTGTTCTTTTCAGCAGCTGGGATGCTTCTTGTGTTCCTCTTTGGCTTTGGCTTTGGAGCTGGCTTGGCCTTGGAAGCAGCTCCCCCTGATTTTATGGCATCTCCCATTAGCTTGGGTGCCTTGGGTGCTGCTGCAACTACTTCTTCTTCTTCCTCTTCCATGATGGAAGCTTTGCCAAGCACTCTAGCCACAATCTTCTTCACCCTTTCCTTTCTTTTCTTGCCCTCAGCTGCAACTGGCTCTATGGGCTTCTCAGTTGACATTCTGGCCTTTGACATTGGCTGCCTGCCTGCTGGCCTTTTGATTTTCAGGCCTGGCTTAGTGCCTTGAGCTGGCTCAACTCTCTTGGAAGTGGCCTCTTCCTCTGCCACATAGTCTTCATCTTCGGAATCTGAAGTCCTCTTCTTCCTCTGTCTCGTGGCAGCCTTTGGCAAGTTGCTAGGGGTGCTCCTGCTGCCCTCATCTGAAGAACTTGAGGGACTAGTGCCCTCACTCATCACCACTTGCTGTTCTGACAGATTCTGGCTATCACTTTGATCAGACATGCTGCAAACTCTGACTGCTGACCCTGTGAACAGATTATAGATGAGGTAGAAAGGATGAGCATCACAAAATGCAGAGATTTTTGCAAAAGGATGATCCAAAAACTTAGTTTTAGTTTCCCACTGAAATCATCTCGGATCTACCGATTTTCAAACTCGGTGATACCGAAGCAGTTTTGGAACCTAAACTAGTGAACTTGGTTGGACCGAGTCACAGTTCGGTGGCACCGAGACTGCTAGGGTTTCACAGAGTTCCAAAATCGGTCACACCGATAAGTAATTCTTGGTCAGACCGAGTCTCACTTGTGCAATGGCATAAGCCAAATCGGTGGGACCGAGTTTTTCAACTCGGTGGGTCCGAGATGGTTTCGGCGGAAACCTAAACCTAGAATTTTCGAATCAAAGCTAATCTACGGGCGTATTGACTGGATATGAGTGTTTCAATCGTGGCAAGAATCATGAAGAACACAATGTGCTAGGAATCAGATTGGAGAATAGCACAAAGATCAAGTCCATACCCTAGTTCGGAGGGGACTTGCTACGGCGGCAACGGCGGGGCAGAATTCCCGTTGACGGCGACGGAGACCAGCTACTGGAGGCGGCTAGTGGCGAGAAGACGATCCGTAGACCACGAGGGCAGAGCAGGCTATCGCGCGGGCGAAGGGGTTCGGAGAAATTTCCAAAAAATTTCCCGTGACTATATATAGCCCGACCCTGTCGGTGTGACCGAGTGGAACAACTCGGTGGCACCGAGATTCATAACTGCGTGCAGTTACTGAAACTCGGTGTGACCGAAATGTTCAAATCGGTTGCACCGAGATCGAAAACCTAGATCAACTTAATGATCTCGGTAGGACCGAAAGTGGGGTATTGGTCAGACCGAGAATCATAAAGAGATTTTGGAAGTTTAAGTCTATGACGAATCGGGGACTCCGAGCGCTCCTCACACAGAGTGGTTCGAATCTGACTTGATCAAATTTTGTGCTGCAGCATGAATAGAGTTTGAGACGAGAAAAGCATAGATAGCTAGAGGAGGTTCTTAGGCATTCTTGTCCATCCACTTGGCAGAAGAAGATAAAACCAAACAATCAAAACAACAAGTGGATGTCCTCGAATGAGTAAAATATGCAACCGGCATGCTCACACAATAAGATGGCAAATGAAATATGTGATAAGGCATGCACAACCAATTCTAGCATCTATCAAGCAATTTGCGATGACTAGGTCATCTATATATGAGTATATTGACTTAGGAGTCAAGTGAGAACACTTGATCATAGGTCATACTCATCGTTTAAGCTCAAGTGGGGTTACCACTTTTACATAAAGCATTGTTTTGTTCACATCTTTAGAGTTGCTTTAGCTCAAGTCTTAGAGTAAAGCTCCCCCTAGATGTGATATCCCCCCCTAAGAGGGATGAACTAACCTTGGGTTTTGTCGATGATGACTTCATGTAGATGTTGAAGATGTGGATGCTCAATGTTGATGTAGATCACTTGGAGATATCCATTTGAGTGAATTGCACTTTCAATACCTACATGGGTTAGTCCCACAAGGAACAAACAAGGATATCCATAGACATAGAGTGATGCACACACAAGATGATGTCCATGAAAACTTTTAGGTTACCTTGTCCCTTGTCTTACCAACAAGAGGGTTTGTGACTCCTTGAACTAGTGCACGATGTGGAAGTTGATTGCACTTGTTCTTGCCAAAATGATAAGAGTGAGGTATGTTGGCGGAGTCACCCTCAAGAACTCTCTAGTTCTTCTTCTTTTGGATCCACATCATCTTGATGGGAATCCTTGGAGTTGTAGTCGTACTTGATGAAGTGGAACTTGAAGTAGTCTTGGGAATCCACTTGACTAAGGTCTTAGGAGCTTCTTCAAATGCATCAATTTCCTCTTGAAGCTTGTCCTGGCCTTTTTGCTTGTAGTCTTGTGGTGGAAGATCATCTTGAGCTTGTGTCCCCTTGAAAGAAGCATCATACTTCTCTTGTTGAGGGACAAACTTTGTCTTGGGGTATTGATCTTCTTCCCACTCAACTCCATTGGCATTGAACTTTCGTTCAAAACCAACACCTTGATTCTTCCGGTGCATTCCTTGCTTGCACACAAATTCCTCGAATTGCTTACTCCCGGCAAGGCTTTTGTACACTCCTTTCTCTATAATTCCCTTCAATAAGCTATTTTCTTACTCAAGTGTAACTTGGCTAAGAGAATCATTAGTGGAATCAAGAGAACTACTAGAAGCAACAATATTGGATTTAACATGATCATTGTTACTGCTAGAGGAAGAATCTTTCTTGTTCTTGTTACTAGACTTGACTTGAGGCATGTAAATGGATAAGGGTAAACGCTTGGCAATGTAAGAAGAGTTTTTCTTGCGGAGATCATCATTGATTGCTTTTAAGAACTCATGCTCTTGCTCAAGATTGAGCTTTTCAAAGCGTAATTTCTCATGAGCTCTTAAAAGTTCTCGATGATCTTCTAAGATAGTTTCATGAGCTAACTTAAGAGTGTTTAGTTCTTTAGTTAGAGCCTCAATCTTCTCCTTATCATTGTCATTCGTTTTATCTTGATTAGCATGTTTAATTGACGTTTCATCATAGTATTCATCATTAGAGTTGTCAACAAGCAAATCATCACCTAACAAGTCATCTTCATCACTATTGAAATCAACATACTCGGGGTGTGTTACCTTAGGACCTTTGGCCATGAAGCATCTTCCAATTCCTTCATTTGGTGAGTCAAATATGTCGTAGGAGTTGGTTGACACAAGTGCTAGACCGGCAACACCTTCATCTTGAGTATCTTCGGAGTCGGAGTGATAACTTCTCTCGGAGTGGCTGTCGGAGTCGGAGCCGGATACCCATTCACCAACATGAGCTTGATGTCTTCGTCTTGTGTAGCTCCTTGATGATTTTTCCTTCCTTTCCGAATCCTTGCTTCTCCGTGAGTATCTTCGTTCATAACGATCATCTCTACTCCTTCTCTCTCTTGGTGGTGATTCTTTGCTTCTTCTTCTTGAAGAATCTTCTCTTCTCTTGTAGGGAGCCGTACACTCATTGGAATAGTGTCCGGGTCTTCCACAATTGTAGCAGTTTCGCTCTCGACTAGAAGATCTTTTGTCATTGTAGGACCTTGACTTGAAGCTTCTATCTTTGCTTCTACTCTTGTAGAACTTGTTGAAGTTCTTCACCATTAAGCTCAATTCTTCATTGAAGTCTTGTTTCTCACTTGATGATGTAGGGGCTTCACATGAGGCTTTATAGGCACCACTTGATTTGTTGTGAAGTTCCTCTTTATCCTTAAGTGACATCTCATGAGCAACAATTCTTCCAATCACCTCCGTTGGCTTGAGATCTTTGTAATTGGGCATCATTTGGATCAATGTGCACATGGTATCATATTTTCCATCCAAGGCTCTTAGAATCTTCTTGATGATGAATCTATCGGTCATCTCTTCACTTCCTAAGCCGGTAATCTCATTTGTGATGAGAGCAAGCCTAGAGTACATTTCAGCGACACCTTCACCATCCTTCATCTTGAACTTGTCAAGTTGGCTTTGAAGCACATCCAACTTGGATTCCTTGACGGAGTCGGTACCTTTGTGCATATCAATCAAAGTGTCCCAAATTTCCTTTGCATTCTCAAGACGGATGATTTTGTTGAATTCTTTGGGGCACAATCCGTTGAAGAGAATATCACAAGCTTGAGCATTGTATTGCAACATCTTCAACTCATCCGCGGTAGCTTCACGGTTTGGTTCTCTCCCATCAAAAAAGTCACCTTGCAAGCCAACAAACACAATAGCCCAAACGGCGGGGTTATGTCCAAGAATATGCATTTTCATTTTATGCTTCCAACTAGCAAAATTAGTACCATCAAAGTAAGGACCTCTACGGTGATAATTTCCCTCGCTAGACGCCATACTCTCCTAGGTTGTGAAACCAAGGCTATGACCACCAAAGCTATGGAGATCAAAGCAAATGGAGACCAAAGCTCTGATACCACTTGTAGGATCGAAAGTATGTCTAGAGGGAGGTGATTAGACTACTTGACCAAATAAAAACTTAACCTTTTCCCAATTTTAGTTCTTGGCAGATTTTAGCTAATTAGGACAAGTCAAGCAATCATCACATAATTCAAGCAAGCATGCAAAGAGTATATAGGCAGCGGAAAGTAAAGCATGCAACTTGCAAGAATGTAAAGGGAAGGGTTTGGAGAATTCAAACGCAATTGGAGACACGGATGTTTTTCCCGTGGTTCGGATAGGTGGTGCTATCCTACATCCACGTTGATGGAGACTTCAACCCACGAAGGGTAACGGTTGAGCGAGTCCACACAGGGCTCCACCCAAGGGTAACGGTTGCGCGAGTCCACACAGGGCTCCACCCATGAAGGGTCCACGAAGAAGCAACCACCCACAAAGGGTCCACGAAGAAGCAACCTTGTCTATCCCACCATGGCCATCGCCCACACAGGACTTGCCTCACTAGCGGTAGATCTTCATGAAGTAGGCGATCTCCTTGCCCTTACAAACTCCTTGGTTCAACTCCACAATCTTGTCGGAGGCTCCCAAGTGACACCTAGCCAATCTAGGAGACACCACTCTCCAAGAAGTAACAAATGGTGTGTAGGTAATGAACTCCTTGCTCTTGTGCTTCAAATGATAGTCTCCCCAACACTCAACTCTCTCTCATAGGATTTGGATTTAGTGGAAAGAAGATTTGAGTGGAAAGCAACTTGGGAAGGCTAGAGATCAAGATTCATATGGTAGGATTGGAATATCTTGGTCTCAACAGATGAGTAGGTGGTTCTCTCTCAGAACATATGAGTTGGAATGGTGTGTGTGTTCTGATGGCTCTCTCACCGAATGAAGAGGAGGTGGAGGGGTATATATAGCCTCCACACAAAATCCAACCATTACACACAGTTTTCCAATCTCGGTGGGACCGAATCAATAAACTCGGTCGGACCGAAAATGTAAACCTAGTGACCGTTAGAGATTTTCGGTGGGACTGACATGCAACTCGGTAGGACCGATATGGTTAGGGTTTAGGCATAACGTAATCTCGGTGAGACCGATTACACAAACTCGGTGAGACCGAATTTGGTAATTAGCTAACCAGAGAGTTGGTCAGGCAAACTCGGTGGGACCGATTTGCTCTTTCGGTGAGACCGAGTGGAACTCGGTGAGACCGAAAAGTTACAAAGGGGAAACACTGAGTTTACATTGCAATCTCGGTGGGACCGATTCGCTCTTTCGGTGAGACCGAAAAGTTACGAAAGGGAAACAGAGAGTTTGCAACCCCATCTCGGTGAGACCGAGATCCTTATCGGTAGGACCGAATTGCTAGGGTTTGGCAGTGGCTAATGACAAGTGAAACTCGGTGGCGCCGGATAGGAAGAATCGGTAGGACCGAGTTTGGCTTAGGGTTTAGGTCATATGTGGATATGGGAAAGTAGTTGAGGGTTTTGGAGCATATCACTAAGCACATGAAGCAAGAGGCTCATTAAGCAACACCTCATCCCTCCTTGATAGTATTGGCTTTTCCTAAAGACTCAATGTGATCTTGGATCACTAAAATATAAAATGAAGAGTCTTGAGCTTTTGAGCTTGAGCCAATCCTTTGTCCTTAGCATTTTGAGGGTTCCACTTTCACATCCATGCCATGCCAATCATTGAGCTTTCCTGAAAATAATCATCTTGGAATAGCATTAGCTCAATGAGCTATATGTTGTTATGAATTACCAAAACCACCTAGGGATAGTTGCACTTTCAGATTATGAGGAGGAAATCATCGTACTAGTGGAGAGGAATGATGATTTGGAAAGGAAGCTAGGAGTATTCATGGGAGACCCCATGCCAGGAGGAGAAGACGAAGAACCCAAGGAGATTCGTCTGGAGGACTACATCATCATCGACAACACCGACTCGGACCCCGACGATAGTGATGATGATTATGAAGACGAAGCTAGAGCAGATATCATGGAGTCTTCGACCGATCAATATTTCTAGTTGACCACCAAAACAGTAGTAGTAGTCTACCATGTAAATAATATAGTCCAAGAACTTTGTAACGATAGTTCAAGACCGATTGTGTGCCCTTGCTTGATTGATTGAGTGATATGATTGTGTTTGTCTCATGTGCATATGGGTAGTGTTTTCTCACTAGACCTCATTCTATTCTATTCTCTTCTCTCTAAACCCTCAGATGCCTCTGAGACGTGACCCCGGATTTACCTTTTCACCGGAGCTCACTGATACATCTCCGTCGTATCTACTTTTCCAAACACTTCTGCCCTTGTTTTGGACTCTAACTTGTATGGTTTGAATGGAACTAACCCGGACTGACGCTGTTTTCAGCAGAATTGCCATGATGTTGTTTTATGTGCAGAAAACAAAAGTTCTCGGAATGACCTGAAACTCCATGGAATATCTTACAATAAATAATAAAAAATCCTCGCCAAAGATGAAGACCAGGGGGCCCCCACCCTGCTCACGAGGGTGGGGCGCGCCCCCCTACCTCATGGGCCCCCTGGAGGCCTCCCGACTCCAACTCCAACTCTATATATCTGCTTTCGGGGAGAAAAAAATAGGGGAGAAGAAAGCATCACGTTTTACGATACGGAGCCGCCGCCAAGCCCTAAAACCTCTCGGGAGGGATGATCTGGAGTCCGTTCGGGGCTCCGGAGAGGGGAATCCATCGCCGTCGCCATCATCAACCATCCTCCATCACTAATTTCATGATGCTCACCGCCGTGCGTGAGTAATTCCATCGTAGGCTTGCTGGACGGTGATTGGTTGGATGAGATTTATCATGTAATCGAGTTAGTTTTGTTAGGGTTGGATCCCTAGTATCCACTATGTTCTGAGATTGATGTTGCTATGACTTTGCTATGCTTAATGCTTGTCACTAGGGCCCGAGTGCCATATTTCAGATCTGAACCTATTATGTTTTCATCAATATGTGAGTGTTCTTGATCCTATCTTGCAAGTCTATAGTCACCTATTATGTGTTATGATCTGTTAACCCCGAAGTGACAATAATCGGGATACTTACCGGTGATGACCGTAGTTTGAGGAGTTCATGTATTCACTATGTGCTAATGCTTTGTTCCGGTTCTCTATTAAAAGGAGGCCTTAATATCCCTTAGTTTCCGTAAGGACCCCGCTGCCACAGGAGGGTAGGACAAAAGATGTCATGCAAGTTCTTTTCCATAAGCACGTATGACTATATTCGGAATACATGCCGACATTACATTGATGAATTGGAGCTAGTTCTATGTCACCCTATGTTATGACTGTTACATGATGAACCGCATCCGGCATAATTATCCATCATTGGTCTGATGCCTACGAGCTTTCCATATACTGGTTTACGTTTATTTACTTTCCCGTTGCTATTGTTACAATCACTACATCATACCAAAAATATTACTTTGCTTTCATTACTCTTTTGTTACCATTACCATCACTATCATATTATTTTGCTACTAAACACTCTGCTGCAGATACTAAGTTTCCAGGTGTGGTTGAATTGACAACTCAGCTGCTAATACTTGAGAATATTCTTTGGCTCCCCTTGTGTCGAATCAATAAATTTGGGTTGAATACTCTACCCTCGAAAGCTGTTGCGATCCCCTATACTTGTGGGTTATCACTCACTCAGTTGATCCAGCAGCAGAATACCCTGATGCAGTTGTTAGTTCAGAACCAAGGCAACAACAACAACAACAACAACAACAACAACCCACCACCACCAGCCCCAGTTGATAACTTAGCCCGTTTTCTGAGGTTGCAGCCGCCGGTGTTTTCCAGTAGCATCGAGCCAATAGTGGCAGATGATTGGCTCCGCAAGATTGGAAGGGAGTTAACCACTGTAGGATGCACAGATCCTGAGAAGGTGCGTTTTGCCGCACACCAATTGGATGGACCAGCAGCCTCATGGTGGGAGAATTACACTGTCACCTATCCTATAGCCACTGTCACATGGGATCAGTTCCAGCAAGCTTTCCGTACTGCCCATGTATCAGCAGGAGCTATGGCCATGAAGAAGCGTGAGTTTCGCAACTTACGCCAAGGAGGGCGCACTGTTGGCCAGTATGTGGATGAGTTTAGTAAGTTAGCACGTTATGCCCCAGATGACGTTGCTACCGATGCAGCTAAGAAGGAGAAGTTTCTGGAAGGACTGAATGATGAGCTAAGCATGCAGTTGATGGTAGCAAATTTCAATAACTACCAGGAGTTGGTGGATAGAGCTCTCATGCTTGGAAGCAGCAGCAGATTGACAACGATAAGAGGAAGTATGGACAAGGGAAGTATAATTCTGGGGCCCAGCAGAGACCCCGTTTCACCCCAAACTCGGGAGGACTTGTTCATAACCATGGAGGCCATACTCATAATGGAGGAAGTTCGCACAACCATGGTGGCCCCAAGAACGGCAACGGTAATGGAGGAAGTAGCAGACAGAACCGTTCCCACCCAACAACACCCGCCAAGAAGGATCTAAGCCACGTTACTTGCTACAAGTGTCAGAAGACCGGACATTACGCCAATGAATGTCATGAAGCTAAAAATGGAAATGGCAATGGAAGCTCTGGGAAGAAGTCCAACCCTTTCAACAGGGGACAAGTGAAACACGTTAACGTGGAGGAGATTGAAGCCCAGCCAGATGAAGTAATTGGTAAGTTTTTGGTTAAGTCATTTACTGGAGTAGTTCTTTTTGATACTGGTGCATCTCATTCATACATATTGATGGGATTTGTGGATAAGTATAATCTGCCCACTAGAGTACTTAAGACACCCATGTTAGTAACCTTACCCGGAGCAGAGTATATGGCAAGCCATGGATGTTTTCAGATGCCATTGGCCATAGGTAGGCATGTTTTCCCCTCTGATCTGATAATTTTGGAATCGCAAGGATTGGATGTGATTCTGGGTATGGATTGGCTATCGATGTATGGAGGAAACATCGATTGCACCAGTAAGACGATTTTACTCACCACCCCAGAAGGAAGAAGGATCAAGTATGTATCCCGGCATGTGCTGAATAGGACTCAAGTAAATTGCTTATCAAGAGTAGTACAGGAGGAAGTACCAGTGGTGAAGGAATTTCCGGATGTATTTCCAGAAGAGTTGCCAGGCATGCCACCGGATAGAGACATAGAGTTTTTGATAGAACTTTTGCCAGGCACTGGGCCAATATCTAAGAGACCGTACAGGATGCCCGCACAGGATTTAGAGGAAATTAAGAAGCAGATTAAGGAGTTACTAGATAAGGGATATATTCGCCCAAGCTCGTCACCTTGGGGATCACCAGTACTTCTAGTGGAAAAGAAAGATGGATCGTTAAGGATGGTTGTTGATTATCATGGATTAAATGAAGTAACGATTAAGAACAAGTACCCACTGCCGATGATCAATGATTTCTTTGATCAGCTGCAAGGAGCTAAGGTGTTTTCCAAGATCGATCTGCGATCAGGTTATCACCAGTTGAAGATTTGAGAGCAGGACATACCTAAGACAGCTTTTACCATAAGGTATGGGCTATATGAGTATACCGTTATGTCATTTGGCCTAACTAACGCACCTGCCTACTTTATGAATATGATGAACAAAGTGTTTATGGAGTTTTTGGATAAGTTCGTCGTGGTGTTCATTGATGATATTCTGGTTTACTCGAAGAATGAAGAAGAACATAAAGAACATTTGCGTTTGGTACTTGGCAAGCTCAGGGAACATTAGTTATACGCCAAGTTCAGCAAGTGTGAGTTTTGGTTGAAGAAAGTTGGATTTCTTCGACATGTTATATCCGGAGAAGGAATAGCAGTAGACCCCAACAAAGTTGTCACCGTGACAAATTGGGAAGCACCCACGACAGTTGGAGAGATCTAGAGTTTTCTTGGACTCATAGGATACTACCGGAGGTTCATCGAGAATTTCTCAAAGATTGCAAAGCCCATGACGGAGTTGTTAAAGAAGGACACCAAGTTCAATTGGACTGAGGAATGTGAGGCCAGTTTTCAGGAGTTGAAGAGACGCTTGGTTACATCGCCAGTGTTGATCCTGCCAGATCAACGCAAGGATTATGAAGTGTATTGCGATGCTTCTTTCGAGGACTTGGAGGAGGGAAGAGTTGTCTCATATGCCTCATGACAGCTTAAACCCCATGAGTTAAACTATGCTACGCATGATTTGGAGTTAGCAGCCGTAGTGCATGCGTTGAAGACATGGCGACATTTTCTCATCGAAAACCATTGTGAGGTATACACGAATCACAAGAGTTTGAAGTATATCTTCACACAAAAGGAGTTAAATCTTAGGCAGAGGAGATGGTTAGAACTCATTAAAGATTATGACATGAAGTTGCACTATCATCCCGGAAAGGCTAACGTAGTAGCCGATGCGTTGAGCCGCAAGAGTCATGTTAATACACTCATGACCGGAGGATTACCCAGGGAGTTAGCAGAAGACCTTCGTGAGCTATGTTTGGAGATAGTTCCGAGAGATTATGTAGCAGCTTTGGAGATTCAGCCTACTTTGATGGATAAGATCAGAGAAGCTCAGAAGACAGACAAGGAGATTGCCGAGATAAAGGAAAGGATGAGCAAAGGAAAAGCCAAGGGATTTCGTGAGGATGAGCACGGTACTTTATGGTTTGAGGACCGCGTATATGTGCCAAATTATCAGGAGATCGAGAAGTTGGTTCTGCAAGAGGCCCATGATTCGCCATATTTGATTCACCCAAGAAATACCAAGATGTATCTGGATTTAAAGGACAGTTTCTGGTGGACCGATATGAAGAAGGATATTGCGGAGTATGTAGCAGTTTGTGATGTATGTAAGAGAGTGAAGGCAGAACATCAGAAGCCAGCAGGATTTCTACAGCCATTGCCTATACCCGAATGGAAGTGGGATAAACTAGGCATGGATTTTATCACGGGATTGCCCAGGACTCGTTTAGGCTATGACTCGATAGGGGTTGTAGTTGATCGATTGACGAAAGTAGCTCATTTCATCCCAGTAAAGACCACTTACACCAGTGCTAAGTTGGCAAAGATATATATGACTAGGATCGTATGTCTGCATGGAGTTCCGAGGACCATTGTATCAGATAGAGGAGCCCAGTTCACTTCAAAGTTTTGGAATCAGTTACATGAAACTTTGGGAACCACACTAGAGTTCAGTACAACTTTTCACCCGCAAACAAATGGACAGACTGAAAGAGTAAATGAGATTCTGGAGGACATGTTCAGAGCTTGTGCGCTAGACTATGGATCTAGTTGGGACGATAATTTGCCCTATGCGGAGTTCTCTTATAACAACAGTTATCAAGCTAGTTTGAAGATGGCCCCCTTTTGAAGCACTGTACGGAAGGAGGTGCAGAACACCGTTATTGTGGGACGAAGTTGGAGACCGACAGTTGTTTGGACCAGATTTGATAAAAGAGTCGGAAGAGAAGGTTAGGATGATTCGTGGTAGACTCAAGGTAGCCCAATCCAGGCAGAAGAGTTATGCGGATTCGAAACGCAAGGAGACAGTCTACGAAGTCGGAGACAGAGTGTATCTTCGAGTATCACCACTCCGAGGAGTGAAGCACTTTGGAGTTAAGGGAAAGTTAGCACCACGTTTTGTGGGACCATACAGAGTTTTGGAACGTATGGGAGAAGTTGCTTACAAGTTGGAATTACCCGAAGGATTGTCCGGAGTTCACGATGTGTTCCACGTTTCTCAGTTGAAGAAGTGCCATGCGGAGATGGCTGAAATTCCTCTGAGAGATACAGTGCTGCTAGAAGCGATACGGTTGGATAGTGATTTGACATACGAGGAGAAACCAGTCAAGATACTCGAGTTCGCCAGCCGAGTTACACGCAGCAAAGTTATCAAATTTCAAGGTTCGGTGGAGTCACCATACCGAGGATGAAGCCACTTGGGAACGAGAAGAAGACTTACGAAAGGATCACCCTCACCTATTTTCTAGCCAACCCGAATCTCGAGGGCGAGATTCATCTTAAGGGGGGTAGGTTTGTAACATTCCAAATTTTCAATTTGGAATGTTATACATTAGAGCATCATTGCATATCATGTTTTATTGCATTTTTGGTTGATCCTAGAAATTCTACGCAACTCAAGGACCCACGGAGAGAGTTGGGGATTTCATTATTTTCATATTCGAGTTTTTCTCGAATTTTGAAAAGAGGATCATTTGATTTTAATTATTTTTCTCTGAAATATTTCTTTTATTAAAAATAAAAGAGAGGATAAAATGACTTCCTCAAAATAAAGAAATATCAGAGATTTAATATTAAAATCAAATAAGATTTTTATTCGGAGTTTTGTCACTATTTTATTTGAATTAGGAAAAAGTGCGTTTTTCAAAATTGCATATTAGGCCCAAATAAATGTTCATCTGTCTGGCTTATTTTTAGAGGACGAGGAAAATTTATTTCGGGATTTTTGGAGTCCGTTTAGTATTTCTTTACTTTCTTTTTCTACACGTTGATTTTTTTTAAAAAAGTCAACCGACTTAGGGCCGTATTCGGCCAGGACTCTTCGGGTCGGCCCTTTAAAGCCGCACCCCCCCCCCCCCCCCCCCCCCGCAGCCCGTTAGCCCCGCCACCCAAACCTACCCCTAAGCCGCCGCCCACGCTGCCGCCCCGCGCCGCCACGCTGCCCCTCGCCGGACTTGCCGGAGGTAGCACCGCCGCCGCCGGTTTTCTTCGGAAAACCGTTCGGTTTTTTTAGATCCGCGGATTTTTTATTTATTTAGATCGGTTTATTTTTTTCCGGTTTAGTTATTTAGCGGACGTTCGTCCGTAAGTTCGTTTTTACGAACGATTTTCACCGTTTAGCCGCAGATAGTGAACATTTGTTCGTTAGCCTGTTCGTCACTTTTTCTTTTTCTCGGATTTTCCACGATTATTTTCGATCGCGATTTCTGATCCTATTTTTGTTCTAGTATAACTTTTCGCTCGTTTATCGGAATCAGACGATTCAAGCGCCTAGAGTTTCGTCTCGAAACCCTCTTTCCGTTTAATCAACTTAAACAAGTTTTTGCTACTGTAAAATTTGACCTTAGTCCAGATTAGTAAACAAAGCCTGTTTCTTTCGCAGTTTGAGTTTTGTTGCTTGCAAACCAGAGTTCCTAAGTTGCACTTTCTGGTTAGATCTCTTATTTGAGTTTTACCCGTGCTTTTGCTTGATTGCTTATTGTATGCTTGTTTGTTTGCAATAGAGTACCCGGAGTGCGAAGCGTGCTACGTCGAGTCTCTAGGTTTCGCGGATCATCAGCAAGGCAAGTAACACTTTGATCATACCCCTTACTACCCAGTTTTCATTGCATTAGATCAACCCTCAAACATTGCATGGTTAGGATCTGAATTAAATTGTGGGGTTTGGGAAGTAGATGAGGTAGTACCTATTCACCTATTTATTATCAAACCCTGGGAGTTACTTCTACGTTGCTTATATTGCTATGCTATGCTCGTAGACGTGGATTGGGTTTGAGTGTATTCATGACAGATGTGAGATTGCTAAATTAATGGTTACTTAAGTTGACAACTTTAATACACATCTGGGTGGATTGAGGCACCTGGGGAACCTAGTGATTGCCTGTATTTTTGGAAATCCTGGGGTACCGTGTGATTCTCCTATGGACCGCCACCCAGGCTCAAAGGGATCATAAGATTATTCATACTGGAAACTTTTGTGTGCAGTCACATGCCATTATGGGCTCTGGTATAGTTGAGTAAGTTGTGGGAAACCTTTCCATGATGGGCTAGCAGATGTAGGGGATTGTAGGTGTACCGGCCTATCTATTGGTTAAGGGGACCTCTTCGGAAAGACTGTGTCTCGGTCATCCGTTTCTCAAACATTATGTAGTGCGAGAAATCCAACAAAGGAGAACGAGTCTTGTGGGGAAAAGTGCACAAACCTCTTCAGAGTGTACAAACTAATCATGGTTAGCCATGTCCCTGGTTATGGACGCCTTGAGTATCTAGTTCTTTGATTATCATGTGGATCTCATCACTCTTAATATAATTTGATTGGGTTTAATGATGATTGCTTTTTAATTGGGATTGAGTTGGGTGAACCTTCTCAATGTTTAATAACCACCATGACAGTTAAATAAAATTTATTCCTTTGTAGTAGGGAAAAATTGGCTTTTCGCAAAACCTTTAACCTTACAGCCTCCACCAAACCATATATGCATATAGTGATAGCTTTATTCTGTTCATTATTCTCTTGTGTTACCTTGCCAGCATATTCTATGTGCTGACCCGTTTTCAGGCTGCAACGTATCATGTTGCAGACTTTTCAAACAACGAGTAAGGAGCCTTAGGTCGTGGTCTTTCACTCAGTGATGCCGTTGGAGTTGATGGACTCACTTTATCTTCCAAGCCTTCCGATGTCATCGTATTAGATGGCCTTAAGCCATATTTATTGTAATAAGTTCTCTTTTGAGACATTCGATGTAATAAGTGTGTGATTGCCACTCTGTTATAAATCCTTCAAGTACTGTGTGTGTCAGCATTACCAATCCAGGGATGACACTTATACACAGAGATCAGACTGTTTGAGGTCTGGTTGCTACATAAAGTAAAGCAATTACATGGTGATTGCATTTCATACAATAAAGCGACAACTATATGGCTCCTGCCAGTTGCCGATAATTGTGCTACAAAACATGATCATCTTGTACAATAAAATTTAGCATCATGTCTTGACCATATCACATCACAACATGCCTTGCAAAAACAAGTTAGACGTCCTCTACTTTGTTGTTGCAAGTTTTACGTGGCTGCTACGGGCTGAGCAAGAACCGTTCTTACCTACGCATCAAAAACCACAACACAGTATAGTGATTGCTTTTTGATCTTCAGAAAGAACCATGTTCATTGAATTCGATTCAACTAAAGTTGGAGAAACTGACAACCACCAGCCACCTGTGTGCGAAGCACGTCGGTAGAACTAGTCTCGCGTAAGCGTACGCGTAATGTCGTTCTGGGCCGCTTCATCCAACAATACCACCGAATCAAGAATCAACTAGTGACGGCAAGCAATATGTATATACCCACGCCCACAACTCCTTTGTGTTCTACTCGTAAATATAACATCTACACATAGACCTGGCTCGGATGCCACTGTTGGGGAACGCAGTAATTTAAAAAAATTCCTACGCACACGCAAGATTTATCATGGTGATGCATAGCAACGAGAGGGGAAGAATGATGTACACGTACCCTCGTAGACCGTAAGCGGAAGCATTATGACAGCACGGTTGATGTAGTCGTACGTCTTCACGATCCGACCGATCCTAGTACCGAAAGTATGACACCTCCGTGATCTGCACACGTTCGGCTCGGTGACATCCCATGAACTGTCGATCTAGCTGAGTGTCGAGGGAGAGCTTCGTCAGCACGACGGCGTGATAACGGTGATGATGAAGCTACCAGCGCAGGGCTTCGCCTAAGCACTACGACGATATGACCGAGGTGGATTATGGTGGAGGGGGACACCACACACGGCTAAGAGATCAATGATCAACTTGTGTGTTCTAGGGTGCCCCCTTGCCCCCGTATATAAAGGAGCAAGGGGAGAGGCCGGCCGGCCCTTGTGGAACGCCTGGAGAGGAGGAGTCCTCCTCCTAGTAGGAGTAGGGCTCCCCTTTTCTAGTCGTACTAGGAGGGGGAAAGGAAGGAGGGGAAGGGAGAAGGAAAGGGGGACGCCGAGGGGGAGGGGCGTGCGACCCTGCCTTGGCCGGCCCTCTCTCTCTCCACTAGGGCCCATGTGGCCCATTAGTTCCCCCCCCCCCGGGGGGGGGGGGGTTCCAGTAACCCTCCGGCACTCCGGTTTTCTCCGAAATCACCCGGAACACTTCCGTTATCCGAATATAGCCGTCCAATATATCAATCTTTATGTCTCGACCATTTCGAGACTCCTCGTCATGTCCGTGATCACATCCGGGACTCCGAACTATCTTCGGTACGTTAAAACACATAAACTCATAATACCGATTGTCACTGAACGTTAAGCGTGCGGACCCTACGGGTTCGAGAACTATGTAGACATGACCGAGACATCTCTCCGGTCAATAACCAATAGCGGAACCTGGATGTTCATATTGGCTCCCACATATTCTATGAATATCTTTATCGGTCAAACCGCATAACAATATACGTTGTTCCCTTTGTCATCGGTATGTTACTTGCCCGAGATTCGATCATCGGTATCTCAATACCTAGTTCAATCTTGTTACTGGCAAGTCTCTTTACTCGTTCCGCAATGCATCATCCCACAACTAACTCATTAGTCACATTGCTTGCAAGGCTTATAGTGATGTGCATTACCGACTGGGCCCAGAGATACCTCTCCGATACCTGGAGTGACAAATCCTAATCTCGATCTATGCCAACTCAACAAACACCATCGGAGACACCTGTAGAGCATCTTTATAGTCACCCTGTTACGTTGTGACGTTTGATAGCACACTAAGTGTTCCTCCGGTATTCGGGAGTTGCATGATCTCATAGTCATAGGAACATGTATAAGTTATGGAGAAAGCAATAGCAACAAACTAAACGATCATCGTGCTAAGCTAACTGATGGGTCAAGTCAACCACATCATTCTCTAATGATGTGATCCCGTTAATCAAATGAGAACTCATGTCTATAGTTAGGAAACATAACCATCATTGATTCAACGAGCTAATCAAGTAGAGGCATATTAGTGACACTCTATTTATATATTCACACATGTACTAAGTTTCCGGTTAATACAATTCTAGCATGAATAATAAACATTTATCATGATATAAGGAAATATAAATAACAACTTTATTATTGCCTCTAGGGCATATTTCCTTCAGTAGCTGACAAGGGAGACTACTTGCCAGTGTTGGTAGAGTCACTTTAATCAAGTTTTCTCTTACTGTAATTCCATATTTTATGATGTCTTTCTATGGTTTACCACTTGGAGTGAATAAGAGAATGAACTTGTTTGGAGCTGGGTTGTTACGGTTGGAAGATGCTGATAAGAAAGAAACCCATTTAGTAAAATGGTATGAGGTCTGTAGACCTAATGATTGTGAGGGTTAGGAACTCAGAACTTAGCTTTGGTGAATAAAGTCCTTTTATGTAAATGGTGGTGGAAACTTTTCAATACTTAGGGCATGTGGCAAGATATTATTCATAATAAATATCAGAGAGGAAAATGTATTTCTAGGATCAAATCTAACCAAGGTGATTAACAATTCTGTACTAAGATTTTAAAATACAAAGATCATTTTTCCCTCTTTATGTAAATTTAAAATTGGTAATGGAAAAAATGTGAGATTTTGGGAAGATTGATGGATTGGCGATAAACCTCTTAAAACCAATTTCCCAAGATTATATAATTCATTCTTTGATAAAAATAAATCTATGGATGAAAAATTTTCCAGAAGCCTTGATCAAGTTTAGTTTGGAAGGACCTTGTATGGAGACTCCTTAGATCTATGGAATCAAAAGTTTGTGTTGATGTGGTATTGACTGCCCAAAAAGTGTTTCATTAGGTGGACACTAACTAAAAATGATGCCTACTCTGTTAAGTCTTGTCATAGGCTTATGACTGAAAATGGGGTTAAATACCGACAAAATTTTTTGTAGAAAGTTAAGATGCCACCTAGAATGATAGTGTTTATGTGGTTGGTTCTTAGATCAATATTTTAAGGAAAGATAATTTGGCTAGAAGATGATGGATTAGTGATAGGAAATGCTCTTATTGTGGAAAAGATGAATCTATCAATCACTTGTTCCTTAAGTGTTTTGTTTCAAAATTGCTTTAATTATGAAATGTGCTAATTTACATGATATATCTGGCAATGTTCATGATTTGTTTAATCTTTGGATACCGAGGTTTAATAAATTGAAAAAACCTGGTTATGGTTGGTGTATCTGCTATTTTTTGGACTATATGGAAATTGGGAAATAGTACCTTTTTATAATAACAAGGTAACTGACCCTTATAACCGTGTCAATCTGATTATTATGTGGCTACATGATCAGAATATTTTGCAGATAAACCCAAAAAGACAAGGAACAATGAAGTGAGGCATAAGAATGGTTGAGCTGGTTGCCAATGAAGTCTTTAAGGCAACACATGGATGGAGATTCAGGACTAACAGAATCATGGTTGGATGATTCTCAGAGAAAAAATGGGGGTTTGGCTTGTGGACTCCGAGAAAGGTGGATTTGGAGTCTGTTGGTCTATGGGGCATCGGTAGTTTGTCGATTTATCCCTTTGTGATCTTGGGGGGTTGATGGGTGTTTCTCATCTTGCTCCTTTACGACGGCTTACTTCACAGGGACTGATTTGTAATTTATTTGTTTTTTCAGGGTTGCCTTGTATTGCTGTTTGCTGGTTAATAGGTCTGAGGTTATCTTCGGAAAATAAAAAGGATCATGCGTCATTGTTTTTATTTATTTTCTGCTTGTTTTGGTAGCTGTAACAACATTGTGATTTCTCTTGATAGAAATCGGAGAAGAAGCTCTCTTTATTAAAAAAAAACACGTATGTACTGTGATGACGATTGTTGCACGTCCTAACAAAGCAGATTTCCCAGATGCTTGAATTCATCAATCAATAAATCCAAAGGCCAGAGGAACACACAAGTTTATTACTACAACGCCAACCCCCATTTCACCAATCCCACTCAAAGAATCATCACGTCAAACGAAAAGCACAACGACAACGAGCAAACTTTCTCCGGCGGCTCTGCTCCTTCTCGGGCGTACGTATCCTCCGATCCGATCAGCGGCCCAAGGCGTTGTGCCGTTCGACCTGGACGGGCCCGTGGCCACCCGCCTTGATCGCGAGGATGTAGACGAGCTGCGTCAGTGAGAGGGCGATCGTGAACGCCTCCATGGTCCCCTGGCAACCCAGAGCGTTTTGATCAGCTCACAAACCGTATGTACCTGACGAAGTACAGAGCAAGGACAAAAGCGGGAGGAATCTTACCAGCTTCGCGTTTCTTCGGTCGAAACTGATCTCCTGGAAAGCCAGCCTGCAGCAATTTATCCATGATATAAGGTTCAGGGTAAGAGTCTGAGACCAAACGAGTTGATTTGGTAGAGATGAGACGGTGTAATCTGAGAAACGCGCGCGCTTACCCCATGGCTAGGACGGTGAGCGCCCAGGCGAGCAGACCGAGCGACGCCGCGGGCTGCAGGCTGCTGTAGTTCCAGAAGCGGACGTGGGTGAAGCCGACGATGCAGGAGGCCGCGCCGACAACGCCGGCGAGCAGCGCGAACACCACGAAGAAGCCGGTGGCCCAGTTCCCGATGGGGAAGAATATCGGGTGGAAATGCGCCGGGAGACGCAGCTCGGGGCCTGCAGGCAACCACAAATCAACAACTGGGCTCTAGCTCTGTAACTAACTACGGCCTTGAGGTTTGGGGCGAGCAGCAGAGCAGAGCAGTACCTATGATGAAGCCGCGGTCGATGGCCAAGTTGACGGCCCACCCGCCGATGATGGCGAGGATGAGGTACATGCACAAGTTGAGCATCAGCAGGAAGAGGGCCACGGGCTTCAAGTTGTCGGCCATTTTCGCCGGACGTACGTACTGTACTTCCGCAGAATACCGCCACTCGGGTTATCTACACGAGCTCTCTGTCGCTGATGGTCTGACGATTGAGGCAATCAGTAAATACTGGAATGGAATGCCTGACGCGCGCTTTCAGAAACTGGACGGCTTCGCGGTTTATATATATATATGAACGAATGAATATGCATGAGGCGCGGGGCAGTGCATGCAGCTCGGATTTGTTCGTTGCTTGCCGCCCTCGCCGGGGCCCGGAGGGAAGAACAACTCCGGGTGGCTGTAAAGAGTGGGTGGGAGGGACTTGCGGACCAAGGAAAGGAGCCGAGCATTGGAGGATTTCGTGCTGCGGCTGTCCTGTGGTGCCTCTCCCTACGGCTAGGTATGTGTACAACTTACGCATACGTGCCCGTCGCCGTCCTATATGTGTAGTTCGTCGATGCCGATATAACTTTCTAGGTTTTTTTGTTCTTTTTGACGAATATAATGTACTCCACTTTCTAGTGATTCGTTTCTTTCGCACGGAGCAATAAGCTACTACTAGAAGCAAACCTTTTTTTAGGGATACTAGAGGCAAACCTGATATGTCGATGGACGAATGATGGAGCAGTGAAGGTTATTTGATTTTTTGCAGAGATGAAAGATTAGCGGATCACTGTTTTCTTTGATTTTGTAGTAACAACAACTTTGTTTTGCCCAAAAAGAAGAAGAAGATCAGTGCATAATTAAAGCATCTTCAGCCACGCCCTCAACAGCCCCTCGGACCCTTTTTTTAGCACCGGCGCTGAAAAAACGGCTCAGTCGCGTTCTTAGGAGCCCAATTTTTGCCGCTTAGGCCCGAAACTGGTGTCGGCGGACCCAGTCCGAACCCGGCGCGCTGGGGATGCCCGGGGGCGCCGGGGGAATCGTTTCTGGCGCAAAAGAATGGCGGGCCCGCCGAGTCAGCAACCCCCACGCATCGTCGTCCTCATCGCCTCGGTATCCCGCGGGGAATCAATGCAAGGTTGTCGTCGGTCAGCCTTCCATTAATTCCTTAGGGGCGACGCAATGTGGGTCGCCTCCACCAACAACGCGCTGGTGGTAAGGGGGAGCAACAACAACGACGGCTGCTGCCTGTGGTGGGGCGCCCCCGGCCGCACGCTCACACCGTCCTTGAGTACCTCGAGGGTGGCAACGATCCGCCGCTCGAGTACCCCCCCCCCCCCCCCCCCCCCCCGCCGCCGGAGCGGCGGCCCGTGGCTGCCGAGGCGCATGCCGGGCGGGTCCTCCTCTTCCCGTTCCTCCTCCCACTCCCCCGGATCGCCGGCGCTCGTCAGCGTCAAGACCAAGCCCGTGGAAACGCCGCTCGGCCGCGCACCTGCGGCGCCACCCTCGTTATCAACGAGGGCGGCTGTGCCTCCTCAGCTCCTACCTCCTGCCTTGTTAAGCTGGAGGCGGAGCTCGCCGTCGTGACGAGCGAGCACGATGACATGGCTTCACTCGACGACGAGGCCGCCATGAAGTGGGCGCGGGAGGATCGGGCCTGGCTGGAGATGGAGTGCCAGCGCCACACCCTAGAGGAGATCGCCGCTCGCCGCCGTGGCCGCGATGAGGGAAACGTCATCGTCCTCGAGGACAGTGATGACGACGCGTCGTCGCCGGCCAAACCAGTCCCCCAGGGCGACCCCGGGCAGGGGTCCAGTAGGGATGGCCCCAGTGTGAAGAAGGAGAAGGAGGAGGACGACGACAGCGACTACGACGCCTTCAGCAAACTCTTCGGCCTGTAGGCGCCACAGCAGCAATTTTTTTTCCTTTTAGTACATTATGTTTTCAATATGCAAAAAAAACTATGGAATGCCTAAATATCCCCAAATCTATGTCATGTTTGCCGAATTTTGGCCAGGTATGTTTCTAAAAATATTTACAAAACGTCGACTAGGGGCGACCTAGGGGCGGCTGCTGGGAACCCGATCACCCCCATGCCGAAATTATCGCCGGTTCGCCCACAAGGCGGCGCTATTTCCAGTCCCTGGGGGTCCGAACTGCTGGAGATGCTCTTAGTCTAGCAGAAGCAAATGTTCAGAGCTCTGTGAAAGCTCTGCTTTTAACTTAGAGGTTTTACGACGATCTTTCTCCCCCTTTCACAAAAAAAAAAATCAACTTTGAGGGAAGCAGTCGAGCACGAATTCCTATATACTAATCCCATTTAGGAAAACATTTGCAAATGTAAGGGCATCTCCAGCGGACCCTTAAACCGCCCGCAACCGTTCGAACCACGTGTTTCTGATGTATTTTGCCATCCAACGCGAGCCTGCATTGGTCTAGATGCACTTTTTGCCACAAACTCGAGAGGAACCGGGAGAGGGGGGAGGAGTTTTGCAAATGTCCGGACCGCTGCCACGCATGCATCTGACTAATCTGGGCAAGTCCAACGCGGCACCGAAATGGGTCCGCAACAACCCAGACCTCGCCGCTGTACATGCGCTCGATCGCTCTGGCACCACCACGAAGAAGGCCGCCAGGCACCGCCCCCGCCTTGACGGCGAGCTTGCCAAGATCAACGAGGAGTGGTTGCTTAGTGACTCCTCCGCTAGCAGGGTCAAGCCCGCCGTCAGAGTTTCGCGAGGGCCGTCTGCATTGACCGCGGCAGCCCTCCACACCGTGTAGGAGGAGGCAGAGCGTCTCCTTCACTAGCGGCATGCAGCCGTCGGACAAGGTTTTCGCGACCCTCTGGCACCCTTCCGCCGCTGGAGGGATGACTACGGCACGGACGGCGATGACGGTGTGGCAGACAAGACGACCACGCGTATGAGGTGATCGTTCGGTATAGGGTTTATATATTATTTTTCTTCTAGTTGTTAGTTAGACTGTTGAAATATTGTTTTTTAATGTAAATTATGTTGGAACTTTAATAAAATTTGCCTGATTTATTTAAATTTAGTTTGAAATATATCGGATAATGTTGGATGATCGGTTTTCACATCCGTGTACGTGACTAGTTTCCATTGCCCGCGAGCGATGCCCCGTTTACGAGTCAGCCTTGGAGAAGGGACTCATTTGCAACTTGTGCAGATTCACACGTACGCTCTGTCTCTCTGTGACGTGTGTTGACCCACTACGAGGGTAAGGTCTCGGTCTCCCTAGCTAGCGATCGTAGCATGTGTCACGCCATGCGAGGAAACTCTTTCACCACGACTAATCATGTGCGCGTGTTAATGACTTCAGCGAACTTGTACATCTTGCATCTCCATTGTATACAGCCGTAGTTTGCAGCGCAAGTTTAACCACCTGAATTCCTCCGCCGCGAATCTTATGCGTAAGTACGCACGAGAGTGTGATGTTTCCGAACGAAGCAAGCCCGGCCGAAATTAGCCTTAGTTAATCACGAATGGAGATCGTACTACGTGTGGTCTGCATTATTCTCCATAGATTTTAACTACTCCTTATGTTCATTTTTAATATTTTTGGTCATTAGTTGGACAGTATTTTAAATAGGTTCAAAACGCTAACAATGATAGGAGTGTATGCCTTAATTTGATAGCTTTGCCTATGTAGAAATGATTTGATTTTTAATGGAAAAAATGATTCTTCTCTACAGGTTATTTTTCGGTGTACGCAATTGCTACGTATGTGGTCTATGTTACAACGACCGGAGGATCAACCGTTGTTCAAGACGGTGTGTATGCAATTGGAGCAGGTGGCTATGGAGGTTTTTTCCAACATGAGTGGCAACATAACCTTCGAATCGATCCACCACCTCCATCGACATAGGCATAGTGTCGGTCCATAGGGCTCTATTGTTGCCAATTTGTCGTTTTTTTCATCAATTTTTGTCAGACCTTCATATTGGGCCGTGTGCATCCTAATTATGCAGAGGTCGGGTGTTACTTATAATGCTTTGTATCCGCTTGATGCTATATTTTGAGATAATAAAATCACTCTTTATGAAAAAATGTTCACTTTTATAAAGCCTTGAAGACATTTCATATAGTGTGTAAAGCAGCCCATTTTCTTATGTCTGAAACGATTTACGAAAGTGAACGGAGGGAGTGCGTCATTATTGACGTACTACCTCTAGGACTTATTGATTCAGCCATGCACTTATTGCGTTAGTAAACCTGATATGTGAAGATTAGTTGTTTGACAACACAGCTGTGAAAAAACACTACGTTTCAAGAGGAGGGGCCAAGGGGGAGCCAAGCCAGACAAGTTCTCAAATCTGCATGCGGAAAACTTTTACTGGCTCAACTAGGCGAATATTGCCCTCATCCCTAAGAAAGATGGTGTCGAAGACATCTCAGACTTCAGACCCATCAGCCTGATACATGCCGTTGCAAAGCTCATTGCCAAAATCCTTGCAACACGGCTGGCCCGTCACATGAACAATATTGTATCCGTTGCGCAAAGTGCATTCATCAAAACAAGGAGTATCCACGACAACTTCCTGTATGTCCGGAACTTGGCAAGGAAATTCCACCGCAAAAAAATCATATGCTCCTCTTCAAGCTTGATATTAAGAAGGCTTTTGACTCGGTAAAAAGGGATTATCTAATGGAGCTTCTAACCCACCATGGCTTTCCAAGTCGATTTAGAGGTGGGTTTCGGCTCTCCTTTCCACGGCCTCCTCCAGGGTTTTGCTCATTGGTATTGCCGGTGACCTGATCAAGCATGGATGTGGCCTTCGACAGGGTGATTCTCTCTCGTCGTTGCTCTTCGTGCTGGCCATTGACCCGTTGCACCACATCTTGGAAAAGGCCACCTCTCGCGGTCTGTTTCACCCGCTAGGCAGGCGCTTCTCGGGCATTAGGGCTTCTTTATATGCTGATGATGCAACGGTTTTTTGCGCCCCTATCAAGGAGATGTCAGTTTCATTGCCAACATGCTCTCCTCCTTTGGTGAATCAACGGGGCTCGTCACCAACTGTGTGAAGAGCTTGGTTGCCCCCATCCAGTGCGCAAGTCTGAACCTCAATGACATCCTGCAGCATTTCCCGGTGATACGTCTCCAACGTATCTATAATTTTTGATTGCTCCATTCTATATTATCTACTGCTTTAAACATTATTGGGCTTTATTATCCACTTTTATATTATTTTTGGGACTAACCTATTAACCGGAGGCCCAGCCCAGAATTGTTGTTTTTTGCCTGTTTTAGGGTTTCGAAGAAAAGGAATATCAAACGGAATGAAACCTTCGGAAACGTGATTTTCTCATCAGATAAGATCCAGGAGACTTGGACCCTCCGTCAAGAAAGCCACGAGGCGGTCACGAGGGTGGAGGGCGCCCCCCCCTAGGGCGCGCCCCCCTGCCTCGTGGGCCCCTCAAAGCTCCATCGACGTACTTCTTCCTCCTATATATATCCACGTACCCCCAACGATCGGGGATGAAGCCAAAAACCTAATTCCACCGCCGCAACTTTCTGTATCCACGAGATCCCATCTTGGGGCCTATTCCGGAGCTCCGCCGGAGGGGGCATCGATCACGGAGGGCTTCTACATCATCATCCAAGCCCCTCTGATGAAGTGTGAGTAGTTTACTTCAGACCTACGGGTCCATAGCTAGTAGCTAGATGGCTTCTTCTCTCTTTTTGGATCTCAATACAATGTTCTCCCCCTCTCTCGTGGAGATCTATTTGATGTAATCTTCTTTTTGCGGTGTGTTTGTTGAGACCGATGAATTGTGGGTTTATGATCAAGTCTATCTATGAATAATATTTGAATCTTCTCTGAATTATTTTATGTATGATTGGTTATCTTTGCAAGTCTCTTCGAATTATCAGTTTGGTTTGGCCTACTAGATTGGTTTTTCTTGCCATGGGAGAAGTGCTTAGCTTTGGGTTCGATCTTGCGGTCTCCTTTCCCAGTGACAGAAGGGGCAGCAAGGCACGTATTGTATTGTTGCCATCGAGGATAACAAGTTGGGGTTTTTATCATATTGCATGAAACTATCCCTCTACATCATGTCATCTTGCTTAAGGCGTTACTCTGTTTTTAACTTAATACTCTAGATGCATGTTGGATAGTGGTCGATGAGTGGAGTAATAGTAGTAGATGCAGAATCGTTTCGGTCTACTTGTCTCGGACGTGATGCCTATATACATGATCATACCTAGATATTCTCATAACTATGATCAATTCTATCAATTGCTCAACAGTAATTTGTTCACCCACCGTAGAATACTTATGCTCTTGAGAGAAGCCACTAGTGAAACCTATGGCCCCCGGGTCTCTTTCTCATCATATCAATCTCCATCACTTTATTATTGCTTTAATTTTACTTTTTACTTTGCATCTCTATACCAAAAATATTATTTATCATCTCTATCAGATCTCACTTTCGTAAGTGACCGTGAAGGGATTGACAACCCCTAAGCGCGTTGGTTGCGTTGAGCTATTGGTTTTGTGTAGGTACGAGGGACGCGCGCGTAGCCTCCTACAGGATTGATACATTGGTTCTCAAAAACTATGGGAAATACTTACGCTACTTTGCTGCATCATCCCTTCCTCTTTGGGGAAATCCAACGCAGTGCTCAAGAGGTAGCAAGAAGAATTTCTGGCGCCGTTGCTAGGGAGTCTGCGCAAAAGTCAACATACCAAGTACCCATCACAATCCCTATCTCCCGCATTACATTATTTGCCATTTGCCTCTCGTTTTTCTCTCCCCCACTTCACCCTTGCCGTTTTATTCGCACTCTCTCTCTCTATCCTCCCTCTCTCTCTATTTGCCTCTTTTGCCCGTTTTGCTTTTTGTTCGCTCATGTGTTGGATTGCTTGTTTGTCGCGATGGCTCAAGATAATACTAAATTGTGTGACTTCACCAATACCAACAACAATGATTTCCTTAGCACTCCGATTGCTCCTCTTACCGATGCTGAATCTTGTGAAATTAATACTGCTTTGTTGAATCTTGTCATGAAAGATCCGTTCTCTGGCCTTCCTAGTGAAGATGCCGCTACCCATCTTAATAGCTTCGTTGATTTGTGTGACATGCAAAAGAAGAAAGATGTCGATAATGATATTGTTAAATTGAAGCTATTTCCTTTTTCGCTTAGAGATCGTGCTAAAGCTTGGTTTCCATCTTTGCCGAAAAATAGTATTGATTCATGGAACAAGTGCAAAGATGCTTTTATCTAAGTATTTTCCTCCCGCTAAGATCATCTCTCTTAGAAACGATATTACGAATTTTAAACAACTTGATCATGAACATGTTGCACAAGCTTGGGAGAGAATGATATTAATGATACATAATTGCCCTACTCATGGTTTGAATTTGTGGATGATTATACAAATTTTTTATGCCGGATTGAATTTTGCTTCTAGAAATCTTTTAGATTCGGCCACGGGAGGCACTTTTATGGAAATCACTTTAGGAGAAGCTACTAAACTCCTAGATAATATTATGGTTAATTATTCTCAATGGCATACTGAAAGATCTACTAAAAAGGTGCATGTGATAGAAGAAATTAATGTTTTGAGTGGAAAGATGGATGAACTTATGAAATTATTTGCTAATAAGATTGTTTCTTCTGATCCTAATGAATCTATGGATGTGAATTTTGTTGGTAGGAACAATTTTGGTAACAACGCGTATAGAGGAAATTTCAATCCTAGGCCTTATCCTAGTAATCCCTCTAATAATTATGGTAATTTCTACAACAATTCTTATGGAAATTAGAATAAGATGCCCTCTAATTTTGAATCTAATATTAAAGAATTTATTTCTTCGCAAAAGAATTTTAATGCTATGATTGAAGAAAAATTGCTTAAGATTGATGATTTGGCTAGGAACATTGATAGAATTTCTCTTGATGTTGATTCTTTGAAACTTAGATCTATTCCACCTAAGCATGATATCAATGAGTCTTTCAAAGCCATGAGAATTTCCATTGACGAGTGCAAAGAAAGAACCGCTAGGATGCGTGCTAAGAAAGATGCCTTTATAAAAGCGTGTTCTTCTAGTTCCTTTGAAAATAATGATGAAGATATAAAAGTTATTGATGTGTCCCCTATTAAATCTTTGTTTTACAATATGAATCTTGATAATGATGGGACTGAATATGATCCACCTTTACCTAGAAGGCGTTCCAATAATTCTGAATCTTTTGATCTTGTTGCTAAATTTGATAAAAGTGGGATTGAAGAAATTAAAAACCTAGATGTTGCTAAACCCACTATATTGGATTTCAAGGAATTTAATTATGAAAATTTCTCTTTAATTGATTGTATTTCCTTTTTGCAATCCGTGCTAAAATCTCCTCATGCTTATAGTCAAAATAAAGCGTTTACTAAACATATCGTTGATGCCTTGATGCAATCTTATGAAGAAAAACATGAATTGGAAGTTTCTATCCCTAGAAAACTTTATGATGAGTGGGAACCTACTATTAAAATTAAAATTAAAAATTATGAGTTTTATGCTTTGTGTGATTTGGGTCCTCGTGTCTCTACTATTCCCAAAACTTTGTGTGATTTGCTAGATTTCCGTGATTTTGATGATTGCTCTCTAAACTTGCATCTTGCGGATTCCACTATTAAGAAACCTATGGGAAGTATTAATTATGTTCTTATTGTTGCTAATAGGAATTATATGCCCGTAGATTTTATTGTTCTTGATATAGATTACAATCCTTCTTTCCCTATTATTCTTGGTAGACCTTTCCTTAGAACGGTTGGTGCAATTATTGATATGGAGAAAGGGAATATTAGATTTCAATTTCCATTAAAAAAGGGCATGGAACACTTTCCTAGAAATAAAATAAAATTACCATATGAATCTATCATGAGAGCCACTTATGGATTGCCTACCAAAGATGGCAATACCTAGATCTATTCTTGCTTGTTATGCCTAGCTAGGGGCGTTAAACAATAGCGCTTGTTGGGAGGCAACCCGATTTTATTTTTTATTCCTTTCTTTTTGCTCCTGTTTAGTAATAAATAAATTATTTAGCCTCTGTTTTGGTTGTCTTTTTTGTGTTTAATTAGTGTTTTTGCCAAGTAGAACCATTGGGAAGACTTGGGGAAAGTCTTGTTGAACTTGCTGTAAAAAACAGAAACTTTAGCGCTCACAAGAACTGCTGTCATTTTTATTTGGAAAGTGCTATTTAGTTAATTATTTTTGCAGATGATTAATAGATAAATGCCTCACGTCCAGAAATATATTTTAGAATTTTTGGGGTTCCAGATCTTGCGCTAGCTTCAGATTACTACAGATTGTTCTATTTTCGACAGATTCTGTTTTTCGTGTGTTGTTTGCTTATTTTGATGAATCTATAGCTAGTAAAATAGTTTATAATCCATAGAGAAGTTGGAATACAGTATGTATAACACCAATATAAATAAAGAATGAGTTCATTACAGTACCTTGAAGTGGTATTTTGTTTTTTTTCGCTAACAGAGCTCACGAGATTTTCTACTTTAAGTTTTGTGTTGTGAAGTTTTCAAGTTTTGGGTAAAGATTTGATGGATTATGGAACGAGGAGTTGCAAGAGCCTAAGCTTGGGGATTCCCATGGCACCCCCAAGATAATCTAAGGACACCTAAAAGCCAAAGCTTGGGGATGCCCCGGAAGGCATCCCCTCTTTCGTCTACTTCTATCGGTAACTTTACTTGGAGCTATATTTTTATTCACCACATGATATGTGTTTTGCTTGGAGCGTCTTTTATGATTTGAGTCTTTGCTTGTTAGTCTACCGCAATCATCCTTTTTGTACACACCGCCATGCATGATTTGGAATTTGATAGAATACTCTATGTGCTTCACTTATATCTTCTGAGCTTTATAGTTTTGCTCTAGTACTTCACTTATATATTTTAGAGAACGGTGGTGGATTTGTTTTATAGAAACTATTGATCTCTCATGCTTCACTTAGATTATTTTGAGAGTCTTAATAGCATGGTAATTTGCTTAAAATCCTAATATGCTTGGTATGCAAGATTAATAATAGAACTTTCGTATGAGTGTGATGAATACTAAGAAAAGTTTGATGCTTGATGATTGTTTTGAGATATGGAGGTAATAATATCAAAGTCATGCTATTTGAGTAGTTGTGAAATTGAGAAACACTTGTGTTGAAGTTTGCAAGTCCCGTAACATGCACGTATGGTAAACGTTATGCAACAAATTTGAAACATGAAGTGTTATTTGATTGTCTTCCTTATGAGTGGCGGTCGGGGACGAGCGATGGTCTTTTCCTACCAATCTATCCCCCTAGGAGCATGTGCGTAGTGCCGAGGTTTTTGATGACTTGTAGATTTTTGCAATAAGTATGTGAGTTCTTTATGACTAATGTTGAGTCCATGGATTATACGCACTCTCACCCTTCCATCCTTGCTAGCCTCTTCGGTACCTTGCATTGCCCTTTCTCACATTGAGAGTTGGCGCAAACTTCGCCGGTGCATCCAAACCCCATGATATGATACGCTCTTTCACACATAAACCTCCTTATATCTTCCTCAAAACAGCCACCATACCTACCTATTATGGCATTGAAGGAAATATGCCCTAGAGGCAATAATAAAGTTATTATTTATTTCCTTATATCATGATAAATGTTTATTATTCATGCTAGAATTGTACTAACCGGAAACATAATACATGTGTGAATACATAGACAAACAGAGTGTCACTAGTATGCCTCTACTTGACTAGCTCATCGATCAAAGATGGTTATGTTTCCTAACCATAGACATGAGTTGTCATTTGATTAACGGGATCACATCATTAAGAGAATCATGTGATTGACTTGACCCATTCCATTAGCTTAGCACTTGATCGTTTAGTTTTTTTGCTATTGCTTTCTTCATGACTTATACATGTTCCTATGACTATGAGATTATGCAACTCCCGTTTACCGGAGGAACACTTTGTGTGCTACCAAACGTCACAATGTAACTAGGTGATTATAAAGGTGATCTACAGGTGTCTCCAAAGGTACTTGTTGGGTTGGCATATTTCGAGATTAGGATTTGTCACTCCGATTGTCGGAGAGGTATCTCTGGGCCCTCTCGGTAATGCACATCACTTAAGCCTTGCAAGCATTGCAACTAATGAGTTAGTTGCGGGATGATGTGTTACGGAACGAGTAAAGAGACTTGCCGGTAACGAGATTGAACTAGGTATTGAGATACTGACGATCGAATCTCGGGCAAGTAACATACCGATGACAAAGGGAACAACGTATGTTGTTATGCGGTTTGACCGATAAAGATCTTCGTAGAATATGTGGGAGCCAATATGAACATCCAGGTTCCGCTATTGGTTATTGACCGGAGAGATGTCTCGGTCATGTCTACATAGTTCTCGAACCCGTAGGGTCCGCACGCTTAAAGTTCGATGATGGTTATATTATGAGTTTATGTGTTTTGATGGACCAAAGGAGTTCAGAGTCCCGGGTGAGATCGGGGACATGACGAGGAGTTTCGAAATGGTCGAGACGTAAAGATCAATATATTGGACGACTATATTCGGACATCGGAAAGGTTCCGAGTGATTCGGGTATTTTCGGGAGTACCGGAGAGTTACAGGAATTCGTATTGGGCCTTAATGGGCCATACGGGAAAGGAGAGAAAGGCCTCAAAGGGTGGCCGCACCCGTCCCCATGGGCTGGTCTGAATTGGACTAGGGAGGGGGCGCCCCTTCCTTCCTTCTCCTTTTCCCTTCCCTTTCCTTCCCTCCTACTCCTACTACATGGAAGGGCTCCTAGTTCTACTAGGAAAAGGGGAATCCTACTCCCGGTGGGAGTAGGACTCCCCTAGGGCGCGCCATAGAGAGGGCCGGCCCTCCCCCTCCTCCACTCCTTTATATACGGGGGCAGGGCACCCCAAAGACACAACAATTAATCTCTTGGTCTCTTAGCCGTGTGCGGTGCCCCTCTCCACCATAATCCACCTCGGTCATATCGTAGTGGTGCTTAGGCGAAGCCCTGCGTCGGTAGAACATCATCATCGTCACCACGCCGTCGTGCTGACGGAACTCTCCCTAAAAGCTCGACTGGATCGGAGTTCGAGGGACGTCATCGAGTTGAATGTGTGCAGAACTCGGAGGTGCCATGCGCTCGGTACTTGATCGGTCGGATCGTGAAGATGTACGACTACATCAACCGTGTTGTGCTAACGCTTCTGCTTTCCATCTACGAGGGTACGTGGACAACACTCTCCCGTCTCGTTGCTATGCATCACCATGATCTTATGTGTGCGTAGGAAAATTTTGAAATTACTACGTTCCCCAACATTGGTATCAGAGCCATGTTTTATGCGTAGATGTTATATGCATGAGTAGAACACAAGTGAGTTGTGGGCGATACAAGTCATACTGCTTACCAACATGTCATATTTTGGTTCGGCGGTATTGTTGGATGAAGCGCCCCGGACCGACATTACGCGTACGCTTACGCGAGACTGGTTCTACCGACGTGCTTCGCACACAGGTGACAAGCGGGTGTCAGTTTCTCCAACTTTAATTGAACTGAGTGTGGCTACGCCCGGTCCTTGAGAAGGTTAAAATAGCAACAACTTGACAAACTATCGTTGTGGTTTTGATGCGTAGGTAAGAACGGTTCTTGCTAAGTCCGTAGCAGCCACGTAAAACTTGCAACAACAAAGTAGAGGACGTCTAACTTGTTTTTGCAGGGCATGTTGTGATGTGATATGGTCAAGACATGATGAGGTATAAGTTGTTGTATAAGATGATCATGTTTTGTTGAAGTTATCGGCAACTGGAAGAAGCCTTATGGTTGTCTCTTTATTGCATAAGATGCAAGCGCCAAATAATTGCTTTACATTTATCTCTATGCAATAGCAATAGTAGCAAGAGCAATGGTTGGCGAGACGACCATGTGACGACACATTAATATAGATCAAGATGATGGAGATCATGGTGTCATGCCGGTGACGATGGAAATCATAACGATGTTTGGGATATGGAGATCAAAGGCACAAGATGATGATGGCCATATCATGTCACATATTTTGATTGCATGTGATGTTTATCTTTTATGCATCTTATCTTGCTTTAATTGACGGTAGCATTATAATATGATCTCTCACTAAATTTCAAGATTAAAGTGTTCTCCCTGAGTATGCACCGTTGCCAAAGTTCGTCGTGCCCAGACACCACATGATGATCGGGTGTGATAAGCTCTACTTCCATCTACAACGGGCGCAAGCCAGTTTTGCACACGCAGAATACTTAGGTTAAACTTGACGAGCCTAGCATATGCAGATATGGCCTCGGAACACTGAGATCAAAAGGTCGAGCGTGAATCATATAGTAGATATGATCATCATAGTGATGTTCACCATTGAAAACTACTCCATTTCACGTGATGATCGGTTATGGTTTAGTTGATTTGGATCACGTGATCACTTAGAAGATTAGAGGGATGTCTTTCTAAGTGGGAGTTCTTAAGTAATATGATTAATTGAACTTAAATTTATCATGAACTTAGTCCTGGTAGTATTAGCATATATATGTTGTAGATCAATAGCTCGTGTTTAGCTCCCTTGTTTTATTTTTGATATGTTCCTAGAGAAAACTAAGTTGAAAGATTTTAGTAGCAATGATGTGGATTGGATCCGTGATCTGAGGTTTATCCTCATTGCTGCACAGAAGAATTATGTCCTTAATGCACCACTAGGTGACAGACCTATTGTAGGAGCAGATGCAGACGTCATGAACGTTTGGCTAGCTCAATATGATGACTACTTGATAGTTTAGTGCACCATGCTTAACAGCTTAGAATCGGGACTTCAAAGACGTTTTGAACGTCATGGATCATATGGATGTTCCAGGAGTTGAAGTTAATATTTCAAGCAAATACCCGAGTTGAGAGATATGAAGTCTCCAACAAGTTCTATAGCTAAAAGATGGAGGAGAATAGCTCAAGCAGTGAGCATGTGTTCAGATTGTCTGGGTACTACAATCGCTTGAATCAAGTGAGAGTTAATCTTCCAGATAAAATAGTGATTGACAGAATTCTCTAGTCACCATCACCAAGTTAGTAGAACTTCGTGATGAATTATAGTATGCAAGGGATGATGAAAACGATTCCCGAGCTTTTCATGATGATGAAATCGATGAAGGTAGAAATCAAGAAAGAGCATCAAGTGTTGATGATTAACAAGACCACTAGTTTCAAGAAAAGGGCAAAGGAAAAGAAAGGGAACTTCAAGAAAAATGGCAAGCAAGTTGCTACTCAAGTGAAGAAGCCCAAGTCTGGTCCTAAGCATGAGACTAAGTGCTTCTACTGCAAAGGGACTGGTCACTGGAAGCGGAACTGCCCCAAGTATTTGGTGGATAAGAAGGATGGCAAAGTGAACAAAGGTATATTTGATATACAGATTATTGATGTGTATTTTACTAGTGTTCGTAGCAACCCCTTGTTATTTGATACTGGTTCAGTTGCTAAGAGTAGTAACTCGAAACGGGAGTTGCGGAATGAACGAAGACTAGTTAAGGGTGAACTGACGATGTGTTTTGGAAGTGGTTCCAAGATTGATATGATCATCATCGCACACTCCCTATACTTTCGGGATTAGTGTTGAACCTAAATAAGTGTTATTTGGTGTTTGCGTTGAGCATGAATATGATTTGATCCTGTTTATTGCAATACGGTTATTCATTTAAGTAAGAGAATAAATTTTTGTTCTGTTTACATGAATAAAACCTTCTATGGTCATACACCCAATGAAAATGGTTTGTTGGATCTCGATCGTGGTGATACACATTCTCATAATATTGAAGCCAAAAGATGCAAAGTTAATAATGATAGTGCAACTTATTTGTGGCACTGCCGTTTAGGTCATATTGGTGTAAAGCGCATGAAGAAAATCCATGCTGATGGGCTTTTGGTATCACTTGATTATGAATCAGTTGATGCTTGCGAACCGTGCCTCATGGGCAAGATGACTAAGACTCCGTTCTCCGGAACAATGGAGCAAGCAACTGACTTATTGGAAATAATACATACTGATGTATGCAGTCCAATGAATGTTGAGGCTCGCGGCGGGTATCGTTATTTTCTGACCTTCACAGATGATTTGAGCAGATATGGGTATATCTACTTGATGAAACATAAGTCTGAAACATTTGAAAAGTTCAAAAAACTTTAGAGTGATGTGGAAAATCATCGTGACAAGAAAATAAAGTTTCTACAATCTGATCGCAGAGACAAATATTTGAGTTACGAGTTTGGTCTTCAATTAAAACAATGTGGAATAGTTTCACAAAATCGTGCCACCTGGAACACCACAACATAATGGTGTGTCCGAACGTCATAACCGTACTATTATTGGATATAGTGCAATCTATGATGTTTCTTACCGATTAACCACTATAGTTTTGAGGTTATGCATTAGAGACAACTACATTCACGTTAAATAGGGCACATCTAAATCCGTTGAGACGACACCATATGAACTATGGTTTGGCAAGAAACCTAAGCTGTCGTTTTTTAAAGTTTTAGGTTGCAATGCTTATGTGAAAAAGTTTCAACCTGATAAGCTCAAACCCAAATCGGAGAAGTGCGTCTTCATAGGATAGCCAAAAGAAAATGTTGGGTACACCTTCCATCACAGATCTGAAGGCTAGATATTCATTGCTGAGAATGGGTCCTTTCTAGAGAAGGAGTTTCTCTCGAAAGAAGTGAGTGGGAGGAAAGTAGAACTTGATGAGGTAACTGTACCTGCTCCCTAATTGGAAAGTAGTTCATCACAGAAATCTGTTCCTGTGAGCTAATGATGATGATCATGTAACTTCAGATCAAGTTACTACCGAACCTCGTAGGTAAACCAGAGTGAGATCCACACCAGAGTGGTACGGTAATCCTGTTCTGGAGGTCATGTTACTTGACCATGACGAGCCTACGAACTATGAGGAAGCGATGATGAGCCCAGATTCCGCGAAATGGCTTGAGGCCATGAAATCTGAGATGAGATCCATGTATAAGAACAAAGTATGGACTTTGATTGACTTGCCCAAAGATCGGCGAGCCATTGAGATTAAATGGATCTTCAAGAGGAAGACGGACGCTGATAGTAGTGTTACTATCTACAAAGCTAGAATTGTCGCAAAAGGTTTTTGACAAGTTCAAGGTGTTGACTACGATGAGAGTTTCTCACTTGTATTTATGCTTAACTTTGTCCGAATCATGTTAGCAATTGCCACATTTTATGAAATCTCGCAAATGGATAAACAAAACTACATTCCTTAATGGTATTATTAAAGAAGAGTTTTATATGATGCAACAAGAAAGTTTTGTCAATCCTAAAGGTGCTAACAAAATATGCAAGCTCCAGCGATCCATCTATGGACTGGTGCAAGCATCTTGGAGTTGGAATATACGCTTTGATAAGTTGATCAAAGCATATAGTTTTATACAGACTTGCGGTGAAGCCTGTATTTACAAGAAAGTGAGTGGGAGCACTACAGCATTTCTTATAAGTATATGTATGACATATTGTTGATCGGAGATAATGTAGAATTATTCTGCGAAGCATAAAGGAATGTTCGGAAGGAGTTTTTTCAAAGAAAGACCTCGGCGAAGCTGCTTACATATTGAGCATCAAGATCTATAGAGATAGATCAAGACGCTTGATAAGTTTTTCAATGAGTACATACCTTGACAAGATTTTGAAGTAGTTCAAAATGGAACAGTCAAAAAGGAGTTCTTGCCTGTGTTACAAGGTGTGAAGTTGAGTAAGACTCAAAACCCGATCACGACAGAAGATAGAGAGATAATGAAAGTCATTCCCTATGCCTCATCCATAGGCTCTATAAAGTATGCCATGTTGTGTACCAGACCTATTGTATACCCTACCATGTGTTTGGCAAGGGAGTACAATAGTGATCTAGGAGTAGATCACTGGACATTGGTCAAAATTATCCTTAGTGGAATAAGGATATGTTTCTCAATTATGGAGGTGACAAAAGGTTCATCGTAAAGGGTTACGTCGATGCAAGTTTTGACACTGATCCAGATGACTCAAAGTCTCAATCTGGATACATATTGAAAGTGGGAGCAATTAGCTAGAGTAGTTCCGTGCAGAGCATTGTTGACATAGAAATTTGCAAAATACATACGGATCTGAATGTGGCAGACCCGTTGACTAAACTTCCCTCACAAGCAAAACATGATCACACCTTAGTACTCTTTGGGTATTAATCACATAGCGATGTGAACTAGATTATTGACTCTAGTAAACCCTTTGGGTGTTGGTCACATGATGATGTGAACTATGGGTGTTAATCACATGGTGATGTGAACTATTGATGTTAAATCACATGGAGATGTGAACTAGATTATTGACTCTAGTGCAAGTGGGATACTGAAGGAAATATGCCCTAAAGGAAATAATAAAGTTATTATTTATTTCCTTATATCATGATAAATGTTTATTATTCATGCTAGAATTGTATTAACCGGAAACATAATACATGTGTGAATACATAGATAAACAGAGTGTCACTAGTATGCCTCTACTTGACTAGCTCATTGATCAAAGATGGTTATGTTTCCTAACCATAGACATGAGTTGTCATTTGATTAACGGGATCACATCATTAGGAGAATGATGTGATTGACTTGACCCATTCCGTTAGCTTAGCACTTGATCGTTTAGTTTGTTGCTATTGCTTTCTTCATGACTTATACATGTTCCTATGACTATGAGATTATGCAACTCCCATTTACCAGAGGAACACTTTGTGTTCTACCAAACGTCACAACGTAACTGGGTGATTATAAAGGTGCTCTACAGGTGTCTCCAAAGGTACTTGTTGGGTTGGCGTATTTCGAGATTAGGATTTGTCACTCCGATTGTCGGAGAGGTATCTCTGGGCCCTCTCGGTAATGCACATCACTTAAGCCTTGCAAGCATTGCAACTAATGAGTTAGTTGCGGGATGATGTGTTACGGAACGAGTAAAGAAACTTGCTGGTAACGAGATTGAACTAGGTATTGAGATACCGACGATCGAATCTCGGGCAAGTAACATACCGATGACAAAGGGAACAACGTATGTTGTTATGCGGTTTGACCGATAAAGATCTTCGTAGAATATGTAGGAGCCAATATGAGCATCCAGGTTCCGCTATTGGTTATTGACCGGAGACGTGTCTCGGTCATGTCTACATAGTTCTCGAACCTGTAGGGTCCGCACGCTTAAAGTTCGATGACGGTTATATTATGAGTTTATGTGTTTTGATGGACCGAAGGAGTTCGGAGTCCCGGATGAGATCGGGGACATGACGAGGAGTCTCAAAATGGTCGAGACGTAAAGATCGATATATTGGACGACTATATTCGGACATCGGAAAGGTTCCGAGTGATTCGGGTATTTTCGGGAGTACCGGGGAGTTACAAGAGTTCGTATTGGGCCTTAATGGGCCATACGGGAAAGGCGAGAAAGGCCTCAAAGGGTGTTCGCACCCCTCCCCATGGGCTGGTCCGAATTGGACTAGGGAGGGGGCGCCCCCTTCTTTCCTTCTCATTTTCCCTTCCCTTTCCTTCCCTCCTACTCCTACTACATGGAAGGGCTACTAGTTCTACTAGGAAAAGGGGAATCCTACTCCCGGTGGGAGTAGGACTCCCCTAGGGCACGCCATAGAGAGGGACGACCCTTCCTCTCCTCCACTCCTTTATATACGGGGGCAGGGGGCACCCCAAAGACACAACAATTGATCTCTTGATCTCTTAGCCGTGTGCGGTGCCCCTCTCCACCATAATCTACCTCGGTCATATCGTAGCGGTGCTTAGGCGAAGCCCTGCGTCGGTAGAACATCATCATCATCACCACGCTGTCGTGCTGACGGAACTCTCCCTCAAAGCTCGGCTGGATCGGAGTTCGAGGGACGTCATCGAGTTGAACGCGTGCAGAACTCGGAGGTGCCGTGCGTTCGGTACTTGATCGGTCGGATCGTGAAGACGTACGACTGCATCAACCGCATTGTGCTAACGCTTTCGCTTTCAGTCTACGAGGATACGTGGACAACACTCTCCCCTCTCGTTGCTATGCATCACCATGATCTTGCGTGTGCGTAGGAAAATTTTGAAATTACTACGTTCCCCAACAGACATTTCCATAACCATTCCGAGATATATTGCCATGCAACTTTCCATCATTCCGTTCATCATGACACATTCATCATTGTCATATTGCTTAGCATGATCATGTTGTTGACATAGTATTTGTGGCAAAGCCACCGTTCATAATTCTTTCATACATGTCACTCTTGATTCATTGCATATCCCGGTATACCGCTAGAGGCATTCATATAGAGTCATCTTTGTTCTAGTATCGAGTTGTAATCATTGAGTTGTAAATAAATAGAAGTGTGATGATCATCATTATTAGAGCATTGTCCCAAGTGAGGTATAAAAAAAGAAAGGCCATAAAAAAGAGAAGGCCCAAAAAATGAGAGAAAAAGAGAGAAGGGACAATGTTACTATCCTTTTACCACACTTGTGCTTCAAAGTAGCACCATGATCTTCATAGTAGGGAGTCTCTCATATTATCACTTTCATATACTAGTGGGAATTTTTCATTATAGAACTTGGCTTGTATATTCCAACAATGGGCCTCCTCAAGTGCCCTAGGTCTTCGTGAGCAAGCAAGTTGGATGCACACCCACTAGTTTCTTTTGTTGAGCTTTCATACATTTATAGCTCTAGTGCATCCGTTGCATGGCAGTCCCTACTCCTTGCATTAACATCAATCGGTGGGCATCTCCATAGCCCATTGATTAGCCTCGTTGATGTGAGACTTTCTCCTTTTTTGTCTTCTCCACATAACCCCCCTCATTATATTCTATTCCACCCATAGTGTTATGTCCATGGCGCGCGCTCATATATTGCGTGAAAGTTTATAGGTTTGAGATTACTAAATTATGAAACAATTGCTTGGCTTGTCATCGGGTTTGTGCATGATGAGAGCATTCTTGTGTGACGAAAATGAAACATGACTAAACTATATGATTTTGTAGGGATGAACTTTCTTTGGTCATGTTATTTTGAGAAGACATAATTGCTTAGTTAGTATGCTTGAAGTATTATCATTTTTATGTCAATATGAACTTTTGTCTTGAATCTTACGGATCTGAATATTCATACCACAATTAAGAAGAATTACATTAAAATTATGCCAAGTAGCACTCCGCATCAAAAATTCTGTTTTTATCATTTTCCTACTCGAGGACGAGCAGGAATTAAGCTTGGGGATGCTTGATACGTCTCCAATGTATCTATAATTTTTGAGTGCTCCATGCTATATTATCTACTGTTTTAGACATTATTGGGCTTTATTATCCACTTTTATATTATTTTTGGGACTAACCTATTAACCGGAGGCCCAACCCAGAATTGATGTTTTTTGCCTGTTTTAGGGTTTTGAAGAAAAGGAATATCAAACGGAGTCCAAACGGAATAAAACCTTCGAAAATGTGATTTTCTCATCAGATAAGATCCAGGAGACTTGGACCCTCCGTCAAGAAAGCCACGAGGCGGTCACGAGGGTGGAGGGCGCCCCCCCCCCTAGGGCGCGCCCCCTGCCTCATGGGCCCCTCGAAGCTCCACCAACATACTTCTTCCTCCTATATATATCCACGTACCCCCAAACGATCGGGGACAGAGCCAAAAACCTAATTCCACCGCCGCAACTTTCTGTATCCACGAGATCCCATCTTGGGGCCTGTTCCGGAGCTCCGCCGGAGGGGGCATCGATCATGGAGGGCTTCTACATCATCATCCAAGCCCCTCCGATGAAGTGTGAGTAGTTTACTTCAGACCTACAGGTCCATAGCTAGTAGCTAGATGGCTTCTTCTCTCTTTTTGGATCTCAATACAATGTTCTCCCCCTCTCTCGTGGAGATCTATTCGATGTAATCTTCTTTTTGCGGTGTGTTTGTTGAGGCCGATGAATTGTGGGTTTATGATCAAGTATATCTATGAATAATATTTGAATCTTCTCTGAATTCTTTTATGTATGATTGGTTATCTTTGCAAGTCTCTTCGAATTATCAGTTTGGTTTGGCCTACTAGATTGGTTTTTCTTGCCATGGGAGAAGTGCTTAGCTTTGGGTTCGATCTTGCGGTGTCCTTTCCCAGTGACAGAAGGGGCAGCAAGGCACGTATTGTATTGTTGCCATCGAGGATAACAAGATGGGGTTTTTATCATATTGCATGAAACTATCCCTCTACATCATGTCATCTTGCTTAAGGTGTTACTCTGTTTTTAACTTAATACTCTAGATGCATGCTGGATAGCGGTCGATGAGTGGAGTAATAGTAGTAGATGCATAATCGTTTCGGTCTACTTGTCTCGGACGTGATGCCTATATACATGATCATACCTAGATATTCTCATAACTATGCTCAATTCTGTCAATTGCTCAACAGTAATTTGTTCACCCATCGTAGAATACTTATGCTCTTGAGAGAAGCCACTAAGCGCGTTGGTTGCGTTGAGCTATTGTTTTTGTGTAGGTACGAGGGACTCGCGCGTAGCCTCCTACTGGATTGATACCTTGGTTCTCAAAAACTAAGGGAAATACTTACGCTACTTTGCTGCATCATCCCTTCCTCTTCGGGGAAATCCAACGCAATGCTCAAGAGGTAGCACCCGGCCTGTCAATCATTATTCCCAATTCACTACTTAGGCCTTCCGCTTGCGATTTGACGGCTCAAAAGGATCCACTTACAGCACATTGAAGACAATGCAGCAGGGAAGCTTGCACCTTGGAGACGGAGACATGTGGCTATTGCGGGCGAATGGCCTTGGTCAGGGCGGTCCTCACGGCGGTGGCCATCTACCATATCACCCCATTGGACATCCCGGAGGAGGTACTACAGAAATTGGACAGCCTGGAGAGCCTACCTTTGGGCTGGAACCAACACTGCGTCTGGCAGCAAATGCAAAATTAACTAGGAGCACGTTTGCAGGCCCAAGCAATTTGGGGCCTGGGAATCCTCAATCTGAAAAACTTCGCCACCACGCTTCGCCTCAGATGGCTATGGCTGGAGTGGGATGACCCGCCAAGGGCATGGTGTGGTACTGAGCTCCCTTGTAGATAGGAAGATCGAGGCATCTTTGCAGCTGTCACTAAGGTCATAATTGGTGATGGATCCAAGGCCAATTTCTGGGAGTCTTCTTGGTTAGATGGCATCCGTCCCAAAGACATCGCCCCAAAAATCTTCGAGCTTTCTAGGAAGAAGTGTGGCACCGTTGCTTTAGCCCTCAGGGATGATAATTGGGTAAATTGGATTGACACAAGCGCAGGATTGTCCCCAGTCCATCTTGAACAGTTCATTGCTCTGTGGAACATGCTCTTGCCTATCAACCTCCAACCTGGTGTCCCGGACACCATCCTTTGGAAGCTCTTCAGTAATGGGTCTTACTCTGCCAAGACAGCCTACTTGGCCCAATTTGCTGGACTTGTTCAATCCAACTTGCAAACCATTGTCTGGAAGGCTTGTCCCCCCCCCCCCAAAATGTTAATTCTTTGCGTGGTTGGTGACACAAAATCGGGTCTGGATGGCAGACAGGTTGCAGCGTTGTAGGTGGCCAAATTGTGATCGTTGTCCGCTTTGCAATCATGTAGCGATCCGACCTCAAACGGTCAAGTCTCTGTGCTTCAGTGTCATCCCTGGATCGGTAATGCTGACACACACAGTACTCGAAGGATTTATAGCAGAGTAGCAATCACACATTTATTACATCGAATGTCTCAAAAGGGAACTTCTTACAATAAATATGGCTTAAGGCCATCTAATACGATAACATCGGAAGGCTTGGAAGATAAAGTGAGTCCATCAACTCCAACGGCATAGCTGAGCTGCACGGCAACGACCTAACGAACCTTACTCCTCGTCTGAAAAGTCTGCAGCATAATACGTTGCCGCCCGAAAACGGGTCAGCACATGGAATATGCTGGCAATATAACACAATAGAGCAAGAACAGAATAATGCTATCACTACATGCATATTTGGCTGGTGGAAAGCTCTATGGTTATAGTTTTTGCGAAAAGCCAATTTTCCCTACAACAAAGGAATAGATTTTATTTAACTATCATGGTAGTTGAAACATCATTGAGAAGGTTCCACCAACTCAATTCCAATTAAAAGTAATTATCAACCCAACAATATTAATTTAGAGTGATGAGATACATATGATAATCCAAGTACTAGATACTCAAGAATTGTCCATAACCGGGGACACAGCTAACCATGATTAGATTGTACACTCTGCACAGGTTTGTGCACTTTTCCCCACAAGACCTGATCTTCCTCCGTTGGATTTCTTGCACTACAAGGTGTTTGAGAAACGGATGACCGAGACACAGTCTTTCAGAAACATTTACTCTTTACTCCGGGCAGACCATACCAACCTACATCCCTCTACCTGCTGATCCACCTCTTCGAGAGCTCATGTAACTTACTCAGCTATGCTAAAGCCCATAATAGCATGTGGCTGCACACGGAAGTTTCTAGCATGAAATATCTCAGTTCCCTTTGAGCCTGGGTGGCGGACTTTAGGATTATCACACGGGTACTCCGGGATATCCTAGGACAACACTGGATTCTCCAGGTGCCCGACAAACAATCCACCCAGACGTGTATTCAAGTTGCCACCTTAAGTTGAACCATTAATTAACAATCTCATATCTGTCATGGATTTCACTCACCCAAACCACGTCTACGAGCATAGCATAGCAATATAAGCAATACGTAGAAGTAACTCCCAAGGGTTTGATAATAACAGGGCAATAGGTTCTACCTCATTAACAACTTCCCAACCCACATGTTAATCACATCCTAATCATGCAATGTTTGAGGATTGGAGCTAATGCAATAAAAACTGGGTGATAAACGGGTATGATCAAAGTGTTACTTGCCTTGCTGATGATCCACAAAACCTAAAGATTCGAAGTAGCATGCTTCGCACTCCGGGTGTTCTATCGCAAACAAGCAATAGCACACATAAGAAATCAAGCAAAGAAGCATGGATAAAACTCAAATAAGAAGATCTAACCAGAAAGTTCAACTTAAGAACTCCGGTTTGCAAAAAGAATCAAATCAAGCGGGGCCACGAAACTCAAACTGCGAAAGAAACAAGGTCCATTTACTATTCTGGACTAAAGTAAAATTTTACAGTATCAAAACCTTCTTCAAGTTGATTAAACAGAAACAGGGTTTCGAGACGAAGATCTAGGCGCTTGAATCGCCTGATTCTGACAAACGAGCGAAAAGATAAACTAAAACGAAAATCAGATCAGAAATCGCGATCGAAAATAATCGCAGAAAATCCGAGAAAAAGAAAAACTGACGAACAGGCTAACGAACGAACGTTCGCTGTCTGCGGCTAACGAGTGAACACCATTCGTTAAACGAATGTACGGACGAACGTCCGCTAAATAACTAAACCGAGAAAAACCGGCGAACCGTTCTATTCAAAAAAACTTAGGGTTTCCTAAAAAAACTGGATCGGTGCTTTTAAAAAAATGAACGGCGACTTTACCTCCGGCGAGGTCCAGCGAGGCGGGCGGCGACTCCGGCGAGGCGGGGCTGCGGCGGTGGGCGGCGCGGGTGGCAGGGGCGGTGTGGCAGCGGCGCTCGGCGGCGGCGACGCGACAACGGGCGGTGGTGGCGCGGCAAAGGCGGGGCGGTGCGGGGCGGCTCCGGTTGCGGTGGGGTGCGGCGATGGTGGCAGAAATCGGGGGTGGGAGCCGGATACTTATAGGAGGGGGTGCTTTCTTGGGCGAGGGGGCAAGCGGCGCGGGGAGGGAGAGTCCCGGCCGGACTCGGCCTCGCGGGCGGCGGCGCGCTCCCGTTCTCCTGAAAGGAGACGACGCGGGGAGGTGCGCCGGCTGACTTGGCTTCGGCCCAGTCGGTGGAGGGAAACTTTTTTTTAATAATTTCGCCGAAACTAAAAAAATCCTATAAAATAAAATTAAAAACTAAAAAATGCCAAAACAAATTTTCACTGTCTAAATAAAATATTTAGAACGAGATGAACATTTTATTGGCCCTAAAATGCAACTTTGAAAAACGTGCAATTTTTTAATTCAAATAAAATAGCAATAAACTCCGAATAAAATGAAATATTTGATTTTAATATTTTTCCTCCAATATTTCATTTATTTTGGAGAAGTCATATTATCTCCTCTCATATATTTTAATATGAAATATTTTCGGAGAGAAAAATAATTAAAACCAAAAATCCTCGTTTCAATATTTGATAAAACCCAAATATGAAAACAGAGAAATCATCAACTCTCTCCGAGGGTCCTTGAGTTGCTTAGGATTTCGAGGATCGCGAAACGAAATGCAATAAAATATGATATGCATGAATGATCTATGTCTAACATTCCAAATTGAAAATTTGAGATGTTACAAACCTACCCCCCTTAAGATGAATCTTGCCCTCAAGATTCGGGTTGGCTAGAAAATAGGTGTGGGTGGTCTTTGTGAAGATCACCCTCCCGTTCCTAGGTGGCTTCATCCTCGGTATGGTGACTCCACTGAACTTTGCAAAACTTGATAACCTTGATGCGGGTGACTCGGCTGGCAAATTCAAGAATCCTGACTAGCTTCTCCTCGTAGGTCAGATCATTGTCCAACTGAATCGCCTCCAAGGGCACCGTATCTCTTAGTGGTATATCGGCCATCTCAGCATGACACTTCTTCAACTGGGAAACATGAAACACATCATGAACTCCTAATAGTCCTTCAGGTAACTCCAACTTGTAGGCAAATTCTCCCATACGTTCCAAAATTCGGTACGGTCCTACAAATCTCGGGGCTAATTTTCGCTTAACTCCAAAACGTTTCACTCCTCGCAGGGGTGACACTCGTAGATATGCTCTATCTCCAATTTCATAGGTTATTTCCTTGCGTTTCGAGTCTGCATAACTCTTCTGCCTGGACTGAGCTATCTTCAGTCTATCTCTAATCAACTTAACCTTTTCTTCAGACTCCTTGATCAAATCTGGTCCAAACAATGGACGGTCTCCAACTTCATCCCATAACAACGGTGTTCTGCACCTTCGTCCATACAGGGCTTCGAACGGTGCCATCTTCAAACTGGCTTGATAGCTATTGTTGTATGAGAACTCCGCGTAGGGCAAATTGTCATCCCAACTAGATCCATAATCTAGCGCACAGGCTCGCAACATATCCTCCAGAATCTAGTTGACTCTCTTGGTCTGTCCATACGTCTGCGGGTGGAATGCTGTACTGAACTCCAACCTTGTTCCCAAAGCCTGGTGTAGTTGATGCCAAAACTTTGAGGTAAATTGTGTTCCTCTATCTGATACTATGGTCCTTGGAACTCCATGCAGACATACGATCCTGGTCATGTATATCTTGGCCAACTTCGCACTTGTATAGGTGGTTTTCACTGGGATAAAGTGAGCCACTTTGGTCAAGCGATCAACTACTACCCATATAGAATCTTATCCTGATTTGGTCCTGGGTAATCCGGTGATAAAATCCATGCCAAGTTTATCCCACTTCTCGTCATAGGTTGTAACAATCCTGCTGGCTTTTGATGTTCAGCCTTCACTCTCTGACATACATCACATACGGCTACATACTCGGTAATATCTTTCTTCATACCAGTCCACCAGAAACGCTCCTTCAGATCCAAATACATCTTGGTGTTTCCGGGGTGTATCGAGTATGGTGAGTCATGAGCCTCCTGAAGTATTAACTTCCTGATCTCTGTGTTATTGGGCACATAAATACGGTCCTCAAACCATAAGGTGTCGTGCTCGTCCTCACGAAAACCTTTGGCCTTTCCTTTGCCCATTCTCTCCTTTATCTCAGTAATCTCTTTGTCATCCTTCTGAGCTTATCGAATCTTTCCTAACAATGTAGATTGAACCTCCATTGTTGCAACAAAACCTCTAGGAACAATCTCCAATCGAAGTTCCCTGAGATCCTCTGCTAACTCCTTTGGCAATCCCGTACTTATTAGGGTATTAGCATAGCTCTTCCGGCTCAAAGCGTCGGCTACGACATTGGCCTTGCCTGGATGATAATGAAGCTTCATATCATAATCCTTTGTAAGCTCCAACCATCTCCTCTGCCTAAGGTTCAACTCCTTCTGTGTGAAAATGTACTTCAAACTCTTATGATCCGTGTACACATCACAACGATTTCCAATAAGGTAATGTCTCCAAGTCTTGAGCGCATGCACTACAGCTGCTAACTCCAAATCATGTGTGGCGTAATTCAATTCGTGCGGTTTTAGTTGTCGTGAGGCATACGAAACAACTCTTCCGTCCTGCATAAGCACACTCCCAAGTCCTAGGCGAGAGGCATCGCAATACACTTGAAACTCTTTACGTATATCCGGCAGAATCAGTACTGGGGTTGTCGTCAAACGTTTCTTTAACTCCTGAAAACTTGCCTCACATTCTTCCGTCCATTTAAATTTGGTATCCTTCTTTAATAACTCTGTCATTGGCTTCGCAATCTTGGAAAAATTCTCAATGAATCTCCGATAGTATCCTGTGAGTCCAAGAAAACTACGGATCTCGCTAACTGAAGTGGGTGCCAACCATTCAGTAACTGACTGAACCTTGGTAGGCTCTATTGCTACACCTTCTCCTGATATAACATGTCCAAGGAATCCGACCTCCTTCAACCAAAACTCACATTTGCTGAACTTGGCATACAATTGGTGTTCCCTGAGTTTATCGAGAACTAAACGCAAATGCTCCTTGTGCTCCTCCTCATTCTTCGAGTATACCATTATATCATCTATGAACACCACAACAAACTTATCCAAATATTCCATGAACACCTTGTTCATCATGCTCATGAAATAGGCAGGGGCGTTAGTCAGTCCGAAGGACATGACCGTATACTCATACAACCCGTACCGTGTGGTGAAGGCTGTCTTTGGTATATCCTTCTCTCGAATCTTCAGCTGGTGATATCCTGATCGCAAATCGATCTTTCAAAACACCTTTGCTCCTTGCAGCTGGTCAAACAAATCATTGATCATCGGCAGTGGGTATTTGTTCTTGATCGTCACCTCATTCAATGCACGCTAATCAACAACCATCCTTAAAGACTTATCCTTCTTCTCAACCAAAAGCACTGGGGCTCCCCATGATGATGAACTCCGTCGAATGTAACCTTTCCCAGTAACTCCTTGATCTGCTTCTTAATCTCTTCCAGATCATTCGCGGGCATCCGGTATGGTTGCTTCGATATAGGCCCGGTGCCTGGCAACAGTTCTATCAAAAACTCGATGTCTCGATCCGGTGGCATGCCTGGTAATTCCTCTGGAAAAACATCTGGGTAATCCTTCACTATAGGCACTTCCTCCTGAACAATTCCCGTGAGGGTATTTACTTGGCTACTCCTAGGCGCATGCCTAGATACATACTTAATCCTTTTTCCCTCTGGGGTGGTGAGATAAATCGACTTACTAGCACAGTCAATGCTTCCTCCATACTTTGACATCCGTTCCATGCCTAATATCACATCCAATCCTTGTGACTCCAAGATTATTAGGTCAGACGGGAAAACATGGCTACCAATGGTTAAGGGTATCTGGTCGCACCATCAACTAGCCATATACTCTGATCCAGGTGAACTTACTAACAGAGGGGTCCTAAGGGTTTGGGTTGGTAATTTAAACTTATGCACGAATCCCCTTGATATGTATGAATGCAATGCACCAGTATCAAAAAGAACAAGGGCGGTAAAAGACTTAACCAAAAACTTACCAATAACCGCGTCTGGCTGCTCTTCAACCTCCTCCACATTAACGTGGTTCACTTGTCCTTTGTTGAATGGATTGGTCTTCTTCCCAGCGCTCCCATTACCGTTTCCATTCTTCGCTTCAGGGCACTCCGTGGCATAGTGTCCAGTCTTCCCGCACTTGAAACATGTAACGTGGCTTAGGTCTCTCTTGGCGGGTGTGGCTGGATTGGAACGGTTCTGATTGTTGCTTGCTCCATTCCCATTCCCATTCCTTGGGCCGGTATGATTATGGGTACTTCATCCATTGTGGTTGTGGCCTCCATGGTTATGAACAAGTCCTCCCGAGTTCGGGGTTAGGCGAGGCTTCTGCTGAGTTCCTGAATTATACCTTCCTTGTCCATACTTCCTCTTACGGCTCTCAATCTGCTGCTGCTTCCCTTCAATCATAAGAGCCTTATCTACCAACTCCTGGTAGTTGTTGAATGTTGCCACCATCAACTGCATGCTCATCTCATCATTCAGCCCTTCCATAAACTTCTCCTGCTTTGCGGCATCTGTGGCCACATCGTCAGGGGCATAGCCAGATAACTTGCTAAACTCATCCGTGTACTAAGCCACAGTACGGTTCCCCTGGCGTAAGTTGCGAAACTCACGCTTCTTCATACTCATAGCTCCAGCTGAGACATGGGCTGTGCGGAAAGCTTGCTGAAACTGGTCCCATGTAACAGTGGCTATAGGGTAGGTGACGGTGTAATTCTCCCACCATGAGGCTGCTGGTCCATCCAACTGATGTGCGGCAAAACGCACCTTCTCAGCATCGGTACATCCTGCAGTGGTTAACTCCCTTCCAATCCTGTGGAGCCAATCATCTGCTACTATGGGCTCGGTGCTACTGGAAAACACCGGCGGTTGCAACCTCAGAAAACGGGCTAAGTTATCAACTGGTGGTGGTGGTGGGTTGTTGTTGTTGTTGCCTTGGTTCTGAACTAACAACTGCATCAGGGTATTCTGCTGCTGGATCAACTGAGTGAGCTCCGGTGGGAAGGTAAATTCGGGGTCACGTCTCGGAGGCATCTGATGGGTTTTAGAGGGAAGAGATTAGAATAGAATGAGGTATAATGAGAGAAACACTACCCATATGCACATGAGACAAACACAATCATTTCACTCAATCAATCAAGCAAGGGCATACAATCGTTCTAACTATCGTTACAAAAGTGCTCGGACTATACTATATATATGGTGGAATACTACTACTGATGTGGTGGTCTACTAAAAATATTGATCACTTGAAGACTCCATGATGTCTGCTCCAGCTTCGTCTTCATAGTCATCATCGCTATCGTCGGGGTCCGAGTCGGTGTCATCGATGATGTTGTAGTCCTCCGGATGAATCTCCTTGGGTTCTTCATCTTCTCCTCCTGGTGCGGGGTCTCCCATGAATATTCCTAGCTTCCTTTCCAGATCATCATTCTCCTCCACTAGTACGACGATTTCTTCCTCATAATCTTCGCGTGTAGCCTTGAGTTCTTCCTCTAGTTCTGTGATCCTTGTCATCGCCTTCTTCAGATCTATTATGCCTGCGCACATCTGGTTCTCCTAGCGACGAATCTGCTGGTTTAACTCCTGGATAAAAACTGCAATTGATCAATCTTTCCTGGTGCTGGTCATCTCCCATTGCTCATCTCGGCGCCCACAAATCTGGTAGATAGTATCCTTAAGCTCCTTTATGTAAACTTCTCCAATGCGTCCCATGGTGATGTGAGCTGTCATACTCTTTCCTAGACTCTTGGTCGGTGCATCAAAGGAAAACTCTATGGGCTTAGTGACTGGCGTGAATGTCCTTCCTGGAACTTGAACTTGAATCATCCATCGCTCCGCTTCTGGTAAAGTGGCGTTGTAAGTCCCGGTGAAGCTTGGTATTCCTATGTTCAGGTACCTAGTGACTTCCTTCAAGTGTCGTCCAAAAGGTGCGTCTTCATCCGGTTGTGCAAACTTGTTCCTTGCGTCTGCCATCCTAAAGAGTGGAAAATGGAGAGGAGTCAGAAATGAGAAGAGAATAGTGATCTAGGGCTTTTAGCTTAGTGGTCATGTCCTACACTTAGCGTGTGCTCTGATACCATCTTGTAGTGACCCGACCTCAAACGGTCAAGTCTCTGTGCTTCAGTGTCATCCCTGGATCGGTAATGCTGACACACACAGTACTCGAAGGATTTATAACAGAGTAGCAATCACACACTTATTACATCGAATGTCTCAAAAGAGAACTTATTACAATAAATATGGCTTACGGCCATCTAATACGATAACAACGAAAGGCTTGGAAGATAAAGTGAGTCCATCAACTCCAACGGCATAGCGGAGCTGCACGGCAACGACCTAACGAACCTTACTCCTCGTCTGAAAAGTCTGCAACATAATATGTTGCCGCCCGAAAACGGGTCAGCACATGGAATATGTTGGCAATATAACATAGTAGAGCAAGAACAGAATAATGCTATCACTACATGCATATTTGGCTGGTGGAAAGCTCTATGGTTATAGTTTTTGCGAAAAGCCAATTTTTCCCTACAACAAAGGAATAGATTTTATTTAACTATCATGGTAGTTGAAACATCATTGAGAAGGTTCCTCCAACTCAATCCCAATTAAAAGTAATTATCAACCCAACAATATTAATTTAGAGTGATGAGATACATATGATAATCCAAGTACTAGATACTCAAGAATTGTCCATAACCGGGGACATGGCTAACCATGATTAGATTGTACACTCTGCAGAGGTTTGTGCACTTTTCCCCGCAAGACCCGATCTCCTCCGTTGGATTTCTCGCACTACAGGGTGTTTGAGAAACGGGTGACCGAGACATAGTCTTTCAGAAACATTTACTCTTTACTCCGGGCAGACCATACCAACCTACATCCCTCTACCTGCTGATCCACCTCTTCGAGAGCTCATGTAACTTACTCAGCTATGCTAGAGCCCATAATAGCATGTGGCTGCACACGGAAGTTTCTAGCATGAAATATCTCAGTTCCATTTGAGCCTGGGTGGCGGACCTTAGGATTATCACACGGGTACTCCGGGATATCCTAGGACAACACTGGATTCTCCAGGTGCCCGACAAACAATCCACCCAGATGTGTATTCAAGTTGCCACCTTAAGTTGAACCATTAATTAACAATCTCACATCTGTCATGGATTTCACTCACCCAAACCACGTCTACGAGCGTAGCATTGCATAGCAATATAAGCAATACGTAGAAGTAACTCCCAAGGGTTTGATAATAACAGGGCAATAGGTTCTACCTCATTAACAACTTCCCAACCCACATGTTAATCACATCCTAATCATGCAATGTTTGAGGATTGGAGCTAATGCAATAAAAACTGGGTGATAAACGAGTATGATCAAAGTGTTACTTGCCTTGCTGATGATCCACAAAACCTAAAGATTCGAAGTAGCACGCTTCACACTCCGGGTGTTCTATCGCAAACAAGCAATAGCATACATAAGCAATCAAGCAAAGAAGTATGGATAAAACTCAAATAAGAAGATCTAACCAGAAAGTTCAACTTAAGAACTCCGGTTTGCAAAAAGAATCAAATCAAACAGGGCAACGAAACTCAAACCGCGAAAGAAACAAGGTCCATTTACTATTATGGACTAAAGTCAAATTTTACAGTATCAAAACCTTGTTCAAATTGATTAAACAGAAAGAGGGTTTCGAGACGAAGATCTAGGCCCTTGAATCGCCTGATTCTGACAAACAAGCGAAAAGATAAACTAAAACTAAATTGGATCAAAAATCGCGATCGAAAATAATCACAGAAAATCCGAGAAAAAGAAAAACTGACGAACAGGCTAATGAACGAACATTCGTTGTCTGCGGCTAATGAGTGAACACCGTTCGTTAAAACGAACCTACGGACAAACGTCCGCTAAATAACTAAACCGAGAAAAAATGGCGAACCGTTCTATTAAAAAAAACTTAGGGTTTCCTAAAAAACGGACCGATTCTTTAAAAAAACGAACGGCGGCTTTACCTCCTACGAGGTCCGGCGAGGCGGGGCGGCGACTCCGGTGAGGCGGGGCTGCGGCATTGGGCGGCGCGGGTGGCAGCGACGCTCGATGGCGGCGACGCGGCAACAGGCGGCGGCGGCGCGGCAAAGGCGGGGCGGCGCGGGGCGGCTCCGGTTGCGGCGGGGTGCGGCGATGGTGGCGGAAATCGGGGGTGGGGCGGGGTACTTATAGGAGGGGGTGCTTGCTTGGGCGAGGGGGCAAGCGGCGCGCGGAGGGAGAGTCCCGGCCGGACTCGGCCTCGCGGGCGGCGGCGCGCTTCGGTTTTCCTGGAAGAAGACGGCGCGGGGAGGTGGGCCGGCTGACTTGGGCTTCGGCCCAGTCGGCGTAGGGAAACTTTTTTTTAAATAATTTCGCCGAAACTAAAAAATCCTATAAAATAAAATTAAAAACTAAAAAATGCCAAAACAAATATTCACCGTCTAAAATATTTAGAACGAGATGAACATTTTCTTTGCCCTAAAATGCAACTTTGAAAAACGTGCAATTTTTTAATTCAAATAAAATAGCAATAAACTCTGAATAAAATCAAATATTTGATTTTAATATTTTTCCTCCAATATTTCACTGTCTAAATAAAATATTTAGAACAAGATGAACATTTTATTGGCCCTAAAATGCAACTTTGAAAAACGTGCAATTTTTTAATTCAAATAAAATAGCAATAAACTCCGAATAAAATCAAATATTTGATTTTAATATTTTTCCTCCAATATTTCATTTATTTTGGAGAAGTCATATTATCTCCTCTCATATATTTTAATATGAAATATTTTCGGAGAGAAAAATAATTAAAACCAAAAATCCTCATTTCAATATTTGATAAAACCCAAATATGAAAACAGAGAAATCATCAACTCTCTCCGAGGGTCCTTGAGTTGCTTAGAATTTCGAGGATCGTGAAACGAAATGCAATAAAATATGATATGCATGAATGATTTATGTATAACATTCCAAATTGAAAATTTGGGATGTTACAAATCAAGTGTGAGAGTCCGCGGCACATCTCCTGTTCAAGTGCCGCTTCTCCATTCGGGTCTGGAAGGAGGTCCTTGCATGTCTGCACCTTGAAGTAGATACCGCCCATTGGTTGAACTTTGGCACGGTAAGGTTTTGGTGGGATGGAGTCCTCGCCAACACTACGCACCTGAGGAGAGCCTTGGCCTCTGTACTCCACCTTGTAAGATGGGAGCTTTGGAAAGAGTGAAATGCATGTGTGTTCAGAGCCAAGGCGGCGCCTGTGGCGGTGATAGTGCGAACTATTAAGGAGGAACCGCCTATCTAGGCTATGGCGGGCGCTAAACATTTATGTAATTTAATGCCGCGGAAGTAGGCATTTGCCCTTCTTCCGCTTTGGCGGGGATATGATGTACTAAACCATACTCTTCTTCTTATTCAATGAAAATGGCAAATCGTTTGCCTCATTTCAAAAAAAAAGAGCCAGGCCTGCAGTGGCTTTTTTTAGAAAAGGAGGTTAAACCTCCGACCTTTGCATCAAACAATGCATGTAGCCATCTTTATTAATTATTTCACAAAGGTCTGATAAGAATATACATCAATCCATCTGAAGCCACCACTCACACTTACAAACTCGATAATGTGGAGTGCTCTCACTTCCCATATCTAAAACCGGTGTTGTCGCTGATTCATCCATATAACGTATCGGGACCAACAGCCGGTGCAGCCTACCTAAAGCGTACATTACACACACACACGTTTTAGAAGCCGTCATCATCATCGGACCACTGACCCATCTTCAGGAGAGATATCCGCATCGTCCTTGCCAGTCCGGACATCCGTCGACGCCACCACGGCGCCCAACGGCGCCACTGCCCTGCGCTCATCCGCCCAGACACGAAGACTCTGGAAGATCTGTCGTGCGTAACACCTGCCAACCAGGCATGACTCAGCGTAGCACCTGTCAGACAAGTATGACTTGACAGCTCCATCGAAGCTCCGTGCAAGGCGAAGCCGCTCCACCTCTCGCCTCTGTCTTCCAGTGCTGCTCCACAAACGATGCTCCCAAGAGAGAGGCGACACCGTGGTACCGCCATCGTCCGATTTGGAAGACCAGATCCTAGGGTTTCCCCCGAAACAGCACGAGTGGGTCGACAACAGTCACACGACGATGCCTTCATCAAGGTAACAACGCAAAACGCCGCCATCGCCCGCCAACGGCTCGGTTTTCACCGGCAACTATGTCTCCCCTACTCGTAGCCGGGACTAGATGACGAATCTCGAGATCCGGCCACCCAGCCGCAGGCCGATCACCTCTGACGGAAGAGATGATCACCACCACTGACTGCCTCGGCCAGAACAGATCTGACAAGAGGTGCCGATGACGCTACCGTCACCGATCCAAAGGTAGATGGCGCGCTGCCGACCGCGGCGCCGCCGCTGCCCGAACAGGGCTAGCCGCCAGGCCCGCAGCCCGCGCCGCCTCCGACGCCGCCGTGTCACAGCCATCGCCGTTGCCAATCGAATCTGACGCGACTCCACATGATTCGGGGCTCCGCACAACCCCAGATCCACAGGAGAGAGGTGATGTCCTCCGCCACCGCCGTCGGCCCCTGGGCTTAGACCGGCGGCGTCCTCCGGTGGCGACGGAGGGTGGAGAGGAAGGAGTATGCGCCCCCGGCGGCTGGGTAAGGAGCCGCCGGAGTCGCCCTAGCGGGGACGATTCGGGGGCTGCGGCGAGGAGTTCTTATCCCTTCATATGCGCCCCCGGCAGCTCTCAGGCCTGCGGTGGCTTGATGACATAATTATAACTAAACACCAAGGACAGAGGAGCTAGGGAATCATTTGACTTTGAAGTACACCGAGGCATGCTTTCAGCTGTTACAGTGAAAATGGCCTAAACCAGCTTTAGATTGTGATTTTACAGCTGCTCTAAAATAGCTCTTTGTTTCAGCTTCAGTCTTTCCCGGTCCACAGCTGCCTTCCAAAGCTGAAACAAAGGGGGCCGATATATGCTAGCTGGAGTAGCTGCCCGTCACATGCATGGGTCGTGTAGCTAGCCCGTTCCTTTGTACGTACATTCCACAAGCCAGATCCGCCTAATCAACAATCACGAGGTTTGATTAATAGCCGGTCGTTCGTTACACGCTACGCTCGAGAAGCAGCATGCGCCCTGGTCGATGTGCCTATTGCTTGTGCATGCGCCAATGCATGCATGGTAAAGCGTGTCACACAGGTCAATTCGGGGACCCATCTAGGCCATCGCACGTAAACATTTCTCTCAATGCTGTCCCAACACTAATTTTTTTTATCAAATCAGGGTACAGAAGTTAGGAGTACTGCGCACGCGTACATTACACCGACTTGCATTATTGCAGAAAATCCCAAACTCGTGTCCATGCAGCTAATATAACATTTTGTTGTTGTTGCATTTTCATTTATTCGCCTTGAGTAGCAAAATAGACAAGAAATTAAAAAATAAATAGCGTCTTCCTACTATTTTCCCCCTTCTTTCACTAAAATAAAGTTACCCACAAAACGAACAGTTGTGAGGAATTATATAAGCACAAAGTAGCAAAACGTAACGTATAGTGGAGAAGGAAAGATGGAAGTGTCAGGTCAACGATTACAATCACGTACTTGAAAGTACATTTGCATAACTTGGCTGCAAAAAAGCGTTTTGCATGACTTTCTTCCTACAACGGCAAAATTCGGCCATTTGTTTTTGTTTTGCATTGCTGATGTGTGTGGTGTGTTTAGGCCACTCAAGTGTGCGATGATCCACTAGGTTGATAGTGGTCTCCTTTCTGGTTTTTAATGCTCATGTGTATATCTAGAACGATAATTATTCAACCAATATAATACAAGTTGGAATTATATCATTGAAAAATATAGTATTTGAAGTTTCTAATGGTTTTTTTGTGTGATATATAACTCGTGTTACGTTGGTAAAATTGTCGATGTAGAGATAACCATGGGCCTTTTAAACTTGAAAAGAAGACAATATGGACAAGCTGAAATTAGATTGGATGGATTATTGAAACATCTTTATAACAAACCAATGCATGTAAGTATTCAGTAATCACTAGCCCAAATTTGCATGGATAATGATAGCGGAAGTGATCTTTCATGTGCTAAGTCTACCGACTTTTCAGTGTAGCAGCAAAAGTGAGATAAGGTTGTACTGTCCATTTTGTAAATTTCTGTCCACAATATTGAAAAATAGAAGGTTTCGAGCGGGAGACAAAGATTGGAGGCAAATAAGGACCTCAAAATGAACAAACAAACAAAACCATTCGGTAAATCTAATAAATAGAAGAAGTGTATATTTGTTGTTGTTAAATGCTAGTCAAAATATTGCGGGTGCATGTTTCTTAAATTAAAATTCGGGATACACCTATGCTAAAGCCCTGATATTTTGCTCTGGCCAAGATGATAAACCCTACAGTTTCTTAAAAAAAAATCCTCAAAAAAAATTGGAAATCATGTGATGATAGTATATACTGTACTTAGGAAATTACTAGTATCAGATTTGGCTGTTGTGGACACTGGACAGACACGTCACGTACTAATGCAAATGCCACATGCAAATGAGTTGATTAAGTTGACCATGGGAGGCATCTACGTTAAGTACTTTCCCGTTTGTACGCGTCCTAGGTCCTAACTAAGACCAGTTCTATGAATTGGCAGTTTGTAAGCAGTCGTACAAATAATGCGAATGGCATGTACATGCCTACTAGTCTATACAGAAAAAAAAGAATATTCAAGCTAGGTAAAATACACAGAATCGATTGTTAAATCAAATAAACATTCATTGGAAATGTTTCCACTATTCGGTATACATAAAAAGAATCCATATATACATATGTATTGATCGAGCTACGGGTACCCAAAAAATCATATATGTATAACACATTACAACATTATTCACTTTATTAATACCACGTGACCACTTTGTATTTATAGTATGTAGTCCAACAAATAAAACACGTAAATCATGAGACGAACATAGGGACGTATAAATCATCTGTACCCTTTTTTTTGTATACATATGATCGAGGAGATCAACAATCGAAATACCTTAAACAATTTGGACTTCTTAAGATGCACTCACGTAGTATATACGCACTGCCGAATTTATTTCTTGGTCATGCATGATGGGTGCAGAACTGTATATGCGTGGCCGCCGATCACACCGCACGCACGCATGGCGGGCATGGCCGGCGTCGCCGGATCGGCATCACCCCGCGTAGTCGCACATGCCGAACTCGCACTTGACGGAGTTGGCGCACTGGTTGGAGCACTCGCCGCAGTTCTTCTGGTCCTTGAGGAGGTCGACGCACTTGCCGCCGCAGCAGGTGTCCCCGTACTTGCACTTCCTGTTGCAGTTGCCGCAGTGCTCAGCGCTGGACTCCGTGTCGGTGCAGGTGCCCTTGCAGCACGTCTTCCCGGGGCTCAAGGGCTCCAGGCACACCGACGGGGGCTTCCTGACGCAGTCGAAGTAGGACAGTGGCGGCGGGAGCTTGTCCGCAAGGAAGCGGCTCCGCCGGAGCGCGGGAGGCGCGGCGTGGGCGACGGTGATCGTGGCGAGGGCCAGCGCCATGAGAAGCATGGTGGCTCTCCCCATGGTGGTGGGGTGGCGGTGGAGGGGGAAAGCTTAGGGTCGTGGCAGTGCGCTGCTGATGGCTTGTGGCTCGGCAGGTGGCTCTATGAGGAAGGAAATGGGGGTTGTAGGGAGGGAGGGGCAGTGCTTATAGTATGGGCTAGACGGCAATGGCGAAAGTCAAAGGCGTCTCGGCGCATGCATATGCCTGCCCATGGTTGATTTGCACGGCAAAAGCCTGGAGTGCAGGGAGGGAGTGTGCGCAGCAAGGCTGTGGGCTGCAAGCTAGCTCGCTAGCCGGCTCCTGGTTGATTTCTTCTCTGCCTCTCGTCCAACTTTAGCATGATCCATGCTTGCGATGGCGATCTTGTGCGTGCGTACGTACGCGTTGCCGCCTTTGCAGGCAGAGGCGGAATATTCTTGGCAATTGGCTGCCTGGTCATTCACACTCCTGAAGATTTGACACGTCTGCCAGATTTGCGCAGGGGTTGACTATCTGCAGTAATAAAATCGTGGCGCCTGCCTAGCATGCAGCTCCCTCCAGGGGCACTTTGTCGGCGTTGCGAGCACAAGGAAACTCTTTCTAATGTCTGCAGGCATGTTACTTCGGTATGCAGTGCACGGCAAATGGGTCCAGAAGCACGAAATTTGTTTTGAAGCATTGTTGATCCGGTTAGAAAGATACGGTAAGTAATTGTTAGTTTTCCATCTCATCTATGGTTCAGCATGACATTTGTACTGATTGATCATGTAGTCCACATTCGACAGGTTTAGAACTCCCCTGGCTTCGGATTCCCTTCAGGTTTGATCTAAGAAACCCAACTTGACATGTTATTAATTAGAGAAAGGAATTAGCTGAAGCCTTAAACGGCTTGTACTGCAGGTTGACTCACTTTGTCAGCAGGAGAAGTTGATGCTACTGTCCGTGTGATGATTGCGGTATAATCCCTGTAAAAGAAGCATCATTGCCTTTCCGGAGAAAGGGGAGATAACGGGCAGTACAGATTAAAAAAGGCATGTTGCAGAATAAGCTTCAAAATGTTGTTTTCGTACTTCAAAATATACCCAACAGTAGCCTGAGCCTCAGCAGTAGGAAAAACAGAGCATGATGTGCTCCATGACATTATGAACTGAACTGGGAAAATTTCTTCAACGAGCGTGCAATCCAAAGTTACAGTATGTAGCTTGTTTTTTCTTCTTTCGAAAATAAAGCTAAGGTTGAATTTCTTTTTGAAACAGAGGCAAAAACTTTGCCTTTTTCATTATGAAGAAGATAGTTGCCCAGTTAATTGCTGAAAAAAGGGGCAAAAATCAATACAATCAGGGTCAAGCGCACACTATACTCAAGTAGTCAACAAGGACACCGTGGATGGCACCTCACAACAAGCCAACCCACAAAACCTCACACGAACTGCTCCCAAAATAAAAAAACACCAAGAAAGAAATATATATAGTGGCGACTAACATCTTATAGACTTGTCCCTCATGGCGGCACTTATTTAACTTGTTGACATTCTTGATCTTCTTTGCCTTGACAAGGCGATTCAATCCCTGGGTGATCGAAGGCACGACAATGAGGCCTTTGATCAACTCGGTGAAGTCATGCAAAGTGTCACCGTCTCTTGTCGCAAAAAACACATCCCTTGCAACATCCCGTACTTCAGAGGAGGTAGAACTAGCTAGGCCGAACTCTGTGGCCACCATCGGTGCATCTAACTCCAAAGTCGTCAGCCTCTTAGTGTCGCCAAGTCCTCAACACCTTGGTCTCCATGATTTGCCACCAGCATCCCATGCACACTATCAGATGCCTCCGTCCTCTCCAATAAGCTGGTCGCACGAGCTAACCACAACACAAAGAGTCCTCAAGCTTGCGCAAAGGGCAGAGCGCCAACTGTATCATGATTTGAAGTTCAAAACTAGTCGAAACAAGCATAGAGTCGTTAGAATTTGCCACAACCTCATGTTAAGCACAACCTCCACCAGAAGCTTCAACAAACATCACAGGCTCGAGGACTTCAACATGCATTCTAGGAGCAACAACGAAAGTCCAAGAGTGCCCACCAGAGGATGGACATGGTGGAGTTGGAGAGGCACACGCATGGCGATGAGGATCTTTGACGAAGGAGAGGTGAAGATAACAGTCCCTCTCACGGCGCCCACAACGGAGACATGTTAGGAATTGAATCGGGTCAGCAGGAGGAAGCCTTGTGGCCTGGAGCCAAATAGCAGAAGCATCTACCATGAGTTCTTCGTCTGAAGCCGCCGGCTTGCTCCAGCCTCGCAACCTTAAAAGCAAAGGATTGGGGAGTTTGGCTGCAAGTCTCATGGACACGAGGATGACACTTTCGACCCACAAAAAAAATCCAAGGACCTTCCCCAAGCAGAGCATCCACAACCACTGCTAGATCACTAGTAGGCAACCCAGAGCAACATGAAGTGGATAACACACAATCCATAGCAGCAATCATCGTCATCGGCGCCAACTTCCCCATGACTGCAGCGCCAGAAGTGTGGCCTTCGGCGACGGTCAGTGGAGTACTCGACATGAACTCGACATCTTCACCCATCGACAACTACAGAACCAAGATAGCAATGCCATCCCCATAACCGACATTGGAGCAAGGCAGAAGTTGCACGTCATAGGGGACGAGACCAAGAGTGGCTGCCGGCAGCGACAATGGGGTCCACCCCACTTCATCCTCTCCGTCAACGATGGTGCACCAGGAGTTGGGCCTGGCCCCGAGCAACACCTCCATCACATCATCAGGAGCAGGGCACTTGCTAGCCAGAGTCAATGCGAAGATGGGATCCAGATTCAAGTGATCTGGATCGGGTGGGGGGAGTCCAATGGGGCTTGATTATGTACATCACTAAAACCTCACTCTTTGGAAATTAATCGCTAGCCCCCAAATTTTTTTTCAAAGCACGGCAACCGTAATTTCAGGTTGATTATGTCCAGTTGTGTTGCCTCGAACATGAGAATCGTATTGTTCGCATATTGACATGCGAGATCCCACCTCCACCGATCAAGTGCGATACAACCACTCGCAAGCGACCCCTGTGCTTAACCGAGTCAAGGATTGTGGCCAATGCATTGACTACAAGCTTGAAGAAAAACAAAGATAAGGGACCCCCTTGCCTCAATCCCCTTGGCTTAAGAAGGGCTCTATCTCTCCAATGATGTTTCACAACCGTGTGCCCAATCCCTACCAACTGCATAATCCAGGTGATCCAACGATTGTCAAATCCTTTGCGCTACAAAGCTCCCCCAAGCAAGTTCCGGTTAAGCATATCATATGCCTTTTCGAAGTCAATTTTGAAGAAGATCGCCTTTCAAAGTTTAATATTACCTTATGAATGACTTCATGTAGGGCCAGACCGCCATCCATAATTAGTCTACCTTGGATAAAGGCACACTGATTCGGATGGATAACTCTAGCTACTACTCCCTCCGTCCCAAAATTCTTGTCTTAGATTTGTCTAAATACGGATGTATCTAAATGTAACTAGATACATCCGTATTTAGACAAATCTAAGACAAGAATTTTGGGACGAAGGGAGTATAAGTATCATACTAATGGCGTGCGCCTTGGAAAGAATCTGAAAGATCACGTTAATTACTATGACCAGACGGTTGCAGATGTCTGTATCCCCCACCACCTTGGGATTAAAGTTAAGCCGAGAAGCATTGAGTGTTGGGGAAAACGTAGCAATAATTCAAAATTTTCCTACGTGTCACCAAGATCAATCTAGGAGATGCTAGCAACGAGAGAGAAGGAGTGCATCTTCATACCCTTGAAGATCGCTAAGCGGAAGCGTTACAAGAACACGGTTGATGGAGTCGTACTCGCGGCGATTCAATCGCGGAAGATCTGATCTAGCGCCGAACGGACGGCGCCTCCGCGTTCAACACACGTATAGCCCGGGGACGTCTCCTCCTTTTTGATCCAGCAAGGGGAGAGGAGAAGTTGAGGAAGGACTCCAGCAGCACGACGGCGTGGTGGTGGAGCTTGTGGTATTCCAGCAGGGCTTCGCCAAGCTCTACGGAGGAGAAGGAAGAGTTGGAGGAGGGAGGGGCTGCTCCAGGGAAGGGGTGTCACTGCCCTCTATCTCCCTCACTATATATAGGGTGAAGGGGGGTGGAGGAGGCGCCCTAGGGTTCCCTAGGGGAGGGGCGGCGGCCACAGGGAAAACCCTAGATGGGTTTGGGCGCCCCCACCCCTAGGAAACTTGCCCCCAAGCCGGGAGGGGTGGCTGCCCTAGGGGAGGCGCCCCCACCTCTCCAAGTTACATGAGATGGGGAGGGAGGGGCGCACAGCCCCTTAGTGGGCTGGTGTGCCCCTTTCCCCTTGGCCTATAAGGCCCCCCAACGCTTGCTGGGGCCTCCGAAACCACTTTCGAACACGCTGGTCGTCACCCGGTACCCCCGGAACAATTCTGGACTCCAATACCCTTCGTCCAATATATCGATCTTCACCTCCGGACCATTCCGGAATTCCTCGTCGCGTCCGGGATCTCATCCAGGACTCCGAACAACCTTCGGTAACCACATACTATTTCCCATAACAACTCTAGCGTCATCAAACCTTAAGTGTGTAGACCCTACGGGTTCGGGAACCATGCAGACATGACCGAGACATCTCTCCGGCCAATAACCAATAGCGGGATCTGGATACCCATATTGGCTCCCACATGTTCCACGATGATCTCATCGGATGAACCACGATGTCGGGGATTCAATCAATCCCGTATACAATTCCCTTTGTCTATCGGTATGTTACTTGCACGAGATTCGATCGTCGGTATCCCCATACCTCGTTCAATCTCGTTACTGGCAAGTCACTTTACTCGTTCTGTAATGCATGATCCCGTGGCTAACTCATTAGTCACATTGAGCTCATTATGATGATGCATTACCGAGTGGGCCCAGAGATACCTCTCCGTCACACGGAGTGACAAATCCCAGTCTCGATTCGTGCCAACTCAACAGACACTTTTGGAGATACCCGTAGTGTGCCTTTATAGCCACCCAGTTACGTTGTGACGTTTGGCACACCCAAAGCATTCCTATGGTATCCGGGAGTTGCACAATCTCATGGTCTAAGGAAATGATACTTGACATTAGAAAAGCTTTAGCAGACGAACTATACGATCTTGTGCTATGCTTAGGATTGGGTCTTGTCCATCACATCATTCTCCTAATGATGTGATCCCGTTATCAACGACATCCAATGTCCATGGTCAGAAAACCATAACCATCTATTGATCAACGAGCTAGTCAACTAGAGGCTTACTAGGGACATGTTGTGGTCTATGTATTCACACATGTATTATGGTTTCCAGTTAATACAATTATAGCATGAACAATAGACAATTATCATGAATAAGGAAATACAATAATAACCATTTTATTATTGCCTCTAGGGCATATTTCCAACAGTCTCCCACTTGCACTAGAGTCAATAATCTAGTTCACATCACTATGTGATTGTAATGAATCCAACACCCATGGGGTTTGTTCATATCTCACTTGCGAAAGAGGTTTATTAGTCAATGGGTCTGAACCTTTCAGATCCATGTGTGCTTTACAAATCTCTATATCATCTTGTAGATGCGTCTACCATGCGCTACTTGGAGCTATTCCAAATAACTGCTCTACTATACGAATCCGGTTTACTACTCAGAGTCATCCGGATTAGTGTCAAAGTTTGCATCGACGTAACCCTTTACGACGAACTCTTTTACCACCTCCATAATCGAGAAAATTCCTTAGTCCACTAGTTACTAAGGATAAGTTCGACCGCTGTCATGTGATCCATTCCTGGATCACTCTTGTACCCCTTGACTGACTCATGGCAAGGCACACTTCAGGTGCGGTACACAACATAGCATACTGTAGAGCCTACGTCTAAAGCATAGGGGACAACCTACGTCCTTTCTCTCTCTTCTGGCGTGGTTAGGTCTTGAGTCTTACTCAATATTCACACCTTGTAACACAGCCAAGAACTCCTTCTTTGCTAATCTATTTTGAACTCCTTTAAAATCTTGTCACAGTATGTATTCATTTGAAAGTACTATTAAGCGTTTTTTATCTATCCTTATAGATCTTGATGCTCAATGTTCAAGTAGCTTAATCCAGGTTTTCCATTGAAAAACACTTTTCAAATAACCCTGTATGCTTTACAGAAATCCTACATCATTTCTGATCAACAATATGTTAACAACATATACTCATCAAAAATTCTATAGTGCTCCCACTCACTTCTTTGAAAATACAAGTTTCTCTTCGTATAAACCCAAAATCTTTGATCATCTCATCAAAGCGTACATTCCAACTCCGAGATGCTTACTCCAGTCCTTAGAAGGTTTGCTGGAGTTTTGCATACTTGTTAGCATCTTTCAGGATTGACAAAACCTTCTGGCTGTATCACATACAACCTTTCCTCAAGAAAAACGTCGAGGAAACAATGTTTTGATATCCTATCTGCAAGATTTCATAAATAATGCAGTAACTGCTAACATAATTCCAACAGACTCTTAGCATCGCTACGAGTGAGAAAGTCTCACCGCAGTCAACTCCTTGAACTTGTCGGAAAACATCTTAACGACAAGTCGAGCTTTCTTAATGGTGATACTTACCATCATTGTCCGTCTTCCTTTTAAAATCCATCTGTACCCAATAGCCTTACGACCATCAAGTAGTTCTTCCAAATTCTATACTTTGTTTTCACACATGGATCCTCTCGGATTTTATGGCCTCGAGCCATTTGTCGAAATCCAGGCCCACCATCGTTTCTCCATAGCTCGTAGGTTCATTGTTGTCTAGCAACATGACTTCCAAGACAGGATTGCGTACCACTCTTAAGTAGTATGCATCCTTGTCGACCTACGAGGTTTGGTAGTGACTTGATCCGAAGTTTCATGATCACTATCATAAGCTTCCACTTCAATTGGTGTAGGTGAGACAGGAACAACTTCCTGTGCCCTGCTACACATTAGTTGAAGTGGCGGTTCAATAACCTCATCAAGTCTCCACCATCCTCCCACTCAATTCTTTCGAGAGAAACTTTTCCTCGAGAAAGGACCCGTTTCTAGAAACAATCACTTTTGCTTCCGGATCCGAAATAGGAGGTATACCCAACTGTTTTGGGTGTCCTATGAAGATGCATTTATCCGCTTTGGGTTCAAGCTTTATCAGGCTAAAACCTTTTCACATAAGCGTCGCACCCCCAAACTTTTAAGAAATGACAGCTTAGGTTTCTCTAAACCATATTTCATATGGTGTCATCTCAATGGAATTACGTGGTGCCCTATTTAAAGTGAATGTGGTTGTCTCTAATGCCTAACCCATAAACGATAGTGGTAATTCGATAAGAGACATCATGGTTTGCACCACATCCAATAGGGTGCAGCTATGATGTTCGGACACACCATCACACTATGGTGTTCCAGGCAGCATTAGTTGTGAAACAATTTCCACAATGTCTTAGTTGTGTACCAAACACGTAACTCTGATATTCATCTCTATGATCATATCATAGAAATTTTATCCTCTTGTCACGATGATCTTCAACTTCACTCTGAAATTACTTGAACCTTTCAATAATTCAGACTTGTGTTTCATCAAGTAAATATACTCAGCATCTACTCAAATCATCTGTGAAGTAAGAACATAACGATATCCACTGCGTGCCTCAGCACTCATTGGACTGCACACATCAAAATGTATTACTTCCAACAAGTTGCTTTCTTGTTCCATCTTACTGAAAACGAGGCCTTTCAGTCATCTTGCCCATGTGGTATGATTTGCATGTCTCAAGTGATTCAAAATCAAGTGAGTCCAAACGATCCATCTGTATGGAGTTTCTTCATGCATATCTACCAATAGACATGGTTCGCATGTCTCAATCTTTTCAAAAACGAGTGAGTCCAAAGATCCATCAACATGGAGCTTCTTCATGCATTTTATACCAACATGACTCAGATGGCAGTGCCACAAGTATGTGGTACTATCATTACTATCTTATATCTTTTGGCATGAACATGTGTATCACTACGATCAAGATTCAATAAACCATTCATTTTAGGTGCAAGACCATTGAAGGTATTATTCAAATAAACATAGTAAACCATTATTCTCCTTAAATGAATAACTGTATTGCGATAAACATAATCCAATCATGTCTATGCTCAATGCAAACATCAAATAACAATTATTTAGGTTTAACACCAATCCCGATGGTAGAGGGAGTGTGCGATGTTTTATCACATCAACCTTGGAAACACTTCCAACACATATCGTCATCTCAACTTTAGCTAGTCTCCGCAGCCTTTTATTTCGAGTTACTAACACTTAGCAACCAAACCGGTATTTATTACCCTGGTGCTACTAGGAGTACTAGTAAAGTACACAATAATATAACGTATATTCAAAATACTTCTATCGACCTTGCCAACCTTCTCATCTACCAAGTATCTAGGGTAGTTCTGCTTCAGTGACCGTTCCCCTCATTACAGAAGCACTTAGTCTCGGGTTTGGGTTCAACCTTGGGTTTCTTCACTAGAGCAGCAACTGATTTGCCGTTTCATGAAGTATCCCTTCTTTCCCTTGCCCTTCTTGAAACTAGTGGTTTAACCATCAACAATTGATGCTCCTACTTGATTTCTACTTTCGCGGTGTCAAACATCGCGAGTTGCTCAAGGATCATCATGTCTATCCCTGATATGTCATAGTTCATCACGAAGCTCTAATAGCTTGGTGGCAGTGACTATGGAGAACTATCACTATTTCATCTGGAAGATTAACTCCCACTCGATTCAAGTGATTATAGTACTCAGACAATCTGAGCACATGCTCAACGGTTGAGCTTTTCTCCCTTAGTTTGCAGGCTTAAGAAACTTGTCAGAGGTCTCATACCTCTTGACATGGGCACTAGTCTGAAATCCCAATTTCAGTCTTTGGAACATCTCTTATGTTCTGCGACGTTTCAAAAACGTCTTTGGTGCCACAATTCTAAATCGTTAGCATTACGCACTGAACTATCACGTAGTCATCAAAACGTGTATGTCAGATGTTTCCCAACATCTACAGACGACGCTCGAGGTTCAGCACACCGAGCGGTGCATTAAGGACATAAGCCTTCTGCGCAGCAATGAGGATAATCCTCAGTTGACGGACCCAGTCCGCATAATTTCTACTATCAACTTTCAACTAAATTTTCTCTAGGAACATATCTTAAACAGTAGAACTAAAGTGTAAGCTATGACATAATTTGCAAAGAACTTTTGACTATGCTCATGATAATTAATTTCATCTGATTATTTAATGAACTCCCACTTAGATAGACATCCCTCTAGTCATCTAAGTGATACATGATCCGAGTCAACTAGGCCGTGTCCGATCATCACGTGAGACAGACTAGTCATCATCGGTGAACATCTTCATGTTGATTGTATCCACTATACGACTCATGTTCGACCTTTTGGTCTTCCGTGTTCTGAGGCCATGTCTGTACATGCTAGGCTCGTCAAGTCAACCTAAGTGTTTCGCATGTGTAAATCTGGCTTACACCCGTTGTATGCGAACGTTAGAATCTATCACACCCGATCATCACATGGTGCTTCGAAACAACGAACCTTCGCAACGGTGCACAGTTAGGGGGACACTTTCTTGAAATTTTAGTGAGGGATCATCTTATTTATGTTACCGTCGTTCTAAGCAAATAAGATGTAAAAACATGACAAACATCACATGCAAATCATAAAGTGACATGATATGGCCAATATCATCTTGCGCCTTTGATCTCCATCTTCGAGGCGCGGCATGAACACCATCGTCACCGGCATGACACCATGATCTCCATCATCATGATCTCCATCATCGTGTCTTCATGAAGTTGCCTCGCCAACTATTACTTCTACTACTATGGCTAACGGTTAGCAATAAAGTAAAGTAATTATATGGCGTTTTCATTGACACGCAGGTCATAAATAAATTAAGACAACTTCTATGGCTCCTGCCGGTTGTCATACTCATCGACATGCAAGTCGTGATTCCTATCTCATACATCACATATATCATTCATCACATCCTTTTGGCCATATCACATCACATAGCAAACCCTGCAAAAACAAGTTAGACGTCCTCTAATTGTTGTTGCATGTTTTACGTGGCTGCTATGGGTTTCTAGCAAGAACATTTCTTACCTACGCAAAACCACAACGGTGATATGCCAATTGCTATTTACCCTTCATAAGGACCCTTTTCATCGAATCCGATCTGACTAAAGTGGGAGAGACAGACACCCGCCAGCCACCTTATGCATCAAGTGCATGTCAGTCGGTGGAATCAGTCTCACGTAAGCGTACATGTAAGGTCGGTCCGGGCCGCTTCATCCCACAATGTCGCCGGATCAAGATAAGACTAGTAATGGTAAGCAAATTGAACAAATCATCGCCCACAACTACTTTGTGTTCTACTCGTGCATAGAATCTACGCATAGACCTAGCTCTAATACCACTGTTGGGGAACGTAGCAATAATTCAAAATTTTCCTACGTGTCACCAAGATCAATCTAGGAGATGCTAGCAACGAGAGAGAAGGAGTGCATCTTCATACCCTTGAAGATCGCTAAGCGGAAGCGTTACAAGAACACGGTTGATGGAGTCGTACTCGCGGCGATTCAAATCGCGGAAGATCCGATCTAGCGCCGAACGGACGATGCCTCCGCGTTCAACACACGTATAGCCCGGGGACGTCTCCTCCTTCTTGATCCAGCAAGGGGAGAGGAGAAGTTGAGGGAGGACTCCAGCAGCACGACGGCGTGGTGATGGAGCTTGTGGTATTCCTGCAGGGCTTCGCCAAGCTCTACGGAGGAGAAGGAAGAGTTGGAGGAGGGAGGGGCTGCGCTAGGGAAGGGGGTGTCGCTGCCCTCTATCTCCCTCACTATATATAGGGTGAAGGGGGTGGAGGAGGCTCCCTAGGGTTCCCTAGGGGAGGGGCGGCGGCCACAGGGAAAACCCTAGATGGGTTTGGGCGCCCCCACCCCTAGGAAACTTGCCCCCCAAGTCGGGAGGGGTGGCTTCCCTAGGGAAGGCGCCCCCACCTCTCCAAGTTACGTGAGATGGGGAGGGAGGGGCGCACAACCCCTTAGTAGGCTGGTGTGCCCCTTTCCCCTTGGCCCATAAGGCCCCCCAACGCTTGCCGGGGCCTCCGAAACCACTTTCGGACACGCTGGTCGTCACCCGGTACCCCCGAAACAATTTCGGACTCCAATACCCTTCGTCCAATATATTGATCTTCACCTATGGACCATTCTGGAATTCCTCGTCACGTCCGGGATCTCATCCAGGACTCCGAACAACCTTCGGTAACCACATACTATTTCCCATTACAACTCTAGTGTCATCGAACCTTAAGTGTGTAGACCCTACGGGTTCGGGAACCATGCAGACATGACCGAGACATCTCTCCGGCCAATAACCAATAGCGGGATCTGGATACCCATATTGGCTCCCACATGTTCCACGATGATCTCATCGGATGAACCACGATGTCGGGGATTCAATCAATCTCGTATACAATTCCCTTTGTCTATCGGTATGTTACTTGCCCGAGATTCGATCATCGGTATCCCCATACCTCGTTCAATCTCGTTACTGGCAAGTCACTTTACTCGTTCCATAATGCATGATCCCGTGGCTAACACATTAGTCACATTGAGCTCATTATGATGATGCATTACCGAGTGGGCCTAGAGATACCTCTCCGTCACACGGAGTGACAAATCCCAGTCTCGATTCGTGCCAACTCAACAGACACTTTCAGAGATACCCGTGGTGTGCCTTTATAGCCACCCAGTTATGCTATGACGTTTGGCACACCCAAAGCATTCCTATGGTATCCGGGAGTTGCACAATCTCATGGTCTAAGGAAATGATACTTGACATTAGAAAAGCTTTAGCAGACGAACTATACGATCTCGTGCTATGCTTAGGATTGGGTCTTGTCCATCACATCATTCTCCTAATGATGTGATCCCGTTATCAACGACATCCAATGTCCATGGTCAGGAAACCATAACCATCTATTGATCAACGAGCTAGTCAACTAGAGGCTTACTAGGGACATGTTGTGGTCTATGTATTCACACATGTATTATGGTTTCCAGTTAATACAATTATAGCATGAACAATAGACAATTATCATGAATAAGGAAATACAATAATAACCATTTTATTATTTCCTCTAGGGCATATTTACAATATTGAGTACACCTATATAGAACTCTTGGAGTATGTTCATCACCCCCTTTGATGGACCCCTAGAACTTGATACACAACTCGACCGACAGCCCATCAGACCTAGGAGCTGAATCAAGCTTCATGGATTTGATCACAACCTTAACCTCCTCCACACTAAAGTGGACCTTCTCCACCTCTGATATGTGGTTAATAGGATCCCATGTGCCGGGGTTGAGACCAATCCCTCATCTCCCTTTTCCCTTGAAGAGACTTATAGAACCCATCGACATGGGATCTAATTTTCTCCTTCTGTTGAAGGAGCCTAGATCCATACCATAATAGCGGGATAGAAGACTGTCTATGATGACCATTTGCTATGGCCTGAAAATACAATGTATTAGAGTCCCCTATAAGTAGCCAATTTTTACTACCCCCCCCCTTTGATGCTAGTAGATCTCTTCATTTCAAGAAGAGCTATAGTAGGCTATCCTCCAGCCCATGACAATCCATCCATTCCTTGGGATCTAGTCCCATGCAATCAGAGCGGGTATCAAAGGCTTGAATGGCACGCAAAAGCTAGGCCATGTGTTCCCAAAGATCACGACCAAGAGTAGCCCCCCATTCTTGCATGAATTGTCTAGATTGGTGTAGTGATGCTAAGTGTCTAGGATCGACATTGTGCAGTGCGAGGAAGTGAGGGTCGCCTTCCATTTCTCCTTGATAGCCTCGCAAACCCATTAATTCGGTTGTTATGTCCCAAAATGGAATCTGGCCAGAGGTCTCACCTCGTGCTCTCCTGAGGATAGCAAGAGAGGAACGTGATTCGAACCAACCCTCATAACAGCCCGGATGGACGCCAAGGGAATCTCTCCTAAATGGTGGGGACTGAAGCGTGATACAACACACTAAATACCGCGTTCGCCTGCTTGTTTGTTCAGGTAAAGCGGGTCGCGACACACTCAAGTTTGTGTAGGCCCATCTCCGCGATGCATCCGTTAAACCAATTCCTGAAAGGTACATGGATCCAGTTATTATTTTGTCCCAGGCCGTTGTGATTAGGTTGAAATCACCCCTACAACAATCAGCAGAGTTGCATGCTCCACCTCAGTAGACAACTCGGCCAAAAAGGCCCCTGATTTACTGAGGGGGCGGGGGGGGGGGTAGACTATGATAACCTCCCATTTGAAGTTAGATGTTTCTCTACAGGAAGTTCCATGCTGAGAAAGAACTCATATCCATGCTACCGACTTCAAAAGCTCCACCCTTTACCCCTAAAAGGATTTCATCAGAGTGGCCTGCCTCCCCACTAGCCGGCGGCCAATGCTCAGCAAAGAGTTGGATACTCAGCCACTAAAGTTCTTGGAGCGTGAATGCATTGTCTCTTGCAACCCAACAATCTCATTTCGTTCTTGTCATAAGTATTCGCTGATATGACACCTTCGACCATGTTGGCTAACTCGATGAGTCGATTGAGCATAGGAGACGAACAACTTGGAGCGGCGGAGCACAATAGCAATAGATAATTAGTGGCGGAGGCAATCGCGAGAGCGAGACTTGAAGGAGGTTGCACGAGAAAAACGAACGAACGACCTTGATTTTTGTCAGGCACAATTCACCAGTTAAGGGCGTCGACATCTTCAATTAGCGAACGACCAAGATGAAGGATCAGGAGAAGATCCAATGGCTCGCGGAGCTCGCCATTGATTGAACCATTATTTACTGACACTGTATTTTTTTCCGATGAAAGGCACTGTAGCGTTTCACTGGTTTTACTATTTACCTTGTAGCGTTTCACTGGTTTTACTATTTGCCTTCTCCCTTTGCCGTTGGGCTACTTAAGCCATCCCTCCATCTGTAATCGTATGTCATAATCTCCGCTTATGGCTAGTTGAAATTTCTGCTTTATTCTGGACTATGTGGAAGTGCAAAAATGGCATAATCTTTGATAATAAGAAATTTACTGATACTATGACTTTGATCAAACTAATGTGTAGATGGATTTTGGATTGATCAATATTGCAGATAAAGGAGCACCAAAAAGGGGTGTTGGAGCTGGGCACAAGACTGCTAGAACGGGTAGCAAATAAGGTCTACAGAGCTTCGCAAGGGTGGATGTTCAATGTGGTGCGCTTGGAAGGATGAAAAAGTCTCCGCCTGAAGCTTTTGCTAATTTTTCGTTTGCTGCTTCTTTTTCTGGTAATGTCTTTTGGAGTTTGTAGGTGTTTCTGGGTGCCTTGTAGCTGATGCCCTTGGATGATCGTAATAAGGTAGATTTGGCTGTGTGGATATGCGCGCGATGCAGCTCTGCCCCTTGGTGAAGGGATGCTGAGTTGGGAGGTTAGGAATCCTGTTTAGGTGTCGTTTCGTTTGAACTTTGTTATCGAACTGCTATGGTTTTCTTAATAAAAAGGGAAATGTTTCCCCGCGGTGCGTCGGCCGAGCATTTCGGCTGGTCACGTGTGAGTCGGGGCGCGTGGGAATCAGATCGTGCTGGATCCTTTTTACGCAGGGGGTGCCATGACCATAGGCCAGGTGGGCTGGCTGGCCCACGCCCGCGTCCCGCTAGCCTTATCCTCTCACACGAGTGTCTCTGCTTTCTCCGTCTCTCGATCCCATCTCTTCTTTTTTGCTTCATGGCGACGGCGAGCCGCGGCGACCTTGGTGATGTGCGACAGAGGCGAGGCGATGTGCGATGGGGGAGCCACCTACGCATCTGGTTGTAGCCGCAGCTCTGGCGAGCTCCGCCATGGCCGTTGACGCCGTGTGCTGGAACAAACGCCCACCCATGCTGGAACCAGTAAGACCTCGGGTGCTGGAACCGGCATCATTTTTTGCTACAACCTATGAGTTTTTTTGCTGGAACTGGCATCCCGTACAGACTCTTCTCGTCCACTCATTCATCCCTACCTTTAGCGAGCGGCCAAAGCAAGCCGCCAAAGAAATCACCTCCGCTTCCTCCTGAAGAACCCTGCAACTCCGGTGACCCTCGACTGGACGGTGGCGGAGGCATTGCAGAACCTGCTGCACACGCTTATGCTACAACCGCTAACCAAAAAGCTTCAAACGAGGTGAAAAAAGCTTCAACCAAATATATGAAAAGCTGCAAGCAGTCATTGCCATGGCCGAATGCTACAACCGCTGACATAAAATGCTACAACCTTTGATGAAAAAAGCTTCAACCGAACGAGAGAGGTATATTTCACCCAGGCGCTGCTCAAAACGAAAAAAGTTTCAATCGTTTACAGAAAAGCTTCCACCGTAGAGGGGAAAAGCTTCAACCATTGAGATAAAAGCTACAACCGTATCAATTTTTTGCTATTGCCGTCTGTGCCTTTTGCTACATCCATTCATGCGGCCATGGTGCTATTTTACGACTGAGGTGTGACCGGCGACGACGAGGACGACATTTTTGTTGCAACATCCTCGTTTTTTGCTACCATTGGCGATGTGTTTTGCTACATCCGATTAACATTTTTGCTACAATGGCGGCGTCGATGGATTTTTTTTGCTGCAACCGTTGTCTTCATTTACTACGACTGACATGGGAAAATGCTACCACGGGGCATCTCTGTTTTTTGCTGAAACCAATCATCGGTGAGGCGGAGCTGCATCCATGGCACTCCGACGAGCAGCACAAAAAGGTTTCAACCAGCAAGCAGAATTGCTGGAATCAGCATCTATAGAACCTGGAACCTGCGATTTGTTTTGCTACATCAAGGAAGTGGTACAGGGCGAAGTGGAGTCGCTTGTTTTTTTGCTACATCGGGGATTCTAAAAAGCTACAAACGTCGGGCTGTTTTGCTACAACGGCGACATGTGGAATTGGGTTACTCAGGGAAGAAGACGACTGCGGTGCCTGCAGCGTGCACCCTGCGACGAGCTCGACGACAAGGATGGACGGGGTGGGGGTGGCGCATCAGATGCTACAACCATGGGGCGGAGAGCTTCAACCGCTGCCAACGGAGGCTCCATGTCAGCCATGGCCAAGAGCTTGGTGGGTACCCGACCATGACGAAGCTCGTCGGCGACCGACGGCGGGGGTCGGCGACGAGGGACAACCGGCGGTGAGAGGAGATGAGGAGGCGAGGGGGCAGCGTGTGCGGGGGCGGCGCCCTCCTTCGGTCCTTCCTCTCCCTTTCTTCCGTGCGGGAGGTTGAAGATGGGGTGCGGGGGAGGAGGAGGAGAGATCTGACAGCTGCGCGCGTGCAAATCGGACGGATCTGGGCTGACCGGCCGAAAAATTGGGCCGGCGCGCCGGCGCAGAGCGCTGCCCTAATAAAAATGGAAAGGAGAGAGCCCTTCTTTCATAAAAAAGAAGTAACCGTATGCCAATTTTCCCGAGAATTCTCAATCAACACTTACAGCTAATACAAGCATATTCCCTTTGCGTATACTCTTGTGCTCCCAAACTCTAGTTTCTTCACCCAAATCGATCTCGATCTCCCTACGGGGCGTGCCATTTCTCCGGTCGCTAGGGGCGTGTTTGGTTGCCCGGGTGGTTTTAGGATGCATTGCATGAGGGAACCTGGGTGACCACGACCTGGTTGAGCCGATGCAAAGTTGAGCCAAGATTGGTGTTTGGTGAACTTGTACGTCATGGCTGTATGAGGTGCAGTTCTTCTGAATATTGCTGAAATTGATGCGGAAGGCAGAGCATATGCAGCAGCGTGGAGCGATGGGATCCGGGGCTCGGTGGTTCCAGACGGTTGGATCAGGCGAGCACGAGGAGGCAGGATCCGGCGGCAGCAGCAATGCTTGGTGGAGGCGAACGAAGCTGACGGCACTTGACAAGGGCGGCGGCGACGGCGCTTTGTAGAGGACGGCGGCGGCGCTTAGTAGAGGAGAACGGAGGTGGTGGTGCTTGACGAAGAAGGATTCAGCGGCGCTTGGTCGATTGGATCTTGGCGGCGGCGCGTGACGAAGAGGCAGAAGGGAGAGGAAGGAAACGGAGGAATGAGCCTGCACGAGATACGCAGGAATCCTGCGTTCCCCTCAGCCTGGCTGAGAGGCCTCCTTTTGCATCCGCCGGGCCAGGCTGAAGGGCCCATACAGCTTACCAAACGACCCAGATTTTGCATGATGGATGCGGGCCAGATGCAACACAAGGAACCAAACACGCCCTAGATTAATTAGACGGCCGATCACTCAAACGTGACGTGGCCCCAGATGCCCTGTCCCAGTCACCGCACACTGGACCAAGTCCACGGCCTGCGGCCGGACTCCGCCGTGTCGCTTAGTTCGTCATACAACTGCAAACTGCCTCGTTCTCTCCGCGCTCCGGTCTCCCCAGTCCACGCCGCGCAGGCTGGAAGAGCTCGAATTTCCTCACTCCCGCGTCGCCTCGCCTCGCCTCTGCTCGCTCCGGAGAAGGCTAGCTGCCCCGCGAGCCGAGCGCGGCGCCCATGGCGTTCGACAAGATCCAGGTCGCCAACCCCATCGTCGAGATGGACGGTGAGAACCCCGATCCCCCACTCTCCTATCGGAACCCTGCTTGATTTGTCTCGTGCTTTTCTGCAATCCAAGAGGGCATGTTAAGATTATGTACCGCGTGTGTTTGACTGATTGTGTGGCTGAGTTAGTCCGCCCATGGTGGTGGATGAATTAGTCTGCTTTACTTGGATTTGGATCATGTGCAGTTGAGCTGGAAGCGTAGTCCATGTGCTACAGTATCACGGGATCAAATTTCGGCCTTATACCTTGGTGTTCTAGGCAGCCTTGACCCACTTCACTTGTGCAGGGAAATGTGATTATTTGGGTGAAGTTGTTCGGTGATATCGTTCCATGATGCTCTGGTGATTAATGTTCGTCTAATTACTTACTACTCCCTCCGTCCAATAATATAAGAGTGTTTTTTTACACTATACTAGTGTAAAAAACGCTCTTATATCCACCCGCGAAAGAAAAGAAAAAACGCTCTTATATTATGGAACGGAGGGAGTAGTTTACTAGGTGCTTCACTGTGTATACAGCGGCTGGTCTTAATTTTTTTGAATCTAAGGTGTATTGAAGAAGTTCTCTGATTAGAAAATGCACTGACCTTAGCAGGACTTCCCTATTGGGTGACATGAAAGTAGTATGGTTAACCACGTGGAAGATACACTGATGGAAGATGAAAAACGTTCCAAATCGTCTTCCAATGCACTCAGTATGCACTATTTCCAGATACCAAGTTCAGAACTTATCTGCAAAATTTATCTAAAAAAAACTTATTTATTACATGTTTGCTTGATTGCGCCTTGTTGTATTCCAGATGTCAGCCCAATATGTCCTCACTCAGAAGTTAGTAGTGGCTGAAAAAGTGCCATGAATAGACTGATTATCCTTTTGTGTAGCATTTACCAGGAAATATATTTTTAGCCCATAAGTGTCACCCTTTTTTTATAGTTGGGAGACGATGCTTTTGCTGACTGAAATAACTCATAAACTATATGTTCATTTTGCGTAGGTGACGAGATGACACGAATTATATGGAAATGGATCAAAGATAAGGTTAGTTCTTGTCATTTCTGTTTGTTCTTGATATCGATGGAATACTTACCTAAGCATTGTGCTCAGCATCTCTTACGTCTTTACTCCATTTTATTACTTTTTGTGATTTTCGTGTTGCTTATTGCCCCCATCTTCATTAAGAGACATTTTTTAAATATGTTTGTTGATCATGCAGCTTATATTTCCTTTCCTGGACTTGGATATAAAATACTTTGACTTAGGTCTACCTAACCGTGATGCTACTGGGGATAAAGTAACGATAGAAAGTGCAGAAGCTACCCTAAAGTAAGCCTCAGTTTTTCAGATTCCTGATTTTGGACCACTCTCTGTTTTCTTGTTTTTGTTTCACTATTTAGTTGTTCCTTTCTTTAATGGATCTGATATTGTCTACTGCAAATCAATATTATCAGTGCTTCTGAACCTCCTCGTCCTAGTATCGCCTAGCAATTATTGATTGAATGAAGGAATTTGCATGTGTGCTGGACTGCTGGTGCTTCCATTTATGCTGATATATAACATATGCTGATATTATTATTTGTGGTTCCTATATTTGTAGCCTTTTACATTATAGTGGTTCAGTGATTCTATTTTTTTTTTCAGGTATAACGTGGCCATCAAATGCGCAACTGTCACCCCAGGTGATGTTCGGCAGAATTTGGGCTCATTAACTTATGAACCTTAACGCTCTATAGCAACATTGGATGCCCATGTTAATTTTGATTTGGTGCCACACTACTTGTGACCTTACAGATGAAGGACGCGTAAAAGAGTTTAATTTAAAAGCTATGTGGAGGAGTCCAAATGGGACAATAAGGAACATCTTAAATGGTAAACCACTCACTCGTGATTCATTTACTTCACATATGTGCATTGAGATTCTTGAATCTTGTGTTCGTTCTACTCTGAACTTCCATCAATGCACCTTTTGTGGTTCTTTATTACTTACATTGGTGGAACTCATTTTTTTCCACAGGAACTGTTTTCCGAGAACCAATCATCTGCAAGAATGTTCCTTGGCTTGTGCCTGGTATGGTGGCTGTACTGCAGTGCTGCACACACCAATACTTGGAGCTTGTTGATGTTTATGCTACATATCTTACTCTGACAGGATGGACAAAACCCATATGCATTGGCAGACATGCTTTTGGTGATCAATACCGAGCAACAGATACAATCATCAGAGGGCCAGGGAAACTCAAGTTGATATTTGGTATGTAGCCCTACAAAGTTAGTTATCCAGCTAATGTTCTGATAGGTCTTACAAGTCAGAATTTGTAGAAGTTAGGACCGGATAGCTTGCGGCTTGGTCTCACTATTGTGTTTGTTCTACTGATAATAACTCTACATCCTGTTTTTTACGGACATCTTTGCGATTGAAAATGTTGTTGGTTCTCAAAATAGAGACATGATTGTTGGAATAGACATGATGTGTCACCATATTGGCACATTAAGCTTGGCTACCACTATAATCTGGGGTACTACTTCAGGACCTATTAAATGGTTTATATAATAAGGGGTACTACTTCGGGACATATGAATTGGCTTATACTCCCTCCGTCCTAAAATAAGTGTCGCTAATTTAGTACAACTTTGTACTTCCTCCGTAAACTAATATAAGAACGTTTAGATTACTATTTTAGTAATCTAAACGCTCTTATATTAGTTTACTGAGGGAGTACTAAATTTGTACTAAACCAGCAACACTTATTTTGGGACGGAGGGAGTACATGTGTACAATGAATATAACCGGTTTCTCCGAGTAAAACAACTGCATATATGTGAATGTACCTTACTAATATAGTAAAGTACTAATCATATTTTCCCAGTCTCTAAATATAAGTTATCCATTGTGTCAGTGTCATGTTTACTCTCTTATCTTTTTAAAACTACCACAGATGGCATAGAGGAACAAATAGAGTTGGATGTGTTCAACTTTAGTGGTGCTGGTGGAGTAGCATTGTCTATGTATAACACTGATGAGGTTTGTTCCCTGTGTCATGCTAGCTTTGATGCTGTGTGTGTTCAAATGGTTTTTTTTTAATCATAACATGATTTATCTTATTGCATTCCAAACAGTCAATTCGGGCATTTGCTGAAGCTTCGATGAATGTGGCTTACCAGAAAAGATGGCCGCTTTATCTTAGTACCAAGAACACAATCCTGAAAAAATATGACGGAAGGTCAATATACAATTATCATAAGCTATCTACTTACTTTGGAGACAGGCTTGCATCCATGTATGCATTTCATGAAATATAACATTCCTTACTTGCCTGGTTGTCTTGTATATCAGGTTTAAAGACATATTCCAAGAAAACTATGAAACAAATTGGAGAGGCAGGTTTGAGGATGCAGGAATATGGTAGTCTATTTGCTCTGTCTTGTGCAGACAAGTATTAAATGTTTCTTCCTTCTCTTCCAGACTAATTGTTGCTGTGGCAGGTATGAACATAGACTGATCGATGATATGGTGGCCTATGCCCTAAAGAGTGAAGGTGGCTATGTTTGGGCTTGCAAGAATTATGACGGAGATGTGCAGAGCGATCTAGTTGCTCAAGGTATGTGCTCTACATATGGATGTTGTCTGCTGCAACCTTTTATCTTGAGAAGGATGGTAGTTCATTTGTTAAGAGCTGGAATGTTCTACTCCTGTTTCAGGTTTTGGATCGTTAGGTCTCATGACATCGGTTCTGGTACGTGCCCGGACGGATATTTCATGCTACTCTGTGTATTTCAAAGTTCAATTCGTGTCTCATAACCATTTGTTAGGATAATGTTTTAGTGTTTTACTATTGGAAATGCACTTACATTGTGCTCTACTGCTGGAATAACTGGCACCCAGTATGTGCTTCTCTCTGCTCAGCTTAACAAGTATAGTTCGTGTTACTTTAGGTGTGCCCTGACGGTAGAACAGTTGAAGCTGAAGCTGCACACGGTACAGTCACACGACATTACAGAGTCCACCAAAAAGGAGGCGAAACTAGCACAAACAGCATTGCGTCAATCTTTGCGTGGTCTACTGGATTAGCACATAGGTACCAAGGGTGAATTAAACCATAGAAGTTAGATGATAATGTTTTCACTCATTATGTTGAACCTAAATTTATTTTCTTAGACCAGTTGAACCTAAGTTTTTATACACAATTTATCTTAATATTCCTATTCAATTGCCATACACAATCTTTAGTTTTCTTAATATGTGGAGTTGAGAAAATTGTCTTCTAAACTTTGGTGGGAGTTTTCACTTTAGGAAGGTTATTCCAGTTTTTTTTCTTGCTAATTTTGTAAATATTTAGTATGCTGCAGTAACTTTATTTGATGTATTTGTAGCTGAAGCATTACGTCTTAATATTGAATACTTAATACAGGGCAAAGCTCGATGACAACAAAAGACTGTTGGATTTCACACAAAAACTTGAAGCTGCTTGTGTGGGAACAGTGGAATCTGGAAAGATGACAAAGGATCTAGCTCTTCTCATACACGGACCAACGTAATTCTGCCATTTCTTTCCATTTTGTAGCTACAGTACACAGGGCTTAGTTCTAATCGGTTATTTTGAAGTATTATTTTTATTTAATTGCTTCTCTTGGCGTCTTACAGTGTTAGCCGTGATAAGTATCTGAACACCATGGAGTTCATTGATGCGGTTGCTGAGGAGTTGAGGACAAGATTGTCCGCAAAATCAAAGTTATAAAGGTACTACAAGTAAGATAATTTCCCTGTCTATCTGCTTAGCTGCCTTGCAATGCTTCTGAAGCTCATGTTTTCTCATCTAAGCATTTCTGCCATTGTCGACACAGGAGGGACTTGTTAGGATCCTATAATACAAGGTTTGCGTTTGTGCTACGAATAGGGCAACGTGTCTTCCCTACAGTGCTCAAATAGAGCCTCTGGTGACAGTCTGAATGCACCTCCGAACAATGAAGGAAGATGCTGTCTAGCTCGAAAATAAGTAGGCTCTTTTTTATCGGATTCTTGGTGATGATCGAGTCATTTCATGCAGCTCTTCAGATAGCGATGTCCAAATCCAAGTTGGGCTTCTTACACCTACACACCCGAAGTGGTGTTTGTACCAGACATAATAAGCCACTTTATTCAAACATTGTAATGCCACCACATGAAATCAAAAGCCAATTTGAAATCTGAAGCTGGTCATCCAACGATATGAGCGACATGTTTCTTTGGTGCTTCAGTTTCCTCTCATCACAGGACAACCTGAAGCCGATGCAGCAGCAGCAGTAGCAGGCGCGCTCAAGAAGCTTGCGAGGAAGTTGCCGCGCTCGTAGAAGTACTCCGCCTTCTCCACCTTCATCTCCTCATCAACCTGTCATCACATTGTTGCAGCCACCCATGTCAGTGTCTACTCTGTTAGACTGTTACTGTGATTCTGTGAAGTCCCAACTTTGAACAAAACTTGACTGTACTATCAAAGCTGCCAAGCTTACATGGAAGACGCAGACCCCAAAGAACTCGACGCGCTGGCCGTGAGGAGGGTGGCCCTTGAACGGCCCCTCCATGTAACCCCAGTGCCGGAACTTGAAGGCGACCCTCGGCGGGCCGCTGTACACGTCCAGCACCTCGATGGCGAAGCCCCTGGGGAACGCCGTGAGGAACGTCGACATGCCGGAGTCGACCGTCTCCTTGTCCGGGTCGTAGATGCGGTGCTCCGGCGGCAGCTTGGTCGCCAGGAACGCGTTGTAGCCGCCGATGGCAGTCCACTCCTTCCGCGTTAGAGGCTTCATCCCTGCAAATAAGCAAGCGTTGGTGCCGTTGCAAGGCAGACGATCTTATGTGATTATGTCGCAAGATCGGTGGATGGATGGGCAGAAGGGTGCCACTGTGCGGCGGCGTCTCACCGTTGGTGCTCGCGGTGAATCCCTGGGAGTGGACGCTCTTCTGGTCGTCGGGGCGCACCTTGTGGATCATCTCCATCTCCCAGGTCTTGAGCAGGCGCTGCACCTTCTCCTCAAGAGACCCATCCGGCCATTCCTGTTGCAGTGTTAATCACGTGAACAAAGCTTAAAAATACTAGTAGTAATAATCAGTAGAAATTGATGTGATTCAGGGTACATCATGGACCTACTCGTGGATAGGTTTAGCGGTGCGTACCTTGGTCCTCTCTTCCTCGAAGAGCTTGTTCACGATGTCGTAGTTGGGAGGGGCTCCATGCCTCCACACGGTGTTCTTCTCGCCCTCGCCGTGCATGAACGACCGGTACTTGTCACCTCCTGTTTCAGTAGACGCCATGGCTAATTACCTTCGTCCCAGTTCAGGGGACAACTTGGTATTTGGAAGCTGAGAGTCAAGTCAAGGACCGATCTCCTACATGTAGGGGGTAAAAAAAATCAGACGTAGAGAACTGCATCATTGCGAACGTCACTGCATTGGAAAAACATGGCTAGTACTATATGATATCCACCAACCCAATCACTTACCAGTCCCTGTCGCGCTGAGCTGCGTCCACTCGTTTTCCTTATCCCTTTTGTCACGTTGGCAAATGTTCAAACTACTCACCAAATTGTATTGGCGAAGTTTAAAGGAAGGACTTCGAAGATGGATTTTAGTAAATAAAAATACAAGACCAAGTTAAAAAGGTTATATTGGAGGGTGTGGCTAGCATCATATAGCATCAATTCAACACAAATTCAACAATTTGACAAAGCAAAATAAATCATAATTCAACACATGCTAAAATAAACTTCTACAATGCATGCATAAATAGGCGATACATGAATAATTCAATCGAGTCCTTTATTGCGCTCGTTGATCTCCTTCTTCTTCATGTGGAGCCACTTCTTGCTTTCCTCAAAGAGGCTAGCGTCTTGCAACATGATCCTAAAATCTTCGTGTCCTCGCAAGCATTACCCCCCCCCCCCCTTTTCTCTCTGTCTCTCTCTTTCTCTCCCTCACACACACACACAAAATTATGTGCACTGTCGCCGCCTTTTTAAGCTCCCATTTTGTATTTTTCTCTTGCTTCTTCATGTTTATCTTCTCCCTCTCAATGCTCAATTTCTCTTTCACCCTCTATGCTCGAACTCCATCCACTCCCTTTGAACACCCCAAAAGAGCTTGTACCTCTCCTCCTTCTTCTCCTCCTTGGCGGCTTCATGTGGCGGGCATTTTTGCTTGCCACACGGTCACACACGACCCTTTGCTTCTCCCACTTGTTGCCCATCACCTGCCAGTTCCTCTTTGGCACAGTTGCTTGTTAGTCCGCCCCTCCACTTTGCTCCTCTTCCAACTTCATGGTGTTGTTTTGAGCTATTCAAAGAGAGTTTGCCACTTTGGTTTCTCACTAAATTTCGACCAACAATGGGAAAAGGTAATGGCTTGCCTTTGGTTTAGTTGTACAAAGTGGCCTCACACCTCTACTAGGAAAATAAGAATAACTCAAAACTGAAGGAAATATGCCCTAGAGGCAATAATAAAATTATTATTTATTTCCTTATATCATGATAAATGTTTATTATTCATGCTAGAATTGTATTAACCGAAACATGATACATGTGTGAATACATAGACAAACAGAGTGTCACTAGTATGCCTCTACTTGACTAGCTCGTTGATCAAAGATGGTTAGGTTTCCTAGCCATAGACAAAGAATCGTCATTTGATTAACGGGATCACATCATTAGGAGAATGATGTGATTGACTTGACCCATTTCGTTAGCTTAGCAATCGATCGTTTAGTATGTTGCTATTGCTTTCTTCATGACTTATACATGTTCCTATGACTATGAGATTATGCAACTCCCGTTTACCGGAGGAACACTTTGTGTGCTACCAAACGTCACAATGTAACTGGATGATTATAAAGGTGCTCTACAGGTGTCTCCGAACGTACTTGTTGGGTTGGCGTATTTCGAGATTAGAATTTGTCACTCCGATTGTCGGAGAGGTATCTCTGGGCCCACACGGTAATGCACATCACTTAAGCCTTGCAAGCATTGCAACTAATGAGTTAGTTGCGGGATGATGTATTACGGAACGAGTAAAGAGACTTGCCGGTAACGAGATTGAACTAGGTATTGAGATACCGACGATCGAATCTCGGGAAAGTAACATACCGATGACAAAGGGAACAACGTATGTTGTTATGCGGTTTGACCGATAAAGATCTTCGTAGAATATGTAGGAGCCAATATGAGCATCCAGGTTCCGCTATTGGTTATTGACCGGAGACATGTCTCGGTCATGTCTACATAGTTCTCGAACCCGTAGGGTCCGCACGCTTAAAGTTCAATGACAGTTATATTATGAGTTTATGTGTTTTGATGTATCGAAGATAGTTCGGAGTCCCGGATGAGATCGGGGACATGATGAGGAGTCTCGAAATGGTCGAGACGTAAAGATCGATATATTGGACGACTATATTCGGACATCGAAAAGGTTCCGAGTGATTCGGGTATTTATCGGAGTACCGGGGAGTGTATGGGCCTTATTGGGCTTTAGGGGAAATAGAGAGGCAGGCCGCGCGCACCCCAAGGCCTAGTCCGAATTGGACTAGGGGGAAGCGCTGCGCCCCCTCATTCGTTCTCTTCTCTTTTCCCTTTCCTTCTCTCCTACTCCTACTACTTGGAAGGGCTCCTAGTTCTACTAGGAAAGGGGGAATCCTACTCCCGGTGGCCAGGGGCTCGCCGGTGGGAGTAGGACTCCCCTAGGGCGCGCCATAGAGAGGGCCGGCCCCTCCCCTCCTCCACTCCTTTATATACGTGGCCAGGGGCACCCCATAGACACAACAATTGATCCCTTGGATCTCTTAGCTGTGTGCGGTGCCCCCCTCCACCATAATCCACCTCGGTCATATTGTAGCGGTGCTTAGGCGAAGCCCTGCGTCGATAGAACATCATCATCATCACCACGCCGTCGTGCTGACGGAACTCTCCCTCAAAGCTCGGCTGGATCGGAGTTCGAGGGACGTCATCGAGTTGAACGTGTGCAGAACTCGGAGGTGCCGTGCGTTCGGTGCTTGATCGGTCGGATCGTGAAGACGTACGACTATATCAACCGCATTGTGCTAACGCTTTCGCTTTCGGTCTACGAGGGTACGTGGACACACTCTCCCCTCTTGTTGCTATGCATCACCATTATCCTGTGTGTGCGTAGGAATTTTTTTGAAATTACTACGTACCTCAACAGAGGCATTCGAGCTAGGTTTTATGCGTAGATGTCATATGCACGAGTAGAACACAAGTGAGTTGTGGGCGATATAAGTCATACTGCTTACCAGCATGTCATACTTTGGTTCGGCGCTATTTTTGGATGAAGCGGCCTGGACCGACATTACGCGTACGCTTACGCGCGACTGGTTCTACTGACATGCTTTGCACACAGGTGGCCGGCGGGTGTCAGTTTCTCAAACTTTAGTTGAACCGAGTGTAGCTACACCCGGTCCTTGCGAAGGTTAAAACATCACCAACTTGACAAACTATCATTGTGGTTTTGATGCGTAGGTAAGAACGGTTCTTGCTCAGCCCGTAGCAGCCACGTAAAACTTGCAACAAACAAAGTAGAGGGCGTCTAACTTGTTTTTGCAGGACATGTTGTGATGTGATATGGTCAAAGCATGATGCTAAATTTTATTGTATGAGACGATCATGTTTTGTAACCGAGTTATCGGTAACTGGCAGGAGCCATATGGTTGTCGCTTTATTGTATGCAATGCAATCGCCCTGTAATGCTTTACTTTATCACTAAGCGGTAGCGATAGTCGTAGAAGCATAAGATTGGCGAGACGACAACGATGCTACGATGGAGATCAAGGTGTCGCATCGGTGACGATGGTGATCATGACGGTGCTTCGGAGATGGAGATCACAAGCACAAGATGATGATGGCCATATCATATCACTTACATTGATTGCATATGATGTTTATCTTTTATGCATCTTATCTTGCTTTGATTGACGGTAGCATTATAAGATGATCTCTCACTAAATTTCAAGATAAAAGTGTTCTTCCTGAGTATGCGTCGTTGCCAAAGTTTATCGTGCCCAGACACCACGTGATGATCGGGTGTGATAAGCTCTATGTCCATCTACAACGGGTGCAAGCCAGTTTTGCACACGCAGAATACTCAGGTTAAACTTGACGAGCCTAGCATATGCAGATATTGTTGGGAAACGTAGTAATTTCAAAAAATTTCCTACGCACACGCAAGATCATGTGACGCATAACAACGAGGGGGAGAGTATTGTCTACGTACCCAACGCAGACCGACTGCGGAAGCGATGACACGACGTAGAGGAAGTAGTCGTACGTCTTCACGATCCAACCGATCAAGCACCAAAACTACGGCACCTCCGAGTTCGAGCACACGTTCAGCTCGATGACGATCCCCGGACTCCGATCCAGCAAAGTGTCGGGGAAGAGTTCCGTCAGCACGACGGCGTGGTGACGATCTTGATGTACTACTGCAGCAGGGCTTCGCCTAAACTCCGCTACAGTATTATCGAGGTATATGGTGGCAGGGGGCACCGCACACGGCTAAGGAATAGATCACGTGGATCAACTTGTGTGTTCTAGGGTGCCTTTACCTCAGTATATAAAGGAGCCAAGGGGGGAGAGGGGCGCCGGCCAGGGAGAGAGGCGCAGGAGGAGTCCTACTCCTTCCGGGAGTAGGACTCCCCTCCAATCCTATTCCAACTAGGATTCCCCGAGGGGGAAAGAGGGAGAGGGGTGCCCGGTCACCTCTCCTAGTCCTAATAGGACTAGGGGAGGGGGGAGGTGCGCAGCCCCCTTGGGCTGCCCCTTTCTCCTTTCCACTAAGGCCCATGAAGGCCCATATGGCTCCCGGGGGGTTCCGGTAACCTCCCGGTAACCCGGTAAAATCCCGATTTCACCCGGAACACTTCCGATATCCAAACATAGGCTTCCAATATATCAATCTTTACGTCTCAACCATTTCGAGACTCCTCGTCATGTCCGTGATCACATCCGGGACTCCGAACAACCTTCGGTACATCAAAATGCATAAACTCATAATGTAACTGTCATCGTAACCTTAAGCGTGCAGACCCTACGGGTTCGAGAATAATGTAGACATGACCGAGACATGTCTCCTGTCAATAACCAATAGCGGGACCTGAATGCCCATATTGGCTCCTACATATTCTACGAAGATCTTTATCGGTCAGACCGCACAACAACATACGTTGTTCCCTTTGTCATCGGTATGTTACTTGCCCGAGATTCGATCGTCGGTATCCAATACCTAGTTCAATCTCGTTACCGGCAAGTCTCTTTACTCGTTCCATAATACATCATCTCACAACTAACATATTAGTTGTAATGCTTGCAAGGCTTATGTGATGTGTATTACCGAGAGGGCCCAGAGATACCTCTCCGACAATCGGAGTGACAAATCCTAATCTCGAAATACGCCAACCCAACATCTACCTTTGGAGACACCTGTAATGCTCCTTTATAATCACCCAGTTACGTTGTGACGTTTGGTAGCACCCAAAGTGTTCCTCCGGCAAACGGGAGTTGCATAATCTCATAGTCATAGGAACATGTATAAGTCATGAAGAAAAGCAATAGCAACATACTAAACGATCGTGTGCTAAGCTAATGGAATGGGTCATGTCAATCAGATCATTCAACTAATGATGTGACCTCGTTAATCAAATAACAACTCATTGTTCATGGTTAGGAAACATAACCATCTTTGATTAACGAGCTAGTCAAGTAGAGGCATACTAGTGACACTCTGTTTGTCTATGTATTCACACATGTATTATGTTTCCGGTTAATACAATTCTAGCATGAATAATAAGCATTTATCATGAAATAAGGAAATAAATAATAACTTTATTATTGCCTCTAGGGCATATTTCCTTCAGATATGGCCTCAGAACACTACGACCGAAAGGTCGAGCATGAATCATATAATAGATATGATCAACATAGTGATGTTCACCATTGAAAACTACTCCATTTCACGTGATGATCAGTTATAGTTTAGTTGATTTGGATCACGTGATCACTTAGATGATTAGATGGATGTCTATCTAAGTGGGAGTTCTTAAGTAATATGATTAATTGAACTTTAATTTATCATGAACTTAGTCCTGGTAGTATTAGCATATCTATGTTGTAGATCAATAGCTCGCGTTTAGCTCCCCTGTTTTATTTTTGATATGTTCCTAGAGAAAACTAAGTTGAAAGATGTTAGTAGCAATGATGCGGATTGGATCCGTGATCTGAGGTTTATCCTCATTGTTGCACAGAAGAATTATGTCCTTGATGCACCACTAGGTGACAAACCTATTGCAGGAGCAGATGCAGATGTTATGAACGTTTGGCTAGATCAATATGATGACCACTTGATAGTTTAGTGCACCATGCTTAAACGGCTTAGAATCGGGACTTCAAAGACGTTTTGAACGTCATGGACCATATGAGATGTTCCAGGAGTTGAAGTTAATATTTCAAGAAAATACCCAAGTTGAGAGATATGAAGTCTCCAACAAGTTCTATAGCTAAAAGATGGAGGAGAATAGCTCAAGCAGTGAGCATGTGCTCAGATTGTCTGGGTACTACAATCGCTTGAATCAAGTGGGAGTTAATCTTCCAGATAAAATAGTGGTTGACAGAATTCTCTAGTCACCATCACCAAGTTGGTAGAACTTCGTGATGAACTATAGTATGCAAGGGATGACGAAAACGATTCCCAAGCTTTTCATGATGATGAAATCGATGAAGGTAGAAATCAAGAAAGAGCATCAAGTGTTGATGATTAACAAGACCACTAGTTTCAATAAAAAGGGCAAAGGGAAAGAAAGGGAACTTCATGTAGAATGGCAAGCATGTTGTTACTTCCGTGAAGAAGCCCAAAGCTAGACTAAAGCCTGAAACCGAGTGCTTCTACTGCAAAGGGACTGATCACTGGAAGCAGAACTACCCCAAGTAATTGGCGGATAAGAAGGATGGCAAAGTGAACATATGTATATTTGATATACATGTTATTGATGTGTACTTTACTAGTGTTTATAGCAACCCCTCAGTATTTGATACTAGTTCAGTTGCTAAGAATAGTAACTCGAAACGGGAGTTGTAGAATGAACAGAGACTAGTTAAGGGTGAAGTGACGATGTGTATTGGAAATGGTTCAAAGATTGATATAATCATCATCGCACACTCCCTATACTTTCGGGATTAGTGTTAAACCTAAAATAAATGTTATTTAGTATTTGTGTTGAGCATGAATATGATTAAATCATGTTTATTGCAATACGGTATTCATGTAAGTTAGAGAATAATTGTTGTTCTGTTTACATGAATAAAACCTTCTATGGTCACACACCCAATGAAAATGGTTTGTTGGATCTCGATCGTGGTGATACACATTTTCATAATATTGAAGCCAAAAGATGCAAAGTTAATAATGATAGTGCAACTTATTTGTGGCACTGCCGTTTAGGTCATATTGGTGTAAAGCGCATGAAGAAAATCCATGCTGATGGGCTTTTGGAATCATTTGATTATGAATCAGTTGATGCTTGCGAACCATGCCTCATGGGCAAGATGACTAAGACTCCGTTCTCCGGAACAATGGAGCGAGCAACATATTTGTTGGAAATCATACATACTGATGTATGTGGTCCAATAAATATTGAGGCTCGCGGCAGGTATCATTATTTCCGGATCTTCAGAGATGATTTGAGCAGATATGAGTATATCTACTTGATGAAACACAAGTCTGAAACATTTGAAAAGTTCAAAGAATTTCAGAGTAAAGTGGAGAATCATTGTAACAAAAATAAAAGTTTCTACGATATGATCGCAGAAGTAAAATATTTGAGTTACGAGTTTGGCCTTCAGTTAAAACAATGTGAAATAGTTTCACTACTCACGCTACATGGAACACCATAGTGTAATGGTGTGTCCGAATGTCGTAACCGTACTTTATTAGATATGGTGTGATCTATGATGTCTCTTACCGATTTACCACTATCGTTTTGGGGATATGCATTAGAGACAGCTACATTCACGTTAAATAGGGCACCATCTAAATCCGTTGAGACGACACCGTATGAACTATGGTTTGGCAAGAAACCTAAGCTGTCGTTTCTTAAAGTTTGAGGTTGCAATGCTTATGTGAAAAAGTTTCAACCTGATAAGCTCAAACCCAAATCGAAGAAGTGCATCTTCATAGGATACCCAAAAGAAAATGTTGGGTACACCTTCTATCACAGGTCCAAAGGCAAGATATTCACTGCTGAGAATGGATCCTTTCTAGAGAAGGAGTTTCTCTCGAAAGAAGTGAGTGGGAGGAAAGTAGAACTTGATGAGGTAACTGTACCTACTCTCTTATTGGAAAGTAGTTCATCACAGAAATTTGTTCCTATGACTACTACACCAATTAGTGAGGAAGCTAATGATGATGATCATGTAAATTCAGATCAAGTTACTACCGAACCTCGTAGGTAAACCAGAGTGAGATCCGCACCAGAGTGGTACGGTAATCCTGTTCTGGAGGTCATGTTACTTGACCATGACGAACCTACGAACTATGAGGAAGCAATGATGAGCCCAGATTCCGCGAAATGGCTTGAGGCCATGAAATCTGAGATGAGATCCATGTATAAGAACAAAGTATGGACTTTGATTGACTTGCCCAAAGATCGGCGAGCCATTGAGATTAAATGGATCTTCAAGAGGAAGACGGACGTTGATAGTAGTGTTACTATCTACAAAGCTAGAATTGTCGCAAAAGGTTTTCGACAAGTTCAAGGTGTTGACTATGATGAGAGTTTCTCACTCATATCTATGCTTAAGTATGTCCGAATCATGTTAGCAATTGCCACATTTTATGAAATCTGGCAAATGGATAAACAAAACTACGTTCCTTAATGGATTTATTAAAGAAGAGTTATATATGATGCAACAAGAAAGTTTTGTCAATCCTAAAGGTGCTAACAAAATATGAAAGCTCCAGTGATCCATCTATGGACTGGTGGAATCATCTCGGAGTTGGAATATACGCTTTGATAAGTTGATCAAAGCATATAGTTTTATACAGACTTGCGGTTGTAAGGGCATATTTATCCCTAAGTGTTTTGGTGATTGATGACAACGCATTTGCGGACTAATCGTGTGCCTTGAGTATTACAGACACTTCATTGCTAGGCACAAGACGGTTGGGTGCCCCTCGAAGACTGATGAAGACGACGTCTTTTCTATGTTTCTTTTTGGTGGATTTGAGTCATAGGAAAGCCGTACTATTAAGAGGGGGTCCGCGTTGGAAAGGTTTGGGTGGAATCATCACGTACACGTCTCCTTCTTGTCCCCTCCTTTTTCCTTGGAGCTTCCTCCGTTTTCTTGCCTTCCTTGTATGGCTGCTGTGGCTGGTCGCGGTAGTACTGCTCCTAGGAAAGCGGTAGTATCATAGGCATTCGCGGTAGTACCACGCGGTGGCGCGGTAGTACCGCAGGTGCCCACGGTAGTACCGCTCCCCTGGAGCCGCACTACCGCTGCCCACCAGGCTAGTGCCGCCCCTTCGCGGTAGTAGGGGCGGATGTAATTTTTTACATCCGCACCTGTCGCGGTAGTACCGTTTTCGCCACGCGGTAGTACCGCGCTATGCAGTCAGGCAGTAGTACCGCCCCTCGGCGGTACTACTGTGTCGGGTTTTTGCTACTTCCGTTTCTTTGCGGAAGTAGGCACGAAAGTTTCCTTCCCCCTGGCTGGGGTTCTTTTTGCCTTGCGGTAGTACCGCATGGGGGGAGCGGTAGTACCACGCTTGCGGAAGTACCGCCCCCAGTTCCTGCGCGTCTGTTTATCTTTACTGTCGCTGGGGTTGCGGCAGCACCGTGGGTCAGTACGGTAGTACCGCATAGCCGTGCGGTAGTACCGCTTGGTTGCAAGCAGTAGTACCGCGCGGCCTTGCGGTAGTACCGCTAGCGAGGCGCGGTAGTACCGCTGGCCACGGGCTGGTTGGTGGGTAACGGTTGGATCTTTGTCACACACTATATAAGGGGTCCCCTTCTTCCCCGTTGACTTACCTCTTCCACCCCTAAGCTCCATTATTGCTCTAAGCTCCATTTTCGCCCGATCTCACTCCCTAGTCGACCAAACTTGTTGATTTGCTTGTGAGTGGTTGAGAAGGCCTCGATCTACACTTCCACCAAGAGATATTTGATTCCCCCCACTAATCCCTTGCGGATCTTGTTACTCTTGGGTGTTTGAGCATCCTAGACGATTGAGGTCACCGCGAAGCCATAGTCCATTGTGGTGAAGCTTCGTGGTGTCGTTGGGAGCCTCCAATTGAGTTGTGGAGATTGCCCCAACCTAGTTTGTAAAGGTTCGGTCGCCGCCTCCAAGGGCACCAATAGTGGAATCACGGCATCTCGCATTGTGTGAGGGCGTGAGGAGAATACGGTGGCCCTAGTGGCTTCTTGGGGAGCATTGTGCCTCCACACCGCTCCAACGGAGACGTACTTCCTCTCAAAGGGAAGGAACTTCGGCAACACATCCTCGTCTCCACCGTCTCCACTCTTGGTTATCTCGTGCCTTTACTTGTGCAAGCTTATTTGTTTCATATATCTTGCTTGCTTGTGTTCCTATCCTTGTTGCATCATATAGGTTTCTCACCTAGTTGCATATCTAGACAACCTAATTTGATGCAAAATTTAAATTGTTAAAGAAAAGCTAAAAATTGTTAGTTGCCTATTCACCCCCCCTCTAGTCAACCATATCGATCCTTTCAATTGGTATCAGAGCCTCATCTCTTTATTAAGGACTTTACCATCCGAAGAGTATGGTTGATACCGTAGACATTGTGGAGGAACACTCCGGTGCGAATCCGACCTCGTCTACGGGTGATGGGGGAACCTCGGTCTCTCGTGAGGAGTTCAATGTGGCCTTGGAGACATTGAAAACCTCCATGACAACCGAGGTTGAAAGCATGTTTACTAAATTCCTTGAGGGGCTTAAACTATCCACCACACCATTGAAAGTGGGTGATCCCACACCACTGACGGATGCTATCTCCAATAAGGGGGAAGCTAGTAGTGAAAAGGCTCAGTCTTCTAGTGGTAAAAATGGCACCGGCATCTTTGCTCATGTGGAACCACCACTTGTTTATGGTGGACCGGTTCCTTCCACTCATTTGAATCATGCCGGTCCTCCCCCTAAGATTGTGAAAAATGAGGACTTTGATTCTTGGGTTTAATGCTTTAAACGTCATTTAAATCATTTGAACATTAACCTTTGGAGAATCATTGAAGAAGGTTTCTATCCGCATGATCCAAGCAACTTCACTCCTCGAGAAGCCGCGGATAATCAATTCAATGAGAATGATCTCTTCATCATTCAAGATGCAATTCCACCCGAAGACCTACCTCATCTTCGTCCCTTCGCCTTCGCCAAAGATGCATGGCATTGTGTTGTCTCTCTCTACCGGGGAAGCGCAAGAATTCAATGCTCCAACTATGAAGTGGTGCAAGATGAGGCCGATGAGTTTGCAATGAAAGAATATGAAGAACCTCGTGAGCTTTATCGGAGAGTAACCAAACTCGCGGTCTCACTACGAGATCACGAGAGCAAGGACACGGATGACAATTGGATCAAGCGCAAATTCCTCAAGGGAATGATGCCCTACCACAAGGCCATGTCCTCCATCATTCATCAAAGACCGGACTTCCACACTTTGACCTCAAGCGAAGTGTTGGATGAGTTTGTGGCCATGAACATTTTGGACAAGACCGCCGACAATGCGGTGCTTCGTTCTCAAAGGGCAAAGAAGCCTAACCTTGCATTGAAGGCCAAGCTCACCGTTGAAGAAGAAGAAGAGGAAGAAGAGGAGAGCAACCCCGAAGATACGAAGTATGCGTATCATGAACACATGGCACTTGCTTCAAGGCAATTTTGAAGCAAGAAAAACTCGAGGCCAAACTTTAGCAAAAACAACTCAAGTGGCACGAAGAGCAAGCAACGTGTAAGGACTTGCTACAATTGTGGCAACGTGAGTCATTTTGTTGCGGAGTGCCCCTATGAGAAGAGGGAAGACAATGGTGGCAAACTCATCCGAAAGAACAAGGCCAAGTCATTCCCCAACAAGAGCAATTCACCAAGAAGACTCCTCCCAAGGCATTGGTGGTACAAGAAGAGTACAATGAGGATGATGACGATGATGAAGGTGATGAGTCGGTTGCCATGGCCTCCGTTGCCATTGCGACGACTCCACGGGTGTCTCTCTTCGACTCACCCAATGAGAGCATCACCTCCAAGTGCCTCATGGCTAAAGCCACCAACAAGGTAATCCCCAACATCAAAACTACCATCATTAATCATTCTTCTCCGACGGATAGCATTAATGAACTTGAGGGAGCTAATGTGGAGGCAAATGAGTTTGAGGCATTTATGGGCAAACTCAAGGGAAAATCCAAGAAGCACTTTGTTGCTCTCTTGGAACAACTTGGTGAAGCCAATGACATGATCGAGGCTCATGAAGACACCATCACTAAGATGGAAGGGCATAGTCGTGACTATGCCGATGAGATTTCGGATCTTTCCAATGCTCTTGAGGAAGAGTGTGGTCTTCGTTTGGCTCTTGAGGAGTCACACAGCGTTAATCATGCTAAGTTAAAGAAAGATTATGATCATGTCCTCATTGTTTCTCATGGTCTAAACTCCGAGAAGGCCGAACTTGAGGTTGATCTTGCTAAACTCAAAGAGGAGTTTGATCTACTTGACAAGGCTCACAAGGTCTTGAAGGGTGCTCATGCTAGCCTCAAAGAGTCTCATGATCAACTTCAAGTAAAGCTAACCAAGGAAAAAGCCACTTTTCCTCGTATGATGTTAATTGATAATGCAAATGCTACTAACCCATGTTGTGAGCATGTGCATCTCGTTGAGGAGAACGCTAAGCTAAAGGGGCAACTTGAGAGAGGTCTTGCGACTTGCATACAAGGCAAGAAGAACCTCAACAATCTTTTGATCAACCAAAAGGGAGTTGTAGCCAAGGAAGGGGTTGAGTACGTGCCCGACTCCAAGAACAAGAAGAAGAATGACAAGACCAAACGACCTCCTCCTCTCATGCAAACCTTTGTGAAGGAGGGAGAAAGTGCCTCCGAGGAGAAGAAGAAGAACAACGCGAAGGGTGGCGTTGTCAAAAGGGACAATGTCACTCCTCGCATCAAAGCCGGCGACTTTAATCCTTCTTATGTGTTATGCCGTGCTAGTGATGGGCATGTCTATGCCAAATTCGTTGGTTCTCTTCATGAATATATTGAATGGTCTATTTGGGTTCCAAAGACCCTTGTTACTAACATCAAAGGACCCATTACAAAATGGGTACCTAAAACCAAGCATTAATCTCTTGTAGGTGTTTGCTTCTGGTGGGGGATCATGGTTGCTCGATAGCAGAGCTACGAATCATATGACCGGAAGCAAGGACTTGGTGGTGGACGTGCACAAGATTCCATCTATGCCCACCAATGTCGAGTGGGGTGACGCCTCATCCTCCAAGGTATTGGGACTTGGCAAGGTGGTCATCTCTCATGATCTCACGATCGAGAAGGTCATGCTTGTTGAGTCCCTTGCATACAATTTACTTTCCGTTCGTCAACTTGCAATCATGGGCTTTGCCACTTTCTTTGATATCGATACTGTGTCCCTCTTGTGGAGCAAGACTCTTAAAGTAGTCTTTGTTGGGCATGTCGAGAACGGTCTATATGTGATTAACTTTTCGGAGCGACCCACTAAGACCGCGACATGCCTAATGGCTAAAGTTGATGTGGGATGGCTTTGGCATCGCCGTTTAGCCCATGTCAATATGAGATCTTTGCAAAGTCTCCTCAATGGGGACCATGTCCGTGGACTAACAAATGTTAGTTTTGCTAAAGATCGTGCTTGCAGTTCTTGTATCGAAGGAAAGCTACATGAGAAGGCTCACCCTCCCACGACTATCATTTACTCAAAGAGGCCTTTGGAGCTCCTTCACATGGATCTCTTTGGGCCTCCATCCTTCGATAGTCTTGGGGGTAGAAAGTATTGCTTGGTGATTGTGGATGACTACTCAAGATACACTTGGGTGTATTTCTTCAAGAGGAAGAGCGAGACCCAACAAACCGTCATTGACTTTGCAAATGAAGCACAACGTCAACACAATGCAAAGATCTTGACAATAAGAAGTGACAACGGCACCGAGTTCAAGAACTACACCTTGGATGAGTTTCTTAGTGATGAGGGGATCAAGCATGAATACTTCACACCTTACACCCCTCAACAAAACGGTGTCGCGGAGAGGAAGAACCGGACGGTGATGGATGCGGCAAGGACCATGATGGCGGAGTTCAAGTCTCCATACAACTTTTGGGCCGAAGCTATCAACACCGTGTGTCATGCATCCAATCGGCTCTACCTCCGCAAGGGCTTGAACAAGACCCCATATGAGATACTCACTGGTAACAAGCCCAACCTCAAGTACTTCCGGGTGTTCGGGTGTAAGTGTTTCATTCTCAAGAAAGGTGTTCGGTTGTCTAAATTTGAGGCTAGAGCTTATGAGGGCATATTTGTTGGTTATGCTACAAACTCTCATGCTTACCGTGTCCTCAATAAATCCACGGGACTTATTGAGGAGACGTGTAACGTGGAGTTTGATGAGAATAATGGCTCCCAAGTGGAGCAAAGTGGCACTTGTGATGTAGGTGATGAAATTCTTCCCCAAGCCATAAGAAGAATGGGTGTTGGCTTTATCCTACCCATTGAGGAACCCCTTGTGGCCGAAAGAGAAGGACAAAGATCCACTCAAGCGGAGCCATCACCAACCCAAGGCCCACACGCTTTCGAAGAACAACATGAAGGCCCTCATCCTCAAGAACATGACCAAGTGCAAGATCACGCTCAAGACGGTGTTGACACATCAAGTGATGCCCAAG